>NC_141685.1:1361694666-1363036160 GCF_964263255.1 Lissotriton vulgaris | reverse complement strand
GAGAGTGATATGTCAATGGTAGATGATCCCTTTGGAGCCGGGATGGTATTCATCAATAAGGTAGAAAAAGGTAGAAAATGTATTGTTTAGGAGTCATATAAGATTTCTTGAGTAAAGAGCAGAGTGAGCACTTCTAGTAGCAGTACACTTGTACACTGCCAGCTCACCATTATTCACTATTTCTGCATCTTTGATCTATTACTCACAAATAGAAACATTTCACTCACACATATCTTCTACTTTAAAAGGTGATGAACACAAGGTGCTATGGATGTGAAATGCCAAAATAGGAAGCAAGCATAGTATGCAGTTACTTGTACAATTTTTTTCTCCATTTTTAGTTGTTTGAGGTGTGCAGCGTTTCATGACTTCCATCTCTGGAAACTTATAACAGTCCACATTTGTTGACAATGGTCTTGGTAATGCTGATCTTTTTTATTATATTTTCAGTATCCATATAAACTACTTGAAGAAGTAACACCACCGGAACTCAGAGATGCCTTCAACATCCCCACCTTAGCAGCTGAGAAACATGTGAGTCTTCTTTAAAATACCATAACATCATGTTTATGTGCCTCCTCTCTCGGACTCTGTTTCTTCCATTCCATCTTCACAAATTAAAGTAAATCTGCAAGATATCACAGGAATAACTGCCTGTGGAAAATGCACTCCATTCTCAGAAACAAAGGAATTATTTACGATACTAGCAAGGAGTGAATGGTGTAGCAACTCAATCCGTCTCTCAGCCACTGGTACCCTTAGAAAGCTAGAGCTGATTTCTTAATTTCAAAGACGGTTTTAGTGCATAGAGTAAACAGACAGAGTTGGAATCTATCTCCTGCTGGTAACAGGGATTAATTAAAACAATTGTCTTGACTACTAGACTAACCTCTTCTGTGAGAGATGAGAAAACAATACACTGGGTTGATCCTACTTGTGGACAAGCAAGAACTTATGGGCTCAAAAATTCCATTTCACTCTAGGATCAAATTTTGCCTCACTTCTAAACTAGACAAAGGAAACAGCTGGCATTGGCTTTGAGCAAAGAATAAAAAAATCTTCTCTTAAAAAATTGGTCACTCCCAGATTTCGCAGGTGCAAGTGGGGTGGCCGCTCCGTTTCTGTGGCAGCCGTAAAACTCTGGAAATCTTTGCCCCTTCTGATATCCAAGTCAGACTCCCTTCCGGTCTTTAGGAAGCTCTTGAAGACCTGGGACCAGATGCATGACCCATTTTTGCATGCACAAATGGGTTAGCGACCTGTTTGCACATGCAAAATCGAATAGGGCCATGTAAAACCCTATTTAGCAGGTAGCAATTTATTTGCAATTTGATAAATAGGATTTGCAACTCACAATTAGGATGGGGCATTCCGAGGGTGTCCCTTCCTAATTGCGATTTGCTACCTTATGTAAGGATGTTTTGCGATTGCAATTGCAGTCACAAAACACTCTTAATTTACCGCCCTCTTCAAGAGGGTGATAATGCACTCTCAAATGAGAAGGTGTTCCCAGGGGACCCTTCCACTTTGCAAATGCAGGGGAAAACAAAAACGTTAATTTGTAAACACATCCAGTTTTCCTTTAAGGAAAAGGAAAAGGGGCTGGATTAAAAAAAAACTGCTTTATTGAAAAGCAGTCCCAGACATGGAGGTCTTCTAAGTCGAGCAAGTCGCAATACCTTTGAAGGCCAGCCATTCTTACTGGGGTCGCAAACTGCGAGTGCCTCATGAATACTGATGAGGCATGTATTGTGCAACCCCATTGGGAATCACAAACAGTGTCTCTGACACTGTTGTACATGGCATTTAGCGACTCGCAAATTGCGACTCGAAATTGAGCGTAATTTGCAAGTCGCTAAATGCCCCGGTCGTACATCTGGCCCCTGGTTATTTGCCTCCTAGCAGGTTGTTGTTGCTGTCACTTCTCCCTGTTCACTTAGCGCCTTGACACCAGCTGGTATAAGTGCACTTTATAAATACTATCCTATCGTATTACCTAGGATCAACCAGTTTTGCCATTTTAGAGAGAAATATATCAACAGTTTTACAAGTCTAAATAGCCTTCTTGTTTCCATTCTCTCTATCTATCAGCTTGAGAACATGATCAAAATGATGAACAGCACTCTCAGGTTGTGCGAGTTCATACTATCTACAGAGGGCGAGGTAAGATTTTTATGCTTTTTTCTGTCAATGTGAGAGAGAGTGTGAGTACTATCCAATTGAAAGAATCACACAACTAACCGTTACTAATCAATGTGGTCTCTGGAATGGAATGTAAATGTAAGGTGGATTTTTAAAGCAGTGCTTGTCACCCATGAGGGTATCCAGGGGTTTCTCCCATCTAATTAGGGTTTGCTTTACTTGCCAAATAATCCATCCTATGATACACACTTTGCAGTTTTCCACAAATAAATGTTTGGCTGGTTTAGAAGGATCAAATATAACACATGGTGCTGCGCGGTGGCAAACGTTAACTACTCACCTGATTGTTTCACCCAAGTGTTATATTGGTACTGGAGAGGCAGAACGTCTTGTGAGAACAGCATTAATATGTGATGAAACAGCAAAATAGTATTATCACAGAATGCACTACATTATGTTGCATCATTTTCACTGTGTTCAATAATTTGGCCTTCCAAATGTGTCTCTGAACATGAATATTGTGAGGCACTAATATCATTGACAAAAAGTCGAGAGACAAAATGTCAAAAGGTATTTGCATAGATTTTCTGTACCTAATTCCACATCTGTGTACCAAAAAAAACATACACATATATCTTCATTTATGTGGCGTTAATAATGGCAAATGTATGCATCCCTCTGTGCATTTACCATTCGATATTTTGTCTCTCTATATTTTGTCCACTGTTTTACTGTGCCACAATATTCTTGTCCTAGATATTATAGAATACAATCGGCCCTTCATAGTCTTAGAATTCCAGAACCACTTCTGATGGAAGACATTTGATTAATGTTTTAAATTACATTACAGTTGGGTGTGTAGAAAAATAAGTAAATGCATAGGTTTTCAAGAGTCTTGGGAAAAAGTTAAATCAACATACGACATGGAGAGACTGAGGCTCACATCCCAATGGTGCTGTAGAAGGAGCATTTCTGGGGTAGGGTCATTCAAAGCAGTCCTCATCATATAAGAAACACATTTATGTTGATTAAGATTGGGTGCAAAACCTTTTAAAAGAGAAAGACTTTGTTTATATGAATTAATTACATGCATCATGTGAGAATAGAGCTCCCAAGAGCTTGACTGTCATCCCTATATGGATGCTTTGGGATTGCCACAGAAGAGCAAAATAATTCTGCAAATCTAGTTCAGATGCAAGGGGGGCCCGATGGGTAAGTAACATTATCTGCCCCCTAGAGTCCAAGACTGGTGTTTATCAGGTTGCGGTCAGATTGTTATAAATAATCTGAATGAGTACAAAACTCCTACTGGCTGTTTAGAGACTTCAAAGAGTAGTAGAATTCTGTGGAGCAGCTCCTGCGTGGGAGAGGTTGTGACACTGGAGAAGAGATGAGGCCGCTACTGGAGTACAATATTGTATGGAAGCACATTTTTATGAACTGTCTTACCTCTTGTAGTGTTTAAAGAGGCATAATCTCTTCCCAGCTAACTCCCCCTTTACCTTACTTAAAGTTATTTAAATTCTTTGCAAGCCAACATTTAAAGCAAGGCAAAAGATATTTTATGAGCTCATGGTGCCTCCACGTTGCTTGCTAGACTGTGAGGATGGGCAATTGCCTACTTTACCAATCTGACCTTGTACCTTTCAACTTTCAGGTTCCAGCCGAAATGCCATCTTTCGATTCTAACCACTGTGACTGATATCACTGATCACATTTATGGAGGATCCCTCACCATTTCCTTTCTTTACATATTTATTTAAATAAACATTTATTATATACCTATTTATGTATTCCATATTTATTTGTTTTATTCAACAGCAAATGTTATACCTCCATTGATATCTTTTTTTAGTATTGTATTTATTAACCACTTATTGATGCCTTATTATTAACTTGTATTATATTATAAAACTCAATACAAATTTTCAACACAAAAAATATGTGTAATGTGAATGTTCCTACCCACACTTAACTGAAGGTAAACATTGTCCATTTTTTGTTTGTTATGCATTTTAAGGTGCCCTTGGAACATAATAAATTAAATAAAGAAAATCCATACTCTTGCCTTTAATGAGAGCTATCATATATTCTTGGCTACATGACTGGCATAATCCTTCAAGATAGAGTTTTAAAACTAAGTAGGTGTGGGGCATATTGCAACACTCTTGAAAAGGCACACTCAGCAAGGTTTTTTAATGCAGAATTTAAGATTTGGGTGGAACATGTTTCTTAAATCACATTCCCAAATTTGAAACACAGGAACACACTGGTCTTTGTCTATGAATTTGCTTGGTTCAGACATGTGCAAGAGAAGCAACATGAAGAAAAGAATTCTGTTTATTAGCTGGGCAGTAAACTCTGCTGCACTTCCGGAGTTTGCAGAGTATTTCCCACTCTGTGCCCCGCACAGAGCACGGAGATCCGAAAAACTCTGCAAAGTGGCATGCAGTGGAGTATTTCCTCTCTCCTGGCTCACCAAGGCTAGACTATCTCTTGGCGAGAATCCTCAACATGGGTTGTCACAGCAGATCGTTACTGCTCACGTTGAAAAACCGTCCACTTGCATTGAGGAAGCTGCCACTCAAGTTAAACATGTTTTCAATTGGCAGAAATAAGCTTGCTCCTCTTGCTCTGCTTGTGGTGCTGTTCACGCTGTTTTACTTCTTGTGGTAAAAATCAGCAGCGTGACTTATCTCACTCTGCTGCTTCTGGACCTCCATGGAGCGCTGTGGAATTTTTTGTCACTCAAGCCTACTAATTTGTCCCTTGTTTAGGTAAACGCTTATGCCAGCCATTAAAAAGCCATGAAGAATCTAAGAAACCACATTTACACAAATCACCATAAAAAACGAAATCCATGCTGATCACATTTATGAATCTTCTTCAACTATTTTCAACCATCTTCGTTATTTGGGATGTTTCAATGGACAAAAATAATCTCACTGTTTCAATTATTATATAGTGTCCTTGAGCAGGGTAATGGGCCCATACATCTTTCTTGAGGAAATAAATAACAAAGTAAAAAAAAAGTGAAAGAGTATCTAAGCCCCTAACTCGCAGGAGATTTTTCGCTTTTTACCCCAAATGATTTTTTCGACTCCTGACTCATTCTAAGAAGGAAGAGATGTAACGGAGGATCATATGGCTTCTCTGGCATAAGTAAGAGACAAGGTGATTAGTACACAAACCCCGTAGCTGTGTGTCTCAAAATGTCCTTTCTTATTGTTAGATTTGGGGGTCTGTAGTTGGCCCAGGTAGGTACTTGTGACAAATAGGGCCCCTTGCCTCTAGTCTGGGTAAGGGGGGTATACTCCTAAAATAACCCCTGCTCACCCTATTGGTAGCTTGGCACGAGCAGACAGGTTTATCTCAGAGGCAGTGTGTAAAGCATTTGTGAACACATACAGTAATCAAGTGACAACACTACAGATGGATACCACACAGGTTTTATATAAAAAATAAGTATTCTTTATATAGGCTTATCACAAGACCACTACCAACAAAAATTCACAATCCTAAAATTAAGATGGTCGTTTTAGCTTAGTTCTCTTTAGTTCTTAACATGCAACACTTTGAGTCTATGTACCTTAAGATGCGACACGAAGGGCAACGAAAGTGTTGCAACGATGGAAATGCAGCTAATATCCGGTGCAAAGAAATAAAGATGGTGCTTTCTCCTTGATGCAACGCGCTTCCCGGTAATGCGGCGGCATCTGCTGCAATGTCGATCCTCTTCTCCGGCGATGAGCGGCGACAGGCCCTGCGACATGCTACTCGGAGATGCGGCGGCGACTGATACAACGTCGATCCTCTACTCCTACGACACGCTTCCCGGTGAGGCGGCGGCGTCTGCTGCAACATCGATACTCTCCTCTGGCGATGCGAGGCACCTCATGTTGTAAAGAGGCAGCTCTGCGACACACTTCTCGATCTTGAGTCGTGCTACCAGCTCCTTGCGACGCGCAAGTCCCTAAAAAGTCCAACACAACTGCAGGCTCTTCAGGAGAACTCTTGAGGAGCCAGTGGGTGAAGTCTGCTGTGGTGTGGAGTGCAAAAAAACGATGGATTTGGGCCCAGATCTTTTGACTGGGGTGAATGTGTGACATTGATCCACATTCGGTCCATCACTTGTTGTTTTTGCAATTGCCGTCCCTGAGACTTCAGCAGGAGGCAAGCTCTGTTGCAAGCCCTTGGAGAGCCTTACACAAGTTGATGAAAGTACACACAAAGTTCCTCTCACCTTTCTTTGGCAGTTAGGCAACCACTGTAGGCCAGTCCCCCAAGCAGCACTTCAGCTTAGGGATAATCTTTCCTCAGTTTCGTCAGGTTCCTCTCCTCAGCAAAGGTTTTTTCTTGTTGTCCAAAAGTGATCTAATTTCTTGGGATGAGGGTCCCAATATTTATACCCCAAAATTATTTGTCCTCTGAGGGCAGAGGGGGTTTTGCCTAGTCCAAACCAGTTCAGATGTCTTGTGTGGGTTTCCACCCACCCAGGCTGCAATCGTAGTCCTGGAGTCTCATGCTGCTCAGTCTGTCTCATCTACCCTTGTCCATCAGCTCAGCTGGGCTGTCACAAACTCTTGTGGTTGCCTAAAGGTGAAAGGGGGTCCTTATCTCTCTTCTTCTTGAGACTGACTCCTCAGCCTCGCTGTGCCCCAACAGTCAATGCTGAGGTAAAGGTGGGTCTCTACTGTGCGATTGCAGCTCCAGGTTGTGTCCATTGCCGGCATGCCAGTCTCACGGCAGGGCGTTGTATGGACTAATGCGTTTCTCTTGTCCCCGGCTCCCAGCATGGACTTGGGTAAGCCAAAGGGGACAAGGGTTCGGGCCACCCTATGGATTTTTGTATCAGAGAAAATGTTGCCCCATAGTCGGCTCGTCCAGGCAGCCCATCTCCTCCACTCTAATTTACCCGTTCCGGTATTACGGGCTACCACTTGGAAGTGAAAACAGCTTTGTCCCACACCCCGGCTAATCAGCTGTCTTCTCTCCCTCGCTCATCCAGGAGTTGATGCAAAGGGGTGTTCGCCACTGTGGGTTCACAGCTCCAGGTGGTATTTGCCACCGGCAGGCAGTCTTCCGGCAGGTCATATGCACACCCATGTTGTCGATCACCGAAATTATCTCTCTCATCACAGGCTCCCTGGATGGGCTCAGGTGAGTCAAAGGGGGTGAAAATAAGGACCATTGTTTGGGTGCTTGCGACTGAAAAAGGTCGCCTAAGGGTCAGAATCAGCAGGATTCTCAGAGCTGACACCAGCTTGCTTAAAACGCGGCCACCATTTTAGGCTGCTTGGCCACGCCCACCAGTAATTTCTTTCCTGATGCTCTTTACAATGTAGGGGAGGAGAGTGATATATAATGGTAGGTGAGCGCTTTGCAGACATGATGGTATTTATCAGATAAGGTAGAAACTGTATTCTTTTTTTTTTTTTGCAAGACCTTTATTGTCATTTGATAATCGTACACAGCCAGGAGCCTACAACCCTGGGGCCGGCTGCGAGGTAAGAAATAGGACAAGCCAATGAAGGAGTTACACAGCCCTTCAGCCGACAACGCTAGGTCCGGTGGCTTAATGCATTACATGAAGTCTTACAGTTTTATGGTTTTTTTGTAGATGTCCAACGACAAACAGAAAACAATTACTTAGAAACCTGAAAATGAGACCATTACAATCCAGCTGTCACAACAGTGTAATCTGTATGATTCATGACATGTACAATCCGACGGGACAGTATGGCACACAACCATCACAACATCGACCCTTACATTGTAACTCATGTATATGGATCACTCACGCGCGTCCACATCCAGTGTACCCATATAATCTGTGAAGTAGTCCCAAAAGTTCTTGGGCCTAGATTTCACCGGTAGCTCTTCCTCGTATGTTAACAGCTTATCTCTACAGCTGGACATGTCGTGTAGCCATCTGGATGCTTTTGGCACTTTCCTACTGTGCCAGCATTGTGCAATCTGTCTTTTGGCCAACAGTAGGGAAATCACACAAAATTTGCGTTTGGCGGCTTTAAGATGTGGTACGATTCCTAGCAGGCAGGACCGTATTGTGCATTCTACCTCTACCCCTATCATAGTAGAGAGTGTTGTGGTTACCTCCGCCCAGTAGTCTTGGACCTTTAGGCATGACCAAGCCAAGTGTGCGAAATCTGCGCCCTCCACCCCACATCTCTTACACCTGTCTTCTACTTGTAGGCCAAATTTACACATACGCGCAGGCGTGTAGTACGCCTGATGTACAAACTTTTAATGGTTAATTCTGAGGTTGCCATTAGGAGTGAGAATTTGTGTTAATGCGCAAGTTTGCTGCCATTGTTGGTCTGTCAGTGAATCCTCTAATACCGTGTCCCATCGTGCTTTAGCCTTCTCAGTGGTGTGTGGTATCTCAGCCTGTGCTGTGGAGTATAGTCTTGATACTAGGTGCGATAAGTCTTGGGTTTCAATGAGCAGCTGTAGTGTGTCTAAACTATCTGGTTCGTTGGGGAATGTAGGATAAAGTTCTTTCAGTGCGCGTTTCAATCTGAGGTGCGTGAAGTGGAACATGGGCGACTTGTTTTGAATATATGTTAGGTCCTCAATGTCAAGAAATGTGCCCTTATGAAACAGGTCACCCATTCTTTCTATGCCCACTTGTTGTAATAGTGACATGCCCACTTTTTCACCTGTGACCGACAATGCCTGATGGTGATGTAATGGCATTGCAGGTGCATATAGCGGGGTCTTATGCGCCAGTTGCCCGAGTTTCTGCCAGGCTTTGACTGTGGTGTCGATAGTGTTGATGTCTTGAGCATGAAGGGGTTGTCTGACATGAGACAGGATTGCTGTCAATGGGATTGGTTCCCCGTCCCCTTCCTCAATGGCAGTATGAGCGATGTACGGTAACTCGTGGTACCAATAAGCAGCATATTGGGCCTGGGCACATAAATAATACAATAGAAAGTCCGGCACCCCGAAACCTCCCTGGATATATGGAAGAGTTAGATCCACGCGAGCCTGTTTGCCTGCCCATATGAGCTTTAGTACGAGTGATTTTATGCGGCGGAAAACCTCTCCAGGGGGTGTGATAGGGATGTTATTAAAAAGGTATAATAGTTTAGGTAACACATTCATTTTCACGATCGCTATGTGATCCGCCAAAGATAGTGGCAATTGTATCCAACGCTGTACCTTGTCTTCCAATTTGGAGATCGCTGACCCATAGTTCGACCTGATAATCACCTCAGGGTCTCTATGATACATCACACCCAGATACCGTATGGGATCTTTCTGCCATTCTAGCGGATATTCAGTGTCAAAGGGAGTCGTCGTATCCGTTAGAGGGATAATGGAGGATTTGGACCAGTTTATGGCCAATCCCGAGTGTCCCCCGAATTTGATATACTCTCGCAGCAGCCGATTTAAATGTATGTTGGGATCGCGAACGTATAACAACATATCGTCTGCGTACAGCGAGATATGAAGTGGTCTGGAAGGGAACTGCAGGGCCGACGATTTGTATTTCTGTCTGATCAGGCAGGCCAATGGCTCCAGTGCTAGCGTGAAGAGCAAGGGTGAAAGCGGGCACCCTTGCCTGGTACCTCGCTCTATATTAAAGATGTCAGAGACGTAACCATTCACTCGAACTCGGGCGCACAGATTGGTGTATATCAACGATACCCATTGTACGAAACGTTTGGGGAAGCCCATTCTCTGCAGAATAGCAATCAGATAGCTCCATTCAATAGAATCGAAAGCCTTGGCGGCATTGAGCATGACTGCCACTGCCTTCGTGGAAGGCTGAAGATAGTGCGAGAGGGCAAACAGTGTCCTAGTGTTATGGGATGTTGCCCGCGTAGGGATAAACCCTGCCTGGTCCGGGAGGACCAATTTCGTCATCAGTGGAGTCAGCCGAACCGCCAGTAATTTCGCGAGTATTTTGGAATCAGTATTGATAAGCGATAGCGGTCTGTAAGAGTTGCACAATTCCGGGTCTTTGGAGGGTTTTAAAAGGGCGATTATCACAGCTTCCGAAGTGTAGGGGGTAATTCTGCCCGGTCGAAAGCTGCACCGTACATTTCTACCATATAAGGCGCAAGCACATCTATGTATTGTTTATAAAATTCATTTGTGTACTCGTCTGGGCCAGGTGCCTTCCCGTTCGGAAGTGATTTGATCACGTCAGTCACTTCCTCTACCGTAATGGGTAACGCCAAATATTCCCTCTGGTGAGGTACCGGGTTTTTATGGACCCGGCGGTGCCGGGGGAAACACCCAAAGACCTCGAGTCCCTCCTGTTTTGGACCACAGAAACACAGAGTCTTCTAGGTGATGGCAAAGATCGTATTTATTGGCTGCAACCAGTAACAGGTATCCTAGAAGTACAATAACATGAAGCGCATGTATGTTCTCAGGAGACTGCTTGTTTTTACAGAACCAGCCTTCTCTTTTTATACAAAATATTGAGCTTCAGGCAAGAATTCCTTGTTTTACAGTTTGAACATATACATATTTTCACTACAAAGAAAAAGCAGAGTCACGATGACAAGCCCACATTTCAGTCTGTCCAGTTTGTGATAGATTACCCGGCAAGGCCCAGAACTTTCATCAGATATCGACAGACCCCTAATAAAATCGGGCAC
Organism: Lissotriton vulgaris; assembly: GCF_964263255.1. Lineage (NCBI taxonomy): Eukaryota > Metazoa > Chordata > Amphibia > Caudata > Salamandridae > Lissotriton > Lissotriton vulgaris. The sequence goes on along the minus strand of NC_141685.1, from coordinate 1,363,025,382 downwards.
CTCCTCCTTGTAAAACAGGTCATAAAGAAGAAACAGGGACAGGTGTGTGTGAGATAAAACATAGCTTGTATGCGTTGAACGGTTTATGACATGTTATGCCTTGATACTAATCTTGTTCGGCAATTGGGAAAGGAACTGCCCGAACAGGTTTGGCATGAGGCAGTGGAGTCAACTCGCTCAGGTCACAGAGGAGTCAGCAAAGGTGTACGTTGTACGTGTCCTTTTAGATCGAATTCGGCCTTTGGTCGTTTTGACTATGTAAGGGCAATCACAAAATGGATGCCGCTCACAAAATGGAACCCGAGGGTTCAAAGACAAAAACTACGATTTCAGGGTGATTGCGTCACTCGATCATGACGCAAATGTTGATGTATAGTATCCCAATCATTACCGGTCTGCCGATACCAAAATCGTCATGGTACGATGATATTTATGACACGGATGCAGAGCTTCGGTACCACACAATAGCGGGGTCCAGAATTTTCAGTACCACAGACCCTCCTTTTGCCCTTATATAGGCAATAACCTATACTCATGCTAATCCGAGTCTAGGTCTGTATACATAAAGTCATTGAGATGCTGCTGTAGCATCATCCTATTACTTAGTTTACCTCTTGATACAGGTTTCCTTACACATGATGTAGCACAGAGGGCACATATTGCAGGAGCACACTGCACGCACAGGCAGAACATAAACAGAACGGCTAAGACCATCCCAATGACTATCAGAATCTTCCATCCCCAGGCAGATATCAGTTCCTAGAACCACCCCATTAAGGACCAGTCTCTTTTGTCCACATGAATGGACTCAGAGATCTTATGCAATTTGGAGATGGCCTGGTATACTGTCGGAGAGTTATCTGGGATGAAGATGCAGCAACTGGATTGGATCACCTTACATACCCCACCACGATCTGCAAGTATGACATCTAGGGCAACCCTGTTCGGAAGAGTCATAAGGCGGTCCGACTGGAGCTCCGCAGTCAAGTTACTAAGGGCACCAGCCGTTTCAATCACGGCGGATTCAACTACCCTCGTCAATTGGCGAATGTTCTTGTTGTTCACCATAGGCCCCCAAAACGGCAGAAAACCTTTTGCGAAATCCCCAAACTCCTGTTCCGCAGTGTCGTCTTTACTCACAACACCCCTAACTGTCCTTGTCCTATGGTAATCTGCCGCGGCTGTGTAGGTGGGTGGCAGCAGGAACGAGATAAAACATGTGCCCGAAAAGTCAGGGGGCAGCCATGTATATGCTCTATCATGGCAGATGAAATATGTACCCTTAGCTGCTAAGAATGAAGGGGAGGTCTGAGACGAGAAAACATATGTTTCGGTACAGACGCTCTTTCCTAGCTGAGCTCTGGGGTTTTTGCCATTTCCCTGCAGACATAGGTGACCCTGATGGGGTACTATCCAGATTGGGGAGGACTTCTTTGCTCGCTGGCTCTCACTCAAGGAAATTTCATAGTTTGTTATATTCCATCTACTGTAAGCCTGCAATTCGTCTCTGGGAATCGTTCTATACGTGTCGATATCTCTACTCATATTTCTGATTCCCGCAACTAGTGCCTTGTTGCTCGAGTTGCTTCCTGTGGAACGTGAGGAATATGGTTCGAGGGCAAATAGGAACATTGTTTGAAATGCCCACAGAGAACCATAGTAGCTAAATGGCAAGACAAAATAAGGGATACCTTTATCTGTCGTGTGCGGCATAAGTCCACACACCCAACAATTTGTCGTGTTCACTACAAACTGGTGTTGGTGTAGGAGCTGAACGAATGAGTTATTTATAAATTCTAATCTCCTAGAGGACTCATGTTCGGGCAGGGGGTGAAAAGAATGCGAGGAAACAGTAGGAGGAGGTATGGGCTGTGTAGTGGGTGCAAATGAAACTCGAAAGGTGTATAAAGCATAGCCAATTAAAAACATCATTATACTACACAACATAAAAATGCATACTATTAAAAATCGTGTTTTTGCCATTACAGTGCATATTCTGGTTTCAAAGTTCGTTGATCTGGCAGGTCTCTCTATGTTGGGAAACTCCATCCTCCCTAATTTGCTGCCCGCGGTGGGAGGTTGTTTCTGCTAAGGAGTGCTTCTGTCAGTCCAGGGTAACTCTCTTGAACCGACCAGAACTGTCGACCTAACCGTCTCCAGCTGCACTCCAAAGACTGTGGCAACCGCGACCCTAGCAGCAGAACCGGATGGCGGTTCAAAAAAAACTAAAATGAGCAAGTTTCCTAGATGAGAGAGCTGCACAATAAAAAGTAAAAAAGGTTTATTTGTCCATAGTCATAGGTCTCAGCCTCAAATTATAACGATTGGTACCAGGTGCCGTTTGGTCTTGAAACAGAAGTTCAGGCTCTGTAGTGTCCAATCGCATTGACGGTGGCGCAGATCCTTGCAGAATGTCGTCACTTTCGTGTACAGAGTTTGTTCCTTTTATCTGTGCATCACTAAAGAGCAAGAAGCGAGGCAAAGTCTCGGTCTCAGAGTCAGCAATCCCTTCCTGGACCCGCTGGTCGTAAGGCAGAGGTAACGGGACCCTCTTGCAATGGGTCCCGTGGATCCAGTTTTTCTTTCCTTCCACTCGAACCGACGATCTTGTGGAGAGGAGAACTAGGTGGGGACCGGTCCAGCGGGGCTCATCATTCTTTGTCCGCTGGAAGTTTTTCACGAGGACATAGGTTCCAGGATCGATAGGGTGTCCTGGAGCTTCAGAGGCCTGAGGTAGGATGTCGTGGACCTGTTGGTGTAAAACACGCAATTTAGCCGTCAATTCATACAGATAGTCAAGCAGTACAGGATGCTCTATTTCACTGAACCTGGTGGGCCTTGGCACTCCCCATATGTTGGCCGGGCGGCCGAACACAATTTCATGTGGACTAAGTCCCACTCTAGAGTGAACAGTCATTCTTGTGGATAGGAGTGCCAAGGGCAGGGCGTCAGGCCATTTAAGACCTGTGCTTGCTTGAATCTTGGCCAGTTTCAGTTTTAAAGTGCCATTATAGCACTCTACTAGTCCAGCTGATTGGGGGTGATTTGCAGCGTGGAACTTCTGTTGTATGCCTAGCCCCTCACACACTTTCTTCATCACTCGTCCCACAAATTCACTTCCATTATCACTCCAAACCATTCTAGGCATTCCAAACCTAGGGAAGAATTCCTTGACAAGGGCTTTAGCTGTGGATAAGGCAGTGTTGTCCTTAAGGGGATATGCTTCCACCCACCTGGAGAAGGCACAAACAACAACGAGTACGTATTTCAGATTGTTGCACCTTTCCATGTGGATGAAATCTAGCTGCAAAACCTCGAACCGATACGTTGGAGGCGCAAAATGACCAGCTGGAGTTGGGGTTCCTCTACCAGGGTTGTATTTCAGACACACCATACAATTCTTGACCACATTCTCTGCACACTTAGGGATCCCAACATTTTGCCATACTGGAGCCAACAACTTACAGATCCCTTTCACGCTAATGTGAGCCATTCCATGAGCCATTGTCACCACGGCAAGCACATACGCATCGGGTAACAACCATCTCTGATGTTCTGACAATTCGACCCAACAACCATTCGCATCCAATTTACCCTTACTTTCTCTCCATTCATTCACCTCTTTCTCTGTGGCTTCGGCTTGGATAGACTTCACACTCTCAATCGCATCTTCACACATACCAACATCACCAATCCATCTCGCAGGGCCTGCAACATACATTCGGCTCATTACATTCCTTGCAGTTTCTTTCGCGACTTCATCCGCAAATGCATTTCCACGACCAACATCATCCGTCACCTTTTTGTGTGCACTGCATTTCACAATCGCAACTTGTAATGGCAAGGTCAGTGACTCGAAAAGCTTATTTACTAACTGACCATGCTGGATCTTAGCATCATGCGAAGTCAGGAACCCACGTTCTCGCCACAAACGTCCAAAACTGTGAGCCACGCCAAAGGCGTATTGGCTGTCCGTGTACACATTCACTTGTTTCCCTTTTGCCAAAACACATGCTCTTGTAAGTGCAATCAACTCTGCTGCTTGCGCGGAATTGTGGGGGATACGTGCAGCTTCAACAATAGTATGCATCGTCGTTACAGCATATGCTGCAGTCGTATCGCCATTCGGCAACTTGAAACATGAACCATCAACCCATAAGGTATCATCGCATTCAGGAAGAGGAGTGTCCTGTAAATCTATTCTCCCTCTTGTCTCTTCTTCTGTCCTAAAACAGCACTCATGTTCCTCGACTTCATCTGTCTCTACTGGAATGGGCAATAACGTGGCTGGGTTTAGTGTGTCGCACATCTTTATATGTACATGACTTGCTAACAGTGTCAGCTCATAACTTGACAATCGAGCACTAGTTAAGTGCTGTGTCCTTGTTCTGTTTAGCAAAATGTCTACTGCATGTTTGACCATGACAATTAGCATGTTATTCATTACTAACCCAGCAGACTGTCGAATACAGACAGCTGCTGCCGCAGTGGCTCTCAAGCAACTTGGCAATGCCTTAGCTACCGGATCTAGAGTCGCTGAAAAGTATGCGCATGGACGCTGTTTGTCCCCGAAAGATTGTGTCAGAACTGATAAAGCACAACCTTCTTTCTCATGGACATACAATGTAAAAGGCTTACTGTAGTCGGGGGTACCCAACACAGGAGCCGAACACAATGCATCACGCAATTTGGAAAAACTTTTCTGACACTCTTCAGACCACGGAATGGGTTTCGGTGTATCTTTACGAGTTAATGCTACCAAAGGTTTGGCCAATAAGGAGAAATTCAATATCCATTGCCTGCAATATGATGTAATGCCCAAGAAAGCACGCACTTCTCTCTGTGTCCTTGGGACACTCAATCTTGCAATTGCCTGAATTCTTTCTGGGGTCAGTTTCCTTCCCTCCTTCGATAAGAGGTGACCTAGGTAGGTCACTTCTTGTCGACAATATTGCAACTTTGAAAGAGAGACTTTGTGGTGCAGATCACATAAATGACGCAACAACGACAATGTGGCTTCCCTACAAATATCCTCAGTATCTGCAGCTATTAGCAAATCATCGACGTACTGAATAAGGGTAGCGCCGTCGGGTAAAACGATTGTGTCAAGCTGCGATTTCAAGGCCTGACTGAATATTGATGGACTTTCACAGTAGCCCTGAGGAGCGCGTTTGAAGCGGAAACTTCGGCCTCCTAAATTGAAGCCAAAAATATCTCTGCTCTCCTCGGCAATCGGGATGCTGAAGAAAGCATTCTTTAAGTCAATCACCGAGAACCAAGTGGCTGAAGCTGGAATCATAGTCAATAGGGCAGTGATATCAGGGACGACTGGAAATTGTGGCACAACAATCTTATTGACCTCTCTAAGATCAATCACAAATCGGTACACAGGTGGCTGGGAAGGATCAGTACGCTTCAGAACCGGCAGAACAGGACTATTACTGATGTTGCCTGCTGTCTCCTCAATGACATCTTTCTCAATCAGATCATAAGTGATCGCTAACAACGCTTTTTCACCTTCACTAGAGATCTTGTATTGGGGAATGCGTGGCATTCTAACATTAGTTTTCAATGTTATAACATATGGCGCTATTTCCAAGAGACCCACATCATTAGAGCCAGTAGCCCAAAGTGTATCCGGAAGAGAAGACAATTCTGCTGGGAGCTTTTCCCTTGACATGTACATTGGAGAAACCACTTTCTTACCCAGTGTAAGCTGTACTCCCGAAGGAGAACAGTACAAGGTTGCATACAATCTTTTCAACAGATCCAATCCCAACAAGTTTTCGCCACAACCTGTTGTGAGAATAAGGGGTGCTTCTAATTCACATGGCCCAACAGAAAGGGACATAGGACTAGAGATCGGTTCCTAACCGGGGCGCCAGAAAAACCTACTGAAACATTCATTTCGCCAGACAAAGGTGCGCCAGGGAGTTTTGAGTGCATAATAGAACTCTTTGTAGCACCAGTATCTAACAGAAAAGGCTCTGACACACCTGATGTAATCACCTCAACATAAGGTCCGTTCTGATCTACTGGAACTGAAACAACTCCCTCTCTTTGTCCATGGCGGATCTATGACAGAATTTCGACTACAAAAATATCGACCTACAAGAATATCGAGTCAACAATATCGAGGGCAAAAATATCGACATCCTATCTACAACATGGTAAGTACAAAAATATCGAAAAAATAATATCGTTGTAAAAAATATCGATGTTAAAAATATCGATTTTTTTTAATATATATAAATGTAAAAGTAAGTATATAACACTAATAAATAAAATATACATATTTAAAAGTATCTAATAATGTTTAAAATTAATAAATAAAACATATATATTAATAATACATTAATTAAATATATACAGTAAAGATATAATATATATGTACTGAACAATAAGTATTAATAATTAATTTACTAATTTCTAAATTAATGAAATATATTCTAATTTACTAATACATGTACAAACATAAAACAATAACATACATAAAATGTAAGTAATATAAAAAATAAAATAAACATGTGATATTTCAACAATTAATTATATAAAACGTTGGATAGCGTAAGGGTAAAAATTACTATTCCTACTCCAGAGAGTGGAACAGTAGGGAAAGCGTTTGATAGCGTAGGGATAAAATTACTATTCCCACTCCAGAGAGTGCAACAGTCGAGAAAACTGACCCTGAACCCAAAAACCACCCCTTTACCCACGAACTGAAAACTGACCCTGAACCCTAAAAATACCCCTTTACCCAAAAACTGAAAACTGACCCTGAACCCTAAAAATACCCCTTTACCCAAGAACTGAAAACTGACCCTGAACCCTAAAAATACCCCTTTACCCAAGAACTGAAAACTGACCCTGAACCCTAAAAATACCCCTTTACCCAAAAACTGAAAACTGACCCTGAACCCTAAAAATACCCCTTTACCCAAAAACTGAAAACTGACCCTGAACCCTAAAAATACCCCTTTACCCAAAAACTGAAAACTGACCCTGAACCCTAAAAATACCCCTTTACCCATGAACTGAAAACTGACCCTGAACCCTAAAAATACCCCTTTACCCATGAACTGAAAACTGACCCTGAACCCTAAAAATACCCCTTTACCCATGAACTGAAAACTGACCCTGAACCCTAAAAATACCCCTTTACCCATGAACTGAAAACTGACCCTGAACACTAAAAATACCCCTTTACCCATGAACTGAAAACTGACCCTGAACCCTAAAAATACCCCTTTACCCAAAAACTGAAAACTGACCCTGAACCCTAAAAATACCCCTTTACCCATGAACTGAAAACTGACCCTGAACACTAAAAATACCCCTTTACCCATGAACTGAAAACTGACCCTGAACCCTTAAAATACCCCTTTACCCAAAAACTGAAAACTGACCCTGAACCCTAAAAATACCCCTTTACCCAAAAACTGAAAACTGACCCTAAACACTCAAAATACCCCTTTACCCAAAAACCCAAAAATGACCCTGAACCCTAAAAATACTCCTTAACCCAAAGTTAAATAATATTATTTAATTAGCAATTAATAATGAATTAACAATAACAATAAAGTAAATATATTAGCACATAAGCTGTAATTAATATAATTTAATAATTAATATCATTTTTCCCCAATTAATTAATTAACAGTAACTAAAAATTATATATATAAATTACTCTAATAATGTAATTAACTAACTAATTTTATTTAATTACCAATTAATTACTAATTTAAAATATGTACAAAATTATATTAATTAATTAACTAATTAATATTAATTATTTGCCAATTAATTAGTTATAAATATTTAAAAACATATATTAATTAATTAATTATTATTAAATTACTCCCCACCCTATTCCCCTATAAACCCACATCCCGCTACAGAAAATATATATCAATTAATCAATTAATTATTTCCCAATTAATCAATATTAATTAGCAAATAATTATAATTAATTAATTAATCCTACTAATTATTAATCAACTTACCATAATTAAATTACTTCCCACCCTATTCCCCTATAAACCCACAACCCGCTCCGGTACTAAAACATCAAATTTCCTTATAAATTTCTATATTATTATAGAAAATGTATACACATATAATAGTAATTATTTTAAATACTTAAATTAAACATATAACACATACATAATAAAAAACTATAAAATAATACAAATATCGATATTAGTGTCATCGAAATTATTAACATCGATATATATGCTATCGATATTACTAACTTCGATATTACTTACATCGATATTAAGTATTTCGATATTACTTACCTTGGGTCGATATTCTGTCCTACGATATTCTTGCCTTCGATATTATGCTCCTTCGATATTTCAGACTCGATATTATGGTAGGTCGATATTTCCAACTCGATATTTTGACTGTCTACCGTCCATGGCTGTCCTAGCAATCATACATAATCGTTTTCTGCATAGTAGTCATCAGCATAGTACTGAGCTGTCCTGGCGAACGCGTTATTCTGCTGGTCAAAACTATTCATAGAATTCTGAGGCGGGAAAGAAGGAGCATTCTGGGGGAAATTTCCACGGCCCCTACCTCTAGGAGCCTGTTGAACACCTCGACCTCTTGCACCAGAAGCACCATTCATACGTCGTAACAAAACCGGACAACTACTCTCGAAATGACCTCTTCCTTGCAATACGCACACTGATTCGGTCCATACTGTAAACGTGGTTGAGAAGACTCGTTTCTTTGCGAGTTTCTCGAATACTGCTGGGGTTGCTGATAGTCACGCTGACTAGTAGTACTAGGTGGATAAGCTTGCTGTAGAAGGACTATAGTTTTCAATTCCTTAGTCTTTTTATCCGCTTTCTCTAGCTCATCTTTGCGCCGATTTTCATAGTACTGGGCCGTAGCTAAAATCTGTGCTGATGTGGAAACGGCCCAAGCACTCTCAGAATCCTTCAACTTATTACATAATTCAGGAAGCAAATTATGTACAAATTTGTCAACAAACAATCTCTGGCCACCCTCAGTAGCCATATCCTGACCACTATTATCGACGAAAGTCTCCTCGAACTGCGTGAAAAAGTCGGACACAGTCTCATCTTTCTTCTGCTTGCACGCAGACAACTTGTCCCAATTCACACGCAATTCGGGCATTAAAGTCTTCATATACGTAATAATCCTACCAGGAAGTTCTGCTACTAAAGGCTCAGGTTTAGCACCACCAACTTGTCTAGCATCAGCAGTTGCAATATTAACCCATGTGTCACCTAACTCTTGATCATGATCTGTATGACGAATCTTTCCCCATAAAGGCTGTGGAACAACATTTCCAAACAACATGTCTATATCGGCTAAATTCATGATGCAGGAGCTCGCAGTCTGTGATAACTCCTTATAATATCCTGCAGGATTTTTACGGGGATCAGGCAATGTCTGTTTAAGAGCCAAAACTTCAGATCTCTTCCAAGGAACATGTACCCACACACGCTGAAAATGCGGCGGAATGGCTGGATTAGCATTTGCGTCACCTTCCCTCCAAACTGGGGGAACCTCTCTCATGGGATACTGTCGCGCCTTTTTCCTACCTGGTGCGTCACATTCAGATAGTGATCTGGAAGTGCCCCCTCTGCTCCTATAGGATAATAATGTCGCAACCGCTTGTTCAACATCGGTGCCCACAATCATGCCCTCCGCGAACCTGAACCGCACAAGGTACAACTCAGACAGATCGTGTTCCGGATCATTTCCCTTCAGATCTTCGCGGAGAAGTACACACATTTGTTCAAAAACATATCTCTGTTTCGATGCTTCCCATTGACAGAAGACTTCTATAATAGACTCTTCATCATGTCTTGCAGTATCGACAACCCATTTGCGCGCTAACTCATCCAATAATTCTCTCTCCCGATAGTCAGGCAGTTGACTCCGCAACTGTCTTCGTTCTGAGTTAGGGGTCGTATTAGGCGACCCAAAGAAAGGTGAGAAAGGTGAGAAAAGGCCAGTAACAGTGTTTGTTACTCTCTGTCGAACAGAAGGAGAAACTGACGGAAAGGCATAAGCGCCGGAAAAGACAGGATGATGTAAAGCAGAGGTGGAGGCAGTAATAGAGGAAGTATTAGGATAAGCAGTTGGAGCAGTAGGCGAAGTCGTAGGAAAAACAGATGGAGTAGGTAGCAAAGGCGGCGACCCTTGAGAGGGCTGCGCCGGAGCAGTAGGAACCAGCTGAAGAGGAGCTGTGCTTGTGGTAGAACCTGTGGACCAACAATGGGAGGTTGTTGGGGTGCTGTAGCACTCTGCGCATAAGGCGGTGGTGAACTCAGTAAATGAGACATTAAAGGATCTTTATCGAGTTCTTCTTTTGATCCTCGTCCTTTACGTGGCAAAACTGGGTAGACCTTGTCTACCGCTAACTTCCTACTTCTAAGTGTTTGTTCACTCTCTTGCTCTTCCTCATTATCCCTGAACGCCACGGCAGCTTGTACCATCGACATACCTTGTTTATTTTTCTTTGCTAATTTCATTTCTTTCTGTTTGGCTTCTTTGCGCCATAGGCGAAAGGAATCAAACATCGCCGGCCGGGCTTTCTTCTTGAAAAGTTTTACCTGCAGATTATCTAAAATCTCTGTGTCAAACCTACCATATTGGGGCCATTTTAAGACACCATCGTTTCTGGTGTATCGGATCCACACTTCATTATATGTGATAGGGCCTACGCCATGCTTCACATAGAGCTCATACGTTGGAGTTCCAATCGGAGGAACCGGACACGAGTCCTCCAATCGGGAGTCCCTACTACAACCAAGACAAAACAAATTTCCAAGTCTGCTAAGACCAGGCATCTTCGCTCTCTAGTCTGGCTTCAAACTGCAAAGGATTATCGAATACGATAGTCTCGTGAATACACGAGTCCTTCGGCTTTGGCGCTTGCAAGTTCCAAATCAAAGCGTATCCGAAGGATACCAAACAAAGAACCAAACTAAGGACTGGGAGACGCTCCACTTATACTTAACTGAAGTATCGATGATCGATGACGTCACCAGAAGACTCGTCTATCGTTTCGCTCTACCAATCATCAAGGGTCCAAAACAGGGCGATAGTCAGGGCAGCAGTCCTTCGTAGCCGTCGGGACGTGGGGAACCTCGCAGGAAAGACCTTCGGAACCACGTCGACATACAGGGGTCGCTGAAGTGGCTGGCCGTCCTCCGGAATTTTCACTCGAAGCTCCTCACGAACCTCTGGCTTGGACCGGTACCGCTTGATACCGCCCGAGTTGGGTGCCAACTGAGGTACCGGGTTTTTATGGACCCGGCGGTGCCAGGGGAAACACCCAAAGACCTCGAGTCCTTCCTGTTTTGGACCACAGAAACACAGTCTTCTAGGTGATGGCAAAGATCGTATTTATTGGCTGCAACCAGTAACAGGTATCCTAGAAGTACAATAGCATGAAGCGCATGTATGTTCTCAGGAGACTGCTCGTTTTTACAGAACCAGCCTTCTCTTTTTATACAAAATATTGAGCTTCAGGCAAGAACTCCTTGTTTTACAGTTTGACCATATACATATTTTCACTACAAAGAAAAAGCAGAGTCACGATGACAAGCCCACATTTCAGTCTGTCCAGTTCGTGATAGATTACCCGGCAAGGCCCAGAACTTTCATCAGATATCGACAGACCCCTAATAAAATCGGGCACCTCCTCCTTGTAAAACAGGTCATAAAGAAGAAACAGGGAAAGGTGTGTGTGAGATAAAACATAGCTTGTATGCGATGAACGGTTTATGACATGTTATGCCTTGATACTAATCTTGTTCGGCCATTGGGAAAGGAACTGCCCGAACAGGTTTGGCTTGAGGCAGTGGAGTCAACTCGCCCAGGTCACAGAGGAGTCAGCAAAGGTGTACGTGTCCTTTTAGATCGAATTCGGCCTTTGGTCGTTTTGACTAGGTAAGGGCAATCACAAAATGGATGCCGCTCACAAAATGGAACCCGAGGGTTCAAAGACGAAAACTACGATTTCAGGGTGATTGCATCACTCGATCATGACGCAAATGTTGATGTATAGTATCCCAATCATTACCGGTCTGCCGATACCAAAATCGTCATGGTACGATGATATTTATGACACGGATGCAGAGCTTCGGTACCACACAATAGCGGAGTCCAGAATTTTCAGTACCACACTGGCCGTCCGACAGCCAACCTATTGCCACATCCTCCAAATAGCTAAAAATCTCCTCCGCCGATGCTATCGGTTGTGATTTGTATAGTGCCCCGTGAGTGTCAACAAAGCCATTCAGAATGTCCGTGGCTTGTGTCTGTAATGTACCATCCCTAGACTTGATGCGCAGTATAGCCGTGTGTCCCTTGCCCTCGCATATTTTGGTTGCCAGTACGCCGCCAGGTCTATCGCCCTCACCGAAAGATCTAGCCGTGTGTTTTCGATCTATATACTTTATTTCATTGTCAACAAATGTTTGATGTTCTGTGTGTATTAGACGCAGTTCCCCCAGTAGGGTGATATCGTGAGTGGTCTCAAAGGCCATTTCTCGCTCCTTCATGCGCGTCTCGCAGCGCTTTATCTGTTGCCCAATGTCCTTGAATATGCCTATTGTAGTGCTCATGCACACGCCCCGTATTGTGGCCTTAAATGCCTCCCATAACAGCCCTGGATCCTCCACCACTGGTGCATTTATCTGAAAATATTCCCTAATCGCTTTATTGATGGTTTTAGCGTAAACATTATCAGCTAGAGCACGTGAGTTGAACCTCCAGTAAAACGGGGGTGGTGCGTAATGCGGTATCGTGAGTTTTAACAATACAGGGTTATGGTCTGACAGTGTTCTAGGTAGGACGCGCAAGTCCTGTGCCCACAGTGCAATGCTATCCGTGCCCAGCCAGTAATCCAAACGTGACCAACTATTGTGGATCGCTGAAATGTGTGTGGCCCCCGGTGTGTCAGGGTGTCTGTGTCTCCAAAGATCTGTTAACGACAGGTCCGTCAGCATATGAACAAGTTTCGTCCTTGCCTGCTTGTGCTGTTCCGAGGAGTGTAAGGAACGGTCTACACCATCCACCATAGCCACATTCCAGTCACCCCCGCATATGATGTGTGTGTTTGTGAGTGTCTGTAAATGCCCCCACACTTCTTGAAAAAATTCGGGTGCATCCACATTCGGACCGTACACGTTAAGGAGCGTTAGTCGTTGCCCACGTAATGTGCCGGACACAATAACATATCTCCCATTGGTGTACTGTGAAGTTCACACCCCTCCGGATCAGTGTGCTCACCTCTCTCGAATAAGAGGAGTAAGTAGCAGTGTAGGACGACTGCGCCCAGCGTTTGCCTATGTGCTGATGTGTGTTAGGTGCGATGTATGTCTCCTGCAGCACAGCCACATCTATGTCCCATCTATTTAGGTAGGCAAACACCTGTCTTATTTTCTTTGGTTGTGTAAAGCCTCTGATATTCCACGTGAGGAAATTTAAATGTGTTCTACCTGTACCTCTACCTTCCGGAGTCATCGATAAGGCCATTGAGTCCAAGCTAGCAACAACTTACAATCATGATCAGAATCCATACGCACTGCAATGTGTGCGGTCACGTGTGACCTATTAGCCCCTTGCCATACAAAACACAGGAACTTGACATTGTCATGAAAAATACCCCTACCCCTCCCCCCACCCACTCCAGCAACCCAAATCTGCCCTTCTGAAACATACCCTTCAACCTAGAGAACTTCAGAACAATTCCCATCTTAACAGAACTTACGTGGGGGGATACCCTTGCGGAGGTCCGCTTGGCGCACAACTCAACACCCAACTTAATGGATGCGGACGACTCACTTATCGATCGATTCACACATGTGTGGTATGGCTGGCTGCCCCTATCCCACCCACCACCAACAGGAACCTGGATACAGTCTGTGAGTAGTAACATCAGTGACCTCGTAGAGCATGACAGTCCAGCATGAAGATGCCAGCGATTTAGGGGGCTTTGTGTAAGGCTGATAACAAGGTATACAGTGTGCACATATATCTCACCCGGTCATATCGAACCTTCCGTATTATGACACTGCGTGAGGCCGTAATGGCCGCACCACAAATCACAGGTCATGTGCTCCTTTGCCATTGTTCACCCTGGTCCTTTCGTCAAACGGGCAGTGGTCTACAGGACGCATAGGAGCGTGAAACATTATCATGCAGAGTGACAGAGTCCCGAGTGGAGCGGGACAGTATAGAGGGCATGTGCAGACCCATTGGCCAGCACTAACAATCAGCCAGCAAGGCACTTCCTCATTACATCAGAAGTAAGTTAGGGTCGTAATGCAGATATGCCAGTGATGTGCAACCCATAGCGATAAAGGGCCCTCTGGAGGCTAGGATTAATGCATAACAACGCCTTGTTAATGAGCGTAGCAATGATACAGTTCTCATGGCTACACAGTGGGCCAGTCTCTAGTCCTGTCACGCCCAGCGGCCTCCAACGATTACACCCAAAGCAATAGTTTGCATATCTGACAGCCCTTTGAAACAGTTAGTGCAGGCCACGGAAATTGGCAGTCGATGCCACCTGGGGTTTGCACGCCGTGAACATGACCGTACCAGTTATTGGGAACATCAAACCACAAATGATCAGAGATCGTCTTACCACAATTTTCGCGGGAGTACTGCCCATCTGTCCATCCCCCTCAGTCGGAATCCGGTTTCTGTTCCACTCGTGCATTAAGTTTATTCTGTTTCATCACCTTTTTCACAAATTCTTGCGCGGCCTTAGGGGTCGACAGCAGTACAGCTTTACCTTCCCAAGACACACGTAATTTGCCGGGTATAACATGGAGTAACTGATGTTGAGATCTCGGAGCTTGGCCTTCACAGACGCAAATTCTTTCCTTGCTTGCTGTACCGCTACAGTGTGGTCCGGGTAGAATTCTAAAGTGTTACCTTGATGGGTGATCGTTCCCTTCTCACGTGCGAGCCTCAAGATGGTGTCCCTGTCACGATAATTAAGAATTCTCGCCACTATGGGCCGTGGTGGAGCTCCCGGCGGTGGACGAGGCGCGAGGGATCTGTGAGCCCTCTCAACTATGAAGATCGGAGATAGCGCGTCTGCACCGAAGAGATCTTTGCACCACTGTTCTATGTATACCTCCATGCGACCGGTGTTTGTTGTTTCCGGAAGGAAGGCCAGTGATACACACATTATTGCGCCTGGACCGCGCTCCCAATTCCTCCTCCTTCGCCTTTATCACTTCCAACATGCGTTCCATGCCGGCGCATTTGTTGGTCGTGGCGCGCGACTCATCTTCTACTGTTGATATCCTGGTTTCGGCCGTTTCCAACCTCTCGCCATGTTTTTCCAGTTTGTCAGACATGCCGTCCATCGTGCATGTCAAGTTGTCCAATTTGCCGTTAATGTCCTGTAAGTTCGCCTGAATGGAAAGCAGTATCTTCTCCATAGTGTTACTCGGCGCCAGGTCGGTCGACACCTCGCCGTCCGCCATCTGCTCCGTGGGTTTAGGTGCTTTTTTGCTTTCAAATGAAATCTTTTGCTGCTGTTTGTCTGGCTTAACCATCTTCACTGGCAGTGGTGGTCTTGGTTCCACAGCCTGAAGTGAGGACCTGGTGATCCTGGTTGATGCCGCCGTCGTTGCTGCCAAGCGATATTTAACTATGTGCACCGCGTGCAAATCAGGGTCCCTAGCGCCGCCGCTCCCGATGTCCAACCGAGGCGTGGTTTGAGCTGCCTGGTGGGGTGCAAAGTGTTATCTTGTAATGGGGCTGAGGGGGGCACCACTGCAATACCCAGCAGGATGGCTGATCCCCACGATGTTTGTTTAAGGGCGAGCAGCCTTCAGCCCTGATGAATCATTGGACGCTGAGTACAGTGTTGGCTTTATCAGGTGCATGAATGGAGCGACACGGCGCATCAAAAGCCACTGCAAGTCCGTATCCTCCCAATGGCACCACAGCGAATCGTCCTAGTCCGTAGGCTTCGCTTGCATACAGGGTTGAGCAGTCCGTGCGTTTTCGCGCCCTTTCATTGCCATAGCGCCTGGCGAAGTATCGCCTCCTGGGCCGTGAAGCACCGCGCGTGCTCTGGACGCCACTGCCGCCTACACATCCAAGGGTTGGTTTACAGTGAGCAGTCTTCCCCCAGTCCCACATATCACGTTGGTCGTATAGTAAGTGCAATGCTCGCCTGCCGATCACAGGTTACACGGGCGCTGCCATTTTGCCTCAGTGCATTCCCGGGCGCTTAAAGGAGCCGTACCCCAGCCATTACGGTCCGGCACTGAATCCATACCTTCCGGTGCTCGTCTCAGCCCGCATGTCACAGCCCACACGTACAGCGCTAACGGTGTTGCTGGTCTCCGCGTTGCTTACTTCGGAGTTCTGGGCTTGTACGAGTCGGCAGCAGACGCGGCGACCGCCATCTTGAATCGCCGCACAGTCCCACTCTCTTTTGTCCGCAGTTTTCTCTACTCCACTCGTGATATTGGCGTTCAAACTCGCTTTTTCACCATCCTGATGTATTCACACGTCGGGGCCATATTCCGTCGGCGACATTGCAGGCCTCGGGGCGAGCACAGACCGCGTTTCCTTCGGTTGTCCGGCGGAGCTGCGGTCTCACCAAGCCATTCCGCTGTGCGCCCCCTAGCGCCTCATTTCAGGTAGAAACTGTATTGTTTAGAAGGAGTCACACAAGATTTCTTAGGTAAAGAGCAGAGTGAGCACTTCTAGTAGCAGCACACTTGTACATAGCCAGCTCACCTTTATTCACTGTTTCTGCATCTTTGATCTATTACTCACAGATAGAAATATTTCACTCACACCTATCTTCTACTTTAGAAGGTGATAAACACAAAGTGCTATGGATGTGAAATGCCAAAATGGTAAGCAAGCATAGCATGTAGTTACTTGTACAAATGGTTTTTAAAATGTTTAGTACCTTGAGATGTGCAGCGTTACATGACTTCCGTCTCTGTGAAACTCATGACAGTCTACATTTTTTGACAATGGTCTTGGTAATGCTGATCTTTTTTATTATATTTACAGTATCCATAAAAACTACTTGAAGAAGTAACACCACCGGAACACAGGGATGTCTTCAACATCCCCACCTTAGCAGCTGAGAAACATTTGAGTCTTCTTTAAAATACCATACCATCATGTTCATGTTCCTTCTCTCTCAAACTATGTTTCTTCCATTCTATCTTCACAAATCAAAGTAAATTTGCAAGATATCACAGGAATAACTGCCTGTGGAAAATGCGCTCCATTCTCAGAAACAAAGGAATTCTTTACGATACTAGCAATGAGTGAATGGTGTAGCAACTCAATCTGTCTCTCATCCACTGGAACCCTTAGAGAGCTACAGCTGATCTCTTAATTTCAAAGCTGGTTTTAGTGCACAGTGTAAACAGACAGAGGTGGAATCTATCTCCTGCTGGAAACAGGGATTAATTAAAACAATCATCCTTCTGACTACTAGACTAACCTCTTCTGTGCGAGACGAGAACAAAAAACACAGGGTTGATCCTACTTGTGGACGAGCAAAAAACTATGGGCTCAAAAATTCCATTTCACTCTAGGATCAAATTTAGCCCCACTTCTAAATTAAGCAAAAGATTCGGCTGGCATTGGCTTTGAGCAAAGAATAAAAAAATCTTTTTCTCTTAAAAAATTGGTCACTCCCAGATTTCGCAGGTGCAAGTGGGGTGGCTGCTCCTTCTCTTTGGCAGCCGTAAAACTCTGCAAATCTTTGCGCCTTCCGATTTCCAAGGCAGACTCACTTCCGGTCTTTAAGAAGCTCTTAAAGTAATGGGGCCAGATGTACGACCCATTTTTGCATGAGCAAACGGGTTATGGACTCATTTGCGCATGCAAAAACAAATAGGGCCATGTACAAACCCTATTTAGCAAGTTGCAATTTATTTGCAACTCGCTAAATAGGATTTACAACTCACTATCGGAAGGGGCATTCCAAGAGTGCCCCTTCCTAATTGCGACTTGCTACCTTATGTAAGAATGTTTTGCTACTGCAATTGCAGTTGCAAAACACTCACAATTTACCACCCTCTTCAAGAGGGTGATAAAACACTCTCAAATGGGAATGGGTCCCCAGGGGACCCCTTCCACTTTGCAATTGCAGGGGAAAATGAAAACGTTACATGTTCTTTTAAAATACATCCAGTTTTCCTTTAAGGAAAACGGGCTGCATTAAAAAAATGCTTTATTGAAAAGCAGTTTCAGGCATGGAGGCCTGTTGAGCTGAGCAGGCCGCCATACCTGAGAAGGCCAGCCATTCCTATTGGGGTTGCAAACTATGAGTGCCTCATGAATATTGATGAGGCATGCTATGTGCAACCTCATTGGAAATGACAAACAGTGTCTCTGACACTGTTGTACATGGCATTTAGCGACTCACAAATTGCGACTCGCAATTGAGAGCAATTTGCGAGTCACTAAATGCCCGGGTCGTACACCAGGCCCCTGTTTATTTGCCTCCTAGCAGGTTGTTGGTGCTTACTTCTCCCTGTTCACTTAGCGCCTTGACATCAGCTGGTATAAGTGCGCTTTATAAATACTATCCTATCCTATTACCTAGGATCAACCGGTTATTGGTAATGCCCACAGTTTGCTATTTTAGAGAAAAATAAATCAACTGTTTTACAAGTCTAAATAGCCTTCTTGTTTCCATTCTCTCTATCTATCAGCTTGAGAACATGATCAAAATGATGAAAAGCACTCTCAGGTTTTATGAGTTCATACTTTCTACATAGAGCGAGGTAAGATTTTGATGCTTTTTTCTGTCAAAAAGAGAGAGCGTGAGTACTATCTAATTGAAAGAATCACACAAATAACCGTCACTATTCAATGAGGTCGCTGGAATGTAATGTAAATGTAAGGTGGATTTGTAGAGCAGTGCTTGTCACCCTAGAGGGTATCCAGGGGCTTCTTCCATACAATAATGGGTTTGCTTTACTTGCCAAATAATCCACCCTATGATACACACTTTGCAGTTTTCCACAAAGATTTGTTTTGCTACTTTAGAAGGATCAAAAATCACACATGGTGCTGCGCCGTGGCAAACGTTAACTACTCGCCTGATTGTTTCACCCGTGTTAAATTGGTACTAGAGAGGCAGAACATCTTGCGAGAATAGCATTAATGTGTGATGAAACAGCAAAATATTATTGTCACAGAATGCACTACATTTGCTGCATCATTTTCACTGTGTTCCATAATTTGGCCTTCCAAATGTGTCTCTGAATATCAATATTGTGAAGCACTAATATCATTGACAAAAAATCGAGAGACAAAATATCAAAAGGTATGTGTATAGATTTTCTGCACCTAATTCCACATCGGTGTACCAAAAAAACATACACATATATCTTCATTTATGTGGCGTTAAGAATGGCAAATGTATACGTTCCTCTATGCATTTACCATTCATTATTTTGTCCCTCGATATTTTGTCCACTCTTTTACTGTGCCACAATATTCTTGTCCTATATATTCAAAAATACAATCGCCCCTTCATAGTTTCAGAATTCCAGAGCCACTTCTGATAGAAGACCTTTGATTAATGTTTTAAATTACATTACAGTTGGGTGTGTAGAAAAAGAACGAAATACAAAGGTTTATAACCTCTTCGCCGCTAATGACAAGGGTAACTCGTCATGGACTTTCCATTGATTTCAATGGAAAACAAATAAGGAGTAAAATAATGCCTTAGCAGCCAAGTGGTTAAGAGTCATGGGGAAAAATGTAATCAACATACGACATGGAGAGATTGAGGCTCAAATCCCATTGGTGCTTGAGGAGGAGCGATTCTGGGGTAGGGTCATTCAAGTCCTCATCATCAAAGAAACACTTTTATGTTGATTAAGATTGGGTGCAAAACCTTTTAAAAGAGAAAGACTTTGTTTATATGAATTCATTATGTGCATCACGTGGGAATGGACCCCCAAGAGCTTGGCTGTCATCCCACTATGGATGCTTTGGGATTGCCACAGAAGAGCAAAATAATTCTGCAAATCTAGGTCAGATGCAAGGGGGACCAGATGGGTAAGTAACATTATCTGCCCCCTAGAGTCTAAGACTGGTGGTTATCAGGTCGCGGTCACATTGTTATAAATAATCTGTATGATTACAAAACACCTACTGGCTGTTTAAAGACTTCCAAGAGTGTTAGAATTCTGTGGAGTAGCTCCTGCATGGGAGAGGTTGTGACACTGGAGAAGAGACGACGCAGCTACTGGAGTACAATATTGTATGGCAGCACATTTTTATGAACTGTCTTACCTCTTGTTGTGTTTAAAGAGGCCCAATCTCTTCCCAGCTAACTCCCCCTTTACATTGGTTAAAGTTATTCAAGTTCTTTGCAAGCCAACGTTTAAAACAAGGCAAAAGATATTTTATGAGCCCATGGTACCTCCACGTTGCTTGCTAGACTGTAAGGATGGGAAATTGCCTACTTGACCAATCTGACCTTGTACCTTTCAACTTTCAGGTTCCAGACTAAATGCCATCTCTTCAGCTTTTGATTCTGACCACTGTGATTGATATCACTGACAACATTTATGGAGGATCCCTCGCCATTTCCTTTCTGAGAAGCATTCAGTGCTGAAATGCCATATCCCACCAGAGGACTTGCAGAGAACATTTAGAAATCATTGAATAGTAAAGCTTCACCAGCTGTAGAGAAACATGAAGGTTCGACTTTTGTGATTTGGCGAAGAATGACGACAGCATCTCAACGGCTTAGAATCACCTCCAATGACAATGAAGTACTGCTTCCTCGAGTCTGGGGCTCCTACATCAAATCATTCTCCAATATCAGCCATGAAACATTGGTTCATCACAACTTGAGCAATATTAAGCAGTTAATAAATAGTTATTGTACAGCTATGATGAATATGAAATTGCTTACTATTTGTAAAGTAAATCTGACTCTTTAAAATAAATGTAATGTGAATGTTCTTACCCAGACCACTGAATGTAAACATTGTACATTTTTTGTTTTTTTATGCATTTTAAGCACCCTTGGCACTAAATAAAAAAAATGAAGAAAACAAATATTCTTGCCTTTAATGAGAGCTATAGTATATTCTTGGCTACATGACTGGCATAATCCTTCAAGATAGAGTTTCAAAACTAAGTAGGTGTGGGGCATATTGCAACACAATGCATCACTCTTGAAAAATCCCTCTAAGCAAGGTTTTTATGCAGAATTTAAGATTTGGATGGAACATGTTCCTTAAATCACATTCACAAATTTGAAACACAGGGACACACTGGTCTTGTCTATGAATTTGCTTGGCTCAGACATGGGCAAGAGAAGTAACATGAAGAAAATAATTCTGTTTATTAGCTGGGCACTAAACTTTGCTGCACTTGAGGTGTTTTTTTACTGAGTTTTTCCCACTCTGAGCTCCGCACAGAGCACGGAGATCTGAAAAAGTCTGCATAGTGGCATGATATGTGAGTGATACTTCTTAAACACTAACAGAATACTAAGCAAATACTTATTTGCTAACCGTATAGTCTTCATTTACAATGCAGAACATTTAGTGAATACAAACAATTTGAATACTACTGGACTTTACCCAGACTACTATTAACATTCTAATCAAGCTGCATGCTAAATAATAGCAGATTGTGAACCTTATTAGTTATTAAATATTAAATATTAAAAAGATGTTCAAAGCATTTTGTGTCCAAACTGTTAAAGCTAAACCGAACGGTATGGCTAGGTTAATAATATATCATAATATTTACAAATAAACAGGTACACTAGCAGATACTTTCTAATTACACATGCATAGATTGGAGGATCTCACAACTTCCTCAATTAATATATTAGTATGAATTAATGGTCAAAGTATTTAAGCACTGATGACCGTTTGTTCATATGACTATTTGGTTTATTTTCAAAAGTCCTAAGATTACAATAAAGTAAAAGTATATGATTTTTTATCAGTAATACATTAAACAATCTCCACATACAATGACTGAGACGCATAGAAGCCCACCTTCATTTGTCACCCTTAAGTGCTATAATATTTATTTGGCTTGACCATTTGAACTAGCTTGTGCCTTCTTTTTTTTTAAACAAATTTTATTTGTCAAGTTGCACATATATTGCAGGGCTCTGCACCCCAGAGGCAACTGCACAATTCAACCATACAGTGATAATGACTTTGACATTTAATAACCAAACACATATTAACAACTACCTCCTCCTCCCTCCTCCCTCCACCCCCAGATCGCGCCAATTCCACATAAACCTGTCCACCACTTGGCGACACAGCAGGAAATGCTAGCCCCTCTGAGCCCTCCCACAATTTGCCCCCTGGTCTAAAAGTATGCATATGTATAATTCTGACAAATGTGCCTCTACCACCGGCAGCGGTTCCAACATCAGACCCCGATAATCTCCCAACAGTTTCCAAATTTTGTAGTGTTTGCGCGGGCACCCCCTAGCAATCAAAATGGGTTGTTCTAGCCCCATACAGAAGTCCAGCCCATTCTTCCATGCAGCCACCGATGGGGCCCTAGGTGCCTTCCATGTCCTGGCAATATCCGTTTTTGCCTGTGTAAAGCCCAATTGCATGAGGTGTCGCTTATAGTTATTACCCCCTACCTCCTCCATAACATGCAGTAGGGCAAGCTGCAGCATGCGGGGGAGCCCCCATCCCAGAACCTCAGAGAGGCTGGAATATACCCAACTCCAAAAGCGACTAAGAGACGGACAGTTCCAGAACGTGTGAATAAATGTGCCCTCCTCCCGATTACAGCGAAGGCACATAGAGGAGGCGATCAGCCCTGCCTTCCACAAACGCACTTTGGTGAAGTAGACCCTTTGTAGGTACTTGAACTGCACCAGCCGAAGGCGCATCGCTATTGCCGCCCCCGCGGGGCTGCTAAGGCCTCAGTCCAATCCTCCTCCTCCAATGTGCCACATCCTCCTCCCAAGCTTTCCGAAGCCTCTGTAGCGTGGGGTAGCAGTGATTGACCAGGGATTGGTAAATTCGAGAGATCTTCAGGTCAGTGAGATCTCCCATGAAGACCTTCACCGCTAATGGACTGAACTCCGGCAGTTACTCCAGGCCCTCTAAACTAGGGGATAGGGCATGCCTAAATTGCAGTAGCGGTAAAACTGGGATTTCGGCATCGAAGATTCCTTCTGCAGGTCTTTAAAAGATTTGAGAGTCCGGCCCCTTATGACATCACCAAGGACCGAGCTACCTATTGCGTTGCAACCCCGGAAACCCTGTAAGGCCGCTAGCTGAGGCAGAAGCCCATTGTCCCAGAGGGGGGGTCTCACGAGTCAAAATGTTCCACCACCCCATGTGGCGTAGAGCTTGCCTCAAAATCAGAAAAACTGCTCGCATGACCGATGGCAGCGACAAATATAATATCATATGTAGGGAATGGCGTTCCATGAGCTGCCGCTCAACTGCATATGCCGGGCCGCCCTGGTCACCGTACCACCACTCATTAAGAACCAGCAAGTGTGAAGCTTGATATTAAGAGAGGACATCCGAGGACGCCAGCCCTCCACAGTAGGTGGACAGGAAACATCTGCGCAAGGCCACCCGCACCTTTCCCCCCTCCCACAGGAACTGACCCAGTGGTGCGTTCACTTGCTTAAACCATCGGGGTGGGATCTGGTATGGATGGTTCTGCAATTGGTAGAGGAGCAGAGGAAGCGCCACCATCCCGTATAGGGACAGAGGCATATGGGACCAGGACTTAAGATCTTCCTGAGTGCGTTCCCACACTGGGACCAGATTAGGTTCCCAGGAAATTGCTGGTATATCTGATAGAAACATGCCCAGGTATTGCAGCTCCCCCGCCGCCAGCTGGACCGAGGACTCCCACGCTCCTACTCCAGTGTGATCCCCTAAAATTCATAGTGTTGACTTATGAGGGTTCATATAGAGTCTTGGAGTGTCCCCAAAGATTTGCAGAATGCGCAATAGCCGCAGCCCCGTCCTATCTATAGCCGTGAGAAAGAAAAGGACATTTTCCGCGTATAATGCAATCCTATCGAACAGGCCCGGCGCCCATTCAAATCTCCAGATCTGAGCGTCAATGTTCCCCCAGGCTGCCAGCGGCTCCATGGCAAGCGCAAATAAGTATGGGGACTGGGTGCAGCCCCGCCGTGTACCCCGCTTAATAGAGAAGGATGAAGAAAGTGCTCCCGCCACCCGCACCGACGCCGTCAGGTCTGCGTATAGTAGAGTTAGGTAGGAAAGAAAGCGCGGGCCGAAGTTGAGCCTTCGCAGCAAGGCAAAAAGGTACACCCAGCTCAGGAAGTCAAACACCTGTTCATATTGGCCAATTACAGTGCAGCTGGCTCCTCCAGTTGCCCGCTGGCCGCCACATGTGCCCACCTACCTGGTCGCCCTCTGGGGCATAAACCCAGCCTGGTCGGGGTGCATCAGAGTGGAAATGTGGGGCAGAAGACAGTTGGCCAAAGCCTTGGCCAGAACCTTCGCCTCCACATTCAAGAGGGACATGGGACGGTATGAAGCATGCTGCTCTGGGGGCCTACCTGGTTTGTGGAATACCACCACCTCCACATGTCTCCAGTCCGGGGGAGCGAGCCATCAATGGGGAATCTGTTGGGTCCCGGGCATTCCCGGGGTTGAGTTCTCCCAGCGCAGTACCCAACTCCTCATCTGTCAGTGGCAGCTCCAATTGTTTTCGCACCTCAACCAACACATCTTTAGACGGTAAATCATCGATAAATTTACCTATGACGGCAGCTAATTCATAAATTACAGCATTCTTTTGAAGCGTAAAGTTCCGCATAATAAGGAGCCAAGCTTTCGGCAATAGCCGCGGAGTCGATAATTGATTCTCCCGCCGGGCCGCATTGATACACTCTGCTACGCATCGCCAGCCAGGCTTGGTGGGCCTCATCCATTGAGAGGGCCGCATAATTTTGTTGTACCACTAACAGTTGCCACCTCACTGGGCCCCCCTCTACCTCCCGGCTCCTACGTTCAAGCACCTCTATTCCTGCCTCCACTTGCAGTAGTTCCTTCTTACGCTCCCTACGCGCTGCTGCACACCACGAAATATCCACCCCTCTCAGCATGGGTTTCAGTGCCTCCCACAGTGTCTCAGTACAGGAAACGGACCCCACATTAACAGTCAGGTAGTGATAGATAGCTTAGCTCATGCTCTCCTTATAGTCATCTTTCTACAGGTACCACACAGACATACGCCACCTAAACGGCTGTCGCCCTCGAACCATCTGAAGTGTAAGGGCCCCCGGGGAGTTATCCGACAGGCCCCGGGGCAAAATGTCCGCTGACACCACGGCACTCACTGTCACCCTGGGGACAAAGAGATAGTCAATTCTGGAGAACGGGTTATGTACTGCGGATAAATAGGTGAATTCCCGACTATCCCCATGGAGGCGCCTCCAGACATCCAGCCCAGCTTGTGCTTTCTGAACACGCACAAGCTGCAAATTATCAGGCGCAGGTAAAACATTGCAAAAATTTGGGCACGTACCCCTACAATATTTAATTTGCTCTTAACTTGCAGCAGACGCATACGCACGAAGCAGGTTCATTGATAGCTACATTTAAGGAACATTTTTCTTCAGATATTCATAAATCACAGCAGATCAAGCACTTCAAAACATCAATGCTTTATTGAAAACTGTGTCACATAAATATAAGTGTTAGGAATACTGGATGAGCATCACCTGGATGAGCAGCAGCTGCCTGAAGCTGAACTCTGAGAAAACAGAAGTCATCATCCTCAAAACCACCCCCTCCTCGTGGGACGACACCTGGAGGCCCGCCGCCCTCGGAAACACTCCCATGCCCGTGGACCATGCCCGCAACCTCGCCATCATACTCAACTCCTCTATCACCATGAACTGACAGATCTACAGACATGATTCAACACCCTCTGCATACTCTGCAAGACCTTCAAATGGAGCCATCCTGAATCGAGGAAGACCGTCTTAAGCTATTGGGCGGCATACTTACCACACGTGAATAACATTATCGTATGGTTAGGTATTTACCATTCAGGGTAAATGCCTCTTATTTCTAGTTTTCAACAAGAAAACAACGCCCAACATAATTAGCCTCCAACACACCAAATTACAAACACTTTGCCTTTTTTCCCCCAGACATTTTTCCCTGATAAATTTCTGCAGGTTGACAAGTTACTGTTTTTTGGTGTCTTCTGAAGTACAACTCAAATACTGAACTCAAGGTAACCAATATGGATGGGAGAGCCAAGCACCACTCTCAGAAGCGTTCTTAAAGCTATTTCGGTTGATCCCACAAGATGTAATGCTGCACTGCCAAAGGAGACCTGACAAAACTGAACTCTGCTGGGGCCACTCAGTATGCAATAGAAGGGTCTACCAATATGAGACTACTGCAACCCCACACAATTCTGCATAATCGCGGAGCTATATTAAAGCTGCTCGTTTCAAATAATCTGTTAATATTGGGATATAGGATTTCAATTAAAAGACATCTTTATCACTTCGGAGGGGATTCGAACTGGACAAACGAACAGTGCTGTGGCTTTGTGGTGATGAACGTGACCGATTCGATCTACAAGGTCATTTCGAGGCAAGAGCACCAATTGGAAGCTCTGTGACACAAATAATACCAATTACCCTAGGACGTGTCTCACAGTCACTGAAGTATACTCGCCAGGGTAAAAAAAACCTCCAACACAATTGATTTTGAATCTACAACCAAACCTTTAACCAGCAAAAACATGCCACAGAATATAGAACTCTACCACTTCAGCAACCAGGAGATCATCCCTTAAAAGAAAGGACCCATGAATCAATCTTATTCCTTCAATAGTCCGACTAAATCTGCAGGCCTGCTAAGTATCACGCATCAGGTGTTAGACTAATGCATTTCAGTGTGGTGCGCATCACCGCACTGAAATGGAAAGTCATGCATTTATATAGCGTCTCTTGGGCTCTCAAAACAAACAGGAGCGCTGTAAATTAACACTACAGGCAGAAAGCTGACAGCACTCGGAGCGCGCAGCTTGCAGGCTTGTTTGGGGGGCTGGCTCAACTCGCACAAGGCTCAAGCAGGTGGGGTTACAACTTAACTAATTCACCTGTGCCGCGAGCGCGAGGTTGCGCAGACCGTTTCTGCTGAGTGCTCACACTGCGCATATTGCGTCAGACTATTATGTACCATAACATGCCCACGCCGTCATCACCAACCCGTCTGCCACCAAAGTGACAGTGCATCAGCAGACATTGCAACCTGTAGCGTGTCCAGCAGCATTGAGGCCATTATCAATGCTGCGTTGGCACTGTCCTCGACTCGAGGCCTGGACCACGGTCGGAGCTGTTTCAGGGGAAAGTCATCGCAGCAGGGTTGCCCAGCAGTCCGTGTAGTTGCGGCTACAAGGAGCAGGCTCGTTGGCAGCAACTGCTGCAAAAGTAAGTGTCTCATTACAAAATCCTACTTGCTTATGCTGCTGTTCGACTGTTTTCGGCGCAGTTAGCCACAGAGTTGAGGCATGGCTGAAATTCCTCATTTTTGGGCGACTGAGCAATAGCTAATTTTTGCTCGAGTGAGGCTGAGCTGCAGCAAAAACAGCACAATGGCGTCCGCTGTGTGGATGTCCATGGCAGCCATTGCAGACATTCCCAGAACTGTGTCCGGGGATGTTCATGGCAGACAGTCCCAGGATTGTGTCCTCTCTGCCCAAGTCTCCCTTGTCTGGACCTCCCCTCCCGCACATTCCTTCTCTCCTGCTTTGCATGCTTCTTGAGGTGGCCTTATATAGGGCACCAGCAAGGCCACGAGCTGGCAGGCGTGTTTCCCACAATCCTAGAAAGCCTTGAAGACCGAGTTGGAAGCTGCAGCCAGAGAACGAGGCCTCCAAAACCAGGAAACAAACCCAGGGGCGAGATGCTCCAGAACTCCCAGGCGTGCCACATTGTACTTAAAAGATCAGCAGGTAAAGACAGTGATAGGGAGCCCAATATAATCTCGGGAAGGGAAGGAGTCGGGGAGCCCTCACAGAGCACCTGTGAAGGCCAGGTCTCCCAGGGAGCGAGGACAAATTATCCACATGGGAGGGGCGGTCTGAACTAGGGAAGCATGGGTTGTCAACTCTTGAAAAGGAGAGGTAAAGAGAGAGAAAGTGCCTAATTAATCAAGCATTGGCATAGCCAAAAGGTCTCGCCTTTGGGACCTTATAAGTGTTTAGCCATGCAACAGCTGCTGTTGTTGCAACAAGGATATTGTGCTGAATACCTAAATACTTATAAGGTCCCAAATGTGAGACCTATTGGCTATGCCAATGCTTGTTATTTTTGACCTCACTAAATAATGAAGTAATACTATTACAAAATAAGCAGCACTAAGCTGCACAATTTGCCTTTTCTTGCCGCATAATTTACTCAGTCCTGCCCCATAATTTGGCCTTTCCTGCAGTATAATTCCAGTGGCCCTACCTATAAGGCAATTAGGCAACAGCTCGATGGTATGATGCCTTATGTTCCCTTGCCAGTAGGCGTTTGTGGGTGGGACCATTTACAAAACCTAGAAACATAGATGGTTGAGCACATTATAAACTTGCCCTTAAAATGGCCAAAACAGAGCGTAAGCATTCAAATTGGGATCGTGTTTTTAGGTTTTACAGAGGCGCAGTCCAAATATCTTCTAGCAGACTATCAATTCAATTAGGGTAAGTGATTGCATTTTAACTATAATAAGTACTCAAACCACAGACCCTCAGTGGGTTTCTCATTTTAAGGTAATTTATAGTTTTGATGCTGCTACTAACCCTTATGTTCAAGGTAAACCTCTTAGTGAAGCTGCTGGTTTTAACTGAAGCTTTAATTATGACAAAGTGTTCTTAGTGCGTAGTGGCCCCCGCAGCTGGTGCCTAGATTTCACTGATACAAAAACCCTACCACCTCTACTCTCTTGCACCCCTCCACAAACTCTTCCAACTGTTTTTAGAAATGTTTTGTACAGTGTGATGTCTGTACATGTAATGGTTGAGAAGCTGGCACCAAAGTGGTGGCAATTAGTTACTTGTGCAGTACTGTACACAGCTACTCACACCAGTTTTTATATTTCCAAAAAGTACTTTAAGCAAATTGAGCCTCCTGACATACAGCCTACAGAGCAGGAATGAATGGTTTGTAAGCCTCAGCAATGGTAGTGTGTTTAGCGGGGACTGTGTAAGTGCCTAGTGATCCATTTGTTGCTTTCACTAATTAAGGTGCACAAAATGGATTTGATGTATCCTTTTTAGGTGCTGATCTCCCCCACAGATACGAAATGTGCCTTTAAGTACGAGTTCGCAATTAAGCACGGGCAGGGATCCTAAAAAATAATAACGAAAGAAAATATATGCAGATAAAGTAAACTGTAGTGTTTTATCAGGTTTTTAAGAGAGGGAGGAGAGAGAGGAAGAGTGAAGGGGGAGGGTGGGGAGCCAGTGAAGGGGAGATAGACGGGAAAAAGAGATAAGAAACAATGCCAAAAAACAAACGGGAAAGAGGCATAAGAAACAGTGCTAAGCAAGACTGCAGCAACATTACATTTGCTCCATACATGAAATACAGCTCTTTTGCAAGAGTGTACTTTGGGGCAGGGCTGATATCCAGGGACTGTTTAGAAGAGGCGCTGAAGCTTGTGACATTAGACAGAGAGGGAGAAGTTAAAACATTACGGGTTGTTTATAGGCAATGGCATGTGAGAATTAACATCACACAAAGTTATCAGAGGGGGCGTTTATAAGAGGTGCCGAGTGAGAAACATTAGATGCAGCTATCAAAGTGGAACATTGTGAGCTGTCACTTATTAGAGCTATTCTGTAAACAATGTCCTTTATCGGTGCTGCAAGTATGTGCTGTCGTAGGTGCCTGTTTACAAGAACTCTGTTAAGTCTGGAACATCCTGTGCAATTTAAGTATATGTGGCGGAGCCACGGAAAGCTCCAGACAGAGACTGAGCTTTCAAGTGGCTTATGCCAGCAAACCCACGCTCTAACCTCAAGCACCAACAATTGAAGAAGACCTCAATTTACCGGTCTGTCGAAACGCCCTCCAACATTGATTGTTAAAACAATTCAGCAAACGCAAAGCAATACCGGCGCTACCAAAAAATGAATGTTACCGTGTGTTATGAAACTGATGCTTGTATAAAGCGCTCCAATACCTACGGGCCGAGATCGCTTTGTATAAAACTGCAAAAGGGGAGGGAGGAAATCAATACACAGTGGAGCGGAAAGAGGTCACTGAACGCAGTGACCTCGGAGGGCAAGTGGGAGCGGTGAGATGGTGTTGGGCAAGGCACGGGAGATCGGGAAGATGAGTCATGGGCAAGCAGAATAATAAAGCGGCTGGGAAGGCTTATAGGAAGTAAACCAAACTAAGCATTTAACAGGAGCAGAGACAGGATAACCAAACGAGCATTGGCTGCGCAGCAGTAAAAGTAACGCTGCGCGGCCGTGAAAGCGAAAGTCATCGCGATCACTCTGATAGCGCAGGTGATCACGATCGCGATGACGTGCTTAAGCACGCTAGGGATTCGCACGCTTGTGCGCGTGACAGTAAGCTGGTGGCCGCTTTGGTAGCACTTTTAAAAGCAGCTACTAAATGTCTCGGCCAGACCAGCGCATGATCAGTTCGAGACCTAAAAAATAACAAGCACAGGGCCCCAAAGATGTTCTTAGGGGCCCACTGCAGGAGCAGTAATATGCTAGAGTGACTTGTAGATAACTAATGCCTGTTTTTCCCCCCCAACCCTGCGTGTCTCTTTATCTCTCTTTTATAGGTTCATTTTTAGGTCTCGCCTATGCAACGCACATGCGCTGCATAGGAGAGAGACCCAATGCCATCGGCACCGCTTTGGGGAGCAAATACGTGCACGTGTTGCATTGCTTGCAATGGCAACGCGTGCTCGTCTGGCAATTTCCTTAAGGGAGCGTGCAGCGCCATATGGTTGCACGCTCCCGCAAGGGAATCGCGCAGGCCCCCTCCCCTGCTGCCGTGCGAGGGGCACACTTGCTTTCATTCTCAAGGTACGCCGGAAAGTATTTCCTTTTATCTCTCCTGAAATGCAGACTATAGTGATGGTAGTGTAATTATTGTCGCGCAGAACGTAGTAAAGCCGGACCTATACATGGTGCAAATGTACTTAATATTTTCATTGTTTAGGCGTACATTTTCTTCCGTATAGCGCCATCGAAATTTCCAAAGGAGCTGCTGTGAGGCCATTCTTTACACCACACCACCTGTTTTAAATCAGCAGTAAACTTGTAATTGGACCAGGTAAATACCTGGGCTCAAATAGTTATTTATTCTTGCGGGACATGTAACAATTTCTGAACTGTTCTGCAGTAGATTTACCCACCCTTTTGGCACGCGACCCATGTCTGCTGGGCTTCCAGGGTGTACCTGCCCTAGCATCGCTTATTTCCCAAACACGAAAAAGAAACTTGTTCTTCGACCAGTGCTGCAAGATCTGTCTCATTTTAGTTTTCAGGATAAATATTTTGAATTGAGGCAACCCAAAACAGAACAAGCAAAAAACACATTTGCCCCTTGTTTTAGATATGCAGGTGCCAAAAGCTGACAGCTCACGTTCGCTCTCTCACACACTCACACACACATTCTAGGAATCACTGATTGACAGGTTCCTCCGCCGGTGGATGTATAGCGGGAGGTGGAGCCAGGGCGGGGCATACTGAGGGTAGGTAAATAAGAGTCTGGACCAGGTTGGGTCCTGTCCTGTGAAATGGAAAGTGGGTGGTGCTGTGTAGTCGCAGGTGGAGATTTCACCTTGTGTTTGAAGGGGGGGTTGTAAATGGTTTGGCCGATGCCCCCTGTGCACACCTCAGCAAAAGGCAGCGGCTGGCGTGTTTCCTCTGCAAAAAGCATCTTTCTGACTGCACCAAAAATCGACAGCGAGGGTGGGGAAGAAAATGTTTTTTTGTGGTTTTGGTGGAAGCAAGACCGGGTGGTTGATCTGATCACTTTGTTGGGGTAGTCCTCTGGTGTTTCTGGAGGACCCGCACCAGTTACCTTGGCATGGGCTGACACAAGAGCACGTGTACTGTCCCAGAAACAGGAGCCTTCTCTTCAGTGAGACATCCTCAAAAGCAGTCCAGTTCAGCTGACTTGAAGCAGCCTGCACGTGAAGAATGGGAGGCATGGGGGCCACCAGGCAGACAGCATGCACCCCATGCCTGCTCTACAACGGCAAAGTGTTTCCCCTTGTCATCATGGTACCCACCGCCTCCGCCACACCAGACAGTATGTTTCAAGCAATGTGTGTGTCTTTTTGGCAAGGGCAACAAGCATTGGCATAGCCAATAGGTCGCCCCTGTGGGACCTTATAAGATTTAGCCATGCAACAGTTGATGTTGTTGCACCAAGGATATTGTGCTGGATACCTAAACACTTATAAGGTCCCAAAGGCGAGACCTATTGGCTATGCCAATGCTAGTTGTTTATGCTTTCTCCTTTTTTACAGTTTTCCTATTCCCCCCTTTTTCTTCCGCCTTTATCCCGTACCCTGTCTGAATAAGGAAAAATGTGTCCCATTCCTCTAAAAAAGAGCAGCACACCATGTTTACAATCCAAGCCTTTCGTTTTAGGTATCTTTGTTTTCAAGTGTGTTTATTCAAAGCGCTCCACTGAGGCATGTCAAGACTACAGCTCCCAGAATGCACTGAGTGGTTAAATCACCATAGCTGCCACGGTCTCAGATTGCTATGTGTGACAGTTTAATAATTTCATTGCAATCATGCGTCAGCGGGCGCATCGTTTGCACCAGTTTTAAGTGCACTTCGCGAGCTACGCGTAGCACTACGTGAACTGCATAGTAGCCGGTTCGCACTGTGCAAGATGCCGTTTTCAATGATTGCATAGTGCGGACAAGCATCCGGCACTGTGCAATCATAGAAAACGGCATCTTGCACAGTGCGAGCTGTAGTTTTCTGCCGCTCAAGTAGATTTTTACTTGAGCGGCAGCTTTCTCAACAAGGACTGGTAGTTTCTCATCGTGAGCGGTCGCGAGCATACGTGACCACTTGCAATGAGAAACCTGACCTCCCCGCGTTGAGAATCTTGCCGGGAGGTTTATTTTCCAAACTCGCATTCAGCAACTTGATGTTGCTGATTGCGAACGAGGAAAAAGTCTCGCCGGCATGTCAAAATGACCGCTACGGGTGTTTGCACTGTGCTACGTGCAGTATGCGTAGGGCGAAGTAGCAAAAACTTCGCAAACAACGCAAGCGTAGCAGAGTGCTTTGCCCAGGCCTAGTTTTAAGATCTTCTTAGAGTTTCTCTATGCCTAAATGAGTCTAATTTCTGATATTTATAGTTACTTCGTCGTCATTGCTTGATTTTTGCTTGTAAGAAAGTGTCACTTGTACTCGTTGAAATGTCACTCATAATTACACTGTAATTATGAGAATGTCACACACAGCAATCTGAAACCTTGGCAGCTATGCGTAAAGAAACCTCTTCGGATATTGTCCATGTTTGGAAAATAACATTTCTATTATACAAAAAGATTTTAGTCTGCTGCCCAATCCCTAAAGTGCCATATCTCCCAAATGTAATTCACTTACTCACCAGAGTGGGCTGTCACGCTCTGGCAGTTACCTCCAATCCTCTTGAGCGTGCGCAGAATGGCTGTGCATCATGATTGGGCAATGGACTTGCAGCGTTTACGTGCACTGCAAGCACACCTGCTGCTTACATGGCTGCAGTGTACTGGGTCACCGGGCCATCAATCGAGCAGCGCTACCAATGACAGCCCTGGCAATTAAATTGGCCAGCCCCTGCAGCTCTATCTTCAAAAGCTGCGATGACGCGGGCGATCTCTTCAGTCGACACCGCAGAGATCGTGACTCTTTTGTTATAGGCCCAGGGAGTCACAGATAAAGTAAGTTTGCACATGTGCCCAGTCATCCTGAACGGGGAGGCTTAAAGCGGGTGATACACATGGGTTAATTTATGCCATACATTTTTAAAGCCACGATTTCGAAGTCGGATGGGATAACCTTCTCCTTCTATCCCACGCTGTAGTGTTAGAATACCCCTGCGATAAATAACGCACTCAGTTTTGGGAGCGCGATCATGCGCCTACAAATTACACGCATCAGGGGAATTTACTTATTGTTTGTGGCTCGCAACCACTCGTAAACGTTGTAAAAAGGCGGACAACCAAGAGAGTAAAGGCAGATGCCTTCGAAATGGGACGGTCCTCAAACAACGAAGCAGGCTTCTAGGCGCTGTTCACTGATGCCAAGGTCCTGAATAACCTCCCCTATGTGGAACAGTGATGTTTATTGTTGTGCTATTTGCATGCTGTGTTGCGCCCTGGTATTCAGAGGAAAGTCTGCTTGGTGTAAAAAATAAATCCAGATTTTTTTTCGTGCTAGCCTGTATTCCGTAAGATGCTGGTCAGGCAGAACATTTGTCTTGGTGTAGCGTGCAACCATAAATGAGCGTTTTTCTTTGCCCCCCCCATCGCAGACATAAAATGGCTGAATGAGAATTGGCCTAGTTTCGGTTACAGCCTCATGTTTCTGCTCACTCCCCTACTACGTGCACCCATTATAGGCACTGCAGCCCCCGGGGGAAGTGAAGGTCGAAGACCAGTCTTCCCCGGGGTATTCGCGCAATGACGGAAGGACAAGGTGGGGGGCGGGACTAGAAGGGTTAAAGGAGGGAGGGCATATAAGGTATCAGGAGAGGAAGATCCTGCCTCATCCTGACACCTGAGCACCACCGGGAGGATTTAGAAGGTTTGTGGTTAAGAAAGTTTATAGGTAGGAGGATGGCTGGGGGACAGGAGGCCGATTTGTCGATCGGCTGGTGGTCGGGGGTTTAGCAATTTGTCGCGGCTGAACTAGGTAGAGTGTCTCCGTTTGAAGTGCCCCCAGGGAGACTTACGGCGCAGTGGCTGGCTTTGCCACAATGTGTGTGCGAGTCCGAGCAGGCCGTGTGGAGAGGTCGCGGTGGGCGAGTCCAGCAGGCGCAGACCTAGGCCTGAATGGGGTTTCGCGAGAAAATGTGTGCACGTGCGAGGGACGGCCGGGTGCTGCTGCGGTGGTGGTTTGCGAGGAGGAGCAGCCACCGTACACGTCAGACGTGGCAGGTAGGGAGGGGGCACTCTATTATGGGAGCGGGCGGTGGAGTCTCGCTGCGTGCCTATGGTTTCGTTATCTGCTGTGGTGTTATCTGTGGTTGCGTTGCATGCTGCCTTCGCCCGCAGGGGTAGGGATGGGGGAGGGGGGTTGGAGCCAGCGTGCGCGGCTGCTGGGGGCCCCGTAGCCAGGGGGGGGGTTTTCATTGCATCCTCAGGCTTTGGGGGCTTGAGTCGGGGTGCCAGGAGGGTGCGTGATCGGGCCCAGATTAAGCACAGGGATGAGTTTTTGTGGTAGCTGTTCGCCGTCTTTCGGTGGCATTCCATTCCTTAATTCAGATAGTGGCACCTTAATTTTGCAGAGGGAATTTTTTTAATGTGGTTAGGTAGTGGACTGTGAGCATTTTTTAATGACAATCCTCGGAGCCGGCAGTGGTTCCATCAGCATCTATCTTTTTCTAGCAGCGAGGTGGAGGTATGAGCCCATCCATTCTTGGAACCTGCACCATTTAGTTGGTCATGGTGCACTGGAGACAGCTGGGGGTTTACAGCGTGGGAGGGATGGAGGGGGGGTCGGGCGACGGGTCCCTGTCGGAGTTTGTAGATGGCGCTGTGAAGGGTATACGGGACAAGGTTGAGGGACTGCCAGCACGGCACGAGGCCCGGTGGTGCTTGGGCCCACCTGGTTGTGGCGACCCGGTGGGCGAACCAAGGCCGGAGGTCGAGCCCGGCAGTAGGTGTGATGCCAGTGGGCGCACAACGGCCTCCGAGCACTGGCCAGAAGCAGTAGGGGGGGCCGCGGCGGCCTGCCCTCGGTCGGGGGATCGCGCAGCGACCAATACCGCTTTCTTAGTCGGACAATGTTACGAATATAATGCGTGAGAGATGCCATGGATGTTGAGGGAAAAGTGGGGGTCGGCTGGCGTGGTTGTGAAGGGCGAAGTGGGCTCTGGGATGGTGTGTGATGGGGATGCCGTGGGGAATGGAAGTTGTCGTGAGAAGGGCTGGGGCTGAGTGGGTTGCTGCGGGGGGAGGGGGGTGCATGGTAACTGGACTGTTTCCTTATTGTTGCAGGGGTCAAGTGCGGCTACTTAATGACCTGTGGGTACGGCCACTGTTGGCACGGCAGCTACGAACAAACGTAAAATGTACTGGTTTAACCCTCAGCTACGTGATTACGGCTGAGGCCTGGGAAAGCAGAAAGCTTTTGGCGGGGACACTGGCAGTTCAGCAGCGGTGTGCTATGAGTGTGGGGGGGGTGTTGTGGGGATACAAGTGCTGCTGTGGCAGGAGTCACGATGGGAACCCAACGTTGGGTGGCATGAGTCAGAGAGGATAATATGGCAACTGGGGTAGCAAGGGTGGCCGATCGGCTCACAAGCGGTCATTTGGTGGCAAAGCATTGGCATTCATATGATGGTGGGGCTCAGGGGTTGGAAAATTACCCTTGCGGCGGGGGGGTGTTTCGCAAGATGCAGACACTACCCACAGCATGGCTTGCTGGCGAGCTTGGCAGCATTACGTGGGCTCAATGAAGTAGCAGAGAAGGGGACAGGGCAGATTGGGGGAGGGGGGGTAGGTTTCCGCAGAAGGTATTATGCCGGACAGGTCCCCGGGGGTCAAAGGGGACAGATTCCACAGATGTGACGCAGGCGGGTTGAGGTTCGGGGTCTGGGGGGTCCTTCCTGGCTAACTGGGGGTCATGGGGTCAGGGCGCTAGATGTCTCCTGGGAGGAAGCCAGGTTTTTTGGTGTACGATGTAGGAGGTGGCATGCTTCACATCATGGCTCATCGGATGTGCGGGGTAGGGGCTTGTCAGATGGGATATCCACACCAGGGTGGGGGCCAGTTGTGATGGGCTATAACGGATGATAAAAGGTTTTAGTATTCGGGATTTGTTGCATTGCAGTTTCCTGGGGGCGGGGTGGGGGTCACGTGAGCCGAGTGCAGGATGGAAGGCACAGTCTACGATAGCGAACACGGGTATGATGGTGCTACGCAAGGGGTTCGTGGGTGAAAGTAATAAGGTGACGGGTGACTGACACGTCGGCATGGGCAGGGTATTTTGGTGGGATTGTAGGGGGAGGTGTGTTTTTTGGCAGGGGAACGAGGAGATTCTGAAGGCGAGGCATGTGTGCAGGGGTGCAGGTGGCGGCTCGGTGGCCATTGTTTGGGCAAGTGCGCATGATCTGACAAGGGCGCGTAACGTGGGGTTTTGTGCGGGGTTGGCCGAGGTGGGGCAGGAAGATGGAACGCTGTGGTAGAGGTATAGAGCCGCTGGGTTATATTGTCTGAGTTTTTTCGTTGAACTGCGTGCTTGGTACTGCACACCCTGGAGGCGGGAGTTTATGGTTCAGAGGGAGCTACGGATAAAAGGGGGCTGTAGGGGGGGCAGGTTGGGTTGCGCTGGGCGGTTGGTGGTGCCAAAAATGAGGCACAGGCATTTCGAGCAGAGCAGCGGAGGCTAATCCTTTGGGGGGCTGCGGACTCGGGGCGACAGGAGTACAGTATGGTGTCTGTGGCGACGTAGGTACTGGGGGCATGGGTTTTTTGCAGAGGTGTTTAGGACGACTGCCGTAAGGGGGCTGGGGACCTGCAGAACTAATTTTTCTTTTTCTACCATAGGATCTGGAAGTAGAGCGGGAGCCAGGGCAGTCGCCTGGATGGGGGTGGTCTTTCTCCCGGCATTTGGACAGCACAGGAGGCGCATTAGCGGGTGTGCAGACATCACTGGGGCAGGGACCACAATCATCAGGCTGTGAGATGATGGGGGAACCAGTCAAATTAAATTTGTGGGGGGATGTTTGTTGCCAGTACGGTTGACATTGGGTCGCAGAAAATATGAGGTTGCCCCGATCTGAGAATACATGCGGGGGAGAAGTTTACTGGGATATGTCAGGTCTGGCGTTATCCTGGGATGCTTAGCCGGGGATGTGTTTCAAGTGAACGGAGCATGGGGCATCCTGGTCACGCGCATGGATTGTGCTTGCTAGAGGACGGGTTGGGGGGTTATGGATTTGGAGGTCCAGGCCATGGCACACTGGTGATGAAACTGTTTGAGGTGAAATTGAGGGGGGTCTTTTTTCAAGGGGGGGCACCTGTCACGGTCCAAGAATGGTCGGGGACTGTTACTCACTTACATTTGGACACAGGTGCAGGTGGTGGATGGTCGTCCACGGGGGGCGCCTCTCATGGACGAAGTTTGGCCCGAGAACGTTCTGTGTACGGGATGCAGGCCCGGGTGGTGAATAGTCGTTCACTGCGTGTAGCGGGATCCAAATGTAAATATCCAAAGCACAAAGATATAAGAGAAAAATTAAAGATTAACATGCAGAAGTTTGATTCTTAACAAAGTTTGTTCACTTTGCAATCCTCTAAAGATCACAACACGTTCTAGAATACTTCTGTGTCATCAGGAACTTCTAAGGTTAAACATTCCTTAAAGATGCGATGCAATTAAATATAGAAGGGAAACAAACTTACATGCTACACAGCGTTGGGGGGCACTTTTTTATGGACAAGGAGCGGTCTAAAATCCTATTGTTTATCAAGGGACGCAAAGGACGATGTACAAGGGGTGGATGGTCATTCACCTCGAAGGTTCAGGGGGGGGGCACCTTGGGTGATCAATAGATTGGTCCAGAAAGGTTGCTTGTTTTGCTGGGCACAGGTACGTGCGGTGGACGGTCGTTCTCCACGAGGGGGGCAATTGTCTCTGGGTCAAGGATTGGGCCCGTCAAAGGTTGCATGAACATGGGACACAGGTCCAGGTGGTGACTGGTTGTTCACGGCGAGGGAGGTGTCTGTTTGCGGACAGGGATTGGCCCTGCAAGGTTACCAGTTCCACAGGATGCAGGCCAGGTGGTGGATGGCCGTTCACCGCGAGAGGGGGCACCTTTTTTCGGTCAAATGATTGGGCCCGGACATGTTGCTGGTTTATACGGGCATTGGTCCAGGTGGTGGATGGTCGTTCACCACATTGGGGGGTGCCGTTTACGGCAGGGAGTGGCCCCATGGGATGTTATTTGCTTACCCGGCACGCAGGTACAGGTGGGGTGATGGACTATCACCTCGTTGAGAGCATCTTTTCTTCTTGGGGTTTGTCCCGGGAACGTTCCTGACTTGCAGGGGATGCATGTTTAGGTGGATGGTCGTTCACCAGGTGCTGCAGAGTGGGGCAGCCTTTAAGCGCACAGGACTGAAGGGCACGTGGGCCCGCTTTGGATGGGCACCTTTCGCAATTCACGTTTGTACCAAGAATGTTACTTTGCTGCAGGACACAGGGTGAGGTGGTGGATGGTCGTCCACTAGGAGGCCGCAGGGTCGGCTGGCAGGAGGCGAAAGGTGCACAGAACAGTGTGGGGGGTGGGGCAGGTAACCGCCCCACGGGGGTTCCCTGGTTGGCTGTACTTTGGAGGGGTGGGGAGTCACATACGGGCGGATCCACCCCTCGGGTGGGGGGAGAATGGTACACAGGTGACTGATAGCGGGGCACAGGAGGCAATGAGCAATGAAGGCAAAGTCAACAGAGGATGCTTGGAGGGCAAGTGAAGGTGAGAATGGGGAAAGG
Source organism: Lissotriton vulgaris (assembly GCF_964263255.1). Lineage (NCBI taxonomy): Eukaryota > Metazoa > Chordata > Amphibia > Caudata > Salamandridae > Lissotriton > Lissotriton vulgaris. The sequence goes on along the minus strand of NC_141685.1, from coordinate 1,362,985,668 downwards.
AAGGAGGTTATCGAGTGAATGGGGAAGAGTCAAACAGGTGAGATGGTTTTGAGAAGGCAGAATGGAGAATGCGTGGGAACGTATATTTCTTACATTGATGTACTGTTAATAAGTCTAAATGAATGCAACCTTGTCCTAATAAAATGGCCTTTTACGCTTCAAGTAACAGCGTGGAGTGGAGTTATTGCGTGACGCACACTCTTTGGGCCTGCACATGAAGGGGAAGAATGGATGCGTGCTGCTCCCCTCCTACTTCGTGAAATAAAAAATGTTTAACCGCCTTTAAAATGCAACATACGTATATAAGAGCAAACCACATCTTATAGCGAAATTATAAAATGCACAAAGAACCCCAGTTGTTTCCAGTAATGAAGTGGACGTATCCACATCACTCTAAGAGCCCTGCAGTTTATTGTTCACACAGTTGTAAAAGTGAATGCTGCAGACATTTCATGTCACTTTGATATTGGTCATATTCTCAAAATTAAACCACCGGGAAATGGTTTGCGCTATTTCATTTAATAAACGTTTCTTTAAGGCACATAGCGCTTCTTGTCACCTCCTGGCAGCGTTATGACACTAGTCATGAGAAACTAAAGCGGATAAATGATTAATCAGAGTGTGCATAGTTCAGGTGGATTAAATGGTTGCTCTACAGTTGGTTTTGCTAACGTTTGTTGATTTGCATGTCTTGCCACCCTCCCTGGTGCTTTCCTAGTACAGTGACAGTGTGTGCTCTTGCACTGTTGGCAGCAACTTATCTTGCTGGTAAATCAGCTGCTTTGGGACTGGCAATCGCTGGAGCGGAGGCCTTTGGATATGTTGCTTTTCATTTTATTTTTCATATACATTTTGTTAAAATCATTTTTTACAGAACATATGGATGCAAATGACCACATTATATGAGCTGCTGACAAATAGCACATCAGTGCTTTAAAGTCTACCCTTACTTAAAAGAAAATACTGTATAGCCTCTCCTTTAAAAAAATTAATTAATAAATAAACAAGCATTTGCATAGCCAATAGGTCTCGCCTTTGGAACCTTATAAGTATTTAGTTATGCAGTACAATATCCTTGGTGCAACAACATCAACTGTTGCATGGCTAAACACTTATAAGGTCCCAAAGGTGAGACCTATTGGCTATGCCAATGCTTCATCGCCAGTCCTTCTTCCAAGTAAATCCTATTAATGAGTAAAATTGTAGCTTACCTGTTGGAGAATTACCTTGCCGTACTTTGGCCAGACAGAAGCAACAGCTGGTCACACGGCATTGCCGTCTTACCTTCTAGGATAGCCTTGTAGATTCTTAGCAGTTCTCAGACTAATTACTTGTGTTAAGTTTATTTTCAAGCACTTTGACAGACACCTTGTCCGTCACCTGATACAATTAAACCTCTATGCTGCGTACGTTTTCGCTGCATATATAGAACCCACATCATACCAGTCAGCATCAGATGACAGATCAGCCCCGTTGTTAAATCCGTTTTTTTTCTTGCATTGAACACGGCTAGAAGCATGAAGAGCAGTCTAAATTACAAACAAGTAAAAAAGTTTTCAAAGCATTTGATACGGTTCCTAATTTTTTTAAACATTTACAATTGCTGCTGCACCGCTCCAACTCATGTAAACAAATCAACAAATGCTCATCCCTAAACTTCGAGTACTTTCTGTACTACCTCTCCAACAATACGAACATCTTCATTTTGAAGCATGTTCCTTAATACACACCTGAACCCTACGGGCTAGATTTTCTTAAGTACTCTCCCTTAACCAACTTTTAGTTTCAGTCAGTCTACACTTACATTTATTTCTGCACAGAGGGAGAAAACTGTGAGCCGTGGAGGGCATTGGAGTTTGTGTGCTGAATACTGCTCAAAGAAACATGATCATACAATGGTTGCCACAGAAAACAAAAAGGTAGATATTGGAAGTTTAAAATTCTACTTCGAAAAGCTTTTGGCCACACCTACTTGCTAACAGAAGTTTTCATTTTCTCGCATACGTACTTCTTAAAATGTTATTAAATACTAGTCACAACCTTATATTGACTCCACTGATCCTCACATTGCTGTGTCCTATGCCTCAAACAGCAAGATGTATTTGAACAATGCTGCAATTTGTTTAGTTGGCTAGAGAGTAAAACACACTTTTAAAAGGGAAAGGGTAAGGGGGATAGAGTGTTTCTTTTGACATGCCTAGTTCACACAATGAAATAAGGACTGTGTTAGAATACACGCACGACCTGATCCCCTGCATAGCACCGATTTAACAAGGAGAAAAGTACTCAAAAATAGCTATCTTGATTGTGTAGATAAACGGGAAAAAAGTGACAGCGCACTACTTTTTTCTCTTGAAAAAATAGCAGAGACCAATTTGCCCTCCCTACATATTGAGCTACAAAATCATAGTGCAGTCAACAAAATCTTGAAAATCTAAAGCGTTTCAAGTAATAAAAAGATAATTAAAAAGTCGCAAAGGGTCGAGAATGCTTCATGGGCCACTTTCAAAACCGTGGTGAAAGCAAGGCTGCATAACCAGAGTGAACAGGTCAGAGCCCACACGTATGACGAAGTGGAAGTTTGGAAACGTAAGTACATTGTAAGTGCTATTCCACTTTGTGGCACCCAGTTAAGCACTGAAGGCATTTCAATATTTTCTCCTAGTAGATGGCATTTGAAGAACAAAATTCCTACCGTGAGAGTTGTTAACTTGCACAGTAAGAATCAAAAGAATACCAGTCTGGCTGTTATGTCCTCATTACAAAGTGCCTGTATTGACACACCCCATGGAAAAACTAACCAACGCTGATGCAGATGCATGGCCCCAGAACTAAGCTGCTTGGTCAAGGATCTTGTCCAGCAGTCTCTCAATCCAGCGCATGCTCTCCTGCTATAAACCATTCCATCTGAGGGGTGAATGATTTCGGCATCAGCATAACTTGCACAATTCAATTTAAAGGCAGCTCCTTGGTACCTTGTAATCTTGTTCACGCTCTACCATTTACTCAACTCCGGAGCAGAATTTTCACAAGCCGTCCCTTCCAAGAAAGCAACACAAGTGAAGGTACAGAACACTGCCACCACCACTTGCGCAAAAAGGAGCGCTCCATTCAAGTTTTAACAACTCACGTCAATTGTTAGCACTTGTATTCAATTATACACAACTACAAAGTCTGCCCGTCACTTACATGCAGTGTCCCAAAAGAAATGTCTGACCCAGAGGTGTTTATCCAATACCCAAAGCAACCAGCCAAGCCAAACGAAGTTAACACGTAGATAACAATATAAATGTATGTGTTCCATAGTAATCAATGTATTGTGACAGAACCAAAAAGTATACAAAGATTACATGCAGCCCATTTCAGATGACACTGGACGAGGAAACTGCACAAGTATACCACAAACGTAACGTAATAGTTTTTCCAATGTATACAGAGTACAATCTAAATCAGGATAAAGCACAAATCAAATCATCATAAAAATGTATATTTCTTGCTAGGAGTGTCAAAACGGTATCTAACTAATCAGGGGGCTGATAAATAATGGCTTATAATATATATATATATATATCTTTATCATACACAAACATTAAATGTTCAGCAGGCAGTTAACTGCTATTGTGCAGCAAATTCAGCCGTATAGGTTTGGTTAACACGTCAACAAATGTTTTGGCTAGACCTGGGCAAAATGTCTAGACGTAATCTTGCAAATTAATTGTTACGCAAAATTCCACCATTACACCGCGAGGTGTAATTACACCCCCTTTACGGCAACGTTTTATCGCAAGACTAAATGTATGACCAAACCTCGAGTGGCAGTTGTTCATGGCACTTCTACTTTTCATGTTTTTTTAAGCACAAAATGTACACTTGCCTCCAAAATGTAAGCCTTCTGCGCTAAAATATAATGCTGTTTTGGTTTGCCACTATTGTGGAATTTCGTGTAATCACCTAGTTTGGGCAAGCTTAATTCAATGAAAGTTGCCTTTCTCAAGAAGCCCCCCCAAAAAATTACTTCATAGAATGCAAACCAGATATCAACTGGAAATCACAGACTAACCCAATTTCTAAATGTTGGAGGTCCATAAGTCAATTAGCTATTTCAATACCTTAGAGTATATCTAATACATGCTGCATATGTATAAACTTCTTAGATGAGAATATCATTGTAATAAGCTATACTGGGGGGGGAGGAGCTTCGCGGTCGACCAAGATGGCCGCGTAAGCTCGGAGCTCCGTGGACCGTCCGACCCACCGCAACTATCCTGCCTGAAATCCTGATCCACATTGGTGGAATTGTATTGCTGGTGGCCTGCTGAGGCGGGGACTGCAATCGGCTTCCAAATCGGTGGTTCCTGTGGAAAGTTACGTCGAGCTGAACTTCGCTCCGCGACGGTGCCATTGTCCCTCCGGACTTCGTCACTTCGCACGATCGGACTGCGTAGTGCCCGCCTGCCGCCCTCGTTGGTGGAGTGATTGTGTTCCTGCTTGTGCCTTCTACACCCTGGTCTTGCCTCCTTGGCCCCACCTGACTCCCGGCTGCGAACCCGGACTTGTGGACACCTTGCCTTTGTTCTCTCGTACCCATCATGGCGGGCAGAGGTGACCCGGACAGGACATCGAACAAGGGTGGCCGGGGCAAGTCGCAAACGCAGCAGAATCGCATTGAGCGATATGTGAATCTCAAGTCGCCACCTACATCGGGGGCCGTTTCTAAAGGGACCCCATCGACGAGCCCGCCGGATGGATCGGACCCTACCCTCGTGGACATCATGGGTGCCATCACGAGCCTCCGGGCCGACATGCAGCAACAGCACGAGGTCCTGAACCACAAAGTAGACTCTATGGCCGTTGATATTACCCTTATAAGGGCCGACTTGGGCAAGACCAACGAGCGTGTGAAGGCGCTCGACATCAAGACCTCCAGCCTAACCTCTGACGTTTCCGAGTTACAGACTGAGGTCCGCAACCTGCGGATGACCACTGATCTATTCTCAAGGCGGCTGGAGGACTTTGAGGGGTGAGCCAGGCGGCAGAACGTCCGTATAGTTGGAGTACCGGAGGGGTCCGAGAATGCCGCAGCGGACCTATTTGTGGAGGAATTGGTTAAAACTCATTTGGCGCCCTCTGGACTGAGCAACTTTTTCTCAGTGGAACGTGCCCACCGGGTACCGGGTGGCCCGCCGAAAACGGGAGCGACGCCGCGACCGATTGTGGCGCGCCTCCTCAACTTCAGGGACCGAGATGCGATCCTTCAAGCTTCCAGATCGCATGGGCCACTCTAATACCAGAATGCGGAGGTGCACTTTTATCCGGACTTCACCAGGCTGGTACAGCGCCAACGCTTGAGCTACGCGGGAGTGAAGAGACGCCTCAGGGACTTGGGTCTCAAGTATTCAATGATGTTCCCCGCGAAACTCCGAGTTGAACATAAGGGACGTGCCCTTTTATTTGACTATCCTGAAAATGTCAGTGAATGGTTGGACACTGTTTCGCCACATCGGGATGAACAGGAGGATGAAGTTGGGGGCGCCTCGGGCGGAGCGGAACGGCGAGACTGAGCAAGGAGCTGACGCTACCCCTGCCTCGAATGACTGCCGGAATTGTGACTTGTTAATTAACGGTCTCTCCTTCATTTACATGGTGGGTGGCGGGACGTTTTCATGGAGATTCCTTACTCCTCTGGGTCTTTCGTAGAGTAGTTAATGGGGCGACAGGCACACTGCTGGTTGGGGGGGCTTTTTAGTCTGATGCAGGGGTGCAGGGTGGGGGGTATGTTGGGGAGAGTTATTTTGTTTGTTGGTTTTTCCTTTCTTTCTTTTGTGTGGCAATGGGTCATTTGTGCTCCTGAACTGTATTTGATGCGGGTGTCTTGTGGTACTGGGTGGGGCGGGCAGTGGGGGGATGGGGGGTAGAAAGTTACGAATTCTCAGTTGGAATGTTAACGGGTTGGGTGACCGAATTAAGAGAGGGGTGGTGATACAACTGATCAAACGTCACATGCCTGATGTTGTCCTCCTTCAAGAGACACACCTTGTAAAGCTTTGAATCGCAAAGGCTACAAAATGGTGGCACATTCGGGGTTCTCTTCCGGTTCCCGGGGGGCGGGTATCCTCGTGCGCGCGTCCCTTCCCCTAGAGATAGATGTCACCTTGATTGACGACAGGGGGCGTTACGCTGCCGTGGCTGGTAGATGGGAAGGGCGTTCCCTCACGTTGTTTTCTGTATACGTCCCCCGGGGGCTTCAATCCAGTACCTTTCAGGACCTTGGTGGTGCCATCTTGTCTATGCCGGCTGGACGGTTAATAGTGGGGGGTGACTTTAACTCAGTTTGCTCTGGTCTGCTTGATCGCCAACCGCCCCGGGACCTACGTAACCCGCAGATGTGGCTGTCCTCCTTTCTCGAGTCTATGGGCCTGGTAGATGGCTGGCGTCTTCTACATCCTACGCTCCGTCAATATTCCTTTCTTTTGGGTGCACATGGGAGTCTTTCCCGCATCGATTATGTCCTCACATTGGCTTCGGACGCATTGGCCGTTTCCGAAGCCCGCTTCTTGGCGCGGGGCATTTCTGATCACTCCCCGTTATGGGTCTCTTTCGACTTTGGGGTGGTCTTGTCGGAGCGACCGGCCGCGGTTAATCCGTGGTATTTTCGTAACATCAAGACCCGCTCTCTCCTGGCCAAGGCCATTGATCTTTATTTTTCCGAAAACGTGGGCTCGGTTAGGTCGGCCGTTACGTTGTGGGAGGCCTTTAAGACGGTGCTCCGTGGTGAGGCCCAGGCGCTCATCGCTGAGGCCCGCCGGACTAGAGATTCTGACCTGCTGTTCGTTGAGCAGGAGGTCCTGCGTCTCGAGTCCCAGCTGGGGCCCGAGCCGGACCCCTCTGTCTTGCATACCCTCTCGCTGAAACAAGCGGAGTACCACGATTTGGCCGCGAATGCCGCACTCACTCTGGCCAAGGAACAGCAGGGCCGCGTGTACGATGTGGGCGATAAGGCTGGGAAGTTGCTGGCTTGGTTAGACAGGAGGGAGATCGCCAGTCGTGTGGTACCTGAACTCCTGGGAGACGACGGTGTGGTCCTTACGGACCCGAGTGCCATTGTCGACTCATTTGCTGGTTATTTTCGGGGAGTCTATGAGTCTGCCTCAGACTTTTAGGAGGCGGATTCGTCGGCCTTCCTTTCGGAGATTGACCTACCCTGCCTTTCTGAGGACGAGAGAGCGGACTTGGATAGGGACGTCACCGCTGACGAGATTGCTTTGGCGATCCGCTCCCTACGGACCGGAAAGGCCTCTGGGCCTGACGGCATACCAGTTGAACTGTATAAAATCCGCCCGGATGCGGTGTCTCCGCACTTGCGAAAAAATGTTCCTGGAATCCTTCGAGAGGGGCTGTCTCCCTCTGGATCAGCGGCTGGCCACCATTGTGGTCATCCACAAGGAGGGTAAACCACGTGACGTCTGTCGATCGTACCGTCCCATCTCTCTCCTTAACGTGGAACCCAAGGTCCTCGCCAAGTTGCTCGCCAACCGGCTGATTGGCGTTATTGGTGACCTCGTACACCCTGACCAGTCGGGATTCATCCCCCACCGAAACACCGCTCTCAATCTGCGACGCCTCCACGGTGTCATGGCTAGGGCCCACACCCTCGAAGAGCCGGCTGTCCTCGCGTCCCTCGACGCCACAATGGCTTTCGATTCTCTCGAGTGGCCATACCTCTGGGCAGTGCTGTCCAAACTCGGATTTGGGCCGGTCTTTGTGAGCTGGGTGAAGCTACTTTATGCTGATCCGATGGCTAATGTCACGGTCAACGGCCGCCTGTCGGCGCCATTCCCCCTACATCGGGGTACTAGACAGGGCTGCCCCCTGTCGCCCCTTTTGTTCGCCTTGGCCCTTGAACCGCTTGCAGCCCTACTGCGTGTGCATCCTGACCTACGCGGCATTACTTGGGCCCCTGGCTTCGAAGACAGGGTATCCTTGTACGCCGACGATATCCTGCTTTATTTGACTTCCCCCTGCAGGTCCCTCATTGTGGCCTGTGATGTGATCAGACTTTTCGGACGGTACTCTGGTCTGATTATAAACTGGGCCAAATCTTCCTTATATGGCCTTAAAGGAGATACTCCACGACTTCCCAGAGGCTGCAACATTCAGATTGCCACACGCTGCTTCAAGTACTTGGGCATCTACATCTCTGGTAACCCCAAGTTGCGATACGACCACAACTTACTCCCTCCCCTCCAGCGTCTGCAGCGTGATGTAGACAGCTGGCGTAAGCTACCGCTCTCCCTCCTTGGCCGTGCCGCTCTGTTTAAGATGATGTCCCTGCCCAGGTTCTTGTACACCCTGCAAAACGCCCAGGACCCTGTCCCGGCGCGCTACTTTCGAGACCTTGAAGGCCTCCTTCGGATGGTCGACCTCGCGTTGCCATCCACAAACTCACGCTCCCCTGGTACGATGGTGGCATCGCCCTCCCAGACGTGCGCCGCTATTATTGGTCTTCTCAATTTGCTGCCCTCAACCATGGGTTCTATGGCCCTGTGGGTAGTCCCGGTTATGCCATGGATAGATGGCTGATGGGCGATGGTAACTATTATCGGGCCCTATACTCGAAGTCTTTCGACCGGCGGTTGACGGGCCCTACTCGGACGGCGATCCACACTTGGCGGGCGGTCACTAAGGCACAAGGTTGGCAAGGCAGACTCACAAGGTTCACTCCCCTCTTTGATTCGGACATCCTGGGTAGGCTATGGCACACCAAGGGGTTTGATAAGTGGGACCTCATCGGCATCAGCAGGGTTGAAGACATGCTCTCCAGAGGCTCAATTAAGACCTTCCCCCAGTTACAAACCGAATACCAGCTGGGCGCGACGGAGTTTTTCCGTTACGCTCAACTGAGACATGCGCTGCTCTCGGCCTCACCGCCGGACGGCGTCATTCCTGAGAGTTCCCCTCTGGAGGAAGGATACTGGATGGGCACATGCCGGACAGCGCGATCTCCCTTTCATATAAAAAATTGATTAACGTGCGCACAGATCTCCTCCTTAGCTTGCGCGACCAGTGGGTGGCGGATGGCCTTGAACTTGATGATGAAGATTGGCAGAGTGCGGTTTCCTCCCCCAAGGAGGTTGCAATTTCCTCCCGTCTTCGCCTCGTGCAATTTAAGATCCTGCACCGGGTGTATATGACAGGACCTCGATTAATGCGCATGGGATTCTCGCCTGACGGTCTCTGTCGTAGAGGCTGCGGAGCTCTCGCCACTTTCTTGCACATCCTTTGGGAATGCCCAGTGATAGCCTCCTACTGGAGGAGGGTGCACCGAGTCATGGAGGAGGTTACTGGCGTGGCTGCCCACGCGGAAGCTCGTAGATGCCTCCTGAACGTATGGGAGCCTTCCGACCACAGCGCTGCGCAGACTAGATGGGTGACCCTTGGGACATGGTGGCCAAGAGGGACATAGCTCAGAAGTGGGGTGCGTCCGCGGCCCCCCTGCTGGTACAGTGGAAAGCCAACATGGACTGGTGCATGTTCCGGGAGAAGACAGTCTATGTGGCAAGAGGGAGACCTCAAACCTGGACTAAAATTTGGGGGGCATGGAATGAATACAGGGGAGATGTGTGCTTGCCGCCTGAATCAGTCAGCCTGCATGATAATGTGTCACCCTGACCTGTGACGCCAACTGAGCTCTGATGTACTGTATTCTCCTGGTTCTTCCCCCCCCTCCTCTTTCCCATTCTGGAATCTTATCCTTGACGTACACTTCCCTGCCCTTCCTCCCCTACCGATCCCTGACGCCCAGCTTCACATTGCCTCTATTGCCATTTTCGCGCCCTCGGGCGCCCTTTTGTTGAATTCTCATCTTAATATAAAAAATAACCTTCGATGATTATGTCTAAATCGTTTGGCACTATTTCTCTCCTGTTACCCCTGCTGCCTTGCCTCCGGGATGTCAGGCTGAATAGCTGTGTGCTCTGTTCTGAATAAAGGTTTTCAAAAAATTAAAAAAAAAAAAAAATAAGCTATACTGACTGACTGAATGTAAAACCATTACCACCATAAAAATACTAAAGAGCACTCTTAGGCTTACTTGCCTGCAACGTGGAAATGTCAAATTTTCAAAAATTTCAACGGATAAAAAAAACCTCTGCCATTACACTTAACACTAAAACAAATGTAACTATGTGTTTGGGGAAGAGCAGTCTTCGATCTGGAACAATATTATATCTCAATTTCCAACAGAATAATCACTAGTCAGTGTAAACCAGAGCAGCACAGAATATGTGCAGCCTAGGTGTTGTTATAGACTGACTTTCCAGAATGCCTCTCACTCACATGTGAACCCAGTCTCATCACGAGAGGGAAAACCACGAACTACAGCACTGCTGGAATGTCAAACCTACACAACTGCTGACGTTTTGCTGAAAGAAACCCCTCAAATTACTATTTAATTTGTCAATAAACATGGTTCAAAAACGAATACTTTATCGATCTAGATCTCCATCTATGTGTGTGTACTATATTCAGGCAAACACGCGCAAACATACATAAATACCTACATGCTCGAGTATAGATAGTGATAAGAATCAGATAGAAAACATAAAAAAATGATTGTACGATGGGCCTTCATTTATGTTTAAAATATCAACCTGACAGAAAATATGCGATTTTAGCATTTCCTGGTTAAAAACCACTGCAGAGCATATTCACTGTTCTATTAAATACAGAGGCGTAGCTAACAGTGGCAGGCAGTTGGTGGCAAAAGTATTAAATAATGGTCCCGAAAGCAGGGTCCATCCAGACTATTAGCATTGGCAAAGTACTACTGGAGAAAATGCTTGTCCAAAACAAAGACAACGGCGGCCTATGTATGTTCCTGATACTCTGCTGCAGCTCTGTTCAGAACTCAAGAAAATTAGTGTGCAAACAAAGCCTGAAATCCGCACAAGAGCTGGCATAATCAAACTCGAAGACAAGTACGCTAAACACACTTCATTGTCCATTGACGAGCTAGTCAAGGATTTAACCTAATAGCAGGACAATTCCTGACCTATGGTCCCCTAGCTTTTAACAAGCCCGGGTCGGGGGTTGTGTGAGCGCACGCGCTGAAGAAAAAGAAAAAAAAAGCACGCAAGACCCTGGCACAGAATTCTATTACAGGACCGGAGGCTTCAGATTATGCTTCTCAATCTTTACTGCAATAAACACAGCAGCCAATGAAAATAAACATTTTCATAAATAACAGTGAAACAAACTACATTTCCCATGCGTACACATGAGTATAGACACGCCCCCATAGTCCATTAGAACCCCTTGTGTGCTCCCATCATCCTCTTTCTTTGCTGCTCACAGCAAGAGTTAAGTGCACCTATTTACTGGTCCCCTCACTCTGCTTTAGCATGGGGATATATTTGTTTGTATTGAATGCGCTTGATATGGCTATGTGATTTATTCAGTTTATATGACTTTCTTGGCTTATTGAGAGTCTTTTGTACGATACACATATTCCGCTTACTTGTGCTGTGCAAATTTGTGGGCTGCTCGCGCTCCGAAGCGCTCAGGGACTCGGGGTCTGGCGTCGCTGGGTATTTCCCGGCTTCCGACGCCTATCTCCGATCTCGTGCTTCGAGTGCTTCTACCCACGGTCTCTGACCGGCAGGGAGCCGGTTGCATTGCTCAGAGGAGCCTGTTCCCGATAGCGCTTCAGCGCGCGTCGGGCTTCCCTGATACGCCCTTCACGTTCAGGCCGGGTGGCTCACGGCTGACGCGCGCGCCCAAACGCTGACCAATTTGGGCTTGTTTTCAGTAGGATTTGGTCGCGTTTGGGCTGCGCGCCTCGGCGCGATCCCCAAGCAGACAAGGGACGCATTTTCTATGCGTCCCACACACCGGCAGGCTCCCTGTGAGATCGCCTTTGGGAATTAGCAAAAGGTTGTAAAATAAGAGGCCTCTGGAGTGAGCACACGCTCCTGGAAATAATTGGCCAGGTCTCTGACCCTATTGAGTACAGCTGAGGGGGTTTAGGGGGTTTAGGTAACGCTCCGAGTGTGTCAGTGTGCAGTGGGCTGACCCCCCCCATTATCCCTCCTGAGTGGGGACAGTAAGGATCTGTCCCAGGGTATTAAGTACTCCAGGCATTACAAAAATGGAAGAGTGGGCCCAGGACCCTGAGGAGTATTATGGTGGAGAGGAGGAAGTTGGTGAGGGACAGCAGGAGGCTGTTTTTGAGTACAACATTGTTGAAGCCTTAGATGCTTCAGTCCAGGCTTCGGTGAACAAAGCCATGGAGACTAAGGTTCCTCAAACGGTGCAGCAGGCACTAGCTGTGGCCCTTCGACCTATTAGAAAGCAGCTAGAAGGGTTTGCCAAGCGTCATGGGTATGACAAACCGAAGAAACAGAAGAAGGAGCAAGCCCCTTCCACAGCCACTACTTCAAAGTCCCAAGATCAGTGGCCACATTCTCAAACTCTGGCATCTTTGCGGGCGTCAGGTACAGCGGAGCATGCTTATGCAGGAGGAAAGGCGAAAGCAAAGCGCCCGGCTCAGGTGGATACAGAAACTACAACCACCAACACAGACACAGACACTGACACTTCAGAGGAACCTCCTCCCCCGAAAAAGGCCAAAGTGGCCCCTAAGGCTACGGCGGACAAGGTCAACACCCCTTTCACATTTGACCTGTCAGACATTATGCATCCCCGGTCCTCAGACTGGATTCCGTCTCCTGCGGTGTCTGAATACCTGCATGATAATTTACGGAAGAGCTTCTCTAGAGAAGTCCACAATCGGTTAAAATCTGAATGTCCCTGTCCGGAACTGCCAGACAATGTGGCAGAAACTCCAGAAATTGATGCCAGCATGCTGACCTTCCTGAAAAAATTCTCGAGGGACCCCAAGCGTGGACTCGACCAGGCTTGGCGGGGGTGCCAAGATAAAATGCTCGACGTTGTGGGTCCCCTAGCAAAGATACTAGAGATGGCTCTGGCGGCCAAAGAAGGTACAACACCAGTCGACCCGGACATTTTAGCAGGCTGGACTCAACGTGCGATCTGCCTCATAGGTAACGCAAACTGTGTGATTTCCGCAGAGAGACGCAAGTCATTGCTCCTTACAATGGACAGCAACCTGGCGGAACTGGCCGAGGCAGAACCAGGCCCCCTGGCGGATGGTCACTTGTTCGGATACCGATTTGTCAAGGATGTGTCCTAATATGTTGGAACATTCACTGCTTTGGACAAAGCTCAGTGTGGGATTACACAAGCTCTTACCCAGGGTGTTTTCAACAGGGCCGGGCGAGGCGGGCCGCTCGTCAGGCCGGGGCTATCAACAAGGCTCCCAGAGAGGCGATTATGGTCGCGGAAGAGGAGAATGGGACTCCACCCGCGGTGGTACCTTTTACCCGTCCCGCAGAGGCTTCAACAGGGGCCGTTTCCAATCGGGAAACAACAGGGCGAATTTCAAGTCCCAGCAAAAGACAGGTGAGTGCAACAGATTTCTCTCTGCTTCCTCTGGGGGGTCGCACACAACACTGTCTTCCACAATGGCAGGCATTGACGCAAGATGCTTGGGTTCTACAGACTGTACAAGGTTTTCAGTTGGAACTTTACTCTCATCCGACTCAGGTGTCACCCCCCCCTGTTCTCCATTTTTCCCAACAAGATCGGAGTTTCATAGAAGAGGAAATTGCAGACCTGCTGCAGAAGCACGCGATTGTACAATGCCAAGGTGGACCTCGCGATTTCTGCAGCAACGTCTTTATTGTACAGAAGAAAGGGGGTGGCAACAGGTTAGTGCTCAACCTCAGAGACTTCAACCAGTACCTTACTTACAACCACTTCAAAATGAAGGGTATTCACCTGTTGGCAGATTTGCTACAGGAAGGGGATTGGTTGGTCCGACTGGACCTCAAGGACACATATCTGTCCATACCAATTTTTCCTCCACACCGCAGGTTCCTGCAGTATCGCTGGAACGGCCAGTGTTACGAATATTCGGTTCTTCCTTTCGGGCTCTCCTCAGCTCCCTGGTGCTTAACCAAGGTGATGAAGCCAGTAGTAGCTCACCTCAGGGAGAGAGGAGTCAGGCTCATAATTTATCTAGACGACATTCTGATTCTGGCACAAACCCAATCCACGCTCGAACAGCAATTAGCCTTAACGACGTCACTGCTTCAGAGCCTGGGGTTTGCTATCAATCAGAAGAAGTCGGTAATGGTACCGACTCAGGTAATAGAATTCCTAGGGTTCACAATAGATTCCAAGGCAGCACAATTGTGCCTCCCTCAGGCAAAATTGAGGGACTCGAAGAAGGAAATTCTGAAATTCCTGGACAGGCAGACGGTTACACTCAGGGCAATAGCCAGAGTAGTGGGGATATTGGCTTAATCCATTCAAGCAATATTCCCGGGTCCCCTCCATTACAGGGCACTTCAGCGCCTGAAGATCAAACATCTTCAGAGAGGTCTATCGTACACGTCCACTGTCAGAGGAGGTCCGAACCGAGTTACAGTGGTGGCTAGGTCATGTAGAGGCCTGGAACGGCAGGGCGATCTTTGGATCACAGCCAGCGGTGATAATCGAATCAGACGCCAGCAGATGGGGCTGGGGCGCGCGCTGCGGAGATATCTCCACAGGAGGCAGGTGGTCAACGCAAGAACTCTCGCTACACATAAATTGCCTAGAGCTGCTCGTGGGATCGTTTGCGATTCGCACGTTATCCCCGAAGCAGACATCTTGTTGTATCCTTCTACGGCTGGACAATGTGTCCGCAGTGAGGTATATCAACAAGTTGGGCGTCACAAGGTCGTCACTTCTTGTTCAAATGGCCAAGGACTTTTGGCACTATTGCCTCGAGAATCAGATCTCAGTGATAGCGGAGTACATTCCGGGGCAATCCAATCAGGTGGCGGACTGGAACTCCAGGCACCTCAGGGACTACAGCGATTGGAAGCTGCTTCCCCAGGTATTTCAGTGGCTACAGACAATTAGTGGCCCGTTTCAGATGGACCTATTTGCCTCCAGGCTGACACATCAGATTCCCAGGTTCTTCAGCTGGAGGCCGGATCCGATGGCGGAGGCAACCGATGCCTTCCTACAGGTTTGGTCGCAGGGGATTCAGTATGCCTTTCCCCCGTTCTTGCTGATCCCCAGGGTAATGACTCAGGTGATCAGACAACAGGCAGAAGTGGTAATGGTGACACCGTGGTGGACGTCACAAGCTTGGTTTCCAAAATTGTTGCAGTGGAGCTGCGATTGCCCACGGCTACTGCCGAACTCGGAGTGGCTGTTGCAGGGCCCTCGTCAGGAGCAGCATCCGTTACTATTAGAGAATAGGCTAACGCTGATGGCATGGAGGCTTTCAGGGAGCAGTGGCAGCTGCCAGGGGTTTCGAGACAGATTTCCGAATTTATCAAACAGGCATGGGTACCATCCACCAGGAAGCGCTATTCCGCGACCTGGAAAAACTGGATGGATTGGTGCGTGGGAAGACAAGTGGATCCCGTGGGGGCAGAATTACCCCACGTGTTAAACATCTTGGCGAATAAGGCGGCTGGTGGCCTGGCTTATCGCTCGGTAAACAATTTCCGTTCAGCCATTTCTGCGGGGCATGCCCAGATAGACGGGAAACCGGTAGGCATGCACCCGATGGTTTGTAAACTTCTAAAGGGGATTAGGGTAGCTAATCCCCCTAAACCCAAATATACGGGTTTGTGGGACGTTTCGCTAGTCATTTCTTTGTTCAATAGATGGCCGGATAATGCACTCTTGTCTAGGAAGCAATTATCAGCAAAATTGGCCATGTTACTTTGCCTATCAGCATGCAGAAGATCTTCGGACGTGAGAGCACTCCACATTACAGGTAGAGTGTTCACCCCGGAAGGGGTTTCTTTTACTATTACAGGTTGTACCAAAACGATGTCAAGACACATTGATTATAATGCATTCCCTGACAATGAAAAAGTATGTGTAGTCAAATGTTTGAAAGCATATGAGGAATGTACAAAGGCCTTGAGGCCTCAAGGTTGTTCACAATTATTGATTGCTGTGCAAAAGCCGTTTAAACCTGTGGCAGCTGCCACAATTGCCAGATGGCTTCGCTTCATAATGAAGGAAGCAGGTGTTGATACGCAGATTTTTGGTGCTCATTCAGTGAGAGGCTCCATGGCGTCAAAGTCTTATGGTTTGGGATCTAGTATCCAGGACATTATGCGATGTGCAGATTGGTCTTCTGAATCAACGTTTAAGACGTTTTATTACAAGCCAGTGGGAGATATTACTTCTGTGGGTTTTAATGAGCGTTAAACTAGCATAATCTGAAGCCTCCGGTCCTGTAATAGAATCAAAAATTTGCTAGCATTCGCGCCAAGAATTTTCAATTCTATTAAGGACACGGAGGCGAGGATTATCCCACCCAGCTTAATTTACAGTAAATAAGCTTACCCACCCAGTTATGCAGTGATTACGGTGGTATGTTTCCTTTCTTTCAGGATCAGATAAGAAGTTTGAATGATCAACGACGGACGACAGGACGTTTGGCCTGAAACCTTGTTTCTTCCATGTTGGAGGAGTTATTCATTGTTCAAGTTATTGTTGGACTTGGTTCGCCTCAAAGAAAGAGGATGATGGGAGCACGCAAGGGCTTCTTATGGACTATGGGGGCGTGCCTATACTCATGTGTACTCACGGGAAATGCAGTTTGTTTCACGGTTATTTATGAAAATGTTTATTTTCATTGGCTGCTGTGTTTATTGCAGTAAAGATTGAGAAGCATAATCCTCGCCTCCGTGTCCTTAATAGAATTGAAAATTCTTGCGCGAATGCTAGCAAATTTTTGACTCTTGAATAAGAAGACAAAAGTAGACCAGCTGGAGGGAATGATGCAATAAGACCCAGTCACTTCCAAATTATGTACAGCACACTCGGATTGGCTGTGGGGTCCCAATTGGTCTAATCCTAGGTCGCCTCACACAGTATCCTTCCCACTGCCCCTAAACGACTCTCGCAGTATGTTCAGCAGTGGGATTGGTTGTTATGCGACCCGGAAGTGCCAAAAAGTACAGACAAATGACATCCGTTCAAAGATCAACAAGAGACGACTGACAGACAGAATTCACGGACGGCCCATGTAAGTAGCAGACAGGTGGTCACAGTTCTTCCTTGTCGTGGGATCACTTAAAAGAGGGCTTTTGCCGGGTGGGTGTGGGGAGGCAACACAGAACACATGACTCGTGTGCTATGAGGGCACAGATAAGAAGGCTCCTGTCTCTGGGAGGCACTGGAGAAAATGTTTCTGCAGAGTATGTGATCACAGTAGGAAATGTGCTTGGCTCGGAGAGAAGACACAAGTGCGATGTGGTTGAAATAGGATGCCTCCGAGCATGGAGGCAGCAAAGGTACTTGGGGCATACAACCCACGCAGGATATGGAGGACACAGGGTGGTATCCTGCATGGCACTGGAATACAGACTAAGCCCCTTCCACATTATAGGATCCTGTAAATAATTGTGCAGTACAGATAAGCAGCCCCATGGGTCCATCGCAGTTAATTGCATTGGGGAGCGAACACCTGCAGCATAGGGCACTAGAAATTAATGGAATGAACAGTAGGTGCTGTGTTGGCATGCGGACTTCAGAGCAAGACAGGGCACATGTATAGCTTGAACTGTACACCAGATGTGGCACGTACAGGACATGGGAGCACACGGAAAAGCATACTCTGGGCATGGAAGCACAAAAGAGGATAGAGTATTGGGGTACAGGAAAAATAACTATGTTTGGCATGTGACACTGAACACATGGCACCTTCAGGGTATTGGGGAGAAGTGAAAGGACAGCTGAGGTGCTGGAGGGCGGATGCACGCAAGTTTCCAGGGGTACGTTTGTTGTCGAAGGGTTGTAGATGAAAGATAACCAACCCAAAGGCTATGTTGACAGTTAATCTAAAGGCAGAGGCATGGGGCACAGGATATCTACAACAAGCATTGACCGCGCGACCCGCCCGGGAGTTGTTTCCACGCGCACAAAAATTAACGTGAGTGGTGCGCGTGTGCGTCGTTAAAAAGTGCTGTGTACGTCGCGCGTGCTTATGCTCGTAATAGCAAGCTGATGGCCGGCCTGGGTAGCACTTTTTAAAGCAGCTACTAAATTTATCGCAAGAACAGCGAATGCGCTGACTCTAGCGAGACCTAAAATGGAACAAGAGAATCGCCAGGTAGAACTGTTCACACGCAAGGTCGGATAAAGGAAATTCAGTATTTTAATTAGCACCATTTAGGGATGAAGAAGTCCTTTCTCATGAAACAGCCATTGAAAGTAAGTCTTAAATGCTCATGCAAGTATTGGGTCAGAGTTGCACTTCTTAACCCTCGAAAGCAATTTCGAGGGTATTCACCAATTTTCAAAATACGGTTTGAGTGTTTCTCTAATCTTAGCCAGAGCTAAATTCCTTTGGTCTTAGGTTATTTCTGACTTTTGGACCAGTGAAGATGTATTCTCATTTTTTACATAATTTGACATTGCTGCAGAGGGTTTTCACCTTTGTAGTAAGCTACGGCATTTTAGTGTTTTGTAATTTTTCCTTCCAGAAACTCCCTACCCTTTGATAGCCTAAGACATATTTTTAAAGCCCCTTGTTGTTGAAGCTTATACAGTCGCCACATAATTAGTTTAACACCAACCTAACATGACCATCCTATTTTCCTACTTTGAGTATATTTTAAACCCTTTCTGGATGAAATCCAATTTCAAACCTCAGTTGCTCCGTCCATTTAATTAACATATTTTCGTCACTGCAAATTTTTTTATCGGATTTTGTGATGCATTCCTGTCTAACTGAAGATGGTAGGATATATGTATGGGGTAGTGATCCATTGGATCATGTTGGGAGCATGCTGCTGGATATTGTTTTTTTATTCACTATCCAAACTATGTTTTACTTTCTGATACCACCCTTCCTCTCCATTTTAGCGATGTTTAAATTTTAGCAAAACATAGTTAAGAAGTGAATTCCCAGAGGAGCTACACCAGCAAACAAGATGGCCGCGTAAGCTTCCGGCTCCGCCGACCTCCGACTCCTGCCAGAAGATCCTGTTATTTATCCTGTTTTTGCGCCCTGCCTCCGTGTGTATGGACCGGACTGGAGCTTAATGGTGCAATCCCTAGATTTCTACCAGCTTGGTAGACAAAGATACGTTGTGTGGCAGTTTGTGGCCTAGACCAGCCTGGAAGCTGGGGTCTCGAGTACTGGCCCAGCTGGGTTTCAGTTGAACAACATCGGCTGTAGTTGTGTGACAGGGTCCGGTCTACCGAGGTGATGGTTGGCTGAATTGGTGAATATCGAAGGAGGGGTGATGACGCACAATTGGAGCGGTGGACGGGGGTCCCTGGCCCGGTGGCCCGGTTAGGGCCCCGCCGGTGTTCGCTGGGTTGGGATCTCCGACTGCGGTGGCTGGGTTCGGATTGTTATTGTCCCCAACACTTATGGCGGCCAAAAGCGGTACAAAAGGGGGTGGTGATGGACAGAGCATCTGTATCAATCAAACACTCACACCCAGTCAAAAGATCTGGGTTTAATCCATCACCGTTCTTTGGTCCATCACCACCCCCTTTTGTACCGCTTTTGGCCGCCATAATGGTGGCAGGGTATGCTCAGACGTGAGTCCCTTGCTCACTTTGCCACTGGATTCAAGCAAGTCGGGCTGAAGACGGCTGGAATGCCAGAAACCGGTCCTCGGAAGCTTGTTTCCGGTCCAGGGAAGACATGGCTTGGCAGTTCGGGCTGGACTGTTCCCATGAGGCACAGGGTCAGACTGATTTGCATATAGCCATGTCTAAACTGGGGTGGCAGAGTGGGCTAAAGAACGGTGATGGATTAAACCCAGATCTTTTGACTGGGTGTGAGTGTTTGATTGATTCAGATGCTCTGTCCATCACCACCCTCTTTTGTACGACTATGGAAGGACTACTTGATGCTCCCTTTCCGGAGACTTTTGATGGGAACTGTTGTTGGTTTGAAACTGCGTCACTCCCCTATGCATTGGCACCGCTAGGATGGCGGACAAAACAACCTTGGGAATCCATGACGGTGTGGGGAGTCTTTGGACTTAGCGGAGTTCTCAACACTTTCATCTCTCTGCTTCATCTCGGTTTGAACTTTGCTACAGCTTTTTCATGCATTGACTATCCTGCGGAAGTGACAGTTTGTCCGGAAGGGGCGCACATGTTTGATCTGAAGGGTCAAGGGTGAGACTTTGTGATTGAGTTTGCCATCGGGTATTACTGGACACGGGGTTTGCAATCATGATGCGGTCGGGAGGTTGGGTGGTGTTTGAAGTTTCCCATGTTGCGCTACGTAACTGCAGCTTAATAGATTTCGAGACCTTAGTCTTGGGATTCTTGGCTTTGGCGGGGGGAGCGGAGACCGGGGGCATGTATGAAGATGCCCTCCTCCATCTTCTACTTTTAGTATTTAGTTAGTTGGGGCAACAGGCACACTGCTAGTTGGGGTTAGGCGATAGCCATATGCAGGGGTGCAGGGTGGGGGGATGGGTTTATTGTTTTGTCTTCACTTTTGTTTTTATGGTTTCCTTTTCTTCACACTCTCTTTCACTTTCCTTTTATAAGTATAGTTGGTGGAACATCCTGACTTTATTGGTATTCCAGTATCTGGTGCTCATGCTTCTTCTATTATCCTGATTCTATGGGTGGGCTGACCCTCAGAGCTTGAGCTTAATGTGAATTGTATATTGTACTGTGGCACATCCTGCTTCTCATACATTGGTGTAGGCGTCTCAGCCATTTCTTCACTGCTTAGTATCTATCCTGTATCTACATCTGTTCGCCTTATTATTATGTCTCAATGTATGGCACCTGATATGTCTATTACTTTCTTTTTTTTGAAACTAATAAAAAGATTTAACAAAAAAAAAAGAAATGAATTCCCTTTCTAAGATTGACTAGGCCTGGGCGGTAAATCCCGTTCCGTTCGCGGAATTTGGGTAATTTTGCGTTCCGCAGAGAACGCAAAATTGGCCAAAATTCTGCGTTCTGCAACTTCGCGAAATTTTTTGCTTGTTCGCGTTCTCAAATGAGTGTTCGCGAGAAATTTCCTCCCGAGCACGCAAACAGCGATTGCGAACAGTAAAAAAGCATAGCGAACAAGCAATTTCGCTTGTTCGTGGAATTTCTGCATGTTCGCCGATATTTTTTACCGTTTCGCAGAGATTTGCGTAACATGATTACGCAAATTCCGCCCACCCCTAATATTTACCAACCATAAAAATTGTTGTAGTGATCGACTTTAAAACCGAACAACTTTCTTATTAATTGTATGTGTTTTCCCTTGTTTTGGGTCTATGCAGTAGTAAGCATTCCAACACCCATCAGGGTTAACAGGTGCTATATGAATGCAAACCTTTCTTCCCCTTTTTTCCCTCCGCTATCCTTCTCACTCGAAATAACTGACTAATATCCACCACTCAAGTTACTTTCATATTTCACCATACTAATTCACCACTAATCCAAAAGGTCTCGCGTTTACATGAGTTTAAGCTATTGGCATTGTAAATGACAATGCCTTTTATTTGTTTTAAAAACGAAAACAAAAAGGCATTGTTATTTGCAATGTCAATAGCTCAGACTCGCGTAAATGCGAGACCTATTGCATTGCAAATGCTTGTTTTTAATGCACTTCGTCGCTGCTTAAAGCACACAACCTTCATTCAAACAACAGCAGGGGTGTTGCTTGGTCAGTAAGATTGGAAGGGCAGGGGGCTTCAGGTTTTCCAGCAACCACACAGGCATATAATGTTAAAATACATTAGAGGACAAGCTGGACACGTGGGTAAGTTGCTGCCTGTTTTTAGATTTTCAGAGTGAAGGTGTGTATATTGCAGTCAAATATGGAGCATGATTTTCTGAGATTACACAGGAGATTTTTTAGCAGATTTATATGCAAACTGTGTAGGCATAGTTTTTTTTTTTTTTTTAAGTATTCGCATGATCACATCTACATTGAAGACCAGAATACCATGGAGCAGCAACAGACTAAAAACACTATAGCGGATATTTTTAAACCACTCAGCCAATGGTGTATGATGTCACCTGAAACTCAGTGTAAATTGTTCCTATGTTGCCATTCTATCTCCCCTGACATATGTATAAGTTCATATTCACACATACAAAAAGACTTGCTATCAGTTTCATAAGATTAATATGTGCATGGTGGTGTTGCATATCTCTATCTTTACCTCTCTAAGGGCCAGATGTATGACCATGGCATTTAGTGACTCGCAAATTGCGCTCAAATGCAAGTCGCAATTTGCGAGTCACTAAATACCATGTACAACAGTGTCAGAGACACTGTTTGTGATTCCCAATGGGGTTGCAAATTGCATGCCTCATCAATATTCATGAGGCACTCGCAATTTGCGACACCATTGAGAATGGCTGGCCCTCCCAGGCATGGTGGCCTGCTGAGCTCAGCTTTTAAATAAAGCAGTTTAAAAAAAAATCCAGCTAGTTTTTCTTAAAGGAAAACGGGATTCATTTAAAAAAAGAAAAATGAAACGTTTTCGTTTAATTATTTTAAGGGCAGGTAGTGTCGAGATTCCTATGGGTGTGGCCCCAGCGCTCAGATGGGGCTCAAACTGTTATCAGCGCATATTGCGGTCGCAAAACATTCTCACATAGGCCTCCGACTAGCTATTAGGAAGGGACGCCCCTTTCTAATAGCAACTCGCAATTCCTATTTAGAGAATCACAAAAAAAATCTCCCTCACTTAATAGGGATTGTTACACGGCCTATTAGATTTTGCATGCGCAAACTGGTCACAAACCAGTTTGCGCACGCAAAACAGGGTCGAACATCTGGCCCTCATTCTCTATCCCTCTATCTCGCTAACTCTCGCACTAAATTTCTCTAACTGTCTCTTTCTCTCTCTCTCTCTCTCTCATATTAGTTTTTTTAAATGTTACTTGGGGCATTAAATAAGAGCTGTTGCACGCTACTGAGAAGACTCTTGTTATTAATGTTAATTTCATATCCAGGGCAATTTCATGTTTGTATCTCTAATATCCATCTCCATTCTTTCAATGCAGGAAGAGATGGGCAGTGCATTTTGATAATGTTGATAAGGGCACTTATACAATTTATTAAGGACCCAAAAAATACTCTTTGTTACAATATCTTGGAATATACTGGCCAACTATATAGTTTAATTGCAAGAGCACATAATCAATCAATCAATCAATGACACTTATAGAGCGCGCTACATACCCGTGGGGTCTCAATGCGCTGGGGGGGGGGCGCTACTGCTCGAACAGCCAGGTCTTCAGCTTCTTCCTGAAGGAGAGGTGGTCTTGGGTCAGGCGCAGGTCTGTCGGTCGGGAGTTCCAGGTCTTGGCGGCCAGGTAGGAGAAGGACCTTCCTCCTGTAGTCGCTCTTCGGATGCTGGGGACGGCGGCGAGGGCGTGGTTGGCTGATCGGAGGTGGCGTTTGGGAGCGTAGAAGTTGATCCGGCTGTTGAGGTAGCTCGGGCCTTGGTCGTGTAGGGCTTTGTGTGCGTGGGTGAGGAGGCGGAAGGTGATTCTTTTGTTGACGGGGAGCCAGTGAAGGTCTCTCAGATGTCCGGAGATGTGGCTGGTTCGTGGGATGTCGAGGATGAGTCTGGCTGAGGCGTTCTGGATCCGCTGGAGTCTCTTCTGGAGCTTGGCGGTGGTACCGGCCTAGAGGGCGTTGCCGTAGTCCAGTCGGCTAGTGACGAGGGCCTGAGTGACGGTCTTCCTGGTCTCGGTGGGGATCCACCAGAAGATCTTCCGTAGCATGCGTAGGATGTTGAAGCACCCCGAGGAGACGTTGTTGACTTGCCTGGTCATGGAGAGGGAGGAGTCCAGGATGAAGCCCAGGTTGCGTGCATGGTCTGTCGGTTTGGGTGCGGTGCCCAGGGCGGGAGGCCACCAGGAGTCGTCCCAGGCGGAGGGTGAAGAGCCCAGGATGAGGACCTCCGTCTTGTCAGAGTTCAGTTTCAGGCGGCTGGTCGTCATCCACTCGGCTACCTCTTTCATCCCTTCGTGCAGGTTGGCTCTGGCGGCGGCAGGGTCGTTGGTCAGGGAGAGGATCAGCTGGGTGTCGTCGGCGTAGGAGATTATGCTGAGGTTGTGTTGGCGTGCGATGGCCGCGAGGGGGCTCATGTAGACGTTGAAGAGGGTGGGGCTCAGAGAGGATCCTTGAGGGACGCCGCAGATGACTTCGGAGGCCTCTGACTTGTACGGTGGTAGGTGGACTCTCTGTGTTCTTCCGTCGAGGAAGGAGATGATCCATTCCAGCGCCTTGTCCTGGATTCCGATGTTGCTGAGGCGCTGTACTAGGGTGCGGTGGCAGACAGTGTCGAATGCCGCGGAGAGGTCTAGGAGGATGAGGGCCGCTGTTTCTCCGTTGTCCATCAGGGCTTGGATGTCATCGGTGGCGGCGATGAAGGCGGTCTCGGTGCTGTGATTGGCTCGGAAGCCGGACTGTGAGGGGTCGAGGGATCCATTTGTCTCGAGGAAGGCGGCCATCTGCTTGTTGACGGTCTTCTCGATGACTTTGGCTGGAAACGGGAGAAGCGAGATGGGGCGGTAGTTCTTGAGTTTGGTGGGGTCCGCTGTTGGTTTCTTGAGTAGCGCGCTGAGTTCGGCGTGCTTCCAGCTCTCAGGGAAGGTGGCGGTGTCGAAGGATGTGTTGATGATGTCTCGCAGGTGGGGTGCGATGACAGCGTCGGCCTTGTTGAAGACGTGGTGAGGGCAGGGGTCGGTCGGTGATCCGGAGTGGATGGAGTTCATCGTGCGGATGGTGTCTTCGGTGCTGATCGGGGTCCAGGCGTGGAGGGTGGTGGTGGGGGGTGGTTGTTCGGTCATGGTGTGCGTTGGTTGGTTGTTGAAGCTGTTGTGTATGTCCGCGATCTTGTTGTGGAAGTATGAAGCGAGGGAGTTGCAGAGGTCTTGCGATGGGGTGATGTCGTTGTTTCCCGCGCTGGGGTTGGATAGCTCTTTCACAATGTTGAAGAGTTCCTAGCTGTTGTGTGCGTTGTTGTCCAGCCGGTCCTTGAATGCAGTTTTCTTGGCGGCGCGGATCAGCTGGTGGTGCTTCCGAGTGGCCAGCTTGAGGGTGGTCCTGTTGTCCGGTGTAGGTTCCCTTCTCCAGACTTTCTCGAGGGCTCGGCAGTTCTTCTTGGAGCTCTTGAGTTCGTCGGTGAACCACGGGGCTTTCTTGCTGCCGGGTCTGCTGGGCGGGGTCCTCAGCGGGGCGAGCTCGTCCGCGCAGATGCTGATCCACTTCGTGAGGTTGTCGGCGGCCTGGCTGGGGTTCGTTGAGCTGGCAGGAGGGTGCTGGCTCAGGGAGGTGGCGAGCTGGTCTGCTGTGATCTTGTTCCAGCTTCTGCGGGCGGCCTGTTGCTGGTGGTGGTGGGTCGTCGTTCTCTTGAAGGTGAAGTGGACGCAGCTGTGGTCCGTCCATTGAAGCTCTGTGGCGTGGCTGAAGTCGATGTCTGTGCTGGAGGAGAAGACTGCGTCGAGTGTGTGTCCGGCGAGGTGGGTGGGGGTGGACACCAGCTGCTTGAGTCCAAGATTGGCGAGGTTGTCGAGCAGGGTGCTGGTGTTGCGGTCGTTGTTGTTCTCCAGATGGAAGTTGAGGTCCCCCAGGAGGATGTAGTCAGCGGAGGGGAGGGCATGCGGGCTGACGTAGTCGGCGATGTCCTCGCTGAATTGGGTGCGTGGTCCCGGGGATCGGTAGATCAGGGTGCCTCTGAGGGTGGTGTTCGGGTTGGTGTGGATCTGGAAATGCAGGTGTTCGGCGCTGGTCAGGGTGTTGTCGGTGCTGGTCGTGAGACGGATGGTGTTCCTGTGGATGATGGCGATGCCTCCTCCCATCTGGTTGGCGTTGCGGTCCCTCCGGACGATCTTGTAGCCCTCTGGGATGGCGATGGCGATGTCGGGAGCTGAAGAGGCGTTCATCCAGGTCTCCGTGAGGAAGGCAACGTCAGGGGCTGTGGTGTCTAGGAGGTTCCAGAGTTCGATGGCGTGTCTGTGGACGGAGCGGGTGTTGAGCAGGATGCACTTGAGGTGGGTGCTGCTGGTGTTCGACTTGGCGGGTGCTGGTGCGAGGCGGGTCCGGATGCAGGTGAATTTGCAGGCGTGGCAGCTGAAAGGTCCGTGGGTGCGTCGTGGTGTGGCTTGGTGGCATTCTGGGAGTCGGCCGGTGTTGAGTGCGATGAGGGTGGCGGCGGAGTACGTCAGGCGGGTAGGTCGGGGTCTTCGTGGGCCAGGGGTCCTGGCGCTGGACGCGATCCGGTCGCGGACGGGCGCAGACGGGCTTACCTTTGGCGCACCTTCGGCGCACAATCGGTGCGCCCGCTGCGCGTGACCGCTGCGCGTTCGCACGGTCTCCATATAAGGCGAAGTGCGCGGGTGGGCGGAGCAGCTGGGAGGCGGGAGCGGGGAGGGTACAGAAGAGAAAAAGGGGCGGGGTAATCGGCGGTGGCGGGAAGCGGGGAGGGAGAGCGGAGGGCGGCGAGGTAGGCGGGCAAACAGGAAGGAAAACGTCAGCAAATCACCACAAAATTACAAGGATACAAGCACAAATTTAAGGCAAAACAAGAGAAAAGCAGTCAAAAGCGCGGACCACGCCGCTCGGAGGAGGGGGCGTGGTCAGCGGCAGCGAGGCAAACAACGAGGCAGTGTAGGCAGGGCAAGGGGCACACGCAGCAGCTGGTGGCCGTGCGGCGCGGGGGTGTCCCACAAGTGGGTCACACTCACCTGCGTCGCACGGTCTCCATATAAGGCGAAGTGCGCGGGTGGGCGGAGCAGCTGGGAGGCGGGAGCGGGGAGGGTACAGAAGAGAAAAAGGGGCGGGGTAATCGGCGGTGGCGGGAAGCGGGGAGGGAGAGCGGAGGGCGGCGAGGTAGGCGGGCAAACAGGAAGGAAAACGTCAGCAAAACACCACAAAATTACAAGGAATCAAGCACAAATTTAAGGCAAAACAAGAGAAAAGCAGTCAAAAGCGCGGACCACGCCGCTCGGAGGAGGGGGCGTGGTCAGCGGCAGCGAGGCAAACAACGAGGCAGTGTAGGCAGGGCAAGGGGCACACGCAGCAGCTGGTCGCCGTGCGGCGCGGGGGTGTCCCACAAGTGGGTCACACTCACCTGCGTCGCACGGTCTCCATATAAGGCCAAGTGCGCGGGTGGGCGGAGCAGCTGGGAGGCGGGAGCGGGGAGGGTACAGAAGAGAAAAAGGGGCGGGGTAATCGGCGGTGGCGGGAAGCGGGGAGGGAGAGCGGAGGGCGGCGAGGTAGGCGGGCAAACAGGAAGGAAAACGTCAGCAAAACACCACAAAATTACAAGGATACAAGCACAAATTTAAGGCAAAACAAGAGAAAAGCAGTCAAAAGCGCGGACCACGCCGCTCGGAGGAGGGGGCGTGGTCAGCGGCAGCGAGGCAAACAACGAGGCAGTGTAGGCAGGGCAAGGGGCACACGCAGCAGCTGGTGGCCGTGCGGCGCGGGGGTGTCCCACAAGTGGGTCACACTCACCTGCGTCGCACGGTCTCCATATAAGGCCAAGTGCGCGGGTGGGCGGAGCAGCTGGGAGGCGGGAGCGGGGAGGGTACAGGAGAGAGAAAGGGGCGGGGTAATCGGCGGTGGCGGGAAGCGGGGAGGGAGAGCGGAGGGCGGCGAGGTAGGCGGGCAAACAGAAAGGAAAACGTCAGCAAAACACCATAAAATTACAAGGATACAAGCACAAATTTAAGGCAAAACAAGAGAAAAGCAGTCAAAAGCGCGGACCACACCGCTCGGAGGAGGGGGCGTGGTCAGCGGCAGCGAGGCAAACAACGAGGCAGTGTAGGCAGGGCAAGGGGCACACGCAGCAGCTGGTGGCCGTGCGGCACAGGGGTGTCCCACAAGTGGGTCACACTCACCTGCGTCGCACGGTCTCCATATAAGGCCAAGTGCGCGGGTGGGCGGAGCAGCTGGGAGGCGGGAGCGGGGAGGGTACAGAAGAGAAAAAGGGGCGGGGTAATCGGCGGTGGCGGGAAGCGGGGAGGGAGAGCGGAGGGCGGCGAGGTAGGCGGGCAAACAGGAAGGAAAACGTCAGCAAAACACCACAAAATTACAAGGATACAAGCACAAATTTAAGGCAAAACAAGAGAAAAGCAGTCAAAAGCGCGGACCACGCCGCTCGGAGGAGGGGGCGTGGTCAGCGGCAGCGAGGCAAACAACGAGGCAGTGTAGGCAGGGCAAGGGGCACACGCAGCAGCTGGTGGCCGTGCGGCGCGGGGGTGTCCCACTTCAAGTGATCCTAGAGCATACTAAATCAAGTCATATCAATGGTGTTCAATGATCTGAAATTGGCAAACAGTAAAGGAACTGGTCAAAGAAAGCATTCAAAGGATAGAGGCTTGAATGAAGAGTTTCTGCTTGCAGAGGTATGTTTGGATATCTTTTATATATTGAACTAGTTAACCTTGGTGTATTTCTTCATTTTTATCCATTGAAAGTGTTATAAGGTTTTGCAGCGTGAATATTTCTGGATTGCAGTGCATTATTCCACTATCTAGTGGTTGGGTCTGGAATCGTATTCTTTTTTTCCCCTGTTTTTTTTTTCATGGTCCAGGTGGGGGTCGACTTCCCACCATTTGGTGTCCTCCTGTGACGTCAGCTCGCCTCCTCCGGAAGCTCCCACCTCTGGGCGCCATCTTCAGATTCTTCTTTCCGCCGTTGGGTCTGGATCATCAACGAGGATTTCCAGAGTTTTTGGAAAAGAGAATGTATGAGTGTAGGCTCTGCTTACTATGGTTACCCCCACTTTTTGCTGTGTTTCAAAACTTTAGTCTTTAGGCAACTTTAGTCTTGCTGGGGCTCTGCAAACCAGGACCCCAGCCTAGCTGCTTCCTCTGTTAACTGATTGCATGTACATTAGGTACACTCCTGATTGGTTACTGGGTTACCCTTGTGAGTCCATAATATATGGTACCTTAGGTACCAGAGGCCTACCAGGGGCTGAAGCATGTATTATGCCAGCCCTAGAAAGCCTTCCAAAATGGCTCCACAGGTCTGCTCTTGCAGCCTGGGTAACGTGGTGTAAGCACCCCTTACTAAGATATAGTATACCTATATCTACCTATATATACAGACACATATAAACCTATAAGTCAATCCTATGGCAGGCCTTGACAATCCTGAAGGCAGAGTGCTTGGTTTTGTGTGAGAGGGTGTCCAAGCATGAGCTGAGCCCCTCTGCAGCTTTCAGAATCCCTTCCTTATAGCTGTTACGTGACACAGCCATACCATATACTCTTAAGTGCATTATAACCTCAAGGTAAATGCTAACTTTGGAATGGCTGCATCAAAGCATGTTGTGTTTGGTGTCAAACACTTTGGAATTCTACCCCCCTCCACACCAGTTCTGGCGGCGGAGTCGAATTCCACCCTTCCAGAGGGAGAAGACATGTACACACTTACCTGACCGGTAATAGTTTAAAAGAGCCCCAGCAAAACAAAATGGATGCTGCTGCCACAGACACGAGTCTAACCTCCTTCTTCTGGACGAAACTCCGGCAGGGAAGGCCTGGACAATAGGTTTCATGTCCAGGGAGGTGTAACGCCCACCTCCTCAGCCAGGCTTTAGTGTATTGGGGCAGGGTGGTTGCATTCAGTGAATGCTTTTCAGACAGTGCCTGGGGCACACAATGTATTCCTGTGCATACCCCAGTTCAAACCGGTTGCTGGGGCACTCAGCCCCAGCTCTGGCGTGAAACTGGACAAAGGGGAAGGGGTTTAACCACCCCATCCCCAGGTCCTCCCATAGGTCGGACCTTAGAGTTAGTCCAGCCCCTAAACTTAGTATAGGTATAGGACTTCAGTCCCTAGGACTTTTGATTACCCTGGACAAAACTCTGCAACATATATCCTGAAACTTTGACATTCTATTTCGACTAGAAGCTAGAAGAAATCTCCCTTGGGGTCAAGAAGTGACTCCCCTGTTGAAACCGGCACCAAAGAAGCATCTTGCCGTCTGCATTTCCAAGGCTCCCGCCATATCCTGAAGGATTTGCGACACAGGAAATGGACTTCCAGACATCTCTGAGGCCGACAAGAGATCACAGAAAAGCTGAGACCTGCAGCCGTCACAAGAGACGTGGGACCGGAACTCCTGGACACCGTGCATATTTGCAAGTGCACCTACTTCCCGAGCTTTCCTGAAGTTGTGCATTGAGCTACTCGTAGTCCAAGCCCTGAGCACCATCTGCACTGAAGATTGTGGGCCTACACTCCACGAGTGTTCTGTGTGCCCGCTTCTAGCATTACTGCTTGAGCGCCCCTTCGCGATCCCCGGTCGGTTGACTGGTGGGTCCTCACTAAGGTAACTCTTTTGTTTCTTGGGCTTCCCTGGTTGCTCCATAAATGTGCCCTGACTCGCCTCCAAAGGGCGAGTCCCTCAGACCTTGCTGGTCTGCTCCAAAGCCAATCTTTTCATTCTGCGTGGTTTGCTGTTGCGATGGATTGTTGGGTCCAATCCGGATACCGACGCTGTAGCACTCGTCATCCGACGTGGGACAGCTCGAATCCAGCTCCTGGTTGTCGTCGACACCTCCTGGTCCTTGTCGCTGAAGAGTCAAGCTTCACCTGAAATCACCCAACATCGGCTGGTACCTTCCTGTTGCTTCCCTGATCACTGTCAAGTGACGCGGACTCTGTCCCCTCTGCTTTCAGGTTCTTCAGATCTCCGATCCACCCTTGGAACCATCTGGACACTTTTCATCTGGTCGCCTGCAGCACTTCTTTGCAGCTCTCCATAGGAAACGACGATGAAACCCGAAACGAAAAGAAACCTATGCACCTGGTTTCCCTGGGTGAGGTAACACGAGTACTTCAGTGCTCCTGTGGGTCTTGACTCTGAAACTGTGCAGTACTGCAGGGTTTGTTTCCTAGTCCACTCCTAAGTGTCCTTAATGTTTAAAAATCTAACTGCAACTTTCTACATAGAAGTCACTGGTTATTCATGGCTGTGTTCAGACACTGCATGACCTCGTGGGTCTCCTGCGTCCCTACCTTGGGTGGTTCCTGTTTTCCGCAGCGGTTCTACAGGCCCTAGGCCTTGTCTCTATGATTGTAGTGGTACTTATACCACTTTTTTAGTATATGGTTTGTGAAGCCCCTAGGGCAAAAGTATACTGTGCTAATTTACTGTGTGCTTATTAAGTTTTCTGTAAGTACTTTTGCCTCTAGCCTCAAAAAGAGACTAGAGGGGTGTGGTTAGAATACATACATATATATTTTATATATATATATACCTGGTGTGGTTCTCCTTTCATTTGATCATTCATGTGATTATAGACTGGTAAAACAAGCTGCTTAACATTCCTTCAAGACTTAGCCTGAAGGCTGCTCTCCACAGCCCCCAC
Organism: Lissotriton vulgaris; assembly: GCF_964263255.1. Taxonomy (NCBI): domain Eukaryota; kingdom Metazoa; phylum Chordata; class Amphibia; order Caudata; family Salamandridae; genus Lissotriton; species Lissotriton vulgaris. The sequence continues at coordinate 1,362,954,234 of NC_141685.1, read as the reverse complement.
TAGGATAGCTTTCTATATAGCTTGTTGTTAAACCTACCATCAATAAGGGTGGTTTGGATTGGTGCAAGGTGCCCACTAGAACAGTCAACATCATATGTCAGGCCAACTTCTCACAGAGAAGAAGAAAATCGAGCAAAAAACACCAACGGTTGGAGTTTTCAGCACACCGAAAAAAAACACAGAGCCGGGACGACAAAGATGGTGAGGAAGAATGCGCATACAGGGGGCCCCTGAGCACAGTAATGGACTAAACCCCTTTCAAATTTTTCCGTAACTGCCACCACAAGTACACGCAGAAGGACCAGCACCCGGTCTGCATCCTTTGCTTGCCTCTCTACCATCAAAGCAAGGATTGCAACGCCTGCTCGGCATTCGCACCCAAGACACTCAGAGTGAGGGAAAGACAGAGGATAGCAAGCCACAACATTCAGAGGCAAGTGTAACCTCCATCGCTCCGGGACTTGGGCCTCTCCAGCGGAGAAGAGGACAACATCGGCAAGGGACCAGAGGACTACACGGTTGCAGAGACAGATAAGAAGTTGACAAAGGAGGTAAGAGACGTCCACCCCAAAAGCCCCAACGGACTCTCGAAAAACTGAGTCAAAGTCCTCGAAAGGAGCACTGGTGTCAAAACCTTTGACGATCACAGCTGCATCCACGGACAAACAGTCCAGCGGATCCTTCAAAAAGGACTCCCAGATGGCAAAAGATCTAGAAAAACCAAGGTCGTCGAAGCCCAGCCCCGAAATGGCACGCTCAACGCCGAAGGAAAAAGAGCTAAAGGAGACTTTGACATCAAAGAGAAGAGAAGCGCTGAAACTCTCGATGCCGAACAAGCGGCCAAAATGGAGAGAAAGAGAAGGCTCAAGGCCAAAATGAACAGCATCCTCCAGAGGAAAAAAGATTTTGACGAACGGATGAGCAGATACACCATCCCTTCGATGCCCGCCACTGTAGCCGAAACAGAAGTCGAAGAGGAGTTCGACGCTGGAGAGATGCCGAAAACTCCTGAACCGCCAGAGCAACAGGACGAAGAAGGCCTGTACTATGACAAAGGGGAAGGCGAGGATGATCAGCGGACACACTTGGGCTCGATATCCTCGGAGGCGCAGGACCTGGTATCGCAGGACTTCGACGCCGAAATCCCGGAGGAGGGCGTAGAGTCATATCAGTCGAGGTCTTTGCCGCCGGACGACATTGGCATCTACAATATGATCATTAAAAATGCTGCAGTAACATATGGGGTAAAGTTAGAGGAAGAGAAACCAAAAGCCTGCTTTCTCTTGGAGACTCTGCTTCCCGCTCAAACTAGGAGACAGTTCCTACCCTTGTCTCAAGTGTGCTGGAGCAGGGCAGGGAAGCCTTCAAGAAACCAGCAGCCTGCAGATCTGTCGCCCCTAGAACACTGGAAAAAATAAGCATTCCTTGAAGGACCCAGCATATATCCAGGGATCAGTACCAGCTGACTCAATTATAACGTCAACACCCAGGAAGAGGGCCAACAACCTCACAAACTCAGGGCCACCTCCAGACAAGGAAAGTAAGAGGATAGACCTCATGAGAAGAAAAGTAGAGAGGAATGCGGTGATTCACTGGCGCATTGCAAACTCCAGTGCCCTAATAAACAGGCATGCCTATCAGCACTGGGAGGAGTTCGGGCAGCTGCTCAAGCATCTCCCTGAACAATATCAACAAAGGGCTACACACCTGGTGGAGGAAGGAAAAAACTTGGCAAACACCTGCCTAAAGTCGGCCCTGGATGCAGCAGACACATCCAGCAGGTTTATGATAATTAGAGTGACGGAGAGACCGCACGCCTGGCTCAGGATCTCTGGTTTCAAACCAGAGGTACAGAACAATATTATCAACATGCCCTTCAACGGGAATCAATTGTTTGGGACCCCAGTTGACGAGAAATTGTCACAACTCAAAAAGTATAATGAAACTGCAAGATCCATGGGAGCACTGCAGTTCAGAGGGATGAGGAGGGGCACACCCTCAAAGAGACCGGGTCGCAGAGGAGGAAGCCAACCCGGAACATCGCACCAAGCCTTCTAGCACTCATATCAAGGAGGCAACCAGGCGCAACAGCAGGGTCTGCAGCAGCAAACTTGGCAGTAGCAGCCATGAGGCGAGTCCTGTCAGGGGCATCCCAACAGACAGGGACAGACAAGCAGGGGGGCCCAGCAACCCACCTCAAAGTGACTCCACTGTACCAAATATAGCCCCCCCAAACAACATCTGTAAAGGGGCGGCACAGCAAAAGACTAAAAAAACAATTAAACAAAGAAAGTATCCTCAACCATGTAACACCGGTAGAAGGCAGACTAAAGAATTTCTTCCAGGAATGGAAGAAGATAACAACTGACAAATGGATACTCAACATCATACAGTTCGGGTACTGTATAGAGCTGGAAAAAACACCACCAAACAGGAGGCCAACCAACAAAACACGCACACAGAGAGCTCGCGCTATAGAAAGTGCCATACAAAGAAATAAACAAGGGAGTGTACTCAGACTACTTCCTAGTCCCAAAAGTGGACGAAACGTTAAGACCCATCTTAGATCTAAGGGTCTCAAACCAATACATAAAAATTCAAAATGACGTCCCTACAGGAGGTTATCCCACAAATAAGAGACAGGGATTTCATGTCCACAATAGACCTCAAAGATGCCTACCTACACATTCCCATGAACCGAAAGCACAAACATGTACTGAGATTTGCCATCAACAAAGTGCACTACCAGTTCACAGCCCTAGCCTTTGGACTAAAATCCGCACCAAGGGTCTTCACAAAAAGCCTAGCAGCAGTAGCAGTGCACGTACGAAGGCAAGGAATACATGTATATCCCTACCTAGACGACTGGCTGGTACAGGCGAATTTCTACACCCGAACTACATGCTCAGCGGGTCATGCACACGCTATCAGAGCTAGGGTTTTCAGTAAATTGGGGAAATTCCTCCATAGAACCAGAACAGGTGAAGATCTTTCTGGGCGAACAGATCAATTCCATCCAAGGCAAAATGTTCCCCATTGAGAAGAGAACCTCCGCCATACTGAAGGAGAAACGTCCATTCTGGAATGGTAAGCTCTGACAGTGAGGACAGTGAGTAAGTTCATGGGTATGATGGCATCCTGCATACACCTGGTCCCCCAATATTCGACTCCACATAAGAACATTCCAGGAATGGCTCCAACAGCAATGGTCACAGGCAACTGGGAGTTGGGAGGATCTAGTGGTTGTTACACATGCAGTGCAAGAGTTGAAGACATGGTGGACAAAGGAGAACATAACAAAGGGGAAGCCATTTACACCACCAACTCCAACAGTGACCATCACAACAGACGCATCCCAGATGGGGGGGAATCGCACATGAACTAGCTCAAGGTGATGGGTTTGTGTACGCAAACAGATGCGGTCCAACACATCAACTACCTGGAACTGAAGACCGTGTTCCTAGCCTTAAAAGCTTTCCAGAAGCAGCTGCACGGGCACAGGGTATTGATACAAACAGATAACACCACAACGAAGTTCTACATCAACAAGCAGGGAGGAACACAATCAGTGGCGCTATCAGAACTAGCGCAGGAGATATGGAGATGGGCCATTCCACTACAAGTAGACATCCTGGCGATACATCTCCTAGGAAAGGACAACGTGAAAGCGGACGGACTCAGCATACAGACATCAGCATCCCACGAGTGGGAAGTCAATCCACAGGAAATGCAAAAGCTGTTCAAGAAGTGGGGGACCCCACAAATAGACCTGTTTGCAACACACCAGAATGCAAAATGCCAATACGTCGCATCCAGACAACCAAGTCAACAATCCCAAGGGAATGCCCTATGGATCAGCTGGTCGAAGACATTTGCCTACGCTTTTCCCCCAATACCACTGATGCACAGGGTGCTCAGCAAGCGCAAAAGCAGGAACATGACACTAATACTGGTAGCTTTATTAAACAAAGAGAATCCAACTCAAAGGAAGGGAAAGTGTTCAACAAGTGGTATTGGAGCACTTAGTGTTTTGTAAAATACCCCTCACACACCAAAGGCCCCTTGGTGTCATGCTTTATCATCGGGGTCTTCGCACCCCTCTAACGGGATGCGGCGTGCTGCGACCTACGACTACGTGGGAGCACTTGTAGTTAGTTACTATATGTGGTGCATGAGTATTGGGTGTATTTACAAGTGAGTGGTGGGAAGTGGTGAAGGTTTAAAAAGTACCTGGCACGTGAGTGTACTCGAAAAAATTTATTCCTAACTCCGGCTGGTACTGTTAAAAAAAGTGCAGTGTGAGGTGAAACCTGTCGTGTTAATGGACAGAACCTCTGGTGTGCGTCGACATGTTTCGGAGGCAAAGCTCCTTCTTCAGGACGGGGGCACAACTTCCCCACCTTACTCACGTTTTTTTTAAATTATGTATCAAAATGTAATAAAATTGATAAATATCAAAAGTGAAAATACTAAGAGGCTATAATGTGCCTACAGCGGTATGCTATAAGTACAATGACCTGTAGGAAAAAGAAACAAAGAGATGGTCACCCATGTACCGGGTAATTCAAGCAGGTGCAGTATCCTGGAACCGTACCATGCGCTTAAATAAGCCCTGTAAAAGAAGATACTTACAAAACATACAACAAAGATACACAAATTACTAGAATAAACTGGAAGTGTGGGTCTTACTTATGAAGCTTGCTTGCTTGCTTCATGAGCAAATAGGAACGTCTGGGGTGTTGCTTTTTATGCAATCTGAAGTGAGAGATAGTGTAGGAATTAAAGTACAATCTCACTTACTTAGTTGGTTTGGAGAAATGAAAGTTTTCTGTTTCATACTCACAGGTCCGGGACATACTATTCACCGTCCTACCCCATACGCTGCTCCGCTGGTGTGAGGAGAACTAGCGGTAATCACATTTTTTACCCGGTTTCTGATTGTTAGTCTGAGCGGCCGCATATGCATACATGACCAAGTATGGGTATTCCGATATTGACAGGTTAATTACATACCCTAACGACTTGACCAAATAAGGGTGTTCCGTTGTGGTCAGGTTAATTGTATGCCCTTGTATGGCATATCCGATCATGATCATACATCTCCGTGTGTCCTGATGGGGCGCTGGTAGCTGAACAGCTAACACTCACATGTCTTTATCTACGCGCATGCGCGAAGATCCTACGCGCATGCGTGCCGGCCTTGGTCTATCATATGTGCAGTCTGTTCGAGCGGATTTTTACAACTTACACCGTTATAACATAGATTGGTATGGATCCCGAAGTGTGGTTTTATCATCTTGGGACATCATTAGATAATGATTATGGAAATTCATGTTGTTCCTGAAACAATAAGTCAGTTTTCTAGTGGGAGTGTTGTCCCCATGGAACATCATCATTCAGGCCTGGGATGTGGGTGCCAAGACGGAATACCCATTGTTGTTCCTTTTGAAAGAGGCCCGCCTCTGAAGGTAACTGTTCGATGACTGTCCACTTTAGGTCATTCACACAGTGTTGTGCGGTGAGGTAATGCGTGGCCATTTTTGTTGTACTTTTTTTGCAGCGCACATTGCTTTTGTGCTCGTTCATTCGTATTTTTACAGCCCTGGTGGTCATGCCCACATACTCCAGGCCACAGGGGCAAGTGATGAGGTATATCACATTTTTGGATTTACAATTAGTCATACTCCTTTGTTCCCAGGTTGTTCCGTTCCGGCAATTAAGTCTTGTGCTTTTTTGTGTGAGGTGGCAGCTGCTGCAGTTCCCGCAGGGAAAATGTCCTTGCACTCCTATGGATGGTTGTGTCACCAAAGGTGGTTTGGGTCTAGTATGTACTAACATATCCCTGAGGTTCCGTCCTCTTCGGTGAGCGAACATGGGTTTTTCAAAATCAAGTTTGCCGCATGTCAGTATGCTCCAGTGCTTGTTAACAATCTTAGAGACTTCATTTGACATGGTGTTGAAAGTCGTCACGCAGATTGGTCTTTTGACTTCAGTGGATTCTTTTTGTCGGTCTTCTAAAAGAGCCTCTCCATTATTGCTCTTTGCTCTTTTCGTTGCTTTGTCAATGATTTTGATGGGGTACTGTCGTAGTTTCAACTTCTCTTTTAGATCTCCGGCTTGTGTTCTGAAATCTGATACATCAGTACAGTTTCGTCTGAGGCGCAAAAATTGGCCGTAGGGTAAATTTTCTCTAAGGTGACGAGGGTGAAAACTGTCAAACCGTAACAAGCAGTTCCTGGATGTCGGTTTAAAATGGGTGGTTGTTTTCAACCTTCCTCCCTCTGCGTGTATGTTTAGATCCAGAAAAACCAAAGTATGGTTAGAGACTGAGCTTGTGAATTTTAAAAAGGCATTTTGGTTGTTGAGCCATACCAGAAAGTCATTTACAGATTGTTGGTCACCTTCCCATATAACCAGAATGTCATCTATGTATCTTTTCCACGACTTGATGATCATGAGTGTTTCATAATGTTGTCATAATCAAACCGGCAGATAAGGGTGGTGCCATTGTTCTACAGACTGCAGAGGCATACGACATTGAGTGCATGAGATTGCTAGCAGACAGACGCAACTATACGATCCTGCAACAAGATCCAACAGAGAGCCTACGAATAAAAATTGATGGCATGATTGAAGAGGGATTGGCACATGATTGGCTCAGTAAAAAGGAAGGGGAATTTCTGGCACAACCAACACCCCGCATTCCCTACTTTTACTGCATCCCTAAAATCCATAAGAACGTAACAAACCCACCAGGGAGGCCGATAGTTTCAGGCATCGGATCCATATTAGAACCTCTGTCCAAATTCGCAGACGCGTTCCTGCGCCCCCTGGTACAGTCAACCAATACCTACTTGAAAGATACCAAGTCGGTTCTTCAACTTCTACAGGACATGACTTTTGATCCTGAGATGCAACTACTAATCAGCTTGGACGTGGAAAGCCTCTATATGAGCTTGCCTCACGATGAAACACTCATGATCATCGAAGAAGCCCTCTTTAGCACGCCGTGGAAATACCAAACACCGAGAGGCCTAGTATTGGAATGCATATCCCTGGCACTGCAAAAAAACTTTTTCCAACATAAAACCACCATCTACCAACAAAGCCATGGTACCAGCATGGGTAGTACATTTGCTCCTAGTCTGGCTCGCCTTTATGTACACCACCTGGAGAGTAACAAAATACTCCACACCCAGAACCCTTACAGCGATAACATCAAGTCATGGAAAAGATACATAGATGACATTCTGGTTATATGGGAAGGTGACCAACAATCTGTAAATGACTTTCTGGTATGGCTCAACAACCAAAATGCCTTTTTAAAATTCACAAGCTCAGTCTCTAACCATACTTTGGTTTTTCTGGATCTAAACATACACGCAGAGGGAGGAAGGTTGAAAACAACCACCCATTTTAAACCGACATCCAGGAACTGCTTGTTACGGTTTGACAGTTTTCACCCTCGTCACCTTAGAGAAAATTTACCCTACGGCCAATTTTTGCGCCTCAGACGAAACTGTACTGATGTATCAGATTTCAGAACACAAGCCGGAGATCTAAAAGAGAAGTTGAAACTACGACAGTACCCCATCAAAATCATTGACAAAGCAATGAAAAGAGGAAAGAACAATAATAGAGAGGCTCTTTTAGAAGACCGACAAAAAGAATCCACTGAAGTCAAAAGACCAATCTGCATGACGACTTTCAACACCATGTCAAATGAAGTCTCTAAGATTGTTAACAAGCACTGGAGCATACTGACATGCGGCAAACTTGATTTTGAAAAACCCATGTTCGCTCACCGAAGAGGACGGAACCTCAGGGATATGTTAGTACATACTAGACCCAAACCACCTTTGGTGATACAACCATCCATAGGAGTGCAAGGACATTTTCCCTGCGGGAACTGCAGCAGCTTCCACCTCACACAAAAAAGCACAAGACTTAATTTCCGGAACAGAACAACCTGGGAACAAAGGAGGATGACTAATTGTAACTCCAAAAATGTGATATACCTCATCACTTGCCCCTGTGGCTTGGAGTATGTGGGCATGACCACCAGGGCTGTTAAAATACGAATGAACGAGCACAAAAGCAATGTGCGCTGCAAAAAAAGTACAACAAAAATGGCCACGCATTACCTCACCGCAGAACACTGTGTGAATGACCTAAAGTGGACAGTCATCGAACAGTTACCTTCAGAGGCGGGCCTCTTTCAAAAGGAACAACGATGGGTATTCCGTCTTGGCACCCACATCACAGGCCTGAATGATGAGGTTCCGTGGGGACAACTCTCCCACTAGAAAACTGACTTATTGTTTCAGGAACAACAAGAAATTCCATAATAATTATCTAATGATGTCCCAAGATGATAAAACCACACTTCGGGATCCATACCAATCTATGTTATAACGGTCTAAGTTGTAAAAATCCGCTCGAACAGACTGCACATATGATAGACCAACGCTGGCACGCATGCGCGTAGGATCTTCGCGCATGCGCATAGATAAAGACATGTGAGTGTTAGCTGTTCAGCTACCAGCGCCCCATCAGGACATACGGAGACGTATGATCATGATCGGATATGCCATACAAGGGCATACAATTAACCTGACCACAACGGAACACCCTTATTTGGTCAAGTCGTTAGTGTATGTAATTAACCTGTCAATATCGGAATACCCATACTTGGTCATGTATGCATATCCGGCCGCTCAGACTAACAATCAGGAGCCGGGTATAAAATGTGATTACCGCTAGCTCTCCTCACACCAGCGGAGCAGCGTATAGGGTAGGACAGTGAATAGTATGTCCCGGACCTGTGAGTATGAAACAGAAAACTTTCATTTCTCCAAACCAACTAAGTAAGTAAGATTGTACTTTAATTCCTACACTATCTCTCACTTCAGATTGCATAAAAAGCAACACCCCAGACGTTCCTATTTGCTCATGAAGCAAGCAAGCAAGCTTCATAAGTAAGACCCAGACTTCCAGTTTATTCTAGTAATTTGTGTATTTTTTGTTGTATGTTTTGTAAGTATCTTCTTTTACAGGGCTTATTTAAGCGCATGGTACGGTTCCAGGTGACTGCACCTGCTTGAACTACCCGGTACATGGGTGACCATCTCTTTGTTTCTTTTTCCTACAGGTCATTGTACTTGTAGCATACCGTTGTAGGCACAGTATAGCCTCTTAGTATTTTCACTTTTGATATTTATCAATTTTATTACATTTTGATACATAATTTTTAAAAAAACGTGAGTAAGGTGGGGAAGTTGTGCCCCCGTCCTGAAGAAGGAGCTTTGCCTCCGAAACATGTCGACGCACACCAGAGGTTCTGTCCATTAACACGATATACGCAAAATGGAAGGGTGCTTCATCCAGAACCAGAGAGCCTCAGCCTAGCTGCCTGGCTCCTGAAGACTTGGAGGTCGCGCACCTGAAACTCTCAGAAAGCACACTGGGGGTGCTGCGGGAAGCAAGAAGGCCCACCACATGAAAGTGCTATGTAGCGAAATGGAAAAGGTTCACACAATGGTGCATCAGGGAAAAGCTCCAAAAGAAAACCCCCAGGGAATCAACATGGCTAAAATACTTAACACACTTGCTAAAGAGTAACCTCAGCTACACTTCGCTAAGAGTACATCTGGCAGCAATAGTAGCCTATACTAGAGGAGAAACAGGGAAAACTTTCATTACATCCCAGGTGGTGAATAGATTTCTGGAAGGGACCAAACTTATCGCCCCTCCAAAAAAGGATGCCACTGCCGGCATGGAACCTCAATGTAGTTTTAACACAACTTATGAAGGCACCGTTCGAACCCATTCAGAAGGCTTCTCTACATATGCTCACCATAAAGACGGCTTTTCTGGTGGCAATCACCTCGCTACGAAGAGTGAGCGAGTTGCAAGCGCTAACAGTACAAGAAGCCTACATTCAAATTCACAATGACAGGGTGGTCCTGAGAACAGACCCACATTTCATGCCAAAGGTGGTGTCAAAGTTCCACATCAGCCAAACAATACAGATACCAAGTTTCTTCCATAGACCATCCACAAGCTCAGAAAGAGCACTGCACACGAGGCTGGAAAAGCAATGATGCATTACATTGAAAGGACCAAAGATTACAGGAAAACAAAACAATTCTTTGTGTCTTTCGCCAGCAGTTTCATGGGAAGACCAGTAACTAAGAACACCATTGTGCGATGGAACGCACAAACAATCCAATTCTGCCACAAGCAGGCAGGTCAAGAATTAAAAGGAGAAGCACAAGCTCACTCTACAAGACAGAAGGGAGCAACGATAGCGTTCCTCGTAAACACGCCCATCCGAGACATCTGCATGGCAGCAACATGGGCTTCAGTGCACCCGTTCACTAAACCCTACTGCACAGATATACAGATGAACAGGGAGGCACAAGTAGGACAAAAAGTGCTTCAACATATATTCAACAACCAATGCTCATCTTCCACCCAGTGGCCGCAAAAATAGGAAACTGCTACAAAGTCTATGCACAGCATAGTAAATCCAGAAAGATTCACGCTGCAAAATTAATAGTTTCTTACCTGTCAGTGTAGTTTTGCAGCTTGAAGACTTTCTGGATTCACTAGGGAAAAGAACCACCTCTGCCAGAAAGATGAGGCAGGAGGGATGGATAAATGGAAAAAGGATAAATAATAATACAATCCAAACAAAAAGAAAGAAAAAAAAGATGGCGCCCAGAGGTGGGAACTTCCGGAAGAAGCGAGCCGACGTCACAGGAGGACACCAAATGGTGGAACGTCGACGCCAACCTGGGCCACGAAAAAAGAGAAAAAAGACTACGATTCTGGGCCCAACCACTGGACCTTTGAGTATTGTACAGCATAGTAAATCCAGAAAGTCTTCAAGCTGCAAAACTACACCGACAGCTAAGAAACTATTCAATACTTTCCAATAGCATAGTCCTGTGTGTACTTCACAAGAACCACCACCACTGAGGGGGATTGAGGGGAAATCAAAGGTGTTGCTGTAGTATTTTGAGTCAGTGGGGTGCAGGTGGTAAATGGAACTGTGATGACACTGACTGAAGGATATGCTCATGACAGAAATCAGTTGACCTGACTGTGCTCACCTGTTAATATATTTTTAATATAAACACTTTTATATTTATTCTACAGAATTTGTTTGGGTTCTTTGCAAAGAGCACCACTGGAAAGTTCCAAATAGTGACCAATGGATCTTTAACAAGTGCACTAATACAAGACGGAAATTTTCACCACATCAAACTTTAGAAGCTTTGTTGATTTTGATAGCAATTGCAGGTTCATATGCATGAGATGGACTGATAATATTTGTCACGTTTTTCTAAATCAATTCTAATAATTTGATAGACAATTCCTCCACTCAAATGTGTGATGCAGACACTTTTACTACTAATGTGCTTATAAACTTTCATTTAGATAGCAATATATCTAAAAGTGCAGATGCCAAGAGATGGACTGGTTATATTTGACATGTTTTTTAAAATCTGTTCTGATAATTTGATAGACTATAACAGCATTCAAACATCTGATGTAGACATGTTTACTAATAATGTAGTCTACAATTGTTACATAAGTTCAACCATTCTGCAACCTTCTTCTATCAATAAAATGTCATCTCACAGGCCACCTGCATCTCGTTAAGAACATTTCACAAGTTAATTCCACAAAAGTCTTGTACAATGTGTTTAGCAAATTGTTTTTCTAAATTCTAACATTCATAGTCTGGTGGAAAATCAACACAGGAGGACAGCTTTTATCTGGCGACTAATTCAATTTTGCACAATTGTTCCTTCTGGGTAATCTGAAAACAAACACATATCCAGGTACACATCATAACATTTTTGCTGAATGCATCACTAATGAGTTTGTAACAGGCAGATTATAATCATTGACTCAGAAGCATATAAAAAATAAAATGTAGTCTGAAAGGCCCATAAGGCAACATTAAGAGAAGCCCTGTGCAAGCAATCAAATCAATCACTATAAATTAATCTGAGTGAATGTGACTAGTGTTCAATTAACATTCACTTTAAATTCTGCTAGTCTTACTTGAGTCTTCACAATCATTGCCTTAGTATTCAGATATTGCTCACTAAAAAGTTGTCACAATAAATGAGAAATTTTTCTTGAAATGGCACAGGAGCTGCAAATAAACCCTAACAGAATACCACTAAGCTTCAAATACTATTCTTCTAGAATACGACTAGTCTTCTTTTAGCAATCAATTGAAGTGTTCATTATGTATTTGAAGGGTAGTTGAATAGAACTAGTATTCCCTCATTTGCATATTTCGGCTTGTGGGCATACTACAGTCTTCATGCATACTAAATAAATACTATATTTTAATAGTAAATGAATACCGCTATAAACACTGTAATCGCATTAACTGAAGATCTTCTAAACTTGCCAAATATTCCACCCTATGATACACACTTTGCATTTTTCCACAAATAAATGTTTTGCTAGTTCAGAAGGATCAAAAATCACACATGGTGCTGCGCCGTGGCAAATGTTAACTACTCACCTGATTGTTTCACCCAAGTGTTATATTGGTACTAGAGAGGCAGAGCGTCTTGTGAGAACAGCATTAATGTGTGATGAAACAGCAAAATAGTATTGTCACAGAATGCACTACATTTGCTGCATCACTTTCACCGTGTTCCCTAATTTGGCCTTCCAAATGTCTCTCAATCAAGCAATCAATAAATCAGGTCCTGGATATGTCTTTGCGTCGAGGTGGGAGAAGGATTTCCCACCGGTGATTGTTCTTCGGATGCGCGGGATGGTGGCGAGTGAGAGGTCGGTGGAGCATAGCTGGCGGTTGGGGATGTAATGTAGAAGGAGAGCCGTCTGTTGAGGTAGGCTGAGCCAGTCTTGTGGAGTGCTTTGTGTACGTGGGTGAGGAGCTTGAAGGATATCCTCTTGTTGACTGGGAGACAGTGCAGGTTTCTCAGGTGGGGGGGGGGTGATGTGGTTGTGGCGTGGTACTTCGAGGATCAGTCGTGCCGAGGAGTTTTGGATGCGTTGTAGTCGTTTGATGAGCTTGGTCAGGGCTCACACGTAGAGGGCGTTTCTGTAGTCGAGTCTGCTGCTGACGAGGGCCTGGGTGATGTCTTTCTTGTATCTGTCGGGATCCATCTGTATATCTTGCGGAGCATGCAGAGGGTGTTGAAGCAGGATGATGAGATGGCGTTTACTTGCTTGGTCATTGAGAGCGTTGAGTCGCGGATGATTCCCAGGTTGCGTGCGTGGTCGGTGGGTGTCGGGGCTTCCCCCAGTGCTGTCGGCCACCAGGAGTCGTCCCAGGCTGAAGGGTTGGAGCTGAGGATGAGGACGTCCGTCTTGTCCGAGTTCAGCTTCAGACGGCTGGTCTTCATCCAGTCGGTGACTGCCTTCATTCTTTCGTGGAGGTTGGCTTTGGGGGTGATGGGGTCCTTGGTGAGGGAGAGGATCAGCTGAGTGTCGTCGGAGTAGAAGATTATGTTGAGGTCATGCTGTCGGGCTACGTGTGCGAGCGGGGCCATGTAAATGTTGAACAGCGTCGGGCTGAGGGAGGATCCCTGGGGTACGCCGCAGATGATCTCGTAGGCTATGGAACGGACTGGGGGGAGGAGGACGCTCTGGGTTCTGCCAGAGAGGAAGGAGGTGGTCCAATCCAGAGCCTTGTCTCGGATCCCTGCAGCGTGGAGGCATGCACGTAGTATACGGTGGTAGACAGTGTCGAAGGCGGCAGAGAGTTCTAGGAGGATGAGTGCTGCGGTCCCGCCATTGTCCAGCAGGGTCCTGATGTCGGCGATGGCGGCGATGAGGGCAGGCTCAGTGCTGTGGTTGCTGAATATCAATATTGTGACGCACTAATATCATTGACAAAAAATCGAGAGACAAAATAGCAAAAGGTATGTGTATAGATTTTCTGTACCGAATTCCACATCTGTGTACCAAAAAAACATACACATATATCTTCATTTATGTGGAGTTAAGAATGGCAACTATATACGTCACTCTGTACATTTACCATTCAATATTTTGTCTACTGTTTTACTGTGCCACAATATTCTCCTTACCCTCTAGAACCCTCCTGAGAGAACATTTTGCCCCTCAGATTTTCTACCACAGGTTGTGCTATGTGATTTCTTTTGAGCTCTGCTCAAATTCTACTGTCTCTACTCAATCTGGATTGGATTTGAGAGTTTTCTTCTTCTCAATTAATAATTTGGATCACTATCTACTAATTCTACATCTTCTGAGAATGGCTGACAAGGAAAAAAGGGGTTTATTTAGAGCCTGTGCCACCAGTTGGAAGAAAAGACTATATACAGATGATCCTCATAAGGATTGCATCTACTGCCTTTATCCAGACCATCAGGGAAAGGATTGTAAGGTAGGTCATACCTTTTCAAATAAAACTTTGAGGGATAGTGAGGGAAGTCTTTTACTATGGCTTTAAAAGCTAAAAGCCTGGAAAGGCATGTCTAGTGACAGTGATGTGAAAACTTCTACTTCTAGGAAATCTCAGAAAAAAGCAGATCTCCTCAGGCTCATACCTCAAGGGAAAGACCTGAGAAGGCCCTTAAAAAGACAACCAAAGGTTCTTCTGGTCCCTCAAAATCTCCTCCAAGCAAGGAAAAGGAGAGCAAGGGTCATGCATCAGGGGTTACAAATGCCAAGAGGACAAGCTCAGAGCCCTCAAAATCACCCCCTAAAGTCAAGCATTCAGCCAAGAAGCTGGCTTCTACAACTCCTGAGGGAATATTGGAAAAAACTAAATCGCCGACGAAGAAATTGTGGTCATCGGTGAAAAGTGAGGTAAAACTTGCTTATTCCCGTCAACGGTGGCACTGTCAGCGACAGTGTCGACGCCGAGATCAGGGACGACGACAATGACTATGGCTATGGCGATCTCGTCGACAAGAGAAAACCCCCAGAAAAAAGAGTATTTACCAGGAAAATGACAATTACCCCGGAACTTACCTCTCCAAGTAAGGTGACACCTCTGGTACCATCTCACCTTTTGGAGGAAGAGGAGTCAGGCGAGGAGGAGAATGGCGGTGGTCCTGTCGCAGTTGCATGGGAAGTGTCAGGGAGATTACTCGCAGGATGAATATGAGGACTATCAAGAACGTCCCCAGCAACATTATCGCCAGGAGTTTAAGAAGAGATGGTGAGCTTTCCATCTTCATTGCGAAAAGATTTGCAATTTATGCTGGAAGATTATAAGAAAAGACATCCTGTACCTCATACCTCTCAAGAGTTACAGGTGGATATGCCTCAACTACGACCTAGGCCAAGTACACCGGTGAGAAGGCGAGAGATTTTACCAGAGCCCTTGCCTAGATCTCCACTACCAAAGTCTCAACAAGAACCAGTGACCACGGATGATGATCAGGAGGAGGGGCAGATAACGGACCCTAGCAGAGAGTGGGATGATTATCTCATTCCATCACCTTCTTCTCCTTCACTGAAGCCTGTCGACTCACCACCGGAAGACATCAGTGGGTTTCATAATTTAATGGAGAGAACTACAGATTTGCGCTCACCATATCATCTGACAAGGTAGAATCTTCTTGTACGACTTCAGTAAGCCATATCGTAAAGCAGTTTGGTCTCTCCCGATTGTCAATCATCTATGGGAGGAAGGCCTGAAGGTCATGGAGACACCGGCAACTGTGACTCCAGGACACGAAAGACTAGACAAAAAATATAAAGCGCATTCGGATGCTCCAGCTTGTCTTCTAAGACACCCCAAGCCGAATTCAGTTATAACCCAGGCGGCTCTGCAGAAGTCACAAAATCCATCAGCTCCTATTATGACACCTCCTGATAGAGAGGGTAGGCTTTTGGACAATGCGGGGAAGAGGTTTTCCTCCATGTCTGCCCTTCTGGATAGAGCGGCGAATGCCCTGGCCATTCTGGGCAGGTACGATAGGCAGATGTGGTGTGACCTCTTGCCTTACAAAGACCGCATTCCAGAAGCTGATAGACAGGATGCCAAGAAGATTCTCCAAGAAGGGGAAAGGACTTCGATTGGTCATTGATTGCATGATGGCCATCGTGACAACGGCCTTCAGATCGTTGGGTGGAGCAGCAGTCCTACGTCGACAAGGATAGCTAAGAGCAACAGCGTTTAGGCCTAAAGTCCAAAATAAAATCTTTGACCTTCCTTTCAAGGGAGAGGATTTATTCGGAAAACATGAAGACGAGGCACTGTAAAGTATCAAAAAGGATACTGAAACCGCAAAATCATTAGGAACACTGCAATATTGGAAAGTTCCTTTTTGAGGCTCTAAAGGTAGAGGCCAATCATCTTATAGAGGAGGGTACCAGCAAAGAAGATACTCTTCTTACTCGACCTCGTCTCAGCCCTACCGTCAGCAGTATACACAACGTCAGTCAGGAGGGTACACAAAATGTACTCATTAAGGTAGAAGAGGTTGTCAGGGGAAGGACAACACCCGACAACAATGACAACCTACAAGATCGTGCTACACTTATCCCTCTTATGTCACATGGTCCCCTGGGTAGAAAAATTGCTTAATATCTCGAAAATTGGCAGCAAATAACAACAAACCAATAGATCCTCAACATTATACAATTCGGACACACTCTAGAACTTTTACAAACGCCCCCCTGTACACCGCCAAAGCATCAAGAGGTCAAGCACTTACATCAGACGCGTTCAGAAATTCGGACAATGCTCCAAAAGGGAGCAATAGAACCGGTACGAATTCCCAGAACGGAACAGGATTTTATTACTGTTTTTTTCTAGTCAAGAAAAACATTCTCCAATGGTGTCCTATTCTAGACCTCAGATCCCTAAACACCTATCTCAAAAAACAATCGTTCAGGATGGTTTCCCTTCAAAACATCGTTCTGCTTTTAAACCCAGGAAATCATATGACCACATTAGACCAACAGGATGCGTACTTTCACATCCCCATCCATCCTTCCCACAGGCACTACCTTCGGTTCGTGGTAGCCGGAGAACATTACCAATTCAAAGTACTGCCATTTGGCCTCAAATCAGCCCCAAGAATATTTACAAAATGCCTAGCTCCAATTCTGTTTACACAAGACTAAACCCTTTTGCAAGTCTTCTCAACTTTTTGTCACCTTCAGCGCACCAAGGAAGTCTTTCCCTTTGTGAAAACGTAGATTTGTAGATGGATTTCCAGTGCGATAGAATACTGTCAACAAGCAGCTGCAAAACCTTTGAATGCACGAGTTCGTGCCCATTCGACAAGAGCAGTGTCCACCTCCGCTGCTTTGTTTGTGGGAGTGCCGATGCAGGATATCTGCAGGGCAGCGACCTGGAGAAATACGTATACCTTCACCAGGCATTACTGCTTGGATACAGCCGCAGAGAGAGAGAGAGAGATGTGGCGGTGGGAGAAGCGGTGCTGAGAAACATTATTCAAAAACGGTGAGCCATCTTTTATATCCCTCCTTCCTTTTTTTATTGGTTACAAATGCACATTTTTTATTATTATGTTTGGTAAGAGTGGTTGCAATACTAATATGCAGAATTCTAAGTTCAATATGTATAAAAGATGATGTCTTAAGTAACTATACTGGATCTGCATAAAAAAAAAAAATTAAATGTGCTTTATACTACTGATCGCTATTCTGTTTGAGGCATGTGAATCTATGAAAGCTCCAATACTGGAGTAAGAAAAGAAGTTACTTACCTGTAACAGTAGTTCTCCAGTATTGGAAGCTTTCATAGATTCACATGCGAACCACCCTCCTCCCCTGAGAGGCTCACCTCTGATTTAGTACAGAAGGTATTTATTTATTTATTTATTTATTTATTCATGAAATTTGTAAAGTGCAACAAATGCCCTAGGGCATCTCGGCGCTGTGAACGTGGCAGAAAAGGGGGGAAGGTTATTGATTGAACAGCAAGGTTTTGATTTTTCTCCTGAAAGCTAACAGAGTGGGGATGGACCTGATGTCCAGGTCGAGGGAGTTCCAGAGTTTGGCTGTGGAAACCGTAAAGCGACGATCCCCCCAGGAGGCCGTTTTAGTGCGTGGCACTGACATCAGGAGGGCGTTAGTTGATCGTAGAGATCGGTTGGGAACATAAAAAGCTAAGGAGTTAAGGAGGAATCGGGGTCCTTGCTTGCATGAGGCTCTGTAGACAATACAAAGCGCCTTGAATTTGATACGGTTTTTAACGGCTAGCCAATGGTAGCCTTTGATGACGTGGGCTATAGGTTTAAACTTGGGAGAACCTGATAGCATTGTTGCAGCCACGTTCTGCACGGACTGTAGTTTACGGATGACTTGTTGCTGGGCATTCATGAAGAGTCTGTTGCAGTAGTCCAAGGAGGACATTACAAATGCGGTGACCAGAGTTTTTCCTGAGTTGGAGGGGATGTAAGGGAGGATTTTTTTAATGGATTTTAATTTGTAAAAGGAGGATGAAACAATGGTGTTTGCCTGAGCGGCAAAGGTGAGTTTGTCGTCAAATAGTATACCTAGGTTTCTAACCTTGGTGACTGGGTTAGGCGGGAGACCTAGCTCAATGGGCCACCAGGAAGTGGACCAGGTCGGGCTGAGCTTGCCAAAGATCATAACTTCCGTCTTCTCGGAATTCAGTTTTAAACAGTTTATAGCCATCCAGTTGCTGATGGCGTTCATGCCTAGCTGGAAATTGGCCGCTACTTTCTGTCCATTGTTTTTTATGGCCAGGACCAACTGAGTATCGTCCGCATAGAATGTGAGGCTTTATGGCACAAGTACGTGAAAATCTGAGGGGCAAAAGGTTCTCTCAGGAGGGTTCTAGAGGGTGAGGAGCTCTGATTGGTTCAGGGAAAAGTTTGGTCTCTTTTACATAACAAAGGTTATGGGTTGCAAAAGGGAATAGGCCTAAGCCTCTTTTTAATTTCCTATACTACTAAGCATTGCTTTTTTATGTACCGGAGACTCCCGTCTTGATGACGGGGAATAATTCAGGCAAGTGAATCTATGACAGCTTCCAATACTGGTTACAGGTAAGTAACTTGTCTTCACTTTGTTTATATGAATTCATTATCTGCATCATGTGGGAATAGAGCCCCCAAGAGCTTGGCTGTCATCCCACTATGGATGCTTTGGGATTGCCACAGAAGAGCAAAATAGTTCTGCAAATCTAATTCATTTGCAAGGGGGGCCCAATGGGTAAGTGACATTATGTGTCCCCTAGAGTGTTAGACTGGTGTTTATCAGTTCGCGGTCATATAAATCTGTATGATTACAAAATACCTACTGACTGAGACTTCCAAGAGTGCTAGAATTCTGTGGAGTAGCTCCTGTGTGGAAGAGGTTGTGACACTGGAGAAGATACGTGGCAGCTACTGGAGTACAATATTGTATGGCAGCACATTTTTATGAACTGTCTTACCTCTTGTTGTATTTAAAGAGGCACCGTCTCTTCCCAGATAAATCCCCCTTTACCTTGGTTAAAGTTATTCACATTCTTTGCAAGCCAATATTTAAAACAAGGCAAAAGATACTTTATGAGCTCATGGTGCCTCCACGTTGCTTGCTTGACTGAGGATGGGCAATTGCCTACTTGACCAATCTGACCTTGTACCTTTCAACCTTCAGGTTCCAGCCTAAATGCAATCTCTTTGGCTTTTGATTCTGACCACTGACTGATATCACTAACAACATTTATGGAGGATCTCTCACCATTTCCTTTCTGAGAAACATTCAGTGCTGAAACGCCATATCCCACCAGATGACATGCAGAGAACCATTAGAAATCATTTAATAGTAAAGCTTTACCAGCCATAGAGAAACATGAAGGTTCGACTTTTGTGATTTGGCGAAGAATGACGACAGCAACTCAGGAGTACGGCTTACCAGGGGTACTCATAGTACGGCCCGCGGGCCGGTGGCGGCCCGGCAAGCCTTCCTGGGCGGCCCGCGGACATTGCAGACACCTGTGTTTAAAATTAAATAGTTTTCGCAAATACAGCCGCAGCAGCGCGGACTCAGACTGTGCTCTGTGGGGGCCCAGGTGATTCCAGTGATTGTCAGAGGGGAGCTGCAGGGGCCTAAGAGGTAAAATTAAACAAAGCCTAATTAACATGTAAATGGTCTTTTAAAGACCTATGAAGTACTTGGTTAGGCTGTATGCGCGCGGCCGGGGAAGCTGTCTCAGCCCGGGCTGACACACACACACACACACCAGTGAGAGGACAGAGAGGGAGGGAGGGAGACACAGAGGGAGGGAGAAGGGAGACACAGAGAGAGGGCAGGAGGGAGGGAAACAGAGAGTGGGAGACAGGGAGGGAGACACAGAGGGAGAAAGGGAAACAGAGTTTCCCAGCACGCCTTTGCAGTTAAACGTCCTATCACAAGCGGAAGCGTCCATCATCTGAAACTTCGTCACAGCTTCTCAAAAGGACGAGCTTGGAATGACACATGAGTCTCTACAATGCAGGTAAGATTCCACGCGCTGAATGTAGCGCGCGCCTCAGATTTTGAATGTACCAAACAGCGGTTATAAAAAAAAAGGTTGAACGGTGCAGAAAAGCTCACCTCAAAAGCGCTGTAATCGTACAATAGAGCAATTTCCTCAGTAATGTGCTGCATAACCAATAGAAAATAAAAATGAAATAAACTAATGACAGATTCAGTACTCAAACACCACTTCGGCTATAAAATGCCAAAAGTAGTGCAGCGTCGTGTGTAGACTCCAGGATCACCAAAAGAGTGCACCAACTGCGAAACGCTGGCAATCCTACACATGCAGACATTATGCAAGAAACGATCCGTGTGGTTCTCTGCTCCAATGCAGATGGGAACCAACATGCAGACACACCAAAGTGCCAAGAGACACCAATCAGGCACTTCGCCTCTAGAATAGAAAGCCATAGGTTGAAAAACCAGTACAGGTCTCATGTTTCTTAAAACGCTTTTCTTTAAACAGGCTGCTGTACACTAGCACATACAATTAAATTGATGTACTGACTTAGGTAGAAATACTTGACACTCGCCTGGTTAGAATTCCTGTCAGGAATCAAACATTGTCCTTCAATGCAACTACTGCACGGATATTGTTGTGACAATACTTATTCAATAAAAGTCACTATGGTCTTGGAAGTACTTTGAATCTCAGCTACTGTGAAAAATCACTTTAAAATTCCCCATCTATGCAGCCACTGCAAACTTTATGTACTAACACCTTTATGACTGCAAATCCCAAATTGTGCCTTTATATTTTATTTTGTCACTTTTTTTTTTTAAAGACACTCTAGTCTTAAACCATTGAAAGAATTGTGAAACAAGGCCATGAAGGACACCTAGACATTGTTATAACAAAACAGGTGGTGAAGAATTTCACTTTGTGTCTTAGTTCAGACGCTGTTTTGAAAAAGTAGTGAGGGGGCAGTGGTGCTGGAACAATTTTCAGAGTAGGGTTGCTGCCATCAATGTTACATCATTGAATTCATAGGAATTGTGAAAAATGTAAGTGTCACACACAAGAATAAGTATAGCAATGCATCATGCACATTCAGCAGGAGAGTGGTAAGGGTGTGGTATGTAGCCGGTGCTGAAGTTTACTGTCGCAAATCTATCACTTTAACCGAAAAACATTTTCCATTGAAATGGCCAAAATATTCGTAATAACATGCAGTTTCACTGATAAAATCACAGTGTACAAACGAGAAATGTCTCAAAATTGGGTTTCAGAAAATATTTATCATTTGTACATCACTAAGGGCCTGATTACGATGTTAGTCGAAAAACCTGTAGGTTTAAAGTAAGACCGCTGTATTATGATGACGGCAGTCAGAGTTTAAACTGGCTGGGGAATCTGACTCAAGGAGCCTGTTGGAAAGCCCTCATAATCTCTTAAGGATGGCGTTTCCGCCCTCGGGATTATGATGTTGGTTTCGGACAGCCAAGCGTTAATGAAAAGAGCCCCCTTCTACTAATAGGGAGTTCCTCTAGGCAGGGAAATAATACACAGTGTAAATTCCTAGGGCAACTCAGAATAAAAACAACACTAAATTATAACATTTCTATTATATGGAGAGACACAGGCAAACAAAATATTTGAAAAATACAAAAATAGTTCTTTATTGAAAATGTTATATTTAATATATATTCAAAAAATACAATCTTAAAACAGACCACAAGCACACCACATCCATGTCATCATTCATACGAAGCAGTCATAATGCATACATCACTGGCACTATAAACACCTGAAATGGTTGTGATTCAAAACATTATGTACATAGCCAGAAGTTGAACATTGCCATTATGATATTGATTTCAACACTTTTACTCGGTGAGCCTGAGATGCAGGCTTTTAGTTCCTAAATTCATATCTGTTTCACTGAGTGGCTGTAGCTCCAGATAATTTCCTACAAGCGTTTCGGCATGAAAATGCCTTCGTCAGGAAAAGTCACAGCAGATTCAGGCAATATCTGTAAATACAAAGAACATAAGTATGCTGTCCTTCCTGAAATCACATTGTACATGAAATATCTACACATATAATTATTGCTTTGTATTTGGTAGACCATCACCTCAGAGAAAAGCAAAAGGAAGAGCATATCACTTAAATAAATAGCCCCATGGTGCAGTGGTAAAGGAGCAGTTCAAAAGTTTATTATGATTTGGCTCTCATTGAGGGCCACATAAATAACATACATATTAACATAGTAAAAATAAACACAAGCTACATACAGCAACAGGAATAACCACTAATTATCTGCAGATAATGCAATCATCAGCATCTCCCGGAAACACATTAATATATATCTAAAAATTCTTTAAAATATTTAAAAATTCTAAAACAGAACATTTCGTTAGGGGGGCAATAAAGTGCATGGAAGAACATTTTTACATTCACAATTCCCAGTTGTAAACAGATTGGTTTTATCCATTTTTTGCGCATAAGGTGCAATACCGGACAAATAAACAGTACATGGTTAAGATCTTGAACAGCATTATTACATAAATTGCATAAAGGAGAAACTCCATACCATTTTGCTAGGAGTGTATTAAGTGGAAGCAAATTATGACGTAAAAGGTACCATATCCTACGGACACCATGAGGAATGTTCCAAATTAAGTATTGTTGGGCTAGTTTTGGTGTATAGGTTAGGACCAGGGCTTCTCTGTCTTTATACTTCTGTTGGGCGAGTATATCCAGCTTATAACAAAGTTCCCAGGACATACTTTTTAACTTTAACTTTAACTCTAGTGGAGAGAGCAAAAATAACGTGCTTTCATCCAGTTCAAGCAGCGAAACCGCTTTTCTAAAATTTTTTACCAGCTGCGAGAACTCATTAAAGTTGCCCAATAATTCCTTTTTTAAGATTTCTCGTAAGGTGCCTGGTTTACCTCTGGCCAAGCAGGCTACCCATCTTACGAGGGCAGCCAACCCCTGAGCCCAGCAACTTCGCAGTCCGAATTCCAGCCTGCATGAAGATGTAGAGCAGGCTGAATTAAATGAGGAGATGTTCCTTAATACCTTTCCCTCCATTTTTTGCATAAAATCCCATTGTTTCAGATCCACTAATTCCATTCCATAAAGGAGGGTAGCAGGAATTTTCGCTCGGAATACCTCCAAGCATAAGGAGAAATGCCTCTTCCCTGTCGCTTTATACAAAGAACATAATCCCCTACCATGGGCCATTGCTTTTCGAGAACTATGTTCGATGTGGGGCTTCTCACTAAGGTTAGCAGATATTATTTTGCCTAGAAACATGTAGGAATTAACTACCTCAAGTTTTTCTCCGCTTATTGTCCAGTTGAAGCTACTAGATCTGCACTTCTTCTTACCAAAGATGCACATGATTTTGCTTTTAGAGCTGTTAATTTTCATATAATGTGCATCAGCGAATTCATTCAATGCATGGAGACGATTAGCGAGACCTTTCGGGGTCAGATCTAAAACAAGTATGTCGTCCGCATACATTAGAATTGATATAGCTGTCCCTCCAATTTTCGGGGCTAGTCCCTCACAATCTGCAACAGCGGTTGGCAAATCGGCCATATACAGGGAAAACAGTGTGGGTGCCAATATACACCCTTGTTTTAGTCCGTTCCGGGAGGGGATAGATTGAGAGAGACCCCTTTCACCGCCTTGTAACACCTTGCACCATGTGTTCCAGTGTAAGGACTTAACTAAATCCAATAAGTATCCCGGCATACCCAATGCCGACAACTTTCTCCACAGCGTCGGACGGTCCACCCTGTCGAACGCTGCGGAGAAATCTATAAATGCTACGTATACGCCACCACCACGTACACGAGCATATTTATCCATAATTACCTGTAGCAATGTTAGGTTATCTAAAGTTCCGTGCTCTTTTCGGAATCCTGTCTGTTCCTTAGGTATAATATTATTTAAATTTGCCCACTCTGTTATTGACACTAATAAAAGTTTAGCAAAAATTTTCCCTATTGCGTCTAATAAGGCAATTAGACGATAATTGGAGGGATTATCCCGATCTCCTTTTTTAAAAATTGGGATCAGGATACTTCCCCGCCAAGAGTCGGGGACTGTTCGAGTTTTAAAACACGCCAGAAATACTGGAAGAAGAATCCTGCTCCAAGTGGTTACGTCTTGCTGGATTATAGACATGGGCAATTCGTCGGGTCCCATAGCCCCGGAGGAGCGCATGCTCTTTATTGCGGTAGCTATGGATTGCTCAGTGGGGAGTTCCATTTTAAAATCGGTATTAAGACCTGGAGCCCATGAAACGCCCCCTGCATCATTAGGCGCATATAAGGTGGTCACAAATTGGGTCCAGACATCTTCAGTAATAACAATAGGAGTGGACGTTTTTACAGATCCACATCCTTGCCTTATTATGGACCAAAAATCTCTAGAGTTTTTACAAGTTGATGCCTCTCTTAGCTTGATCCATAAAGTATCTTCTTTGTCTCTTTTTAACTTGGATCTCAATCTTACCCTCCTTCTTTTTAATAGAGCTAACTGTAACTCATTCTCCCCTGATCTATTAAGGTATTGCTTCCTAACAAGTTTATTGATCTCTTTATTTAACCTTAATAGAGGACTAGGAGAAAAATATTTCTTTTTGTGATTTCCTGTACTCCTAGCCATTGCGGTGACTTTTTTAATGAGGTTTTCAAGGAACATGAATTCCCTACCTTGCCAGTAGTCGAGCTCAGTTAGTAATTGGGTAAGGATGTTTTGTACATCCTTGCTATTAATAGATCCCCAATAACATCTATCTGTGTGACAATTAATAGTAAAACCTCTGTTCTTTAGGGACCAGAGGTCAGTATCAGGGGGTATTAATGAGACAGTTAATTTGATAATTTTATGGTCACTCAAGGGGGTATGAGTGATTACCAAATCTTTAAGAAAAGAGAACGTGTCAAAGTCTGTTATTACATAGTCCAAAATAGATTCTCCCCTAATTGAACCATGTGTATAATTAGCCGGGGTATCTGAAGGCATTCTGCCATTTATAATAATTCCCTCCACGGAACTGAGTTCCCCGAGAAGAATCTTGCCTCTTTTATTAGATTTTATTTTATTGGGCAGGAGGGCTTGGGAAATATTATATACTTCTTCCTTTACTTTATTTCTAAACATGTCTAAAGAAGTATTAGACACTTTACAATTTAGGTCCCCCACCAGTAGTAAGTATGGGGGGTCATCCACCTCAATTAATTGTTTTACATAGGAAAACATACGTTTTAAAACTATCGTAAAATTATCTTCAGGAGGAATGTAGGCATTTAATATTATAAACGAGGACCGTTGAACAACGGAGTCCAGGTTAGAAATGGTTATGGATTGGAATAGATTACTCTCGTCCTTGTAATGTGAGAATTGCCATTGTAATGCATTAGATAACAAACAGGCAATTCCGCCTTTAGCATGGCCTTTTTTAGATGGAGTCGCAGCGGCCTCTAGGACGAAGTAATCATTCCCTCCATATGGAAGAGTTTCACACCATGTTTCTTGGATACATAGCACATCCGCATTCAGGGAGAGGAGATAATCAAATTTCTCAGGGCAATTAGACAAGCCAGCGGCATTCCAAGAGACAATTTTTAAACAGGGGTTAAAGATGGGAAGATGGTCGTGGGTTTCTCGAGGTGGTATTTGAGAGAACTCCAGGTAACCAGTTCCACATCGAAGAGTCTTCAGTTAGAGGGTTATCTGTGCTACCAGGTAATGGAAGAACCTGGGAAACCATACGTTTGCCTCTGGAAAGCCAAATTTTTAGGTCATTATTACATATAGGAAAATCATCCTGTCCAGAGGTCAACTTTGTATTTCTTTCGGTAAGAGAAAGACACAAATTTTTATTAACAAAAGGTAGCACGTCAATTCCTCTACATTGAAAGGCTTCGGCTTGTTGAAGGACTAAATTAGCAATTATTTTAGAGTAAAACTTTACCCTTATTCGTTGCCCATTTATAGATCTTATTGGGAGAACTAAATCAATGTCATTTGTTAGAACCAACTTTAAGCTTTCAATCTCATTAAAGCAATTAAGTAGCCAGGATCTATTCATTTTTAGATCAGAATCAAGTAATGGGAGAAAATCCAATGAAAGAGTATCCACATATAAAATAGGGCTTTTTGCTGATTGAGGTATTACATTCCTAACTACCTCCGTCTGAGGCAGAAAGATAGGTGCTGTTGGATTAAATACTCTTGTTACTATCGGGAAATGTATATTATCATCGATACTTATAGGTTGGGGAGCAGGAGCATCGACTAAAGATCCAGAAACCACCCTCTTCATAGTTACTTCAACCGGGGTACTCCCATTGGCATCATTTATGATACCTTCCTCTTCCACCTTATCCGGGATATCTGAAGGTGGGCTATACCCTCTTTCTATAAGAGCGGGCGTTTCAGATATTGTATGTTTTTGAAAAATAATTTGTCTGGGTCTTTTCTTTTTATATTTACGTATCGGTTTCCCCTTTTTCCCTCTTGATTTTATTTTGGCAGCTCTGGGAGACCCCGAGGGTCCTTCGGGCTCCTTTTTATCATGTACAAAAATGGGAAAGAGATCATGGCCCCCCGTTTGAAGTTCTTCACTCACATTTTCTTCCTGCTCAACCAACACTGGTTCTGTTCTCAGAAGCAGGGGAGATGAGGTGGATTGATTAGGGGACTTATGAATCTCCGCCTCTATAGATAATCCCAAAGGGGCATTTCCCTTCACCTCAGTAATGTTATCAACCTCTTTATGGACATCAAGAACAGGGTTAGCAGAAGTAATGAGAGGCTTAATCACATTTTCAACATTTTTCACATTTTGTGCCAACAGTGCCTGCAATATCTCCGTAACCGAAGACAAGATACAATCAGAGTTTACAGCAAATTTACCCATTAAAAGTAATATGGAAGACAGAATTTGCTCAAGGGCTATGAGTGACTCAGAAATGGGTTTATCATTTTTTGGGTAACTGGATGATGTAAGGGGGCAAATCCCAGATAAATTAAAATGCGGGGATTGTACATCACTCTGCGGAGAAAGATTATCTGTGGATTTAATGGAGGGCGTACTGCTATATAATAGCAGACCAGATGGTGTTTCTCCACTAGGAGTTTTATTAGCCACTAGGTGGGATAAAGATGTCTTATCCACATATCGACCGCAGAGTTCCAAGTCAATGCTGGTAGCTATTGAGGCATCACCCTTATCTTCTTCCAGAATATCATTTCCTTTGAGAATATTATGATCCAAAGATTGCGCTAATATTAACAAAGGATCAGCATCAGCCACATGTACAGGACATATAGGAAGGTTTACCACACTTGACTGACTCAGTGACCTTTTCATTTCCACCATAGGGACCAACTGACTAACTTCCTCTACATTGGGACAAAGTTCCAACTGTGGTAATTGATCAATATCAGATTTCCTAGAAACTTCTAGGGATTTATTCAAGCTTTTCTCCCAGATTTGACTTAATTGCATCTGTCCTTTCATGATGACACTGTTAGCTTGCTTTTTCCTCAAATGACTCGGACCGGGTATTGTACCAGGATTCTCCATTACAACTTTCCCGGAACGTAATGTCTTTGCCTCCATAGTGCCGTAAAGGAATCTAAGCCTACAATAGTATTCCCAGTCTTACAAATGAACACAGTGTAAAATAATATAAAATCACAGGGGATAAGAGTGGGAGAAGAACTAGCAGTTAAAGTACTTTGTGGCTATACTCCTATCGGCGTTTTAGCATATCCTTAAAATCTAGTAACACATACGAGAATCTGAAGAAATACAACTAAAATTCAAGATACCGGGACCCAGCCCGGCCTACCTCGGCCACTGAGGGCCACAGAGGGCCCGCCCTTTGCCCGGGCTTAGCCCGGCGACACCCGCGCGCGTCCCGCGATGCGCGTTACCTCAGCGCAATTTGTTCCAGCTGAGGGGGGCGTGGCAGGGAGGTTCTCAGAGCCCAACTGGCTTCTGGGCGTTGGTGTTCACTTGCCTCCAAAGCAGCCAACAAGCCTTCCACAGCGAGTGTTTCCCGCGAAGCGGGAAACGCGAGAGGTGAGTCACAGGCGCTGGCTGATAGCGCTATGAATGTTAATGGAGCACTAGCGCTTCCAGATAGCGCTACACGAAACACAGGAGCCTTGCAGGTTCAGGCCACACAGTGAAGAGTAAAGTTTTCCAAAGCTAGGCAGCCGACTTCTTCAGCAAACAGGATAGAGAATTCCAATCTTCAGCGCTGCCTCAGCGCAATTTGTTCCAGCTGAGGGGGGCGTGGCAGGGAGGTTCTCAGAGCCCAACTGGCTTCTGGGCGTTGGTGTTCACTTGCCTCCAAAGCAGCCAACAAGCCTTCCACAGCGAGTGTTTCCCGCGAAGCGGGAAACGCGAGAGGTGAGTCACAGGCGCTGGCTGATAGCGCTATGAATGTTAATGGAGCACTAGCGCTTCCAGATAGCGCTACACGAAACACAGGAGCCTTGCAGGTTCAGGCCACACAGTGAAGAGTAAAGTTTTCCAAAGCTAGGCAGCCGACTTCTTCAGCAAACAGGATAGAGAATTCCAATCTTCAGCGCTGCCTCAGCGCAATTTGTTCCAGCTGAGGGGGGCGTGGCAGGGAGGTTCTCAGAGCCCAACTGGCTTCTGGGCGTTGGTGTTCACTTGCCTCCAAAGCAGCCAACAAGCCTTCCACAGCGAGTGTTTCCCGCGAAGCGGGAAACGCGAGAGGTGAGTCACAGGCGCTGGCTGATAGCGCTATGAATGTTAATGGAGCACTAGCGCTTCCAGATAGCGCTACACGAAACACAGGAGCCTTGCAGGTTCAGGCCACACAGTGAAGAGTAAAGTTTTCCAAAGCTAGGCAGCCGACTTCTTCAGCAAACAGGATAGAGAATTCCAATCTTCAGCGCTGCCTCAGCGCAATTTGTTCCAGCTGAGGGGGGCGTGGCAGGGAGGTTCTCAGAGCCCAACTGGCTTCTGGGCGTTGGTGTTCACTTGCCTCCAAAGCAGCCAACAAGCCTTCCACAGCGAGTGTTTCCCGCGAAGCGGGAAACGCGAGAGGTGAGTCACAGGCGCTGGCTGATAGCGCTATGAATGTTAATGGAGCACTAGCGCTTCCAGATAGTGCTACACGAAACACAGGAGCCTTGCAGGTTCAGGCCACACAGTGAAGAGTAAAGTTTTCCAAAGCTAGGCAGCCGACTTCTTCAGCAAACAGGATAGAGAATTCCAATCTTCAGCGCTGCCTCAGCGCAATTTGTTCCAGCTGAGGGGGGCGTGGCAGGGAGGTTCTCAGAGCCCAACTGGCTTCTGGGCGTTGGTGTTCACTTGCCTCCAAAGCAGCCAACAATCCTTCCACAGCGAGTGTTTCCCGCGAAGCGGGAAACGCGAGAGGTGAGTCACAGGCGCTGGCTGATAGCGCTATGAATGTTAATGGAGCACTAGCGCTTCCAGATAGCGCTACACGAAACACAGGAGCCTTGCAGGTTCAGGCCACACAGTGAAGAGTAAAGTTTTCCAAAGCTAGGCAGCCGACTTCTTCAGCAAACAGGATAGAGAATGCTAAAGGAGCATGCAGAATTGAATGTGAAAATCACAGAGGTGTGATTGCATGCTACAAATACGAAAAGTGCCAAGAGAAGACCCACACAAATGGTTAAAATATCCCTATATATGTGCCCTTGCGTCATGCGATGTTCATTAAAAACATCATTACCATATACTGTGGAAACTGTCCGCCAGTACACTTAAAAAATATGCAATGTCCTACTTGAAAGGGAAATATGCCCTGGTCTTCTATGTGAAACAAAAGAAAGAATGACATTAAGATGCCTGATATTGTAATGTTTCCATGCTGTAGGCATATTTGATGTATAGTAGTATGTTTATGATTAAAGTGGAGAGGGTCCACTTAAATGCTGTCTTTGTAGTATTTTTTTAAAGCAAATTTGGTAGCCAGTTTCTTGAAACCTTCCTACATGGAACAAGAAAACATACAGTCCTGGTATATATGTAGCCTAATGACCTAAACAGGCTTCCACAAAGAGATTCCAAAAGAACAGCACAAATACTTTTTTTTTTAACTTTTCTTTATTTTAATATTTTTTGCAACATGTACCTCCCACCCATGAGCCACCCCCCCCGATACGGTCATCTGTTTACTTGTCACAGATTTACAGAAAGTAAGAACAGAAAAAAAGTGAAAGAAAATGAAGAAGGAGAAAAAAGAAAAGAATGATGATGAATAACTCAAATCAAGAGAACAGAGAAACATCAAATTCAGACATATTCGGGAGTCATTGACATAAAAAAAAACATTAGATTATAATGGCATTAACTTTATATAATAAGTATAATATTCTGTTTTATAGTTCTTGATGTCGTATCCACTGTGTTAGGTGATACCATATTTCTAGACCCTTTTTTTTCCTTTGAACTCCCTTCCTCCGATATATCGCAATCTCTAGAGTGTATGTGGCTAAGAGTCTTGCCCGCCACTGTGAAAAAGTCGGGGGATTTAGATCTAACCAACTGGATGCTAAGCATATTCTATAGACAGCCAGGGAGACATATATGAACCCCTGCATTATTTTTGGCCTGATATCCCCGTCCCTTCCTAGCATAATTTTGGCTACTGTGATTTCTATGTTTGTGTTCAAGATTTCGGATAAGAATGCTGATATTTCGCATGTAAGGGGTCTGTCTTTATCACATGTGGCAAATAAGTGGACTATATCGGGCGCTGGTGTCGAGCATCTAGGGCATTGGGTACCTTTGCTTGTGCTCCATTTGGCTATCTTGTAGGGTGTGTGATATAATTGGAAGGAGGTTTTATAGTATTGGACTTGTAGTTTGGGTGACATTAAGAGTGATTGATAGAGTTGGAATGCCTTCTGAACTGACTCCTCATTCATATCTAGCTTATTTTGCCATTTATTTATATGTTTATACATGTCATCTGGTAACAAGGAGACTAGGTTGAGATATATTTCTCCTATTTTTGCGGTGATGTTTCTATTGAGGATTTCTGTTATTTGAATCCTGTGGAACTCCGCGCTTCCACCACCTTTCTTTATTAAAAAATCTCTTATTAGAAGGAATTTAAAGAAATCTCAGTTTTAAGCCGAACTCATTCTTTAATTCTTCGAATGATTTGAAGTCTGTTGATGTATAGAAACATCCACATCGTGTGATCCCCATATTCACCCATCTTTTCATATAGTTATCAAAGAAGATATCAGGTAGATTATAGTTCTGATGAAGGCTCGTACAATAAAAGTTTCAACCGACCCCGAGAAGCTTGCGTATATCTCTCCATGCGTTATATATACACCGGCTAATGTTTTGAAATGGACCTTTTTGTAGTGACAGTCAAAGGTAAGTCGCCATAGATGTTCACCCGTTTCTATACCAAGGATGAGTTCTTGTGGGGTCGGAACTTCTCCTTCTTGCGTAGGATTCAGATTTAGGGTCAATAAGATCTTGATATATTTCAGGAGTGTGGCCCACCAGTAGACCTTGGGGTTAGGGACAGCGAGTCCATCTCTTTCTTGCGGGAGCGATATATATCGGTAACCTCTGTGTGATTTTGTATGGCCCCATATAAATCGAGAAAATGTGTTGTGGAGGAGGAGCTACGCTGGCAAACAAAATGGCTGCTAAGGCTCCCGGCTCCGCCGACCTCCGTATCCCGCCACAAGATCCTGTACATTATCCTGATTTTACGCCTAGCCTCTGTGTGAATGAACTGTTCCGCACTCCGATGGTGAAATCCGGAAACTTTTATCGGCTGCTTTGACGAAGTTGCTTCGAGTTGAAGATTGTGGCCTACTCCAGCGGGGAAGCCGGGGCCTCGAGTACTTTCACAGCCGGGCTGCAGTGCAAAAACATCGGCCGGGAGACCCAGGCAGGGTCCGGTCAATCGGAGTGGAGGGTTCTTTTATGCCCGAATTTCATCGGCAATCGTTTCTATTGCTCAGCATTGATGGAGTAGTGACTTCGCTTGCTATTGACTGTGGGTGGGGGTCCCTGTCCCGCAGACCCGGTATTGGTCCCCGCCGGAGTTCGGTGGGTCGGGGTCCCTGGCCTGTGGCGTTAACCGGGTTGACCGCGGGCGCAGACAAGGACTGGTCACCCTCCGCATCTGCCCGTTCGTGATCCTGTTTGTCCCCCTCGGGGATGCCAGATTCACCGGGGGAGGTGATTGTGACTGGTGTCGGGCGTGAGACTATGGATCGAACGGTGCTTGAGCCATCACTGAGGTCAATATTGGCAGAGATTTGGGCGTTTCATTCACATGTGGTTGTCTTATTGAACAAATTGGATACACGCCTATCTGAGATGCTCCTTGTGGAATCGGACCCTGCCTCACTGTTGGACCAAAATGATTCAGAAAAGGGGGTGGTGATGAATGCAATGAGCTAGGGACTCACATCTGAGTATTCCCTTCCACGCTTATGGTGGACAAAAATGATTCAGAAAAGGGGGTGGTGATGAACAGAGTGTCTGAATTAAGCAGACAACTCTTACCCAGTCCAAAGATCAGGGCTTGATCCATCACCGTTTTTTAGCTCACTGCACCATCCCAGCTCAGAACTTGGCTATATGCAAATTAGTCTGACCCTGGCCCAGTGCATCATGGGAACAGGGTAGACCAAACTACCAAGCCAATTCTTATACTGGGAAGGAAACAAGCTACCGGGGACCGGTTTCTGGCATTTCAGCCGTCTTCGGCCCGGCTTGCTTGAATCCTGATGGTGCAATGAGCTAGGGACTCACATCTGAGTATACCCTTCCACGCTTATGGTGGACAAAAATGATTCAGAAAAGGGGGTGGTGATGAACAGAGTCTCTGAATTAAGCAGACCACTCTTACCCAGTCCAAAGATCAGGGCTTGATCCATCACCGTTTTTTAGCTCACTGCACCATCCCAGCTCAGAACTTGGCTATATGCAAATTAGTCTGACCCTGGCCCAGTGCATCATGGGAACAGGGCAGACCAAACTACCAAGCCAATTCTTATACTGGGAAGGAAACAAGCTACCGGGGACCGGTTTCTGGCATTTCAGCCGTCTTCGGCCCGGCTTGCTCGAATCCTGATGGTGCAATGAGCTAGGGACTCACATCTGAGAATACCCTTCCACGCTTATGGTGGACAAAAATGATTCAGAAAAGGGGGTGGTGATGAACAGAGTGTCTGAATTAAGCAGACCACTCTTACCCAGTCCAAAGATCAGGGCTTGATCCATCACCGTTTTTAAGCTCACTGCACCATCCCAGCTCAGAACTTGGCTATATGCAAATTAGTCTGACCCTGGCCCAGTGCATCATGGGAACAGGGCAGACCAAACTACCAAGCCAATTCTTATACTGGGAAGGAAACAAGCTACCGAGGACCGGTTTCTGGCATTTCAGCTGTCTTCGGCCTGGCTTGCTTGAATCCTGATGGTGCAATGAGCTAGGGACTCACATCTGAGTATACCCTTCCACGCTTATGGTGGACAAAAATGATTCAGAAAAGGGGGTGGTGATGAACAGAGTGTCTGAATTAAGCAGACCACTCGTACCCAGTCCAAAGATCAGGGCTTGATCCATCACCGTTTTTTAGCTCACTGCACCATCCCAGCTCATAACTTGGCTATATGAAAATTAGTCTGACCCTGGCCCAGTGCATCATGGGAACAGGGCAGACCAAACTACCAAGCCAATTCTTATACTGGGAAGGAAACAAGCTACCGGGGACCGGTTTCTGGCATTTCAGCCGTCTTCGGCCCAGCTTGCTTGAATCCTGATGGTGCAATGAGATAGGGACTCACATCTGAGTATACCCTTCCACGCTTATGGTGGACAAAAATGATTCAGAAAAGGGGGTGGTGATGAACAGAGTGTCTGAATTAAGCAGACCACTCTTACCCAGTCCAAAGATCAGGGCTTGATCCATCACCGTTTTTTAGCTCACTGCACCATCCCAGCTCAGAACTTGGCTATATACAAATTAGTCTGACCCTGGCCCAGTGCATCATGGGAACAGGGCAGACCAAACTACCAAGCCAATTCTTATACTGGGAAGGAAACAAGCTACCGGGGACCGGTTTCTGGCATTTCAGCCGTCTTCGGCCCGGCTTGCTTGAATCCTGATGGTGCAATGAGCTAGGGACTCACATCTGAGTATACCCTTCCACGCTACTGTTGGACCAGCAATCTGCAGCCATTCAAGCCGCGGCCATTTTGACTCCGTGCGAGGACCCCGTGAGGAAGCAAGTATTGAAACCATTGGATGGTGCCCTGGAGGACGGTGTTCCCGAGGTCGTGATTGTACCGCCGAACCTTCCATCACTATCGACTTTGGGGGTATCGAAAGGCGTTCCCCTCCCGGAGACTTTTGTTGTGGACTTTTCTTTAATCTTGTGTTCGTCTTCTCCTTTCTAGGTGACTTTACGACTCCGGGGCAAGATACATTGGGACTGTCCACCTAGGAGAGAGAGTTTTTCTGCGTCTGAAGTTCTTGTGGACTCACTGTCTACGAGTTGCCACGGATTGATTCTTGATGACTTCCTTCTCCTCTATGACTCCTTTGTGTGCCTTTCGGTCTTGCTAGGGTTTGTGTGCTCGTTCGGAAGGGTCAAGGTTAATATCAATTAGATTGAGATGGTTTGGAGTGGCTTTTACGGGTGTTCGACCTGCAACTGTTTGATTTACGAGGCTGGGCGGTGTATCACGGTGCCCCCAAATTTCTCCTATAAGGGTTGTCATACATTGGTCTTTTTGCGATGGGGGGTGGCAGTTTCTGGGGGGGGG
The DNA here is from genome assembly GCF_964263255.1 of Lissotriton vulgaris. Lineage (NCBI taxonomy): Eukaryota > Metazoa > Chordata > Amphibia > Caudata > Salamandridae > Lissotriton > Lissotriton vulgaris. Next base: position 1,362,918,963 of record NC_141685.1, on the reverse strand, counting down.
ACTAAGGGGGCTGGGAGCCCATACGGATAAGCCCTCCTCCATTCTTTTTCCTACTTTTAGGGTTTTAGTTATTTGGGGCGACAGGGGGTTTATTTTGCCTTTTTTTTTATTTCTATGGGCTTTTTCTTCCTTACAGGATCAGTATAGATTGCGAATCATTCGGATTTTTATCGTGTACTTGTATTTAGTGCTCATGCTTCTTACGTTATCCTGATTCCCGGGTGGGCAGGCCCTGAGAACTGGCTCTTAACATAGAATGTATATTGTATTGTTGTTTACACCGATCCATATGCTTTGGCGCCAAAGTTCCATTATAGCTGTTTCTACGTGCATATCATGTCTCTTGACCTGTCCCCCGTATTCTTCGGTTTGATTGTATGGCACCTGATCCGTTTCTTTAGATAATATAAAATAAAACCTCTGTCTCATCCTGTGACTTAGTTGTTCGTTCTAATACAAGTTCTATCCTGGATTGCTGCCGGACCTCAGGGTTGTCAGCTGATGAGCTGTGTCGTACCGTGATATAGTGGGTCTTAATTTTGTTTAGCGGCCGGCCCCTGCGGTTGTAGGCCCATGCTTGTATTTTTATTGAATGCTACAATAAAGGTTTTCCAAAAAAAAAGAAAGAAAAAAATGTGTTGTTTATTGCCTTGAATATGTGTTGATCAAAGTTTAGGCAGATAGTGCGGAAAAAATACAAACATTTCGGGAGATAAATCATTTTGATCACATTGCATCTGCCTATTAGGGTTAGATGGAGGTTGTCTAATTTGCTAGGATTTCGTGTTGTTTCTTTCAAGAGTGGGTCTATATTGATCTTGACTAATTCGTCTAGATTCAATGTGATTTTTACGCCTAGATATACAGCGTTCCTGAAGATCCTTTCATTTCTGTAATTAATTTTTTTATTGATAATTATCTGCGTTTTACCCTGATTTAGTTTATATCCTGAGATCGCGCCAAAGAGGGAAGCCTCTTTTTCCATCATTTTGATGGCCACATGAGGATCACTGGTAACGATCGCGATATCATCCGCGTATGCTAGAGTCTTTGTTAATCCATTTGATGTCTTAATAGGCAATATATCCTGATTAGTCTCCAGTTTGCGGATGAACGGATCGATAAATATCGCGAACAATAATGGGGAGCACGGGCACCCCTGCCTTGTCCCTCTAGTCACATCTATCTTATTTGACAGTCCGCCATTTATCATAACGACTGCTTCTGGGTTATGGTACAATCTACGTGCAGCGTTAATGAATTGATCTCCGATCCCACTCTTTGACATGGCCGTCCATAGATATTGCCAGGAGACCCTATCGAACGCCTTCTCTGCGTCCAAGAGTATAAGCGCAGTAGGGTCTCCTGCGACTTCCTCTATGTCAAAGAGTGTGATGACCCTTTGTACGTGATCCGTCGTGGATCTGCCGGGGATGAATCCATGTTGTCGGGCTGATATGATCTTGTGAATAATCGGAGCAAGTCGACAGGCTAACAATTTGGCGTAAATTTTTGAGTCACAATTGATTAGGGTGATTGGGCGATAGGATCCCAGTTTAGTTGGATCTTTGTTTTTTTTTGAAACACTACAATTTTAGCCCGTGCCCATGATTTTGGTGGTTCCCCCCTTGGAATACTTCGGTCATTAAGTCAGTTAGCACATTCTTTAGTGACTTATAAAATCTGATATAGAATTCGGCGGGTATTCCATCCAGTCCAGCTGCCTTCCCTGTTGATGGACAGCAGAATTTCCAACCACTGCAGTGTGGTCGCTAAATTAGCTTGGTTGGTGTATGACAATTGAGGTGCGGTTACCTGCTCTCAATCAATCAATCAAAGCATGTGTATAGCGCGCTACTCACCCGTAGGGTCTCAAGGCGCTGGGGGAAGGGGGTCCGCTACCGCTCGAACAGCCAGGTCTTGAGTTGCTTCCTGAAGGAGAGGTGGGCTTGGGTCAGGCGGAGGTGGATGGGGAGGGAGTTCCACGTCTTGGCAGCCAGGTAGGAGAAGGATCTTCCTCCCGTTGTGACTCTTCAGATGCGGGGGACGGCGGCGAGGGCGTGGATGGTCGATCGTAGCTGGCGGGTGGGAGTGTAGAAGGTCAGGCGGTTGTTGAGGTATCTTGGGCCTTGGTTGTGGAGAGCTTTGTGTGCGTGGGTGAGGAGTCGGAACGTGATTCTCTTGTTGACGGGGAGCCAGTGCAGGTTTCTCAGGTGTTCGGAGATGTGGCTGTGTCGGGGGATGTCCAGGATGAGGCGTGCAAAGGCATTCTGGATGCGTTGGAGTCTCTTCTGAAGTTTGGCTGTGGTTCCGGCATAGAGGGCGTTGCCATAGTCCAGGCGGCTGGTGACGAGGGCCTGGGTGACCGTCTTCTTGGTTTCTGTGGGGATCCACCGGAAGATCTTACGTAGCATGCGGAGGATGTTGAAGCATGACGAGGAGACGGCGTTGACTTGTCTGGTCATGGAGAGGGAGGAGTCCAGAATGAAGCCCAGGTTGCGTGCGTGGTCTGTCGGTTTGGGTGCGTTGCCTAGGGCAGGGGGCCACCAGGAGTCGTCCCAGGCGGAGGGCGAAGATCCCAGGATGAGGACTTCCGTCTTGTCTGAGTTCAGTTTCAGGCGGCTGTTCATCATCCACTCAGCTACGTCTTTCATCCCTTGTTGTAGGTTGGTTCTGGCAGTGGTGGGGTCGTTGGTGAGGGAGAGGATCAGCTGGGTGTCGTCGGCGTAGGAGATGATGTTGAGGTTGTGTTGGCGTGCGATGGCCGCAAGGGAGCTCATGTAGATGTTGAACAGCGTGGGGCTGAGTGAGGATCCTTGGGGTACGCCGCAGATGACTTCCGTGGCCTCGGATCTGAACGGGGGGAGGCGGACGCTCTGGGTTCTTCCGGCGAGGAAGGAGATGATCCACTCGAGTGCCTTCTCTTGGATCCCGATGTTGCTGAGGCGTTGTACTATGGTGCAGTGGCAGACCCCGTTGTGCCTCTAAATATATGTCAATAAGTTCTTGGTCTTTATTGGTTTCTTTATATAGAGCTTGGTAATATTTTTGAAATTCTGATCTGATCTCCTACGGGTCTTGCTTGAGAACGTTGTTACAGTCTTTAATCTCTTTAATTATGTTAGCCATGTTTTCTTGTCTCTTGCGAGTGGCGAGGTGGTGCCCTATTTGCTCGCTTAGTTCGTATACTTTTTCTTTTTGGATCGTGGCTTTACAAATTGCTTTTTCTGCAAATATCTCCGTTAATCTATTTTTTTGCGATGGCAATCTTTTGTGATGCCGTTTCTATGTTTATACCCCCTTCAGTAGCTCTTACAAGATCCCCCTCGGCCTCTGTCAGTTTCCCCTGTAATTCGGCTATCTTTTGTTTGGCAGCTTTGTTATTCCTTATTGAGAAGCGCAGCGTTTCACCCCTGATACCAGCTTTTAATGTGTCCCACACTACGTCTAGGGGTGCGCTCCCCAGGTTATTTGCCAAAAATTCAGGTATCCATTTCTCAATAAGATGTCAATATTTCTCGTTTAACAGTAGAGCCCAAAGACTTTTAAAGGCTAACAGCCAAAGGCAGTTCAAACTGTGATAGGCACCATCATTTAGATAGAAAAAACGGACTCTTTAAGGTAAAGGAGATTAGAGCTAATGTGAGGTGACAACTGAACAATTAACGCAAAAATACCATTAAGTTGAAGAGGAACACGGGTTAAAGCTACTGAATTACAACAGCTAGAAATGACAAACAAAATCACGATGCATAAAATGGAATCCAGCGTGGCAATGAGATGGAATACTATGCGGTGCGATAAAGGCTATGTATGAGTATAAACCAGGACTTACCATTGTGTCTATCCTGATAATTAAGGTCTCTGACTCGGGCTCCTACAATGAGGTAATCGATACGCCTCGAGTCAACCACGTCGAATGTTGGTAGATGCAACATGCATGGTATAGGAAGACGGATAATTTGATGCAACCGCAACGCTTGGAAATGGTTTAGAAATAGTCAGATGGCAGTCATGTGAGAAATCACATGTTTGATTCCAAAGCTGGTTGGTTTACGTGGCGGCCATGATGTAAGTGTAGGTTTACCAAGGTAAAACCAGCAGTGGGTGACATAAAACCAAATAAAGACCAATAAAGACCAAATGCACAGATGTATGTATGCAGATAATTGTGGTATAGACCTAGAGCAAAGTTATTGATGTTCTACTTCCTATTCAGGACCAGCAAAGCAACGATTGCGCAGTCTTGTCTAAATAGTCTGAACCCGTCATGTTACTTCTAGAGATATAATAAAACTACATGGCTACTGTAACGGTGTATGAAGACTCTAAATGAATCACAGGTATAAAGCCAAAAAAAAAAGGAACTGCGCAAGAACTTTTGGGCCTTATGATGAAATACAGAAAATGAATGGTCGAAATGAATAATAGGTATAAAGCCAAAAGAGAACAGCGCAGGAACTTTTATGCCAATCCATGCCAGCCTTTCCAACATGGATCGGCTGTCGGAAACTGACTTTGGGGGCTAGCAGGGCCCCCTTCCCCCTGTCAGAAACTGACTTTGAGGGTTAGCAGGGCCCCCTTCCCCCTGGTCCTCTGCATTTGGCCACATGGTGCCGAGATGTTTTAAAACTTCCATTTTTGATGGGGGCTTGTGCTGAGTGCGGTTTCATCCAGCTGCACAAGTAGCCATCGAAAAATGGAAGTTTGCGACTACACATGCCTAATTGCGCTGTCGGATCTGTCGACCTATGTTCGGGTGGTTCCTTCCACAAAACAGTGTCAGTCGGAAGCAACTCCGACCAAAATTGTAATGAGGGCCTAAGTGTCTTGATGGTTTTAGTCCAATTCCCATCTTTTTTTCATTACACTTCAGAGTTTAAAAAAACTACAGAATAATGTCTGGCTTCCTACCCGCTGATATATTTTGAAGTATTTGTACAGTTCATTTACAAGTATTTATATATATATATATAAGCCTTTTGCGCCCTATTCCGGGAAGGAAGCCGTTCTTCGCGTGGTGCGGTACGAAGAAGGAGGATGCGGGGAATCTAAAACTTTATCAAGAGTCATCCCTGATGGAACAATTATTTTTCTGCCCATCCTCCTCTGAACACTAATCTATATTATAACCAAAGAGGACTATTCATAGAAATCTTGCGAAATTCTTGAAGACGATTCACATTCTGACTACTTGTTTGCATGCACATACGATTTTGTGGCTTCCTAATACTACCAATTAAGAGATCATTTGGAAACGCTCATCCACAAAGAAATTTCCCACCGATTACAATGACTATATATACTCAAAAGAATTTGCCCTGAAGAAGTCCCTTGAGGACGAAACGCATCGGCTGCGAATACCCGTGTTTTGATTGTACACCCTTTTTTTGGAATAAAGAAAATCACAACTAAGAAAACCTACGTCTGGGATCATTGACACTATATTTCTGGAATTGTGTGGTGCACCTTTGCGTTTATTTATTAATTTACTGAGTTCTTGGATGAACTATCACTGTGACAGTGGATGTTAACCAGTGTGCACACACTTCGCCCATACAAACTACCCAGGGCGATTTACAATTCTGGGGGTGATTTGGGTTAGGTGCTATAATTAAGAAGTTTCCACTGTCTCCTTTGTCTTTTGAAAGTATTTAAATGCTGCGTGTTAAAAATAAATTACATTCTACAGCCTTTCCTTTCACTCTGAAACCCAGCAATATTTTCAAAGATGGTTTACCTTACAAAATGCCCTAACTTTACAGCTAGAAAAAGAAAAAATAAACACCAGTCTCCATAGTAAAAGAATAAGTAGCAATTTTTCAGACGACAAAGCCAGACTTTTGACCTCTGTCTTTGAATTGCACTACAAATGCATAAAGATAAAAACAAAATTAAAGCCATCTTTATTGTTCAGTCACCTTCCGAACTCCAGAATTGTTATTTTGGGGGTGCTAAAGCACCTCCAACACCCCTACTTCCAGCACCTATGTGAGAGAGTGTACATAGTGTTTGATGGCTGATAAACTTGGAAAGCCTTGAAACTGCTCATGTATGAAAATATTTATCTCAATAATCCTTGAGTATGCATTGCAGAAGACAAGGGACCTGTTGCCGTTACTCAAAGGTAGGTTTTTCCTTTGACTAATACTTCTCAAATTACCCAGTTATTCAGATTGTAGCTAGAGCAACATTGATTAAGTGTTGAGTTTTTGGGAGAGTGTGTACATGGAATAAGGTATGCCTGCTGTGTGATAATGGTATTTTATTTTCATTGCACAAGCTATGTAATATTTGGAAAATACATGAATTAAGCATAGGACCAAATCTTTACATAATCCTTGTGGCAATGGGATGCTTGAAAGATTTAATCATCTCAAATTGAAAGGTGCTGTCCAGGTGGTCATTAAGTGTACTTTTAATTGGAAGGCAAAGGTTGCAAAGACCATGTGGATCCATAGAATAACTGTTAACTAGGGCACAGGGTTAACACCATTTGAGATTATAAAATGACGTAATCCTAGGACAAAATGTAATCCAAAGTGAAAATATAAATCATAAATCAATTACTAGCCTACTGAAGACAATAGGAATAGAATTAAGAAAGCTTGTGAGGGTTACACAAGATATGATGAAAGGAACAATACCAAGGCATGTAGAATTAAAATTGGTCAGAGAAAAAAAAAAAACGGGGAAAGTGTTTAAGGAAGAGACTCATTGTTCTTTTAAACCATAAGAGGTTGTTAAAGTCATGCATAATTATGCGTTGTTAAGTGATGGTAATGTGTGGCATCTTAATTGCATAGCTGTTGGCTTTAGAGAGGGCTGGAAAGGTATGACGTCTAATAGTAATATGAAATAGAATATCTGAGTAACGTAGTCCTCGAAAGAGGAAGTTATTCCTATTTATTGTGATCTTATTGGTATAGACACCAATTGTGATTTCAATGGTGAGCCGCAGAAATTAAATCTGAAGTAAAAGGCCAGGAGGTTCTAGTAACCGGCTGGTCACGATCTAGTGTTTCTACAATATTATTTCCACCAGCCACTCCTTGAGGGCTAGCTTCCACACTCACCGCACATCCATCTATCACAGGTGTCACTGGTCAGGTGACCCTGCTAATAAAAGGGGCCGGGAGCACGTGCCATGGGCCATGGGCCAGTTCCAGACCATATGACTATGTGTCTGCGTCATTATTGTAGCTGCATGAGGGCCTAGGGCTCTAACCATTACAATTGCGATGAGCCCCTTGTGAGCTGTCACCAGTTTGGTACTAAATCATGAGGGGAAGTGCAGCCGATGCCCACGGCACCCCTGCACCGGTTGCCAGCACAACGGCCACACTATGAGTGAAGAGGACAGCATCCAGCCTCCATGTAATGCAGTTGCCTGCCTGCCATGACCCCTAAAAGGCAACATAGGACCACTGGGAAGAAGGTGAGCTGACTGAGCTCAGAAGTTGGCAGTGGGCAGCAATGAGTGGAGGGGATGTGTAAAAGGAGCGCATAAAGCGAAACCCCCACAGCGCCAGCAGAACCCCGTAACCAAGGGAGAAGCTTCAATCCACAGAGCTGCCTCAAAAGTGAAAAGAGCACGACACAGCCCACAATATCGTGGAGGACACTGCGCTGCATGTCAGCAGTAGGTCAGGGACTGTGGTACCCGCCTGTGAGGGTGTAGGCCTCGTTCCGTGCCAAGGTGAAATGTCTCCATACTGCAGCTTCTCCAGGCACTAGCATGCCTGATTCAGTGCCTGTAAAACATTGGTGGAATGAGAGTGAGGCATGAGGGAATCGCTCATCCGCCTGGTGACGTTAGCAAGCAGGGAAGAAGGGTTCGCAAGATAACACGTGCATGCGAAGGCTGGTGCTGATCCGTTGTGTCCAGTAAGTGTCGTGACCAGAGAACATGGGCTCTAGGACCCACAGGGACACAGACTTGGGGGGACAGACACCGGACACCACATCCGGTCAGGGGGACAAAGGACAGACCACAGGAAGCAAGAGGCAGGGAAGGAAGCACCAATACAAGCTCATGTGAGATACGAAATAAAGATACCTGAAATCGCCTGCACCGTGTCCTGTCATCTGTGGGGGGACCCTGCACGATACCACAACTGGCGACGAAGGAAGAAATGAAGAAACCACGCGTGCCGGATCGACCACGTCGTGAACAAGCCAGGAGCCCACCCTGGACTGGTGCCGAGAAGAAGAACATAGTGGCCAAAGAACGAAATTAAGGACAGCAGCGACGCGAGAGCCCACCCCGGCCGCTGCGACGACGAAATCGCCTGCATTGGGTAAGCGCCAGAGAAAGAAGCGCGAAGGAATACAATTCGGCGCAAGCTCTCGCGAGAGTCTCGGCGGCCATTTGCAAGTCAGGCGAGAGAGCCAATAGGAGCACAGGAATTGCTGGCGGCCATTTTGAAATCAGGCGAAGCACTGATTGGCTGCGAAGTCTCACGAGACCATCGGTGGCCATCTTGAAGTCAGGCGAGGGAGCCAATAGGAGCACAGGAAACGTCAGCGGCCATTTTAAAGTCAGGCGAAGGGAAAAAAGGTCGAAAAGAGCCAGAAAGAACCACAAAAAGATCAGGAAAGGTGGCAAAAGAAGCTGAATAACAAAATAAAGAGCAAAGAGAGGCTCAAATAAGAAAATAAATAAAAGAAAAGACCAGAAAGAGCCACAATAAAGAAATAAGCGCCACAAAGAGCATTTACAAAGTAATAACAAAAGAACTGTAAGAAAAAGATGGCAGAACCACGGCCAAGCGCCCAATATCGCAGACCACTACCGTTCAATCTATCAGAACCACAAGTAGGAATAAGATGGGAGCGATGGATCGCTAGGTTCGAGGGATACATGGAGGCCACTGACGTACTAGAAGAAAAGAAGCTAGGACTGTTCCTACACCTCGTGGGTGACGACGTGGATGAACTGCTAGTGACACTACCGGCAGGAGAGACATCAACATACAAAAAGCTCATCAAGTGCCTAACAAGCAAATTCGACCCTCAAAGGAACATAGACTTTGAAAGATACACGTTCACCACAGCTTTCCAACATGACGATGAATCATTGGATGACTTTGCGACACGACTGAGAAAATTGGTAACGCACTGCGAATTTGACAAGTATGACAACGAGCAAGCAATTCGCCTGCTGATAATTGAAGGATGTCGCGACACTGAATTCCGCACCAGAATATTGAAAGAACCAACATCGCTGGAAAACATCCTGTCGCTAGCAAGGGCAAAAGCAAGAGCAAAGATACAATCAAAGCAGATGGAACGGAGGATCGAACAAGCACACCGCATGACAGATAACAGTCGCACTAGCACCTGGAAAAAGGGACAACGCGACAACACAACGAAGAAACAACAAGGGCCACAATGCTACCGATGTGGTTTAGAATTTCCTCACAAGGGCGCCTGCCCAGTATTTGGACAGATGTGTAAAAAAATGTAACAGAAGCAATCATTTTGCCAGTGTGTGTCAAGGGACATAATTCAGAAATGACAGAGGAAGACCAAACAGGCAGTGAATGACGACAAGCAGGCACGTCAGACACATCGAAACAGCAAACAGGGGCTCGTCAATAGAATCAGGAGGAGAGGAAGAAGAAGAAAAAGTGGAGCGACTGTACCTCATGTCCACTCAAGAAGACACAGGAGAAGAAAGCATTCGTCTGGTAGACAAGAAAGCAATCAAAAAAATGGAATCAGTGACAATAGAAGTCGGACCACATAAAGCACAGTTCGTGCTTGACAGCGGCGCCACATGCAACATCATGTGTGCGTCAGAATATGAGAGAATGGAAATAAAACCGGTGCTGAGACCATCAAGGGTTGAAGTGTTCACTTGGGGCTCAAGGAAACCAGTAACAATTTTGGGGAAATTCACTGAAGATATAACATATAAACACCAAACACTCAGAGAAGAGATTCATGTACTGAAAGGAGATATTCCAGCACCCTGCCTACTGAGCAATGTAACAGCACAAATAATGGGCCTGATAGCAATGACATATAACATGTCAGAAAAAGGAAACATCTTGAAAGAATATCCAAAGCTACTGAAAGGCCTGTGGAAGCTAAAAGGGCGACAAATAACGTTGCACATCGACGAAACAAAGAAACCAGTAGCTCAGCATCACCGGCGAGTACCAATACACCTGCAACCTCAAGTAGAGGAAGAAATAAATGCGCTGTTGAAACAAGACATCATCGAGCCGGCAGAAGGACCAACGCCGTGGGTATCGCCGATAGTAGCCGTGCCAAAGAAAAACACATCGAAAATAAGAATCTGTGTCGACATGAGGATACCAAACATGGCGATCGAAAGAGAAAGACACCCTGGACCACACCTCGACGACATGATCAGTTGCCTGACAGGAGCAAGGCGATTCTCAAAGTTGGACTTGTGTAAGGGATATCACCAGCTGGAGCTGGATCCACAGTCGAGATATATCACAACCTTCTCGACACATCTAGGTCTATTCCGATACAAGCGCCTAAGCTTTGGGATATCGTCAGCAGCAGAAATATTTCAGGAAACGATCAGACAGGTGATAAGGCCAGTGAAAATTAGTCTCAATTACAGCGATGACATCCTAGTGTTTGGCAAGACAGACGAAGAACACGACAAGGCGTTGCGAGAGGTGTGTGCCCAACTAGAACAGGCTGGCCTCACATTAAATGAAGACAAATGTGAGCTAGGGCGACACTCTGAAAGAAGCGAAACCACCAAGTGATGTAGCAGAAGTACGGTTATTTCTTGGACTTGCCAGTTACTGTGCAAGATATATCAAAGACTTTGCAACAGTGAGCGCACCACTGCGGGAGCTGACGAAACAGGGACAAACTTTTGCATGGACAAAAGAGTGCAGCACGGCATTCGAAGAAATAAGAGAGGCAGTAACAGCGGTAGATCATCTAGCATACTTTGACCCACTACTGTGTACAGAACTAACGGTGGACGCCAGCCCAGTAGGACTGAGGGCAATACTGGAGCAACACAAACCAGGAAAAGACTCGCCGAGATGCATAGTTGCTTACGGAAGTAAGAGCTTGTCCGACGTTGAGAGAGCTTACTCTCAACCGGAGAAGGAAAGTCTGGCCGTTGTGTGCGCGTGTGAACACTACCACATGTTCATCTACGGGAAGCCTTTCACAATTGTAACAGATCACCAAGCTCTAGTAACAATTTACGGAAACCCAAACACAAAGATACCACCAAGAATAGAGAGGTGGGGAATATGGCTGATGGATTACAACTTCAAAATAATACACAAGCCTGGAAAGGAACATAACCCAGCTGACTATATGTCCAGACATCCATTGCCACGCAACACAGAAACAACAACAATGGCGAAAGAATACTTGAATTTCATCCTGAAGCACAACACACCAGCATCCATAACAAACGCAGAATTGGAACAAGAAACAAGGAGAGATCAAACAATGGAAGAAATCAAAAAGGTGACCAGGCAGGAGGCCCAAACTGAAATCATAGCGCCTCCCCTTCTTGCTGGAGTGCCCGTCAGCTGCACCGCCTGCCACTGTCTGTCTCAGTGAGGAGGGGAGGGAGTGGAGCGCCTTACTGATGTGGCACGACAATGCTGAACTGCACCCGGAGGTAAAATCACCCAACCCGCTACCTTCTGCGGTAGAGGCCGTTTACCTGCCTTCCTTGGCAGTGATGTGACTGCAGGTTGGACGAGAGGCCACAGCGAGGGAAGGTGGTCCCAGAGTGGCTATTTGTTGCCTACTAAGGGACGACCAGGCATCAAGGGGAGAAAGACTGTCCACACAATGAGAAAACAGCTCGCAGAGGGAGAGAAAACTACGATCACCAGCACGGCCGGTTGGTAGCGGTTGGTTGGAGATGGCAAGGCTGCTTCCTACCCTAAATGGACACCATAGAGGCGCTGCCTGCAATGAGGAGTGGTTGTGGCGCCACCTAGTGGTAGCTGTTGTGTTATCAAATAATGACACACGAGAAGATTATATGAAATTGGTATTTATTTACCAGAAGAAAGAGCTTGTGAGAGGAAAGATGACCATGCAGCGTCGCCGGGTTTTTCTCATCGAGCTGGGTAGTGACGTCACTTAAATACACCTTAACATTCCAGGGGTAGCACGTGCACATAAACCAATAGGAAGAGGGACAGATAAAACTCATAAAAGCATACAGCATAAAAACAGATGTATTAGTTACTAAAACTATTTACAAATCACAAAATTCATCATATATATTAATACAATTAAAAACCATTAAGAGAAAACATACTGACTGCAGTTTAAAAAACAAGTTAAAATAGACAATCGTTATGTTAGATGCCCCCGAGAACACAGTTTAAACATTTTATGCTTTTACTATAGAGACAGACAAATTAAGGAAAACAGATCAATCACTTCGAGGGGGTCAAGCCCACCACAAGTTTTCTTCTAATGGCCCATGCCCACCCAAAGTATTTGGCGACCGCAACTGTAATAACCGGCAAGGTGTTAGTGGAAATTATTCTTAAGGCCACCTTGCTGTCCCTTGTGCCTAGCAATTTGCACATCGTCTTTAGCCAAACACGTTGGGGGTTAAGTAGGCCCTAAAAACAAAAAGAAGGTGGGCAATGGTCTCGCTTTCACTTTTACACGCCGGGCATAATTCAGAATTACCTATACCCCATCTACCGGTTAGTGATCTTATAGGGAGTGACCCTGCTCTAAGCTGGAAGTAGAGCATTCTATCCTCCGGCTTTGTGATGTTGTCCCAATAGGGCTCTAAGCTAGGAGAAACTTTTGTTTCCAAAAAGCGACAATCCATAGTAGAGGGATCAACATCATTCCAGTTCCCGTAGGCGACCATTTCCCAGTACCTTTCTTTTATGGCGCCTTTGGTTGGGAACTGGGCTGTCTCAGGGTTCTCCCACAACTCCTGCATACCCATTATTCCCAATACTTTATGAAGTTCTTTGAGCCAAGTTATCTTGTCGAATACATCAGTTTTAATCACATACAGAAATCCCAGAGCGTAATGCATAAGTAGAGTGGTGTGGCTCACTGGTTAGAGGCGGCAGACCTGGAAGCGGAGGTCGACCCGGGACCAGGGTTGGATTCCCGACGCGGCAGGGTCTTGGGCCATGGTCAGCGGACTCAATAATTCTCGCCTCGGTGCCTACTCCAACCATGGGGCTCACTCAGCAACTCTGGGCAATAGCTTGCTTAATCTCTACTAACGGCCCCATCAGCGCCGGGGATGCTTGTCTTCACCTTGGAGATGCCCAGGAGGGACAATCTCACAGGGAAAGCCAGGATGGGTTCCCCAGCAGTATACAGCGCCGGGACGCCCCTTTGCTGGGGCAGCTGTGCGCTTTACAAGTATACGACATTTAACATTTATAAGTTCCGGAGTAACCCTCCAATATAGAATAGGTCGTAATCTAGCCATATCTGAGAGGGCTTTCCTGCCTAGATCATAGCGCTGCAGTTGGATTGGGGTACTTTTAGGGAGGCCAACAAGATTACGGCAAAAAAAAAAATTCCACAAGCGTTAGTGACGTTAACTTATCATAAGCCCATATTTCAGCACCATAAAGGGCCGAACTTAGGGCTTGCGCCTCATATACTTGCAGTGCTGGTTGTACCGGCTTGGTCAAGGACTTCCTGTGCTCCGGGCTTATAGCTCCCGTGTTTTGGCGGAGTTTTAATGCCGCCATTTCTATATGCTTCCCCCATTTTACTCCGTTTGACACGTGGATACCTAAGTAACCAAAGTCCGATACCATTTCCACTTTTTGTCCATCCATAAGAGAATTTCCCTCTAAAGCTGTGGTGGGGGTTAAATACCATAAGCTTTGTCTTTGTAACATTAACTTCCAACCCCCGGTTGACACAAAAAACCTCAAAGATCTTCAGGGCTCGCTGTAACCCGCTAAGGGTTTTAGATAAAATTAGCGTGTCATCAGCGAATAGTAGAATTGGAGTTTTCACTCCAGCCAGGCTAGGAGCATCTACTTTTCCCAGCAACATACACTCAACTACCCCATCAATGCTCAATGAGAAGAGCGTGGGGGCCAAAGCGCAGCCTTGGCGCACCCCACGCTCTACCGGGAATTCAGAGGTTACTTGGTCGTGACACCCCCCCCCCCACTGTATTTTTGCATAATTTGACTCATGCAACCTCATCACAAGTGTTAGGATCTCTAGCGGCATACCCATCTTGCTTAGCACTTTCCACATCTGGGATCTAGGGACTAAATCAAAGGCAGCACATAAATCTATAAACGCTGCATAGATGCTGCCTTTTCCTAGTACTACCGTCTTCCAGTATAGTAGTGTAAATCTGAATATCTGGTCTGTGGTACTAGTTAATTTACGAAATTCAGCCTGGAAGGGGGTCAGAATATTTTTCTCTTCTACCCAGGCCGATATTTTCTCTAGGGTCATTTTTCCAATCACCTTTTGTACCGTGTCTAACAGGCTAATAGGCCTGTAGTTCCCAAGCTGTGTTTTGTCGCCTTTCTTATACACCGGGATTGTAACGGCCCCTAGCCAAGACTTTGGTACTGGTGCCCCTAGTGCCACAGCATTGGCCAGCTTTGTTATATAAAGACCCCAGTGCTTTTTATTGTAGTGTAGTTCCTATATCCCTTATAGGTTCTGCGCATTGGAATAACATACACGATAGGCTTGGCATAGGACTGAGGTCTGTATGCCCCTAATATGTATATTAAGCTTAATTACTATGTACCAGCTAGCTCAGAGGCCACTAGAAACTTCTTGAAGACAAGAAGGGAATAGCTTCTGGCAACCACATAACATAAAACCCACATCCCTCAGGATCATGGAAACAAAATACTACTTTTCATTCAGTCACTCATCTCAGAGAAGTACATAGAAGAAACAGTCGGTGTGTTTACAATAACATTTATTGCACAGTTGTTATTCTAGTACTGGTTATATGTGCTCCGACAACTGTTGGACAGTAGCAGAGAATTATGGCCAGCAGTGCAGTTAAATGAAAAGGCTTTGTATAGTTCTACCATTTTGCAACAGTAATGAACACATACATGAAATACAGAATGCATTAAGATAAAGCCTATACCCCTATGATGCCTAACTAGATGTACCTAAGTGTACCTAGCATGTGTGTAGATCTTAGAGAGCCAAGAATCCCCCTAGGAGTTAGTCTAACCCCTTTACCTTATTGGGACTTCATCCTGATCTTGAGCTGGACACCCACAGATGGGTGATGGACCTCTGCCAGCTGGAGCTGTGGCATGACGCAGGTTGCAGCGCCTCAGGCAGAGTGTCCGCCTGGAAGTCTCTGTCTCCTCTGGTTTGCTTGGGCAAAGGGAGGTATACTTATACTGGATAGGTGTCTTGGATTGACGTAATGTTGGTCAGAGGAAGATGTGTTCTTGGTCTGTTTCCAAGAATTGGTTGTGACGTAGGTTAGTCACTGTTGGACATGGAGATTACGTATTTAGGATGGACCGTCTTCTGTGCACAGAGCACACAGTGATCAGATAAGGGGACAGCCTCTCTGTTGCTCGTTATTGTGAAATGAGGGCTAATCTAGGTCAAAGGGCCTGCCTGTCTCTGTGAAAGGGCCTGCTTGTCTCTGTGACACAAAGAATTTGTGCCTCTGAGACAGTATCTATGTTAAGGCCTCAATTTCCTTCATAACACCCACTCCAATCTATGGACAAGAGTTAATAACCCATTAAAAGCAAACTACGTGACTAAAATAGGCATTTGCATATAATTGGCAGGTAGTTGCATGAGAGTTTTATGAGCTGAAAAAAATAGCAGCTGTTAAAATATATAAAATTACTGTAGACTCTGTGGAGACAGGAAAAATCTATAGTGTCATTAAAAAATATATATATACTCTTTAGAGTAAGTAGTTACTTATAAAAGTTTCTGTTTATAAAATTGAAAACTCTTTCATGCTTTTTTCAGAAGACCATGCTTTCTTTAAAATAGTCAATTTAGAGGGAAAGCTCCAAGCACTCGGTGAAAGTTGAAACAATAACAGAAAAAATGTGTTTCAGGACATGTTTTGAAGAACTAGAGATAAAAGGTGCTGGTAGTCACAACATTTCTCATAGCCATTTGCTGCAGTAAACAGACCTTTTTAATACCTCGCACAGTCGTTGTGGAAGCACAGAAAGACAGTGCTGCTAGTTGCTTGTTCTGAGGCAGCCGGTGCTAAAGATTGTACCTGTGTGCCTGGATTTACTCGTATCTCACCTTCAGCCATATTCGCCGATGAGGTCTCAATCCATACCTTGGTGTTGCTAAATGAAGTACAAGGCACCCATTGGATTTGCAAGGAATGCTTTGGTTTGATGTGAATACGCTTGGGACACAGCCAAGCATAGGACTTCAGCAGACCCTGCATGGTGGTGATTGCCACTGGCATTTTCCTTTGGAAGAGGTATGTTGCAGTCTTTTCAGACTGTTCTTTTAAATATTAGAAACCATGAGAAGCATAGTTCCTGTTCGAGCTATTCCCAAGGTGTACCACACTGCTTGTATGTGAAAGACCAAATTTATCAAAAAGGAAAAAAGGGGCAGCCTGTATTTAAGAGTACTATTATGCAAAAAAGAAAAAAAAATTTCTTTAGCTGATGTAAAATGAAAAAATAAAAGCTGCTGCACAAGCATGGTTTTCAGATTGCTTTAAGCATTATTGAATTTTATGAAGGAAACTTTTGTTTTTACTACTGTCAGTTTTGGGGCTTTTTTTTTTTAAATGGCACAGCTTCCCTACACTGTAGGATTTCACTACCTCTGGATGTTATCTGTACATAACGTAGGTCTGGCCTATGTATACTGAGTAGGCATGTGCGAATTTTGCGAATTCGCAATTCGCGAATTTGCAAATTTTGCAAATTCGCAATCCGCAAAATCAGCGAATTTGCAGATTAGCGGATTTTGCGGATTATGTGGGGAATGGCCGGGTGGGAAAACGGTGCACATCGCTAGTGTGAGGGGCAGGGCCAAACGGGCGAGGCTTATATGCGAGTTCACATGCCTCTTGTGTGCATAAAAGGACAGGCACGGATCAGAGAAGCTCGTGGTCACAGGAACTGCACAGGGATTGAGCTCGTGAAAGTCAATAATGCAAAGGCCTCCATCAAGCATCATAGCTATTTTTCGACGATAGATATGGGGAGAACGCACACCTGCCCAGCCTCGAGAAAACTCACATTTTTGGGGGGGCTGATTAACTTTGCCATCACTCCAAAGAGCGACGGGGTCCCTCGAGTGAGCTGTCCATCAAGTGGGTAAAGGGCGCGAAGACGGTGCACACACCACTAGTGTGTAGGGAGGGGCCAAACGGACGGGGCTTATATGCGAGTTCACATGCCTCTTGTGTGTATAAAAGGACAGGCACGGATCAGAGAAGCTTGTGGTCACAGGAACTGCACAGGGATTGAGCTCGTGAAAGTCAATTATGCAAAGGCCTCCATCAAGCATCATAGCTAATTTTCGACGATAGATATGGGGAGAGCGCACACCTACCCAGCCTCGACAAAACACACATTTTTGGGGGGGCTGATTAACTTTGCCATCACACCAAAGAGCGCCGGGGTCCCTCGAGTGAGCTGTCCATCAAGTGGGTAAAGGGCGCGAAGACAGTGCACACACCACTAGTGTGTGGGGATGGGCCAAACGGACGGGGCTTATATGCGAGTTCACATGCCTCTTGTGTGTATAAAAGGACAGGCACGGATCAGAGAAGCTCGTGGTCACAGGAACTGCACAGGGATTGAGCTCGTGAAAGTTAATTATGCAAAGGCCTCCATCAAGCATCATAGCTAATTTTCGACGATAGATATGGGGAGAGCGCACACCTACCCAGCCTCGACAAAACACACATTTTTGGGGGGGCTGATTAACTTTGCCATCACACCAAAGGGCGCCGGGGTCCCTCGAGTGAGCTGTCCATCAAGTGGGTAAAGGGAGCGAAGACGGTGCACACACCACTAGTGTGTGGGGAGGGGCCAAACGGACGGGGCTTATATGCGAGTTCACATGCCTCTTGTGTGTATAAAATGACAGGCACGGATCAGAGAAGCTCGTGGTCACAGGAACTGCACAGGGATTGAGCTAGTGAAAGTCAATTATGCAAAGGCCTCCATCAAGCATCATAGCTAATTTTCGACGATAGATATGGGGAGAGCGCACACCTACCCAGCCTCGACAAAACACACATTTTTGGGGGGGCTGATTAACTTTGCCATCACACCAAAGGGCGCCGGGGTCCCTCGAGTGAGCTGTCCATCAAGTGGGTAAAGGGAGCGAAGACGGTGCACACACCACTAGTGTGTGGGGAGGGGCCAAACGGACGGGGCTTATATGCGAGTTCACATGCCTCTTGTGTGTATAAAATGACAGGCACGGATCAGAGAAGCTCGTGGTCACAGGAACTGCACAGGGATTGAGCTAGTGAAAGTCAATTATGCAAAGGCCTCCATCAAGCATCATAGCTAATTTTCGACTATAGATATGGGGAGAACCCACACCTACCCAGCCTCGACAAAACACACATCATCCTAACTAACTATTTTAGGATGGCGCCGGCAAGCTGCCAGCGCCATCCTAAAATAGTTACTAAATTAGCTTAATCAGGAAGCACTAATAGATCAAATAAAGCAGGTGCTCGAGCACCTGCTTTATTTTATCTATTAGTGCTTCCTTTTTTCGAACTAACTTAGTAACTATTTTAGGATGGCGCTGGCAGATTGCCGGCGCCATCCTAAAATAGTTAAAAGTTCAACAGGCTTGAACTTTTGCCCCCGAAATCCGCCGCACGCGGATCTCGCGGATTTTCAGTAAATTAGCGGGAGTTCGCGGATCGCGGATTTACCGAAAATCCGCAAAATCCGCGAGCGGAATGGATTTCCGCTCATGATTAATACTGAGTCCCTTGGTGACGTTCAGGAATCATTTCTGTGACAGGTATTTGTGTCAAAAGGCCAAACCACCCATACTTTCCTAACTGGGTCTGTCCTGTTGTGTTGTAAATAGCATCTAATTTTGCCTCTGCTGATGTATGTATGGTGGTGTTTGGCAACGTTCCTACTGGTGTTTAAACAACCATATTTCTAGATGCATTTCAATTCTGTAGGAGTTGATAACCTTAATAAAGGTAACAGGTATGTAGCGTTGCAATATGATTAAATCTCTAACATTTGATGATCTGAAAATGTAGCAATTATTCCTAAAACAGACAGCATATTATACACTGTATCAGTAGCCCAATTTTCAGAAAAATTTACTGAAGGTAATGACATCACTGAATGCATGATAAAAATAAATGAAAATAAATGAAAGTTCAAAATACATTAATCAGAATTAAAAAACTGGATGATTAAGTACATCATTTAGAATATAAAGGTTTGTTCAGGTCGAATACATTTATAAGTCTTGTTAGACCTGTCTGGCCTTTTGCGTAGCCCCTCCTATTAATTAATTATTTCATCCCCTTTTTCACCCCTCATACCCTTTTTATCTTTTTGTGTCCACTGGACTTTTATGGTGTTGTCCTGGGGGATAGGTGCTCTTTCGCCCTCATAGTTTTTTTTCCCGAGACCTAGGGACCCTTTTCTGACTAGAAAGGTTGGGCCATGTAAAATGGTGGCTAGTAACTGCCACAACTGCCAACTCAGGGACTGGGCCCATAGGATAGAATAGGAAGCATCCAGAACCTTCAGGCTAGTTCTGGACCTTGGGAGCTAAGGGTATAAATAGAACACCTGTAGGGCGACCATTTTGTCTTGTCAGTGAGGAGCAGCTGGAGTATAGGCTAAGGGTCTGGAAGGGGTAGGGCCTTCATAGGGTGGACTACTTTTCAAGGGTTGCCCCCTTACAGGGATCACCACCCCCATTCCTGTAGACCTGACCCAGTTAGTCCCGACCTGCTGACCCTGGACAGGGAGACACCTTAAGTTGGGTGTAGGGATTGACCCCCAGCTAGCGGTGAAGCTTAGAGAATCCCAGCTGAGGAGGGCGAGAAGTGAGAAGCACCCCCCCTCTTCCCTTTGTCCAGTATGAAGAGCTAGATTGATCCTTGCAGGAGATAGAGGACTGGGGCCCAAAAGCGTGAGACTTTACCTCTGACCCACCCCTCCTCTGTGACGGTGGTGCCATTGGCTGCCTATGTAAAATCGGGACCTCTCACCTGCATCAGGAAGTGCAGCAGGAGTTTACCCCCCAACCTGTGGAGCCCGAAGTAAGGAGAGTCGGGGCTTCGGTGGGTGGTCCAATAGTCCTGAATCCATTGAGGACGGGCCAGGCGGAGAATCACTGGTGCTGCCGTGAAGGTGAAGTGGAGCGGAGCATAGGGCTGATCGAGCCTGGGGCAGCGCGCTTCTGCGCATACTCTCGACGGTGACCACTTTCCTGTCAGGAGGGGCCTAGGACCGAGCAGGCCCAGAGGTGAGCCACTCCCAGTGCCGTCCAGTGGAGCCGCCTCCGTTTCAGGGCCGCTACTCTCCCGCGCCTGCGCCGTAGCGCCGCGGTGAGAGGATCGTCAGAGGCGGCCGGAGGCGGGATCGGGGCCAAGCGCTGGGGACAGACCTAGCCCGACCTCTCTTCAGGGCTGACGCGTGTGCAGACTTTCACCAGGCCCCGAGGTAAGCGCTGTTGGGGACCGGAGGAGGCCCCCGAAGAGAGCTGAACCCTGGGGCTGGAGCTGTGAACTGAGAAAGGCTCTAACAGCCGTCCCAAGTAAGGAGGGAAGTGGGAACTGTTGGGTGCCTAGGTTTTCCTTCAATTCGCCTAGCCACTGACTAGAAACACCGATGAAAGGTGCAGGAGATCATTTCTGGCACCTAGAGGAGTTCTGTGCAGGACTTTAATGAGGCAGAGATAGGGTGTGGCTCTTCAGTCTAACTGGGATACTGACACCTGGATGTGGGTTACCTGTGACAGAAATTCCAATCGGGGTTGCGTGTCAGAGAAACTCTCTGTAAGAAGTTGAAGTGCTCGGAGGCTACAGAACTGAAGGGATCAACTGAGGAAAATTTCTGTTAACACTGTGCAACTGCCTGTTTAGAATGCCTAGGATTTCTTAGGGAATGGAATAGCTTAACTTGCTTAATCTACTGCTCACTCAGTATTTGCTATGTATTACTGCTAATATTCTGGTGGGTAAAGAAGTGTGGAGTTCATATGTAAGTTGATGGAGGAAGTAAAAACATGTCTTTGTAATGTGATTCCAACTGTGTAAAATAAGAGGAGGATAAGGAGAAATGATAGTGTGAGAAAGACAAAAGTGAATCTAATATATTTTTATAAACCAGTCCATATTTTTCCAAAACATTGGTGTAGTGTCGTTTTTGTGTGGAAGTGCATTAAGTTATTACAGGGTGGTGCGCAACCTTTACACTTGTGCTTCTAGGAACTGACTGTCTTACCCTAGGCCAGGCTACCCTATGTGATCTGGTAACAAAAGGTCCAACATATTGGTGTCTAGCGGTGGGATCAGAACTGTGGTTGCGACTACTCTGCAGTAACTAAGTGTAATCCACTGACCTACACCAGGAGTTTTCTCCTGGCGGACTTCCTAATTTCTACTTTTGCTTTTTCCAAATTCATTCCTGGTGGTGGGTGGAGGTAGCTTCAGATTGCCCCTTGTGAATCTATTCTTTTTGTGTGCTTGTCCCTACATAGCTCTTTAGCAAAATGGAATTTGCTCTGGAAGAACTGGACACTTATTCTGTAGCCCAGCTTAAGGACTTTTGTCAACAGATGGGAGTGTTCTTTAAGCGTGGGGCCAAGAAGGGGGAACTCCAGACCAGTTTGAGGGCTTGGGTGGAAGCACATGGAGAAGGGAAGGAGGAGGAAGAGGGGACGGACCGGGAATAAAAATAGGAGTAGAGGGAATGTTCCATCCCGGGATGGGAAACCTACTTCCAGGACCAATGACCTACTCAAAGAGGGGCAGTAGTGTCCCCGGAGGAAGCTTGCCCGAAGCGGAACTCACAGACAAGATGGAGAAAAGGCAACTGAAGTGGGAGTTAGCCAGGTTAGAACAGGAGAGGGAAGAACGGAGGATGGCTCATGAGTTTAAATTAAAAGAGCTAGAACTCCAGGCCCTGCAATTAGGACCCTCCCCTACTCCAAATGGTGGCAACGAAACCAGAGAACCAACTAGGGAGTCCAGACCCTACCTGCCTAAAGACATAGTTGCCAGCTATAGTCAGGGGGACGATATAGCCAAATGGTTGGCTGCCTATGAGGTCTCCTTAAGAGCCCATGGGATCCAGGAGAAACACTGGGGGGGTGGGTTGTACAAATATATGCCTCCTACTGGTCGGGACACCTTGTTAGCCTTAGAACAGGAGGAGCAGACCAACTACCCCACCATGAAGTTAGCATTAATCAAAAAGTTTGGGCTAACCCCGGAAAAGTATCGCCAAAAGTTCAGGGGGAGCCACAAGTTAAGCACCCAGAACTGGGTGGATTTCCTGGACTATGCGAGGAAGGCATTGGAGGGCTGTGTTCAGGGCAGCGAGGTGAAGGACTATGAGGGGTTATATGACCTTTTTCTTAAAGAGTATCTACTCGACAAATGTTTTCCCGAGCTGCGCCAACACCTGGTGGACAGCAAGCTGACCAACCCCCGGAAGCTTGCAGAGGAGGCGGACATCTGGGCAAGTACCCAGGTGTCCTCATAGGGGACTGGAGGGGATTCCCAAAGGGCTGGACAGGGCGCCCGTCAGAAGAAGGAGGGGGGAGATAAAAAGCGGGAGTTCTCTAAAGGTCCCCAAAACAGTTTCCAGGGAAAAGGAACAGGTTTCACCCCTAAGGCTAACCCGCCCAGAAACCCTCATCCTGGCCAAAGCCAGCAGCCAAGGGTTGTCCACTGCTTTGAGTGTGGTGGTGTTGGACATTATAAGGGAGATGTCAAATGCCCAAAGAGACCACCCCCTCCCACCGGAGGAAAAGCCCCGGGAGTAGCTAGTGTAGCGCTCGGGGAGGAGTTGCCCTTAGATAAGGGGGGTGAGTGGGCGGGTGTCACCTTAGTGTCCCTGGGAGATCGGGAGATGGTTCCTAAGATCCAGGTGCCCCCAAATACTACCAAGTATGGGCAGTGGATCACCATCAATGGCCAGAGAGGGGAGGCTCTGAGAGATACAGGAGCCAGTATGACTATGGTGAGGAGTCAACTGGTGTCTCCAGAGCAGGTGATTCCCAATGTACTCCACCCCGCCGCGATGGCTGACAGCAGAATGGGCCAATACCCTGTGGCCGAGGTTCCCTTTGAGTGGGAAGGGGTTGCAGGTTCACTTCGAGTTGCCGTAAGCCCTGCCGTGCCAGTCGATTGCCTGCTGGGGAATGACATGGAGCACAATGCTTGGAGAGAGGAGGAATACCGGACGCATTCAGAGATGCTGGGTACACAAGGTCTACGACTGCCCGGAGAGGGAGTTTGCCTGGGTTGGAGCCTGGAACAATGGCCCAACCCGCTGCCAAAAAGGGACAGACCCGAAGACAGGAGAAGCCTGCTTCGGCTTCCACACCCCATGTGACAGATCGGCCACCTGCGGTGGTGGACCAGGAGTCCGTGGAGGGGGAAGTAGTCTCCCTGGAGAACCTACCCATCCCTGCTGAGTGGCATGTGGAGGGAGGGCCTACCAGGGAGGAGTTCTGTAAGGGCCAGAAGGAGTGCCCTACCCTTGAGGGACTGAGGCGACAGGCCAAAGCCCAGGCAGCAGGGAACGTTGCGGGACACTACCACATTTACTGGGAGGACGGACTCCTCTACAGTGAACCCAAGGTACCCTTACCTGGTTCATCAAGGGCCTTGGTAGTCCCGCAACGGTACAGAGCCTTTCTGTTGGAATTGGCTCATGAAATACCCTTGGCAGGACACTTAGGTCAGGACAAGACCTTTGCTCGGCTTGTCCCCCACTTTTACTGGCCTCAGATGAAAGTGGCTTCTGATACCGACTGTCGGACGTGTGTATCCTGCCAAGCCGGTGGGAAAACAGGGGTGAAGCTGAAAGCTCCCCTGGAACCACTTCCTGTCGTTAGCACCCCCTTTGAAAGGGTGGGCATCGACATTGTAGGGCCATTGGATCCACCAACAACGGCTGTTCACAGGTTTATCCTGGTACTGGTGGATCACACCACACGGTACCCAGAGGCCATTCCTCTGAGGACTGTTACTGCACCTGTAGTGGCTAGGGCCCTGATGGGGATCTTCACCCGGGTGGGTTTCCCCAAAGAAGTTGTGTCCGACAGGGGGACCAACTTCATGTCAGCATAAATGCGGGCAATGTGGAAGGAGTGTGGAGTGACCTACCGGTTCACCACTCCTTATCACCCCCAGTCAAATGCACTGGTAGAAAGGTTCAACAAGACCTTGAAGGGCATGATCAGAAGTCTGCCTGAAAGCCTGCGGAGGAAATGGGACGTCCTCCTACCCTGTTTGCTATTCTCCTACAGGGAAGTGCCACAGAAGGGAGTGGGCTTCAGCCCCTTTGAGCTTCTGTATGGGCACCCTGTACGCGGTCCTCTCAGCCTGGTGAAGGATGGATGGGGAAAGTCTCCCAGGAAACCTCCCCAGGATGTGGTGAGCTACATGCTGGAATTCAGGAGCCAAATGGCGAAGTTGTGGAAGCAAGCTTCTGACAACTTGGAGGCCAGCCAGGCAGTAATGAAGGAGTGGTATGACCACAACGCTCACCCGGTGGAGTTGGAGCCTGGCCAGAAAGTGTGGGTGATGGAGCCTGGAGAGCTAAGTGCCCTCCAGGATCGCTGGACAGGCCCCTTTGAGGTGTTAGAGAAGAAGGGTAAGGCTACATACCTGGTGGACCTTAAGACCCCTCGACAGCCCCTACGGGTGCTACATGCTAACCGCCTCAAACCCCACCATGAGAGGCCCGAGGTCATCTTGATGATGGTGACTGATGGAGGAGAGGAAGCGGAAAGCGAACCTCTCCCAGACTTGTTTTCGTCTCAGGAAAAGGATGGGTCGGTGGAGGGAGTGATTCTCTCCCCATCCCTAACTCCTGAACAGCGAGAGGACTGCCGCCAGATCCTGGAGCAGTACTCTGCGTTGTTCTCCCTTGTCCCGGGAAGGACCCACCTGTGTACCCATGATGTGGATACAGGAGACAGCCCACCAGTGAAGTCAAAGACCTACCGGCTGTCAGACAAGGTGAAGGCTAGCTTCCATGGTGAGGTTACCAAGATGCTGGAGCTAGGAGTTATAGAACCTTCCAGTAGCCCCTGGTCCAGTCCGGTGGTTCTAGTGCCAAAAGCAGCTCCACCAGGCACCACTCTAGAACTGAGGTTCTGTGTGGATTACCGGGGACTGAACTCAGTTACCAAAACTGATGCTCATCCGATCCCTGGGGCGGATGAATTAATTGACCGGCTGGGAGCTGCCCAATACTTGAGTACCTTTGACCTCACTTCAGGGTGCTGGCAGATCTCCCTGACAGATGGAGCAAAGGAAAGGTCAGCCTTCTCCATGCCTGAAGGACACTTCCAATTCTGTGTGATGCCCTTTGGGCTCAAGAATGCCCCTGCCACTTTTCAGCGGCTGGTGAATCAGGTCCTCTCCGGAATGGAGGGTTTCTCCGCTGCTTACCTAGATGACATTGCTGTCTTCAGCAGCAGTTGGGAGGACCATTTGCAACATTTGCAAGCAGTTCTCCAGGCCCTGAAACAAGCTGGCTTGACAATCAAGGCCAGCAAATGTCAGATTGGGCAGGGGTCGGTTGTGTACATAGGCCACTTGGTGGGTAGGGGAACAGTGCAGCCCCTCCAGGCAAAGATTGAGGCAATCATGGCCTGGGAACCCCCCAAGACCCAGACTGAGGTCCGAGCCTTCCTGGGCCTCACAGGTTACTACAGTCGCTTTGTGAAGGGGTATGGCACTATTGTAGCGCCCCTCACAGAGCTCACATCCAAGAAACAACCTCAACGGGTAGTTTGGACAGAGGCTTGTCAGCAAGCCTTTGAAAAATGGAAGCAGGCAATGTGTGCGGCACCGGTCCTGAGGGCCCCAGACTTCTCTAAGGAGTTCATTGTCCAGACAGACGCATCAGAACATGGCATTGGGGCAGTGTTATCGCAACTCAATGAAGAGGGTCTGGATCAGCCTTTAGTCTTCCTGTCCAGGAGACTGCTTCCCCGGGAACAGAAGTGGAGTGCAATTGAGAGGGAAGCTTTTGCGGTGGTGTGGGCTCTGAAGAAGTTGCGGCCATACCTGTTTGGCTCGCACTTCCTGGTTCAGACTGACCACCGACCCCTTTGTTGGCTAATGCAAATGAAGGGGGAAAATCCCAAGTTGTTGAGATGGTCCATCTCCCTACAGGGAATGGACTTCCGAGTGGAACATCGGCCTGGAGTGGACCACGCCAATAAAGACGGTCTCTCTAGGTATTTCCGCCTTAGTGATGAGGACTCCCAAGGGGTTGGGTAGCTCTCCCCACTTTCAGCTGGGGGGGACGCGTGTTAGACCTGTCTGGCCTTTTGCGTAGCCCCTTCTATTAATTATTATTTTGTCCACTTTTTCGCCCCTCATACCCTTTTTATCTTTTTGTGTCCACTGGACTTTTATGGTGTTGTCCTGGGGGATAGGTGCTCTTTCGCCCTCATAGTTTTTTTTCCTGAGGCCTAGGTACCCTTTTCTGACTAGAAAGGTTGGGCCATGTAAAATGGTGGCTAGTAACTGCCACAACTGCCAACTCAGGGACTGGGCCCATAGGATAGAATAGGAAGCATCCAGAACCTTCTGGCTAGTTCTGGACCTTGGGAGCTAAGGGTATAAATAGAACACCTGTGGGGCGACCATTTTGTCTTGTCAGTGAGGAGCAGCTCGAGTATAGGCTAAGGGTCTGGAAGGGGTAGGGCCTTCATAGGGTGGACTACTTTTCAAGGGTTGCCCCCTTACAGGGATCACCACCCCCATTCCTGTAGACCTGACCCAGTTAGTCCCGACCTGCTAACCCTGGACAGGGAGACACCTCAAATTGGGTGTAGGGATTGACACCAGCTAGCGGTGAAACTTAGGGGATCCCAGCTGAGGAGGGCGAGAAGTGAGAAGCACCCCCCCCCCTCTTCCCTTTGTCCAGTATGAAGAGCTAGATTGATCCTTGCAGGAGATATAGGACTGGGGCCCAAAAGCGTGACACTTTACCTCTGACCCACCCCTCCTCTGTGACGGTGGTGCCATTGCCTGCCTATGTAAAATCGGGACCTCTCACCTGCATCAGGAAGTGCAGCAGGAGTTTACCCCCCACCTGTGGAGCCCGAAGTAAGGAGAGTCGGGGCTTCGGTGGGTGGTCCAATAGTCCTGAATCCATTGAGGACGGGCCAGGCGGGGAATCACTGGCGCTGCCGTGAAGGTAAAGTGGAGAGGAGCATAGGGCTGATCGAGCCTGGGGCAGCGCGATTCTGCGCATACTCTCGGCGGTGACCACTTTCCTGTCAGGAGGGGCCTAGGACCGAGCAGGCCCAGAGGTGAGCCACTCCCAGTGCCGTCGAGTGGAGCCGCCTCTTTTTCAGGGCCGCTACTCTCCCGCACCTGCGCCGTAGCGCCGCGGTGAGAGGATCGTCAGAGGCCGCCGGAGGCGGGATCGGAGCCAAGCGCTGGGGACAGACCTAGCGCGACCTCTCCTCAGGGCTGACGCGTGTGCAGACTTTCACCAGGCCCCGAGGTAAGCGCTGTTGGGGACCGGAGGAGGCCCCCGAAGAGAGCTGAACCCTGGGGCTGGAGCTGTGAACTGAGAAAGGCTCTAACAGCCGTCCCAAGTAAGGAGGGAAGTGGGAACTGTTGGGTGCCTAGGTTTTCCTTCAATTCGCCTAGCCACTAACTAGAAACACTGATAAAAGGTGCAGGAGATCGTTTCTGGCACCTAGAGGAGTTCTGTTGCAGGACTATAATGAGGCAGAGATAGGGTGTGGCTCTTCAGTCTAACTGGGATACTGACACCTGGATGTGGGTTACCTGTGACAGAAATTCCAATCGGGTTTGCATGTCAGAGAAACTCTCTGTAAGAAGTTGAAGTGCTAGGAGGCTACAGAACTGAAGGCATCAACTGAGGAAAATTTCTGTTAACACTGTGCAACTGCCTGTTTAGAATGCCTAGGATTTCTTAGGGAATGGAATAGCTTAACTTGCTTAATCTACTGCTCACTCAGTATTTGCTATGTATTACTGCTAATATTCCGGTGGGTAAAGAAGTGTGGAGTTCATATGTAAGTTGATGGAGGAAGTAAAAACATGTCTTTGTAATGTGATTCCAACTGTGTAAAATAAGAGGAGGATAAGGAGAAATGATAGTGTGAGAAAGACAAAAGTGAATCTAATATATTTTTATAAACCAGTCCATATTTTTCCAAAACATTGGTGTAGTGTCGTTTTTGTGTGGAAGTGCATTAAGTTATTAAAGGGTGGTGCGCAACCTTTACACTTGTGCTTCTAGGAACTGACTGTCTTACCCTAGGCCAGGCTACCCTATGTGATCTGGTAACAAAAGGTCTTTTGCATTTGAATTGAAAATGGACGTGGCTTCAGTTTTATGTTGATCCTGTGTTGTAGAAAGTGTCTACTAATAGTCATACTAAAAGCTAGCTCTAAGCAAAGCCAGAACAGAAAAATATGAACCCAGAGATACCCCATAGTTCTACTCATGGTGAAGCCAGGTCTGTATCTTTTGGAAAGGAAAAGGTTCAAAAGTTTGTACTTGCATGTTTGTTGTTTGTTTTTGGGCTGGCTGTCGCTTCCTGTTCAATGGAGCCATGGAAAACGTATCACAGTTAATGAAATAGCCAGTAGCTGTAAGTTCAGTTGTTGAAATTGCATCGTATTTAGTTGAAGTTATTTCTGCTGTTTTTGTTGAAAACCTTGAAATGTTGAAGTTAATAGTTGGTGTCTTTGCTGAAAAAACGTTCAGATGTTGAAGTTATTATTTGATGTTTTTGTTGAAAAACTTGGAAGCTTTTATTATTTGATGCTTTTGTTGAAAAACTTTGAAGCTTTTATTATTTGATGCTGTTGTTGAAAAACGTTGAAACATTTATTATTTGATGTTTTTGTTGAAAAACATTGAAGCATTTATGTATTTTTGTAGAAAAACGTTGAAGCTTTTATTAATTGATGCTTCTGTTGAAAAATATTGAAGCCTTTTTTATTTGATGTTTTTGTTGAGAAAACGTAGAAGCTTTTATTAATAGATGCTTTTGTTGAAAAAACGTTGGTGTACACATTTGTTTTTGGCCAAATTGCACCTTGAGTGTAGTCTTGATTTTTATTTTTAATTTGAAAGGTTGGTTCAAGGAGAACTGGTTCCATTGCATTGTTGCATAGTTCCCCACTCCATGGATTTGATGGCTCAAACCTGATGAGCCTTTCAGTTTGAATTTCTGGAATAGTATTGAGAGGGACGTCTACTATTGTGGAATTCACGAGGCCTACTGCTCAGTATTGGCAACATCGATTTTGGTTGATTCTTTGAAATGAATCTGGTTTTTTATCACAGCAGTATGCGGCAAAAGTCCAGTTCTTGTTCCTTTCACTTTAAGGAGTGGCACACGTATTTCTGTATGAGGGCTCAAATTCCTTTGTGTCCGCGATCTTTTTCTCTCTCTGCCCAGATCCATGACTTTTGGATTCAGCCAGGACTTGCCGTGATTACCTCGACTTCCCAGTGGCGGCCTGTTTCACTTTGACAGAATCTTTGTTTGTTTCTTTGTTTCCTTTAGTTCCTGTAAAACAGCCAAATGATCACAGATACAGAATGGTTTTCATCCGCCACTGTGCCTTCACATGTACGATCAGGTTCCCATAATTGTAAATGGGGTGACACCTCCTAGAGAGCTTCTTGGCTGAGTGTGTATTTCCCCCTGAATCCATATAAGTGTTTGACCCCACTAATACCCCGCCTAATACCCTCGCTGGTAATGATTGCTCTATGCCCCAGTCCTTCCTCTCCTCTACCTTAATTCCCCCAGGATGGCGTTGGAGAGGAGTACCGCAATACTTCGTCCATCCCTTCCATGGCCTCTCAGTAGGCTCGAGAGCCAAATGTGGGGCCACAGTCAGGGTGTAACGTTGATTGCGTATCTCCTGTTGTGGACTCGCAAATCTTTCTATAACAGTTTTGAGCGTCAGCCAAGTATTAAGGCCATACTTATGGGAAACTTGAGCAAGGACCCACTGCCACTAAGATATATTTTAAAGCCACCTCAAAATGTGAGGTGCCGCAGTGGTCCTTTACACGACACGATCAAGTGGACAGTCTGAGGCTGTCTAGCAATGGGACCTGAGCGGGTCTTGTGATGGTGTAGCCTGGAATTCGTTTGCTGATGTTGCAGTTCAAGACAAAGCCAATAGTCTGACTTCTGATCCCAGGCCACCAATAGCACTGTTGTAATGAAGAAATAGTAGCTATTACCCCTCTATGCGAGGAGCCCATGCCATTGTGTGCTTTAAATGATTAATTCCTGCCTACTATCCATATTTGGAAAATACTCTGTCCCCCACTCAAGGAATCTGAGCATATGGAATGTTGTGTGCATCTAACTTGTAGGAGTATTTGAGTGGAAATTTCTTAGGCACTGCTGTGCTGCTTTTGCGTGAAGCAATTACAGCCACCATATTCTAACCGTCGATTCTCGTTGTTGGACGAGTGTGCGCAGCTATGAAAGCTGTGTGAACAGCCCCCCTTTGTGGCTTCAACAGCCACTGAATTCCCTTCAACATGCACGCCATCACGTTAATGACTCAGCGTGTTAATCGCGTGAGTTTTTGGTAGGTCGTTTCTCAACTCCACTACCTGTTCCCATAATTTTGTACTTTAATTGTGCCACCTTGTTTCATCTTTAAACCCATTTTGTTCCCAATGGTGTAAATATTTATTATATCATTGCACACAGTAAAAGGAATCACACACAATGAGTGTGGGGAATTCTCGATCCGTGTTTAAAGGTGCAAGTATCAGGGCTTTAAAAGCTGCCAACCAAGCCGTGCTATTACCTAGAGGTAGTTTTTTTGGTGCAATGAGGACGGAACTTGCCATCCAGCATCTGATCTTTAACAAAGGCGGCCGTTGGGGCAGACCCATCAGTGTAGATTTTTTAAAATTCATACTGATGTTGGAAGAAAAAGATGCAAATTTGAAATGGATACCTTGTGTGGACAAAATGTTAAAGAGGTCTAAGCGCAACCTACCCCAAATAGCCCAAAATAAAGGCTTAGCATGGGGGGGAGGGGGTGAAGCCTAGCAGTGAAAAGGTTAAAGTGTACAGAAAAGTGATGGATGTAATGCGTGAATTAATCTCATCCTGATCCATCGTTATTTTCCATACCATGCCACCTCAGTTTGGGCCCAGTCAAAATCAAATCAGTCTTAACCCAAGACTGGTTTCACACTAGTAGGGCTCATCAGACAGGTATAGCTCGTGACACACTGTATGTCCAGACGTGAGTTCTGTGACACTGTGCCACAGAAATAAAGCTAAAGTAGATTGGAAAGCTTGTGGGCATTCCCTTCTTAAAGAACTGTGGCATTTTATGCATTTTCTTTAATGGAAATCCTGCTTCAGTTGTTTGTTGGAATTTCCCTCACACCAGGATTCTCAACTCATCTTCCACCCTCTGCAGATTCTGTTTCTGTGACATCATCAGCATTGCCAGGTAGCAAAAATGGAAACATAACAAGCAGATGGTTGCTGATAGTGTCATAATGGCTCCATTAGTGCTGCCTAGGACACCGAGGCTGAGAGTTCTAGATCTCAGGCGCAGTGGTCACTTTCCTTGGAGACTTGGAAGGAGCAGGTTGAAGTTGTGTTAGCTCAGGAGAAGTGTAATTTCTTTAAACATTGACATTTATTAGTGAGCTTGACTACTGGTAAGTTAATTTATGTATTAGATTGCTTGTCTGAGGGTCTTTTTTCAGTATGATGGATGGGATACTCAATCAAAATGTGACATATACTACTTCTGCCATATTACAAGTGCCTTAGACTATAAATACACTTGGAATAAGATGGATGTGATATCTCTTATGTTTTGGTTCAAAACCATTATGTTAATATTTAACTTAAATAGAATTTAGGCATTGTTCTACCTCTGAAGGCCTATGTATTTTCCAAATCCATGCACACTTATGTGGTAAGGAGACAGACTAGTGCTATCTCTTCCCAAAACAAAATTGTTTAAAAAACGATTTTCCCTTTCTGTGATTACTGTCTTTGCATGTGGTTGTTACAGTTTAAAATTGCAGTTTTGACCTGCCTGTGATGGCATATTTTATCACCTGTTTTGTGTTTTAAACATGTTGAATTGTTGGATTTGCAGTCCAACCTCTGTAGTTTGTCCCTCTCATTCCTTGGTGACAAATCTGTTTTCCCTCCAAATTTCTACTTTGTTCTGTGCTAAGACCTGTGTGTTAAAACAGCCTCCATTTTGTGTTCACAAGCCAGTGAGGCCAGACCCCTTGCCCCCCCCCCCAGCAACAGGGATATTCTACATCAGAGGGTGCTTCTGTGAGCTGTTTAAACTGTATTTACTGGGGCCTTGGCACTTAGTTCTTTGGCCAGAAGGGGGAGTAAAGTTTTATGTCCTCATTGGTTGGGTATTTGAGGGTTCTGATTGGTTTCTGGGTCTGTGATTCAATCATTGTAGGGTTGGGACTAGTGCTAGGGTTAGGATTTCTATTGGAAGTAGGAACTAGGGCTACCTGTACCATTGGCTGCTTGGACTTGGGTTGGGACTACTGGTAGGGCTAAGGCCTTTATTGGACATAGAGATCAGGGTTTTTTAACTGATTGGGTGCTTGGACTAGGGCTAAGATTGGCAGTAAGGTCCTGGTCTCCCATTGGTTCTAGATTTTAGGGCTAGTGTTGTGATTGGATAGTGTTAGGGCTGGAGGTTCCCATTGGCAGAAGGGGTCACCTGATTACAAGGGCTATACAAGGCCAGGGTTAGTGCGTCTCAGCCCGGGCATCGAGGCTAAGGGCGGAGAAGACAAGCGTAGTTGCCTGTTTGAGCCTGTTCGAGACTGGTCGGGACTAGGGCCAGAAATGCTGCCCTTTTTCTCATTTCTCTTCCTACTGCAAACACGTAAAAACAAATTAAAAGTCTTTCACTCTTTAATCCCTCCACTATCCTTTTCAATCAAAATTAACAGACTAACAAGTTCACTTCTCAAATTCCATATTCAACTATACTAATATACTGCCCAAATAACAGAATAACATATCTACTACTCAAATTACTTCATATTTATACTATACTAATTTTAAACACAAATACTTTATGGGTTCAGGAGTGGCTGACGTGCCAGAAAAGCGCTTCAACCCCCATCAGGGGTAACAAGTGCTATATGAATGCTAATCTTTATTCCCCTTTTATCCCCCCGCTATCCTTCTCACTCATAGTAACAGACTAATATCCACCACTGAAATTACCTCATATTTCACCATATTAATTCGCCACTAATCCTTTATAGGCTTCCGGAATAGCGTGCGTCAACAAGCGATAAATTAATAGAAACTTTTGTCCTCCTCTATCCTTCTGCTACCATTCCATATCCAAATACCTGAATAACCTATCCACCACTTAAAATGTAATTGCATGTTTCACTATACTAATTCAACACTAATCCTCCATGGGTCCCGGAGAAGCGTGCTACCCACCGAAAAAGCTCTTTGACGCCTCGTCAGGGGTAGTAAGCGTTATATAAATGCAATTACAATACAATACAATACATACTGAGGACAAATGATGAGGCTTTACTGCTATGCTATGCTAATGAGTGTCTTGGGAATTTTGAGCACATCTGTATGAAAAATATGCAGCTTCACTTTTCACTGTAACATTGCACTCAATCTATTTCAATGGAACACACATGACTTTCCTGGAAATTTAGTTGGAAGTGTAGCAAAATAACTGGATCTATTTCTCAGTAAACAGTGTGAGTTATCAAGGTAAGAAAATAAATAATCACACACACACACACATTTGAGTATGTTATTTTATTGATATCTATTATGTTTTCTATGGCAAACATGTTCTTGGCTTTCAATTAAGTACCCAAAGATATTTGTACACCATGTACCTGCTTAGATGATTTCTTGCTTAGTCAAAAGGTTATGTTTTATGTTTACATTTTAAATTTTCTTTGGTGATTGATTTATGTTTAAAACATCTAGAAATGTGGTAATTGAGTGTGAAGTGGTGTAGATGTTAGGAGCTCTAGTCTGTAAATGTTACGCCTTACCTAATTTGTGATTATCTAAAATATATTTGGCGGTATTGTATTGTCCTCAAAATTCTATAGGCATCTCTGTTTTTGTTTGCTATTGTGCACATTTAGGTTTTCTAGTAACTTTTGTTTTTTGCTGCTCATTTGGGCTAGAGATTTTGCTATTAAACACTGCTGTTCCTTCCTTCTTTTATTGTGGGTCTTGTGTTTGAGGGCTGTCAGGTTGCACATCCGTGTTATGAACTTGGATAGTGGTACAGTACAAGAGGAAAACATACAGGCTGTGGTAAAAAGGAAGAAGGATTACTTGTCTTCTGTTCAAACACTATTCACCACCTAGAGATAGCTACAATTTGTTTACATTCGGGCTAGGCTTGTCGACCTATCAAATAGTATTAAAGAATAAATGCTTATGAAATATATTTGCATCTAATCAATGTCAGTGGTGATAGTTTTAAATCTGTTGATCAGCCTTACAACCTAACAAAATATTACTAGTTAGTGAGCTGGTAATATGAGTCCTAGATGTTTTAAACAGGAACGGAATGAGGTGGTGTTCAACCTGGCCCTTTATGCAAGGTCATCCACCATTTTTTTCTTCATTCGCTGAACTCGTTTTTGATGGCTTTTAGGGCTGCTAAATAGTGGTAAACAAATTATGGTCTCCCTTGTAAACAGGGTAAAGATGGCGTTTTTCTGATTGGTTACATTTACTTTACTTGTAAGACCCTATTATATCTTACTAAATATACCCAGGGCCTGGAAATTAAATGCTACTAGTGCTTTGCAGCACTTATTGTGCCCTCCTCCCCCACTAAAGTAGCACTGCAAAACATGTCTCAGGCCTACCACTAAAATCTGTAGTTATGTGTTAAACTGCCATTTCAACCAGTCATTACAAACCTTTTGCTAGTCCTAAACCGTCCTATTTAATACTTATAATTCACCCATAATATATAGGGCAGAGTGCATTGTATTTAAAATTCAGGACAAGTTTATTTCAGTTTTACATGTCCTGACAGTGAAAAACTCCTAGAAGAAGTTTTTAGGGTTGTAAAACAAACTCCCATGGATAAACAATGGGCTACCTTGTTACGCTTAAGAAGTCAGGACTTCAATTTGGGACCATATCAAGAGACACTGTTTCCATTAAAATAAATTGTAATTTGAAATCCTCTTTAATGATAAACCCGGATTTTAAGTTGTTATTCTGGAAAATCCAATTTTAGAAAGTGTGCATTTTTCTGCATAAAGAAAGTTTGCATTTCTGCCAAGGTCCAGGATCACATGACTGTGAATGTGTGTGCTGTTGTGTTTTGTATATTACTTCCAGATATGGGGACGAACAGGTCTTGGGGTGGGGTGGGGTGTTCACCTCCTAACAAGGATGTACTTGAAGGTTGTACTTAGCCTTCCTGAACATCATAGCAAAGCCTCAGGGCTTGCCCCCCCCCCCAACTTCTAAGGGTTGCCTGTTGTGTCACTGACAAATGCAGCTCACAAATAGGCCTGTCTACCCTTTGTTACCCTACACATTTTGGAGCCAAATACAAATAAGAGGCAAGTGTATACAGAGGGGACATCCCTCACCTGCAGGCTGGCACTGAGGATAAAAGTAGCACCTTCAAAACCTCTCATCAGAACACTGCTGGTCCTGTGGAAGATTCAAGAAAAGGACTGTCCTACTATCTGAAGAAAGAAGATTGGACCTGCTTGACTTGAGCTCAGACTCCACATAAGCTATTCAAAGTGTCAGTTGATTCTCCTGTTAGAGCTACAGGGAAAAATAAGCTTCCGGATGTCTTCCTGCAACTGTCAAGCCGAACAGAACTAACTGGTCCTGCATGGACCGGCCTGAGCCCTGGTGCTGGCCTCTGCTGGATTGAGTGCTGATCCCTAAGAGGTGCATATCCAGGTTGTGACCCTCAACTGCCATCAGAGTGTTCTCTTCTTGCCTGAAAACCACAAGTCCTGAGTTCCTGGTGAAGATAAGGTTTTTGTCAGTGTGCAACTACGAATGTACTCCTCATGTCGCCTGGCAACCATCTGTGATGCCCGCTGACATGAATCTCCTGTGACAACCTGCTCTTTGCCTCCCCTTCAAGAACCAGCATCAGCAGCAGTAGCCTGTGATGACTGCCAACATGAAACTCCAGTGACGTAGAAAGATTTGGGATCTTTCTTGTGTAGTGTTTTTACTTTATCACTTTATTTGTTTGAGTGCAGCATAAGTGGTATCCACATTACCACTAAATTAAGCATGAGTCCTTTTGTGCTAGGTACCAGAGGATAAGCACAGGCTTACTTAGTGACTTTTGTGGTTCACCCAGACAAGGAATGTATTTATTATTAGAGTGGTGCTTCCACTTCTCTCAACTAAGAACCCAGAGTCAGATGCATCAACAATCCATTTTTGCGATTTCTTAATTGCGAATTCTTACGATTCGCAATAAGAAAATCGGAAAATAGAATGCATGAAATTGTGTTTAACACCTTCTGCGATTCATAGGGGATCGCAAATGACCTACCTCATGAATATTAATGGGGTAGATCGCAATTTACGACCCCCTCGGAAGTGCAAAAATCACTTGAATGGTGGTCATGGGGCCCCTCTTTTTTTTTGTAAATACAGGGAGGGGGCACCCCGGCCCCTGCCTGCTCCCCGCATCCTGCAGAAGCCTGCATTGATTTTGGACAGAGGTAGCTGCTAAACACGCAGCTCCCTCTGTCCCAAAGCAATTCTGCTCTGCTTTCAGACAGTGAGAGTATTTATAATGTGCTTGATGAAAGCGGAGCAGCATTTGCTAGAAGCCATGGCAAACATCAATGTCCCAGGAGGGGGCCTCCCTGTGACATTGCAAGAGCGCCCAGGCCATCTACGGATCCACAAGTAGGGCCACTTGGCCCCCCTCTTTCAAGTATTTAGCCCAGGGGAGATGGTGGTCCCCGGGGCCAGGGGTCCACAATGGACACCCTCCCATTATTCTGTTTGTGCCCCAGGGAGGTAGCTGTACCCGGGGAGCAACGTAGCTCCACCACAAATATACTATTTCTGCCCTGGGGAAGTGGTTGTCACCGGGGCAGCAGGGGAGGCAGTAGGGCCACTCCAACATTCCTTCTTAAATAATGTAAGTGCTCCAGGGAGGTGGCGGACCCTGGGGCTGCCAGGGGGCTGGACGGGCTCCCCATGTTTACATTGTTCAGTGCCCCTGGGAGAGGGTGGTCCCTGGGGCTGTGGGGGCTACGCAAGCCCCCTGCATTTGTGTGCTTAAGTGCACCGGGTAGGTTGCAGTCCTCATGGCTTTTCGAAAGCCTAGGAGGGAGCCCCATGAACCTTTTCCTTGATTGTAATATGCCCCTGGGATTTGGCCGACCTGGGGTCTTCATAAAAAAAAAAACAGTGGGCGCCCATGCATCTTTTTTATAAAAGATTTCTTACATCCCTAGATATCTAGATTTTTTTAACTTTAATATCTCTGAAGCTGTTCAACAGTAGGGAATTCCCAAGCTCTATCCAAAACTAATGAATAGCAGGGTTATTGCGAGCACATTGATAATTGGTTAGAATGTGTAGCTCTTCGGGCAGCTTTATCTTTAACCTGTTATATGCTCTGCCCCCAACGCATGTCAGGTTCCCCACCCCAGTACAGATGGACACTCTAGAGTCCTTTTGGTTTCACTCAGCTATGCCACCTTATCGCGGGGCTCTATACTGTGTTCTGATCGGTAAACAGCGTTTACAACAAATCTTTT
The DNA here is from genome assembly GCF_964263255.1 of Lissotriton vulgaris. Taxonomy (NCBI): domain Eukaryota; kingdom Metazoa; phylum Chordata; class Amphibia; order Caudata; family Salamandridae; genus Lissotriton; species Lissotriton vulgaris. The sequence goes on along the minus strand of NC_141685.1, from coordinate 1,362,880,966 downwards.
ACCCCGCAGGGAATCACAGCACGGTCGTTAGAACGACTGTGTTGTGATTCCGCATACCATTACTCCGCAAGTCGGAACAACGACTTGCGGAGGGGGGAGGTGTTGGATTTAAAATCCAACACCTTCCCTAGTGTCCGCACAGACTAGAGTTGGAATAGTAAATTATACTATTCCAACTTCCAGCGCCCCCCTCCGCAAGTCGTTGTTCCGACTTGCGGAGTATTGGTATGCGGAATCACAACACGGTCGTTGTAACAACCGTGTTGTGATTCCCTGCCTGGAAAAAGAATGTGGGATTTAAAGGTATATACGTTCTGATCAGGCATATTTGGTGTTTATGCTCAGCCAACTCCTACTAGTTAGGAGGCTAGTGGCACTTTGTCACCCCTCATGGGAATACCCCATTTACAAATTCTATTGGCTTTCTCTGAGTTGGGTTGGGACAGAGATGGTTGGGATGGATTTAGTGAGTTGAGAATGCTGAAGTGGGTGGGGAGCCTGGGGTGGGGGGAGTGGGATGGGGGTTTGGCAAGCGGGAGATGTGGGTGAAGGGTTGGTCCGGCACCTTTAGTTTTTGGTGTACTACCCTTTTTTTTTTGCAGGAGCATGCACAACTCTTTTTATTGTTCTCATTGACAGTTCGCACAAGATCCCTACGATATAATTAGTGGTAAAGTGAGACTGTTAACTTGAAATATCTGTGGTCTCAACACCGCTAGCAAGACCCGCTCTATATTTGCTACTTTAGACAGGATGGATGTGCAGATAGCCTTTTTGCAGGAGATCCACCTCACAAAACTGTCTGAAAGAAATATTGGGAATCGGTGGGCGGGGGTGCGAGTGATGTCCTCGTATTTCTAGTTGTGCAAGAGGGGTGATGATATTGATAAAACAAGGCATCCCATTTACCATTCTCCGCACAGACACGGATGAAACTGGCCGGCTTGCGATATTACATGGGCAACTGGGTGGGGTGAGTGTATTGTTGTTAAATGTGTATGGCCCGAGTATAGATGATCCAACCTTCTTTTCTGATGTGTGGCGCCGCATTACCAGCTTCCCGGAGGTTGAGATACTTTGGGGTGGCGACTTTAATGCGTGCCTGTATATGAATGTAGATTGCATGGGTAGTGAGACTTCACGAGCCAAGCAGGCATCTGAGGTGTTGCGGCGACTGATGGATGCTGGCCAGCTGTGGGATGTGTGGCGCTTGCGACATCCTGGGGCGCATGAGAGTACATTTGTTTTCTCGGTTCATGGGACTTGGTCCCTCCTGGATTTCTTGCTGGTCACTGAGGCTGTGTGTACCTGGGCAGTGGATGCCCGTCATATGGTCCGGATATTCTCAGCCCATTCTCCTGTGCTGTTGGAGCTGCAGGTTCCTGCTTGTCAGAGACCAACTTTCCCTTTGCATCTGCAGCGTTCCTTGCTATCAGACCCTGTCGTTAAACATGAAATTGGGGAGGCTATACATAATTTTTTCAAGGAGAACGAGGGTTCTGTTGATAGCGGGGGCGTACTCTGGGAGACATTTAAGATTACTATTAGGGGTATGTGCATGGGCGCGCAGGTGGGCGTTTCGCGAAATTTGCCGCACAGGATTTAAAAATTGGCTGCAGATATCTCCGCTCTGAAAAGATCTTATGACTCGGACCCTTCCCCTTCGATACTCTCGGCAATCCGGGAATTGGTTACCGAACACAACGAGACAGTAGATCAGGAGATGGCCCATAGGTCCAGACTTAGTAAAGCTTGTTATTATGGGGAGGGGGGCAGACCTAGCCTCTCCCTGGCTCAGAAGCTATCTGATCCTCGTAGCCAGGACCATATTAAGGAGATTCTCGATGAGGTGGGGGAGGCGCATTATACCACAGCGGACATTAGTGAGATCATCCTGGACTTTTATGCGAAGTGATATGCAAGCAGAGCAGACACACTGCAGGAAGAGATCCATGAATACCTCAACGAAATTGCTCTGGCTGTGGCTGTCTTTGGGTCACTGAGAATATCTTATGCAGCCTTTCGATGAGGAGGATGTCAAATTAGCTATCATGTCACTTCCTACCTGCAAGGCTGCGAGCTTAGATGGGCTCCCTAGTGAATTTTATAAATCCTATATGGATGCACTAGGTCCTAGACAGCTAGCGGTCTTTGTGGAGGCATATGACATGGGTCGTCTCCCAGCCTCCTTATGGGAAGCCCTTTTGGTGATGCTACTGAAACCTGACAAGGCTTCCAATTGCTGTGACCCTTATAAGTCTCTCTCCATTATTAATATTGACGCCAAGATTCTGGCCAAAATGATTGCTATGCGTTTACAGCCTTGATCCCTCCGTTGGTTCTTCCCGGTCCAATCTGGGTTCATGCCAACATGGTTAACCATGCACAATTTACGTACTCTTTTCGCCACCTTACACTGCTTTGACTCCGACTTTCAGGTTGTTGCTGTGCAGCTCGATGCAGCAAAAGCGTTTGATCCGCTCTAATGCAGCTTCATGTTCACGGTCCTCTTGAGACTGAGATTTCCTCCTTTTTTCTTCAGTGAAATAGAGTACTGTATACCGAACCGGCAGCCAGGGTTCATATTAGTGGCTGGGTGTCATCCGATTTTTTCATCAGAAGGGGCACGCTGCAGGGTTGCCCCTTGTCGCCGCTGCTATTTGCTCTGGCTTTTGAGCCTCTCGCCTGCAAGCTCCGCCAGTTGCATGCATCAGCAGCATTGAGCTTCGGCAGCGCCCACTTATAGTGGCGCTATATGCCGATGACATGCTCTTGTATGTCCGTGAACCTGCAGTCTATCTTTCAGAACTGCTCAGAGAATATGTGAAATTCGAGCGCTTCTCCGGTGTAGGGATTAATTGGGCTAAATCGACTGTTTTCCCTCAGATGGCTGGCACCCAGGAAGTCACACTGGACCCAGGACCCGGTTAAATATCTGAGTATCTGGCTTCATAGGGACCTTGAGCAGGTGATATCTATGAATTATGGCAGCACCATCTCCCACATTGCAGATAAAGCTGCGCGCTAGGCTCGACTACCTCTTTCACTCGCAGACCGCATAGCTGTGATCAAAATTACCATTTTACCTAAATTATTGTACTTATTTGTAAACATTCCTATCCACTTGAATCTTACCCTTTTTAAAACTTTGCAGACTGCCCTGTTGTCGTTCGTCTGCGGGGGAATCCGAGATGTAGTTGGAATACTCTTGTGTTACCATTTTACCGCGGCGGCTTCGAGGTCCCAGATATGCATCTCTACTATTTATGCACCCAAGCTCAATTTGCGCACTATTTATGGTTCTATCTGCAGTGGTCCCTGTCCCACACAGCGATAGAGGTGGATGCTATCCTCCCACTTCTGCTTGCCGCGGCTACCCTTTCAAGCGGTGACGGAGGTCCTCAGGCAGAGCTTATTCTAGTGCTATGTATTGCCAGGGCCTAGCGGTCCCTTGCCCGCAGAGCACAGCTGGATTACCTTAATGCCCCAAAGCTGCCTGTTGTGGCTCATCCGGATATCTCTGCGGTGCAGGAGCGTTCTGCCCTACGTGTGCTACATGCGGTTGGGGTTGGGAAGATGGCCGACCTATACAAACATGGCTAGTTCCGCTCACTACAAGATAATCAGGCGGGTCAGGCATCCACCCGACGCTGTGCTTCACATGTGTCAGTGTGTGACAGGCATTAGGGTAATCTACCCTGATTATCCAATAGAACCACAGCCGTAGTGCATGATGCAGACAGTGCTCTCTGGGGACAAAAGTAAGCATTTTATCACTAACCTATACACTGCATCTCAACGTGAGAAGGACCAGGAAAAACACCCTTCATTTCTTAAATGGAACACAACCTTGGGGCACACTTTCCCACTTGAACATTGGCAGTTCTGCTATATATTGATGGGGCGTCTTACCGCCAATTGTAATTTACGAATTATCCATTTCAAGTTCTTCCATCAGTGGTATTATACACCTCTGCAATTAAAGAAATATGACTTGCGTGACTCTGCCTGCTGTGTGAGGAGCGGGCAGGCTGATGCCGATTTTCTGCATTTAGCATGCAGTGTGCAGGGGTGGCTGCCTTCTGGGTTAAAGTAGAGAATGTGTTGACCAAGGTGGTGATGGAGCGAGTGTGGTGTGTGCCAGAGGTGTGTCTGCTGGGAGATGTAACAGGCGTTTGGTTGCAGTAGCAACCTTAATGGCCAAGCGGGCTGTGGCACAATGCTGGGATGGAAATATTCTCCCTACAGTTTAAAAATGGGTTTGGGATCAAACTTATTGCAGGGAACAACTGGAGACCTATGCAGAGGATCTGGCTGAATCCTCTTGTCCCAAAGATTTCTGGGCCCCACTGACAATGTATCTTTTGAGTCATCCAGATTTGTGAAGCTTCCTGCTCCTAGCGTTTTCTTTTCTTTTACTATGTTTAGGTCTGTGTCTCAATGGGGGCTATTGTTGTTCAACTCACGTGCTGTGTCCCTAGATTTCCTTGACAATGCCATTCAAGTGCCTTGCTTCTTTGATACTGTTTTTCTTTAAGTGCTGAGGGCGCAGGGTTGGGGGGTGGGGATTGTTGACTCTCTGAGCTGCTTTATAGTTGCATCCTTCTCCACTATGAAGACACTTTATCTTAAAAATGCTTGTGCATTCAAACGCCGGAAATACTCGGGGGTGTACGGGCGGACATTAGGGTTTACATGGCTGAGAACGAGGGTTCTGTGGAATCCGGCGCTATCCTCTGGGAGGCGATGAAACCAGTGCTCCGTGACCGCATCCAGAGTAGGCTGGGAGAGGCCAGGCGTGCACAACAGGGCAAGATAGCGAGTGAGGAGGCGAATGTCCTGGCCTTGGAAACGGAGTACCTCCAGCAGAATGAAGAGGTGAGCCTTAGACGGCTGCTTGACGCGCAGAGGCACTATAGGGAGTTGGCCACGGACGAAGCTCGCACCCAGGCTCTGGCGACTCTCCACAGGCTCTACGACGTGGGCGACAAGTCGGGCAAACTTTTGGCCTGGCTGAGCAGAAAGGAGCGTACGTCGCGCTGGGTGGATCAGGTCCAGTTGACTGGGGACAGGAGGGTGACCACTGATGAGGGTATAGCGGAAGCCTTTGCATCCTATTATGAGGACTTCTACAGGGCCAGGGACCTGGGGGACAGTGAGGACGCCCAACGATACATGGGCGACATGGAGGTGCCTACCCTGTCCACAGAAGCTAGTGCCACCTTAGAGGCGGACTTAACCCTTGAGGAGTTATCGGAGGCCATAGCGGCAATGAAGCCGGGGAAGGCCCCGGGGCCGAATGGTTTCCCGGCGGAGTTCTTTAAACGGACTGCGGACTTATTGCAGCGGCACATGAAGGCCCTCTTTACCGAATCATACCGGGCGGGGAGCCTCCCTCCGGACCTGGACCTGGCTATCATTGTGCCAATCTACAAAGAGGGGAAACCTAGAGATGACTGCTCATCCTACCGCCCAATCTCATTGCTAAATATAGAGACAAAAATTCTGGCCACAGTCCTGGCTCGTCGCATGCGACAGGTCATCACTGAGTTAGTGCATATGGACCAGTCCGGCTTTCTTCCGGATAGGGCCACTAAACTAAACCTCCGTCGCACCCACAATTGGTTACAGGAGGTCTCCAAGAGAAGTGAACCCCATTGGTTCCTCTCCTTGGATGCGGAGAAGGCATTCGACGCAGTCCACTGGCCTTTCCTGTTGGAGACCCTCCGAAGGTTTGGGTTTGGGCCCAAGTACTTAAAATGGGTACAGCTCCTCTACTCGGGCCCGAGAGCGAGAGTACGAGTCAATGGGAAGCTATCTCGCGAGTTCCCTATCGGGCGGGGCACACGACAGGGCTGTCCACTGTCCCCCCTCCTGTTCACCCTCACCATCGAGATCCTCGCGATACGAATCAGGCAGAACCAGTCAGTCAAAGGGTTTACATGGGGGGGTTCAGTTGCCACACAGGAAAAAATATCCCTATATGCCGACGACGTACTACTGTTCGTGACAGACCCAGACACGACTATCCCGGCACTATTCAGTGAGCTTGACGACTTTGGGGCGCGAGCAGGCCACAAAATAAACTGGCACAAATCAATCCTCTACGATCCACAAGGCATGGAGAGGGGGGCCTGCCTGCCAGAGTCACTGATACATACTAACGACGGCTTCCAATACCTGGGAGTCTTTATAACACTAGATAGGACGCGCTCCTTCACTACCAATTTATCCCGCATTATGCTGGAGGCCACGGCTGAGATGGACAGGTGGAGACAGCTCCCGCTCACCTTACTGGGGCATGCTGCACTATATAAAATGATCATCCTCCCTAAGTTCCTTAACGCGCTCCAGAATGAGTACTATCCATTGCCGAATAAGACCCTGGACACAATCCACGCTGACCTGCGAGCCTTCCTGTGGCTGGGGAAACAGCCGAGAGTGGCGCTCTCCACCCTGCAGCGACACCAATACAGTGGGGGGATTTCGCTCCCCAACCTAGAGGCCTACTACTGGGCGGAACATCTCGCCCCAATCAACGAATGGCTACACGCTGCAGCCGACCACCCCACCTACGCCTTGGAAAGGTCTAAATGGTCAAGTAAAACTATACTACACTATCTGTATGGGGAAGCGGTGGGAAAGCAGTTTCTCCCTGCCACCAGGATTACGTTAACAGCCTGGAATAGGGCATCCAAAAGAATGGGTTGGGAAAAACGGCCCACTAGACAGACACCCCTCTGGTGCTGTACATGGTTGGGAGAGCTCCGTAAACTGAAAGGCTTCAGACAGTGGGACGACATTGGCATCTCCACAGTGGGGGACGTGATAGCAAGGGGAGACCTGAAAACATTCCAAGCACTTAAAGACGAATTTGGCCTGCGCAACACCCAATACTAAAAATACGCTCAACTGAAACACACATGGAGGGCACAAAACATTGCGCTTTCGGACCTTCCTGAATATGCTCCATTAGAGGGTAGGCTGCTGCAGGAACAGATAGGGAGGGGGGCGGTATCCCTCACATATAGAACCTTGACCAACAACATGCTGGGGGATCTGCAGGTGCTACGGGCTAAATGGGAGGCGGAGGTGGGAGACATGGAGGATCTAGACTGGGAGCTCGCCCTCATGCATCCCCGGGAGGTGGCCATCAAATCGAGGCTCCGCCTTATTCAATTTAAGGTGCTGCACAGATCATACTTTGACAGGGTGAGGCTCTTTAGAATGGGCAGAGTACCTGACACGACATGCCTTAGGTGCCGCCAGCAGAGTGCGGATTTCTTCCACATAATCTGGGGCTGTGCAGTCATCCAGGACTACTGGGAGAGTGTGTTCCTGGAACTGGGGGAGGTGCTGGGAGTGGACTTTCCACGGGATCCCAAATTGGCACTGTTGGGCTCGACTACAGAAGTAGACCTACCCCGCCCCTTGATCATCTTTCTGGTATTAGCACTAGTGGTGGCGAAACGGGACATTGCACGGCGCTGGGGGGCCCCTGAAAAACCAGACTTAGAGGAATGGAGGCGTGGATTGGATCTGTACATGGCTGCGGAGAGAGTGACCTACAAAGCAAGGGGTTGCCCCAAAAAGTTCCGGAGGGTTTGGGCCAAGTGGAGGCACTATCACGGACTAGAATGAGATATTGTGAACTGCAATCCTGAAGCCTATGGAACCCAAGCCTGAATTGTCTGGACGCCGGGATTGCATGCTTGATAACTGTATACCATACTGCCCAGTTCCTGTGCTAGGGACGGACAGGAACGCCTGAGTGGGGGGGAGAGGAGACCGGGTAGGGGGCGATGGGAGGGAGAGGGTAGAGACCTGCTGTTTTATGGGATGTTTCTAGTTTATTGTTCCTTTTTTTCAGTGGCTGTTTCAAAAGCAAGAGTTCTAATAAGGGGTGATATGTCTAACGACACCAGAAAAGTTGCGTGCTGTCGGCTAGAGCGGAATGTTGACGCTCTACCGAGTGCTGATCCTTTGCATGTGTGATCCTTCTGACGCAACAATAAAAAGAATTTTGAAAAAAAAAAAAAAAAATGCTTGTGCTATATCATGCTATGAAGTCGCTGATGGCTCCCTATTGGAGCATTTGGATTGTAACTGCAAGCTTTCAATAACAAAAATTAAAAAGAACACTGGAAGGAGGTTAAAAGCACAACAAATTGCAAAAATAGGCTATGTCCCAATAAAATACCACAACTGTGCAGAAAATGTTGTTTGTCTAATAAAAGTCTGCCTGTCCCTGAATGCTGGGAAGATGGTGATGTCAGCACAACAAACCCTTTGTTGATACCACTTTCAGGGGAATACAAGCACTTTTTTCTGCAGAAATTTTTCTCATTTGTTCCTCACAAAACCCAAAGTTTAGCTGTATTTTGGCTAATATCTGCGTCGCCTTCATAGGAACACACAACCCATGGGTACCTTTCAAATCCACCTGATGTTGGAAGAAAAGGATGCAAATTTGGAATGGATACCTTGTGTGGACAAAATGTTAAAGAGGTCTAAGCGCAACCTACCCCAAATAGCCCAAAATAAAGGCTTAGCATGGGGGGAGGGGGTGAAGCCTAGCAGTGAAAAGGTTAAAGTGTACAGAAAAGTGATGGATGTAATGCTTGAATTAATCTCATCCTGATCCATCATTATTTTCCATACCATGCCACCTCAGTTTGGGCCCAGTCAAAATCAAATCAGTCTTGACCCAAGACTGGTTTCACACTAGTAGGGCTCATCAGACAGGTATAGCTCGTGACACACTGTATGTCCAGACTTGAGTTCTGTGACACTGTGCCACAGAAACAAAGCTAAAGTGGATTGGAAAGCTTGTGGGCATTCCCTTCTTAAAGAACTGTGACATTTTCTGCATTTTCTTTAAGGGAAATCCTGCTTCAGTTGTTTGTTGGAATTTCCCTCACACCAGGATTCTCAACTCATCTTCCACCCTCTGCAGATTCTGTTTCTGTGACATCATCAGCATTGCCAGGTAGCAAAAATAGAAACATAACAAGCAGATGGTTGCTGATAGTGTCATAATGGCTCCATTAGTGCTGCCTAGGACACCGAGGCTGAGAGTTCTAGATCTCAGGCGCAGTGGTCACTTTCCTTGGAGACTTGGAAGGAGGAGGTTGAAGTTGTGTTAGCTCATGAGAAGTGCAGCTTCTTTAAACATTGACATTTATTAGTGAGCTTGACTACTGGTAAGTTAATTTATGTATTAGATTGCTTGTCTGAGGGTCTTTTTTCAGTATAGTGGATGGGATACTCAATCAAAATGTGACATATACTTCTTCTGCCATATTGCAAGTGCCTTAGACTATAAATACACTTGGAATAAGATGGATGGGATATCTCTTATGTTTTGGATCAAAACCATTATGTTAATATTTAACTTAAATAGAATTTAGGCACTGTTCTACCTCATAAGGCCTATGTATTTTCCAAATCCATGCACACTTATGTGGTAAGGAGACAGACTAGTGCTATCTCTTCCCAAAACAAAGTGGTTTAAAAAACGATTTTCCCTTTCTGTGATTACTGTCTTTGCATGTGGTTGTTACAGTTTAAAATTGCAGTTTTGACCTGCCTGTGATTGCATATTTTATCACCTGTTTTGTGTTTTAAACTTGTGGTTTTCCCTACCCATGATTGCTTGCATTTAACATGTTGAATTGTGGGATTTGCAGTCCAACCTCTGTAGTTTGTCCCTCTCATTCCTTGGTGACAAATATGTTTTCCCTCCAAATTTCTACTTTGTTCTGTGCTAAGACCTGTGTGTTAAAACAGTGCACCCCAGACTCCATTTTGTGTTCACAAGCCAGTGAGGCCAGCCCCCCTGCCCCCCCCCCCCCTAGCAACAGGGATATTCTACATCAGAGGGTGCTTCTGTGAGCTGTTTAAACTGTATTTACTGGGGCCTGTGCACATAGTTTTTTGGCCAGGAGGGGGAGTAAAATTTTATTCAAACAGTATTGTTAGATTTCGAGTTAGTGAATCCTTTTCCTGAAGAAGTATAAAGTGTGGATTAAGCCTGTCTGTCTCCTAGGAGATTCTGAACAGGAAAAGCAACTTCCAACTCCCTGGCCAGCAAACATTGTCTGAGGTCGCTGGGACCTTATATGGTCTGCTAGTGGTTGGCACATGTTTACACTGATTGATGGTTGTATCTGGTGTTTCTATTGGCTTAGGGTTAATGTCCTCATTGGTTAAGTATTTGAGGGTTCTGATTGGTTTCTGGGTCTGTGATTCAATCATTGTAGGGTTGGGACTAGTGCTAGGGTTAGGATTTCTATTGGAAGTAGGAACTAGGGCTACCTGTACCATTGGCTGCTTGGACTTGGGTTGGGACTACTGGTAGGGCTAAGACCTTTATTGGACGTAGAGATCAGGGGTTTTGAACTGATTGGGTGCTTTGACTAGGGCTAAGATTGGCAGTAAGGTCCTGGTCTCCCATTGGTTCTAGATTTTAGGGCTAGTGTTGTGATTGGATAGTGTTAGGGCTGGAGGTTCCCATTGGCAGAAGGGGTCACCTGAGTACTAGGGCTACACAAGGCAAGGGTTAGTGTGTCTCAGCCCGGGCTTCGAGGCTAAGGGCAGAGAGGACAAGGGTAGTTGCCAGTTTGGGCCTGTTCGAGACTGGTCGGGACTAGGGCCAGAAATGCTGCCCTTTTTCTCATTTCTCTTCCTACTGCTAACACCTAAAAAAAAAGAAATCTTTCACTCTATTATCCCTCCACTATCCTTTTCAATCAAAATTAACAGACTAACATGTTCACTTCTCAAATTCCATATTCAACTATACTAATATACTGCCCAACTAACTGAATAACATATCTACTACTCAACTGAATTCATATTTGTACTGTAGGAATTTTAAACACAAATCCTTTATGGGTTCAGGAGTGGCATGCTACTCACCAGAAAAGCGCTTCAACCCCCATCAGGGGTAACAAGTGCTATATGAATGCTAATCTTTATTCCCCTCTTATCCCCCGCTATCCTTCTCACTCATAGTAACAGACTAATATCCACCACTGAAATTACCTCATATTTCACCATATTAATTCACCACTAATCCTCTATGGGTCCCGGAGTAGCGTGCACCCGCCGAAAAAGCTCTTTGACGCCTCATCAGGGGTAGTAAGCTTTATATAAAGGCAATTACAATACAATTCAATGCATACTGAGGACAAATGATGAGGCTTTACTGCTATGCTATGCTAATGAGTGTCTTGGGAACTTTGAGCACAGCTCTATGAAAAATATGCAGCTTCACTTTTCACTGTAACATTGCACTCAATCTATTTCAATGGAACACACATGACTTTCCTGGAAATTCAGTTGGAAGTGTACAAAATAACTGGATCTATTTCTCAATAAACAGTGTGAATTATCAAGGTAAGAAAATAAATAATCACACACACACACACACATTTGAGTATGTTATTTTATTGATATCTATAATGTTTTCTATGGCAAACATGTTCTTGGCTTTCAATTAAGTACCCAAAGTTATTTGTGCACCATGTACCTGCTTAGATGATTTCTTGCTTAGTAAAAAGGTTATGTTTTATGTTTGCATTTTTAATTTTCTTTGGTGATTGATTTATGTTTAAAACATCTAGAAATGTGGTAATTGAGTATGAAGTGTTGTAAGTGTTAGGAGCTCTAGTCTGTAAATGTTACGCCTTACCTAATTTGTGATTTTCTAAAATAATTTTTTTGCAGTATTTTATTGCCCTCAAAATTCTATAGGCATCTCTATTTTTTTTTCCTATTGTGCACATTTAGGTTTTCTAGTTACTTTTGTGTTTTGCTCCTCATTTGGGCTACAGATGTTGCTATTAAACACTCCTGTTCCTTCCATCTTTTAATGTGGGTCTTGTGTTTGAGGGCTGTCAGGTTGCACATCCATGTTATGAACCAGGGTAGTGGTACAGTACATGAGGAAAACATACAGGCTGTGGTGAAAAGGAAGAAGGATTACTTGTCTTCTGTTCAAACACTATTCACCACCTAAAGATATCTACCATATGTTTACATTCGGGCTAGGCTTGTCGACCTATCAAATAGTATTAAAGAATAAATGCTCATGAAATATATTTGCATCTAATCAATGTCAGTGGTGATAGTTTTAAATCTGTTGATCAACCTTACAACCTAACAAAATATTACTAGTCAGTGAGCTGGTAATATGAGTCCTAGATGTTTTAAACAGGAACGGGATGAGGTGGTGTTCAACCTGGCCCTTTATGCAAGGTCATCCACCATTTGTTTCTTCATTCGCTGAACTCGTTTTTGATGGCTTTTAGGGCTGCTAAATAGTGGTAAACTAATTATGGTCTCCCTTGCAAACAGGGTAAAGATGGCGTTTGTCTGATTGGTTACATTTACTTTACTTGTAAGACCCTATTATATGGTACTAAATATACCCAGGGCCTGGAAATTAAATGCTACTAGTGCTTTGCAGCACTTATTGTGCCCTCCTCCCCCACTAAAGTAGCACTGCAAAACATGTCTCAGGCCTACCACTAAAATCTGTAGTTATGTGTTAAACTGCCATTTCAACCAGTCATTACAAACCTTTTGCTAGTCCTAAACTGTCCTGTTTAATACTTATAATTCACCCATAATATATAGGGCAGAGTGCATTGTATTTAAAATTCAGGACAAGTTTATTTCAGTTTTACATGTCCTGACAGTGAAAAACTCCTAGAAGAAGATTTAGGGTTGTAAAACGAACTCCAATAGATAAACAATGGGCTACCTTGTTACGCTTAAGAAGTCATGACTTCAATTTGGGACCATATCAAGATACACTGTTTCCATTCAAATAAATTGTAATTTGAAATCCTCTTTAATGATAAACCCACATTTTAAGTTGTTATTCTGGAAAAGCCCATTTTAGAAAGTGAGCATTTTTCTGCATAAAGAAAGTTTGCATTTCTGCCAAGGTCCAGGATCACATGACTGTGAATGTGTGTGCTGTTGTGTTTTGTATATTACTTCCAGATATGGGGACGAATAGGCCTTGGGGTTGGGTGGGGTGTTCACCTCCTAACAAGGATGTCCTTGAAGGTTGTACTTAGCCTTCCTGAACATCAAAGCATAGCCTCGGGGCTTGCCCCCCCCGCCCCCCACCCAACTTCTAAGGGTTGCCTGTTGTGTCACTGACAAATGCAGCTCACAAATAGGCCTGTCTACCCTTTGTTACCCTGCACATTTTGCAGACAAATAAAAATAAGAGGCAAGTGTATACAGAGGGGGCATCCCTCACCTGCAGGCTGGCACTGAGGATAAAAGTTGCACCTTCAAAACCTTTTATTAGAACACTGCTGGTCTTGTGGAAGATTCAGGAAAAGGACTGTCCTACTATCTGAAGAAAGAAGATTGGACCTGCTTGACTTGAGCTCAGGCTCCACATAAGTTATTCAAAGTGTCAGTGTAAGAGGTGCATATCCAGGTTGTGATCCTCAACTGCCATCAGAGTGTTCTCTTCTTGCCTGAAAACCACAAGTCTTGAGTTCCTGGTGAAGATAAGGTTTTGTCCGTGTGCAACTACGAATGTACTCCTCATGACGCCTGGCAACCATCTGCGATGCCCACTGACCTGAATCTCCTGTGACAACCTGCTCTTTGCGTCCCCTTCAAGAACCAGCATCAGCAGCAGTAGCCTGTGATGACTGCCAACATGAAACTCCAGTGACGTAGAAAGATTTGAGATCTTTCTTGTGTAGTGTTTTCACTTTATCACTTTATTTGTTTGAGTGCAGCATAAGTGGTATCCACATTACCACTAAATTAAGCATGAGTCCTTTTGTGCTAGGGTACCAGAGGATAAGCACAGACTTACTTAGTGACTTTTGTGGTTTACCCAGACAAGGAATGTGTTTAGTATTAGAGTGGTGCTTCCACTTCTCTCAACTAAGAACCCAGAGTCAGATGCATCAACAATCCATTTTTGTGATTTCTTAATTGCGAATTCTTACGATTCGCAATAGGAAAATCGGAAAATCTAAATGCATGAAATTTTGTTTAGCACCTTCTGCGATTCCTAGGGGATCGCAAATGACCTACCTCATGAATATTAATGAAGTAGATCGCAATTTACGACCCCCTCGGAAGTGCAAAAATCACTTGCATGGTGGTCTGCTGGGCCCCTCTTTTTTTTGTAAATACAGGCAGGGGACACCCCGGTCCCCGCCTGCTCCCCGCATCCTGCAGAAGCCTACATTGATTTTGGACAGAGGTAGCTGCTAAGCATGCAGCTCCCTCTGTCCCAAAGCAATTCTGCTCTGCTTTCAGAAAGTGAGAGTATTTTTAATGTTCTCGCTTCATGAAAGCGGAGCAGCATTTGCTAGAAGCCATGGCACACATCAATGTCTCAGGAGGGGGCCTCCCTGTGACATTGCAAGAGCGCCCAGGCCATCTACGGATCCACAAGTAGGGCCACTTGGCCCCCCTCTTTCAAGTATTTAGCCCAGGGGAGATGGTGGTCCCCGGGGCCAGGGGTCCACAATGGACACCCTCCCATTATTCTGTTTGTGCCCCAGGGAGGTAGCTGTACCCGGGGAGCAGCGTAGCTCCACCACAAATATACTATTTCTGCCCTGGGGAAGTGGTTGTCACCGGGGCAGCAGGGGAGGCAGTAGGGCCACTCCAACATTCCTTCTTAAATAATGTATGTGCTCCAGGGAGGTGGCAGACCCTGGGGCTGCCAGGGGGCTGGACGGGCTCCCCATGTTTAGATTGTTCAGTGCCCCTGGGAGAGGGTGGTCCCTAGGGCTGTGGGGGCTGCGCAAGCCACCTGAATTTGTGTGCTTAAGTGCCCCGGGTAGGTTGCTGTCCTCATGGCTTTTCAAAAGCCTAGGAGGGAGCCCCATGAACCTTCTCCTTGATTGTAATATGCCCCTGGGATTTGGCCGACCTGGGGTCTTCATTAAAAAAAAAACAGTGGGAGCCAATGCATCTTTTTTATAAAAGATTTCTTGCGTCCCTAGATAACTAGATTTCTTAACTTTAATATCTCTGAAGCTACTCAACAGATTTACACCAAGTCATAAAAAGCTTGGTTTCTGAACCTACATCAAACTTTGTATCAAATTTGCTGTAATTCTATTCAGCGGTTCAAGCGGAATCCCTTGCAAATCTCAAACTTTGTCAAAAAAATAACACATTTTCCTCACATTTCTGTGATGGCAAGTTCTGGAATCTGTTTGGATCCACAATCTTCCACCCACCCAGCATTACCCAAAGACTCCCAATAGAAATGATACCTCACTTGTGCCTGGTGCCCGTGACAGGAAATGGCACAAAACGCAACGTGAACATCAGAGCTTTCCAGTAAAAACGGACCCGTCTTTTGCTATGTGTCTAGCTGCGGAATTTGGACTCCAGCTCAGCCAGCACTTATAGAAACCTAGAAAACCTATACATTTTTAAATACTAGACACCCAGTGGAATGCAGGATGGGGTGACTTGTGTGGCTATCAGCAGGTTCTGTTACCCAGAATCCCTTGTAAACTTCAAACATTGTCAATTGTGGCTAATATTGGTGTCCCCTTCAGGGGAATCCACAAACCCTGGGTACCTCTAAAATCCACATAATGGTGGAAGAAAAAGACACAAATTTGGCATGGATACCTTGTGTGTACATACAGTTACAGGGGCCTAAGCGTGAACTACCCCAAATAGCCAAAAATAGCTTAGCAGCGGGGGAGAAAGTTCTAGCTGCGAAAGGGTTAAAGTGTACAGAAAACTGATGGATGTCATGCTTGAATTAATCTCATCCTTTGGTATTTTCTCGAAGGCTCATCCAGACCCGTCATTATTTTCCATACTTTATCACCTCAGTTTGGACCCAGTCAAATTCAAAATAGGTCTTAACTCTGCTCTAATGGGAAAAGGCCAGGTTCTTCCTGAACCAGAACACCAGAAACCTAGGACTGGTGTCACCCTAGTACGGTTCATCAGACAGGTATAGCTTGGTTCCTGTGGCACACTGTATGTACAGATGTGGGTTCTGTGACACTGGAACAAAGCTACAGTGGATTGGAAAGCTTGTGGGCATTCCCTTATTAAAGAACTGTGACATTTTCTGCATTTTCTTTAAG
Organism: Lissotriton vulgaris; assembly: GCF_964263255.1. Taxonomy (NCBI): domain Eukaryota; kingdom Metazoa; phylum Chordata; class Amphibia; order Caudata; family Salamandridae; genus Lissotriton; species Lissotriton vulgaris. Next base: position 1,362,864,851 of record NC_141685.1, on the reverse strand, counting down.
GGAAATCCTGCTTCAGTTGTTTGATGTAATTTCACACACACCAGGATTCTCAACTCATCTTCCACCCTCTGTAGATTCCGTGTCTGTGACATCATCAGCATTGCCAGGTAGCAAAAATAGAAACATAACAAGCAGATGGCTGCTGATTGTGTCATAATGGCTCCATTAGTGCTGCCTCGGACACCGAGGCTGAGAGTTCTAGATCTCAGGCGCAGTGGTCACTTTCTTTGGAGACTTGGAAGGAGGAGGTTGAAGCTGTGTTAGCTTGTGAGAGCTGCAATTTCTTTAAACATTGCCATTTATTAGTGAGCTTGACTACTTCTACCACTGGTAGGTTAATTTATGTATTAGATTGCTTGACTGGGGGTCTTTTTTCAGTATGGTTGATGGGAAACTCAGTCAAAATGTGGCATATACTTCTTCCTCCATATTACCTTAGTGCCTTAGACGATAATACACTTGGAATACGGTGGATGGGATATCTGTTATGTTTTGAATCTAAATCATTATGTTAATATTTATTTTAAATGTAATTCAGACATTGTTCTACCTCTAAAGGCCCATGCATTTTCAGAATCCATGCACACTTGCACAAACACACACACATGCGGGGGACAAAAGACGATACCTTACATTAAAGTTAAGGGACTAGGGATTATGCATTAGGGGAATAGATGTGAGGCTATGGGGATTATATATTTGTGGTTTTAGATTAAGGGTATAATAGTTAAGGTGTTGGGTACAGGTTTAAGTGTTATGGCTTTGGGGTATAGTGTTAAGGAGTTAAAGGGTTAGGGGTTAGGGTTATTATCAGTTTTAATATTGTTACATATACGGTATAGGTATGACACTTTTGGGTGTATGGTTAATGATTCAGATTTAGATTCAGATTAGTTTTTCTCGATTTTTACGATTTAAAATCATAAAAGCAACAATACATATATATATACAGCATTACATTTCATCTAACAATAAATAACATTTATCTTAAGATAGGATTAAATCATTATTATGAATCAGCTAATCATTGAATTACGATTTTTTAAAACATTTTTTAAAAATCCTGTCATCACCATAGTGCAAGTAACATTTCCCAGTTGCTGCAAGCTAAGAAACGCAGGTCTGCATTGCCATCAAACACCTTGCCTCAAATACTGTTTAATCCATCTTTTTCGCTCCCTCTCGTACAGCCAGTTGTCACAGGGGCAAGGAACTAAGGTTCTAGACCAGTCATTTTTACTTGGAAATGTGACCAGCCGGTGAAATAAATTAAACCTAAATCTGGTCAGGATGAATCGGTCAAAGCCCACAGTACTCATGGTTAAATATGGTTGTATTGTATAGGTGGTTAGCGACAATTGGTGATCAATTACTGTTTTCTTCATTAACTCCCCTGCACATCTTAATAAGTCGAAATGGGCCATGCATAACCTCATCAGTTCTTTTTTCGAAACATTCCTAAATAAGTCCGGGTTACTAAATAGCTCAGGCCGTTGGAGGTCAGTTAATGTTTTCTTAATATACTCAAGCCAGGCAATGCGCTTCGCATTATCTAGGCCCATGACATCCCTTATAATGTCCTGGTTTAGGCCGAGAGCTTCTGAGCCCATACTCTGCGTCAAAGAAGAATAGGTTGCATTTTAATCAGGTCTGTAATATGGTTCATCCCTAATTCCGTATGACAATTAAAAACTGAGGTGCCCTTTGGGAGAGTTAGCAGGTATCTAAAAAATGTGTTTTCTTCAACCTGTAACAATGATGTATCCTGGTATCCACAGATCCCTGCCCCATACAATGTGATACTTCTGCATTTGGCCACATACATTTTTAACATGATTTCAGTTTTTTTTTTACCCAACTTAAAGGAGAAGTTCTTCAGTGCTGCTATTGATCGTTTAAAGGATAGGGTCCTATTCTTAACCTCAGGTCCCCAAGTGCCAGAACCATCAATTAATACCCCCAAGTATGGGAAGGTTTTAATGTACTCAATTTCAAGTCCTGAAACTTTGAGGTATTTGGAGGTTGCACGGCCTTTGCTTGGGACAAGTAGGTACTATAGTTTGTAAGTCGATGGCCTGTATACTTTTCCTGGCCACTATCGGGTGGAAGCCCTCTGAAGATAAGCTACTGCATGAGGAGATGTTCAGAGGGGATAACTCAGCATCCAAGTCAGTAAATTTATCATCAAGTGAAACCCCTTCTTGTTCATTAGGGCTTGTCGTAACTAAGCATCTTGGTCCATCATGGACTGGTGTAACAGCATTTTTCAAGTCCTCTAGCGAGGAGCGCTTAGCACCCAAAAGTTCATGTGATAGGCGTTTTTCTGTGAGTGCAATCTCTCTGTCAACAACCCCAGCAGCTCTTATGAAAAAGTCATCCAATGTTCCATTTAAGCTCCCCCTAGGTCCAGTGGTGCTCCGTTCCCCCCCCCCCCCTTCCAGGGATACGAGCTATAATCAGTTATCAGTTAGTGGCTTTGATGATTGTTAACAGAGTTAATAGGTGGGAAATCTTACCACGGAGGAAGAAACCTTGGAGGGGGGCCCAGCCCGGCCTTATCCGGCCCTGGACAGCCGTAGACGGCCCGCCCTGTGCCCGGGCTTTGCCCGGCGCCCGCCCGCGCGCGTCCCGCGTGCGCGTGTTTGGGCGTTACTAAATAGGAGGAGGAGGGGGCGGGAAGAGGCACCAGGTGCGCGTGATCATGAAGCGCAAGTACCTCTGGTCCTCGCAGTCCTGCTCCCCCTGGGCAGCCCAAGTTCAAGCCAGCAGCGGGTCCAGGTCAGGAATAAAACAAAGGGCACCAGATGGCAGCAGTTCCAAATAAGATGCAAGAGTGGGCTTTAAGTTCACGCTGTCACCAAACGTGTAACTCGACTACGAGAGGCTCCCGCGGAGCGGGGGCCGCGAGTCGTGTTTTAAGGGTTAGCAGGGAGGAGGGGGCGGGAAGAGGCACCAGGTGCGCGTGGTCATGAAGCGCAAGTACCTCTGGTCCTCGTAGTCCCGCTCCCCCTGGGCAGCCCAAGTTCAAGCCAGCAGCGGGTCCACGTCAGGAATAAAACAAAGGGCACCAGACGGCAGCAGTTCCAAATAAGATGCAAGAGTGGGCTTTAAGTTCACGCTGTCACCAAACGTGTAACTCGACTATGAGCAGTATGGTTAATGGGTTAAGGCTGTGGTTCCCAAAGTGTGCGTCGCGGTGCCCAGGTGCGCCGTGATGAAAAGCCAGGGGCGCCGCGCTGCCTCGCAGGATGGGTCCTGGAAATTGCAGCCGCAATTCCTCCCCCTCCTTTGTTCACACCCTAAAGGGAAACGACCTGCTGCTCAGACACCGAGTAATGCGTGTGACATCACAGACAGACAACGCTGGATTGCAAGTGTTGTCACGCACGGATACGTGCTCACGCAGAGACCCCGAAGTTTCATTTATGATTTTCCTATGTATCTTGTCTTCTTTAAAGCACGCAGCGGGGATTTGTTGAATGTTGCCCAAATCCCAATTTACAGATGATTTACCAATTTGCCCCAACAGAACGGTCCGTAATGTATTGAGTACCTTTAGATCTCAGGAGACGAAGAGCCGGGCTCTGTAGTTCATGTAATGGGCTGGGGTCACTAATCGGGCATTTTTGACTTTGCAGTCGATGCTTCCCTTTCCCTCTTTCTTTTTGTCTCGGCCCTTCTTAGAATCTTATCGTCTTAACTTCCTACATTTATTTTGCTTGTGCCTGTGTGCTTCAACCCCTGTCCTTTCTCCATGACAAGTAGTTGTCATTCCCTTTCTTTTTTACATGGCAGTATATGCTGCTATGATCTCAGGACGTGGTAAGGGTCAGTGTTGGACTGGGACAGAAAATAGACATGGCCACCAATATAAAAAAACGCCCCTCATTTGTGAATTAAATACCTAAAATGTGGCATATGTTTGCAAATTGGGGCAGTTTTGAACTTGTAAAGGCATGCTATATAGCTGTGGTTCCCAAAGTGCGGAATTAATGTAATTTGTTTTTGCATATTTATGCCAAATGACAAAATTGTGCATACTTATGTGAAATGCAAATTCATCATTTCCAGCTAAACTTTAGCACAGAATGTAATTTAGCGCAGAATGTGACATTGAGTCAATTTTTGACAAGAGCTACATTTTGCGCTAAAAATAGTGTAAAGAAAGAAAAGCAACATGAACAAGAGCACTCTGCATTATGGTCCCACATGTTGGATGAAAACTTATTGTCACATATCGCGCTTTTGCAGTAAATATTTACTGTGAATGGTGTGTCAGTATGTGAAGTGGCATAATTTTGGGAATTTCACTTAACATGCATAACATGAAATCCCTAAAATTATGCAAATTATACCAGTGTAAACTACACTTTTCCCAGGTCTATGAATACCACCTAAACATGCGCAGTTACTACATTTCTTGTCATGTTCTTCTAATAGTCATGGTGCAGATGGGCATCAAAAGTAGGGAGTCCTGATGACTCCATGTCACCAGGCCATAACTTTCCACTTCTGGGTTTTGATTTAGCATATTGCATTTTGAGAGTTGTAGTCTTGGTTCAGGTTAATTGAGCCAATTGCACCAACGAACCTGATAACAATGATGCAAAAGCAAAGTCCAGGAATGGAAAGTAGTGTTCCTGAGACATAGATCCATCTGGTCGCAGGTGCTGTTCATCTTTGATAATACTGTGCTTGCATCCTGCATGGATCTCCACTAAGCCCACTTGTTTAAACACCAATGTGCGCTTTCCTGTGGACACTACCTCTTCTTCTCAATGCAGAACAAAAATGCATGTTATTGTCAGAGTATTATGGGTATGTACGTCTTACAATAGTCCATCCGTAATGCAGGCCAGTGTCTTCAATTATCTTTTTGAGAGACTATACAGTTTTGGACCTGTCCCACTTGTCCTCTGTACCCAGCTCACTTAAAACACTGGGTAGATGGGATCTGGTGAGCCGTCTTGGGTTCATCAGAGCATACCCCATGTAAACTTCTTGTAACGTAACAGAGCTCCTTGAGCCTTTCTCTAGCCTGGTTACTTTTAGTGGGAGTGCTTTATGCTACTCTATGATGGTTTTGTATGCATTTAGATGCACTTATAAGATCTTTGTGAATGCAAATAAGGTTTTATGGTAATGGCTACTCTCTGAATCCTTCATCATGTCTAGGCTCCATTCTTCATGTAGACCAGTGGTTCCCAAAGTGTGCGCCGCTGCACCCCGGTGCACCGGTAAAAAAATGGTGGGGAGCCAACTGCCAATTAGGTCAAGGGAGCCACGGGTCAAAAAAGATTGGGAACCACTGGGTTAAGGGAATAGAGCTTATTTTTTGACAATCTATTTTATTGAGGTTTAGCAGCAGGAAACTGCCACTAAAGTGGCGATAATGGGCTTGATAATATACCCTTGAGAATTCCAATAGAAACCCATGTTGTGGTGTTAACATGGGCTTCTATTGGAATTCTCTACGGTTTATTAGCAAGCCCATTACAGCCATTTTTTAGGCAGTTTCCTACCGCTAAAGCAGCGATAATTTTAACGCCATTCCTTGATAATATGCCCCGAAATGTTTTAGATATGAGGTACACTAATGAGTGTCTTGTGAATTTAAAGCCCATCTGTATTAAAAATATGCAGTTTCACTTTTCACAATAACATTGCACTCAATCCATTTCAATGGAACACACATGACTTTCCTGGTAATTCAGTTACCAGTGCTGCAAAATATCTGGAAATATTTCTCAGTATATGGTGTGAATTATCAAGGTACATAAGAACAACACAGACCTCTTGATTATGTCATTTTTTTGTTATATTTAATAGGTTATACAACCAACATTTACATCTCTCTGATCCTCTCCTTTTTTAGTTTTCAAATAAGTACCAACTTATATTGGTGCACCATGTACCATTTTAGATGATTTCTTGCTTCGTAAAAGGTTATGATTTATGTTTTCCTTTTTAATTTTCTTTCATGATTGATTTAGGTTTAAAACTTCTAGAAATATGGTAATTGAGTGTGAAGTGTTTTAAGTGTTAGGGGCTGAAGTCTGTAAATGTTACGCCTTACCTAATTTGTGAAATTCTTTCATCGTCAACATTTTCTTATTGGTTCAGAGTTGATTTTCTGAATGAATTTTATTTGGGTGATTTATTGTCCTCATAATTCTACAGACATCTCTATTTTTGCTTTGCTATTGCTCACATTTAGATTTTCTAGTAAGTTTTGTTGTTTACTGCTCTTCTGGGTTAGAGTTGATGCTATTAAACTCTGCTGGCCATTCTGTCTTTTTATATGACTCTTGTGTTTGAGGGCTGTCAGGTGGTTGCACATCCGTTTTATGAACCTGGGTAGTGGTACAGTGCAAGAGGAAAACATACAGGGTTTGGTAAAAGGAAGAAGGATTACTTGTCTTCTGTTCAAACACTATTCACCATCTAGAGATATCTAATATATGTCTACATTAGGGCTGGGCTTGTAGACCTATCAAATACTAAAAAGAATAAATGCTTATGAGTTATATTTGCATCTAATCAATGTCAGTGGTGATGGTTTCATATCTGTTGGTCAGCCTTACAACCTACCAAAATATTACTATTCAGTGAGCTGGTTATATGTACTTTAGATGTTGGAGGCAAAAACAGAATGAGGCGGTGTTCAACCTGGCACCTTATGCAAGGTCACCCTAGATTTGTTCCTTCATTCGCTGAACCCGCTTTTGTTGGCTTTTATGCCTCTGCGCACTTTGCTAATAAGTGGTAAAGAAATTGTGGTCTCCCTAACAAACAGGGGAAAGTTGGCCTACGTCTGAGTGGTTACATTTACTTTGCTTGTAAGTCCCTAGTATATGGTACTAAATATACCTAGGGCCTGGAAAATTAAATGTTACTAGTGGTTTGCAGCATGCATTGTGCCCTCCTCACCCTCTAAAGTAGCACTGCAAGACGTGTTTCAGGCCTGCCACTGAAATCTGTAGTAACCTGTTAAACTGCCATTTCAACCAGTCATTACAAGCCTTTTGCTAGGCATAAAACCTTCCTGTTTAATACATATAATTCACCTCTAATATACAGGGCAGGGTGCATTGTATTTAAAACGTAGGACATGTTTATTTCAGTTTTACATGCCCTGACAATGAAAAACTCCTAAAGGCAGTTTTCAATGTTGTAAAGCTAAGTCCCACATAGACTAACACCGGGTTACCTTGCCACGCTTTATAAGTCATAACTTCAATTTGGAACCAGATCAAGGGACACTGTTTCCATTCAAATAAATTGTAATTTGTAATCATCTTTAATCATAAAGCCGGATTTTAAGTTACAATTCTGAAAAACCCAACTTTAGAAAGTGTGTATTTTTCTGCATAAACCAAATGTGCATTTCTGCCAAGATCCAGGATCACATGACTCTGAATGTATCTCCCATTGTGATTTGCGTATTACTTCCAGATGTGAGGACTAAAGAACCTTGGGTGTGGGGCTGGGTGTTCACCTCCTGACTGGGATGTCCTGGAAGGTTGTGCTTAGCCTTCCTGAACTTCAAAGCATAGCCTTAGGGCTTGCCCAGCCCTTCCCGACTTCTAAGGGGTGCCTGCTATGCCACTGACAAAATGCATCTCACAAATATGCCTGTCTACCCTTTGTTAGCCTCCACATTTTGGAGCCAAACATAGGTAAGCGGCAAGTTTAGACAGATGGGCCATCCCTCCCGCATAGGCTGGCACTGAGGATAAAAGTGGCACCTTCAAAACCTCTCATCAGAAAACTGCTGGTCCTGTGATAGATTCAGGAAATGGATTGCCCTGTTATCTGAAGAATGAAGATTAGACCTGCTTGACTTGAGCTCAGGCTTCACATAAGTGCTTCAAAGTGTCAGTTGACTAACCTCCTGTTAGAGCTACAGGAAATAAACAAGTTTCCAGAGGTCTCCTTGCAACTGTCAAGCCAACAAGCACCAACTGGACCTGCATGGACCGGCATGAGTCCTGGTGCTGGCCTCTGCTGAAGTGAGCGCTGATCCCCCAGTCAAGGTCGTGACCCTTGACTGGCATCAGAGTGTTCTCTTCCTGCCTGACAACCAAAATTCCTGAGTCCCTGATGAAGATTCTAAGGTTTTTGGTCCCTGTGCGACTACAAATGGACTCCTCATGTTGCCTGACAACCATCTGCGATGCCCGCTGATGTGAATATCCTGTGAGAACCTGCTCTTTGCGTCCTCTACAAGAACCAGCATCAGCAGCAGTAGACTGTGACCACTGCTAACATGAAGCTCTAGCAATGTAAAAATATTTGAGATTTTTCTTGTGCAGTGTTTTCACTTTAGTACTTTATTTGTTTAAGTACTATACACATTACCACTAAGTAAAGCGTGAGTGCTTTTGTGTTAAGGCACTAGAGGGAGTAAGCACAGGCTTACTTAGTGACTTTTGTAGTTCACCCAGACAAGGAATCAGTTTATTATTTGATTGGTGCTTTTTCTCCTCTCAACTAAGAACCCAGTTTCTTATACTTGGTCTGCTTAATTAGAAAGTTTATAATTGAAGCCAAAAGAGAGTAATCTGTGAATGCATGGATAGTCTCTCAGGTGCAAGGTATTCTTTTAAATGAGCCCGGTCAGAATGGCCTGGAATGGATTTATCAATTTACAACAGTGTTCACGTTCCTTGGATACTTGGAGAGAGAACGTTAAAGCTGTGTTAGCTTGAGAAAAACTGTGATTTATTTCAATATGGATACTGTGAGTCTGAACTCAAAGTGAGTAAGATAAGCCCTTTGACTTATTACTTCACATGCAGTGTAATTTAGTTAGAAGAGAAATGGAAAAATGTCCCCTCCAACTGTATATGGCTTTTGGCAATTAGATTCTTATGAGGGTTTTTACTATAAGCAGCATGATTAAAGCATGTATAATCCACATCAGACATCAAAATTGGTTGGACAAACCACATCATCTTTGAAAAAATGACATCACTCATAATGCAGGATGAATACAGATAAATATATAAATATTCAAATTAAATGTTATGAAGTCATAGGAGCAATTTATAATACTCTGAACAAGACGTCCCTCGTCTTCTGAATGATTAGCGCACAGCAAATGTGTGAACTACATATATGAATGATGAGTGTACCACCACCTCTTTCTGTGAGCTGTGATCATCTGAGAAATCAGTGCTTGCTCGCAGTGTGCCATTCGCCCTGCTGACTGTGCTACAAGAGCCTTTGTGAATTGTGACGCTTTGACAAATCGCACTTGAGATCTACTCTCACTATGTGGATAAAGGCTGCCTTAGCACCTCAGCAAATCATGGTCTTTACAACCCACTCAAAGTACTTTCTTCCTGTCAGTCCTCACTACACTACGCATATACCCTCCCTAAATCACAAACCCTATCTCTCACAACCTACCCATACCGACTTTGCAATAAACCTCTGCCATAGACTTTCATCTCACCTAGCACTTAAACTTACTGCCAACAAACATTGACCTACAAAGAAAACCAACCTATCTCCCTCTTCACTTTATTGTGCCCATGTAATAAAAGGTGCCCATGTAAAATTACTCTAAATTGTATTAATAGTATTCAACACTCCCTTTGCATTATATATATATACCTATATAAATATATATAATATATATATATATATATATATATATATATATATATATATATATATATATATATATATATATATATATATATATATATATATATATATATATATATGTATTTATATATATATATATATAAAATCAAAAAACACCAAACTTACAGCTTACAGGGACATTATAGTTAGGCTCAGGTGTCACTCATACAAAACCACTGACATGTAACTGTTATAGTTAGTGAGCTAACTATAGAACTATAACTCACACCCCACAATGCCCTGCTTATGACTTCGGATATTACATCACTCATGATATGGTCAGGGACATCACTGATGACATTTCAAAGGACATCACTGATGATATCATCCAGTGACTATGAGCGTTTTTTAAAGGTTTTTGATGGTTTAAATTTATATACCAGGTGTATTGGTGCATCAGTGAGTGTGTGAGTACCTCTTTGGATGATTCAGTAGGTGTGTGACTGACTGTATAAGTGAGTGATTAGGTGTCTCAGTGAATGTTTGGGTGAATGAATGGTTGTGTGAATGTCTGTATCAATCAGCCAGTTGTTGTCTAAGTGGCTGTATGGTTGTGTGATTTTCTCTCACTTAGAGGCAATGTCCAAAGTATTTGCACAAAACTTCAAACAGTAAATCAGTGAAAATGCCACACAAAAAGATTCCACACCAGATAAGAAAATAGAGCTTCACTAAATAAATATACAATACCAAAACAACCAACATCCAATAAGTAGAACTTGAGACATTGAATTTTAAAGTTTGTTGTTAAACGAGTGCCTAAAAGCACTATTTGGGATATCTGGTAGCACTGGATAGGACAAAGTCAAAAGTTAAGGCCAACAGCGATAGAACATGCGCCGGCTACAGGGACCCAGTTAGGCCGCTGAGCCAAAGAACCATAATCCTGGCTGGCCCATCAATTCACACTTAATGTCCCATTGTTGGTGGCTGTCTAGGGGGGATACACAAGCCCCAACTGTCACCTACCCCAGACGTGTGATCAGAGACAAACAGCAAGTAGCAAATGGCTAAAGTAAGAAAAAGCTATCTTTCTAAAAGTTGCATTTTCGGAATTGCAACTTAAAACCTGACTTCAACACAAGTTTGTATTTTAAATTGCGATTCCAGAGACACCAAAAACAAAATTTCTACCTCTTCACAATTAGAAATTGCACTTATAAAATTTAATTAGATAATCTCAATGTTCCTATCGGAAACATAGGCCCTGCTGTAGTAAAAAAAGGATTTAAGGGGTTTTCACTAAAAGTATATGCAAAACTTAAAACGACACGTCCTGCCTTTAAAATAAATTCCACCCTGCCCTCTGTATTGTCCAGGGCCTACCATAGGGTTGATTTATATGTATAAAAATTGAAGATTTGTTCCTAACCAAAGGTTTTATTTGCCAAGTCGACATGGCAGTGTGAACAGCACACACAGGCCCTGCAATTGAAGAACTGAGACATGGTTAAAGGGCTACTTCAGTGGGTGGCACAACCAGTGCTGGAGGCCCACTGATAGTCTTTAATTTACAGGTCCTGGGTACAGGTACCAACATGTTTCTAGGGACTTATAAGTAAATTAAATATGCAAGTTGGGAACGAACCAATGTTACCATGTTTATGGGAGAGAAAACAAGCACTTCGACACTGATTAGCAGTAGTAAGGTGCACAGAGTCCTAATACCATCAAAAACAAGGTCAGTAAAAGTGGATGAAGAAGGAAAAAAGTTGGGGGTAGACCACCACAAGGCTGCCAGATCTAACAATATATATGTATATACACACACACACACACACACACGCACACGCACACACACACACACACACACACAAACACATACACAGGGGCAAGGGCTGTCCTCTACTCACACAATACCAATTTCACCCACACATTCTGCTGACCAAAGGAGTGTATACACACACACACACACACACACACACAAACACATACACAGGGGCAAGGGCTGTCCTCTACTCACACAATACCAATCTCACCCACACATTCTGCTGACTGGAGGAGTGCATTGCTCCCCTATGCCCCTTATGCTCACTATAACCCCTCCAGTAGACCTTCCCCTTCCTCATTTTGATTTGTCTGCATAACTACTCCGGTCACTTATAAATTAGTTGATTGGGTGATTTAAAATGCTTTTTGAATGGTCAACGTGCCATCTGAAACTGTGCTTACCCTCTATGGCCTTCGATACTTATACTTTTAATGTACAGCTTGAAATGCAACCAACAACATGTTTTAACAATGATGCTGCAGTACAGCACTAATAGATGTACATCTTTGAATTTATCTTCATCTTTAATATACACATCAATTACATGTCAAAAGCACATAGAATAGTTGTGTCACAAGGCAGGTGCTGCTTTAGGGCATTGTTTTCATTAGCACAATTGAGCTGATTCCATGTAACATAAAGCACTATGAATAAATAAAAAAAAGTTGTAAAGGTTCCACAGTGTCAACCTGTTTCATCCCAAATCTAGGCAATTTTTTAGTAGTCACTTATAGAAAGTGGGTGTTACTTGGTGAAAATATGCATTCCCACAGATTCTGATAGAGGCAAATTCTGGTTATGTTTTAGGGATGTGATGCAATAAAGTCTTTAGTACAGAACATAACAGTATGAATGTTTTCCCATTGTTTTTGGAGAATTGATATTGACATACTGGGGTATTTGGGGTTTCATGAAAACAACAGCTTAGACAAGAATCACTTTTTGTTTTCCTCTCTACTCTCCCTTCTCCTCACCTGACTCTGGTTATAAAAGTGATTTTCTTTCTCTAATAATTCCTTTCATCAGAAATTATTCATGTTAAAAAATAAAGTTGTATGTTCACAGACCTGTCTGGAATCAACAGTGTTTTAAAAACATATAAGGGCTCTTTATACAAGCCCTTAGCGCCACTGGAGTGTCACTTTTTTTGACGCTTTGGTGGCGTTGCAGCATTTCACATATTTACAAGGTGGTGCTAAACCGCTTAACGTGGCTTAACGCCATCTTGTAAATATACCCTTTGCCTCCACAGTCCATTGTGGCAAGTGGACATACAATGGGTGTTGCTGTGGGCGTTCCACCGCAACACTCATTGCTTTATGAGGCTGCCCCAGATTTACAAGGCTGGGGCAGCACCAAAAACTAAGGCCAGGTAATACTTGGTCTTAGACTGGTGATACGAGGAGAAATTATACATTTTTCTCCATATATTTCTCTATCTACTCAGCAAATCGCCATTATTGATTGTTTATGTGTGGGAAGTTGTCCCTCCTGCATGTGCACAATCACCTCTGCAGCACAGGCACCTTTGTTAGACCAGAGCTACAGAAAATTCTGGGCTGCACTGTATTTGTGTAAATATGGCACCTCCCTGACTTTGAAAAATGTCGAAGCATGACATTGCCAAATTTGGCATAACACCATGCTCCAGCATTTTTTGGTAAATATGACTCTTATTGTTTAATGTTTCCTAATGTCGCAGGCTCTGTCATTGATCTCAGACTCTCACAACTCATGGAATTCTTTACTCGAAAACTATTGTGACAACTGAAGTTCTTGACTTCACACATTAACTTTTTTTTTTTTTAATTTCTAGCTGTTTGCCTACCATCCAGTTGGGTGTGCACCATCAACCACAGCTGACATTTGAATTTTACTCTGGTCAAGATGTCCATAAATGTGAGTTCTTATTTCCTGCCTGTAAATTTAAATGAGGTATTTTGCTTCATTGTCGTTACCAGGGATTGAGTTTCAGATATACAAATGTTTACTACTAATTAGGGTGAAAGTTTAGAGGTTAAGGCCTGAGACAATAGCAGCAAATATAGTAGAAAGATCCTAAAGGAAGATGCAAGAGAGCAAGGGAAAAATACGAGGCATGCATGTGTTTTAAAATAGGAGTAGAAAACATTTTAGGACCTCATTATGATGTCAGACGAAAAGGCTCTGAGCGGCATTGGGTTTGTCCGAATCTGATTCCGAACCTGTCTTTCCAACCGACTTTGAAACCCTTCCGACCGACCGATTACGATGATTGTGCACCGTTTGGACTGTCCTACTCGGTTGCGACTCTGTTCCGATGGTCTTCTGAGGAACCGAATTGGTCGGAGCCGACTTGTTCAGGTCTACGGACCTCGTTTGCGACCAATGGATTACGATGTCAGATTCGGACAGCCTGTCCAAATCGTTTGTTCTGACACAGATCGGCTGTTAGAATTCACCCTTGGGGGCCCACAGTAGGCCCCCTTCACCCAGGGCACTCCCAATGGGGCCTGTGGGGGTAACCCTGGGACCCCTCTTTACAACCATGCACAGTGTGACAGGCTTCCCAGGGCGCATGATTTTCCGCACCCACCCCATTTTCCAATGGGAGCCTGTGTTGTAAGTCGAAACACAGACTCTCATTGAAGTCAATTGGAGTACTTCTGGGAAAAGTTCGGAAACATTGTAATCAGTCAGTCAAACTCCCAAAATCTGATTTGGTCAGAAATGTTTCCGACACCGAGTTGGTCGCAGTGCTTTCCGACCGACATCATAATGAGGCACTTAGTATTATTATAAACACAGGGAAAGGGGACAGTTTTTGTAGTGAGCTTTGAACTTTGTTTTAGTTTGGTGACTGAGACATGATTGGAGCTGGATATAGGGTTTCTTCCCCACTCACAATGGGAGAATAAAAGTTAGGGAGAATAAGTAGCGAGTATATTATAGTGCTTACTTTAAAGTGTCCCCCTTGATGAAAAGAGTGATTGATATTGGGATGTTCACAGATTTGTTCACAATCAAATTAGTCTCTACAAAAAAAAGTGCAGGAGATTGATCTTTTTCCCCAAATTGCAAAAACATCATGTTTAGTGCTCACCCTACTAGAGGCCTTCAATGTGAAGTGAAAGAGTTACACTGGACTAAACAATTTATTTCCCATTCAAGACAGGAGTGAGATATAGGGCATCACACCAAGAAAGCTCATAGAATGTAGTGAGACCAGTGGCATGGAGACCATTATAGTTGAGTATGTAGGTGTTCCCTTCAGTAGTTAGCTACTACATTTCAACAAGAAGGTGGTTGAGTGGCACAGGGTGTAACACTGAATAACAAAATGACTCAATGATTAAATCTGGTTTTAGAGAGAATGACCTAATGATTCTGTCTGCTCTTCGTTTAGTTGCAAATGCGTCCACGTCGGAGGGCAGTAATCTGCTGCTGCAAACCATATGCAGTGCCTGAAGGAGGTAAGTGGTCAAAAACAAAACCCCTCATTGTCTCATGGTACTAGACATAAATGTACTCTGGGTGTTCTCCTTTTGTGTGCCTTCTCGCATTATTTATAGTTTTACTGAAACAAATGAGTGTAGTTATGGAACAAGTACATTTTCAGCAGAGAACAAGCTGTCCTTGTAGCTATTATGTAATTTCATAGTACATGAATTGCAGGGTAATCAATCACTTAATATTAAAGTTCATGCAGATATGGAGGCAGCAGTCACTCAGTATTAGAATGTATAGTGGATGTGGTGGCATCATTGATCATTCGGTATTCAGTTCTGGGCGTATTGGGCCTTCAGTCATTGTGGTCGGAGGTACTTAATCCTGGCACGACCCCAACATAATGCTCAAACGATAACCAAATGCAGCACTGAAAATCTAATAGAGCGTTATGGTATGTGGGTGGTGGGCTTTTGTGACCACAGGATGATCAGGCAAGATGGGCAAATTGGGCAATTGCCCAGTATCCCCTCCCTTCCAAGAGACTCTATTGGAAAGTGAACTTTCTCTCCTGTTGATCTCTGACTATTCTATTGCTCTATCTACACTCTTTGCTTACTGCTACAACTGACTCTTTTTACCCCTGTGTCATTTTAAGGACTTTTGTCACCCTGGTCAAGACATATTTCAACTAATTATGTGACCCGTTAATATATAATTTAGTGCTGTTTGGAATCATGCAGGCTTGAATTTCCAGGAAATTGGTAATAACATTCGAGTTTGGACTGTATAGGGGCCCTTAAACCATGTTTTGCCAAGGACCCAAAAAATCCTAAAGACGACACTTAAAATGATCACGGGTATTGTGGCCTGTGAATGCATGCTGCCAAATGCCGGTAACAAATACTAATGGTGTGCAATACAAAGAACTCCAATCAAGGCCTTATTGGATAGGTTAGACAGTTCATGGGGTCTGGTGTCTTGTATGCCGGGGACTTTAACATGAGATAATATTTGAGGAGTTTGATTATAGAAATTAAGAGTAACAGTGTCAGGACTTCTTTCAGAGGGCCACAGGGTATGCATGAGCTCATGGGCTCAATCGTAGTGGTTGAGGTAATTTACTCCTGATCTCCTATATTCCGACCTACTATGGACCCTGAGAAACTGGGCCTAGTACCCCTTCCGCACTTGACTCTCTGTGATAGCTGTAGATAATCAGTCAAAGGCTCCATCATAGGGGAAGTGTAGAAACAGGTTGTTTAGCACGACTCATAACTAATATTGTCATTAAATCAATGTTTTGTTTTTATATTAAAAAGTATTATTTTCTTTTTAACTCTACGCATTCAAAAATGTATTTCAGCATTGACAAGCAATAATATTTCTCTTGAGGTTAGGGCTCCAGTTTTTAACAGGTAAATCCCTGTAGCACCCTCTTTCGTCTAAAGTGGTTGGAGTTATCCCCCATTCGCCATTTCACAGTGACTGGGGGGGGGGGTGTCTCTCTCTGCCTTCTCCAATGTGTCCCCACCTGCTCACAGGAACGCAGCATTAAGCAAAGCTGTCTGGGGCATTCCTATAATTGTAATGTCTTCATTAGGTAGGCAGAGGCTTCCCAAATTGGAACCCAGGGTCCTCCATGTAATGTACCTTTTCAGGCCCACTACACACAGTGTGTGAACACAGTGCATACTCTATGCAGTACTGCTACATTCATGCATAGTATCCTCACAGGCACACATACATTCAGCAAACACATTCACTCTGGGCACTGTTCATTACAGTAGCCTTTCTTTGTTGTGCAATGATGTTCTACTTAAAAACACACACAGCCAGCGCACTTATTCATCATACGCATACTGCACAACACTTAACCTTTCATGTGTTATGCTTTTCGCAAGCACCCAAATACCCAGCACATGTTTTCACTGTGCATGCACTGCACAGCACTACATCTCTCATATTATGTATTTCACACTGCCAACATACACCCAGTACATGCGCTCCCCATGCATGTTCTTCACAGCACTGCTCTATCCCCGTACTGTACCATTTCCAAGCACACATACAACCAGTGCAGAGTCACCACTCCTACGCAGCACTTTAGGCAAGTAGGACGAGGGTCAGTTAGGCACACAGCAGTGGAACTTTTAAAATGGGGAGTGAGCCTGCAGACCTAACTCCAGTAACACCGGATAAAAATGACCTGTTCACTCCTATCATCATCTACCCAGTAGGTTGCCGCCACAGAGCTTAACTCTGGGTCAAGGCAGTGGCCTTCCAGCACTATGAGGGTAGTGCTTTGGTCACCCCTCCTGGTCCATCAAGAGTGCAATTTGTGAGACAGGCCTATGACATGGAGCACACACATGATATGTGATTGCTGATAAAAACGAAAATCAACAAAGACAAAATGTGCACTATTCAAATGCTTTAAATATATTTTAACATGCAGAGAAACTCAGCTGTAGCTGAGGCATTTAAATAAATATAAGACAACCTAAACTTGCAATGCAAAATACCAAACATTTGGCTTTGTACCCCTTTATTTAGGTTTTGAGTTTAGAAAAAGTTGATATATGAAATTTATGATAGGATGTTTTTAAGTCATTCATTTGAGTGTTCACAAGTTTTTCAGCAAAATATATTTGAAGGGAACAAATCATTCCACTTTTACTTTGCTATATAATTATCTCCCTTTCCCACACTTATGTTTCTAATTTTTGCCCTTTCCTCATTATTTCATTGCTTACTGGTCCTCTGTCATGAGGTGTGGCTACATGTTGTCCAATGATCTAGTGTTCAGTACTCAGAGAGGTCCTACTGCCCCCCCTCATCTGCCCTACGTGTTGCTTCCTTCTTAATGAAATACTGGTCATTTGTCCTCATGGGTATACAGGATCCTCAGGGAGCCACACCTACCTGCATATTGTCTAATTCTATTTTATCTCACTGTTCTTATTTACAGAATCTTTTACATCTTTCACTGCTTATCTTACTTAAGTTCTGACAAATTTAACTTAACTTTTCTTATCAGGATGAATAATCAGCCCACTTTCATCAAGTAACCCTACCCCCAAATTACCCTTTACACATCATGTTGACTTGCCAAGATAAATTGAGCACTGGTCAAACCCTTCCAAACAGTTGGAAGAGAGGGCTAATTGCCAGCCACCATATGCAAGACTAAGGGCTCCATGGCATCATTATGATAACATGCCATATGCCACCGCTGACTAGTTCATCACTCAAAAACTTCAATGAGTTGTTCCACCTGCCCGAATAACCTAGAAAAGGGAGTTTGGCTGACTCCCTAGTTTTGGGGCTTTTTTGGGCCTCTTTCGTGTTAGCTGTTTATTAATGAAGCCCAATTGAGCAATACAAAACATAGAGTAGTCCTTCTGTCAGTTCCTTGATCATGATTGGATGGTTTTCTTGTCTTGTTTTCCTCCCTCTTATTGTGTTTGTCTCTCATTCAGCCTTTTCTTCTCACTCTGTTTTGATTGTATGGCAGGATTCCTTTCACTACATGCATCAGATCTTGCACTGCAGTGAATATGAAGTATTATTTTCTCTTATTTACTCCTGCTGCTACATCTTCTGCCGTCACCTTCTCTTTTTTAAAACAACC
Source organism: Lissotriton vulgaris (assembly GCF_964263255.1). Lineage (NCBI taxonomy): Eukaryota > Metazoa > Chordata > Amphibia > Caudata > Salamandridae > Lissotriton > Lissotriton vulgaris. The sequence goes on along the minus strand of NC_141685.1, from coordinate 1,362,846,366 downwards.
CTCTCAACATGTCCTTCATCCTCTAGAGACTTCGGGCTCTTAGCTCAGCTCAATGTTGTATTGGCAGATGATAATCATAAAAAATGTTTGAACCATTACAACATGTCTGATAGAACTTCCATGTGCACACGTATATATGACAGACATTTCCTAATGTATTTTAATCAGCTTTAAGAAAATCCATTCTTAGATGGCTGACATAGATGTGTGTTCATTTGCCGATATCATCTTTGAATGGATTTTCTTAACCCTTTCAGTGTGCACGACGGCCGGGAGCCTCATGCTCAATGGTGCTCGTGTGCGCAGGTTGGCTCCTGGCTGCCCTGGCACAAAGCACCGGAAATCCCTCAGGTGCAGGAACCCAGAGGGATTTCTTTTTCTTCCCCAAAGCCTCGGGAGCTGGGGAAGAGCTTCCCCAGCTCCAGAGGCCCCCATGGTTTCTATGAAATGGTGATCAGCGCACGTTGCGCTTACCGAAAGTTTTACTTTCTATGTGCTCAGGGGTCTATCTCAGCCCCCTGAGCACGTAGAAAGACAGAAGAGGTATCATTGGAAAGGGGGGAATCTCCCCAGTGGATCCCTGCTTGGGGATTGCCCCAGGCAGGGCAAAAATATTGGCCAAATTCAGTTTTTCTGCCCCCATGGGGGGCAGAAAGCCCACTGGACACCAGGGATTTTTGTTGCGGCAATTTCGATGAGTGTGGGGGTTGCCCAAAACATGCATGCCAATGCCCCCACACCGGCCATAACTACAGACTTTCTGCCCTTCCTGGGGGACAGATGGGGCAGTAGTCCTCAATCTGCCCCTCGGGGTAGAAAGCCCACTAGACACTAGGGATTTTTGGGGTCATTTTAATTAGGGTGGGGCTGCCCAAAATGGGCAAGCCAATGCCCCCATCACCTGCCACAATTACAGTCTTTCTGCACCCCCTGGGGGGCAAATAGGGGCAGTAGCAACCAATCTGCCCCCCTGGGGGCAGAAAGCCCCCTAGACACCAGCGATTTTTTTGGGACAATTTTAATTAGGGTGGAGACTGCCCAAAACGACATGCCAATGCCCCCTGCCATACTTACAGCCTTTCTGTCCCCCTGGGTAGCAAATGGGGCAATAGCCCCCAATCGGCCCCCGGGGGGCAAAAAGCCCACTAGAAACCAGGGATTTTTGAGGAAATTTTTTAATTACGGTGGGGGCTGCCCAAAATGGGCATGTCAATGCCACACTGTGCCATAATTACAGCCTTTCTGCCCCCCTGGTGGGTAGATGGGGCAGTAGCCCCCAATCTGCCCCTCCAGAAGGGAAAGAAAGCCCACTATACACCAGGGATTTTTTTTGCCAATTTGAATCAGGGGTGGGGGCTGCCCAAAACGGACATGCCAATGCCCCCACCTCGCCCACAAAAATCCAGTCTTTCTGCCCCCCTGGGAGCATATGGGGCAGTAGCCCCAAATCTGCCCCCCGCCCCATGGGGCAGAAAGCCCACTAGAAACCAGGGATTTTTTTTTGTATTCATGTAGGGGTGGGGGCTGCTGAAAATGGGCATGACAATACCGCCACCACCCCAGCGAAATTCCAGTCTTTGTGCTCCCCCGGGGGCAGATGGGGTAGTGGCCCCTTATCTGCCCCGGGTGGGCAGAAATCCCACTAGGCACCAGTGACTACCCTCGCTGCATGGATAGAGGCTGCCCAGAATGTGCATACCAATGACCCCACCCCTCCACAATTAGCCTGAGTCTTTCTGCTCCCCTTGGGGACATATCAGGGCAAATTCCCCCCCCCCTCCGATTCTCCCCAGGGCAGCAGAAAGCCAACTAGACTATTTTTTTAGCAATGTGCCTGCCTGTGGATTTTGGGCTCTAGCGCAGCTGGCACATAGGGGAAACTATCAAACTTGTACTTTTTTGAAAACTAGACACCAAGGGGAATCCAGGATAGGATGACCTGCCTGGCTCTCACCAGTTTATGTTACCCAGAATCCCTTGCAAACCTCAAACTTTGTGAAACGAAACACATTTTCTTCACATTTCTGTGGTGGAAAGTTCTGGATTCTGTTTGGATCCACAAAATTCCACCCACCCTGCGTTCCTTAAAGTTTTTTGAGAAAAATGGTACCTCACTTGTGTGCGTAGGCCCAGTGCCCACAACAGGAAACGGCCCAAAACGCAGCGTGGATGCTCCACATTTTACAGTGCAAACTGACACTATTTGACCTAGCTGTAGATTTTGAACCCTAGCTCTGCCGGCACCTAGGGAAACGTAGTTAACCTATACATTCTAAAAAACTGGACACCCAGGGGAATCCAGGATGGGGTGACGTGTCTGGCTCTCACACAGATTTAAGAACTTTCCACCACATAAATGTGAAGAAAATGTGGTTTTTTGACACATTTTGAGGTTTGAAAGGGATTCTGGGTAAGAGAAACTGGTGAGAGCCATTCTACGTAGGAAAATGTTGGGGGATCCATGCATCCATACCTCAATGGACTCCGCCGGGTGTCTAGTTTTTAGGAATGTGTGGGTTTGGTATGTTTCCCTAGATGGCCGCCAAGCCCGGGACCAAAATCTCATGTGAACACCCCCTTGCAAAACAAGGTAATTTTCGGATATATAGGGGCAGATGAGTTTTTGGTCCCGAGTTGGCAGAAACCTACAGAACCCCACATTTCTGAAAACTAGAAACCCAGGGGAGTCCAGGGAGGTATGGCTTGCGCGGGTCTCCCAACATTTTCCTACCCAGAATCCCCTGCAATCCTCAAATTTTGAGGAAAAAATCATTTTTTTCTCAAAATTCTGTGCGGGTAAGTTCTGGCATCTATGTGGATCCACAAACCAATAAAAATGGTAGTTCACTTGCTAGGGTGGGTCAAGTACCCGCGACAGGCAAGGGCCCAAAACGTATTAAGGCGACATCAAAATGACCTTTCACAAAACAACCTGGTTTCGCAAGAGGAGTCACCTGGGTTTTTGGCCCCGGCTCGATGGCCATCTTGGAAAACTACCAAACCCACACATTTCTGAAAACTAGACACCCGGAGGAGTCCAGCAAGTTATGGCTTGCGTGGGTCCCCTAACGATTTCCTACCCACAATGCCCTGCAAACTTCAAATTTAGCTGAAAAAATAACTTTTTTTTAAAATGTCTGTGTGGGAAAGTTCTGGAATCTACGTGGATCAACAAATTTCCTACCACCCAGCACTCCCCCGGTCTCCTGATAAAAATTATATCTCACTCGCATAGGTGGGGCAAGTACCCGCAACAGGCAAGGGCCCAAAGCGTATTGAGGAGACATCAAAATTACCTATCACAAAAAAACCTGGTTTTGCAAGGGGGGGTCATCTTGGCTTTTGGCCCTGGGCTCAGTGGCCATCTTGGAAAAATACCAAACCACACATTTCTGAAAACTAGAAACCCTGGAAAGTCCAGCGAGGTATGACTTGCATGGGTCCCCCAACCTTTTCCTACCTAGAATTCCCTGCAAACCTCAAATTTAGCTGAAAAAAACACATTTTCCACATATTTTTGAGTGGAATCACTGTGCCGGCACATATGTCCTAGCCCACAGCGTTCCCCTCAGTCTCCCGAGTAAAATTATACCTCACTTGTTTGGGTGGGGCAAGGGCCTCTGACTGGGAAGAGCCCAAGACATAGGAAACAAGCATTTGCAATGCAATAGGTCTCGCATTAGGAAAGTTTGAGCTATTGGTATTGTATATGACAAATTTTTTATTTATGTTTTGATTTTTGAAAATAGCGAAATTAATAGCTTTGTCATTTACAATGCCAATAGTTATAACTTTTGCAAATGTGACACCTATAGCATTTGTAATGCAACACCGGTGAAATTAGCAAACAATGGGACTGATGAATAATCAGAGACGATAAACACCAGTGAAATTAGCAAACAATGGGACTGATTAATAATCCGAGATCGGGAAACACCTGCGCAATTCGCAAACAACGGGGGTGGTTACATAAAATGTAGATCTTAAAACAATGCATCTTAATTACTGTGAAATAAACAATATGGTTAAATGAACAATAACGAGGTTTGCAATGATTACGAAGCCTGTAAACGACATAGCTCAAACCATGATGGAGCTGAAGGAATATTGTGAAATGTTTAATCATGGCACTACATAAATACTCATTTGAACTATGGGGAGGATGAAACCTTACAAAGAGGATCATCCCATATCAATTCACCCACTTGTAATTGGTAACACTTGGCTATATGACTATTCAATTAAAGTATTTATTGAAATATATTAAATTGCACTTTACAGGAAGAAGGCACAGGTGCAACGAGTCAAATTTCATTCGGAGTGCTATAAACAACCCCCGTCTATCATAACCGAAAAGGATTTGGCATTCGTTTAATTAAATCACCATAAAGGCGTTTAATGCTATACGCTTAACTATTCCTTAAATGTGTAAAAGGGGAAAGGTCTGATGCTGTAGGTGTGCCCAAACCCCACTGGTCTTGTGGTACTATAAACCCCCACCCTGGCAAGGCCTCTGGGATGTCTGCCTCAGTGCCACCCGCGGCTCTATTGGCAGAGAAGGGCACTGGGTCTGCAGGGCAGCATGGACGGAAGACTCCCGCCTGCCTATTACCGCGTACCAGCCTGTCCCGGAGACAGGAATCCGGACCCCAGCCCCCCACTGTGTACCTGGAAACAAACCAGACACCGGCGACCAGTCGGATGCTACAGCTCACAGATAGACGCAGCGCCTCGAAGCACGTGGAAAGCACTGGACGGAATGCACGCGGATCCAGGATCTGAAGCGGAGCCTGCGTGTGAAAGGATCGATACCTGGCGCCTGGCCACCCAGCAGCAGAGGGCCTAGAGGCGCAAAGATGCAGCGCCTCGAAGTGTCACCGCTTAAAGAGAACTGACGCGATATTACCGTGGGGTAAAGCCGCGGATCTGTGTTTCTTGAACCCGCTCTATGGAGCCCAAGAAGAGTCGGCGAGCACAGGCAGGGTACCTGGCACCAAGCACTGGCAGCTCCAAGCATCGATCTCCCCCATCCTGTGCAGTCCACACAAACACACCCTCTGTTTCCACTCAGTTGTGTACCCACAAAGCCGGGCGCAGGATAACCCCGTCTCACCAGAAGGCATCAGACCAGCCAAAGCCGGAAATAAAGACTGTGTTTCCAAACCTCAGATCTCCTCCAGGGACATCACCGGCACCCCAAAGCATCACTGGGCGAGCCCCCGCAGGCGCACCCCCGCCGCTCTGTGCCCTGGTAAAACGCCTCCATGGCGCGCGTCGCCTCTGGGCGCGCAGTCCATGAACGGACCCCAGCCCCCATGCATGGCCGGTCCGCCCCTCGCAGCCTCGGCTGAGGGCTCCGGCCTGTCCCCTCTCCAGCTGACTTCTGCCAGATCTTCTCTGCCGAAACGTGCTCACTTCCTCCTATTCAATTCCACAAGAGCTCCGCGGCGCCGCTTCCTGTTTCAGTTTTTGTGGGGGGCGGGAGGGGGGCAAAGAGGAACCGGGGGTGGGGGAGAAGGAAAGAAGGCGGAAGGCGTGAAATAGGACACAGAAGGGCCCTAGGAAAATATGCGAGCAAAAAGGGAATTCAGTGCTTCCAAGCCGTGATGGCCGTTCTGCTCACTGGCGACTAACTTTCAATGCGCCTGAGTAGCAATAAAAACAAGGAAATATTTATTTTCTTGTAAGCACGGGGATATGTGATGTGTTACGCAAAGAAGCCCCTCCCGCCCGGCGTCGACGACACTTCCGTTGCCAGGCAACGGCCCCACCGGCACCAATCCCAGCGCGGCTCCTCGTCTGACGTCAGAGGAGCTGCGCTCGGGATTTGTGAGGCTACCGAAGTTCCCGGGCTGCGGCGGTGTTTTCGGGGAGCCAACTTATAATTGACATACAATGCCGCTGTGGGAGGCGGCGGTGATTTCAGACAGGCACCTTCTAGCACAGTGCCTTCACATGCGTAAGGGGAGAGGAGCCCGGTGAGTGGGGTTGAGGGTGGGGGTGTACGCGCGTGTGTCTGTTTGAGTGTGTCTGTGCATGCGTGCGTGTGTCTGTTTAAGGGGGGTGCGTGTGTGTATGCAGCGTGTGTCTGTTTAAGGGGGGGTGCGTGTGTGTGTGTGTATGCAGTGTGTGTATGTGCGCATGCGTGAGTGTGGCTTGGTTTGAGAATGGCAAAATGAGGCACGGCGACGTGCGCGCTCACGAGGTAGAATCTCCGGCAGGAGACGCTCGCTCGTGACAGTCTGCTGTCCACATTCCCCTGAAAGTGGCGACATAAGTTGTCGAGACCTCTAGACAGCAAAGCTTTGCTTTGCTATCGTCTAGGCTCGACCTAAAAAGGGTATAGCACCTAGAATTCCAAGTGCTATATTTTAAAGAAAATACGTTTTCAGCCAGTTCTGCTTTGGACACCCACACAAGTGAGGTATCATTTTACTTGAGACACTAAAAAAAACGCTCTGGGGTAGGCAGTTTGTGCTACCACTATGTTTCCTCACAAAAATATGTAGAAAATGTGTTTTTTTCAGCTAAATTTGAGGTTTGCAGGGATTTCTGGGTAGGGTAACTTTGGGGGATCCATGCAAGCCATAGCTCATTAGACTCCCCGAGGTGTCTAGTTTTCAGAAATGTATGGGTTTGGTAGGTTTCCCTAGGTAGCCGCAAGCCCGGGGCAAAAATCCCAGGTGCCCCCCTCCAAAACCAGGTCGTTTTTTTGTTATAGGTAACTTTGAAGTTTCCACAGTACGATTTGGGCCATTTCCTGTTGCAGCCACTATGCCTACCCACAAAAGTAAGGTTCGATTCTTATCGGGAGACATGTGGGAATGCTGGGTGATAGGAAATTTGTGTCAACCCTGTGATCCTACAACTTTCCCACACAGAAATGTGAGGAAAAATAGATATTTGAAACAAAATTTGAGGTTTGCATGGAATTCTGTGTAGGGAAATGTTGGGGAACCCATGCAAGCCATACCTTGGAGGACTCCCCTGGGTGTCTAGTTTTCAGAAATGTGTGAGTTTTGTAGGTTTCCCTAGGTGGCCACGGAGCCCGGGTCCAAAAACTCACGGGACCCACCAAACAAAAGCAGGTTGTTTTGTGATAGGTAATTTTGATGTCGCCTCAATAGGTTTTGGGTTCTTGACCCACCCATGTGAGTAAGGGTACCATTTTTATCGAGAGACCTGGGGGAATGCTGTATAGAAGGAAATTTGTGGATCCATGTAGTTTCCAGAACTTTTCCACACAGAAATTTGAGAAAAAAGTGTTTTTTTCATCTAAATTTGAGGTTTGTAGGGGATTCTCTGTAGAGAAATCCTGGGGGACGCACGCAAGAAATATCTTGCTGGACTCCTCAGGGTCTCTAGTTTTCAAAATTGTGTGGTATTGGTATTTTCTCTAGATGGCCGCCGAGCCCGGGGCCAAAAACTCATGGGACCCGCCCTTGCCAAACTAGGTGGTTTTGTTATAGTTAATTTTGAAGTCACCTCAATAGCTTTTGAGACCTTGCCTGTTGCGGGTACTTGATCCACCCACACAAGTGAAGTGCCATTTTTCTCAGAAGACTTTGGGGAAGGAGGGTTTGGTGGAATGTTGTGGATCCACACAGATTCCAGAACCTTCCTCCACAGAAATGTGAGGAAATTGTGTTTTAAAAAAAAAAAATTATTTTGAGGTTTGCATGGAATTCTGTGTAACAGAACCTGGTGAGAGCCAACCAAGTGACCCTATCCTGGATTCCCCTGGGTGTCTAGTTTAAGAAAATGTATAGGTTTGAGAGGATTCGCTAGGTGCAGGCAAAGCTAGGGTTCAAACTCTACGGTTAGGCACTCTGCAAAAAAAGGGTCTGTTTTCACCGTGATAATGTGGTGTGTCCACGTTGCATTTTGGACCGTTTCCTGTTGTGGGAACAAGGCCTACCCACACAAATGAGGTACCATTTTTCTCAGAAAAACTTTGGGGAACGCAGGGTGGGTGGAATATTGTGGATCCACACAGATTTCAAAACTATCACCACAGAATTGTAAGTAAAATTAGTTTTTTTGACAAATGTTGAGGTTTGCAAGGGATTCTGGGTAACAGAACCTAGTGAGAGCGAGACAAGTCACCCCATCCTGGATTCCCCTGGGTGCCTAGTTTTTAAAAATGTATTAGTTTGCTAGGTTTCCCTAGGTGCCGGCTGAGCTAGGGTTCAAAATCTACAGCTAGGCAGTTTGTAAAATAGTTTGTTTCCACTGTAAAATGTGGTATATCCACGTTGCGTTTTGGGCCGTTTCCTGTTGTGGGCACTATGCCTAACCACACAAGTGAGGTACCATTTTTCTCTGAAGAATTTGGGAAGGAAGAGTGGGTGGAATTTTGTGGATCCACACAGATTTAAGTACTTTGCACCACAGAAGTGTGAGGAAAATGAGTTTTTTTTACACATGTTGAGGTTTGCAAGGGATTCTGGGTAACAGAACCTGGTGAGAGCCAGTCAAGTCACCTCATCCTGGATTTCACTGGGTGTCTAGTTTTTAAAAATGTATGGGATTGCTAGAATTCCCTAGGTGCAGGCAGAGTTAGGGTTCAGAATTTACAGCTAGGCACTTTGAAAAAAAGGGTCTGTTTTCACTGTGAAAATGTAGTGTGTCCACGTTGCATTTTGGGCCGTTTCCTGTCACGGGCACTAGGCCTACCCACAAATATGAGGTACCATTTTTCTCGGAAGACTTTAGGAAACGCGGTTGGATGGAATTTTGTGGATCCATGCAGATTTCAGAACTTTCCACCACAGAAATGTGAGGGAAATGTGTTTTTTTTAAAACACATTTTGAGGTTTGCAAGGGTTTCTGGGTAACATGACCTAGTGAGAGCCAGTCAGCGAGACAAGTCATCCCATCCTGGATACCCCTGGGTGCCTAGTTTTAAATGTATTGGTTTGCTAGGTTTCCCTGGGTGCCGGCAGAGGTAGGGTTCAAAATCTACAGCTAGGCACTTTGCAAAATAGTTTCAGTTTCCACTGTAAAATGTGGTGTGTCCACGTTGCGTTTTGGGCCATTTCTGGCTGCGGGCACAATGCCTTCCCACATAAGTGAGGTACCATTTTTCTCAGAAGACTTTGGGGAATGCTGGGTGGGTGGAATGTTGTGGATCCACACAGATTTCAGAACATTTCCACCACAGAAATGTGTTTTTTTTTACACATTTTGAGGTTTGCAAGGGATTTTGGGTAACAGAACCTGGCGAGAGCCAGTCAAGTCCCCTCATCCTGGATTCCCTTGGTGTCTAATTTTCAAAAATGTATAGGTTTGCTAGGTTTCCTTAGTAGCAGGCAGAGTTAGGGTTCAAAATCTACAACTAGGCACGCTGCAAAGAAAGGGTCAGTTTTCACTCTGAAAATGTGGTGTGTCCTCATTGCGTTTTTGTCCGTTTCCTGTTGTGGGCTCTAGGCCCACCCACACAAGTGAGGTATCATTTTTCTCGGAAGGCTTTGGAGAATATGGGGTGAGCAGACTTTTGTGGATCCACGCAAATTCCAGAACTTTCCACCACAGAAATAAGAGGAACATGTGTTTTTTTACACATTTTTAGGTTTGCAAGGGATTCTGGGTAACAGAACCTGGTATGAGCAAGTCACCCCATCCTAGATTTCCCTGTGTGTCTAGTTATAAAAAATATATAGGTTTGCTAGGTTTCCCTAGATGCCGTCAGAGCTGGGTTCAAAATCTTACAGCTAGGCACTTTGCAAAAAAGGTGGTGTGTCCGCGTTGCATTTTGGGCCATTTCCTGTTGTGGGTACTAGGCCTACCCACACAAGTGAGGTACCTTTTTCTTGGAAGACTTTGAGGAATGCTGGGTGGAAGGGATATCATGTATCCGCGCATATTCCAGAACTTTCCATCACAGAAATGTGAGGAAAATGTGTTATTTTTACATTTTTTTAGGTTTGCAAGGGATTCTGGGTCATAGAACCTGGTGAGAGCCAGTCAAGTCACCCCATACTGGATTCCCCTAGGTATCCTGCTTTAAAAAATGTATAGATTTGCTCAGTTTCCCTAGGTACGGGCAGAGCTAGGATTCAAAAGCTACAGCTAGGCACTTTGCAAAAAAAGGGTCAGTTTTCACTGTAAAAATGTAGTGAGTCCATGTTGCATTTTGGGCCATTTCCTGTCACGGGCACGAGGCCTACCTACACATTTTTCTCAGAAGACTTTGGGGAACTCGAAGTGGGGGGAATTTTGTGGATTTACGCCCATTCCTGAACTTTCCACCACAGAAATGTGAGGAACATTTGGGTTTGTTTACAAATATTTAGGTTTGCAAGGGGGTCTGGGTAATAGAACCTGGTCAGAGCCAGTCAAGTCCTGTATTCCCCTTAGTCTAATTAAAAAAAATATGTAGGTTTGCTAGGTTTCCCTATGTGCCAGCAGAGCTAGGGTTCAAAATCTACAGCGATGGCAATTTACAAAAAAAAGGGTCAGTTTTCACTGTTAAAAGAAAGTGTCCATGTTGCATTTTGAGTCATTTCCTGTCACGGGCACTAGGCCTACATACACAAGTGAGGTACCATTTTTATTGGGAGACTTACAGTAACACAGAATTGTAGAGCAACTGTTATTACCTATAGATTTTTGATGCATTTCTGCCTTCCAAATGAAAGACAATGTGAAAAAAGAAGTCATTTTGAAAAATGGCCCATAATTCTCATGCTAGTATGGGTACTAACAATTTCGGAAATGCGCAAATATATACTGTTTCTAAACTCTGAGGCAGATTTACAACTTCTGGTACATCTCTGCTAATCAGTAGGGATGCGCCAGAACAGTTGCAACAAGCCAAACCACCCGTGCACCACCACTGCACCGTGGTGCCCCAGATGGTCAGATGCGTGTCGCATCCCCTGGCGGAAAGGCAGCGCATTGCTGGAGTCGCGTCGCAAGAGCGACTCAGCTCCAGCGAGGCTCTGGGTGCCCCTATGCCTAACATGCTGCGTCAATCCTTACGCCTGCTTCAAGCAGGCGTAGAGTTTTGACGCAGCATGGCCGTAAATGTTACTGAGGCGTTCCTGTACCGGTGGCCCCCCCCCATGCCAGAACGCCCTCATGTGGTGCAGGGCTTTACAATGTGACGCATCTCCCTAGATGTGTCATGTTGTATATACCCATCAGCATGGTGCTGGCTTTGCGCTGCTGCTGCATCACAAAAGTGAAGCAACAGCAGCACAAATGTGGCGTACGGGGCTTGTAAATCTGCCCCTCTATATTTTGTTGCAATGTCAGAACTACATAGGTGTCTTTCATACCGATTTTTCCATGTATGTATTTTCCCAAATGAATTGCTATATACCAGGTACATACTAAAAAAACATTGCAAGGCCCTACTCAGTTACAGGTTAAAACGTTGACACAAATGGCTGTTTTTTCCCCACTAATTTTCAATCTTTCCTATATTCAACGGTTAGTCTCTACAAAGACACCTTGAAGGATCTACACAAATGACACCTTGCTGAATTCAGAATTTTGTCCACTTATCTAAAATGTATAGCTTTCCAGGATCCATTATTGCTTTCATACCCATTTCTACCATTAACTGGAAAGAGGTTGAAAGCACAAAAATACCAAAAATAGGCTATGTCCCAGAAAAATGCCAAAAACTGTGTAAAACATTTAGGTTTTCTGACAAAAGTCTGCTTGTCCCTGAAAGCTGTGAAGATGGTGATTTCAGCATCACAACCCCTTTTTTTATACCATTTGCAGGGAAAAAATCAGACGCTTTCATCTGCAGCCCATTTTTCCCCAAAAACATAACATTTTGCTGTATTTTTTTCTAATTTCTGGGTCCCCTCAAAGGGAATCCAAAAACCTGGGGCACCTTTTGAATTCCCATGATGTTGGAAAAAAAGGAGGCAGATTTGGCATGCATACCGTATGTGGTAAAAACGTTACAGGGGCCTAAGCGCGAACTACCCCAATTAGCCAAAGGCTTAGCATAGGGGGGAGGAGGCCTAGCAGCGAGGGGTTAAAGCATAAAATATCCTTTCAAAGCTGACAACCAGGAATGCATGTGCATCCACAGAAGTCACCTAAAAATAATTGGAAAATCCAATATGGTTCAGGTTTAGGGTTGCCACCTAACTTGCTCCCTAGCAGAGCCACCATCATTTTAATGTCTCAGTTGAAATAAAAATAAGCAAACTCACCTAATGCAGGAATTTTAAGCCCTTATCTGTGTTCTAGACATGAGTAAATCATCCATGACAAATAACTCACTTAAACTAAGACAGAAGAGCCATTTTACAAATAAATACATACGATTTTGTTTAAAGTCCTATTTTGGGCCTTTACAGGCTCTTAAACCAACAACAAATGGTGACATTTTTCTTTTGGAAAGGTGGCAAACCTATTTAGGGGTTAAGATCTATTGGCTTTGCCAATGTTATTTTTACCAGTAGTTCATAAGCACATATATCATGAGCATAACACTTGAATTCCATATGTGATAAATCCATAAGAAAATAACATACAACATAATTTGCGCAAGAACAAATGCATCATGGACATCTGTCCTTTCTTGAAAAATTCATGCAGATTGTGCTGCGAGTTAAGAATGTCTTATGATACTCTTTTCTAAATGACTAAAGAATGTTGAACAACATCTGTCTGGACAATATTCGTACATGTGTCTATTTCTTGGGGTTTTCATTACAGTTCGACTGACGGAATCGATCCGGCGCTTGGATATAGAAACCCTTATGGGTTTTTTGGATACGTCTGCTTCTGACGAACCAGATGAGACCATTTTATCTTGCTGTAAAATCCTGGAACATCGAAAAAAGGTATCTGTCAGTCTTCATCACTTTACATGGCATTTAAGGCAATGAGAGGCAGTGAGGTTTAGCTACATATGTGGTTGTCTAACATTGTGGTATATTGTAGTGTTGTATTGTGACGTGTGCTTTACTGTACTGTAAAGGACTGTGTAGTGTGAAGTATTGCTGTAATATGTTAGGTTGTATTGGGTTGCAGTGCAGAGCAGTGCGTGCTGTAGTGTACATTATAAATACGTTATAGTGCGATAATGCAGTGTTATATCACATGTTTGCAGTGTATTATAGTCTTGTACAGTTTTGCAGTGACCTGCTGTACAGTAGTGCAGCTTTGTGTGTGTTATGGTGTAGTGTTGTAGCATGGTGCAATGATGTATTGTAGTGTATTACCATGCTGTGTTGTGTTGCAAGTACCTGGGATGACATATTTTCATCTAAAGCATCCATTAAGTATGCATATTGATATTGCACTTCTTGGAGGAATCATTGGGGAATACAGAATTGTAACCTTTGCTTCAGCATTTCAACTCTGTTCAATCAATCAATAAAACTTTATTCGGATAACAAAGTATCCATAAAAGTACAGATACATAAAAGAACATAAGAGTCACAAAACAATTAAAAAAGAAAAAAAGAAAGTAGCATCGTAAATTTGCAAAATACATACAGGTTCACAGATCAAACATAGTCAGTCTAGCTCGAACAGCTATACGCAAAAAAGTGCCAGTGCGAAGTATGAGTTCATCATTGTCCATAGTTAATATAATTAAATATGCAATTTCCAAGCTAATAGGCTTTAATTTTTTAAAATACGGATTTAAAAACCATTTACTGTATTTTATATAAAATTTACAAAAGAATAGAAAATGCAACGCAGATTGGCCACTCGATCCGTCGCACGGACAGAGCAAGGAATCAAGTTCTTTCTGGTGACCAAGGGGAAAACAAAGTGCAAATTTAATTGAACCTGCCCTCAAGCGGAATAATAAACCCCGCACCCAGTGGCTCATTGGAAGTGTCAGATAGTGGGGCATGAGCGAAGTTAAAAAATCAAAAGCCAGATATGTAGAAACAGTGATCTTAGGAGATTCCCTGTCCAGTCTTTCTTCATCATACAGTGTGTATAGAGCAATTCTTATTTCATTTTTATGTGGGAGATTATCAGCAGTGTTCTTAATAAAAACATTCCCATAGTTGATGCTACAAAAACTATTATACACTCCAGAAAGCCAGGGGATACTCATACATTTATCACAGTTCCGACAATCAGTAATAATATCTCTGGAAAGTGAAGTCGCCGGGTTCTTCCAAATAGAAAGCCAGAGCAGGGCAGGACGAGCACGAATGAAGTTTAACTCCTTGTGACAGACATATTGTGTAGTAGAGATAGGAACACAGAGCATCTCCCTGAGAAATCTGTTCTCTTCCAATTGAATAGGTCCACACTTGGTCACACCCCAAACCTCCGCGCCGTAAGTGGCAATGGGGGTACACTGGGCTTTATACAATTTTAAAATGGCAGATAAGGTACCAGTGTGTTTAGAACGGGGTAGGCTGAGGATTGAGTTGATGGCCTTTGAGAACCTACTCCTGGAGTGAGCAATATGCTCAGTCCAGGAGTTGCTCACAGCAAAGACCTCCCCTAAGTAGGGAAAACTATTAGTGGACCATAGTTTGTCTGCACCTACCAAGATACTACCTAACTGTCGTTTATTAGGGCCACAAGACATAATAAAAGATTTCTTGAAATTAGTTTTTAAGTCAAGGGATTCCATATAGTCAACAAATCTATGTAAAGCATTCGGGGTGCGGCCCATAAGCACTGCATCATCTGCATAAAGCAGAACGGGAAGGGAGTTGCCCAAGATTTTCGGCACGTCGTGAGTAAGAGGGGTGAGCGTTTTATGCAGACCATTAATATAAATAATAAAGAGGAGGGGAGCTAAAACACAGCCCTGTCTGACCAAACTAACACAGGCTTCCAAATCTTTGTGCAGATAGGCCAGGAAGTGCACAAGGTGCTCATCTAATCCGTAGTTCAAGAGAGCTGTCCAGAGCTTTGATCTATTTACAAAATCGAACGCAGAGGACAGGTCAATGAAGGCGAGATAGACTGGCGATCTGCGTGCAATATTATATTTCCCCAAAATTTAATTTAAATTGAGACACTGCTCAATGGTTCCGACCCTATTACGGAAACCTAATTGGCAGCGTTCCAAGATACCATTATCCTCGGTCCAACTCAGGATCTTATTGTATAAGATCCTGCCAAGTGTTTTTAGCGTATTATCGATAAGGGAGATGGGCCTATAGCAGTTTGGTTGTGAACAGTCTCCCTTTTTAAAAATAGGGACGATAATGCTTGTTGACCAAGTACGAGGAAGGGGAGCAACAGTAAGGTTATTGAACACATTTAAAAGAAGTGGAGCCCAGACGTCTAAGTTTATTTTGATAATATCAATGGGTAGGCCGTCAGGGCCCGGTGCCTTACTCCCTATGCTCTGATTAATAGCATCCTCCACTTCAGGTAAAGTTATTTCAACCCTTGGTGGATGGCAAAAAGACAATGGGGTCGGCTCCGGGCAGGGCGCGGCATAGATGGCATTAAAATGATTCACCCATGCTTCACCTGTGATGGTACAACTGATCGGGGTCATGAGCTGTCCAGAGGAGCGTAAGTCTTTAACAGCCGACCAAAAGGTATTACCCTTCTTTAGGTCAGCGGCTCTGGCTAAAACAGCCCCACGACCTTCTAAGATCTCTGTTTTCCTTCTACTGCAGCAGCTTTATACCTGGATCTAGCTTCTCTTATTTTAATGGAACAGATTGGTTTAAAAGACAGTGCCCTTCGCACTTCCCTGTTTGCCTTGGAGCATTCGTCATTAAACCATCTGGGATCTTGTGCAATATCCCTGCAAGGTACAGATAATAACATTTTAGAGGCTGATCAAATCTTGACAAAATCACAGACGGCCTTGGGATGGGGGGCCGTGTCTAATAAGCATGAATTGAAGAGATATAAATTATCTCTGACTATGGCAGGAAACACTTCCCTAATGTTAATCCCCTGCCATCTGAGTCAAAGTTTGTCTATGAAGGGTGAGAGATTCCTAGCACCACACTCCTTATTAAAGATGGGCCGTGATTCCATACTCATGACAACCCTAATAGGGTTGTGATCCCCTTGGCTCATTGGGATAACAGCACCATCCAGTAGACAGTCCGCTATACGGGGTGAGGCAAAGAAATAATCAATAGTTGAGGAACACCCCCTGCCTCTAAAAGTTGGCACTAATTGGGCATTAGGAAGGAAATTAACAACGGTGTTCATGACATTTTGCAGGTTATGGGTATGTAAAAAGGAGGACAATTTAGTTCCCCTTTGACAAGAAGTGCTTTGCCCATTCCGCCTGTTGTGTGGGGCCACACTCGTCAGCATAGCATTAAAATTTCCACCCAGGAGAATACCACAAGTCTTATGAAAATCTGGCCTAGACTCTAAATTAGTAATAAAATTGAATAAATCAAGAAAATTCCTAGTAGGAGAAGTGTTAAAATCGTTGTTATAAAAATTAATCAAAAATAATGAAACTTTCCGTTTATATAAAAAAGCTTGGAAGTGCAAATTGTCAGTTGGTATGTTCTTAACACACCCTAAAGCAGAAATGTTAATCCAAGTTGATAGACCGCCAGAAGGGGGATCCAATCTTGGTTTAACAGCTAGGGTGTTATGGCATTGGAACCCATTAAGGTGCAATTCTTGTGTGGCCCAGGTCTCCTGAAACATCACAATATCCTGCTGGTTTATCAGGCTGAGCCACTCCACATCTTCTAACCTGGATGATGACCAGCGACATTCCAGGTTAGGACTTTTAGGTTGTTAGCTCCCGCTATTCTAGTCAGTCTGGGTGGGTTATTAAAGTTCGACAAAAGAGATAAGGCACAGGAGACATTGGCATGCTCTAGATGGTAAGTTTGTAAAGGTGGTTATCAGTCAGGAATATCCAGATCTGACAGAGCAGAAAAGCGATTAACCAAAGGTAGGTCTGCAGGTGTGTTAGAATGCGGGCGGTTGGGGGGTTTGTAGAAGTAGCCCAAAGGAAGGGCGCAAATGTCAGTACAAGCACTGAAAATGTGCTCCCGTGAGGAAAGGATATTACGCACCGATTGGGGCTTACTAAAAGTTAATAAAAATACAGTCCCCCATGATTTTTTGTGGGATAAACCAACCCACCCCACTCTACGCACCATCAGTATTTCATGCAAGTTAGCGGGATTTAAACCTTTATTTTTCTTAAGCCAGTCCACACACTTGTTCCGTAGGTTGACCCATGACTCCCTCCCATTAGATGACAAACTAGGAACGCCTGCCAGAACCAAGACATAGGGGCAGGAAGCCGGGGAAGATTCAAGACATCAGTATTAGGCTGTTAACAGATGGGCAACACTCTAGTATTAACCAATTTGTTCTTAAGCGTTAGAAGATATACAAGAAGGGTGCTGTTTATTACAATCCTCCAACCCAGGGCCAGTAGCAGCAATGGGTTTTAAAGTGGTGCCATCTTGACCATTAGTACATGAATTACTGACACTAGCTGCCATGGTCACCAAGGTATGATCGATAATCGGAGGAGGAGCACAGTCTCTGAAATTATTTATACCAGGCTCTGGTGTAATCAACCGTTCTAAGTCATCCAATCTTTTTTGTAGTATACCAATGTTCTTTTCAAAAAGAGCTTTAATATAACTCATCATGGTTCTCAAGCTAGAGTCCAAAACATCAATAATGTTACCTGTTCTTAGTGGGGGTGGTGCGTCATCAGTCTGAATACCAATAGAAGAGGTGGTCAGTATGGATGCAGAAGGAACGATGCTTCTTATATTTTTAGGAGGAATTTTGGGTTTCCTTAAAACAGGTGGAATGAATCGTTTCCGTTTTGCTGCAGGCTCCTGTAGATTGGTAGAGGCCATGGTTTTGGGGGCGCGTGCCCGGGCAACGAAATTTGAGCCATTAGGTGGAACAATAGGTGGAGTCTCCATAATCAATAATGTTGGCGAGGGTGATGCCTCAGACAGTGGCTGTAAGTTTGGCGATAAAGAAAGACGAGGATAAAGGGTATCGCCCTGATTTAACGTCCAAGGATGCTGGTTAGAGCATCCAAGGACAAACGCCGTACAGTAAGCTCAATTTCGTGTGGTAAATAGTTGTCAGCCCTGACAAGAAAATCATCCAGAGTTCCTGCAGCTCCCTTGCGTTTAGTCATTGTCAAAAACTTCTTGGCCCCTACAAATTACCAAAAGAGTTACTAATAGGTATATATGCAATCGGGGTATTTGTGCTACAATATTAATAATCAGTACCTTCTGGCCGATGTGGCCCAAGTAGCAGATGTCAAGGGATGGGCCCAGCCCGGCCTCCTCCGGACTGTGATGGCCTTGGACAGTCCCGCCCTTGTCCCGGGCTTCTCCCGGGATGCTCCCGCACGCTCCATGCAGCGGGTGCCCAGGCTACTAACATGTCGAGGGAGGGATCCAGTGGGCAGAGTCACAATGCGGGACCAGGTGGTGTTGATGAAGCAGGGACTCCTGGTAGAGTGAGTCCCTGCAGGCATTCTCTGCGTAATCTCCTTCAGTTGAGGAGCCGCCCCAGGTCGCAGGCGCCAGCAAATGCCTAGGGAAGTGTATATTCTCGTCCAGAAACCGCGATGCGGCAAGCAGTGGCGGTAATTAGCGGTAAGATCTCCCCAAAGCGGCAGCCAGACAAGGACAGTCAGTACTCCTCTCACAGCAACTACGGCACCCCTTTGTTAGTTTAGAGATTGTGGGAGACAATGCTGGACACTATTACCTTACTGTTACATGTCATGGCAAAGTCACTGGAGTGAAGAAAGAAAAGTTACAATGATAGTTTACTGTAAAAATACTTCAGTTCTTAGGTGTGCAACCTAGAACCATTAAGACTGGATCATGCCAGGTATTCCAGATCTTCCTATAAAACAAATATACATAACACATTCGAAAAGAAGATCATTCCAACACTGTGGTCAATCCAGGAATCTATCCTGAAACTTGCCTTGCGAGACCTTTTTGAAACCCCCTGATCATGATTAAAACTAATATGTGAATGGAAATGTCTCATCTTTAGCTATTTTAGACCTAACAATGTTATGTTGAGTGTCATATAAAGGAGAAATGTCTGAAAGAGCAAACATTCATACCTTGTTCCTACTCTGGGTATGGACAGTTGAAAAAAATAAAGAAATATGGCACCAGGAAAAGGTTAATGATTACCAATGCAAAAACAATGAGGGACCTATTCACAAAAGTAAATTTACACACATGTGTACATTTACTCTTAGACTTTGCAGTAACTTTACTGCTTTTGCCACGGCACCATTTCCCTAAGCGTATATACATATACAACCATTCTCCTTAGTAGCAAAGATTGGCCAGAGACACTACCATTGCTTGAAATCTGCAGAGGTTGTTTACTACAAGTGATGACTCCACATACTACATATATATTGAAATTGAGGGAGATCAAAATTAAGGGGCTCATTACGATGGCGGATAGTTGCGGTGCTGGGACTACCCGCCGGTATGGCGGCGGTCCCACTGAGTGAATTAGGAGGTGCCCGCCACTATGGCAGGCACATTCAGGGCCCTGATCATTGTGGACACACAATGCCAAAATGCCACGTAGCGCATTTCCATACACAACGTGGCAGGCACCACGCAGTGCGTGCCACCTTGTGAATGAAAATGTAAGGGGTGCCATGGGTACCCCCAGTGCACAAACATCCTCCCCCCATACAGAGGGGGCCCGCAAGGGGTCCCCAAACCCATCCTCCGCCAGCCTTTCCATGGTAGAGACTGTCTGGCGCTAGCATTGTCATCTGGTGGGCTGTGGCGGCTAGGCACTGCCACCATTTTACCCATGCTGACCGCTCCGCCAGGCAATCGTGACGATTGTCTGTGGTGAAAGGGTGAAGGGCGGTCTTTGTTACCGCCGCGGTAACAAGGCTGATTCCACCTGCCATTCTAATGTGGCTGGGGAAATGGGAGTCAGGTGGCGGGAGGACCGCCACCGCCGGCCCAGCGGTGGTGGTCCTTCCGCTATCATAATGAACCCCTAAGTGCCAATTTTGTTAATTGATGCTGCTGTTGTACATTCTCTTGGTACATGCCATGGTTTGTAAGTACCGGAAATAAACAAACTGTAGGATCTAAATACGCAGCCTATACAATGCTAGACATTTGGAGCAGCCTCTTTAGGAAGTTTATACAAAAGAGGTTTCACACATGATAAGCATGCATGTTTTATATAGGTTGCACAGCAGTGTAGGGAATGGAATGTCCATTTCACGATGACTAGCATCATTGAGGGATTACAGGCATCCTTGAAGTACATTTTCGACATTTATTTATTTATTTAATATAACATTCGTGCTTTAGAAATTGGGTAAATAGATACATAGATTAGGAGACAAGTATTTATTTAAATCATGATAGTTGATTCTGTAAACTGTACGCGCAATCATGTTTTTATTGTGAAGTTTATGGTAAATGGCAAATCTATTCCGATTTATTAAGAAACATTAACATTAACTTTAAATATTAATCATGTGCAACACAAAAGATTATGTATTCTATGTCTGCATGTGACTACAAAATGGCTGCCTCGTTTTTAATCTTTTGAGATTGATTTGAACAGTTCTCTGTTTATGTATATGCTTTAAGATTCTGCCAATCATAATGCATTGTTTTTAGATTGAACATATTTTGTCACTATGGGTAGCTGACATTGACAAAGGCCAGGGAGCCGAAAAGTGTTGCCAGCTGTAGTTTGCACGTACAATTGAAAATGAAATATCAAGAAACAAGAAGCCTTGAGTGTCCAGCGTCTTTCTGAGGGAAAACAACATATATATACTATATATATATATATATATATATACAGGAAAATGGCACATTTTGATTCTGAGCAGCCCCTGAAAATTTGGGGGGGTTTCGTCAAGGGGGGGCCGAGAAAAAAGGGGGGTCCCAAAACGCGTTTTTCCCATTCATTTTTCCATAGGGCGGTTGGAATCACTTTTAGCTCGAACGGCTGAATGAATTTACACGAAACTTGGCAAAATTGTAGATATGGTTTGCCCGTCGTGCCTTTTCTATGTCTCA
The DNA here is from genome assembly GCF_964263255.1 of Lissotriton vulgaris. NCBI lineage: Eukaryota > Metazoa > Chordata > Amphibia > Caudata > Salamandridae > Lissotriton > Lissotriton vulgaris. The sequence goes on along the minus strand of NC_141685.1, from coordinate 1,362,825,382 downwards.
ATATATGTGCTCCAGTGGATTTTGAGAAATTAGCGTTTCAAAAAACAGATATATCTGTAACAGCCCTCCGGTTAGCGCTCCGGTTCGCGTACCTGACGCGTAACGGAACTTCGCTAGGAGAAGCGGATTGGCTCCCCGGTGACTGTGAACATTCTAAACAGTCCGGAGCGGCCGCCATCTTGTGTCTCGGTAGGATCGAGATACAAGATGTGGCAAAAACAAAGGGGGAAATGAGCATAAGGGGGCAGAGTACATCCTCCCTGACCCCCTAGGTTTGATGAGGGGGCTTTAAAAGGGCCCCGCGGGGGGAAAAAAAAAATGTTATTATCGTTTTTGCGCGGGGGAGCGCTCGGTACGCGCACCGGGAAGCGGTCCGGGAAGCGTAATATTCGGAAAATAGGATAAAAGAATGTTCAAATATTGTATGTTTATTGATTGTCCTTTTTGTTTTATTTTTTTTAAATTATTTTTATTTAAGTACCAACATTTAGGTACCAATGCAGAGTCTAAAAATAAAAATACACCGTTTTCTTTGTAGATATCTTGCATGTTGTTTCAGAAGTTATTGTGGTATATGGAATTCATAGCGTAGTCTGTCAGGAAAGCAGAAACACCATGGAGGCAGGAGATGATAAAGAGATGTTAAATACACATTGGAGATAATATAGTGGAAGAAAGGAAGTAACTATGAGCAAACTTACTATGTAACACAAAAAAGTTGCACAGTATATTTAAAATCTAATTTTACATTATAATCAATTTGCTACTAGTTTAAAAAATACATATAAAAATGAACAATTTTTGAATTATTAAATATAAATTTATTTTTCTGATTCGTTTTCAAAATTAAAAAGGACTTTTAATAATTCATTGTCAGAAATTTTCTCATTTTCAATTAGGTAATCTACTGATTCTACACATTGCAGAAGTTCAAAGTCCCGTGTTTCATCAAAGAATTCAGAGTCAATTTCTGTATCTTTGTTGCTTTCTGCAACAATTTCGAAGTTATTTTTTTTCTCTCCTTCCATTTTTGTGCTGTAAAATGAATTTTAAAAAAATATATCAGTACAGATAGGGCACTGTTGGGTTTAAGTACAGACAGGTAGTTTGGTTTTTTAAACAGTGATTTTATCTTTGGGCAGTGCATGGTATCAGACTGGAAGTAGAAATATAAAAAAATGTATGTGATAAAGCCTAAGTCAATTCTTAATTATACAAGACAAGCCTAACTCCATCCATAACTATAACAGAGAAGTCTATCTTATTCTATAAGTATTACAGAGGGATAGTATATAACTATCAGAAAATGTTTTCCTAATTAACTTAAAGTGCAGAACATACTTCAGTTTTTAAAATAACATCTTACCTTTCCAAAAGAAGTTTAAGTTCTCAGTTGAAATGCACTTGATATGTACTTCAGGAAGTAGTAGTCAAAATGGCTGTGTTTCTCTCTCTTTCTTTATATATATTCAGGTACATAACCAATCAAATGTCATGAAATAATAGAAGATATTGAAAGTAGTATTTTGATTGGCTGTCAATTCTAACACTTTATAAGTGTTTTTGTTAGGTAATTTACCTCAGGATATTTAGTCAGGCTTACAGTATAATGTTCTCAATGGAATTCCATCAAATTTGGGTAAATGGTAGGGACTGCTATGTAGTAGGGCCTATTCTATATTTGATGAAAGTGTCTGTTGTGGTTTTTCTGTAAATTACTTTCCCACCTTTTTTTATCGAGCGCTTACCGGTGCGCTCCCCGGTACGCGAACCGGCAGCGTTACGGGAGTCCTCCATTTTGTGTATCGGTAGAATTGAGACATAAGATGGAGGACAAACAATGTTCGGAATGGGTAGAAGGGGGCACGGTAGACACTTTGTGACCGTCTAGGTTTTCTGAGGGGGGATTAGGACGCTGATATATGCAAAAATAAAAAAATAAAAATTTTGAAAATTTCGCGGGGGAGCGCCCGGTACGCGCACCGGTAAGCGAACCGGGGAGCGTACTTTGGTGAAAAAAAAAAAAGTTTGAAAAATATAAACGTTTTGAATGATCAGAGGTAGGGTAGCTATGAAAAGAGCTATTGGGTTCTGTGGCTAATTTAGGTACCTACAAGTAGGTTCCAATGCACACTTTTAAATAAAGGACGAATATTCTATTCCCTTTATCGGAGAAGTGCACACCATCTCTTCTGTAGATGTCTTGAATGTTGTAACGCAAGTTATTGTTGTATATTAAACCCATTCCATAGTCTCTCATGTAAGCAGAAACAGATTTATTCACATGTTTCCGTGCTTTCTCAAATTGGGGAAAAAATTGGTTGGACCACTTACATTTCTGTCTTTGACATATATTGGAATATACCAAGGCAGTTTGGGGAAAAAGTGTCATCAATTGAAGAAAGGTGTTCTTTAAAACCATTTCCAGACCAACCCCAGTCATAGTGCCCAAATCATTTCCACCACAGTGCACTATTAAGAGGTCAGGGTTTGGCAGATGCATAATTTTTTTTATTAAAAACATATAAAATATATTTTTGCATTAAAATAAGAATACATTTTACAGCTTTTGATATTTACTATTAAAAAACTATTGAAATTCACTGAAAAAACCATAGGTTATAGACCATATATAGTTAGGAATTAGCATTTACAAAACCTTAAAAATTCACTGAAAAAACCATAGGTTATAGACCATATATAGTTAGGGATTAGCATTTACAAAACCTTATTTTACTCGCATATATAGTTAGTTCCACTAACTATATATCGCGCACCCGCAATCCACTGCTAATGATGTCACATATTACATCATTCATGACATGGTCAGTGACATCACTGATGACATCACTGATGACATCTCAAATGACATCACTGATGACATCACTGATGACATCTCATTTGACATTACTGATTACATCACTGATGATATCATTCATGTGATAATACGTTGAACCTCTTCAGACTCTAATATAACCTTACATACACACAGTGTAAACAGACACTCACAGACTGTCACTCATCCATGGAGTTACTCACACACCTAGTCAGTCATGCAAAGAATCAATCACACCTCCATTTCCTCAACTATACAGTTATACACACCTTACTTATTCAAACATATACTAACACATATTTACTCTTTTATACAATCCTTGATTGAAGTTCACAATGATCCATACAGCCACTCACACATTCACTGGCTCTTATGCACAGTTATTTATATATGTCAACTCTCACATGTACTGTGTTTTACATATGTACTTACTTTGACATGTAGCACTGAGATATCCATTCACTCACCAATACACTCATGCACACAGTCAACTGCCCATATAGCTGTTTCCACATGCACTTTTGAACTCATACATCTAGTGAATCAACTGCTCACACATCTATGCACAGAGTCATACCCCTCCCAGCCACCCACACACATACTCAGTCTCCCATACAAATACTTGGACAACCAATCAATAACCCATATAGTTACTCATATAGCTACTGATTAACACATGCAGCAGTTTACAGAACAACAGACATAATGATGCACAAATTAAGACAGTTTAGTCACTAACCCATGCACTCAGTGAGACACATTTAATCACTCACTCATACAGTCAGTCATGCACCTACTAAATCCTTCATCCAGACACTTATACATCCACTCATTCTTCAATATGTAAGACATATTTTAACTTTACAGAAACATACAGTCACTGATGTTGTCATCAGTGATGTCATTTGAGATGTCATCAGTGATGTCATCAGTGATATCACTGACCATGTCATGAATGATGTAATATGTGACATCATTAGCAGTGGATTGCGGGTGCGCGATATATAGTTAGTGGAACTAACTATATACACGAATTTCAATGGTTTTGTGCGAGTAAAATAAGGTTTTGTAAATGCTAATCCCTAACTATATATGGTCTATAACCTATGGTTTTTTTCAGTGAATATATATATATATATATATATATATATATATATATATATATATATATATACACTTTCAGAGTATTTGCCTGCTTTTCCGCCCAGAGGCCCAGTAGGATTCTAATGTACTTTCATACAGGGCTGAACTACAGTGCCCACTGTGGTAGTACTGCGCTATTCATCATAAAGAGTCTACAGGTACCAGCTTGCCATCAGAGAAACACACAACTGTGAAATAATTAGCGCATGTGCTCAAGTATCGTAGCAGCAGCTTCTACTGTTGTTCTTCACTGGCCTCAAAACACGTTAGGAAGATGTCATAATTAAAACTTTGGACGGAGCCAGCATGGTGTGAGTTTTTTATGTCCCCCACAACGGTGAGATCCTACAGCAGGCGGCGGTGCAGGTAACACATCAGGCCGACGAGGAGGCCCCAGCCACCAAGGCATTCATGATGGAGCTCTTTGCTGCTATCAAGGAGGACATTCTGAAGGTACGCTCCCAGCTCTCCTCGGACATGCGGGAGATGCGCTGCGATGTTGACTCTATTGGGGAGCGGGTGGCCACTCTGGATGAGCATGATGTGGGCACCACAGACGAATTGCACCACCTCCAACAAGACATCATTCGCCTGACGGAGCAAAATCTGGATTTACAAGCGCATGCGGAGGTCTTGGAAAACCGCTCGAGGAGGAACAACATCAGGTTTAGAGCGGTGCCCTGGAAGGGTGAGGGGGGAAAGCCTCCGAGACTACGTCTTGGCTCTGTTCCGCCAGGTCCTGGGCAAGGGGGACGGCTTCGAGCTCAAACTGGACAGAGTGCACAGGGTTGGCCTGCCAAGAGGGGCACAGGCCCCGCCACCGGACATACTGGTTTGCGTCCATGACTTCCAGATTAAGGAAAAAATCCTGCGCAAAGCAAGGGACCCTGCGGGCATCCAATTCCGTGGGCACCTTCCTGCCCTCTTTCAGGATTTGGTGACCTCCACCCTCATCAAACGCCGCAGTTTCAGGCCTATCACCTCCTTTCTACGAGAGCAGGGCATCCCTTACTGTTGGGGCCACCCGTTTCGCATCATCTTCAAATACAAAGGGAAGCTCCTGCAGCTACGCTCTCTGGAGGCAGCATTTGAGGCATTGGGCCTGGCTCGTCCGGATCCAGCAGCAGCCACTGACAACTCCCCGCGCCGACGACGCAGGCGGTCTAGCGAATGGCAAACAGTGGGGAGACCACTACCGACAGGGAAGCCTGACCCTTCTGCAAGCCTCTTGGAAAGGGAGGCGGCCGTCTCCTCTGTGGCGCTGGTGACTGAAAATGACCCGGCACCTTGACACTAATATGAAGACCAGGTCTGTTCTGCAGGGTGGTGTCGGGAGGGTTTGCAGTCTTGAGCTCTAGATCTTCGCTCATGACGGATTCCTGCACTACGACCCGGAGACCAACTGTCGGGTACCATGCCCGCCTTCCTTTGGGTCTTGTTTCATATTGGTTTCTATATTCTGTTTTGCTTTTGAGGGGTTTGGGGAGAGTGGGTGGGGGGGTTAGGGTGGGACGTGGTGGTAGCAGGGTATTGTTCACTGAGGGTACAGAACTACTGATGGCATCCTACATACGAAACGGGCCGCAGGGGGTAGGACAGGAGGGCCGGGGGTCTGCGTACTGGGAAATGGCTTGATCCGGGTTGGATGGTCCTATGCCGTTACCGCCAAGGGGAAAGAGATACGCAGTGGAGAAACTATGCTTTCATGGGCTCAATATGGAGGTAAGGGGTGGATGGCCCCCACAGAGAAGTCCCGATGGTTCCATAGACGATGCCGATAACACTGGGGACGTGGAATGCAAAGGGGCTTAACTCACCCCAAAAATGCCAAAAGGTCTGGAAATATATTATTCACCACCAGTTGGATATCGTGGGCCTACAGGAGACACACCTAACTAAATTAGATGACTCCCGCCTTAAGCATAAACAGTTCCCACTTATTTATAGGTCCTCAGTCTCCACGAAACAGAGAGGGGTGGCCCTTATGTTCCGCTCAGCCCTGCACTTTTAGCCCATGGGGGTCCAAGGTGACAAAGAGGGGCGCTGGATCATGGTGAAGGGGCTTCTGCGGGGTAGACCATGCACTTTTGTTGTATTGTACGCTCCAAACACAGGCCAGAATGGGTTCCTTCAGACTCTACTGGGGAAAGTGGTAGACTTTGCTGAAGGGCCGCTGTTCATTATGGGGGACTTTAACTTGGTATGGCAGAAAGACCTGGATAGTACTCACTCGCAGAGGTCTGACATGGGCTCCTTTTCCCCTGAGACACAACAGCAGGTCAGGGATATGGGGCTTTTCAATGCGTGGCGCTCCCTACATCCTCAATCCAGAGACTACACCTTTTTCTCACATGTTCATCGCTCTTACTCCGGACTAGATCACTTCTTCCTGAGTCAGTCCCTCCGAGGCGATCTACACAAAGCCAAGATTTTCCCATTGTCTGTGTCCGATCATAGTTTGCATGCAATAGGCCTACACTGGGGTGTGAAGAGTGGGACAAGCCCTAGATGGTACTTTCCGGCATCCCTGGTTCAGGACAAAACCTCCTGTACTGCGCTGAGGGGAGCTATACAGGAGTTTTTCACACTTAACGACACGGGGGACACTTCCATCTTTACCACCTGGGACGCGTTTAAAGCATGCATACGGGGACAGTGCCTGGGCCTGAATGCTTCCCTAAATAAACAGCGGGGTCGAGAATGGGAACAATTAGAGGAGGAACTCTCCACCCTAGAACAAGCTCATAAGGCTAACCCCTCCAGACGCGCAGTGCGACAACTCACAGCAGTCAGAGGGAAACTCAGAGCACACTACAATAATAGGGCAGAAGACACGCTGCTCAAACTGAGGCGTCTCTCCTACTCCCAAGGCAACAAAGTGGGGAGGCATCTCGCCAGGCAGCTCAGAGACAAAAGGGACAGAGAATATATAAAGGGGGGATTCTGGACAATCAGGGGGAACTGACACACATGGACGAGTTAAAAGCCGAGCTTTTTGGTACCTTCTATAAATACCTCTACTCGGGGGAGACCCATGATACCGCCCAGCAAACGGAGTACTTACGAATGCTACCGCTACCCCAGGTGTCGGTGGAATGGAATGAGACGCTTTCTGCACCCTTTACCAGAGATGACGTGTTAGCGGCCATTAAGGGTCTGAAATCCCACAAGGCCTCGGTGGCAGATGGATACACAGCCATCTTCTATAAGACCTTCGCCTCTGAACTTAGTCCATTCTTGGTCAGATTTATTTATTTATTTATTTTGAAGTTTGTAAAGCGCGCAGCTACCTCCGACGGAGGTGTCCCGGCGCTGAAGACAATATCTTGTGAGGTTCAGAGGGGTTCAGGAGGAAAAGAGTGGGCTAGATCAGAGAGAAGAGCCAGGTCTTAAGTTTGTTCCGAAACAGAGGCTCAGAAGTCAGTAATCTCAGTTCTGTTGGGAGGTGATTCCACAGTCTGGAGGTGGCTACTGCAAAGGCCCTTCCTCCCGTTCGCGCTAGACGAAAAAGGGGGCAGATCATAAGGCGGAGATGATTAGATCTGAGATTTCGGGATGCCTGTGAGATCTTCAGCTTGTGTCTCAGGTAGGCGGGGCCTCGGCCATTAAGAGCTCTAAAAGTAAGGGTAAGGGATTTAACCTGAATACGTAGTCTCACTGGGAGCCAATGGAGTTTGATCAGATGGGGTGAGATGGAATGACGGTATGGGATATTACAGATCAGCCTGGCCGCTGAGTTCTGTACTGTCTGTAATCGATTGATGAGATACGCCGGGGCTCCAACGTACAGGCTATTTGCGTAGTCCAGATTAGAAGTTATGAGGGTGTGGACTACTGTCTTGCGTGAGTCTAATGGCAGGAAAGGGATGATTTTTTTAATCATGCGGAGCTTTCCAAAACAAGATACTGTGACTTTGTTAATTTGGGTCTTGCAGGGGAGGACAGTGTCAAATTGGAAGCCCAGATTGCGAGCAGCTTGGACAGGTACAGGGGGAGGATCTAATTCAGCCGGCTACCAGAGGCTGGAAGAGATGGGGGATTTCTGGTTAAAAAATAAGACTTCTGTCTTATCTGTATTCAGTTTTAAATTGTTAGAGGACATCCAGGTTGCGATGTTCACCATGCAGGGGCGAAAATTTTGCAACAAGCTTTCAGAATGATCTTTGAAGGAGAACACCAGCTGAGTGTCGTCAGCATAGAAGATCACTCTGACGCCCCATGATTCCACCACTTTTGCCAAAAGCTTCAGGTATACATTGAACAGGAGCGGGCTAAGGGCAGATCCCTGTGGAACCCCCCATGTCAACGGTTTCTTGGTGGAAAAGAAGGAGCCCAGCATCACTTGTTGGAATCTATCCGAGAGGAATGATTTGACCCAGGCGAGAGGGGTCCCACCAACTCCCACCTCTTGCAAGCGTGTGAGTAGTGTTTCATGGGAGATGGTGTCGAATGTTGTGGATAGGTCGAGAAGGACCAGCATGGCATCCTCTCCCCTATCCGTGCACTTATGAATCGACTTGTACACTTCTAGTAGTGCTGATTCGGTACTAAAGTCCGGCCTGAATCCTGACTGAGAGTCGTGGAACAGCAAATTTGACTCAAGATAGTTGGACAGCTGTTCTTGTACCGCCTTCTCGAGCACTTTGGCTGGCTTGGGTAGGAGTGAGATCGGTCGGTAGTTGCTCAAACATGTAGGATTGACACCGGCTTTTTTTTTAATGGGGATTAGTAACGCGTGTTTCCATATGGAACGGACAACACCTGAATATAAGGAGGAGTTCCAGATTTCAAGCAGGGGGTTAATAACTAGTGGGGCAATCTCATTCAGAATCAGAGCCGGGGCTGGATCCAATGGTGAGCCTGATGTGCATTTTAGAAATAGATTCAGGGCATACTCCTTGGTGAGTGGTTTAAAAGTTGTAAATGCTTTAGTGCAGGTGGTGTCAGAATCTAAGGTGATTTCTGTACGATTCTGAAGGATTGTTGCCGTGATATTGGCAATTTTTTCCGCAAAAAAGTCAGATAGGCCTTCGCTAAGTGCTTGGGAGGGGATGACGGGAGCGGACAGAGCCGTGGGATTGGTGAACTCTTTAACGATGGTAAAGAGGGCCTTAGTGGAGTTTTTTGCGTTGACAATAGTTTCTGCAAAGTATACACTCATGGTATTACGTTTGAGTTTATGAAACTCTTTAAGGGCCTGTCTGTAAAGAGATTTAGTTGCAGGATCATAGGTCCGACGCCATAGGCGCTCCAGTTTTTTACATTTGCTTCTGTTTTCCCTTAATTCCAGGGTAAACCAGGGAGCTGAAGGTTTAGATCTGAGGGAGGTAAGGGTCTGTAGGGGCGCGACTTTCTCAATGGCGTTCATGAGATCTTTATTAAATGTAAGAACCGCTCCATTGAGATCGTCAGGGAGTGAGTCTGAGCTATTATTGTACGATTGCTCTAGGGCAGTACATGAGATCTTGTGCCATTTTCTGCCTTGTGCTCTGATGGCAGATTCCTTCTTAGGAGATTGGGGTAAGGACACCTCGAACGGAATCAGGGAATAGTCAGACCATGGCAGAGGTGTGGAAGGAAGAATTTTAAGCTTCGTACAATTAGAAAAGATTAGATCAAGGGTGTGTCCCGCAACATGTGTGGGGCCTCAACCCCTTGTGTCAGATTCATACTTTGCATGGAGTCGAGGAGATATGTGGCGCGGCTGCAGCCACTTACCTCTACGTGATGGTTAAAGTCTCCCAATACCGTGAAATGAGGGTGCTTAAGAGACAGATCTGCGGTGACTGCTTATAGTTCAGAAATGGCAGACTGTGGGGTGTTAGGGGGGCTGTAAACCAGGATCCCTGACAAGATGGCTGTAGTAGTGTCCGATATGGAGAAATATAGTGCCTCTATGGGCCCTATATTTGTGATTTTTCTCGATGTGATCGTCAGGTGAGTCTGTAAGATTACCGCGATTCCACCTCCCGTCTTGGGGCCTTCGCGGCTTATACCTGTAAGGCGGTATCTCGGGGGCAAGGCAAGGGAAATGTCTGGGTTGGAGGAGTCTTTAATCCATGTCTCAGTCAGGAACAGTAGGTCCCAGGACATGGAAGACAGCAGCAACCAAATGTCACTAGCGTGGCATGGTAAAGAGCGACAATTTACCAATCCCATAGAATATGTTTTTATGGGTGTGGGATGACTAACTAATTAGTCATGGGGACATTTTGTGTAAGGGGAGAACGAAAAAGGGCAGCTATGATATTTAAACAGGAGGGGGCTAGTCAGAGAGAGGTTGCATGGTGTTGAGGGAGTGCAAGTTGACTTTCCAAGATCAATAAGCTGTGATCTAGTCCAGACCTGCCTCTGTGCGGGGTGGGAACCGGCAGCATGGCTGGCCCTTGGCCGGGAGCTGGCGCGGACGGGCGCATTATTTAACAACCTGGCAAGCGAGGGGGAGACGTCGGGCACAATGGCGGAAGCTCTGATATCCGTCATACCCAAACCCGGGAAGGACCCCAAGAAGTGCGCCTCTTATAGGCCAATAGCCCTCCTGAATCTGGATGCAAAACTCTATTCCTCTATCATCGCCCGACGGCTCAATGACCTGATGCCGGCTCTCATACACCCAGACCAGTCAGGGTTCATCAAGGGTCACCAGACCCAAGACAATATGAGGCGGGTACTACATTTGATCGAAAAAGCCAACAAGTTTAAAATCCCAGCGTTCCTGGTGGGGCTCGACGCTGAAAAAGCGTTTGACCGGGTAGACTGGGGATTCCTCTTCCAGACGCTGGCCGCCTTCGGCTTCTCCTCAAGGTTTCTGACGATGATTCGGGTGAACTACCTCTCCCCTAGATCCAGAGTGGTAGTAAATGGGCACCCGTCCTCCTTCTTTGAGCACTCCTGGGGGACTAGACAGGGTTGCCCCCTTTCTCCCCTGCTCTTCGCCCTCAGTATAGAGCCCCTAGCGATGGCAGTGAGAGACAATCCCAATATTCAAGGCCTACCCTTCACTGGGGAAGCACACAAACTCACGCTCTTTGCAGACAACGTCCTCCTCTCCCTCTCGGGCCCGGGCCGTTCTCTCCCCCACGTGCAGACGGAACTGGAGCGCTTCGAGGCGGTTGCCGGATTCAAGGTTAACTATGACAAATCATGCGTGTTGAACCTCACACTACCCCACTCTGAAGTCCTCCGTCTGCAGTCATCAACACGTCTCTCATGGGCCAACTCCTCCATTGTATACCTGGGGATCCACTTGACCCCCACACTGGGGAAACTCTACTCAGCCAACTTTCCCCCGCTTCTCGCCCAGATACAGACCGACCTGAACCGCTGGAAGCCCATGTTCATATCATGGTTGGGGAGGGTCCACGCGATTAAAATGTCTCTTCTTCCCCAACTACTTTATTTATTCCAGGCTCTTTCTATTGACCTTGACAGGGAGTTCTTTCGGCGAGTAAAATCCATGATGCTACGGTTTATCTGGCAGGGGGGTCGTGTGCGCTTTTCCTTCACCATCCTGCGCAGACCAAGGAAAGAGGGAGGTGTGGAACTACCTGACATTCACCTGTACTATAAAGCTGCGCAACTCCAAGTGCTAGTAGAATGGTCGCAAAAGGAATCAGAAAAACACTGGCTCCATATGGATCAAAGCATAGCGGGAAGGACGATCTGGGATCTAGTGTGCTTAGCCAAGAGCGACAGACCTAAAAATGTGTACCTCAGTACCCCCACTAGCACTACGTTGAAGGTCTGGGACTCGGTTTCCAGGGACGAAAGGTAGACAACATTCACCTCCCCCTTCACTCCCTTGCACTTTAATCCTGATTTCCAACCAGCAATGACGGAGGGCCCCTTTGATACTTGGAGGGAAGGGGGCTGTTTAGCTCTAACACATCATTTCCATAACTGGGACCCACTCACCTTCGACAACTGTAAGAGAGACTATGGAGTTCAGGAGACCGAACGCTACCACCACATACAGCTACTACATTGGGCACTATCTCCTTAGGTGAGAGAAGCAGCTACACATCCCCTCACCAAGTTTGACGCCTTTATGACTAAATCCTCTTCCATGAAGGGCGCTATCACCTTTATTTATGGGTTCCTTCTTTCCACCGCCATTTCCCCTCGGCCTCACTACATATCCATGTGGGAGGGGGTGCTCCAACGGGATATTCCTGACACGGAATGGACACACTTATGGTCGGATATAGCTAAGTTTAACCACTCTGTGGAACTAAGGGAGGCACATATGAAAACCATGATGGACTGGTACTTGTACCCGGCCAACCTGCGACAGATATTCCCCGACACTTCAGATAGATGCTGGAGGGGGTGTGGAATTTTGGGAGACTTCCAGCACATATGGTGGGATTGCCCTATCATACGACCATTTTGGGAGGAAATTCTGCCCCACATTAAGGAGATGCTGGGGTACCCCATTCCTACCTCGATAGCCACTACCCTCCTGGGTCTCTGTGATCCTAGTCTCGACCATCAAACTAGGGCGGACAAGAGGATCATGTGGCTCAGCATCGGGGCTGCCAAACTCACCCTCATTGCTGCATGGAAACAGAGGGAAGCACCGGCCATCTCTCTTTGGCACTCGCGCCTTTGGAGGCTATTAAGTATGGAAAGAATGGCCGACATATTCCTAGACGACTTTAAGAATTTTGAATTCCGCTGGGGCCCCTTGGTTGCTTTCCTCTCCAAAGGACTGCCTTCCGCAGTGTGTCCTGCCAGTGCTAGAGCCCTCCACTTGTTTCAACTGTGATCTGTCCACACTGTGCGCCTGTCTTTAGTACCTACAAGTTGCTACCACCACGGGGGAGGGGGAGGATTGTGGAGGGGGGATGGGGGGGGGTTCCTAATTTTGTTATCATTACTGTGTATCCCGCTGATCGCTTCTTCATGGCGAACCCCACCAGGGTGCCACGCGAGGATGTTCGCCTTTGACCCACCATGAGAGGATGGTTATTGACTTTATGTTGGACAATACCGGTCAGACTTTGATTGATTAGCACTGCAGGGGTCTGGCCTACCTGCCACTGGTTGTGCATTTACCCAGCGAGCTGGGAGGCACCCCTCTTCGTCAAGCTTGCACCTATTTGAACCCTAATTGATGTGCCTGGGGCCTGGTTGAAATGAGTTCGGTCCGGTAAGGTGGGTTGAAGGTTGGCTCTAATTTCACAGCTAACCCCTGTGTGGGAGTTGCGCGGCATTGTCGTAATTTCATCCTTTTTTCTGTGTTTTACAAAGAAATGCCAATAAAAATACTTTTGAAAAAAATATATAATTTACAATAAAAGCATATAAGAACATTATTAAAAACGCCCAATATCTTTTAAAACGTCCATTGTCAGTGGACCAGCCGGGAGGAGGGAACTCTATCTCTCACATAGATTTAACTCCAGATGCCTTGCTGCAGGGTTAACTATAACAGAGTGGAGAATCACAGGTAACAAAAAAGCAAAACTAAGTGCCAGTCTTTAACAAATACCTTCGTTTAGACCACATAGCAAGGAGCAATTTCGAAAGTAAAGCAACATAAACTGGGTCAGTGTCAGATTTTAGGATCCTAAAGAATTCACGGTGGTTCCTAATGCCCAGTTTTCTGCACAATAGTATAACCCATTTAGACCTGGCCTGTTTGTATGCCGAGCATGAGAACAATACATGAATTACTGTTTCCTCCTCCACTAGGCATCCAGGACAGAGGCAATGGGTTGAGCCCGCCCACTTATTAGTTATTGCATAGAGCGGGAGCGTCCCATATCTAAATTGCAGAAACAACTTCCTTGCTAATGGGGGCTGTATTAAATCTAGCACCTGCTTAAATTGATAATGTGACTTAAAATCCAAGAACCCATGTGTTAAACTCATAGTTTTGACTGCCTGTATAAGGCTAGTCAATTTAAACTCTTTCACTACTTTAGCTAAAGTTTTTTTAGGGATGGCTAGACAAGATTCTTCGGTAGTGATCTATAAGTCCTCCATGCCCATAGCTCGAAAAGAATCCCTAAATAAAGGACAACCAAGGTATACTAAACACAGCCCCAGTGATGACATTACCGCTTTTAGTTCTTCCCGATAGTGTCTCAACTCTGGTGTACTCCACAGCCGTTGCCAATAAAGCAACGGTCGGGACGAGATTAAATCCACCATTGGGAGGATACCCAAATCCATCCTTAGTGGTACTAGGGGTGTGTTTGTGAGACATCATCAACACTTCCTTCGACACCGCCATCTTCCCCGAGAGCTGGAAACACGCCGAACTCAGCGCTCTACTCAAGAAACCAACAGCGGACCCCACCGACCTCAAGAATTACCGCCCCATCTCGCTTCTCCCGTTTCCAGCCAAAGTCATCGAGAAGACCGTCAACAAGCAGATGGCCGCCTTCCTCGAGACGAACGGATCCCTCGACCCCTCACAGTCCGGCTTCCGAGCCAAACACAGCACCGAGACCGCCCTCATCGCCGCCACCGATGACATCCGAGCCCTGATGGACAATGGAGAAACAGCGGCCCTCATCCTCCTAGACCTCTCCGCGGCATTCGACACGGTCTGCCACCGCACCCTGGTACGGCGCCTCAGCAACATCGGAATCCAGGACAAGGCGCTGGAATGGATCATCTCCTTCCTCGACGGAAGAACACAGCGAGTCCGCCTACCACCGTACAAGTCAGAGGCCTCCGAAGTCATCTGCGGCGTCCCCCAAGGATCATCCCTGAGCCCCACCCTCTTCAACGTCTACATGAGCCCCCTCGCGGCCATCGTACGCAAACACCACCTCAGCATCATCTCCTACGCCGACGACACCCAGCTGATCCTCTCCCTGACCAACAACCCCGCCGCCGCCAGAGCCAACCTACACGAAGGGATGAAAGAGGTAGCCGAGTGGATGACGACCAGCCGCCTGAAACTGAACTCGGACAAGACGGAGGTCCTCATCCTGGGCTCCTCTCCCTCCGCCTGGGACGACTCCTGGTGGCCTCCCGCCCTGGGCACCGCACCCAAACCGACAGACCATGCACGAAACCTGGGCTTCATCCTGGACTCCTCCCTCTCCATGACCAGGCAAGTCAGCAGCGTCTCCTCGGCGTGCTTCAACATCCTACGCATGCTACGGAAGATCTTCTGGTGGATCCCCACAGAGACCAGGAAGACCGCCACCCAGGCCCTCGTCACCAGCCGACTGGACTACGGCAACGCCCTCTACGCCGGGACCACCGCCAAGCTCCAGAAGAGACTCCAGCGGATCCAAAACGCCTCAGCCAGACTCATCCTCGACATCCCACGATCCAGCCACATCTCCGGACATCTGAGAGACCTTCACTGGCTCCCCATCAACAAGAGAATCACCTTCCGCCTCCTCACCCACGCACACAAAGCCCTACACGACCAAGGCCCGAGCTACCTCAACAGCCGAGTCAACTTCTACGCTCCCAAACGCCACCTCCGATCAGCCAACCACGCCCTCGCCGCCGTCCCCCGCATCCGAAGAGCGACTACAGGAGGAAGGTCCTTCTCCTACCTGGCCGCCAAGACCTGGAACTGCCTCCCGTCCGACCTGCGCCTGACCCAAGACCACCTCTCCTTCAGGAAGAAGCTGAAGACCTGGCTGTTCGAGCAGTAGCGGCACCCCCCCCCCCCCCAGCGCCTTGAGACCCTATGGGTATGTAGCGCGCTTTATAAGTGTCACTGATTGATTGATTGATTTATTGGCAAAGCCAGGATTTGTCTAATGAACCTATTTTCAGTGAGGGTCAGGGCATTAGATGGACTGTGCCCCCACAATTCTGACCCATTGGACTCTGTATATTTCTAGCGGTGGGCTTATGACCTTTAAGGCACAACTCTTCTGGACTTTTAGGATTCCCCCAATTGCCTGGGTTAGCTTCAGATTGGCCTTGTTGATTTGGGGACCCCAACCCATTTTATCATTTAGGGAAAGGCCCAAATAATCAAAGATATGGACCCGCTCGAGCGGCCTGTCATCCATCATTGGGTGTGGGCAGTTAGTGGAATTGACATTGAAGACCATATATTTTGTTTTATTGATATTTACTACAAGGTTCCTCTTTTTGCAAAACTGGCTAAACTCCTTTAACACTCTCTACATCCCCATCGGAGATTTCGAGAGGAGCAGGGTGTCATCCGCAAACATTAGTGCAGGAAATTTGCGGAATGATATTTTAGGGGAATCCAAATCCTTGGCGGCAAGTAGATCTTCAATTAAACCGTTTAGGAAGAGGGTCTGCGCAAGCACGCATCCCTGCCTCACCCCCTTACCGACAGGGAAGGGGGCTGTTAGTTGGCCATTCTTGTCTTATCTTACTCTAGCGTATGTTCCCGCGTGGAGGCGTTTAAGTTGGAAACAAAGATATGGTGGAATTCCCATGTCCAGCAGGATGCTCCACAGATGGTCACGGTCCACCATATCAAACGCTGATTTCAAATCCACGAAAGTAAGATACAGGCTCCCACCTTCCCGAACCGCATGCTTCCAATAGATCAACTGAAGGCTAAACAGCTGATCTACAGTTGAAGTTTTAGCTCTAAAGCCTGCTTGCAACGGAGTTAGAACATCACAGTCTTCCATCCAATCCTGTAGTCTTTCTAATAACACCCCTGCAAAGATTTTTTGAGTAACATTAATGAGGCTAATTGGCCTATAATTTGCAGGTTCAATGGGGGACCCTTTTTTATAGATCGGAATGATCTCTGCACCAGCCCACGTGGACGGTGCTGGGAGGCCATGAAGAATTGCATTAAAAAGTAATAATAGATATGGAGCCCACACAATAGATATGGAGCCCACACATAGATATGGAGCCCACAAATAGAATGTTGCGGATTTCCTATGGGAAATAGGTCCTAACTATAACTACCTACTGGCGACCACCAGTTGGTAATATATATATATACACACACACACAATTATATGTGTATATACGTAGGTTTTAAAAGTCAAAATAAGTTCATGTATTTTAACATTCATTTATATCTCCATTATTTGCAATGGAATAGTGTTGCAATTTCAATAGTTTGCCTTGTGTGACTGCACTTTATCCAGATATGGCCCGAAAAACATTTGTAACTACTTTATGACCTGTATGGCTGAAGTAATAACATTTGTACAGTTTGTAAATAGCAAGAAGCTTAAACCTTTGGCGGTGGATGTTTGTCTCTTCCTAAACACATCAATAATTCTTCCTTTTCCCCTCCTTACCTTTTCCTAAACCTCTATCATTTTGTAATAAGAGTTCCCATTTTCCAGCCAGGAACCCCTGTTCTTCCCACAGGTAGAACAAAACGGTAGGTGTACATGTGGGGCAGATATCTCCTTGTAAAAAAGATAAGAGAGGTCTTCAGATATAGGTTTTGGGGAAACATTTTGTAGTATGTTGCACTTTGTGAATAAGTCCCTGATTCATCCTGTTGTTCACATGTATGAAATGTGCTTTTTCTCCCAGTTAACACCCCTGCAGGAACTAGCCATTGTACGTTGTATGTATACTACCATCACTCAAAGGGAGGTGACAAAGAGGACCATGTTTGTGACAGCTGACACTCTGGATCGCATCCTGACAGGCTCGGTAAGCACAGGGTCTCACTGACAGATGGTGCTCATTCACTCAGTCATGGAAAACCTCAGGACCTTCCGGCAGGGGCTGCAAAGCACTGCATCTTTCCTGACACGGCAAAGCAGAATTACTGCTGATCATTCAGTCAGACCTTTGGTATCCCAGATAGTTCCGTCATGGTTTGCAGCCAGTATAGAAACCAGCAAAGGTGTGATTGGATGGTTAATAGGGTTATACAGATGGCTCTCTTAGAGTATCTGCAATAATTAGCACTGGAAGATTAACTTGTCTCTGCAATAGATGTGAGTTAAGAGCCCAGCAAAAGTAGTACATGGGAGATACAATGAGGCATACAAAATAGCAAGATCTTCTTGACATGAAAAAGTCACATTTTCTACCCAATGGGAATAGGAGGGATTTTGTAGGATGTACCACAGGATGTTAGATTGGAGATCTCATTGAGCTGCAAGAAATGTGGCAGCTCTTTGAAAGACAGCACAGACTTAGTTTTACAGTGGGTGGGAATGTAATAATCAATAGGACTATATATCAGAATATTATATATAGAATATCATTTGACATCACCATCATGTCCTAAATGTGGCAAAAACTTTTTTGTACAATGTTTGTTAAAAAAATGTATTTCAGACAATATACTGACGAAGATATTCTGGTACCACACCTTCAATAGAATGTGGCATAGGATGATAGATTAAAAATTATAAGGGGTGATAGCGGGTAAATCCGTAGCACTCAGACAGGCAGGTACACCATATGAAAATCCAGTTTGTATGGCCATACTTTGATCTTGTGCATGGGCATGTGCATTGAAGGCAGAGTAGAATAACTATGCATTGACACCAGATGCTTCTGCATCATCAGATTATGTCAGGTGGACCTATACGATATATTAGATGCTGGTCCAGTAGTACTTGCAGTAAAAAGGTAGAATTTGGTTTCACATAGTGTAAAATGCAGTCATAGTATTTCTATTTCAATTAAAATGCAAACGCTTAACGTATCACTGTGTGCACACACATTATTTTTAACAATGACCTTTTCAACTGAGTAAGTTTAAGTATGTAAGTTTTATTTGTAAAGTGCATGGTTATTCAAAACCATTACATGGATAATAAAATCAGAAAAGTAATTAACTATAAAAATATGGCATTTTCCAAACAGTTTTGTCATTTACACACCAGTTTCTCATTTATTTCCATTAAGAAGCCTTTAAGGAGGAGTAAAATACAAAGTGCTGCCTTTTTTGTTGCCATTGCTGATACTATTGTGGGTGCAATATTCTATTATTCCCATTTAAGAGTTTTAGTAGAGAATCTCTCTACAGAAAGCACTCACAAGACAACAGTTAATCATTTTGTTACCTAGTATTTGCATGTTATTTTCTGTGATCCTTCTAGGTCCTTTATTCTGGTGTAGTGGTAATTTAGAGTTGATAGGGATGAATTATTATATTGATAATGAGGCGTGTCCTGAGGAAGGAAGTAATAGTGTGCCTCAAATGGTCTGCCTCTATAGAATGAGTGCAGTGAACATCAGGTTGCAATACAAACTAGTGTAAACATGCCACTCTGATACATGTTTAGGGACATCTGACATCACCAGCTAAACTCTAACCTGCACCTACACTGCACTTACACACCACACCTTCACTACCTACATCATACATGAAACCTACTTCCTAATGTTTGCTGTTCTACACTCTTGCAACTACATCAGGTACGACTAGCTAACATGTACATCCTTCAGCACCACATGCAGCCTACACTGCCGTCAGCACTCTTTAAAACAGGTGTCTTCAACCTTTCCTGAGCTACTATCTAATATAGGGAGTTTATACATGTACATAGATACCAAGGGGCGGATGTATCAAGATTCCAATTTGCGAATTCTAATAGCGATTTTTTGGGAATCGCTATTTAGAATTCGCAAAATGGAATGTATGTACAAAATCGCTATTTTTTAGCGATTCCTCATTATTCTTTATTTGCAAATTCGCGAATAATTTCCAATGCATTCCTATGGGCCAGGAGGCCCATAGGAATGATTTTGAACTAATTCTCAAATTGCGAATTCGCAATTTTCTAATCGCAATTTGAGAATTAATTCAAGGGTGCTGGGGTGTCTGAAACAGTAAATAAAGACAGGGCAACCCAATAATCCCCAAGGAACTGGGTAAATATGCAATATAGAAAAGGTACCTTGAGGAATTGTTTCCACTATTAATTAATATTTTTCACAAGCCATCAATATGTACATTCAATCAAATAGACATCGGAACCATGGTATCGATCGTTTATCAACTTTATATCATGTATTATATAAGAAACAGTTAATAATTTGCAACAAATAGAAAAAGGCAACACAAACCACACTATTACAATCAATATCCTTCCGATAGTGTGTTATACTGTTGGTATTGTATGTATTATATACATATATACATAACGTGCTCCTGAAGTCTCAGTCAGCTCATTCAACAATTTTTGACCTGAATGTTGTAGTTCTTATTTATAACCAAACAGTATATAGGCGTCGACGTTTCGGTCTTTAACATGCGATTTTCACCAAGACCATCCTCAGGACTGACAGTTGCTCAAAATATCTACAAAATATACAATATGTACAATATATTAGAACCCGTTCCTAATGTCCAATATAATTGATTGTCTGCTAACACTAACCGTCACCACACCCAGTGTGACTATACATAAAATATGCACTACTCACTATGTTTCAAGTTGAGAAACCTCAATCTTCATAGGCCAATCAGGAAGTCTTAACCATAGACCTTCCTGTTTCCACGTGCTCCTGTACAAACAAGTATATATACACTAAGCATATGCCTTCACATTCCAAAAGATCTGTTCCACCTAAGCTCCTCTTCACTTTATACAACGGTTAAGCTTACCTCCTCAAAGAGATAGGAACATTTCCAAAGTGGTTCGGTAATTTTTTCGTATTTCTAACTTGTTCGATTAGTGTGGTTCAAATCTGAGGTACAAAAACGGGAGATAATGTCCATCAGTCCATGCGAGTAACTAGCGTGACTTTAATTATCCCAGTACCCCTCCAATGGCACTTACTTCCACACTGTGTAGAGCGGGACTCCAATTCACTCCGTCTCTATTCGAAACCGGCTCGCAATGTTACCGAGGAGACTACATTAAAGTCGCGGACTCCGCGCATGCGCAGATGGGGGAAGTCACTTCAGTCTATGTGGCGGCCATTTCTAAATGGGTCACATACCTGCTTTATCATATGAACCATATTGTATAGCCATCGACATTAAATGTAAAAGTCCTAACCGACTATTGTCTGCCCGAAGTGTAAGTGTAGATATTAAAATATATACAATCGACTGCATTTAGAACCTCAGATAAATTAAGCCATAAATTCGTTTGTCAGCCTCACAGCCGGGACCAGTCAAAGAAAACCAACACCAACATTATAAACAGAAGTATGCTGATAAATCACAAAAGAGAAATAATCATAGGGTTGCTAAATTGTGCCATTCCACATATTGGTTAAGACCATGCACCATCGTACTGCACATCCATATCCATCTGTTTTCTTTTATAGTTAGCAGACGATCTACATTGGTCCTTCTTTTTGACCCCTTAATCACCTCAAGTACAAACCATTTCATGTCTTGTGGACCATGTGACTTTTCGATGTAATGTTCCACCATGGGTGCTGTCAAAACTTTGCACCTGATTCTAGATTGGTGCTGGGTTATTCTTTTTTTCACCTCTTGGGTTGTCTTACCAATGTAAGCTAAACTACATGGGCATAGTATACAGTAGATGACATTTTTAGTCAAGCAGTTCGAATGATGTCTCATCACAAACTCTTTCCCGTTCAGTGTACATGATTTAGTAACCGCAGTTGTGTCACAAGCTACACATTGTCCACATGGATAATGGCCCACTCTAGGTGTCATACCCCATTGACTGTGTATGGTATTTATCCTTGGTTCTCTATATGTTTTAACTAGAAAATCACGTAGATTCCTATCCCTCTTAAATGCAAAGTATGGACATTTAAGCTGCAGTTCACTTTTCTGTATAAGGTGCCAGTTTCTTGTTACAATCTTTTTAATCTCATTAGATTCAGTACCAAAAGTGGTAATACAAGCTATGGTATTGTCTGGTACTTCTTTTTGTTTATTTTGATCCAAAAGTGATGCCCGGTCGTAGTACCATGCTCGTTTAAGAGCTCTTTTTACCAGTCTATTAGGATATTGTCTGGCCACCAGTTTTTGTTGTAAAATCTTAGCTTCCCTGAAATAATCCTCCCTTTTGGTACAGTTACGTTTGATTCTTAAGAACTGGCCAAAAGGGAGGTTATCCCGTAGATTCCTAGGGTGGTGGCTGGAATATTTTAGAAGAGTGTTACGTGACGTGGGTTTCGTATATAAGTTTACCACCAAGTTGCCATTGTCATGTAAGATGTTCAAATCTAAAAAATTCATACTTTGATTACTATATTCCATAGTAAATTTTAGGTTATCATTTTGTTCATTTAACCATCTGTGGAATGTTAATAGATGATCCTCACTTCCTTCCCAAACTAGACAGACATCATCTATATACCTAAGGTATTTAGTGATGTGTGCTCCAAACGGGTTATTATTATGAATGTTCTTATCCTCAAAATCTGCCACATACAAATTGGCTATATCGGGAGCGAAAATCGCTCCCATCGCCACCCCTTTTCTTTGGCCATAAAAGTCATCATTGAACAGGAAATAGTTACATTCAAGAGCTATTTTGGCACACTGAATGACAAAGTCTACTGGTACTTGCATTGGGCGGATCTGAGTATTTAGAGTTTTTTCAAGTATGTCCACTGCTTCTCTCTGTGGGATATTGGAGTATAAACTCTCAATATCCATCGTAACAATAATGTTGATCGTAGGGTCAAATGAAATGCCTTCCAAAGCATTTATTACACTTATACTGTCTTTAGTGTATGACTGGGTAAGTGGTACGAAAGGCTTAATAAAGAAATCCACATACTCGGCCAAGGGTTGTAAAATTGACCCACACCCTGCGACAATTGGTCTTCCGGGGGGGTTTTGCTCGTTTTTATGGATTTTTGGCAGTATATAAAAAGCCGGAATTGTGAAATCATTCTTATTTAAATATTCATATTCTTTTTGACTTAGCCATAACCCATCCAGACCCGTCTTCGTAACAGTTAGTATGTCCTTCCTGATCTTATCTGTAGGATCACCCCTTAATTTGGTGTAATGGAGAGGGTTATTAAGTTGACGTAGTGCCTCTTTATCATAATCAGTCTTGTCTTGCACTATTATACTGCCCCCTTTATCTGCGGGTTTGATATAAATATCATCACGTTTAGACAGGGCAACCAGTGTCTCATGTTGTTCTTTCGTGAAATTGTATCTTACATATTTCTTTTTTTCTTTGAAGAGTTGGTCTATTTCTAACAACACTACATTTTCAAAAGTTAAAAGTTCCTTCGGCATTAAGTTGTTTGCTGGGTAAAATGTCGAGGGACAGCGAAGACCTGTAACATTGCGTTGGTTGGGTGTTGTCACATTATATTGACTACTGACAGGAGTCTTGTTGAAAAACTGTTTTAGACGAAGAGTACGGAAGAATTTCTGAATTTCCATTAGAGTTGTGAAGTGATCATTCCTATTTGTAGGCACATAAGAAAGTCCATAGCTCAACAGTTCTAATTCTTGTCTACTTAATTCATGTTTAGATAAATTAAATATAGGTACCACCTCTAAGGTTGGGTTTGAAATCCTACCATCACTTCCTGTGTCCATTTCATCTACCATTCGTAGAAGTTGTTCCTCGTTTGCCTGAACCCTGGTGTGTACTGATTTCTGTACCAACCCCTCCGGGTTGACCGGGTCCGTCCCCGTGCTGGTGCCTGGCCTCTCGGTAAAAAAGAAGGACCACGACCCTGTCCTCTACCAAATCCTTGGTTTGAGCTATTGCCCCTTTGTGCACTGTCGTCTGAACTTGTGGATGCTGTATCAGAAAAAGTTAAGTGTTTAGTGGTCCACTGTGCTTGTCCCTGACCCTGTTGAAAAAACTCCTTTCTGAGATAAGGGTATGTGCGTTCTTTTGAGTAATACTTAAGATCTTTCTGTAATTTGTCAGTTTTCTTCAGTATATTAGTCTTCAAAAAATCGGCTATCTGGGTTTCTAATTTTTTCAAAAACTCCTCAGCGTCAGTCACAGTTTGATCCTCCCTAATTTGTTTCTCCAAATCTGCTATTTCTTGTTTCAGTTTATCAATATGTTTATGGGCGGTTTCAATCCCTAGCACCATCCAACTACGTGAACATTTATTGGACACATAACTGAAACCTGTCTTGAAATCTTCATCCTCTACGAATATAGCTGGAATATTGCGTACTTGTAACCCTATTGGGATGATATTATTATTCAGGCAATCTGTAAGGAATTTCGCATGCAACTCTGTTCTTATTAATTTTTTACGTAATCTTTCTAAGTTATTGCGAAGCGTGGTCTGTTGTATATTATGTGTGGTGGTGGTAGTCTGAGGTCCCAGTAGCGACGGCCCACTTGCTACTTTTGTTATATATTCATCACTATAGGTGAGTGTCTCTTGTTCTGACATTTACAGCACCTGCCTATATAACAATCTATACAGTATTAGGTACCACAAAATGCAACAATATTTCTATGGTTTCTTACACTTTCAGTACAGACAAGACTATATACAACGGCATATGCTTAGAAACAGGTCAAACTATATACACAATACAAAAGTGAACTATATACATAGTACAAAAGTGAACATACAAACAGACAATTTTATGCTAATCAATAGACAAACCACTATCAAAAATGGCCCTTGCAGACGTCGTCTGCGCCGATACAGTAAATAAAGACAGGGCAACCCAATAATCCCCAAGGAACTGGGTAAATATGCAATATAGAAAAGGTACCTTGAGGAATTGTTTCCACTATTAATTAATATTTTTCACAAGCCATCAATATGTACATTCAATCAAATAGACATCGGAACCATGGTATCGATCGTTTATCAACTTTATATCATGTATTATATAAGAAACAGTTAATAATTTGCAACAAATAGAAAAAGGCAACACAAACCACACTATTACAATCAATATCCTTCCGATAGTGTGTTATACTGTTGGTATTGTATGTATTATAGACATATATACATAACGTGCTCCTGAAGTCTCAGTCAGCTCATTCAACAATTTTTGACCTGAATGTTGTAGTTCTTATTTATAACCAAACAGTATATAGGCGTCGACGTTTCGGTCTTTAACATGCGATTTTCACCAAGACCATCCTCAGGACTGACAGTTGCTCAAAATATCTACAAAATATACAATATGTACAATATATTAGAACCCGTTCCTAATGTCCAATATAATTGATTGTCTGCTAACACTATACGTCACCACACCCAGTGTGACTATACATAAAATATGCACTACTCACTATGTTTCAAGTTGAGAAACCTCAATCTTCATAGGCCAATCAGGAAGTCTTAACCATAGACCTTCCTGTTTCCACGTGCTCCTGTACAAACAAGTATATATACACTAAGCATATGCCTTCACATTCCAAAAGATCTGTTCCACCTAAGCTCCTACTTCCTAATGTTTGCTGTTCTACACTCTTGCAACTACATCAGGTACGACTAGCTAACATGTACATCCTTCAGCACCACATGCAGCCTACACTGCCGTCAGCACTCTTTAAAACAGGTGTCTTCAACCTTTCCTGAGCTACTATCTAATATAGGGAGTTTATACATGTACATAGATACCAAGGGGCGGATGTATCAAGATTCCAATTTGCGAATTCTAATAGCGATTTTTTGGGAATCGCTATTTAGAATTCGCAAAATGGAATGTATGTACAAAATCGCTATTTTTTAGCGATTCCTTATTATTCTTTATTTGCAAATTCGCGAATAATTTCCAATGCATTCCTATGGGCCAGGAGGCCCATAGGAATGATTTTGAACTAATTCTCAAATTGCGAATTCGCAATTTTCTAATCGCAATTTGAGAATTAATTCAAGGGTGCTGGGGTGTCTGAAAGACACCCTGCTGCACCACTGAAATGTACATATGTGTGCATATGGCGCACATACATGCCCCATGGGCATGTGTGCGCGTCACATGCCACCTTAAAAATTTTTAAATTGTGCATTTGTTGAGGACTTCGCAAATTACCATCAACTACAAGTTGGTGGTAATTTGCGATTCCTTAACCAAAATTCGCAACAGAAAAATGCTTCATACATAGCATTTAAGGAATCACAAAATTTGGGATTCCTTAAATGCTGTGGCAAATTAAGGAATCGCAAATCTTTGCGATTTCTTAATTTGCAAATTCTTGATACATTCTAAATCATGCAAAATGACTATTTGCTAAGTCGCAAAGGCCAAAATTCTGCGAATTTCGGCCTTTGCGAGTCGCAAAACGGTTGATACATCTGCCCCCAAATAACTTAAATACTTCCCCTAGAGTACCTCATTCCAGATACAGGGAACATAAAGTATTAATAGAACAGGAGATGCATTGCAAAGGTTTACTTTTGGGATCCTTGGGGATCAGCTGTGTCCCTTTGCCCTTGAAAGAACAAAAGAGAGTGAATTAGAGAGAGTGAGAGAAAGAGAGACAGACAATGATCTGAGAGAAAAAAGAGAGGAAGTGAGAAGAGAAAGAAAATAAAAGGAAAGAATGAAAGAATTAGGGGGAAACGGCAAGAAACAAAGAAAACAAATTAAATAGGAAAGAGGAAGCGATATTCAGAAAGACCGCAAAATAAAGGTGAATATCTACATTACTAGAGAAAAGAGCACAATACAGGAAATGAAGGAAGAAAGAAATTAAGAAGAAACGAAAAACGAAGAATCAAACTGTGAAGGTATGAATGAAAAGAGGGTAAGAATAAAGAAGGCATGACAAAGGAAGAGGTAGAAGGAGAAAGAATAAAGAGCACAACAGAGAAAGAGTAGCGAAAGAAGGTAAGAGAAAGAAAAAGACAACGAGAAAACAATAGAAAGGAAAGAAAGGAAAAAATAAGAGAACGAAAGTAGAAGAAAAAAGAATGAAGGAGATCAGGTCACTAGGGGATGAAGAAAGGAGAAAAAGAAAGAAAAAAGAACAACAGGTAAATACAACAAAAGGAGGAAGACAGAAAAAGAATAACAGAGGAGGAAAAGTGAAGGCAGAGAAAACAGATTGAACAAAAGGAGGGATAGAAGGAAACAACAAGAGAAAAATACAGAGAAAGAAAGACATTGAGAAAGACAGAGATAGGACAAAAGAAAAGAAGGAGAGGAGAGAAATCAAGTAAAGGTGAAAGAAATAAAAATAAAAATGGAAAAAAGAAACACAGAAATGGGAGGAAAAGAAAGAATGAAAGAACAAAGGAAAGAATCACTGAGAGAAACAGGGAGAGAAAGAAAGGTGGAGAAGAAGGAATTAGTTGGAAAAAAGAAATATGCCAAGAAAAAGAGAAAAAATAAAGAGATTTAAAGAGGGGAAAAAAAGTAAGAAAGAGACAAAGAATGGGAAAATGGAGGAAAAGGACCAAATAGAGATGGAAATGAGAAAAAAAGGGAAAAGAGCAAGAATAAAAATTAAGCTTAGAAGATAAAAGAGGTAGAACTGAAAAAGGTTGCACAAAAAGTGTTAAAGAAAGAAATAGTGCAAACAAATAGGAAGAAAGTGAGAAAGATAGAGAACGAGAGAGAACAAGAGAAAGCAAGAAAGAGGGAATAAAATACAGTGAGAATGGAAATGGAAAGAGAGACAGGAAAGCAAGAAAAAAGAAAGACAAGGAAAGAAGGTGGAAATAAAGTAGAAAAAAAAGAAATTATTTTTCAGAAAAGGATAGTCTGCATCATCTAGTACTGTCAGCTTTTGCCTAAATCATAGAAACAGGCACAGTGTTTTTAATAGCTGTGTTATCAGGTGGGCACCTGCCTTTTCACAAGCCTGTTGACAAGCAAGTATCATATGCGAGCCCAGATTCCACATGTAGGCAAGAGCTGAGAACACAAAATATATTCAATCTGTATGTAACAGACTTATAGATTCAAAAGCAAAGCTGTCTTGTAGATTTTGATTTGTGTTTTGTAGAATTACTTGCCTATTTTAGTGCCTGACGTGCACACAGAAATGTGTGTTCATGTCCGTATGTGTTTGTTTGTGTAGTTGTGTATGTGTGTGAGAAACAGAGAAAGGAGAGAGAAAGAAAGGGAGAGAGAGATGAAACCGCATTTCTTTTCACAAAACACACAATTATTGCTGGACGGAATGCAGAAAAAAATCAAAACATTCACCCCAGTCAAGGGATCTGGGTTAAATCCATCAAGCTTTTGCTCACCATGCCACCCCAGTTTAGACCTGACCAGTCATTTTCACCTCATGGACTAGGGGCCAGATGTAGGTAGACCTTTACCGATCGGAATCGGCCGAAAATACCGATTTTCGGCCGTTTCCGATCGGTAAAGGGCTAGGGAGATGTAGGTGCACATATTCGGTAATTTTACCGAATCTTTATTATTACCGAATCGGTAATAAGTACCGATTCGGTAATAATTACCGAATCGGTAATATTTACCGATTCGGTAATATTTACCGATTCGGTAAAATTACCGAAAATGCTATGTGGGTAGCCAATTTTCTATTGGCACATGGCTTACAGAATCGGTATTTTACCATGGAATACAAATCCATGGTAAAATACCGATTCCTGTGTACATGCACATCTGTGCATGTACACATGTGCCATGTGACAGACAGACGTGCCCTTAGGGCATGTCTGTGTGCCACATTGCACACATGCCCGTTTTGGGGGTGCTAGAGGGTGTCAAAGTGACACCCCCTGCACCCTTTAAGGATTCGGTAATGAATCCAGATGTTGGGACCTACATCCCATTTACCGATTTTGAAATACTGAATCGGTAAAATTCGGTATTTCAAAATCGGTAAATGGGATTTACCTACATCGGGCCCTAGATCAGCAAAGTGCACAGGAAATAGGTGGTGCTAGCTCCTTTTTTTGCACCCCATTGAGCCTTCTGTTTTGCAGCAGATGCTGCCAAGGCATGTGCGGGTCCTTTTTTAACAAGGTTTGTACTTACACCCATTTCACCCCCTCAGTGTGTCAAGATGCATTAAACCACTTGTTAGGTTTAGCCCCATACAAATGAGGGACCACTTTTGTCCAGGTTTTTCTGTCAAATTACTAAGCACTGACAAAGGCAAACTGGATCCCAGAAGATGTCTTTGGGAAGCGGTGCAAAGCTAGCACACCTACCCAGGCACACTTTGGGAGGAGCCATGAGGAGTCTCAGGGACCCAGTCATTCCCATAAAGAAAGATGAAGTTAAGCAATGTATCCACTTCAACATGCAGTCCGATATGCTGGCAGTACAAAACAGAACAGCATGGAAGTGCCACACATCCTCAACTCTTTGGCCTCTGAGAGTTCAGAACTTCACTGGAGAGGTCAACTTTTTAACAAAATATACAAAGAGACTAAGCAGTTGTAGACCTATTTTGTAATACATCGCATGGTCATTAAGATGCAGTTTATGTATGTTATTATTATAGTACTTTTGATTTATTGGCATGATGCTTTATCATGTATTTCCCGTTATTGCTACCTAAAACAGTCCATCATTTTTAGAGTGTTAGTCCTAAAATAAGATAAATGTTTGTTAAAATAATTATTCAGTGTTTTTAAAGCCTGTTTACTATTTGTTCTGATAAAAAAGATATTGCAGTCTCTATGTCATATATTGTGTTTGAAAAGAAGTTAAATATTTCACAAAATCACACATTAAAGTACAGCTATTTTATAGGTAGAAAACACTAACAGTCACATGCATCAAAGGATTTTGCAATCGCAAACGGTGCGATTCGCAAAAATCGGCCGTTTGCGATCGCAAAATCTGCTTTTGGAATGCATGAAGGGTGAAGGCCCTTGCAATTAAAGAATTCGCAAATATTTGCAAATTCTCAAATTGCGATTGCATTTAACGAATCGCATTTTGCGATTCCTTAAATGCAATGCATGAAACTTAAAAAACATTGCAAATTCGCAATTAGGGGGAGCAAATTACCATGAGGTTGAACCTCATGGTAATTTGCCAAAACTTTGAAAAATGCACTTTTGTGCATTTTTCAAAGTTTCATGTTGTACGGACACATGCCCTAAGGGCATGTGTGTACACAACATATGTGCATAGATTGATTTCAGGGGTGCAACAGGGTGTGCTTTGGACACCCCTGCACCCTTGAAATCGCATTCTCAATTTGCGATTCGCTAATTGCTAATCGCAAATTGAGAATATCTTCCCATTCATTCCTGTGGGCCACTAGGCCCATAGGAATGAATGGGAAGGTATTCCTTAATTGAGATTCGCAATTTGCGAGTTGCAATTAAGGAATTTTAAGAAATCGCTAATTTTTCAGTGATTTCTTCATGCATAGGCTTTTGCGATTTCTTAATTGCGATTCCTTAAAAATCGCAATTAAGAAATCGCAAAAGCCAACAATGATGCATGTACCTGTAAGTTAATACAAGTCTAGAGAATAGCCAAATGCAATTAATTACTTTTGATTGTAATGCCCATTTCAAGTACAGAAAGTGGCTATGAAAATAGTTCACACCTCCCAGCCAGTCCCTAGAAATACATTTGGTGCACACTCTAAATGGTATCAATCGCTTTTGGTATTCTCTGCAGTGCAGAAAGACATACATTTATCAAAAATAAAACTATCTTGGATGTGAAATAGAGGCAAGAATTTCTGATATTGTTAACGGGTGCACCACTATATTTATTCTATATATGACCCATCTTTATCCTAAACACTTTCTTGCTGCTAGTGCTCAAGAAATCTTAGGCTACATCCTTATTTTCAATCTGTTTTGGCAACTCATGGTTCTACTTGGTGTATTTCAAGGAGTGAATATATTTCTCTTATCTGCTCCGGTTCTGTCTTATTGTTGATTGAGTCGTAGGGCCTGATTCCGAGTTTGCCTGAAAGGGTTAGTGTGCCGCAAACTTGAGGGATAGCCTGTCTGCAATATTACAACTTCATTATATCCATGGATCTAATTAGGTGGACGGGATATCCATCATGTTTGTGACTAAGTATCCCAGCCACCAAACTCATAATCAGGCCCTTAATGATGGGTTTAAGCCTCTCCTGTGTCACAATAACTGCTCAATGCCTGATACGTTTTACTTAATTCTTGTTTTGGGTTTGTTTGTCTCTTCTTGTTTGTCATAAATCATTCAAATTACCAATATTTCCTTTTTCTGCATATTTAGGAGAATGCAGCTGAACTTGAAAGGATGGCATTAATGTGTCAAATTGCGCTTACCAAGGGGATACCACGTTCAATATCCTCTAGGATTGTAAATCTATTTACGGTGCCTTCTATTCCAGAGGAGATTGTATTTTGGGCCATCCATCAAATGGCAATTCTATACGGTAATTTGAAATAATGCTATTTAGTTGTGGAACACTGTGATCTGTGGCAATCTACTGGAATTACTTAACAAAAGAAGAAAAGTGAGGAGGGAACATAGGCGCTCGTTCGTCTCCACTAACCTTGAATTAGACTAAGAAAGAGAACAAACTCAAAGCTAAGCTTCAATTATACCAGTCATCAGGGTCACCAGAAAAACTCTCCAGTGCAGGGAACCCATTTCGTTTATGGAAGAACCCTCACCCACCAACCTAGTTGGTGTCATGTTCCATCATAGGGTTCCCACCCAGGGGGCCGAGTATCTCCTAGGTGTGCTTCGATGCCTAATTACAGCGGATATCTTTTTTTGTTGAGTTTCTTTTTGGTGAGGAGTGAATACCGTGAGAGAGAAAAATTAAGGTTAAAACTACCTCCGCAGTACCAAATTATTTATTATGTGGTCTAAGGGGTAGTGTTAAACGCAAGTTCTTTGGACATGAGTGAGAGATTGTGATCTCACACGTCTCTTAAAGGGTGTTCAATAGTCTACATGTTTCAGCCAATTAATTTTGCAATTGATTGGCTTTCTTAAGGATCTATGCTTCAGAGTAAATATAGCCCTGAACCTGCATGAACTATGCATACACGCTAAGGTGTGCATAGGTGTTTAGGGTGCATAACTTACCCTGAACCGCTTTGGTTCTATGTCCCAAAGGATGACAAAAGTGCTTTTAGATGGCTTGTGATTTTCCACTGTCCTTGAGAGGTAAAGGTTAATTCACCAGAGGGGCTCACCCCAACTGATCAGAAAGCCTCATCCCCTTGTCAATGTGCACCGCTCATTACTGTAGGAAGGATGATGTAGTCTTTTAAACCTCCCGGGAACACTGCTTCACCGAGATCCCAGAAGAGACGAATGAGTAGGTAAGTATGCAGGCGGCTGACCTTGATGCAGTGAGTAACTAAAGCACAATACCACTCACTTGAGATGTCACATGACAGGTACAGCCTGTGTTAAAACCATTTTTTTCCCTGTTTTTTTTACCCTTACTACCATGTACAGAGTGTGACAATAGGCACCGCCTCCCACCGGGAACTATGTTGTGAAAAAGTTTAGTGCATTAAGTAGTTTGTACTTAAAAACCATTTGCTGACACTTGCATTTTATTCTGACAGTCTGCTATAATATCCTTATGCACCTTCCTTGACTCAAATTCAAATTCAAAAGTACTTTATTCGGTTTTCATTTTCAGAAACCATAAAAGGTAAATAATCCAAGATACAGTACAAACACATAATACATTTTCGTTACCCTACGGCAAGACATTAACAGGAAATTGATTACTTCGTTGTAGAGATGTTGGTGACATAAAAACATTTTCATATTAAAAAGAACCTTAAAAATACAATATCCAATTAAAAATCTAGACTTTTTCTACATTTCATTGCACTTTTTAAAAAAACGGCCACTAAAGGGACACATTTGGGATTCAGCAACTGCAGGTAAAAAAGAGCTGGACGTATATGCCGGAAATTTAACTTTTTTGAAATGGGTTTTAAAAAAAGGGATATGGGCATTTCATAGTATTTACAGAGGAACGTAAAGTGGAGCAGATCCTGTGGAGACTTGTTGTCGCAGCCACAGGATGCTGACACTTTCCCTTTGTGACTTTCCCTTGGTACTGCTAATAACAGGTGGAAAAGATTTAGTCTAAACCTAGTAAGTAGAAAACGATCATATGCAGATATTGGCAAGGACAGATATGGTTCCATATCTGGGGAGGTTTTAAGCGTCAGGTTTTGTTGAGAATAAAGGAGTGTTTTACGAACGTTATATCCTTTCTAGTTATACCTTCAGGTTTTGTGAATAAGTCCAGACGTCCCAGATCGTTAAAACTAGGGGCATATTACCAACAACTAGCAATAATTATCGGTATGTTGGTTTAGCAGCGATATTTTTATCGCCGAGCTGCGGCGATTTGTATCGCTAAGGAACCTTGCTATTATCAAGGTTTATCTTCTAAGCGATAAAAATCGGCCGAAATGCATGATTATCGCTGAAAAGTCAGCGATATTCATGCATTACCGAGCTAATGCTCTTAGCCATGTTATCCACCTACCATTGGATAACATGGCTAAGAACTGCTCAGGGGCAGGTGTTAGCTTTTTGAGATATTCGCGCTTAGCGCGAATATCTCCAAAAGTTGGTAATAGGAGATAGTGATGTTAGCGACTGTTTCCAGTCGCTAGCATCTTGGCACGCCCACTTTGCATGTCATTAGTGATAAATATCACTGACATGCAAAGGGGGGGCCCAAGATGGTCGCTATCTCCTACTAGCTGTCGCTAACTGGTGTTAGCGACAGCTAGGTAATAGGGAGATAATTTAACTCCTCTTTCTTGGCTTTTAAAGCCAAAAAAGCGGAGATAAACCCCCTTGATAATATGCCCCAAGATTTTGAATACTTGATCCAGGGCATTTTGGTCCTGTGATCTAAGTTTAAAATGTCCCTCATAAGGTTATGTGTAAGACCTAGGTGCTTGTTGAGCCAACATTGAGGCCAAAAGGTCAACGGGCGTAAGGCCAGCGTGTCACTTACATAGGGTAAACCAGTTTCTTCGCGGACTGACAGATTCGCTGTCCCTTTTGGGACGCTCAGTAGTTGTTTAAAAAAGTTATTTTCAGTCACCTGTAGGCCTACAAGGCCAGTGTACCCCATGTGTCACTCCCGTAGCTGGCTATCGATAGACTTTTGGCTCAATATATTTTTAACAAAGCTGCCACTGGTCGACTGCCCATTTTGTTGGCAAATCCGAATAAAGCGGCATTTTCCCTTGTAAATTTGCGCCTTTTTTTATTTAGGAGTGCTACCCAGTTAAGCCGGTGATCTAAAAGAACACCCAAATAGGAGAAGGTTGAACAGGTGGGCACTCTGGTTCCATTCACAGCAAAAATGTACTTACTTTTGGAACTAGACCCCACCTGCATCATGTAGGATTTGGTGTTGTTCATGGCCAGATCTCGCTTGGTCATGAATCCATTAAAGGCGTCAAGTAGGGTTTGTAAACCCTTAGGGGTGCGTGTGCGGAGGACTGCATCGCCTGCATAGAGCACGACAGGCAGTCCTCTCTGTCCTACATAAGGCTAATCATCCCCCGTGTCCAGCAAAACTCCTTCTAGGTTGTTAATATATAGATTAAAAAGAAAGGGCGCTAAAATGCACCCTTGTTGTACCCCCCGTTCGGTGTTAAAATTCCTGTATACCTTCAGTTCTATTGAGTATCGGATGTTGGCCTTGGTATCTCTGTGAAGGTTCCTTAGGAAATTCACCAGAGATCGCTCCACCCCCATGGCCTCCATGGACTGCCACAACCTTCCTCGGTTGACACAGTCAAAGGCCGAGGAAAGATCCATGAAGGCCATGTAGATCGTCCCAGGGCGGGCGATAGTGTATTTACCCAGGATCAGATAAAGGTTGAGGCACTGGGCCATTGTCGAGTGACCTGGGAGGAACCCGTACTGGATATCCAAGATTGTCTTATTCTCCTCAGCCCAGGTACTCAGTCTATTTGACTCACCCTGCCTTATTAATTGACGTGCTGGGGCATTTTGATGTTTTAATTTTAAATGGTAATAAATGGTAATAACAGGCTAATTTATAATCCGATGGCACACGAGGTGTGATTCGGATTTTCTCAAAAATCTGAATTACCATCTGATAGCCCCTATTTACTAGGCCATAGGCCTAGTAGAGCCCTCCTGCATTCAGTGCTGCATGCCAGACGATGCAACCACTACTCTCACAGGCACACCTATCAGTAGAGGATAATTAACTACCCAGGACACATGCATGGATGACAGGTCCCTACCATGGGGGACCTTTTAATTGTTTGTAATTATGTTGTGTCTCCTTTTCTCATGCATAAATGATCAAATCTGACGGTGAACCGTAACTGTAAGTTATGTACCTTACACACCTATGCACACATTAGCATGTATGCTTAGTTCATGTAGGTTCAGGGCTATTTTTACTCTGAACCACAGGCCCTGAAGAAAGACAATTAATTGGAAACGCATTGGCTGAAACATGTAGACCATTTCACACCCTTTCAGAGACGTGCAAGATCACACTCTCTCACTCACATCCAAATAACTTGCTTTGAACCCTACCCCAGGGACCACATAATAAAGAATTTGGTACCCCGGAGATAGTTTTAACCTTAATTTTTCACTCTCATGGTATTTACTCCTCACCAAAAAGAAACACAACAATAAAAACAGCTCAGCTGTAATGAGGCGTCAAAGCACACCTAGGAGGCACTTGCCCCCTGGGTGGGAACCGTATGATGAAGCATGCCACCAACTAGTTTGGTGGGTGAGGTTTCTTCGATAAACCAAATGGGTTCCCTGCAAGGCAGACTTTTTCTGATGACCATGATGACTGGCTTGATTGAAACTTAGCTTTGATCTTGTTCTCTTTGTTTGTTGAATCTACTGGAATCTACATTACTTTTAGGTCTGGCTGCAAATAGTGTTATCTTACTATGGCTCATGCCATCACCACACTCAAATACACAGAGAGTGGGCTTTGAAACATGTTCCAACAGATGTTGGCTTGTTCATTTAGGTCCCTTAATACATTGCTTGTGAAAGGTTTTTCACATATTGAATAAACCAATGACAGTATTGTGGATTTATACATTTTATAGTGGTGATTGAAAATGGGTCAATCACTAGCATTGCATATACAATACAAATTGAAAGCAGAAAAAAGCCATACACAGTAATTTTAAGTTCTCTCCTACAAATATTTCAAACAATGGCGGCATTGAGAATAGAGGCCCGTGCATTTTTGTCATTTTAACCTGCATATTTAAAACACTTCATTTTTGAGGAATGTGACAACTGAAATGAAGGAAATAAAACATCACTACTATGCTTTTCTACCAAGTGTCATAATGGGTATACACATAAACTCTAAAATGATTCCTTTTTAGACAGTGCTCATGAAAGAAACAAGCATGCCATCAGGAAGCTTCAAAATATGCAACTCCAGCAAGAGGCCTTAGAAGTGTATGGTTGTAACTTTAGCTAAATACAGGTCCACTGACAGCCACTTTTGAAGGACAAAATGTATTGCTGCTATTTTGGATATTATGTTAAAATGATGAATATTGTTTTAGATTTGTTGACGTTTGTGGTCATTTCAAATTGCAGATACACATTTCAGCACCACATACCAGCAGAAGATGTTCCTTACAAGTGTTATTTCATTATGTCGCTTGCTAAAAAACAGTTAAAAAGTAAAACAGCTCTACACCAACTAGCTACTTAACTATTATTATTAAGCCTTTATTTGTACAAGGAAATGCAGCAACTCTGCTATAATTCTGAACTCCTTAATCACCGTCATAAAAAGGTGCAAGTGAATCCAGGGAAAAAACAAGGTGAAACTTTCTTTTCTGCCTACTGATAAAGGTCGATTGCGTAACGTGCGTTGTGAAAAGATGCATTTTAGGAACATTGTTTTGGCTTGGCTTAGGCAACAGAGGCTCCCTTGGCTAGACTCCCTACTTGCTTTCTCCAGAACTGTTAGTATAAACGTTGCTGTACATGCAGAAAAGTGTCGACTACACCAAGATGCAAAAATTGTAGTAAAGTCTTACTTGTGTGAGTCATGTTAAGGAAGAGTTGCAGTCATTTTGTCAGAAAAGAAAGGTCCTCATTTCTCTGTATCAAAAATGGTGAAACCTGGTTCCCATATACCTGGAGGGTTTGAAGTTTTATGGTCTGCTGAGTAGAATATTTAGAAAGCAATACATCAAGTTATTTTACAAAATGTATTATAAAAAAACATAAGCTTTACAGCACACTCTTCATTTCAAGTTTTTAATCATCTTTTATTTTATTATTGATGTTTTTTCTATTTTCTCTTTTAGAACCAGAAATGGAACAATGCCTCAGTCTTATTCTCAGAACATTCTGTCCTGTAATGAAGACTGCTTCTACAGTCAACCAGAAATGTTGGTTTAGCCTTGGTGTGTACTTGCAATGGTGTAATGGTGGGGCTCTGTTTGATGCTTGGGGAGTGTGGGGAGAGTACACCTTTATTAAGTTCTCTTTTGTAACATTACCTGAGAACACCCTTCATGCAAAGAGATGCAATTTCTGTTTGATGCAGCGAATACCAGTCCATATTCATCTTTTTTTTAATCTACATTGAACTCTTATTTGTTGCCCAAATCAGAATTCAACTGCAACATTGGTCTGCATAAAGTGTAACTCCCCTACTTTCTAGTACATCTGCATATTGAACTGGCATGCTGAGCTGCTGTGTCAAGTTTGCTATGTCATGACTGGAACACATCTCTTGTCTGAAGAGTACACCTCTGAGAGACACCCTATTAATTTCCGTACCAAAAATCTAAGGGTCTGATTTAAAGTTTTGGGGGACATGTTGCTCCATCACAAACGTGACGTATGTTCCATCAACTGATTTATTATAAGTTCTTTATAACATATTGTATTTGTAATAAGACGGAAGGGGCTATCCCGTCATGCTTTTGATGGGATACCCATCTGTAGAGGATGTATCCTTATGGCTAGATCAGATGATCTCGAAGCTGGGGAATAGGGTTCAAGTCTCGGCAACGACTCTGAACATCCTGTGATTCTGGGCAAATCACTTAATCTCCCTGTGCCTAACAAAATGAATATGTCCTTGTGTAATGAAACTGGTGCTCATGTACAGCACTCTGATACCTGATATCTTCGGGTCTAGTATGCGCTATATAACACTAAAAAAATACAGGCCTTATGTTGTGAAATCACATCCATGGAAAGAGGAGAATTAAAGCCTGTAGAAATTGTACATAAATTTCAAGAGGTCATTGTTCATTTCCATGGCACAGACATCTAGTTGCAACCTACAGCTCGCACAATTGCAAACTCGGCACCATATTAAGTAAAGGTTTAGACTGGTGCAAATCAGGGAGTACACATATTTTAACCATTTTTCCCACAGGAAAAATAAAGAATGCAGGAAGCAAGATCTGCACCCAAAAAAAATGTGCAATAATAGGACATAAAAAGGAGAAATGTAATTTCACACTTTTTGCTATGTTTAAAATAGGAAATTGAGTGAATTAGTGTTTTTTCAGATATGTGATATTAAATCAGTCCAGTTTCTTCCTGCCTGAGCAGTAAAATAGTGTATAACCACTATACCACATTTTTACTCTGAATCAGCACTTCTTTGTTAACCACATAAAATGATTCACAAAATTACTAATAAGGAATGTTTTAATGCATCATCTTTTATATTTTTACATGCACTTTTTTTATTTTGCCCAGAGGGCCAATATCTTCATACACTATGAACTTGTGCAAATCTGATTTATCCACTCTTATTTCAAAAACAACAATACTGTGCAAAATGGAATTGCGTTGCAACAAATTTTAAGTAGAAAGCAACCTGGTGACACGAATTCGGCCTTTCATTTCCTTTGAGTTCAAAACAATGAGTTGCATTAATGTGGAATTATTACCATGTATTGTCTAGAATGCTACAAAAGTGCAATAGGATGCAGAAGCGAAATGGAAACCATTACATGACCCATGAGAGTCAGAGAAAAGCTATGTGTATTGAGACTATTACCTGTGAATAATCGTTTAATATCAGCAGACACATTGCACTGTGTTTGCTCAGTATGTCCTATGCACTACCAGGCAAGGTGGGAAATATGTAGATAAATGCAACACTTAAGCCTTTGAGCTTTAACTGTGATTTTCTGTTTTTCTGCAAGTCATTGAGATGTTATCAGGCCAGTTTGCTGCCAGTGTAGACACTCCTGTAGTCACACTTTTCTTTGAAGCCTACTCAACCTGTAAGGCATTTCTTCTAGAAACCATCCCCAATCTCCAGGAGGTAAGTTGGGAAAGTGGGAAAAGAACAGAGCGCAGTGGATGAAGGTTGAGAGCTGTTACGTTTTGTGAGATGACTGATGCATACACATTGACTGCCCCTTCCTCTACCTTTGCATATGTACTTCATTTGATGAAATACAAAAAAAGGAAATTCATTCTCTTGACCCACATTTGTGATCTCCATTATTGTAGATAACTAAAATGTGTAAAAACCTTTATTGTACCACACCAAGTATCAAAAGAATATCAGGTCCGCTATATCAGACAAAATCAAAGCTAAACCATGTTATAATACTAAAGTATTAAGCAACACTTTTAAGTCTAATAAGCATTTTTGAAAAACGAAAGTGCCATAGAGAGATTCTATGGCAATTTAATAAAATAAGTGTTACAGTAGTCTCTTTTTTATGTCTACCACAGCCTGTACATGAAGAGGAGTCAGAGAGGACATTGGGATAAAATGATGGCACAGCTGAAAAGTGGTTGTGAGGGTTAATGGCAGGAGTTGTAATGAGGAGCTTCTGGGAAGAGATGACTTAAGTAGGGGAGTAGAAATTGTTAAAAACAGCTGAGAGACGTGGTGGAGTGGCAGGGGAAATACATACATTTAAAGAATGGATGAGGGGGAGAAAACAAAGAGGGTGGGTGGGGACCCTCATCCAAGTAAAACAAGAGAGGGTTGTGAGGGGTGCAGCATAGGAAGGTATGGTGGCGAACAAAAGGATCAATGCAATTTTAGCAAAGGAATATGAGGCAATTATTTTGATATTACATTCAATAATTATTATAAATATAACAACTTGGTACTATAATTTATTTGAAATATTTGTGGAAACAAATTCTTGGATAACATTTCAAATTTGTCTTGTAGATTATGCTGCCAGTAAAAACAAACCACTGTCTTTGCATGGCAGAATCACCTCCTAGGTAACAGATGTCTAGTGCAGCTGCCTCTCCAGGGAACCCCCACCTTCCACATGTGGCTCATGTTTTCTTAGTAGTTAATGTCTAGTGTGTGGAACTGAAAACCTGCTGTGATTTATCTTAACAGGTCTGGGGACAGGTCATCACCACTCTGGGACATTTGGCCTCCGTCCTGCCAGAGGAGCAACTAGATAAAGAGCTTCCATGGTTGGTCAATGAGGTTAAAAGGCTCCAGCCCCAACTGCCTGCTGATATGGCATTTCGTTTGCTCACGGTGAGTGTGACCTCTATTTGCTGTCCATGCATGTCACTTCAACCAATCCCAAGTGATCCACTCATAATGAACACCGTCTCCTATAGTGAGTGATTAGCTGCAATGAAACAATACATTATTGAGAAATGAGGGCTGAATACAGAACTAAAGGGTTCTATTGGTGAGTCAGTTACACCACATTTAGAGTCCGAGATGGTTCAGGCCTCCATCATGTGACTATTAGGTCATCACATTGGTATTCCACACCTGACAGTACAAATGTTGCGGGTATCAATAATTTTGAGATGTAAGAAAAATGCATGATTCCAAGCTTGCTCCTTAGGTACCCGTGAGAAATAGAAATACTATACAATTCAGACTGTAGTACCCCACTATTTGACACATTCAAGCATGGTAGTTTCTTAAGCATTGATCTGGTGTATTGTTTGGGGAGATTAAGGGATTAGGGGGAATATCGTTTTCCAGCATTCAGTCTAAATACTGAACTAAATACATTTTGATTTGTACACAATACGTGAAGGCAGCCTGAGAAGCAAAACTAACATTTTTATTTGTTACATATGAAATTGGGATAAATAAAAAATAAATATGAACCAAACAGTGGTGTTGAAATTTAAATAAACATTAGCATTGCAGTATTTTTCTCCACCTGTTGTTGTGATACTGAGTAAGTAAAATGTGGTTATGGAAGTGAAATCAAGCATACTGACGCTCCATATTGGTGCGTTGATCATAACGAAACAGCAAATCTTCAGACACTAGAGCCCTGTGATAGATCCTGAGCAGTTGGGAGGCTTACTGAAGCCTCAGTGTGCTCTTGAAAGTATGCTGTTTTAATTGTGCATAGAGCAAGATCATTACAGCAGCATTTAACCCTTGTTGTTGATTTTATGAATAGCTTGGACCTGCGACCAATTTTATTAAATCACATGTTATGAACCTGACACTAAAGTACATGAAAAGTGCCACTTTTTGCCCCAGGGCCATATTTAAGTAAGGTGGACAACTTTCCGTATTTAAGTATCGTATTAGCTGGAAACCATTAGTTAAAAAGAACATATGTTCCTTTATGAGAGCATGTGCAGGTGTTAATGAATTCTCCTCCTGTTTGTGCCACAAACCTCTGAAAATTATTCTGGATATATACAAAGGCAAATGCATACCAATTGCAACCTTTGGCAGTGAAATATGGGGTAATCGAATATAAAACAACTAATGATAGCAGAGAATAACAATCTCAGAGGACTTTTGGCATTGGGACAATATATCATCACTGAAATTATACATTAGGAACTAAGTATCAGTTGCATTATGGATTATATCAGGTCACAGCTCTAACAGCTCCGGTGTAGCGTTTGGTTAAAAGAAGTTCTAAGCCTGAACAGATTAATCATACTTGATTGCATGAAATTAGGCAATATATGCAATATACCATGGCTGGTTTACATCAGAGATAATTTTATAAACTTAGAAAGACCAGGTTTATTTTCTAATCCATCCAACATTACCAAACAAGACAGGACCTGGTTAAAGGAAGCTTTTAATGTAAGAATGGCTGCTGAGCGAGAAGCATGTAATCTCTTTATTGTTTAGTTAATTAAAACCATACCATTTTTTTCTACATGTATCAACTTTGATTAAAAACATACATTGAAATTATTTCATCAACCCAATATGTCACAATATAATATCACACAGTCATAAAACAAAAATCCTCAATTATCAGTGTTGGCAGAAACTCTCAAAATTGGTATGTAAACTATGTAAGACTATTGATTTGTTTAGGACTGACATGGAAAACCATCAAATAATGGGTGACAAAAGTATTACTTTCATTTATGATAGGAGTAATTAATAAATGAAATGTTGGGGCCCTAGGTCTATTATATTAGTCATTAGGACCGGTTGCTGTAGGCATTGTTTCTTCAGTGGATGAACCCTCACATGGTGGCTAAGACTTCCGAGCCTG
This sequence comes from Lissotriton vulgaris, assembly GCF_964263255.1. NCBI lineage: Eukaryota > Metazoa > Chordata > Amphibia > Caudata > Salamandridae > Lissotriton > Lissotriton vulgaris. The sequence continues at coordinate 1,362,783,216 of NC_141685.1, read as the reverse complement.
ATCATGTATATGAAGAAACTTAACCAGTTTTCAGTTCATCTGAGGGTCAGATGGATCAAGCCCTGTAATAACAGCGGCCCTGCGGGATCATATTCCTCTAATCCAGAAGGCTTCCTTTAGTAAAGTGACACATTCTGGATGAAGTTTCTGACAGGTATATATCAGGTGTGTAAGATCTTCCTGATGACTACCACACAAGCAACGCATTTTTAAGCCAATGTTTTTCCACCTGGGAGCGCCTGATAGTGGGGGATAATTTCCAAACCGTAGTGCCATCAGCCTTTTTTTGTGGACTTAAAAAGTTAGGTCTAAATAAGCCGCTTGTTTGAGGACTTTATAGTTGTTGAGTACTGTCCAGGAATGAGATCTTTGACTAAAAGTACTTTTGTTCAATCATAAAGAATGGAGTTTTGCAGCTTTGTTTGGTGTTAACTTAATTGTTAAAAAGGAAAGATTTTTATTCCAAAGGCCCAAAGTGCAAGAGGATTTAAGTGCGTTGTGCAAAAAAACAGTGTATGGTGATTTATTCCCTTTCTCAAGTTCTTGCCACAATGCCTCATTAAGGCTAGCATTCTCCACATATTGTTTTATCCAATACCAAACTTTTATTGATGAGTAAAGTCGGCCTAGTGTTTCATTAATTAGGCCAAATTGTAAGGGCATTTGAGCTGGCGAAGCGGTTTAAGGGAGTTGGAAGACCTTTTTAAAAATAATAGTTATTAAGTTATTCAGAAAAGTTGAGTCTTTTCGTAAAGGGCAGCACTGGCATACATTAACGTTGGGAGTGTTTTGGCTGCCATTACTGAAATCAGTGGTCTGAATGATTGGCCCTCCAGTTTTTTTGCAAGTGAATTATAAGCAAAAGTTAGTGCACTTTCCTGTTGATCCATATAATTCTGCTGTTCGCAATGAGTCCGTTTATTGCCAATGTAATATCCTAGATATTTGTAGCTAGACACATTTTCTAAGGATTTTTCTTTCAGACAGATGTTATTCAGGCGGGCTACCCGATGACTAATAAGCATGGTTTTTGTTTTTGTTGTGTTGGGTTCTAACTTGTTTGCTGTTAGAAATTGTGGAAGTTCGGGGGGCGGAGCTTGCGGCGAAGAAAATGGCTGCATAAGCCTCGAGCTCCGCTCGGTGATATCAATAATCCTGCACTAATCCTACATTAGCAGTAAATATAGCGTGCAAATTCTGACCTCCTGTCCGGAGGAGAGCTGTGCTTTGCCGAGTGGGAATCCCGACTCTGCGCCGACCCTGGATCCCTGCGAACGAGAAGTAGGCAGGGCCGAACTGCGGTGGGCCGAGAAGCAGCAGCCTCGAGTGCTGAGGCGATCTGCACGCTGTAGCAGTGCGTGCAGCCGAGGAGTGACGTCCACCCGAGAGTGTTGCGGACCCTAACCAACTGCCCGAAACGGGTGCTGAGGGACAACGGCTGAGACTGCCTTGTGACGGCGCCTCGCTGCCGCGAAGCCGGAGGACTTAATTTGAGCTTCCACCGCGAGATAGACCGCGTTTGGCGGCTGTGGCGATTCAAGAACAAAGGAGGCCTGGCGAAAGGGGGAGCGTAGCACGGCGCTTGCTGCTGTCTGGTTTGGGCGCCACATTGAGGGGTTTGACTGCGGGGCCCCGAGTCAACTAAGGCGGTCGGCGTTGGCAGTGTGCACCCTCGAAAGTGCCCAGGGGTAGTAACCCATAACTTGGAGTTTGCTGGGCACCTGCTAAGACAGGAAGGCGGACGCCAGCGGGTGAGCCTAAATTGACAGCCTTACTGTGCTTCGGGACTGAACTCCTGAAGCTTATACATAATAAATTGGGCATAATTTGGCTGGAGGTGAAAGTCGGGCACTAAGGACGGATCTAGCGGGTGCGTGCTCTGGAATGCACATGGGGTGCCTGACCCGAGCCTTCCACTCCTCGATAGCCGAAACAACGGAGGTGTGGGGCCCTGCTGGATAGTTGCCAAGCACTAGGGCAGTAGTTGCGACCTAATCCCGCTGATAGCCCGATACTAGGCTGTAACGAACCCGGATCGTTATCCGGAAGACGGAGCCGCCCGGCGGCGACAGAGTTGGGGCCAACATTAAGGCAAGGGCACGACAGCACCAGATAAACACCGCCCTAGCCCAGAGTGCTGCACGGCTATTGTGCGCTCATCAAAGGTACACATTTTGCATCGCGGGGAGGGCTACCCCTGCAGGTGCCATACATGATGGGTCGAGGAGACAAGTCTCAGACTAAACTTTCCTTTGATCAACGGCGGTCTAAGTCACAGGACGAAGTTCACACGAAAAATGGCGCTTCACAGGAGGGCGAAGGCGCCGACGGAGATGCTGACATAAAATCTATGCTGCTAGCGATGGACAAGGGCCTTCAAAATAGCATGGCGGCATTGAGGTCTAAAATTGACGCCCTTACATACCGAATGGACCAAATGGCTGAAAGAATAGACAAGCATGCAGAAAGACTTGATATGTTGGAGCGGAGGCTAACTGAAGTGGAGGAAGCGCACATGGAGCTGAACACCGGGCATCAAAAAATTTAATCATTGATGAAGGCCCTGCAGGACAAGACTGAGGACTTGGAGGCGTGGTCTCGACGCTGTATCCTACGGATCACGGGTCTTCCGGAAACAACACAGACGGGAAACATGGAGAGATTTGTGGAAAAGCTACTCATCACTCTGCTTGGTGAGGAAACTTTTTCTCCACTGTTTGTGATCGAGCGCGCCCACCGATCCTTGGGACCGCGACCGAAGCCGGGTGCCCCCCCCAAGCCCAATCATTGCTAAAGTGCTGAATTACAGGGACAGGGACGCGGCTCTACGACAAGCCAGAGACAAGAAAAAGCTCCAATATGAGGGATCGGAGATCTCGTTGTACCCGGATTACACCGCCAGAGTACAGGAAGCTCGCAAACATTTTGCTCCGTATAAGAAACAGTTGCGAGACTTAGGCTTGGACTACGCGATGTTGTACCCGGCGAAGCTAAGGGTCAATAGTAATAGCACTCTCACCTGTTTACGGACCCACACGCCCTGCAGCAGGCTCTAAAAGGTTGGTCGAGGGAAAATCGCAAGGCTGCTGACGTACCTAGCAGCAAGGCTGAAGGGAGCAGTCAACTGGACGAGCAGGAGTGATTCGCCGCTTACAACTGTTCCTGTGTTACGGTGAGGTACAGGGGTAGTGCCTCATGGAGGAGCAATTCCAGACTGCCAGGGATTGAGGGGAGGGGGGATTTCGCCTGAAGGACTGCGCAGATTTCAAAGCTGCTGTGGAGAGACTAACGTTACAAGTGAATTTACAGCAGCAGTCACAAGAGATTAAGGGTCCGGGAAGTGCTCTATGCGCACAGGCTACGCACTGTTGATATGGGGTCTGAAATGCAATATTATGCTGTAGTTTTGCTATGATTACTCACAAGGATGGGGGTTGTTGCACTATGCTTGCAGATTTTTCTTTGCACTCCCCAACTCTAAGTGTGAGTGACCAGTTCCCCCCTAGAACTGCTGATGTGTGATTAACACCGTTGTGGGCAGTGGGTTTCATGTCTCCGGCGTAGTGCGACTTAGCACTGTTTGCTGACAACATGGCAACCTCGGCCCCAGCGCTTAATGATCTTATTTGACTCTCAGGAGTTGGAACCGGTTGGGGAGGGAAAGAGAGGGAGGGGGGATGGGATAGGGTTCGGCAAGATCAGGTTTTGGGAGGTCTGCTGTGGGAGGGGGGAGGTTACTGCTGGTTATTGTTATTTTGAGGGGGAATTTATTGTTTGCGCACACTGCCTGCCCTGGGCTTAAGCATCTCTCTGCCACCTATGTTACACGCGCTCCTGACAGATAGCAAATTCATTGTTGGGGTCTCACGACACTGTCTGCCACTCAACTCACACTTCGATCGACCTGATGTTGGGTGCACCTAACTCGAACACACACGACTCACCTACTAGGCTTCGGGCTCTTACGTGGAACGTACGTGGCCTCAATGACTATCGGAAGCTTAGGAAGGTAGTCAGCTACTTGCAGCGACAGAGGATAGACTTAGCACTCTCGCAAGAGACACACCTACCACTCACAAGCAAGATGTTACAGAGCAGAGGTCTGGTGGGTTGTATAGCGGCGGCAGGATTCACGTCGCACTCCAGGGGAGTGTTAACCTGGGTCAACCCTAGATCGAAGCTGACACTGAAGCCACTACAAGCAGACAGGGAGGGCCGTTATGGGATCACACGGTGTACAGGGATGGGACTGGATTTACTAGTCATTAATGTGTATGGCCCTAACTACTGAGTTCTACCGTAACTTGGCCAGTGTGGCTCGCACCTTTCCCACGTCGCAGTCGCTGTGGGGGGGAGATTTAAACTTAATACTAGACCCGGCTCTGGATATATCAGCTGGCCCACCACGTAGACCTTCTGCTGCAGCGCAGGCGATGCAAGCTGAAATGATTAGCCATGACGTGGAAGATGTATGGAGGTATAAACACAAAGCACAGGGTGGATTTACGCACTACTCTGCCTACCATGACATTCACACGCGAATAGACTACTGGCTGGCAAGTTCCTGTTTGCTGCGGCGCGTCAGTGCTTGCACAGTTCTGGCGCGCACTCTCTCAGAACACACTCCGCTTCTGCTGGAGTTGGAGTCCCCTAAAAAGGCATTTCCCCCGTTCACATGGCGCTTCCCTCCGTTTTCGCTTCTAGACCCACAGTTCCGAGGTGAGCTTGCAGAAGAGATCAATGTCTTTTTTGAAGCTAACATAGGGTCTGTAGACAATTTCCAATCAATCTGGGAGGCCTTTAAAGTATACATTAGGGGCATAGCTATGCCCAAGCACTCGAGCGTCCTTAAATCCATCCGGCAAAGACTGTCATTGTTAGAAAAGAAACTAGCTATATTGGAGGAACGACAAAGGAACACCACGGACTTAGCGATAGTTGAGGAAATTAAAGCACTTATAATCGAATACAACAAGGAGGCGGACAGAGAGGTACAACACATGGGCAAATATGCCACTGCACGAACGTATGGAGAGGGAGACCGACCTAGCTCACTCCTAGCCAGAATACAGAAGGGCAACAGGGGGAGGTCTCAGATTTCGGAGTTGAAGACGACAGATGGTAAAGTAATTATAGACGAGAGGGAGATAGCTACTGAGTTTAGGAACTATTATACTGACCTGTACTCCTCCAGAGGCGGAGACCTATTGGATGAAATCTCAGACTATCTTGAACACATATCATTGCCCATGCTTACTAACGCGCACCTGGAGTTCCTCATGCAGCCCATAGACAAAGATGAAATAGTTAAGGCCCTGTCGGGTATGCGCTCTGGCAGTGCTCCGGGAGCGGATGGGCTCACAGTGGGATTTTATAAGGCATTCCAGGAGAAACTAATCCTGCACTTGTCCACACTGTTTGATGACATCTGCGTGGAGGGGAGCATGCCACGATCAATGAGAGAAGCTCTAATAGTCACAATTCTTTAACCCGGAAAACCTCCCAATGAGTGCAGCTCCTATAGGCCACTTTCGTTATTAAATGTTGAAGCTAAGCTATATGCGAAGGTATTGGCTACTCGCCTCGCACTTCTGGCCCCCGAGCTGGTCGCACCGGAGCAGGCGGGTTTCATATCGGAGAGAAATTTGACCTATAATATTCGAACAGTGCTAGATACTATGCAACACATCAGGCAGGACACTGAGGCCATCGCGGTCTTTCTCGACATGGAGAAGGCCTTCGACTCCGTCGAGTGGCCATTCTTAAGTAGAGTACTGCGACGAATGGGACTGGGCGAGCCATTTCTCCAAATGCTAGGCGCTCTATATCACAAACCAACGGCCAGGCTCCGACTGGGGGATCTGGTGACAGACTCGCTCCCTATTAGCAGGGGTACTAGGCAGGGCTGCCCATTGTCTCCCCTGTTATATAAGCTGGTGGCAGAGCCTCTTGCCTGTGCGCTCCGGGAATACCATGGGAATGAAGGAGTCAGCTTTCCAACATATAAGATAGTTGTGTCGATATACGCAGACAACACACAGCTGCATGTTCGTGACCCAGAAAATAATTTGTCATCAATGTTGAGAGACGTGGTACATTTTGGAGCTCTATCGGGTCTTAGAGTCAATTGGACGAAATCAGTAGCATTTCCCCTCACCCCAGTGACCTATAGGGTTGACATGGAATATCCATTGCAGTGGTCCACAGACCCGTTTCGATACTTAGGAGTCAAGCTGCACATAGATTCAGAAATATTACTACGAGAAAACTATGGGGTGGCATATGGTAGGCTGGAGGACGATGTAGAAGCGTGGTGCAAGCTCCCGCTCTCCATCCTAGGACGTATAGCCATCATGAAAATGGTGGTCCTCCCCAGATTCCTCTTCTTGTTTAGTGCCATTCCAATGGTACTCTCTAAAACCTTCTTCCAGACCCTGATGCAACTCATGATTAAGCTAGCGTGGGGAGACAAACAACCCAGAGCGAAGTGGACTCTGCTTATGCTGCCGTGTGACATGGCGGACTGGGTGTCCCTGATCTAGAACTATATTACAGAGTGGCACAGGCATCCCACCTTCACACGTGGATCCACGGAGATGCAAGGATCCCCCACCTCCGCATGGAAAGGCTCTTTGCGGACCCTCTGCCACTCCCAGCCACGGTCTTCAGACCAGTAGATCGAAGAACGGGTGTCTTGGACTCCATTGCAGCTACCAATCATGCATGGTACTCTCTTTTTCAGGCTCGGAGGTGCGCGCTTTTATATTCTCCTAGCATGCCCATTGAGTGTGCCTTGTGGATAGCGCCGGGGAGAGAAAAAGGCGTGGTGCAAGCGTTAAGCAAACTGCACATCAAGATGGCGGGAGACTTATTTGCGGATGGGACAGTGAAAATAAGCGATCAAATAACAATGGAGGGAGGTGAAGTACCCCTGCTATACCGCTTCCAATAACATAGGGTGCATAGTGCATTAACGGACCTTTTAGGCCCTGACATGGCGGAACCGCCGGAGGTCCCAGAACTCACTCGTGTGATCAGAGCTGAGACCCCCAGGAATTTGATCACTAAGCTGTATAAACTTGCTCTGGAGCACAAAGGGTCTCAATTCACGAAAGCGAGAACAGCATGGCAAACTGACCTGCAAGTCGAAATCAATGATGACATGTGGAGGTACTGCTGTGCGAACACTAAGAAGGTGTCGCTGAATGGTAGGCATAGGTTGGTGCATTTCAAGTTTCTCCAGAGGGTTTATTACACCCCGGAGCATCTACACAGATATGGCCTGAGACAATCTGCTGAGTGTGAAAGATGCCATGAGCCGGTTGCAGATTTTATGCACCTAGCGTGGTATTGCCCAGGGGTACTGCAATATTGGGTCTATATCTTCACAGCCATAAACACGATCCTGGACCTTCAGCTGACCCCAGACCCGGCGCTTGCGCTGCTAGGATATTCCAGAGGCTTGCCGGTAGCAGTCAGACGACTCACAGATATGGGTATGTTAATAGCCAGGAGAGTTGTGGCGAGGTGCTGGATGAGGGGGCCACTACCAACAGCCAAAAGATGGGCTAATGACATGCTGTATTGCTGTACACAATCTGAGCTTTATAGCGACCTTCTCCCCCATATGTCCCAACCCAAGAACTTCTGGGGCCTGTATCTGACGCACTTTAAGGCTGGGGATACAAACGATGATGCAGGTATAGCCCAGAACGGGGAAGGACAGAGTCCTGATGTACTTACACACACAGGGGATGCACAACACACCAACGCTACGGGGTAACGTACTTGAGGCGACACATGGGAGAAATTCGCAGATAGGGGTGGCGGTTTTCAGCAACTCGGAGAGGCAGACAGAGACCAACAGGTCATGATCACATTTAAGAGAAATGAGTTGGCTCATGCTACACTGTGCGGCACTGTCCGGCTGCAGACATAAGTGAGAATGCTACTTGATTACCCAGCAAACACAGGGATATCTGGGGGCACTTGGACTCCAATCCTAGATGGAAAGTCCACAGGGAAGGGAGTAGGTTAGCGCAGGGCAGTTGGGGGGGAGGGGATAGTTAATACATGCTACATGGTTTTCTCTAGCCAGTAACATAACATGAATGCAATAGCACCTAGTGGGGCTAGATACATACGCACTGGGGGATAAGTTCAGTGTGACACAAGATTAACCCCTTCCCTGCCCATGATGAGCTCAGCTCGTCATGAGGCACAGTGGAGCTGTGCTTATGACGAGATGAGCTCGTCATGAACAATGGTAAATCTGGAGTAACAGCACAGGAGGTGAAATCCATAGCAGCCAAGGTGTTAACAGAGGGGTAGGGATGCCCCATTACTTTTGCAATGGCAGCAGAGACTTGATTTCTGAATGAACAGTTTGCCGCCGGACCCCAGGGTTGTCGGCTAAATGGCTGTCATGCTACTGTAAAGTTTCTTGTTTCAGATTCAAGATACTCTGCCGCCGGCCCCCCTGGGTTGTAGGCTACAGGCTGTGTACATCCATTGAAAGAAAACAATAAAGGTTGTTTGAAAATAAAAAAAATAAAAAAAGAAATTGTGCAAGTTCAGTTAATATTCTGGTTAGGCCAATCTTGGTTAAGCTGACTAACACAATATCATCAGCGTGAGCAAGGTGTGATAGGGCTAAGGTGCCAAGATATGGGGAATGAGAGTTAATTGCATTAAGGTTTATTGACAGATCAGATATGAAAAGATTAAATAGATGTGGGGCCAGCACATATCCCTGCATCAGGCCTTTGTTCATATATATTTTTCTTGAGACTCTTGAACTGTCCCCGAGTTATACTCTTACCCATGTATCAGTATAAAATAACATTTAGTCCATTTAGAATTCTTTCTAGAATGTTCCATGCTCGCAGTTTAGTCCACAGAAGATTCCGGTCCACGCTATCAAATGCAGCTTTTAGATCAATAAAAACGAGATGCAGATTCTGTTTGTTTTGTCTTGCATTTTTCTGCAATAGGGGTTGGATAAAATGTTAGATATAGTTCCTATCCCTTCTCTAAAGCCCGGTTGATTTGCAGGAATCAGATTGAGTTTGTTAGACCAATTAACCAGATCTCCCAGGATCAGGGAGGCAAGGTAATTTGATTCGACATCCAGCAGTACTATTAGCCTATAGTTGGATGGGTTTGTTTGTTCTCCTTCTTTGTATATTGGTGTAAAAATAGATCCTTGCCAGCTCTCTGGAATTTGGTTTAGGAGCTCAGCCTAAAAAAAAGGTTCTCTAGTGTTGAGCTCCAGAAAGCTGGGTCATGTTTAACAAAGGCTTACGGGACACCATTGTGCCCCGTTGCTTCATCTCTTTTGCTTTGTTTTTTTATACTTTTTATTGCATCTGCTGTGTAAGGGGACTTGTTTGTATTAGATTCCGTTATTTTGCCAAAGATCTTGTTTGTGGCATATGCAAAGGTGGTTGGTCGTCAGCACCTGGTTGCTGTGGATGACTTATGTGAACCTGCACTGTCTGTGTCCGTTGGGAAATATGGTGCTGTATTCCAAATTTCTGATTTATATAGTTTGTCCATTCTTGTTCCTGCATATTTAATGTTAGAGTGTTCCTTGGCCGATTCAATTCGTTTATTGTTTGCCAACATTTGTTTGAGTTATGATTTCTTGTGTTGTGTAATAGTTTTACCCAGAAGTTATCCGCTTTTGATCTTTTGTTCCCCCCATGGCTTTTTTAATAATGTTTTCTCTGCTCTTATAATGCTTCCCATGCAGGGCATTACTGTTTTTTGTTTGTAGCTTCCTTAGTGTTTTATTTAAGTCTCTTCTTAATTGTTGTACCTCACTTGTTAATCCTTTATGTGGGTTGAAGCATGGTATCTTGTGACAAGGTTTAATCCTTACAGTTGCTTGAGTAGACTCACGAGTTGCACTTTCGCTGTTGTAAATTGCAGCTGATTGCTTCCACTTGACAAGGTGAGGCATTTTAGTTTTATTGTGTTCAAGTTGCCTTACTGAGATGTAGAGGCTTGAAATCGTGTCAAGTTCAAGTTAAAAACAATGTGCTGAATTGAATGGTCGCTCAGTGTGGTGTATTCAATATAATAATGAGTAAGAAGTGGCGTTAATGGTAGCGTTATGATCGTTTAATCAAGTGTCGGCAGTGACATTGGGCAGTGGTATGTGTATTTGGGTGGGGTATCTTCTTCCGATCTTCCATTAATCACACACATTCCCTGGTATTCTAGAGCTTTTACCAGCTGTCGCTGATTTTGTCCTGTTGAGTCGGTCTATTTGAGAGCTGTTGCAGTACGCTCCAGAAAATATTGTCAGATCCCAGAATTTCATCTTCTTCAGATGTGTGGAACAAGTTTAGTTGAAATCCCCAGTTAGAACTATATCCCATGCTGGTTCAGCCCAATGTTATTCCGAGATGGTTTTAAGTAAAAGTGCGTTGTTGTTCTTTTTGGAGGGGACATTCGGCTGCGTGTAGTAGTTGATCAATATTACTGATGTCTTTTTCCCAGCAATGGTATGTAAGTTTAATATGTTGAATACTCTAATCTGGAGAATTCAACTATTAAGAGGTAAAGTTTAGAGCAAATGCAAACTGTCAGGACCCCATTGTCCAGCCATGTTGTTTGCATTTTTCTGCCACCACTGTGTAATGAGCAAATCCATCTATAGGAAGGTCTTCCAATGCCTATGTCTCCTGTAAGGTTAATTATGTCACAGAAGACCACACACAGTGGAAGACCTTCTTCAAGAAATGTATTTGCTCCAGCTATATTCCAGGATAGAATGTGAATCTCGTTCTCGTAAGGATTTCTAGTTTTGTTTGTTCTTTGTCATTCTCTGTTACTGGGGGGCTAGTGTACCCGGAAGCCAGTGTCATTCATTTAAACTTCAGTTGTTTACTGGGTGACGATCTATGGCTATTCTGTCCAATGTTGCATGTGAACTGCTGCGTCCCTTAGCGCTCTGCAGTATGGAATAAACTTGTTTAGTAACCAGAAGATTGTTGAGATCTTGTTTAGGTTGATGTAAGTGATTATCAATCAGTGGAGAGGGGTAGCAAGGGCTTGTTGGTATAGATAGTTTTATACCGCAGTCCGCATATTGTTGGGAGCTGTTTATTATTAGCTGAGCAATTTCTTCTGATTGCCATGTAGTTAATGTTTGTTCCCTAGAGTCTTTTCGGTCTGCTGTAAGGAACTGGACTGCCAGAATTTTGGTTGTATGTATCAGTTTTAGGTTCCGGGATTACAGCCATGAGCCTTAGTATCTTACTTCTGTTCAAGATATCATGGCTGCCTTGTAAATTATATTCTGGAGTCCATATTATCTGCTAAATTGGGCTGTTGAGCTCAGTTATGTCCCTTAAGCTTTCCTTAAGTGTACTCTCCTTTGATACAGGGTTTATCTGGCTTTCAATATGATATCGTAGTGGTACTTGTGATAGCTGGGTTCCCTTTATCGTTTCTTTGCTTACGGCAATGATTCCGGAAATCTCTGGTGGGTCTGTATTATTATTTATTTCCTGCTGCTGGGAGCCCAGTGTATCGTCGTTGATTAGTTGACAGGTTTAGGACCTACTGTTATTCTGGGTAAAAGATTCTGAACTGGAGGCAGTGAGTGTGCGGTTGATCAGAGATGCAAGTTAAAAGGAGCTTGGTTTCCCCTTTTTTTGGATCCTTCTCTGTCTGTTCGCCTCTTGAGTTCTGATGCACACAAACCAGCTCTGTCAACTGACTTGTGTATTTCCATTTCCTCCTGGGGTTATAGCATAAACCGAGACAGTGGTATCAGTGGTTTTGTTTTTAAGAGACCCAGAGCCTTCTGTATTCATTCCTCCGGTCTCTTTAATTGAATTAGTTTGGGTTAGCGGGGGATTTGCAAGTGTTGATGACGATAGACTCTCATCTAAGTTTTTAGTTTGACATGATGTAGTAAAGATTGGGTATAGTTTGGTGAAGCTTTTCAGTAGGATGTTCCTTTATTCTATTTCTTGCTTTCCTTACTCTCTTTTTTTGCCTTCTGGATTGCAACAGTGTGTTTGGTTGACCTGGATATAGCAATAGTTTTGTTAATTGCTCCGCATTTGCATATTCACCAGTTTCTGTGGTAGAAGACTGGGTTGTGCTATTAATTCCAAGTGCGGAGACTGGCACTACTTATGAGGCTGCTTGTTTGAAGTTGAATCGGTATGATCTGTAATGATACTCTCCGGATGGGGGTTAAAGTGAACCATGTGTTTGTTAAGACAAAGAATCTGTTCCATTAAAGCTGGTAGAAAGCTTACCTTATCTAGTATTGGGCCGCATGCACATGAAGTGGGCTGGGTGGAGTCAATGGATGGTTTTAACTTTATACCTGCAATGTAAGATGCAATAAAGTTTATTAGGTCTATTTGAATGTCAAGCCTGTCTGACTGCATAATCAGAGTTTCTGTTGATGCTTGCAGCAACAGGGGTATGAGTTCCATCGGAATCTGTGTCGTGGTCCTTGCCCCGCTGTCTGTTAGGGGAATTTGTCTGGCATTTTCCTTAGGTCCGAGTGGAAAATTTGTACCTAAACTGGCAATTACAGTGAGCTCTGGGGGTGGGCAAGACTTAATAGCGCATTTTTGAGGCAACATTGTTTGTTGAACTGGCACATTGTTATTGCTATGTAGGAGTTCTTCCATGTCCTCTCTTCGCCACACCTCAGGCAAACCATCTTGCGAGTTTTGTTTGAACTTATTAGTGTGCGAGTAAACCTTGTCAATTTCTGGGATATGTAGGTTTAGCCATAAAAGATCTAGGTCCTCGTTACTCAATTGAGACGTTTGGGAGATAAATATGTGACCTTGGTCTTGAGTCCTAGAGAGTGCCCCAGGTGGGATGTCTTGTGCTTGTTTCTCTTGTTTAGTGACTAGACTTACTGGGATATGTCTCCTTCAGTTTTTATTAGCCTAAGTGGCTGGACATGGGTTCCCCTTATATTGTTTTCTTTGCAGTCTGTGTGTACAAGAGCTGTTGTTGTTGAGATGTTATCTCTTGTTATAATTGGACTGAGTGGCAGCAAATGGGGAGTCACTAAACCTGGAGTATCTCCTGTTGCTGCAAAGATTACTAAACCCGGGTCCTTGAGCAACTGAAATATGAGGGGTTTCGTATTGCCTGAGTGCTCTTAGTCGATCTTCCAAACATAGTGGCTATTGGTGAGATCAATGGACTCCTTCATGTAGTACTAGCGCCGGTTGTTTTGGACGCTTCCCTAGTGTTTTGTTTTCCTTTAGTTCCTTTTTTGTGGGCTCCTGGTTTGTCGCCTGGTCCTTCCTGACCTAGCCAGATCACATATTTTTTTAAGGTTGTTACCTTCCTTGAGTTCCTGTTGAGTTTTCGTATTTGCCTTAATCAGGTTATGTTTACTCGTTTCTGTAGGAGAGTAGGATCTGCTTACTATGGCACGTTTTGCTGGTGTTTCACTGTTTTTCAACTTAAGTCTAGCTGGGACCCTGCTATTCAGGACCCCAGCCCAGCTGCTTCCTCTCTAACTTGATTTCATGTACTTTAGGTACACTCCAGATTGGTTACTTGTTTACCCTTGTGAGTCTCTAGTATGTGGTACCTAGGCACCAAGGGCATATGTACCCAAGAGGCCTACCAGGGGCTGAAGCATGTACTATGCCACTTCTGGGAAGCCTTCCAAAATGGCACCACAGGTCTACTACTGCAGCCTGGGTAAGGTGGCGCTTGCACCCTTTACTAGGATATAGGTTAGCTATATCGACCTTCAATCACTGACACATATAAAGCTATAAGTCACTCCTATGGCAGGCCTTATCAATCCTGAAGGCATAGTGCTTGGTTTTGTGTGAAAGGGTGCCCAATCATGAGATGAGCCACTCTGCAGCTTTCTGAATCTATTCTCTGATGCTGTTCTGTGATGCAGCATGACCATATATTCTTAAGCTCATTATATCCTTGTGGTAAATGCTAACTTTGAAATGGCTGCATGGAAACATGTGTCAAACACTTTGGAATCCTACCCCCCCCCCCTCACCCCCACCGGTCCTGGTGGCGGGGGTAGAATTCCACCCTTCTAGAGGGAGAAGACATGTACACACTTACCTAACCGGTAATAGTTTAAAAGAGCCCCAGTATCACAAAACGGATGCTGCAGCCACAGACACGGGTCTAACCTCCTGCTGCTGGATGAAACCCCGGCAGGGGAGGCCTAGACAATAGGTTTCCTGTCACAGGGAGGTGTAACCACCATCCAGACAGGCTGTAGAGTATTGGGGCTGGATGGGTGCATTCATAGAATGCTTTTCAGACAGTGCTGGGGGCACACTTGGTGTCCCTGTGCATACCCCAGTTCAAACCGGTTGCAGGGGCACTCAGCCCCTGCTCTGGTGCGCAACTGGACAAAGGGAAAGGGGTGTTACCACCCCCTCCCTGGGCCCTCCCATAGGTGGGCCCCTAGAGTAAGTCCAACCCCTAAACATAGTATGAGATTAGGAAACCAGTCCTTAAGACTTTAGATTATATCTGGACGAAATTCTGCAACATACATCCTGGAAATTCAACATTCTATTTCAACTAGAAGACAGACAGATCTCCCTTGGGGGTCAAGGAGTGACTCCCCTGTTCAATCAGGCACCAAAGAAGCATCTTGCCAGTCTGCATTTCCTAGGCTTCCGCTGGATCCCGATGGATTTGCGACACAAGACATAGAGTTGCAGACTTCTCCGAAGCCAACACGAGATCACAGCAAAGCTGAGACCCGCAGCCCTCACATGTGACGTGGAACCGGAACTCCTGGACACCATGCGCATTTGCTAATGCATCGACTTCTCGAGCTTTCCCGAAGTTGCGCATTGGGCTAAATATAGTACAATACCGAGACCATCTGCACCAAAGATTGTGTGCCTACACTCCACAATTGTTCAGAGAGCCCGCTTCTAGCATTTCTGCTCGGGCCCCTTCGCGATCCCTGGTCCATCGACTGGTGGGTCCCCACAAAGGTAGCTCTTTTGTTTCTTTAGCTTCGCTATTTGCTCTAGATGTGCCCTGACTCCCCTCCAAAGGGTGAGTCCCTTAGACCTTGCTGGTCTGCACCAAAGCCAATCTTTGCTTTCTGCGTGGGATGCTGTTGCCAAGGCTTGTTGGGTCCAATCCGGATACCGACGCCGCAGTACTTGACATCCTTCGTGGGACAGCTCTGATCCAGCTCCGGGTTGTTGTTGACTTCTCCTGGTCCTCGTGGCTGAAGAGTCAAGCTTCACCTTCTGTACCTGAAATCACCCGACATGGGTGGGCATCTGCTCATCGCCTTTCTGGTCAATGGCTAGTGAACCAGACTCTGTCTCCTCTGCTTTTAGGTTCTTCAGATCTCCAATCCACCCTTGGATCCATTCGGACACTCTCTACTTGGTTGCCTGCAGCACTTTTCTGTAGCTCGCCATCGAAAACGACGACAAAACCCGACACGAAAAGACACCTATGCACCCGGCTTCCCTGGGTGAGATAACTTGAGTACTCTGGTGCTCCCATGGGTATTGACTCTAGAAATGTCTAGTTCTAAAGGGGTTTGCTCCAAGTCCACTTCTAAGTGTCCATAATCTTTAAAATTCTAATTGCAACTTTCTCCATAGAAATCAATGGTGATTCTCTCCTGTGTCACTACCTTGGGTAGTTCCGGGTTGCCCCAGCGGTTCTACAGGCCTGAGGCCTTGTCCCTATGTCTATCTTGGTTCTTATACCACTTTCTTAGTATATGGTCTGTTACGCCCCCTAGGGCTAGTCAAATATTGTGCTAATTTACTCTGTGCTAAATAAATTTACCGAATGTACTTTTGCCTCTAGCCTCATAAGGAGAGGGATGTGTTTAGAATAAATGCATATATTTTATATACATATGCCTAGTGTGGTTCTCCTTTTATTTTGTCATTCATGAGAATATAGACTGGTAAAACAAGCTGCTTTACATTCCTTCACGACTTAGCCTGAAGGCTGCTCCCCACAGCTACCACTAAGATAGCTTTCTATATAGGTTGTCTTTAAACCTACCATCAATAAGGGTCGTTTGGACTAGTGCAAGGTGCCCAATAGAATAGTGGACAGCATATGCCAGGCCAACTTCTCACATTGATGTGCAGTGTGTGGGATTCCAGCTTGCCATTGTTTTACCAGAAAATCATAATCATTTGAAAACCACTAAAGGTACCAGAGGTACACATAATGCAAGCTTAAATACAGTAAGTTTTACTGAACTTAGGGTTGTCTCTCAAGGTCTTAAGTACACCCTTTCTACAACTCAAGAGAGGTTTAGTAGGTAAACAACTAGAGTAGGTAGTGCATACACCACACCTCACTAGTCATGACTTCAAGGACAGGGCCCAATGGGTCTCTGCCAGATGTCAGTCAAGTCTAGACATCCAAATATGACACATTCCCTATTCAAGAGTTAAGGGCTCTGTGTGCTATGAGGAAATTGAAGCTATGACAAAATCCCAATACCCAAAGCCTCATTGAGGCATTGCTGCTTGAAGACTTTAGACAGGCCTCAGAGCCTGAAAGGGTAGGCAGTGGGATGGGGACAGCAGAGGAAGAAGGGCCCAGTGGGGCAAACCAACAGGACCTAGACTCTGATGCTGACCAGGCAGGTAAACAGGACATAGACCTGGACAATCCAGCTCTAACTGGAGATGAAGAAGGCCATGGTGGCCCTCTCTGTGTCCCCCCAGGAAGAGTTGAGGGTGTGCCTAGAAGACCCAGGTCACTTTCAGTGGAATCTGACCATTCTGACGACTCTGTAGGGACTTCTGTCTCTTCTCATAGGAGGGACACCTCCCAGGAGAAGAGAGAGACAGCTGAGGCTTAAAGAAGCTCATCTGAGAATAAGGAGACAAAAGTTAGCCTTAGAAAGGGAGTCTCTAGAGCTTGAAAAAGCTAGAAAAAAGATGGGACTAGAGTCCCAGGGTGACAGCAACTTCCCTAGTAGTAGGGAAAGGTCCTATGAAAATAGACACTTAAATAGATTCTCCCTCCCTACCAGAGTGGGGATGACATCCACAAATGGATAACTGCACTGGAAAAGGCCTGCAAAGTAGAAAAGGTCCCCGAGGAGCAGTGGGCAGCAATTTTGTTGCTCTCCTTTGCAGACAAAGGTAGAGACACGGTCCTCGCTAAGGAGAAGAGGATGCTGATGATTACAAAGTCATGAAGAGTGCTCCAATAGATGGGTTTGGCTTAACCACTGAGCAGTATAGAATACAGTTCAGAGATACCCAGAAGACACAGACACAGGACTGGGTTGACGTCGTTGATTGTGCTACTAAGGCTCTGGAGGACTTGTTACTGGGCAGTAACGTGTGTGATTATACAGGATTGTATAACTTGATCATGAGGGAGCAGATCCTTAATAACTGTCAATATCAGCTGTTGCATCAGCACCTGGTAAACTCTGATCTGACCTCTCCCCAAGAATTGGGAAAGGTGGCAGACAAATGGGTCAGAATCATGGCTACTGATGAGGGACAGGAGGAAGAGAGTGACCCTCTCCGAGATTTGCTCTCCCAGAACCCTGATGATGGGTCAGTTGATGGTGTAACCTTGGCATGCAGCCTTACTGACCAGCAGCAAACTGATTGCAGACAAGTTCTCAATCAGTTCAGACATATGTTTTCTCTGACTCCAAGTCAGACCACCTGGTGCACTCATGAAGTGGACACTGAGGACAGTCTGCCTGTTAAAAATAAGATTTACAGGCAACCTGATCATGTCAGGGACTGTATCAGGACTGAAGTCCAGAAAATGTTGGATTTGGGAGTTATTGAACCCGCAGATAGCCCTTGGGCTAGTCAGTAAACTTGGTACCTAAACCTCACACCCAAGGTGGTAAGAGAGAGAGGAGGTTGTGTGTTGACTACAGAGGTCTCAATGCAGTCACTGGGACTGATGCCCATCCAATCCCAAAAACAGATGAGTTTATAGATATGTTGGCCTCAGCCAAATTTCTGAGCACATTTGATCTTACAGCAGGCTACTGGCAGATCAGATCAGCTGATGATGTGAAGCCAAAGACAGCATTCTCAACCCCTGTGGGCACTATCAATTTGTGGTAATGCCCTTTGGTCTGAGGAATGCACCTGCCACTTTTCAAATGTTGGTGAATAAAGTCCTAACAGACCTGGAAGACTATAGTGCAGGATATCTAGATGATATTGCTGTCTTTAGCTCCACCTGAGAAGATCACCTGGTCTACCTGTGAAATGTTTTCTAGGCCCTGCAAAAGGCAGGCCTAACTATCAAGGCTACTTAGTGCCAGATAGGGTAGAGTCAGGTTGTGTACTTGGGCCACCTTGTAGGTGGAGGCCAGGTTCAACCATTGCAGAGCAAAATCCAAACCATCATGGAATGGGTTGCTCCAACTACCCAGACTCAGGTCAGAGCTTTCCTGGGCCTGACTGGGTACTACAGAAGATTTGTCAAGGGGTATAGTTCCATTGTGACACCCCTGAATGACTTTTGTTTAAATCTTTTTATTAGGGTTTTACTTTACAGATTCCCATGTGGGACGTCAGACAGGTCACAGGTCAATCATCACATAAGTTATTGATTACACATCAGCTACAGTTATAGCACATCATTATCATTCGGGTTCCATTCCTACAAATATGGTAACACATCATCTCTCAGGTATCTGTTAATAAATCGTCTTGTTACATGATGCTGTGCAGTATTGCGTCCGGTCCCTTGTGTTGTATAATGGCGAGGACTGGTGTAACTTCCTCCCCTCTACCTGTGTATGATTATCCTTTACTGCGTGTTCAATCGGTAGTGCTCTGTGAATAGGTCGGCTTCTGAATCGCCGCCTGGAACTTAACTGGAAACTGTGGGAAGAAACCTCTCACAAAAGAGAGGGGAGGGGGAGTACAAGGGGCGAGTGAGGACAGGTGGCCGTGGCGGGCGGTATGTGAGCCTGGTACTGGCCTAGGGGGTGGGGTCGCGTGCCACCCGTGATGGGGAATGAGTGATCTGTCATGGGAGCAGACGATAGTCTCAGTAGTATTGACTGCCTGTCCTATTCTATCCTCTCAGCGGGGGCTTCACTCGGCTGGCATTGAGACCTGTGACCTGGGGTGTTGGGAAGAATTGCGGTGTGGGGGTTGTGTCGGCTCCGGTGCCTTCTCTACTGTTGTCTCTTGTTTAATTGTATTAATAGTTGCGCCCACTCCATAGAGATTGGGTGTTTAAGTGTGCCTTTCACCTCTTCCTCTCTCAGGGTCTCTTCCTCCGCTGCCCCCCATTTGCTCACCGCTCCCACCCAAGCTGCTTTTGGGGGTCCTGTAGGGGCTCTCCAGTGCATGGCTATGTTTCTTTTTTCTAGGAGGATAGCTAGGGATGCGAATCGCCGCTGCAGCTTATCAGACTATTTTTCGGTAAATTCCAAAGGCACACTCCTCCTATGTGGTAATGTGTGGCAGGTTGACTATTGTTTGTAGTGTACGATGTATTTTGTCCCAATAGCCTTGTATGGATGGGCAGTCCCAGAACATGTGTCTGAAGTTCGCCTCTAGTGTCAGGATATTAAACTGTATGTTTTTGAAACGTCCATTCCTGTAAACCTTTTTAGGGTATTCTGAGGCCAGGGACCATTCTTTGTCGTGGAGGGCTCGACCCACTTCGTCCTCCCACGAATGTCTCAATCCGTCCAGGGAGACATTGGTCAATTCCCCGATCGCTTTGTAGTGCCATGTTACCAGGTGTCTGCCTGCCCCCATTCGTAATATCGTGTGCAGTACCGGGTGTATTGGGGGTTCCCCATCTCGTAGGTCCCAGCATTGGCGACCGCTATCCAAGAGTTGCCTATCTGTTAAGAATTGCCCCTGCGGGAGGTCGTACCATTCAACCATGTCCTCATATGTTTTTAGTTGCCCTTCGTGGAACAGAGCTTCTGCTTCCGTCACATTGTGATCGGTCCATACCTGCAGGGCTCTCGCGGTGTAGTAGTCTTCCTTTCGGGGGAGGCCCACCAAGGGAAGCAGTGGGGAGTATAGCAGCCGCCCTTTCAACATTCTGTGCACTCGCATCATGGGAGGAACGAGGTGGGATCACTGGAAGATTTGTGAAGTAATATAGCATTCTGGGAACCATAATCATTTTAGCTATAGCTACCCACCCAATAGGTGTCAGGGGTAGTGTCTTCCAGAAGCCCACCGCTGATCGTAGGCCTGCTAACACTTTGCAATGGTTACCTTCGTAGAGGTCCTCCGGGGAGTGATATAGGCGTACTCCCAGATATCTGGGGTCGCTTCGCTCCACTTCAATGTCTGTGTGCCTATCTCTATGTTCTGTGGCGCCAATTGGGGACCGAGTGGGTAAACTGTTGATTTTCCCCAGTTGACTTTGAGACCGGAGGTCTCTCCAAATTCCTGTAAAGCTGCCCATATTGAGGTGAAGCTGCCTGTTACGTCCCGAACGTATATCAGCAGACCATCTGCATATAGCGATACGCAGTGTAGTGTTTCCGCTATCGGGATACCCCATGCTTCCCCCTCTCGTCGTAATCGTATGGCCAGGGGTTCCACTGCCAGTGCAAAAAGGAGGGGGGAGAGGGGGCACCCCTGTCTAGTCCCCCTCTCCACCGGGAATGGGGCTGAGATAAGTTTGCTGACTCTCACCCTAGAGGTGACGCCTCTGTATAGGAGCTTTGTGTATGCCATCAGTGTTGGGCCAATATTTATTTTCCAAGGGACTTCAAACAGAGGGGCCCATGTCAGTGTGTTAAATGCCTTTTCTAAATCAAGGATCAGGCACGCCGCAAGTGGGAATCTGTCTTTTACCCTGTCCTGTATATGAAACAGTCTACGTAAATTATGCGAAGTATTAAATCGTGGCACGAAGCCGCATTGGTCAGGATGTACCAAGGCTGGGAGAATTTGACTGTAGCGATTGGCCAATAGATTTCCCAGGATCTTGCAGTCTGCGTTCAGAAGTGTTATCGGCCTGTAAGAGGCCGGGAGTGTTGGGTCTCTATGGGGTTTCGGAAATGTCACCAACACCGATTCGCAGAACGACTCCGGTAAAATGCCTCTGGTTAGGGTGTCGTCATATGTGGATGCTAGGTGGGGCACTATCTGGGCAGCGAACGTGCTGTAGTACTCTAGTGTGAATCCGTCCATACCCAGCGCTTTTTTCTTTGCTAACGGCCCGATTGCATGCTTTATGTCGGAGGGTGTAATTTTGCTGTCTAAATCATTCCTATCTGCCAGGGAGATTGTGGGCATAGGCGATGGGTCCATAAATTGTACCAGCTCACTTGGTGTCTCCGGTGTTGGGGCACGGTATACTTCTGTGTAATAGTCCTGAAATATGTGCAAGATGTCGATTTGGGAGTGTTTTAGGTGCCCATTCCTGGCTGTGAGCTCTGTGATGGGATGTGACGCTGTTTTCTGTTTGACTACCCATGCCAGTAACGCTCCCGTTCTATTGCCCTCCCTGTGTGCCCTGGTTGCATATGCGCCGAAGTTGTATTTGCGTAGGTCTCGTAGCGCCTCTGCGTGTAAGAGTTTTGCCACTGAGAGCTGCGCTAGTGTGGCCATCCCCTGGTCCGTGTCTCAGGACATGTCTGCCAATCTTTTCTCTGCTCCGTTTAGTGTCTGTTATAGTGTTCTCCGTACCCCCACCACCTGTTGGATACATTGTCCTCTGGCGCTGACCTTATATGTATCCCACTCTATTGCCCTGGAGGAGGCCGAGCCAGTGTTCCGTAGAAAATGTTCCTGGATATATTCCCCATGGATGTGGCGAAAGGCCTGATCAGTGAGACAGTCTTGGGGCAGTTTCCATGTTGGGACTGGGGGTTGGGGCGGTCTCCATCTAAGGGTCCCTATGTGTGCATCATGGTCCGACACTATCCTTCCCATAGAGTAAGCGTATTGCATCTTGGGTAAGAGGTCTGTGGAGCACAGGAACCTATTATGTATAACTCGCAAGTTGTGAGGGATGGAGTGAAAGGAGTACATCCTGGCGTCTGGGTTCCGCGCCTCCAGGCATCCACTAGTGCCCAGTGCTCTACCCATCTACGGAAGCGGTCAGTTTGTTTATGCGCAGGCGAGTATAGTGGTGGGGAATGTGATCTATCTAGGTGTAAATCTAGTACGCAGTTGTAGTCTCCCCCTAGGAGCCATGGGATGGCTGTGTGGTGAGCTAGCACGTTTGTAAGTTTTTCCCAATACTGGTCTTGTTCCACATTGGAGGCGTATATACATCCTATGAGTATAGGTTGACCCTCTAATAGCCCTGTCATGCTTACATATCGCCCTTCCCTATCTATGTGTCGAGTTTGTTCCTTAAAGGGCACCCCTGGTCTTATCCATATAAGTGTACCTCTGATGAAGGCGGAGTACACAGTGGCACAAGAGTATGCCCGCCATTTTTTGTGCAGGCGGCCTACTACCTGTTCTGTCAGATGTGTCTCCTGTAGGAGGGCCACTTGGGTCTGTTGCCTCTTAACATAGGCGTAGACTGAGTAATGTTTCATAGCTGTATGCATACCCCTGACGTTCAGTGTGACGAATTTTATGTTTGTGGTTGGTGTTTTATGTGTCGTGTCTTACGAACAATCCGCGTTCTTCTCTAGCTGTATTGTCCCCTTCCCCCTAACCCACCCCACCCGCCCCCCACCGCTCACCGTCTCTGAGAACTCTGTATTGTCCAGTCTCTTCACATCTCACCCGCTTAAGGATATCTGGAAAATTTAGGAAAGAAAGGGGGACAAACTGCAACTCTGGGGAACAGTCCCAACTTGGGGGACCTACTGCTGGAGGCAATACGTTCAAACTGGTCATCATAGGTAGACTTTAGTTCATTGTTGTGGGGTAGTGGCGGTTCCTCTCCCTGACTTCTGCCGGTGCGGCCGCACATTCATAAAAGACTGCGGGAATGTGCCCCCTTGCATCACAGTGAGTGTTGATTGTTTTCACTGGATTAGAGTGACTTTGTGTTATAATCATCATAATAAGTCCTGACGGTCGCCGCTCTACATCCCGGTGACTGGATGCCATTGCGCATGCACGCGGTTCAGTTCCGGGTCATGCAACTCTCACTGTGTGTCCTGGGCGCCCACTAGACTGTAATATCAATGTGTCAGCTGTTTGAGGAGTCACTATTGGAGGCGTCCTTGAGCCTTCTCAAGACGCAGGTGCGTCACTGCCCTCATCGTCAGAGCTGAACAGGCGAGGGCCTTCCTCCACGTCCGACCCTGACCCGGAGGCACTTAAAAGATCAGGGCGCCTCCCGCAGCGCGAGAAACTTTTACTTGCATTCTCTGGAAAATCCTACCTTTTGGGGTACATCAGCAGTATCGCCGCTGGTCCGGCTCACCTGCCGGAGTGAACCGCCGCCCACGCAGCACCGTGACTCACAGACTACACCTCCCAGGGTGCTTTGGGGGCTGCGCACCTGATTGACATCACCTCTAAGCGCCCGGAGGCGCTTAAAAGATCAGGGCGCCTCCCGTGGTGCGGGAAACTTTTACTTGCATTCTCTGGATAACCCTACCTGTTTGGGGACATCAGCAGTATCGCCGCTGGTCCGGCTCGCCTGCTAGAGTGAACTGCCGCCCACTCACCACCGGGACCCGCAGACTACACCTCCCAGGGTGCTTTGGGGGCCGCGCACCTGATTGACATCACCTCTAAGCGCCCGGAGGCGTTTAAAAGATCAGGGCGCCTCCTGCGACGCGGGACACTTTTACTTGCATTCTCTGGATAATCCTACTTGTTTGGGGACATCAGCAGTATCGCTGCTGGTCCGGCTCGCCTGCCGGAGTGAACTGCCGCCCACGCAGCACCGGAACCAGCAGACTAAACCTCCCAGGGTGCTTTGGGGGCCGCGCACCTGATTGACATCACCTCTAAGCACCCGGAGGCGCTTAAAAGATCAGGGCGCCTACCGCGGTCCGTGTTTAAATTGTATTAATAGTTGCGCCCACTCCATAGAGATTGGGTGTTTAAGTGTGCCTTTCACCTCTTCCTCTCTCAGGGTCTCTTCCTCCGCTGCCCCCCATTTGCTCACCGCTCCCACCCAAGCTGCTTTTGGGGGTCCTGTAGGGGCTCTCCAGTGCATGGCTATGTTTCTTTTTGCTAGGAGGATAGCTAGGGATGTGAATCGCCACTGCAGCTTATCAGACTTTTTTCGGTAAATTCCAAAGGCACACTCCTCCTATGTGGTAATGTGTGGCAGGTTGACTATTGTTTGTAGTGTACGATGTATTTTGTCCCAATAGCCTTGTATGGATGAGCAGTCCCAGAACATGTGTCTGAAGTTCGCCTCTAGTGTCAGGATATTAAACTGTATGTTTTTGAAACGTCCATTCCTGTAAACCTTTTTAGGGTATTCTGAGGCCAGGGACCATTCTTTGTCATGGAGGGCTCGACCCACTTCGTCCTCCCACGAATGTCTCAATCCGTCCAGGGAGACATTGGTCAATTCCCCGATCGCTTTGTAGTGCCATGTTACCAGGTGTCTGCCTGCCCCCATTCGTAATATCGTGTGCAGTACCGGGTGTATTGGGGGTTCCCCATCTCGTAGGTCCCAGCATTGGCGACCGCTATCCAAGAGTTGCCTATCTGTTAAGAATTGCCCCTGCGGGAGGTCGTACCATTCAACCATGTCCTCATATGTTTTTAGTTGCCCTTCGTGGAACAGAGCTTCTGCTTCCGTCACGTTGTGATCGGTCCATACCTGCAGGGCTCTCGCGGTGTAGTAGTCTTCCTTTCGGGGGAGGCCCACCAAGGGAAGCAGTGGGGAGTATAGCAGCCGCCCTTTCAACATTCTGTGCACTCGCATCATGGGAGGAACGAGGTGGGATCACTGGAAGATTTGTGAAGTAATATAGCATTCTGGGAACCATAATCATTTTAGCTATAGCTACCCACCCAATAGGTGTCAGGGGTAGTGTCTTCCAGAAGCCCACCGCTGATCGTAGGCCTGCTAACACTTTGCAATGGTTACCTTCGTAGAGGTCCTCCGGGGCGTGATATAGGCGTACTCCCAGATATCTGGGGTCGCTTCGCTCCACTTCAATGTCTGTGTGCCTATCTCTATGTTCTGTGGCGCCAATTGGGGACCGAGTGGGTAAACTGTTGATTTTCCCCAGTTGACTTTGAGACCGGAGGTCTCTCCAAATTCCTGTAAAGCTGCCCATATTGAGGTGAAGCTGCCTGTTACGTCCCGAACGTATATCAGCAGACCATCTGCATATAGCGATACGCAGTGTAGTGTTTCCGCTATCGGGATACCCCATGCTTCCCCCTCTCGTCGTAATCGTATGGCCAGGGGTTCCACTGCCAGTGCAAAAAGGAGGGGGGAGAGGGGGCACCCCTGTCTAGTCCCCCTCTCCACCGGGAATGGGGCTGAGATAAGTTTGCTGACTCTCACCCTAGAGGTGACGCCTCTGTATAGGAGCTTTGTGTATGCCATCAGTGTTGGGCCAATATTTATTTTCCAAGGGACTTCAAACAGAGGGGGCCATGTCAGTGTGTTAAATGCCTTTTCTAAATCAAGGATCAGGCACGCCGCAAGTGGGAATCTGTCTTTTACCCTGTCCTGTATATGAAACAGTCTACGTAAATTATGCGAAGTATTAAATCGTGGCACGAAGCCGCATTGGTCAGGATGTACCAAGGCTGGGAGAATTTGACTGTAGCGATTGGCCAATAGATTTCCCAGGATCTTGCAGTCTGCGTTCAGAAGTGTTATCGGCCTGTAAGAGGCCGGGAGTGTTGGGTCTCTATGGGGTTTCGGAAATGTCACCAACACCGATTCGCAGAACGACTCCGGTAAAATGCCTCTGGTTAGGGTGTCGTCATATGTGGATGCTAGGTGGGGCACTATCTGGGCAGCGAACGTGCTGTAGTACTCTAGTGGGAATCCGTCCATACCCGGCGCTTTTTTCTTTGCTAACGGCCCGATTGCATGCTTTATGTCGGAGGGTGTAATTTTGCTGTCTAAATCATTCCTATCTGCCAGGGAGATTGTGGGCATAGGCGATGGGTCCATAAATTGTGCCAGCTCACTTGGTGTCTCCGGTGTCGGGGCACGGTATACTTCTGTATAATAGTCCTGAAATATGTGCAAGATGTCGATTTGGGAGTGTTTTAGGTGCCCATTCCTGACTGTGAGCTCTGTGATGGGATGTGACGCCGTTTCCTGTTTGACTACCCATGCCAGTAACGCTCCCGTTCTATTGCCCTCCCTGTGTGCCCTGGTTGCATATGCGCCGAAGTTGTATTTGCGTAGGTCTCGTGGCGCCTCTGCGTGTAAGAGTTTTGCCACTGAGAGCTGCGCTAGTGTGGCCATCCCCTGGTCCGTGTCTCGGGACATGTCTGCCAATCTTTTCTCTGCTCCGTTTAGTGTCTGTTTTAGTGTTCTCCGTACCCCCACCACCTGTTGGATACATTGTCCTCTGGCGCTGACCTTATATGCATCCCACTCTATTGCCCTGGAGGAGGCCGAGCCAGCGTTCCGTAGAAAATGTTCCTGGATATATTCCCCATGGATGTGGCGAAAGGCCTGATCAGTGAGACAGTCTTGGGGCAGTTTCCATGTTGGGACTGGGGGTTGGGGCGGTCTCCATCTAAGGGTCCCTATGTGTGCATCATGGTCCGACACTATCCTTCCCATATAGTAAGCGTATTGCATCTTGGGTAAGAGGTCTGTGGAGCACAGGAACCTATTATGTCTAACTCGCAAGTTGTGAGGGATGGAGTGAAAGGAGTACATCCTGGAGTCTGGGTTCCGCGCCCTCCAGGCATCCACTAGTGCCCAGTGCTCTACCCATCTACGGAAGCGGTCAGTTTGTTTATGCGCAGGCGAGTATAGTGGTGGGGAATGTGATCTATCTAGGTGTAAATCTAGTACGCAGTTGTAGTCTCCCCCTAGGAGCCATGGGATGGCTGTGTAGTGAGCTAGCACGTTTGTAAGTTTTTCCCAATACTGGTCTTGTTCCACATTGGGGGCGTATATACATCATATGAGTATAGGTTGACCCTCTAATAGCCCTGTCATGATTACATATCGCCCTTCCCTATCTATGTGTCGAGTTTGTTCCTTAAAGGGCACCCCTGGTCTTATCCATATAAGTGTACCTCTGGTGAAGGTGGAGTACACAGTGGCACAAGAGTATGCCCGCCATTTTTTGTGCAGGCGGCCTACTTCCTGTTCTGGCAGATGTGTCTCCTGTAGGAGGGCCACTTGGGTCTGTTGCCTCTTAACATAGGCGTAGACAGAGTAACGTTTCGTAGCTGTATGCATACCCCTGAGGTTCAGTGTGACAAATTTTATGTCTGTGTTTGGTGTTTTATGTGTCGTGTCACATGAACAATCTGCGTTCTTCTCTAGCTGTATTGTCCCCTTCCCCCTACCCACCCCACCCGCCCCCCACCGCTCACCGTCTCTGAGAACTCTGTATTGTCCAGTCTCTTCACATCTCACCCGCTTAAGGATATCTGGGAAATTTAGGAAAGAAAGGGGGACAAACTGCAACTCTGGGGAACAGTCCCAACTTGGGGGACCTACTGATGGAGGCAATACATTCAAACTGGTCATCATAGGTAGACTTTAGTTCATTGTTGTGGGGTAGTGGCGGTTCCTCTCCCTGACTTCTGCCGGTGCGGCTGCACATTCATAAAAGACTGCGGGAATGTGCCCCCTTGCATCACAGTGAGTGTTGATTGTTTTCACTGGATTAGAGTGACTTTGTCTTATATTCATCATAATAAGTCCTAACGGTCGCCGCTCTACATCCCGGTGACTGGATGCCATTGTGCATGCACGCGGTTCAGTTCCGGGTCATGCAACTCTCACTGTGTGTCCTGGGCGCCCACTAGACTGTTATATCAATGTGTTAGCTGTTTGAGGAGTCACTATTGGAGGCGTCATTGAGCCTTCTCAAGACGCAGGTGCGTCACTGCCCTCATCGTCAGAGCTGAACAGGCGAGGGCCTCCCTCCACGTCCGATCCTGACCCGGAGGCACTTAAAAGATCAGGGCGCCTCCCGCAGCGCGAGAAACTTTTACTGGCATTCTCTGGATAATCCTGCCTTTTTGGGTACATCAGCAGTATCGCCGCTGGTCCGGCTCACCTGCCGGAGTGAACCGCCGCCCACGCAGCACCGTGACTCACAGACTACACCTCCCAGGGTGCTTTGGGGGCCGCGCAACTGATTGACATCACCTCTAAGCGCCCGGAGGCGCTTAAAAGATCAGGGCGCCTCCCGTGGTGTGGGAAACTTTTACTTGCATTCTCTGGATAATCCTACCTGTTTGGGGACATCAGCAGTATCGCCGCTGGTCCGGCTCGCCTGCTGAAGTGAACTGCAGCCCACGCACCACCGGGACCCGCAGACTACACCTCCCAGGGTGCTTTGGGGGCCGCGCACCTGATTGACACCACCTCTAAGCGCCCGGAGGCGTTTAATAGATCAGGGCGCCTCCTGCGACGCGGGACACTTTTACTTGCATTCTCTGGATAAACCTACTTGTTTGGGGACATCAGCAGTATCGCTGCTGGTCCGGCTCGCCTGCCGGAGTGAACTGCCGCCCACGCAGCACCGGAACCAGCAGACTACACCTCCCAGGGTGCTTTGGGGGCCGCGCACCTGATTGACATCACCTCTAAGCACCCGGAGGCGCTTAAAAGATCAGGGCGCCTCCCGCGGTGCGGGACGTGCACGGGCGTGCCCGGGCAAAGCCCGGGCCAAGGGCGGGCCCGTCCGCGCCCGTCAAAGGCCGGTGGAGGCTGGGCTGGGCTGGACCAGGTCTTTTGGTTTCATCACTAGCTTTGGAGCAGATTGAAATACTGAACCACGGGTAAATGACACTATAGACTTTATTGTGTGTAATCCTTGCTGTCTGCAATAACCCATAATCGACTCGGGGTCTGCAACCCCATATTCTTATTGGGTCTGCTAATCAACCTAGAGGGCCAACAGGGGGACCAGGAAAGAAAGCTGGTGATAATTATCAACCGCACTGTAAGTTAAATACCCGGATATTTACTTTTGCACTCTGTCTATTGTGTCTAGTTTGTACATGTAAGTGGCGAGGGCGTGCAGGGCTGTTTACTCATAAGTACGTACCAACTTTGTGAAACAACAGCAAGGGTATAGTTCCATCAACCGATCAGGGTATAGCAGTTACTAACTGGCCTTTTGTTAAATGGGGAAAAGAAAGCTACACACTAGCCCACCGGGCAAGAAAACGTCTATTGTTAAAGAGTCGAGTACGACCCTAATGAAATATTTGACGGGTGCAGTAGGAGCCATAGAGAAGCGAATTTCTAACGTAGAGGAAAAACTCAATATAGGGCTGTCCGCAACAAGCATCATTGAACCTGTTAGAAACGAGTTGAGTGATGTACCTGCAATTTTTATAGCAAATGTATCTCCCCTGGATCACCACAATGTGTGTTTACAGCAGGGTAGCGACGAGATTTCTGTAATTGACCTAGAGGGCTCTGATCTCCCCTGCCAAAAAAGAGTATGCATGTCCAAGAATCCTCCCCACACTATTTTAGTACCTCAGATCCATGAATTTCCAGCAACCCCAAATGTCCTAAAGAGTAAAAGTAAATCACATATAGGGAAAGAGGTAAGAAAAAGCAGAAAGGAACAAAAGAAAAATGTGTCCAAAATCCACTAACGATGAACGCTTAAGCAAGGGCCAAAACTACACTGATTATGGAGACATCATGAAGTCAATAGTTGATCTCACCATATTCGTGTTTGACAATACTCACAGTGCAAGGGAAAGAGGTACACAGTAAACAGGTTGCTCCTAGTAGTACTAGCAACACTCAGCCTAGCCGGCCTTGCAGTCCGCACAAAGTTAGGCCCCCCACTTCTGCCAGTCAAAATAATAGTGGGCATCGTTCTTCCATGCCCACGGTAGATGGACCTGGAAAAACAGGGAGTAGTACACTTCCTTACCAAGATGACGGCTATTTTTTGCCAAATCTGAACCTCCCACCCGCGGCAGCTCCCTATACGTTGGTTTTGGCCAACGTTCCCATAGTGGAGGACGGGGTGAGGGAAAACTGGGAAACACTGAGAAACAAAGCTATTCATTTCCTGGGTCAGAAAACGGGATTAACACGAGATATGTTACATTCATTTAAAATGGCAAAGCGAGTAAGGTGGCTTGCCCCAAATAATAAGTCCTTTGTTGGGGATTGCTTAGTTTTATCATTTGCCTCCCCACCCTTAGTCAAAGAAATCTTGGATCGGGACGGGGATAATAGAAGGCGGACGGCGGGCATAAATGTGCTCCCACTTGGTTTTTCGCTTAACTACATTTTCTAAAGTAAACGATTGGTCCAGAATGCTCTGCAAATGCCCGTGCGATAATATATCAGACCAATCTACTCTGCATGTAATATGTTTTGGTAAATTTTATTCAACAGAAAGGACAAGATGGATCAAACCATTTAAAAAAAAAACAAGGTTCATGGCATCAATGTCGCCCGGCTCTATTGTTTCTACAATCCTTAAATGATACATACTGTGTTGGAATAATGACAGGTTTTTAAAAAAGTATCTTGAGGAAAAGGAAAAGTTTAATTAGCTCTTAAAACTTTTATGAACCTATTTACTGTTCTCATCTGTAATTCATTGGAATGTTTGACTTAACAAATGAATTGTCGCTTTTATGATTTTATATTTTGTGAAATCGAATAAAGCTTTTCTACTACTACTACTACACTGCCACCTATAAACCTATAAGTCACTCCTTGGCAGGCCTTATCAATACTGAAGGCAGAGTGCTTGGTTTTGTGTGAGAGGGTGCCCAAGTATGAGCTGAGCCACTCTGCAGCTTTCGGAATCTATTCTCTGATGCTGTTCTGTGATGCAGCCAGACCATATACTCTTAAGTGCATTATAACCTCGCGGTAAATGCTAACTTTGGAATGGCTGTATGGAAACATGTGTTTGGTGTCAAACACTTTGGAATCCTACACCCCACCAGTCCTGGCGGCGGGGGTAGAATTCCACCCTTCTAGAGGGAGAAGACATGTACACACTTACCTAACCGGTAATAGTTTAAAAGAACCCCAGCATCACAAAATGGATGCTGCAGCCACAGACACGGGCCTGACCTCCTGCTGCTGGACCAAACTCCAGCAGGGAAGGACTGGGCAATAGGTTTCCTGTCACAGGGAGGTGTAACCACCTCCCAGGTAGGCTTTAGTGTATTGGGGCTGGGTGGGTGCATTTATAGAATGCTTTTCAGACAGTGCTGCGGACACACTTGGTGTCCCTGTGCATAGCCAAGTTCAAACCGGTTGCAGGGGCACTCAGCCCCTGCTCTGGCGCGAAACTGGACAAGGGGAAAGGGGTGTAACCACCCCCTCCCTGGGTCCTCCAGTAGTTGGGACCCTAGAGTAAGTCCAACCACTAAACTTAGAATAAGTATAGGAACCCAGTCCTTAATACTTTGGATTATACCTGGACGAAACTCTACAACATATATCCTGGAACTTTGACATTCTATTTCGACTAGAAGACAGAAGGATCTCCCTTGTGGTCAAGGAGTGACTTCCCTGTTCAAACCGGCACCAAAGAAGCATCTTCCAAGGCTCCCGCCGGATCCCGACAGATTTGCAACACAGGACACAGACTTCCAGACTTCCCCGAGGCCGACATGAGATCCCAGCAAAGCTGAGACCCGCAGCCCTCACAAGTGACTTGAAATCGGAACTCCTGGACACTATGCA
Source organism: Lissotriton vulgaris (assembly GCF_964263255.1). Lineage (NCBI taxonomy): Eukaryota > Metazoa > Chordata > Amphibia > Caudata > Salamandridae > Lissotriton > Lissotriton vulgaris. Next base: position 1,362,751,470 of record NC_141685.1, on the reverse strand, counting down.
CATTTGCTAGTGCATCAACTTACCAAGCTTTCCCGAAGTTGTGCATTGGGCTAATTATAGTCCCTGGGCCGTTGACTGGTGGGTCCCCATGAAGGTAACTCTTTTGTTTCTTGGGCTTCCCTGATTGCTCCAGATGTGCCCTGACTCCCCTCCAAAATGTGAGTCCCTCAGACCTTTCTGGTCTGCACCAACGCCAATTTATTTGCTTTCTACATGGGTTGCTGTTGCCAATGCTTGTTGGGTCCAATCCAGATACCGACACCACAGCACTCGACATCCCTCATGGCACTGCTCAAATCCAGCTCCTTATTGTTGTTGAGGCATCCTGGTCCTCATTGCTGAAGAGTCAAGCTTCACCTTCTGTACCTGTAATCACCGGACATCGGTGGGCGTCTGCTCATCGCCTTCCTGGTCACTGGCTAGTAACCCAGACTCTGTCCTCTCTGCTTTCAGGTTCTTCATCTCTCTGATCCACCCTTGGATCCATCCGGACACTTTCTACTTGGTCGCTGCAGCTCTTTTCCGCAGCTCACCATAGAAAACGACGACGAAACCTGACACAAAAAGACACCTATGCACCCGGCTTCCACGGGTGATGTAACTCGAGTACTCCGGTGCTCCCGTGGGTATTGACTCTAGAGCTGCCTAGTTCTAAATGGGTTTGCTCCAAGTCCACTTCTAAGTGTCCCTAATCTTTAAAATTCTAACCTCAACTATCTCCATAGAAGTCAATGGTGATTCTCGGCTGTGTTTAGACACTGCACGTGTGCCCCGTGGGTCATCTCTGTCACTTCCTTGGGTGGTTCCTGGTTGCCCCAGCGGTTTTACAGGCCCTAGGCCTTGTCTCTATGTCTATTGTAGTTCTTATACTACTTTCTTAGTATATGGTTTATTACGCCCCTAGGGCTAATCATATATTGTGCTAATTTACTGTGTGCTAAATATGTTTACCAAATGTACTTTCGCCTCTAGCCTCATAAAGAGACTAGAGGGATGTGTTTAGAATAAATACATATATGTTATATATATACCTAGCGTGGTTCTCCTTTCAATTGGTCATTCATGAGATTATAGACTGGCAAAACAAGCTGCTTTACATACCTTCAAGACTTAGCCTGAAGGTTGCTCTCCACAGCTACCACTAGGATAGCTTTCTATATAGATTATCTTTAAACCTACCATCAATAAGGGTCGTTTGGACTGGTGCAAGGTGCCCACTAGAATAGTGGACAGCATATGCCAGGCCAACTTCTCACAGTTTCACTTCCAGTGGATCTGCTTGTTGGCTCTAGTTGCATCTTAGTGTACTAGACAGTTTCACCAGCAAGGAGGAATAGACGCTGAGAGCAGAGGACAGCTGGTCAGCCACCACTAAGTGCACTGAGAAACACCTACTGGAACCCCTCTTGGACTAGGTGCAGTAAGAAGCCGGGGGCCCGAGTCTCTCAACCCCCAGCGACAGGACAAGAAAGAACTCTTAACCCCACAGGGCTGCTACCATCTCTGGTTGTCTTTGTACACCGCTTTGCCCTTGTTTTATTCTCTGCTGCTAATCTGCTCTCCTTTCTGTTTCTGCGATGCTGCTCCTGAATGCAAGAGGAGAAGTGGGAGGCAATCGGGGCCAACAAGTGGGGACAATGCAGTTCGCTTGCAAGCTGCACCCGGTCCTGTTCTGGCCGCTTCTGCTGGCTACCGGGTCTCTCACTTAGCAGCCACCTACTAATGGTGGCTGCGCTTGTGCTTGGCTTCCCAACCTGCTGGTCCCGCGACCCGTCTAATTAGCCTGACGGCTGCTCTACTGTGGCTGATGCTGCATCTCTGGATTTCAGGGGGCTTAGTCCTCCTGACTACCGTTTACTCCTCTGCACGGGTCCCCAGGCAGGAATTCGTTAAGAGTTGAGGCAGCAGGACGAGAAAGAGCAATAGGGCCTTATGGCCATCAGGGTTTGAAGAGGGGCTGGGCAGAGCCAAGAGGGTCAAGTGGGATTCAAGAGGGGGCCGCAACTAAGCGAAAGTAAGTACTTGACCACGGCTCTCCCCTCAGCTTAGCTCTCCCCTCTCTCTTCTCCTCACCTCCAGATGACATTGATGCTCCGTGTTCTTTGCCGGCACAAGGGCTCTTGGCTCATATCACTTCAGCTGCAACTGCAATTGCTGCCGCAAGAGGCTGCAAAAGGCCGTGAGCAACCGTGGCACACACCGCCTGGTTCTTGAAGGAGCAGCACCAGCAGTGGGAGCGCCCAATACAGCCCTCAGAGGAGTGGCAGAGGAGTTACGGTTACGGCTACGGCTACAATGAGGCAAATCCAGCAATGTCACTTCCAAACGGCCGTTCCACTCTCCAACACCGCAGCCTCACTCGCTTGCTGACAAGAATGCACATGACCGCAGGGAGGAGTCCAACAGACAGTTAGTTCCAGGCTGCTGAGAGAGAAGCTCTATCACTGGCCAAACCATTATTTAAAAAAATGATCATGTTTAAGACAGTTCCAGTCATACTTACTCTATGGGATGCCTGTTCACCAGTACTGTCTTTTAACTTTTTTAGGCTGGGTCTGTTTCATCAGTTGTTAAATCCAGAGGAAAAATGGTTTAAGTATACCGATTCTCCATTTTGTTCCTGTAATTTGTCTTTTAAAAGTGATATTTTGCACATCGTGTTGATATGTCCTATGTTTGAACATCTCCATCACAAATTTTCAAATCCACTTCTTTTAATTGGTTCCTTTGATTGGGACAGGGCAACTTTTTTGTTTTACAACTTCTAAATTCGCAATTAATATATTATAAAGTATCAATGTTTCATATGAGGGGTTCATAAAGTGGTACGATAGGGGACAATACCACTTGTATTGTATGGCATATGAATCTATTCATATACTTTTTTTTACTGTGATGGATTCTCTTATGTACTTGTATGATTGTATCGCAAAATCGAATATAAGTCTCCTATCATTATATTAGGACGAGCAGCTAGGTGAAATGTATCAGTATAATGACATCCATTTATGTTTTATTGCTTGAAAATTATATTATTTCAATCATTGCAGGGCTCATTAGTACCCCACCTATTTTAGTGAATATTTTTGACCTCCCCATACTAGACAATAATATAGATAACACAGGTAACATAGGCGACCCCTAATGAGGCCACTTCCTAGAACTTTTTTCTGAGGTTTTTGTCCCTTCGGCTTTCGTCTTAGTATTGTTTTAGCATTTTCACAATCAATGTATTATTAATGTAATTGTTTTATATATTACACTGCTATGACCTGTAATTCGTATCTATTGTGCTTTTATGTATTTATATTGCTTTTGTCCTGTGCACTTTTATGGTTTCTTGAAACGAAATAAAGTTGGTTGAAGAAGAAGACCTCTTAGAACAAACTGTGTGCCATTGTATCTTCTCTAGTCTGAGGGGCTGCATACACCCTTTGAAATAAAAGTTAGACAGTCCAAGTAAATGTATAAATGACCTTCACTAAAGATCACAATGACTTTGCATTACACTCCTGGTGACCAAACAGGTAAAACAAAGCAGTCTTAAGAGGAGCCCTTGAAATGTACCATGTTGGAAATCAATAATGTGTTTGCATTATTGAATACTATTTGTGGTTGCGATGTGAACTTAAAAAATATTTTTGCAAATTAAATAGTCTACAGTTACTGGGGTGTGAATTATATTTGCTGGAAAAACAAGAGAGACAGACCTTGGTGGACTCGCTATTGGAATCATTACTTCTTGAATCTGCCAATTTTCATTTGCACAGAAATATACTTTTATGAGCCTTGAGACTAGAAGATTAATGTTGAGGTCCAAAGTGATTCAGTTTCTGCCTGGTCTGAGCTCTTACAGTTCAAAGGACAGGGTGTTACGATTCCCTTATGGGCCTTCTTTTGAAAGCCTCCACTTAGAATAAAAATTTGAAAGCCAGCTACAAACCAAAAACAAATGACAACATTTTGGTGTAAACCCTACTGGCCATGCACATTTGAGGCTGTTCCCCTGATGAGTCTTCTGAGCCTTCACTGCAGGTGATCATTCTCCTCATTAACATCTGTGAACCTAAATGTGTTCCTAAATCTACTTTCAGTCACCCATCTTATGTGCTGCAGCTACTGCCTCTAAGTCACCTCTGTGTCTCTTCTAAGCAACCCCTCCCCCTATTAGGCACATCTGCACTCCCTTGGTTCACAATGTGCAGGGCTGCAAGAGGGACATTGAAAAATACCTTATCCACTAATGCTAATACTGAAACAGGTGTAGTGGCACCTAGGTCCAGGGTTTAGGGGAACATCCAAATTATGACTGTATTTTACTGTCTAAATGTAAACAAGGGGCTAATTTCCTTTCAATGGTGTCCATCTAAACATTCTCAATCTCAGTGTGTCCTCTGACTGGAGGCTGTATCTGGTTGACTTTGGATGAGGATATATTGGTGAAGCACTTGCAGAATCAGGCAGATACCCAGAGGACCTGTGGGATGAAGAGGGAGAACTAAGGGGTGAAGAGGTTACACAGACGAGGAGGACAAGGGTACAAGAATCTCACAAAGGACCAGAAAAAGGGCCAGTACAACTGAATGAAGGAGGAGGCGAATGACCAGGTCCACCAGTAGGGTTAGGAACTGGATGTCCAAAAGAAGGAAGAGAAAGCAATATCAGTAGGGCCATGAAAAAGACCTGGAGGATCAGGCACCAAAGACCAAGTCTGCTAGAATGACTGAGGCCACAAGGACATGAGGACCAGCATGCCCAAGACAAAGGGAAGGATCAGTAAAACCAGGAGGAGAATTAGAATGAGGAATACCAGAACCAGGAGGCCAAAGAGGAGGAGAATGACTGGCAAGTGGAAAACGAGGGGCATCAGGAGGACTAGGACACAAGAACAAGAAGGAAGAAGACGGCCAGATCCACAAGGAGGACTTAGACCACTACAAAGACCACACACAGGATGAGGAGAAGGAAGATGGCCATGAGGATGACTAGAGGAGTTGAAGGGGGTCCAGGACCACTAAGAAGTTTATGAACTCCAGGACCACCAGAAGGATTTGGGTCACTTGACCAACAGGGGGCCAATACCTTGTCCAAGTACTAGGGAAACCAAGAGGATCAAGACCAGGAGGACTGGGAAAAGGACTTCCAAGAGGACTAGGAGAATAAGGAGGAAACCCAGGAGGAGCAGGAACAGAAAAAGGAGGAGAATTAAAAAGAGAAGGAGAAAGAGGAGGCCAGGAGGAACAGAACAGCAGTCACCGCCATGATCACCATGAGGGTCAACATCAGGACCGCTAGGAGGAATGGCACTAGAGGATCCAGAGGACTAGGAAGAGGATGACCAAGACTAGTTGGACCATAAACACAAGGACAAGCAAGATCATGAGGACCAGCAGGACTGGGAACAGAAGGATGAAAAGTTCCAAGAACACCAGGGCAAGATCGCCAGAAGAACAACAAGGAGGGACACAGCAAGAAGCACCATGGTAAAGATAATATTTACCAACAGGACAAGGGTCTCAGGAGGATGAGGGCCACTTATGACCAATTATCAATACCCAGAAGATCAGGACCAAGAATATGTGGATGAAGACCAGAAGTATGAGTTTGAGGAAAACTACGAGGTGGGACAGGGTAACGAAGATTAAGAAGATAATCAGGAGGAAGAGATCTAGAAAAAAGGATAGCTTGAAAACCAACATGAAATTAGGAGAACTAGGAAAAGGAAGAGCTGGTAAACCAGGAGCATGAAGAGGAAAACCTGCTGGTGGAAGACCAGGATGAGGAGAATGACCAGGAGGAGCAGAGGGACCAGGGCAGCCGAGAAGACTAGGAGCACTAGGATTACCAGGTCCACCAAGAGAATCAGTGGACCATGACCTGGAGGACCAGGATACAAGCAACAAGAGAATCGTGAGAACAAGCATTAGGAGGACTAGGGATGGGTGTAGCAAATGCAGAATAAGGATTTGAAAAAGGAAAGGGAGAGAAACAAAACTAGTTAGTACCATCAAGACCAGCAGGAGGATGAGGAACAAGAAGACCATGACTGGGGGGAGGGACTAAAATGGCCAAGAGGATCTAGACAAGAGTGCCATAAGAAGCAGGCATAGCAGACAACCCAGAGAACTAGAATCACCAAGAGAACTAGGACAACCAAAACGAGGGCCTTCAGCAACTGTGGTTAGGAATACAGGGCCCACAATGACAAGAAGTGATTCTAGGCTACATGCGTTAGGGCATGCCCCAGTTAAATGCAAAAGAAACAATTGATGGACAGAATTCTGGACAATCCAAACATTCACCCACAGTCACAAAGACCTGGGTTAAATCCATCATTCTTTTGTTCACCACACCACCACAGTTTGGACCCAGCCATATGCAATTCAGTCTTAGACCTGTTCCTTGAGGGAACAGTCCAGCCTGAGCTACCAAGCCAGGTCCTCCCTGGACTGGAAGCAAGCATCCTAGGACCAGTTTCAGGGCATCACCCTTCATCAGCCAGGCTAGCTTGAATCCAGTGGTGAATTGAGCACGGCGCCCACGTCTGGGCATACCCTTCCCACTTAGGGCGACATTTGCAAAGGAACAATTGATGAGCGGGCTGCTGGGCAATGGAAACCTTCAAGCCCAGTTACAGGGATCTGGGTTAAATCCATCATTCTATTGCTCACCACACCACCCCAGTGTGGACCCAGCCTTAAGCAAATCAGTCTTCACCCTGTTCCTTATAGGAACCATCCAGCCTGAACTGCAAAGCCTTTCTTCCCATGGACTAGAAACAAGCATCCTGGGACCCGTTTCAGGACATCACCCTTCATCAGCCAGGCTAGCTTGAATCCAGTGGTGTAATGAGCACGAGACCCACGTCTGGGCATACCCTTCCCACTTGGGGTGACATATGCAAAGGAGCAATTGATGGACGGAATGCTGGACAATGCAAACAGTAACCCCAAGTCACAAAGATCTGGGTAAAATCCATCATTCCTTTGCTCACCACACCACCTCAATTTGGACCCAGCCATATGCAAATCAGTCTTGACCAAGTTCCTTGAGGGAACAGTCCAACACGAACTGCCAAGCCAGGTCTTCCCTGGACCAGAAACAAGCATCCTGGGACCGGTTTCAGGGCATCTCCCTTCATCCTCCAGGCTAGCTTGAATCCAGTGGTGTAGTGCACACCGGACCCACATCTGGGCATACCCGTACTACTCAGGATGACATATGCAAAAGGAACAATTGATGGATAGAATGGTGGACAATGCAAACATTCACCCCAAGTCACAACAATCTGTGTCAAATCCATCATTCTTTTGCTAACAAACTACCCCAGTTTGGACCCATCCATATGCAAATCAGTCTTGACCCAGTTCCTTGTGGGAACTTCCAGACCAAACTGCCATGCCAGGTCCTCCATGGACTGGAAACAATCATCCTGGGACTGGCTTCAGAGCATCACCCTGCATCAGCCAGGCTAGCTTGAATCCAGTGGTGTAGTGAGCATGGGACCCACCCACTTAGGGCAACATATGTAAAGGAACAATTGATGGACGAAATGCTGGACAATGCAAACATTCACCCCCTGTCACAAGGATTTGGGTTAAATCTATCATTCTTTTGCTCACCGCACCACCCCAGTTGCGACACAGCCATATGCAAATCAGTCTTGACCCTGTTCCTTGTGAGAACCATCCAGCTCAAACTGCCAAGCCAGGTCCTCCGTGGACCGGAAACAAGCATCCTGGGACCGGTTTCAGGGCATCACCCTTCATCAGCCAAGCTAGCTTGAATCCAGTGGTGTAGTGAGTTAGGGACCAACGTCTGGGCATACCCTTCCAACTTGGGGTGACATACGCAAAGGAAACCCAGATCTCTTGACTGGGGGAGAATGTTTGAATCATTCAGCATTCCGTCCATCATTTGTTGCAGTTACACTTATCGCCCTAAGTGGGATGAGTATGCGCCAGACGTGGGCCCCTTGCTCAGTGTGCCACTGGATTCAAGCTAGCCTGGCTGATGAAGGGTGAAATAAAACCGGTCCCAGGATGCTTGTTTCCTGTCCAGGGAGACCTGGCTTGGCAGTTCGTTCTGGACTGTTCCCATGAGGCACAAGGTCAAGGCTGATTGCATATGGGTGGGTCCAAACTGGGGTGCAGCAGTGGGCAAAAGAACAATGGATTTAACCCAGATCTCTTGACTTGGGGAGTATGTTTGAATCATTCAGCATTCCGTCCATCATTTGTTGCAGTTACACTTTTCACCCTAAGTGGGAAGGACATTCACAGACATGGGTCCCTTGCTCACTGTGCCACTGTATTGAAGCTAGCCTGGCTGATAAAGGGTGACATAACCTGAAACCGGTCCCAGGATGCTTGTTTCTGGTCCAGGGAGGACCTGGTTTGGCGATTTTCTCTGGACTGTTCCCATGAGACACAGTGTCAAGACTGATTTGCATAAGGCTGCGTCCAAACTCTGGTGGCATAGTGGGCAAAAGAATGATGGATTTAAACCATATCTCTTGACTGGGGGAGAATGTTTGAATTATTCAGCATTCCATCCATCATTTATTACAGTTACACCAGTTAAATGCTGCATGTGTCCTCTTGTGGTTCCTTGAAGGTCTATAATCCAAAATCTGACTCCATTAGGTAACCTCTACAGAAATCCCTTTGGACATTAGAGATCTTGATTGCTGACAGGCATTAATTATAAAAGGGTACTCCTGTGTGAGGCACTGTGAGTCAAAAAAACAGAGCCATCAATGAAGAAACAATTAGACATATTAATGGTCACCTTTAAAAAAATACTTGTGGTCATGTGTATTTAGAATTAGTACATAAGAGAGCTTGTTCACACACAAACTCACTCTAGCATTCATACAGAATGTATAATTTGATGTTTGTCATTTACCATTGACCCTCACCATGTCCTCAATTTTGCCCTTTGGCCTCATCTCAATTGACTTATCTCCTTGCAGACCCTTGAGTTATGCATGAAGGCAGCTGTTACCAAGAGTTGCAGAGCACTGAAGGAAACTGTGCCAACCGTGCTTACGGCTCTGCATCACCTGGTAAGTATATACATGAGGACATGCAAAGTATTTCAGCAGGAGACAACTGACATTTCCTAACAAAGAGGGTCCTGCATTAATCCAATTTATAGTAAGAGTATTTTTAGAGGGGAACATTTGGGAACTCGCTTGTATAAAATATTAAATGATCACCCATAAAGAGCCTACATGAACCAATTTGCTTCAAGGATGCAAAGAAAGAATACAATGCAAATACCTCTGTCAGATCTTTCAGCGTTGAGAGGTCATCAGCAGGAACCACCCATAAGTCTACCTCTCAGCAACTCTGGCTCTGATAATAGGTAGCAACAGAGTGGCCTGACAAGGGAAGGGACACAGGGAGGTACACCAAGGATGGAGACATGAAAAAGAAAAGATTTGCCCAATAACAATGGTTTACAAACAAATATATAATCACTAACAATGATTATCTCTGAGGGTCAATTGTCCAACTAGACTTTACTATATAACATATACTTATATAAATAATGATAAATAGTATATATCATATACATCTGATTAATGTCATCGATCAAAGTAAATTCATTATTTATCCAGCTGGGGTTCCTAAAGTCAATATGTACAGAAACTACCCTACAAATAAGTTCAAACAATCCAAATGCATAATTCAAAATCAAGTTAAAGCCATTCGCTTTGCTATACAATAGCATTAGCAAAGCTAATGCCTTTAACTTAATCAAAAGCAAGACCTATGCATTTTCAATGCTTGTTTTTTTTTATTGCTGCTATGAGTACTTTCCAAGAGACTGGGAGCATACTACATTTACTCAGATCCTGCTTAATATCTTTTACTAATGCTAACCATTTATCAGGGACCATCTTTGGCAGTGATGGAGTGATGCAAAGTCTTTAATATTTAGTGTAATAGAAGTTATTTTTTAAATCCCTTCACTTCTGTTTGTGCAGGCATCAGTGCAAGTGTTTCAGATTTATTTATATTTAGACAAAACCATGCTATCCCATAAACAGTCTCCTTGTTCCGAGAGTCGTGTATCAAGTCTTGGAAAACCATCCCTTTACAGGTTCCTCTTTGAATGGTCTTCTGTTTGCTCCTCTCTGCAAGAATTAATATATTCAGATGGTATGTGGTATCTTGGCAAACACAAGGAGATCTTTGCCACAATGTCCTGAGGTCTAGCTTTGTCATATAGCTCTTTCTCCCCCTTTGTGGTCTCTTTCAATCCCTATAGGGAAGTCTAAAGAGCTGTTCAAGCACTCCACCACATATTCTCCTTCTTCTCCCTTTCCTTTTCCATATTACAGCCTCTTAGATTGCCTGTCTGGACCTATTTTCTAGGTCTTCACATCTATTAATTAATTATATGCTCTCGGTCTCCGGAGTAACTATCGACGTGGTGGCAACCTGGCTCATGTTACATGAAAATTGCTCTTCAAAGCCATGCCTCCAGCCTGGTAATATAGATTCTACCATCTAGTGCAGTGGTTCTTAACCTGGATTCTGCAACACCTACTCAGGCTGCCCACAATAGAAAATCAAATCAAATAGCAAATTAATTAAGCAAACCTAGCTAAACATCGAATATGTATTAATGTTCTATAAATTAGTAGGAATTTGCAACTGGGAGTCTAAAAATTAAGTTGGTACTGTTAGCACGATTCGTGGGAGCAGCACAAGAACAGCAACTAGAATCCAGTTGGACAAATGGTGGCCTCAACTGGAGCACTGCTAGACACGAAAAACGCCAGCAGTAGGAACAAAAAAGAAAGTGATTTGCAACAGTCTAGCATATTGTTTTGAATCTGAGAAATAAAAACACATTTTGAAAAGTTCCAACCTTCCAATTAAAATGTCAACTTTTTCATAGTTTTTTATTTGTGAGTGAAATAATTGCATATGTTGTGTATTTTTTTTGATGTACACTTGTTTCTTTATTTTCCTGTATTGTTTAGATGTTTGAATCGAAGCAATTGTGCTCAGGCAGGGTCCAGCTTCTAGTAGTGATTCAGTCGGTGTCTGTTTACAGATGTCAAAAGTTTAAACACCACTTAATTGTAGTGGCAATTCCGCCTCACTTCAACATATGCAATGTTCCTAACCCCTTCCTACTAGTGTCATGCTTATCACCCACTTAAAGTTGTTCAGTATTTTCATGTGTCACGCTGTGTCTTCCCGGTAGCAAGCCTCAATGTGCAGGTGTTCCGCTACTAGCAGTTGTCATCATGCATCAAGCCGTCTCCCTTACGCCATGTCAAAGTCCTCATGCCCTAGTCTCTCTTCCTCCACCCATAACAATACATATAACCCTCATACACTGCCTGTCATTCTTCATAACCCACCTTGTCGCACACCATACCCGGATGGTGTCAGGCTTCAATCGGGGTAGAACGCATCTGAGCTGGGTTTTGCTTCTAACATCTGAAGTCACAGGTCTCGCCTTTTCAGACGAATAGCCAAGGCTATTGTGAAATATCCTTCAGGCTTAAAGAGCATCTTCATGCGTCCCAGACATACCAACTTTCAATGCATGTACCTGTCTTGTCATTCTCTATATCTCCTATTGTGTCACAATCCTTGTCCCCGTCTCGGACTTTAACCTGCAAGCAGCATACCTACAAGCCAAGTTGTCAAAATCCCATGATGTCAAACTCCTAGAATCAAGTTCCCTGCAATGAACCTCGAACCACGAGTATCATAGGGTTTTACCAATTGTCTCTAGAAGGAAATGCCACTGTTCAGTGGAGTCGCTCTATCCATTACTGTTTCGGTTTCATCCAATCACCTATAAGATGCTGCTTTAGGTTTCACACGTGTTCAAAGATGACTTACAAAGATGTCGTGCTCATGTCAAAACATACCTGCTGTTATCATGGAATGTATGACCTTACAACGCGGTCTTTACACTGCGATACGTTCACAACGCGGTCATTACAATGCAAGTTGTTAGAACGACTTGCGCTAGAGGCGAGGGACTTAGGAATAGTATGATTTACTATTCCAACTCCAGCTACGTAACAGTAGGGAAGGTATTGGAATAGTAAATCATACTATTCCTTACTATATAGCGCCATCCAGTGCAAGTCGTTGTAACGACTTGCGTTGTAATGACCGCGTTGTAAACATATCGCGGTGTAAAGACCGCGTTGTAACTGTTGTCTCCCATTATCATGCTCTTCCCTACTAACAGACCTACATAGTCATCTTCCGTGCGGCTGCTCACCCGCAATTATGGCACCAACCGGTCATCAGAATGGCTGGAGTCGAAGACCAGTGTCACAACTCCTTAAATGACTGGTTCAGGTGTGGCACGTTCAGCCAGAATAATTGATGACAAATCACCCTTAAAGTAATATTCAGTATTCCCTTCTACAAAAGTATGTGTCACTTAATAGCTACTACATAAAACAAGCTTACAAAAAAAAGTGCTGCAATGAACAAAATAAATAATTATGAGAAGCATACGCTTACCGTCATGGCGGCAGAGAATAAAGAAGCTTACAAAAAAAGTGTGGCAAGCTGATAATATACCTACTGTGTCACGCCACGGGTAAGAGATCCAATCCCGCTAGGCATGGCTAAAAGGAGACAGGATGGCAACAAGCAGCGATTTACATGCCTTGCATGCAATCATTGCACTGCTATCGGCATAATTTGTGATGCCAAACGCCGCGCACGAATCAAAGCTGAAGGTGGAGCTAAGACGAGGCTTTTGGAATTGTATCAATTCCAAGAAGATTCGTAAGACGAGAGCAGCACATGCACTGCCTATGTCACAAGACCTAAAAAAGGAAGTACACAACTTGACGACCATGGCATGAAATTCTAAATAGCAATGCTGGTGTGCGGAATTTGCAATGAACAGGAACCAAAAAGACATGCAGCTCTGATGGGGACCAATCTGCGAGAACTGAATGCAAGCAAAGAACAAAAAAAAGAAATTATTGCTAGCGGTACGGCAGAAGCAGCGAGTGGCGGTGAGACCTGAAAAAGACCCTAATGCAGGCACCAACAGAAACACTCGCTCACTACTCTGCCAACCAGAAACTGGGGACACAAAAGGGAGGAAAAGTGCACAAAAGAGGCCCGCTCTGAAAAGCATGCAACCCACCTTGCTAGCCAGACACTGTGAGATGCAAAGGGGGATGCACTTACAGTCCCTGGAGATAAACTAAGTTGAAGTGCAACAACAGCCTCTGTCTTGATTTCCTTGAACAGCAGACGCTGTCACTAGTGCCAACTGTGTTAAATAGCATTCAGTACGACTGCCTGCTGCAATGTTGTGAGACTTCAGTCTCCAAACCATGCAGAAACCATAGGAAACTAAGGCGTTAATCTTAGAATGGCAACTGAGAATTTGCAATTCCACCATCATGGCCCCACAAATCCTGACAAACTCTTATGCCGTCATTTCCCCACTGATTGGAATTTGCTTTCCAGATGTATAGGGTTGGCTTTCAAATAGCCTAGCTTCCATTATTGTTTAATATGGCTTTGTTATTGACAGATCTGCGCACCCTACCGTGGAGGTTCAGATGAAAGGGAAGAGTCAGTCAAGGTGTCCACGGCCATTATCCTGTCACTGGGTGAGTTGGTCATAAATGTATATATGTATATATTTGTGATACTGCAAGTATATGACGGTCTTTACCAGTGATCGGGTCCTCCGAAACATTAATTTCTGTCCACTGCTCTGCACATCACTTGATCTTCTTAAAAGCTATTGTTGCTTCAGTAATTACCTCCCTTCCCAGTGCATTTGTTAGCTTTCTATTAGAACACGTTGTCCAATTTACTATATACAGCTATAGTAGTCACATGAGTACCATGTGCTCCACCGATCATCATTAAATGTTGTAAACTATTGATATTGTACCTCCTGGATATGCGTTGAAAATTTCCTTACATTTGGCCTTGATGAACTGCTCCCCTGCGTTTAGTTCCTCCGTGCATGATTTTATTGTATGTCATTTTTCATGTATGTCTATTTTTCTCTTCACTTTACTCTTGCAGCCCATTCTAGCTCTAGTGAGGTCCTTAAATATTTTGGAAGTAGCTTGATCCATATGGGTGCAGAGTCCCGTGCCACAACAATAAAGCTGCTCTGCAAGCTTCTTGCTGAAACTGGTAAGCCTCTCAGTGGGTGGGTGGCAGCATGTGATTTCGAAAGACATGGAAGATAGTTAAAGGACTGAATGCTTTCATGGAATGTGGAGCCCTAAGTTATAATTCCAACTTACCCTCTTACTTAACCAACATGGTGCAGCTATGAGCAAATCACCTCAATTTCATATTCCTCAGCTACACTGACTGCCAACAGTTCCTGGTAGAGCACTGTAATTTAAGAATAAATCCTCCCATCGTTAACATGAGTCGTGGTGAAGAAATAAAGTAGTGGTCAAACATTTCCACATCTGTCTTTTTGATAAATTGCTCCCACTGTGAGCCAATAATGGGACAGGGACACTGTGGAAAGAGATCCTGACATAGACTTCGGTGAGGAACAAAAAGGGACATAAAATATGGGGCAGGAAGACACAGACACACTCAGTGGTACATGATGGCACAGACATGCACAGTAGAACAGGAAGACATTGATAGGCCCATGAGGCTCACAGTCACAGACACACACACCAAGACTTGACAGGACCCTCAGGTAGGTAGGCACATGTAATAGTGGAAGCTTCATCTACTTATCTATTATTCCTGATCGTACTAGACAAAGACAATATCTATGTGTTATGAACATTTGATGTATGGCTTCATTTCATAGATTCAGAAGGTGCCTCTTATCTGGATGCTGTCCGTCACGTGCTTGAGGATGACAATCACAAGGTACCATCAAGTTATTATGTGTGCAGCATTCTGTGGTCAAGCAGTTTCATAATTAGCAACGCAATCTAATTTAAGTTATGCACTTTTTGAATAGTGCAGTATTCTCTACTTACGTGGACTCATTGCAGTGGTGCGTATACCACAGTCTGTTGTATTTTTCTAAGGCTGGTCTTTCGTGCAGGTGTTGGGTCATGCAACCTCCATCCATGTGTGTCTCCTCAGTGTCTTGTGTCTACTGTTTCCCTGTTCAAGTGGACATATCCAAGTTTTCCTGTCCTTCTCTGTGTCAACTCATTTTCAGACCCAATATATAGTATAGTGTAGGTCTGCTAAATCCTGCAGGTTGAGTTAGACAGTGGCCATCATTCTTCCCACAGACTACTCTAGTTTTTTTTCATTTCCACATAATTGGAATCTACAGCCTACTGATTTCTCATTTGCATTTTTGTAATCAATACAAGGTCCTGAGAGCTTCTTTGCTAGTTGTAACCTACCTAGACATCTTTTGCAATGTATCTTTCAATCTTTTACCAAGTTCCAAACACCTATAGAAGGCGTACACCACCTGGAATGTTTGAATATTCCCTCAATCACGCTTTGGTCAGACATTCTGTAAAAACAGTTTAATTAAATTGATTCAAGTTTTATTCTCAGAGTGTCTTAATAACCATTTTCCAATATTTTTTCAAAGGCTATATCCAGGTACTAGCTTTCCACACATACAAGTGTATTTCTATTTCCTCTATGAACAAAAAGGAAGGAGAGATTGTATGGTTTTCTCACACTCCCGTGCTGCTCCCTCACCAGAATGTGGGATTTGGTTTTATTTATACATCAAAAGGGTTTCTCACTAACCATTTTTTGCTTCATCACAGGTTATTCTTGCCACTTTAAGTTTAATATCCAATTTAACAACCAAAGGATATTATGATATGAATGGAAGAGCTTTGATGGAATATGTGCTTAGGAAAAACAGTCTCATCATTGAAGAACAGGTAAGTGGCAGATGTACATATTTGGGTGGGTGAATGTGCTAGGGGAACAGCAACCGTAGTCAGCCCAAAAGAAATAAGTGGACCTTTTAGCCACTTTGTGCCCCAATGTAGCTTGTTTGCCACGTAATACAGATCTGCAGTGTTCCATATTTGCCCCTGGTGGTGGAATATAGACCTATGTACCTCTATTTAGTTCACATAGGCCCACTTAACATTCCATGTTCTCCATTTGAGCCTGATGTTCCCCACTTGCATTCCAGTGCGTCTTTCACCCTCCCTCAACCGTATGGGTCTCCCTTGCTCCATCAGGCTGATTACATTTGAACCTGAAATTCAGCTGCTGACTACCAGTGTCAACACTGTATATGCCATTTCTTTATGTCTTGTTCTTTCAGGGTGCCCATGACGTGAACCAAGCCACTCAAGTGCTTTCCAGTATATTTACTTGTAGCTTCACTTGGACAGTCATCCTTTCAGTATACCTAGGCTTTCCTGTTTTCAGTTTCTATTTGTGGTCCATTCTCGTGTTTTTTTTCAATGTTTTCAAGTTATTTCAATACCTTTAAAAACAAGCATTGGCATAGTCAATAGAGCTCGCCTTTGGGACCTTTGGGACCTTATAAGTGTTTAGTTATCCAGCACAATATCCTGGTGCAACAGCAAGTGTTGCATGGCTAAACACTTATAAGGTCCCAGAGGAAATACCTATTGGCTATGCCAATGCTTGTTTTAAAATCCCTTCTCAATGGTTTATACAATGATCAAAATTACAGCTTTCCTAGAAAATCTCATATCTCCACAATTTCCCAAGCAAAACACCCGGTAAGTAGGAGTAAATGTAAATTCTGCTGTGCAAATCACCAATATCCCTGTTATGCCCTCTTTTAAAGGGCACCACTTGTAACAGGCAAAAATGATGGCACCTTTTAATTTCCGATCCCCGTGGTGTTAGATGTAAAAGAATGCCATAAATATCACATCCCCAGCAGGCCACTCGTAATGAGCTCCTAAACCATCCTTTCCGATTAGGATGTTTAAGAACTACTGATAAAAGGGTTTCCAAAGGGAGTAAATGTGTTAATTTATTGAGCATAATGGAGCATAATGGTGGAAAGAATTGGCAGAGGTGGGCTGCAGAGTTCCTCACAGAACGCTAGCAGCTTAAAGCCATCTGTGGCTACACCAGGACTGGTAAGGGACGAGATAGGACTGGGCAAATGTGTCGGAATTATTATGATTTATGGAGTCCTGCAGCAGGGTAGCAGCACCGGCCCAGCTCCGAAACAACTATCTCGCACTTCCATGTAAAAGAAGATGTGTGCCCACACTTTTCATCAGTTGTTCATGATAAATGGGCAGATAGTGCGGTTTTAATATTACATAAAGTTCCATGCAGCAGGACCATGACTCGCATAAGGCGAAATGAGGCAGCAATGTTAGGGTATTAGGACTAGGTGGCGCAATAAATCAAGGAAAGGCCATTAAAATAGACGGCTTTCCTTCTTTGCCTGGAGCACTGAGAATGCTAAACAAAATGGACTACTAGTGAGGAACAACAGTGGCTTGTGAGCTGCACTGCTTTAACAATGCTTTTGTTTACTTTTAACAATAACGGGAAAAATAGAGACTATGGGGATACGGAAAACAATATGGTTTATCTGTTAAACTTTTGTAGATCAGAAGTTGGCGTTGCACCTATAAAGCACTTCAAAATCCTAGAAAGGTGCAAAGACGCGATTTGACAGACTGGTACCCCAGTACTCATTTGCTTGGGCTTGTTTGGAAGCTCTGTGGGATCCAATATTTAATTACTTCCAGGGCTTACCAGCCTAGCAAACACATTACAAATCTACAGTCACACATCCTGCACAGCTAGAGTAAATATCTATTGCCAGTCTTTTACAAGACATACATTAAGCGACGAGCGACCACGTTTACCCAGTCAAATGCAGCACTGAATAATCCAAACATACCAATGCTCGAATTGATAGGCAGGTTCTCTCTGCTCGCTACCTCCACTAGGTGGAGCCTAACCTCCATCACAGCTTCCTTGTGGTGCAGACTGAGCATGGACTCCCACAGGGCCTTCTCGCCAAAGAATGTAAGAAAACTAGAAACAACCGGAACTAAACAAAACCATGCATTTGTATTCTACCATTTGCTTTAGAATCTGCCCGGCACATAACAGAGAGCATACAGCTGCATGCTGGAAGAAACAGAGACGCCACATGTATCTCACTTGGTTTCATTATAGATGAACATTGAAAGTATAATAGTGAAAGAAACAGAAAAAAATACAAGCTTCAGCAGCACACGAGTGGTGCGCGCACGAGGCAAGAAGTAAACGAGAGGGAGGGGTGGGAGAGTGCCCGCGCGCATGCTAAACATCTAAAGGACATTTTGAAAAAAGCACGTAGGTGGTGGCCGAAAAAGCATTGTAGGTGCAAATGATGTTTAAACATGAAGCACAGCAACCTAAAGTGGGTCATCGCGATCGTTGTGAAAACGAAAGTGATTGCGATGACGTGCCAAAACACGTAAGGGATGCGCGCGCAGCAGGCCGCATGCTTGTGCGCATTCTAGCAAGCTGGTGGCTGCTTTGGGAGCACTTCCCAAAGCCGCTACTATATGGACATATTTACAACAAGGGGTGGTGAGGGACAGAGTCTCTGAATTAAACAGAATACTCTCACCCAGTCAAGAGATCAGGGCTAGATCCAACACCGTTTTTTAGCTCACTGCACCATCCCAGTTTCAGAACCTGGCTGTATGCAAATTAGTCTGTTCCTGTCCCAGTGCATGATGGGAACAGGGCAAACCAAACTACAAAAGCCAATTCTTACACTGGGAAGGAAACAAGCTACCGGGGACCGGTTTCTGGCATTTCAGCCTCTTCGGCCCGGCTTGCTTGAATCCTGATGGTGCAATGAGCAAGGGACTCACATCTGAGCATACCCTTCCACGCTTAGGGTGGACAAAAATATTTACAACAAGGGGTGGTGAGGGACAGAGGGACACTCTGTTCATCACCACCCCCTTTTGTAAATCGATTTTGGCCACTATAGGTGTGGCAGGGTATACTCAGACATGAGTCCCTTTCTCACTGCTCCATCAGGATTCAAGCAAGCCGGGCCGAAGAGGCTGAAATGCCAGAAACCGGTCCCCGGTAGCTTGTCTCCTTTCTGGTAAAGAATTGGCTTGGTAGTTTAGTCTGCCCTGTTCCCATGATGCACTGGGCCAGGGACAGACTGATTTGCATATAGCCAGGTTCTGAGCTGGGATGGGGCAGTGAGATAAATAACGGTGATGGATCAAGCCCTGATCTTTGGACTGGGTAAGAGTGGTCTGCTCAATTCAGACACTCTGTTCATCACCACCCCCTTTTGTAAATCGATTTTGGCCACTATAGGTGTGGCAGGGTATACTCAGACATGAGTCCCTTTCTCACTGCTCCATCAGGATTCAAGCAAGCCGGGCCGAAGAGGCTGAAATGCCAGAAACCGGTCCCCGGTAGCTTGTCTCCTTTCTGGTAAAGAATTGGCTTGGTAGTTTAGTCTGCCCTGTTCCCATGATGCACTGGGCCAGGGACAGACTGATTTGCATATAGCCAGGTTCTGAGCTGGGATGGGGCAGTGAGATAAATAACGGTGATGGATCAAGCCCTGATCTTTGGACTGGGTAAGAGTGGTCTGCTCAATTCAGACACTCTGTTCATCACCACCCCCTTTTGTAAATCGATTTTGGCCACTATAGGTGTGGCAGGGTATACTCAGACATGAGTCCCTTTCTCACTGCTCCATCAGGATTCAAGCAAGCCGGGCCGAAGAGGCTGAAATGCCAGAAACCGGTCCCCGGTAGCTTGTCTCCTTTCTGGTAAAGAATTGGCTTGGTAGTTTAGTCTGCCCTGTTCCCATGATGCACTGGGCCAGGGACAGACTGATTTGCATATAGCCAGGTTCTGAGCTGGGATGGGGCAGTGAGATAAATAACGGTGATGGATCAAGCCCTGATCTTTGGACTGGGTAAGAGTGGTCTGCTCAATTCAGACACTCTGTTCATCACCACCCCCTTTTGTAAATCGATTTTGGCCACTATAGGTGTGGCAGGGTATACTCAGACATGAGTCCCTTTCTCACTGCTCCATCAGGATTCAAGCAAGCCGGGCCGAAGAGGCTGAAATGCCAGAAACCGGTCCCCGGTAGCTTGTCTCCTTTCTGGTAAAGAATTGGCTTGGTAGTTTAGTCTGCCCTGTTCCCATGATGCACTGGGCCAGGGACAGACTGATTTGCATATAGCCAGGTTCTGAGCTGGGATGGGGCAGTGAGATAAATAACGGTGATGGATCAAGCCCTGATCTTTGGACTGGGTAAGAGTGGTCTGCTCAATTCAGACACTCTGTTCATCACCACCCCCTTTTGTAAATCGATTTTGGCCACTATAGGTGTGGCAGGGTATACTCAGACATGAGTCCCTTTCTCACTGCTCCATCAGGATTCAAGCAAGCCGGGCCGAAGAGGCTGAAATGCCAGAAACCGGTCCCCGGTAGCTTGTCTCCTTTCTGGTAAAGAATTGGCTTGGTAGTTTAGTCTGCCCTGTTCCCATGATGCACTGGGCCAGGGACAGACTGATTTGCATATAGCCAGGTTCTGAGCTGGGATGGGGCAGTGAGATAAATAACGGTGATGGATCAAGCCCTGATCTTTGGACTGGGTAAGAGTGGTCTGCTCAATTCAGACACTCTGTTCATCACCACCCCCTTTTGTAAATCGATTTTGGCCACTATAGGTGTGGCAGGGTATACTCAGACATGAGTCCCTTTCTCACTGCTCCATCAGGATTCAAGCAAGCCGGGCCGAAGAGGCTGAAATGCCAGAAACCGGTCCCCGGTAGCTTGTCTCCTTTCTGGTAAAGAATTGGCTTGGTAGTTTAGTCTGCCCTGTTCCCATGATGCACTGGGCCAGGGACAGACTGATTTGCATATAGCCAGGTTCTGAGCTGGGATGGGGCAGTGAGATAAATAACGGTGATGGATCAAGCCCTGATCTTTGGACTGGGTAAGAGTGGTCTGCTCAATTCAGACACTCTGTTCATCACCACCCCCTTTTGTAAATCGATTTTGGCCACTATAGGTGTGGCAGGGTATACTCAGACATGAGTCCCTTTCTCACTGCTCCATCAGGATTCAAGCAAGCCGGGCCGAAGAGGCTGAAATGCCAGAAACCGGTCCCCGGTAGCTTGTCTCCTTTCTGGTAAAGAATTGGCTTGGTAGTTTAGTCTGCCCTGTTCCCATGATGCACTGGGCCAGGGACAGACTGATTTGCATATAGCCAGGTTCTGAGCTGGGATGGGGCAGTGAGATAAATAACGGTGATGGATCAAGCCCTGATCTTTGGACTGGGTAAGAGTGGTCTGCTCAATTCAGACACTCTGTTCATCACCACCCCCTTTTGTAAATCGATTTTGGCCACTATAGGTGTGGCAGGGTATACTCAGACATGAGTCCCTTTCTCACTGCTCCATCAGGATTCAAGCAAGCCGGGCCGAAGAGGCTGAAATGCCAGAAACCGGTCCCCGGTAGCTTGTCTCCTTTCTGGTAAAGAATTGGCTTGGTAGTTTAGTCTGCCCTGTTCCCATGATGCACTGGGCCAGGGACAGACTGATTTGCATATAGCCAGGTTCTGAGCTGGGATGGGGCAGTGAGATAAATAACGGTGATGGATCAAGCCCTGATCTTTGGACTGGGTAAGAGTGGTCTGCTCAATTCAGACACTCTGTTCATCACCACCCCCTTTTGTAAATCGATTTTGGCCACTATAGGTGTGGCAGGGTATACTCAGACATGAGTCCCTTTCTCACTGCTCCATCAGGATTCAAGCAAGCCGGGCCGAAGAGGCTGAAATGCCAGAAACCGGTCCCCGGTAGCTTGTCTCCTTTCTGGTAAAGAATTGGCTTGGTAGTTTAGTCTGCCCTGTTCCCATGATGCACTGGGCCAGGGACAGACTGATTTGCATATAGCCAGGTTCTGAGCTGGGATGGGGCAGTGAGATAAATAACGGTGATGGATCAAGCCCTGATCTTTGGACTGGGTAAGAGTGGTCTGCTCAATTCAGACACTCTGTTCATCACCACCCCCTTTTGTAAATCGATTTTGGCCACTATAGGTGTGGCAGGGTATACTCAGACATGAGTCCCTTTCTCACTGCTCCATCAGGATTCAAGCAAGCCGGGCCGAAGAGGCTGAAATGCCAGAAACCGGTCCCCGGTAGCTTGTCTCCTTTCTGGTAAAGAATTGGCTTGGTAGTTTAGTCTGCCCTGTTCCCATGATGCACTGGGCCAGGGACAGACTGATTTGCATATAGCCAGGTTCTGAGCTGGGATGGGGCAGTGAGATAAATAACGGTGATGGATCAAGCCCTGATCTTTGGACTGGGTAAGAGTGGTCTGCTCAATTCAGACACTCTGTTCATCACCACCCCCTTTTGTAAATCGATTTTGGCCACTATAGGTGTGGCAGGGTATACTCAGACATGAGTCCCTTTCTCACTGCTCCATCAGGATTCAAGCAAGCCGGGCCGAAGAGGCTGAAATGCCAGAAACCGGTCCCCGGTAGCTTGTCTCCTTTCTGGTAAAGAATTGGCTTGGTAGTTTAGTCTGCCCTGTTCCCATGATGCACTGGGCCAGGGACAGACTGATTTGCATATAGCCAGGTTCTGAGCTGGGATGGGGCAGTGAGATAAATAACGGTGATGGATCAAGCCCTGATCTTTGGACTGGGTAAGAGTGGTCTGCTCAATTCAGACACTCTGTTCATCACCACCCCCTTTTGTAAATCGATTTTGGCCACTATAGGTGTGGCAGGGTATACTCAGACATGAGTCCCTTTCTCACTGCTCCATCAGGATTCAAGCAAGCCGGGCCGAAGAGGCTGAAATGCCAGAAACCGGTCCCCGGTAGCTTGTCTCCTTTCTGGTAAAGAATTGGCTTGGTAGTTTAGTCTGCCCTGTTCCCATGATGCACTGGGCCAGGGACAGACTGATTTGCATATAGCCAGGTTCTGAGCTGGGATGGGGCAGTGAGATAAATAACGGTGATGGATCAAGCCCTGATCTTTGGACTGGGTAAGAGTGGTCTGCTCAATTCAGACACTCTGTTCATCACCACCCCCTTTTGTAAATCGATTTTGGCCACTATAGGTGTGGCAGGGTATACTCAGACATGAGTCCCTTTCTCACTGCTCCATCAGGATTCAAGCAAGCCGGGCCGAAGAGGCTGAAATGCCAGAAACCGGTCCCCGGTAGCTTGTCTCCTTTCTGGTAAAGAATTGGCTTGGTAGTTTAGTCTGCCCTGTTCCCATGATGCACTGGGCCAGGGACAGACTGATTTGCATATAGCCAGGTTCTGAGCTGGGATGGGGCAGTGAGATAAATAACGGTGATGGATCAAGCCCTGATCTTTGGACTGGGTAAGAGTGGTCTGCTCAATTCAGACACTCTGTTCATCACCACCCCCTTTTGTAAATCGATTTTGGCCACTATAGGTGTGGCAGGGTATACTCAGACATGAGTCCCTTTCTCACTGCTCCATCAGGATTCAAGCAAGCCGGGCCGAAGAGGCTGAAATGCCAGAAACCGGTCCCCGGTAGCTTGTCTCCTTTCTGGTAAAGAATTGGCTTGGTAGTTTAGTCTGCCCTGTTCCCATGATGCACTGGGCCAGGGACAGACTGATTTGCATATAGCCAGGTTCTGAGCTGGGATGGGGCAGTGAGATAAATAACGGTGATGGATCAAGCCCTGATCTTTGGACTGGGTAAGAGTGGTCTGCTCAATTCAGACACTCTGTTCATCACCACCCCCTTTTGTAAATCGATTTTGGCCACTATAGGTGTGGCAGGGTATACTCAGACATGAGTCCCTTTCTCACTGCTCCATCAGGATTCAAGCAAGCCGGGCCGAAGAGGCTGAAATGCCAGAAACCGGTCCCCGGTAGCTTGTCTCCTTTCTGGTAAAGAATTGGCTTGGTAGTTTAGTCTGCCCTGTTCCCATGATGCACTGGGCCAGGGACAGACTGATTTGCATATAGCCAGGTTCTGAGCTGGGATGGGGCAGTGAGATAAATAACGGTGATGGATCAAGCCCTGATCTTTGGACTGGGTAAGAGTGGTCTGCTCAATTCAGACACTCTGTTCATCACCACCCCCTTTTGTAAATCGATTTTGGCCACTATAGGTGTGGCAGGGTATACTCAGACATGAGTCCCTTTCTCACTGCTCCATCAGGATTCAAGCAAGCCGGGCCGAAGAGGCTGAAATGCCAGAAACCGGTCCCCGGTAGCTTGTCTCCTTTCTGGTAAAGAATTGGCTTGGTAGTTTAGTCTGCCCTGTTCCCATGATGCACTGGGCCAGGGACAGACTGATTTGCATATAGCCAGGTTCTGAGCTGGGATGGGGCAGTGAGATAAATAACGGTGATGGATCAAGCCCTGATCTTTGGACTGGGTAAGAGTGGTCTGCTCAATTCAGACACTCTGTTCATCACCACCCCCTTTTGTAAATCGATTTTGGCCACTATAGGTGTGGCAGGGTATACTCAGACATGAGTCCCTTTCTCACTGCTCCATCAGGATTCAAGCAAGCCGGGCCGAAGAGGCTGAAATGCCAGAAACCGGTCCCCGGTAGCTTGTCTCCTTTCTGGTAAAGAATTGGCTTGGTAGTTTAGTCTGCCCTGTTCCCATGATGCACTGGGCCAGGGACAGACTGATTTGCATATAGCCAGGTTCTGAGCTGGGATGGGGCAGTGAGATAAATAACGGTGATGGATCAAGCCCTGATCTTTGGACTGGGTAAGAGTGGTCTGCTCAATTCAGACACTCTGTTCATCACCACCCCCTTTTGTAAATCGATTTTGGCCACTATAGGTGTGGCAGGGTATACTCAGACATGAGTCCCTTTCTCACTGCTCCATCAGGATTCAAGCAAGCCGGGCCGAAGAGGCTGAAATGCCAGAAACCGGTCCCCGGTAGCTTGTCTCCTTTCTGGTAAAGAATTGGCTTGGTAGTTTAGTCTGCCCTGTTCCCATGATGCACTGGGCCAGGGACAGACTGATTTGCATATAGCCAGGTTCTGAGCTGGGATGGGGCAGTGAGATAAATAACGGTGATGGATCAAGCCCTGATCTTTGGACTGGGTAAGAGTGGTCTGCTCAATTCAGACACTCTGTTCATCACCACCCCCTTTTGTAAATCGCTACTATATGGACAGCGCATGCGCGCTGACTCATCGAGACCTAATCAGTGGTGTCAGGGGTTACAACTTTTTCGCGCCATGAAAAGCAACAGAATCAGTGTTTTTCTGGTGTGTATGGAACATTTTGCTTTTATTATTGCTTGCTTTCTACACTGATAATGCATGGTATATAGACAGTGTATGTACAGTGTATATGAGGTCCAAATACATTTTTGCAAATCAAACGTATTGTAGTACACCATAGACCAGAGACTTCAATGAGTCTTTGGTCATGTGCGCTCGCTTTTTCCTTCCCATGTCCCTTTTTTCTGTGAAAAGGCCCTCTCAACATTAGCACTTGAAATGGGCAATGACAAGACAGCCAGTACACTATTTGCTAACGCTGGCCACTGACATAGCTTTCTATACCTACACTGTGCCCTTGAAGATTGCAATTCTCTGGACAGGTTCTGCAGCATTTGCTTTGAACTGGGCGATTCTGCCCTCCGAGTTATTGAAGTGGTCAAAAATAAAGCAGCACTTTTGAAACTACTGAGAAAATTCCCCTTTACTGAAGGGAACTAGAACTTGCACAGTGTACCACAGTGAGGATTCATTGACTTCAAATGCCATGGTTGATGAAGGGACATTTCTATGTCAAGCCGTTTCTCGTACATTGTAAAATAAAAGTTCCTGAATTGCTCTTCAACACTGATTTGTTTACCATATGGCAAGCACTCTAACATGGAACATGTTGCAGTGCCAAAGTCAATTTAAGGTGTCACCCAGACAACTCTCAAGACGATGTTTCACATTTACACCAAGTATGCAGAACACTTGGCAGACCAGGGTGTTTTCCGCCTCTAGTTTTTTTTATGTCCACTACAGCAGTTATGTTTTCCTGTAAACATCTAAGACTTTAGTAGAGTGTACTTCTTTTCACATCACTAGTAATTTGCGAACAAATATCCTCACATTTCTTGCCTTTGGCATCATCATTCAGCAAACATGTTGTAAACGGTTTCCACATGGGTACTATAGCATTTCACAGCCCCTTGGCCCAAGAACCATCAGCTAAGTGACACAGTTCACAGTGGGATGACTTTTTCTTTGATGCCACACAAAGCACAAAATGAGAAATATTTGTGTTTTAGTCCCTTGCACAACAAAACAGTGCACTAGGATGGACTAAAAAGTCAATAGCATTCTTCATTAACTCTGAAGATTGTAAAGATGCTTTTAGCATACCATCTAACAAGTGGAAAGGATCTCTTACAGGTATCAATTTTGAAAGGTCATTACACAGCTTTTTTGTATATGTAGCTGAATCACTGCAAGTACAATCAAAATCACTCCAATCTGTGTTGAATTTAGAAAGAAACATTTTGCAGCGGCATACCGAGTGACACTGCGATCCATGTTTCATCCTGTCATGTTTTCACCACTATCCCAGATGCTTGGCGATAGCACTTTTTTCACATATACTTGTCATTATACATTGCATTGAATGTTTAAAGCCTGTGGTGTTGTCAATTCACCTACTATCAATACTGACTCACTAGAAACTTGGGGCTGATCTATCAAGGGCTTTTACCCATTCTCTGTGGATAAATGTGATGGCACATTTTGGGACAGATTTGTATGAAACCAGCCATTTTACCTATCAGTTACAGAATCAAACACAGCCAAAATATCAAATATGATTTTGATATTTCCTGATTCTCTACAGTTTATCAAATTATTAAACACGACCTAAAACATGCTTCTAAACTCTGCATCTTTAGACCAAAGACCACAAAACTTCAAAAAGCAAAAGGAAGAAAAAACATTATTTCAGTGACATCCCTCAACAGCAAAACTCAAGCAGAATAATGTTAGCCCAGTCTTTCTTGCTGCCACCTTATATAACAAAGTTATATTGTATAGGCCCCCTCAGGAAAAAATGACTCTTTCACTCTCCTTTTCCTTTCTTTGAGTAGCATTTAATTAGTAGTACGCAGGTGTTTTTTCAGTGTTTATAAGTTTAAACTGGTGAGGGTTTATCAGTTATTATAGGTTTAAAACTAAGACAGCCAAAGTATACCCTATCCATGGTTTTTCAATTATTGCGAAACGATTAACACAGTGTACCCTTACTATTGTGGGGTCCGAGTTTTGATGTCAAACACAAGTGCAGTCAGTGTCCCCAAATAAGAGTCATTGCCACTGGTTTGAGTAGGACTGTGGCCCTTCTGATCCTTTGATGGCTTTCATCAAGCTCTTGTGGTGTGAAAAATTGTTCAATGTTGTGAACAACGCACATCAGAAAAGGGTCCAATAATATCCTTTAGTTATTCTCATTCTAATTATTTGCCCTCCTCTTCCTCCACAGATCCAATGAGTGATTTTGTATTGGGCACGTCTTCTGCCTCTTCTCTTTTTTTGGACCTTCTCAAGTCCTATGGACGCTTACACTTTGATCATATCTCTAGTCGCTGTAGAAACACCTGTCATCTGACTAGGGGACAGGAATGAGTTTTGGATCAGTGCCCTTCACCAGTGTTTGTGGGGCTGCAGGTGATGGTGTGAAAGCATGGGCAATGGGAGGTGGCATGGTGCCTGAAGGCTGCAGGACACTTGGCTTTGTCAGTGTCCCTGTGAGAGTAGGCCACAGTTGCTTATGCTCTCCCCAATCCCTCCAGAACAGCAAACGTACCATGTCCTTTTTGATCACTGTGAAAGATGGCGGGACCTTATTGAAGCTTGTAAGGAGAGGAACATGCACCACTTTTGGAGCCTGATAAAATGGGGTGCAGGAAGCACATGTAATCACTGCAAAATCATGTGGAGCCTGCTCTGTAGGTTAAGTTTTTTCAGATCAATATGCATCTAATAATAAAATTGATTATGACCCTTCTTGGGTTTATTTTAAATCATCGGATACTGTCTTCAACTTAGCTGATGTGACAATGGCGCTGAGCACTGTTACCATTGGGAGAGCGCCAGGCATAGTCAAGGTCCCCGCAGATATTTTTCTCCAGGATAAAGACAATGGAATTAAAACATAATGTTTTTAGCAAATGCAATTGCTCATGGAGCTCTGATCCCGGATACCTGGAGAGGGGCGGAAATCATCCCGATTTATAAAAAAAGGAGATACATCCTTACCCGGGAACTACAGGCAAATAAGCCTGTTAAACTCAATCCAGAAAGTCGTAGCTCAACTTATCTTGGCAAAAATTAAAACCTGTATTGATGATAATGACATTTTGAGTCCTCTTCTGGGCTAATATGAGCACTATTTATAAAGTATTCCGATTAATTAAAATTTATCGGTGGACAGTAACACTTGGAAAAGGAAGCCTTTATGCAGCCTTTGTTGATCTTAAGTCTGCTTTTGACTTGATATCACGGCCCAAACTGTGGAGGGTACTGCAGGAACTCGGCTTGCCCCCGACCTACTTTTCCTATTTGTGCGCCTCCAAGAATACAACTATGACCACATTTGTTGGGGGGCGCCAGGAAACAAGACTGACCAGTTCCCGGTAATGATGGGAGTACGTCAGGGTTGCGTTTTAGCACCTACGTTATTCTCACTCCTTATTAATGGTATTATTAGCTTTTTAGCTTCCTTTTCCACAGATGCTCCAGTTTTAGCAGGCACAAAAAGTCCCATAATAATGTTTGCGGACGATATGCTTATACTGTCTAAAACACTGAGTGGGCTACAGCATTCGCTGTTGCATTTTGAAGAATTTTGCTTATTGCCTGGCCTAACAGTCAATAGTTCAAATAAAAGTTCATGACCTTTAAACCACATAGGTCATTTAATGGGGCGTAATGGATGGGCAATCCGTGGATCAGGTTAATGCATTACTTATCTAGGCATCACCCTGCATAAACGACTTAGCTGGAGGCCGCATATTGACACCATGGCCTTAAAGCACATGCAGTTGGCCGGAGCCATGAAAAAAAGGAACATAAGACATCACTGACTAAGCCCCTTTACCCCGGCACTGCACATCTATATTATGGGGCTTAGAGAAAATGCATCCTCTAGCTTTCTCCGAGAATAAGTTCCTGAGTGGGATAACAAGCCTACATCAAAGTACCCCTATGATTTAGGCAGAAAAGCCATAGTAGACCTTGCAAGGCTGTGCCCTATTCTCTTCTGGCATAGAATCTGGCGTACCCCAGAATTGGCCATCTTTGCAGACGGTCTTAAAGATATAATGGAGGCAGATCACTTCCACAAGATTGGCTGGCTATGCAACATCAGATCATTACTAATTAGCATGGGTATGCCATCACTGTGGGATGATCCTAGTGCTACTGGGTTCCCACCAAAACATTTAATTAAGCAAAAGTACTGGGAACCGATGGTGCAAGAAGCAAATAGAATGAGCGATGCCACCTCTCTAACAGGGAAGTTCTAACAAATTAAACCAAATCCATGTTTTACTGTGACGTAATTAGTACTAAGCCGCTAGATCGCAAACTGTGTTTTCAGTTTAGAGCAGGCTGCTTACCTTTGAAGTCCTTTACAGCTGCATGGTCCACTGCGGCCGATGACAAATGTCTAAACTGCACTGACACTGAAGAATCATACGCGCATGTGCTGTTTGTCTGTCCGGCGTACACTGCTCCCCGCAAAGCCTGGCTGACACCCATTTGTAGGAACATGGGTACTCACTTGTTAAGTGTAGCAATGAGAATATTGTGTTCTGATCCATCAGTCCAGTGCGCAGTATCAGTGGAAACGTTTTTGAGATGGATGTGGACAATTAGATCTAGGCTCCTTTTGTACCTCTGTAAATGAAGTCTCCTACCGATAATAATAATAATATGCTATATTTTAATGCTTGGACACTTTTTTAAACTATCTATCAATTAGTAGCATTAATTTTGTCTATCAACATATAGTATATGCTCTTTTAATGTGTTTGATTATCTCTTTTTATTGAAATTTTCAATTTATTGTATTTTTTTTATAACTTGAAAAATCGTTTTTATGTGAATTGCTTTTGTGACATCTGTCGAATAAAGCTCATGTTGACTGACAGTTAAGCAAGGCCCAACCTTAAAAAAACAAAACCTATGAAAAGCCATTTTTTGGAAAGGCAAGGGTCAGTTTTGGTCATGATTCAAAATGGTGGCCAAAGATAAAATGGTGCCGCAAATGCAAATTTTTACATGAATAAGTGCATAATCAAAACAGCAAAAACAATTTTATTCTAACAAGGTCTGATGCTGGGGACAATTCAGATGCCTGTCCTTGTGTTGCATCGCACTGTAAGAATGATGCTTGTACACCTAGATCCCATCTTAGTTAACCTGATGCACATGTTGACTGGCTTAAGCGCAAAGAAATAAAATGCTCAGACACTTTGGGAATGGGACTGGCTCAACAGCAGTGCTCACAGGCAGTACAGAGGCCAACCACACAATCCAGCCTATGAGATCCAACTGCCCCTTAGACTTTACCAAGGCTAACTGGGCTATTTCTGGGGTGATTGGGGAAGGCACATGGGCATTCAGCTACTGCACTGATAAGCTGGGCTTTTCACTGACAGTGCATTATCTAGTGGGTTATTTTCTGTTGCATACCCCACTTTACAGTTTAAATGCCTAACATGGCAAACCACCAAATCCAGTGCAAAGTAGCATGAACATACTTCAAATCAGTATTTTATATCAAAACTGCCTACCATAAACGTGGTTCCTGGTATTCTTTAGTCTTTATTGAGTGTATTAAGTCCCATAAGGTATCACATACTTCCTCATCAAGTCATAGGGGAAGGGCAAATCTGTGTGGTGAGCACGAGATACTACTGTGTGGTGCCAGAGGCGCAATTTCTCAGGGGTAGTGTCCCATGTATCAGAACCTTATATATTATAAGTGAGTCCACCGGTATTTTGACAGTATATGAATGCTATACCCTCCCACGCCTAATGGCTGGGTACTTTTAAACTCAACAGAGCGGAGCATGAGAGCATAATCGCATTTGTACATTTCTATTTACATGTTTGAGGCTAGTAGTTTTGCTTTCACATTTGGATTTGTCAAGAGGTTCTCTTTGTGCTTGACAACTTTGATTAGAAAGTTGTGATGTTTTAACTCTCAAATCTCTTGTCCCTCCATAAGGAGAGAAAATACAATTAAAATTATGTGCAAATACATCGTATTTTACTTTGCTTTCTTTTCCACATTTCCACAGATCGCTAGTCACCTGGATGATGAATCTGATGTTGAGGAAGAGACCATCCTCATCCAAATCTCTCAGCTCCTCAATACAATTGCATTACACCATAGAAATACTGATGAGGTAAGCAAGGGGGATGTGAAACAAGGTGGGTTATTTAACTAGGTGTATAGAAAATATAACTTGCAGAATGTCCAAAGACTCCTAAATTCCCGGGTGATCTTCATTATCCTCCGGCTCACATACAAGCACATTTTTGTAAAGCTCCCTCTGCTGCAGGGTTGTATGTTGGAACCATGCAGGAATTTATCACACCTGCCTTAACAACGTGTTCTGAACCACGATTGCATGTTTGAAACGCATTCCTTTACCAGAGAAGTCGTTACAATGAATTGCCTTAGGGAAAGCGCTGGACTTTGGAATAGTAAAATGTACTATTCCAACTCCATTATGTGCAACAGTAGGGAAAGTGTTGGCCTTAAAGTCCAAAATTAGTCCAACAACGCTTTCCTTTAGGCGAGGCATCGCAACTACCTGTGTGGTAAAGGAATACATTGTAAAGATGCATTAGTGAGTTGGATCACATTGTTAATGCACACAGTGGTTCGAGATACGATGTAAAAGTTGTGTCCTCTGATGGAGGAATGGAGGTCTGCTGTCCCATGCAGAACTTCCCAGGGTTTGGAGCATTTGTACAAGAGCACCAATTGAATCCTACCTCATTCATTAGAATGAGGCAGAAGGGTTTGCAGCTTCTTCTAAATAGACTGAAATGAGACTTAATGGTACATCGGTTATATTGCATAACTTTGCTTCTCAATTTGCATCTCCTATTTGCTACCTGTCCCATGATACATCAGGCACCAATATTTCATATCAACATGGTTGTTCATTCCCAGCCATTGCTTTTCGTATTCTGGCACATTCCTAAAGATGATTCTATGAAGATTCCAACAGATAATGAGCTAATTTGCAAACTTCAGCTCACTTGTAGGGTTTTTGGAAAGTAACATGTTTCACACATTCTCTGCACATAATGGGTTCATTTTGATTGGATGCAGAATCCCAGATTGTAGCATTAAACACGGTTAGTGCTACATCAGTGTAATACTAGGCATCTGCCTTGGACCCCATCAGCGAGGAATTATATCAGCAAGGGGATGAATCAAATATAGCCCCATCTCTTGGATATGGGAGCTTGCAAAATGCCCTATGAACTAAATAAAATGCCAAAAACCCTCCCACCAGCCATGATTGTTTATCTGTGGGAATAAAGCCTTATTAAATGCTAATGATACAAATAACACGTTCACCACTCTTTCTTGCAGGACTTTTGGAAAGAGATTTTGCTCTACATGCTGGAAGAGGGCTATACTTCATCTGTGCCAGCACTGTGCCAGATGGTACTTGTTGTAGATAAGAAAGCAAGCATCAACTTTAAGGAATGTGGTGAGTCTTAAACATCCTACTCATTGATGCCGTGGGATCTACCATTGAAGGTGGTTAATGCTTCCTCCTCCTCTCCCCAGATTCCCTCATATTTAGTAATGATCTGGCATGAGGTGAAGAACCAGTCCATTAGCTCAGGAGTTTGGTTAATTTACTATAGTATGTGGGTGTCATTCTTTCAATAACAGTGTTTGCTCTCACTTTAGTGATATATGTATCTGTGTTGATGTTGCTGCTTTCTATATAATAATAAATCTTCATTCGGAAGTAGTCACATCCATAAAAGATTCAAAAAAATATAAAATATAACTATAAGAAGAACTTCATTACATTAAAAGAGATACTGTGCAAATTTGCATGGTCCAAGCTGACGTCAGTCGCATCTTGAGCTTCTTGATCTAAAAGAATCCCTCAGGAAATTTGTGGCAACAAAAAGGGTATGGTTGTTAGGCAAAAGCTGCAAATGCATTACTACAACCCAGGCTTGTCTAAATTTCATGGCTTTTAAAAGGAGCCTAAGAATCAATCTCCTGGGGTGGGGAAAATATTTACATAAGAAGACAAAGTGTAAGGTGTCCTGTGGCGGCCAAAAGTGTGGCAGGGTATGCTCAGACGTGAGTCCCTTGCTCACTTTGCCACTGGATTCAATCAAGCCGGGCTGAAGACGGCTGGAATGCCAGAAACCGGTCCTCGGAAGCTTGTTTCCGGGCGTGGGAAGGCATGGCTTGGCAGTTTGGGCTGGACTGTTCCCATGAGGCACAGGGTCAGACTAATTAGCATATAGCCATGTCTGAACTGGGGGGGGGCAGAGTGGGCTAAAGAATGGTGATGGATTAAACCCAGATCTTTTGACTGGGTGTGAGTGTTTGATTGGTTTAGATGCTCCGTCCATTACCACCCCCTTTTGTACTGCTTTTGGCCGCCATAAGTGTGGCAGGGTATGCTCAGACATGAGTCCCTTGCTCACTTTGCCACTGGATTCAAGCAAGCCGGGCTGAAGACGGCTGGAATGCCAGAAAACGGTCCTCGGAAGCTTGTTTCCGGTCCAGGGAAGGCATGGCTTGGCAGTTTGGACTGGACTGTTCCCATGAGGCACAGGGTCAGACTGATTTGCATATAGCCATGTCTGAACTGGGGTGGCAGAGTGGGCTAAAGAACGGTGATGGATTAAACCCAGATCTTTTGACTGGGTGTGAGTGTTTGATTGGTTCAGATGCTCCGTCCATTACCACCCCCTTTTGTACTTCTATCTGTGACTAGCATAGATGCCTCCCCTGGTCGCTTAAAGATAATGTGCCCGGTGATATGGGAGGGTCCGCCGCCTTGTTCTCTATATACTTATTGTAGTTTGTCAGCCATAAAGTTACTTTCTGTTGGTTTCAGCTCTTCATCTGGTTATTACCCTCACGCCACTTAAATGCAATGTGCTGACTGTCTCAGGTTTCCACACTCTGTGAGACTTCTCAGGCCTCTAATGGTCCTCTTCAAACCTTGGAGTATTCTTGCTCTCCATGGAGTTACCTATCTCTGGTATGGTGATCAGACCTTTCTGGGTATGGTACCTATTTATACGCTTTTACTTTAGTCAGCCGCAAAATGGATGTATTTTATTTCTCTATGGAGTTACTTTTGGTTATGATATTTGTCTCTTCAATGTTTCTGGTTCATTATTTTGGACTTCAGATCCAGACTAAATTGCTAGTTATTGGCTCTCACTTGACATATGGACCTGATAGACAAGGAGGCCTACTCAATGAGGGTAAGTGAAAATAATTATTTGGACTGACTCCAAGGTCAAGAAGTAGATTAGCATCATGTGGTGAGAACCTGTAATTGAAAACTACATTTCCAGAGCTCCAATTAGCAGTCCCCACTCAACTTTCCAATGAATATGTTGATAAAGTACAAGTAACCTGGGCAGATGGTATCATAGTCTATTTCTTTGTCACTCATGTAAAGGGTCCTAAGCAGAACAGAACAGGTAATTATGTATTCATTATAGCCTGCTCCCCAGGTGGTTAACATTATTAGAAAATGGTTATGCAAGAACATGTTTTGGTGTCCTCTTTCTGTTGGGATATCCGCTGTCGCAGAATGACTCCTCTTTAGCATGGTCCATTCAATATGTAGGGCGTGTCCACGGCTCCTGTTGCATCCTCTCTTATCCCACTGTAGTCTTCTGTCACTCAATGACAGCTGAAGCAGGACCATTGCATGACAGCTTAGGTAGCATCTTCTGCGGCTGTCATTCCTTGACAGCAATTGTTGGGGTAGGGAGGTGGAGCATTGTAGCACAGACCATTGAGGTACTGTATACCACTAGCAGCATCCTTTGTGGTGGGGTTGTCTTTGTCAGTATCTGCAGGGACATTAAAGCATCCTCATGACCTCTAGTGCCTTATTGAACTACCACCCATCACTCCATCCTCTTCTTTGCAGATACTACTGAGTGTCTTAAGTGTGTTTGTCAGCCACATGTCTTCCTTTGGCAAGTGTTGCTCAGTATTTTATGGACTGAGTATGACATGTCTTCTTTCTTTTGTATCTAAACAGCTAAAGGAATTCCAATACACAGCCTCTTCATAAGATTGCTTGTGAGTATCCACCCCCACCATATTCCAACAGATCCCTCTCCTCAAGTTCTTTGCTGGCATTTCTATGCAACCTGCCCATGGAGAGCTTGCATTCAACTCGGCTTTTATCCTTTTGAACTTGATGGTTTTATTTCTAGTCAATTGGTTATCAGTAAGACATGCTATTTATATCACACAGAAACAGCCAAAATGAGGTATTAAGTACTGTATAGAAAACAAGGTAGCATTTCCAGATGCTTTAAAGACCAGTGAGTATTCTCTTGCTGAATTCTTTGTTGTGGGTTTTCAGGTCATTTCTTCACATCCTCGCTGGGATGTCGAAAAGGGAACCGCTGTCTTGGCTCTTCTCGAACGCCTGATTCCTGCAAACTACCCGTTTTTAGCGAGGCTCATCAGAATGAAGATCCCCCCATTGATAACATATTTGGAAGGTGAGTTCCCAAAGCACAAGCCATTGAGCACCCAATTTAAACAAGCATTAATGGTATTTCAAACAAGCATTGACAAAGCTATTAAGCCTGGTGTTGGCTGCTAGTTTTTAGGCTTTGTCCACGCTTGTTTTTTTTCACAGTTTTTGTAAGCCTTTACTGTGGGAGGAGATGCTAGGTACTCAAAAAGCCCACATTCCTTTAGTAGTCCCTGGAACTAAAGAAAAATACTTTGTGGATGTGCTCCTTGTGACCCTCACGGGTGAGTAGTGCGCTCTACAAGTGTATTGATTGATTGATTGAAAAAGCAGAATGCCATCACTTACAGTGAAGTTAGCTTAAGGCTGATTTGGCCCATGATGAATGCTGTGGAGGGCAGAAGAGAATGTGAATGATATGAAACAATAGGTCAACAGATGAGGAGGTCGAACTATGAAGTGTTATAATCATTTTGGTCTTGGTTATAATAAAGGAGTATTTTTCTATATGTATGTAATTTTAGAGCAGGTATGCACTTTTTATCTCTGAACCACGACGACCATCCCCTATGTGATCAAGGCTGCATCTGACAGCCAAATGCTTTCAGGCTAAAGCTCTGTAAAAATAGATCTTCTGCAAACAAGTGATGTGGCAGCCTTTCGGTTATATAAGAAAGGAAACAAAAATATATAAACCTAAAATTACAACCAGATATAAGGATGTAAGAGTGACATCAAGGGCACATGAACAACTGATGACATTGAATTCAAATCCCAGGACAGGCTGAGCCAACAGCCAGATTTTGCACACTTTGAATTGTGTGACTCTACTTCTGCTAGTGCTTGGTATTTAAGCCCATGGCATTTGAAATGTTGCCTGCTGTTCACTTTTACTTACATATTTTCTTTTTTCCCAACTGCTATTTCAGCTGCAACTGAAAGAAACTTTGACTTGGAACAGTGGAAATGCGCGCTTGTTTCAGTAAGGATTAATTGCTAATGAATGTCACACATGGCTCTTAACGCATTGTCTTTCATATTCACTCATTTAGAGTGAATTAATGCAGATATTAAATTCACCCCATCATAGTGCTGTTCTGCTATGTGGTTGCAATATGTTCACCATATGCCTATTGTTTCTCTGGATTGTGAATGGGCACGGTGAGGGAGAAGCCAATCTCGGTACACAACTTTTTCCTAGAATGCAATATTTACCAGAACCATTTAAAACCTCATTGGCCATATTCACATTCAGAACCTTGGAATTACGTGCTTACTGCAGATAGTCCTGCATGTATAAGATTTTATCTCCATGTTTTACCTACATAAATTACAGGCACTGCAGTGATTATTGCATTAAATCAATCTGACTGTTTTTACACAGGGTTAGAAATGTAGCCCCGTGTTGGAAATCAGGTCCTCTGACTCTTTTTGTCCCCAGGATAGTCACACTAGCACAACATTCTTCTTTCCCTGGATTGTCACAATATCACTCTTCCGGGTCTGCCAACTGCTTTTCACATAATCAGAATTTTTATATTCTGCAATCAGTTTGGCATGTGATCAGTGCTCCCCATATTCATCTGAATTGTTAATCTGTCACTGTTCTAGTTTAACCTTGGAATGGTCAGGTTATAACTGTCTCTATTCAATCCTTGGTTATCGCACTCCTACTTGGTTCCTTTGTAACAGTGTATTCTTTGCCAGGTCATCACACTTCACTTTGCTTTTATTGTGCTCCTGTGAGGTAATTTTCTTTTCCTTGTGTTCAGTCTTCACCCTTATTAACACTACATTTTCATTCAGCCCTAACTCTGGTGATCTAAGGGTATATGGAGCAGATTTACAACCCTGTCCGCCCCTTTTTCGTCACTTTTCCCACTTTTCCCATGTTAAAAGTGGCTCAAGGGGCTTGTAAATCAGCCCCTAGAGGCTTGCATTCTGCTCCTAAGTATATGATATAGCTGCAAAATCCCCATGTGTTTTCTGTCTGGATGGCTGCACTGTAACTCTTTTCACAATAATTTGCAGGCAGCATGCTTTTGGTGCGTATGTTTCTGTGTAAATCACTGCCACTGTAAAGGCATCCTATTTCTTCTGACCACTGATTTCACACCACACTATTTACGTGCTGCTCTATGTGTTCTCTGGTTCTTCTGTCCACACATTATTTCATCATTACTGAGGTTGTTGTCAGCTGAAGTTTGTTTTCCCATATCTTCTCAAAGTCACTGCAAACATCAGCTGTGGATACTGCATTAATGTTTATATTACTGCATTAAAGTCTCTCACTGTTTTCTTTTTAGTTCCTGGGGACTATCCTGAAGCAAGCACCATACAGAAAATGGCATGCCTTTTTTATGGAAGAACTCACCGCACAAATTGACAGTTTTGCCCATCATGAGAATGAGGAGGTTAGTGCTCTCAAGGGTCATTTGGAAAGGCAGTTTAATACAAAGTCAGAGAAGGATATAACTTTGTATTCCAATCGCACTGTGATTGGTAAACTACACTTGTATACTATGGGTGCACAGCACTGGAATTAGTCAGTCGGGAAAATCAGGTATGGTTCTCCAACTCCCTGGAAAAGCCAACCTTCTTAGAGTCAGATGGAGATAAACACCATGAGGTAATTCCTCTCCACCTGGCTCGTTAGGAGACACCACATACCAGGGCTATACTCCTTGCCCTAATGGATCGTCTTTAGCCAATAGGTATTATTCATTAGAGCCACTCCCCATTCAGTGGATGTAAGGTCATATTCATGCAAAAATCAGTGGAGCTATTGTTCCTATTGAAAAGCAAGGATGAAAGAAAGGCAGACAAGAAGGGGGAACCCTAAGGATTATTTCTTGGTGCCCTCACACATCAATGAGGATGTCATGCTTCATAGTGGGCGTGCTCCTTGTAAGGCCATCACTGTAATGCTCTATGGGCCCCACAAAGAGTCGCTTTAGCGGGGATCTTTTTATTTTTGCTGTCTGATGAAAAGTGTCTGTGTGAGGGCATTTTGAATGTGGGGGTGGAGTGAAAGTCTAAAGTGAAGGGAAGGGAGACTAAAACTATCTAAGAGATACCAAACTGGACCTTAA
The DNA here is from genome assembly GCF_964263255.1 of Lissotriton vulgaris. Classification (NCBI taxonomy): domain Eukaryota; kingdom Metazoa; phylum Chordata; class Amphibia; order Caudata; family Salamandridae; genus Lissotriton; species Lissotriton vulgaris. The sequence continues at coordinate 1,362,712,653 of NC_141685.1, read as the reverse complement.
TGTGATGGGTCCCTTGCAAGGATTAAAAAACATAATTTAGTAGGGTGATGTACCCAAGTAGCCTAAAGTGTGGGCAGGTCGCTATGTTTCACGCCCAATGGCCTAAAAAGGATCCACAATGCTTCTTCAGTACCTAAAAAACGGGTGGATAACCCTTTCCCACACCTAAGGCGTGACATCCAGTATAGGTATTCCCTCAAAAGAAAATACCCGGTTCAACAAGTTAAAAATTGATCATCCAATCTAGAAAATAAATGAGAATATAAAAAAAAACACACAGTAAGCAAATGTTTTGTATATATGGTCCAATGATTCACTGGAATCGCTTTTCCAGCTCACTGTATCACATTGTCTCCAAAGGTACAAATGTTCATGCTAATATTGGTGCTGATCAGTCACCACAATGTGAAAAATGTGAAAAACACACTTGTACTTACAATATAACAGATAAAGCAAGTGGACATACGTGGAACAGACAACATAAAACCAATCTCTGGTGGTGTTACACATCGCTTCATGAGTGATTGGTTGTCTTCAGGTGTGAGTGCAGGGTCTTACACTTTGATACAATGTATTATGCCCCATAGTTCAAAAGCACAAGAGTCTATTCTCCTCTGCTTTAAGGTGCAGGTAATTGGAGTGATTTTTACAGGTGTGGTGTGTGCATTTGCGGGAAGAAGTGATGACCAAATGGCCAATGAGGAGAGGAGGGGTAACCTTGAGCCAGTAGGAGCAAGCCCCTCACGTGCTGGTGTAACAGAGGTATCATCCCTCATTGGCGGCCATCTCAGAGTGTGTAGTGCTGAAATGCTGGCCGACCCAAAGTCAACCATGGTTTTTGAAAGGTGGCATCTAAGCAGTAAACTAAGACAGTTGAAGGTTTTCTTAATGGAAGGTGATGGTAAGAGAAATGTATGGGGCACCTAAGTGCTCACGCATATATAGTGACGGGAAGCAAGTCAGGTGCACATAAGTGCTTGCCATCCCTCATGGATTATTCTAGGCATATTGGCGTCTATGTTCATGTTGTAAATATGGGCGGTCACATTTAATAAGTAACAAGGGCGGCTAACTGGTCTACTGCCAATGGATTTGCATGCTTGGAGAGCACTGTTGGGCAAATGGCTAATGAGGATAAGAGAGAAGAGTAGGGGTGTGCTAGAAGTCATAGGAGTGAGACCCTCATGTGCTGGTGTAACAGAAGTATCATCCTTCAGTGGTGGCCATCCTGGAGTCTGTGGTGCGGTTAAATGTGGGCTGGCCCAAAGTCATCAATTATATTAGTAAAACGGCGTCTAAAACAGTAGACTAACACAGTTAAATGTTTTCTTATGAAGGGTACCACCTCATTGTTTCCACAGAAACATTTGTAGTAATGAAGAAGATACCCATGGCAAGTCACAAAAGGCTTATCATAAGCACTGCTTTTTGTGGTATATGAGACTCTAAAGCAGGTATGTTACATGGTCTCAATGGTGAAATGGTAGATCAGATCCCCTGTATGACGGCATGTCAATAAATCCATTGTAAGGGAGTATCTGATTTAGCAGGAGTCTGACATGGGAATTACACCTTGCACCAAGGGATTTCATCATTCAGACCTTTGCTGTTCATGGAGAGGCAGAAAATACACCATTGCTCCCTTCTGAAAAGTTTAACAGGACTACATGAGTTACTTGCCATACATGAAACAAATTTGTTTACAGTGTGTCTTCTTTATTTTCTAATTTAGTTTCTAGGTTGGATGATCAATTTTAAAAATTTTGAACAAGAAGTTGTTTTCTAGGGCAATACCTACACTGCATATTACGTCTTAGGTGTGGGGTAGGGTTACCCCCCCATTTAGGTTCTGAAGAAGCACTTTGGATCCTTTTTGGACCATCATGCGCAAAACATGTTGACCTGACCACACTTACAGATTTAGGCTACTTGGATACATCACGTCCCTGTAGTAGCCCCTACCAAATTACGTTTTTCAATCTTGCAGAGGGAACTGTCACATTAAAGTCCTGCGTGGTATCTCTTAGACTGTTTTAGTCTCCTTTCATTTCACTATACCCATTCACTCCACCCCACACATTCAAAATGCCATCACACTGGCACATGTCATCAGATAGCAAACCTAAAAAGGTCTTTGCTAAAGCTACCCTTCGTGGGGCACTGCAGCACCAGCCCTATGAGGAGCACATCCTATGATGATATAGTACATCTTCATGGATGTGTGATGGCACCAAGATATAATCAAAGGGATTCTCCCTTCTTTGTCAGCCTTTCTTTCTTCTTTGCTTCCTGAAAGGAACAGTACCTCAACTGCTTTTTGGATTAGCAGTTTCGGAGCATAGGTACTGGACCTTTACTGGCTCCCAGTCCTCCCTCTTCATTGTTTTGAGTCATATTCATGGCCATATCCAAATCTCTACAATGTCCAGAAGATATAACATGACATAACATAACAAACATTTCGCTCAACTCATTAAGAGTTGTTTCATAGTGTGAGTTGAAGACATGTGTAGAGTGAATCAAAGATGAATACTCCTCTATAAGTATTACTCTCATAGAGTGGGCAGGAGTTTCTTTTCATTCTTAACTCAGACTGTCTTTAATTTACTCCTATATTAGGGTTTTATTTTCCGGTGCCTCGGGAAGTGCCTCGCTGCATGCGATGATACTGAGCTGATCTTACGTTACCTTCGAAAGATGTTCAATTCTACTAAGTTTATTACAACTCCTCGCCATGCAGTAAGTATCAAGTGTATTTCTATTCCCCTTAGGTAAAATTTGACCCTGTATGACCAGAACAAGCACATGGAGTCTTACGGGACTGAAGAGCATCTGGGTTATATTGTTCTGGATTGTAACTTCATTAAAGGAGCTTGATGGTAAATTAATGATAACAGGAAACACCTTCCTCACTTAGCACATCCTGTCACCCAAAAGTGTGATATTTACCCCATGGATAGCCAAATCATATCAGAGTGGAAACCCTCCGCAGAGTGGGTGAAGACTAAGCTAGCTGAAACTAGAAGTGTAGCGCCTTTGTTCGGGTTACTACTGCTGCATTTCATCAGGGATTATTTTTGCCTCTTTAGGTGATCCGTCTTGATGGACACAAGTGAATTATTTATATAAATCAAGCTTAATCAATGTAGCAGATAAATGGGATGACGATCTAAAGCTTTGTGAAGCTTTCAGAAAGGCCCAAACAGATAACAGAGCTGTCTGTTTCTACCTGTTGTCAGAGGGGGGCGATTTATCAAAGAATGAAGGACAGAGCAGAATCTGGTATAATCCTTGCACAGTACCCTTGAGGAAGAGAGGATAAGCATTCCTTCTAAAGAAAGTGCACTCCTTCTTCCCAAATGCTTGTGTACTAAAAAGTCCTTGCAGTTTCTTTAGGTGAAAACCAGAAAGAACTAAGTTACAGAACAGAAATAGTGACTGAACTCTCATCTTATTGTCCATAGATGTTTCTTCAGTAGCATGGTAAGGACACTCCAGCATAGTTGTATAGGGGGTATCCTTAAATCATGCTTTCTGGAAACTGAATATATTTGCTTTACTAGTGGAGAACCATTTGTAATTGCCAGTTGTAAACACTGAAGGTCCAATCAAGAACCGTATCATTATAATTTCTTTCGAATATGGAATCTCTATTCCAAAATGCCTGTGTTTGGTTAATGTTTCCCTAATGCTGTGAGTTGTCTTTCACTCTTTGCAGGATATAATAATTGGATTTCAAACATGTGCCAAGACTCATCCATTCGAAAGCCGTCGGGTGATTGAAGAGTACAAAGGCTATCTTTTTGCTATTGACCTGGTAAGAACCATGCATCTCTTTTTGTCTCATATTTCCAACTTTCCTCAGCAGTGGCGATTTACATCTATAAAAGTGTAATTTGCAATTAGATAACAGTTTACAAGAAAGAAAAGCAAAAATATGTCTAAAGGCGTAGGTGGTCTACAATACCGAAAACAAAAGAAATTTAAATATTTATTTTGAATGGGCTTATGATACCAAATGCAACAATGTCTTAAATTCACTATAAACAACAAGAACATTCAACCTTTACTTCCTCCTTTGCATTACTCATGACTTCAGAAGTGATAGAGCACAGAGGGAAAGGCTGCCCTCCAAGGCGACTCGCATTTAGGAATCAATACAAGACAGGGTCTAAGACCGGTCCCTGCACTCCGAGGTGGCGGAGTACTCAGGATCAAACACCAGGCCTGGCTAAAGGCTGGGCTCTGTATCCACAGGATACACAATACAGTTACATTGAGGAAAGGGGAAGGGCTCTGTTCATAACTCCAGTTGAAATAGTGACTGGCTTAAGCCAGGAGGCAACCTTCACTGGCCCTGGTGTGTTGTGCTACATTCAGGACATCCTGGGGCCGAATAGCAAAGGCAATCTGAGACAAAAGTCTAACTTTACAACTTTTGGTATTCACAGAAGTTATTTATGACTTTTGGTATTCAAAGAGGTCATTTATGAGTCGTATCTATACGTTTGCAGTCGGGCCGGAATCTTCGCCTCTGTCCCAAACTCTACACACCCAGGCCTTACTCTCCGGCTGGGGCCGTACTCTCCAGCTGGGGCATTACTCTCCATTTTGAGTCGTTCTTTCCAGCTCAGGCCCGATGAAGTGTAATAAATGGGCTGGAATGCAAAATTTACAAAAAGGAACATTAGGAACATGTGATAAATTATAGAGGAGGCCATTTAAAACAGTCTGGCAGGGAAAAGGGTATGGCCAGACACTGCATCATGACCCAGATAAGTTTGCTCCTCTGTATCATGGTACAATTTGTGCTTACCTCAGTGTTGACTGTAGTGTAAACACTACAGTCAACACTTAGGGCGCTCCCCTTAGTGTTGACTGTAGTGTTAATACCAGAGAGTGTGTGTGTGTGTGTGAATAAGAGCTACAGTAGGAGTAATGGGACACATTAAAGTTAGGTGCAGTGATAGACTCCAGGTTGTGTATATTGTGCCAATTATGGAACAGTTTTTGTTTAATGTTAGTCTTAGGGATACCTTTATGGCTAGAGATGAAGTATGGGTTTGATACAGGGTATTGGTAAATGATTTTCTTAAGGTTAAGGATACTTTGCAGGATTGAACTAGGTTTAGGTTTATGGAATGTAGGTGTAAATAATGCTGCTAGTGTTAGGGGTTTTGTGTTTGGGTTACATTGCATAAGAGTAATGGGCAATTGATGAGGATAGCGTTATCGTTAGGCATAGGATTTGCAGTTCGTGTACCTGGTTCGTGAATGAGAAAATGAGCTGGGTGTCGGAAGCGTGGAATACTATCCTGAGTCTGTGTTTTCTGACAATGGTGGCAAGAAGGACCATGCAGATGTTGAGGAGCGTGGGGCTGATAGAGGATCCTTGGGGTACTCCGCAGCTGATCTCTGTTGGTTCAGAGAGGAAGGGCGGGAGTCTGATTATTTGAGTTCGGCCGGTGAGAAAGGAATGGATCCATTCCCCTGAATGCCGGCGTCGCAGAGTCTGGCGGTTAGTGCACGGTGGGAGACGGTGTCGAAGGCTGCAGATAGGTCTAGTGGGATGAGGGCAGCCATGTGTCCTTGGTCAAGGAGGGTGAGGATGTCGCCCGTGGCGGCTAGTTGGGTAGTCTCATGCGGAGGTTGCTACGGAATACAGATTAGGAAGTGTAGAGGATCGAGTTGGATTCAATAAAGTTCGTGAGCTGGTTGTTGACGATCTTCTGTTTGACTTTGGCTGTGAAGGGGAGGAGAGAGGTGAGAAAGGAACGGATCCATTCCCCTGAATTCCGGCGTCGCAGAGACTGGCGGTTAATGCACAGTGGGAGACGGTGTCGAAGGCTGCTGATAGATCTAATAGGATGAGGGCAGTCATGTGTCCCTGGTCGAGGAGGGTGCGGATGTTGCCCGTGGTGGCTATAAGGGCAGTCTTAGTGCTAAGGTTACTACGTAATACAAATTGGGAAGTGTAGAGGATTGAGTTGGATTCTATAAGTTTGTGAGCTGGTTGTTGACGATCTTCTCGGTGACTTTGGCTGCAAAGGGGAGGAGAACGATGGATCTATAGTTCTGGAGGTTGTCAGCTCTGCGGAGGGCTTCTTGAGGAGGATCTTGACATCAGTGTGTTTCCAATCACCGGGAAACATGCCTGTTTTGAGGGTGCTATAGGGGAGGTGGCTCTGTGGTAGATGTACGTCGGGCTGGGGTCAGTGGGGGCTCCTGAGTGTATGCTTCTCATGGTTTTAGCTGTGTCTTCTGTGGTGACAGGGGTCCATGCGGTGATGGTAGGCTGGTTGGCATTGCTGGTTGTAGGTGTAGTAGCGGTGCCTAGGTTCCGCTGAGTAAGTCCCAGATTTCTACTGCATGTCTGTGCAGGGAGCGTATGCTGAGGAGTATGCAGCTCAGGGGAATGGGTGCACTGGCATCCGGTGGGTAGGCACAAATAAATATCACGTAGTCCCAGGGCTTTAAGTGGGCTGGGTCTTGACGGTGCACCAGCAGTACTAAAAAACAGGTGCTGAGATGGGTCCCTATTGGGCTTTTTCATTTGTATAACGTGCCCTTATTATTGCTCTCTCTTTCTAACTCCTGGGGCTAGGTACCCTCTCACACTCCAGTGGATTTGAAAATGCAAAAGCTTATGTGTCCCTTGCCACTGCCTACCTGGGCTCTCTGCAGGAGGGGCCTTTCACTGCAGTGTGGGCCGCACTGAAGCAACCTCTCAATCCGTGTGCCACCTCTTCAATAAAATAGGAACAACGCCTACTTTTCTCAGAACGTAACTGTGGGTCGAAAGGTTGGTATGTGATCGAAAAGAGTGGCAGATTGTAAGGTACTACACTATGAACATTTTGAGAACCATCGGAGTCATTTTACACTCATCTAATTTGAAGAAACCTGTTACATATGTTTCTTTTATTATATTGGATTACACCATATTTGCATGTACATGTGATTTTCCTAGGATTACATTTGTACACATGTGTGCTACTTTGTGTGCATACCCCCAAGGACAGGATGCCATATTGCACATTTATGTCTGCATCTACAAATTTGTCCACTACCCCTATACCGTGGCCAAAACACACGCAGCCATTTTTGTTGTCAGGCATACTGCTCCCACTTACTCATAAACCACAGTGTCTGCTTGGTCAGTCTATCTTGCTCTATGCCTCAATCTGAGAATGCGAAGAAAACATATATGCATTGGTACAGGCAAAGCCTTGCACCGCTATTCAGGTATCTCTCTGATGGTAAATTACACAGTTAGATTAAGTCATGTTTTTAGGTCTTGGCTCTAGACAGCACACATGAGCTGTCTCAAACCAAGAAATACTGCATCTACTACATAGGCTTCAGCCTGCCCATGGGCTTCCAATTTGCTGAAACCTTTGTCACTCTTAAATTCTATCCGCATAATTCCACAGCACACCATGCCACATATTTCCACTACACAACTTCACACTACGCCACACAATTCCACAACAAACAATTTCAATCCAACACTTGCACTACCACCAAACCTGTCATCTCTCTTCCACATACCCACAGCCCCTCTCATCTCTCCCTCACACTCACAGTACCCGCTCTCATCTTGCAATACCACTGCCCTCTCATCCCTCCCTCACATACACTGTCTCCTCTCTATACTGCCTGCTCACACACGCTACCTTCCTGTACCTCCTCACGCTCTGCACTGGTCCGCTTCTCCCCCATGGGTGCCCCTTCCACTCATGCCTTTTTCTCTCTCTCTCTCTCAGTTGTATTCTCTCTCACCCCTCTCTCTCGCTCCCTCACACACGCTTACCGCCTCTCTCATATGGTTCTCTTCAGGTCTTGAAGCACAGTTTCTTTCTCGTGCCTTTTCAAAATTTCAATCCCTCAAACCCATCCTCTCCTCCTCTTCTTTGGGTGTCTTCTGCTTACACATGTGGTCCCACTGTATGCATCTGTGGCCTGCTGTCCCCTTCTTTTTGCTACCCTATCTCAATATCAATCACCACTTCCTGCACAAACTACCTATTCCTCTCGATCTTCTTTTCTATCTATTCTGTGCAGCTCTCATCCCTATCTATTCACTATGCCACAACATTCCCTTTCACAAATACACAACACAATTTCAAAACTAACAATGTCCAATACAACCCACATATTTCCACTCTACACCACATACATCCACTTCACTCCAAACCAAAATATATAGGTAAAAGGCATTGTCATGTACGTCAATTGCTCTAAATATCAAAAATCTGAGTCCTAATGTATTGCAAATGCTTGTTAAATTATGCAATCCAATAACTGTGAAGGTCTCTGTGCATTGGCTGAGGGTTATGAAAGGGATAATGTAGATGATCAGTGGCTAATAAAGCAAGACAATGAAAGGCTCAGACTAGATGAAGAGTTTAGAGAAATGCAACAGCACCTACAAAGGCTGAAGTGAGGTGCCTACTTTAACCAATAGTTGTCAATCTAGAAACATGTAATTTGATTCTCTTAGAATACATCAGTCACAACAGCAGTCCCACCTCTTCCTAGGTAACCTAACACTCTACACTGATATTGCATGTATGTATGCATAGATATTTCTATAATCTGAACTTCATAAATATTGTAGTGTTGATGGATGGGCCAGACCATCAAATAGTGTACTCCGTTTGGACAGGACAGTGGTGGCATGTACTCTACTGACCTGGCAGACATACAGCCAACCATATTGAGGGATTTCTTCCCTCTGAAAATCCCATGCTAGTTTGTAGGACTTGGGTCAATAATACCAAAAGTTGTGAAGAAATTCAGCCGGCACATCTGCAGGGTCAGCTTTGACTGTGATGTGAACAGATTGGTGGAGATTCATTGCTGCATTTCACTCTGATTCGAGAGTAGCTATTGCACAAGAGATAATTCTTGTTGTATTTCCTGTAGCTGGATAGTAATTTATTTCTTTAAAAAAATTATTTTACTTAGTTTTCAACAATTTTAAGATCACAATACTGTGACACTGCTTCGCCATCCACCTGATTCTCCCCTTTCTTAATATCCCATTTAGTTCCAAAATACCATGAAGTAGACCACAGTCAAGTCCACTGCAACCAGTCCGGTGCACTATAGATGGGTCTGTGCCCCAGTCAACTGTGTGCTTTTCCCCAACAACTTCCTATGGGTGGGCCGCTCTGGGTATTTTGTGAAGTGCTTTTTACTGTCCCCAGATGTTATCATACTTTTGTGGTCCCCCTCTGGACCTATTCACGGCTTCCTCAGCTGAAAAGAAGAAATCCATCCCTCTTAGCCACTTTGAGATTGGGAGGGCCCCCCGGATCCTCAATGGCCCGCTATGTGATGTTTAGCCAAAAAACAACTGATCCCAACCATCAATTTTTGTCCCCTTACCTGTCCCAACCCGGGAATAAGTTCTGTGTAAATGGCATTCAGCTTTGAGATGGTCAGAGAACATCATATGGTGTGTCTGCCAGACGTCTCCCAATTTTGAGATCCCCAACTTATTTCAGTGTACTTGAGCCCTACTGTTTTCCATAGCCTTGTACCCTTCCACAATGGCTTCTTCCTAGTGGGCACCCTCCACTTTCATATCCATTGCAATGCCTCTTTCCAGCTAATCACTGGAATGGCTGGAATGGCTGGAATGGCTGGAATGGCCGGGGGAGTGGGTAGGAGGGACTCCCCATACAGCCAAAACCCTGGTGCTTACCTGGTAAAGTCCATGTGCGTCTCGTAGTGGGTCCCCGTGCACCAAAGATCCAATCAATAACCACAACCAGCTGGGCAGCCCAGTAAAGTAATACAGTCTGATGTCTACTGCCCCTAGTCCACCATCCTAAGGGGATTTTATGCAGTTCTTATGGGAGATTCACAGCAACGATCCTCGCTACTTGTTGCTATTGACGTTGGCCTCTAGGGTTGTAAACAAAAGGCTAGGGATTTTGTGGGGGTAGTGTTGCAAAACATACAACAGCTGTGACCAGGCCACAATTTTGAAGAGGGCTATAGACCCCATCATGATCAGGGGGAGAGAGTTCCATCTTGCCATATGTCCCTTAATTTTGCATGTCAAAGGGGTTATATTCCTGCCCTAGCGTTCCTCTGGGTCTCTTGATAAGAGCATGCCTCAGTGTTTGAAATTGGCTTTCTGGTTGGCACAGGTACGCACCCTGTCCAAGCAGAAGCCATAATCCTGGTCAGGATAAGCAAGATACACACTAAAAGATAACCTGTGCTCAGCTTGGCACAGAACACTCAGGGGTATCCAGAGACAATGTGCAAAGTATGTGTGCAACACACACACATGCACAGTAACACAATGAATACACCACAACAAGACTCTAGACAGGTTTAGAAAATGATAGACAATTATATTATAACCAAAACAAGCCTAAAATGACAAAAATCCAATGCATAGAAGTTGAGATATATAACATTTTTAAATGAATAAATGCATTAAAGCACCTAGAAGCAAGCAGCTCTAAAAAGGTTACTTCAGGTTGCGCTGTATCGGGTCAAAGTTCAGGCCAAACGCGTGGAAGCGCAGGCCAGCTACTGAACCCCGGCAGGAAGAAGTGAAAAAAGTACCTTTCCTGGTCTCAAACAGTGAGATGTGTTGATCTGCTCCACGTAGTGAAGGCGATACGTCAGTTCTGAAAATGGGTGGTAGATGTGTTGAGTGATGTGCCACATCGGATTCTGCGACACAGTTGAGGGGATGCATCGATCTTACCAAGCTGCCGCCGAGGCGATACGCAGTCTAATGTATCGATCTCTGAGGGCAAAGCGCTAGTTCTGATGCGCTGTGCCCATTTTACTCCTGCAACTGGTTGATGCGCCAGTTCTGTTAAACACAGACATACAATTCATCAAATTCCATGCTGCAAGTGTCTGGGCCACTTCCAGTGAGTTCAGGTACTGGAGCAGGGATAGAGACTTTGATGTCCCTCAGTCTCATGCAATAGGAGGCCAGCCAACAAGCCCTTGGAGATCACTTGGAGGATAGGCAGAGCCCAGCTCTCCTTCAGGGCAGTCAGAGAAAAGCAGACAGCAGAGAAACACCAGAGAAAAGCAGGCCTTCCAAGCCTGCAAGCCAAAGATAAGTCATTTAAGCAGAACAGCAGTCCTTCTGACATAGATTCAGTTCAAGATCCAGAAGTGCCTGATTTTGAGTGGGGCGTGTTGGTCAGAGACCCAGACTTATAGCCAAAAGTGCCTTTGATGCTGGTTGGTGAATTCAAAGCAGCTCTCTGAAGTGCACAGCTTCCTCTTTCAGCCCAGTCCTGTCCTCCAGGCTATCTATAGGGGATAATCAGTCCTTTGTGTGGGGACAGGCCACTGCCTATTCAAGTAAAGTGTTAGACCCTCTGTTGCACTCTGCCCAGGTAAGGCCATCAGAATACAAATGCATGTTGATGGCTACTCAGACACACCTATCTTTTCTGGGTTGTGGCTGTCAAGAGGGAATGCAAAAAGTGTAGCTGTCACTTACTCCAATTATTGGAGATGGGCTGTCAGGCACACAACGCAGTATGTGCAGATAAATGTCTACTTTCTTATTGTGAACAAAGCAAACACAAGGAAATGATGTACGGAGCGCTGACACTTTTCAGACACTCACCCCCTGTCACAGATTGGGATGAATGCATCATCATTCTTTAGCTCACTTCGCCACTTCAGTTCAGACCCAGCTACATGCAAATCAGTCTTGAACCTGGCTTGGCAGTTCAGGCTGGACTGCTCCCATAAGGAACAGGGTCAAGACTGATTTGCATATGGCTGGGTCCAAACTGGGGTGGTGTGGTAAGCAAAAGAATGATAGATTAAACCCAGATCCTTGTGACCGGGGGTGAATGTTTGCATTGTCCAGCATTCTGTCCAGCAATTGTTTCTTTTGCATACTTTCTTAAAGCATAGCGGCATTTCTAAAATAGCAATGTTAAATTCAACTTCACCAGTAAGTAGGATTTATCACTACCATTCCAAACATACGAAACACAAAAAAGCCTCATTGTAGTGAAAAGTGAAATATGCTGTTTGTCACTATCAGGACACGCAAAACAGAAAAGTACATGTCCTACGTTTTACTTGCATACACTGTGCCCTTAGGGCTACATAGGGCCTACCTTAGGGGTGACTTATAAGTAATAAAGGGGGAGTTTAAGGCTTAGTAAGTAGTTCTAAATGCCAAATCAAAGTAGCATTAAACTGCAAACACAGGCACTGCAGTTGCAGGCCTGAGAGAGGTTTGAAAGGCTTCTTCTGTTGGTGGCACGATCAGAGCTGCAGCCCACTAGTAGCACTACATTTACAGGCCCTGGGTATATGATATACCACCTTACAAGGGACTTACAAGTTAAATAAACAGGTCAATTAAGTATACACCAATTATACACATGTTTAAGGAAGAAGCACATGCTCTTTAGCACTGATTCAGAGTGGTAAAGCGCTCAGAGTCTTAGGACCAACAATAGATTCAGCCAAATGTGGAGGCAAAAAGATTGGGGAACACCACCCTCGGGCTGACAGGTCAAACACCAACTATTTAAATGCTCCAGATCACCTGGAAGTAACTCTGGAGGAATGGCACCACAGGGATTATGACTGATTTCCCCCAGTTCACTCTCAGGCCTGTTTCTTCTTTGTAGATTTCTAGAATGCAAATCAGCTGTAGGATCAGTTGGTTTAGGTGCTGAATATAAAGGAGGACATCATACCACATACAAAGAGATGCAGTACCCTAATTCTACACCCCACCTCAAGCCCCAAACCTGCGCATCCCCCGATCTATTTGGCCAGTGTTTCAATCACAAGAGCGAACAGGAGAGTAGACAGCAGGTGGCCCTGCCAGTGGCCTCTGCCTAGCTGGAACTGTTGTGAGTAAATGGTGTTCACTCTGACCCTATCACATGGCACTGTGTATAACATCTTTACAGACTGAAGGACTTTAGGGCCAAAATTAATCTTTTCCATGATGCGTGGAGGAAAGGTCATTCAATTGAGTCGAAGGCCTTCTCTAAGTCCAGTTGCATCACTAGGAATCTCACCTGTTTCAGTACCCTGGTGCTACGGCCTTTGCAAATATTTTGGTTTAAATATTACTTAGGGGAATCAGGCTGTAAAATGCACAGTCTGTAGGTGGCCTATATGGTTTGGGGAAAACTACAACTGAGGCCCCCTAGATATGATAGGGAATTATCATAGCTGTACCTGCAGCTTCGACCATTGTAAAGAAGTGAGAGAGTAGTGTTGGTGTAACCTTTTCTGCACTTGAACCGGGCACCTTCTCAGAATGCATCTCCTGCAAGGCTGAAAATATTTCCTCCTTAGACAGAGGTGCATCCAAGTCCTGCAGCATGATCAGGTCCGCAGCTATGGGGTGTTGTTGCTCCACGTGCCCGACGTGTTTGATTGGTAAAGTTTCTCATAGTAATGTGTGCAGTCATTGCCGATTGCCTCAGCATCATGTGTCACCTCACCGTCGGGCCCCGTGTCTATGGGACAAACCTGTCTGCCTGTGTAGCAATGTTCCCATATTCTCGCTGTTTTTGAGAATCGGACACTGCTGCCCATGCAGGGTCTGCTATTGTGTTCCCCTGAAGAACTGCTTTCCTTCCCTCCCACAATGTGATTGGGGAGACATCTGTTGTGGAGTTTGTTCTGAGGTAAAGTTATATCTTTACCTTCATGTGTTCCGAAAATCTAACATACTTCAGTCACCCAACCTGAAGGTTTCAGTGCGTATTAGACCTAGGCATCCCCAATTAGTTAAATCGGTCAGTGGTCCAATGGTACCCTTCTGAGAAATCGGAGTCCAGCAGTGAAAATAATACATACTGACTAGTTCTTTGCTTTCCATTGATTGCAAAGCATCAGGGACTCCACCCATGGCACCAGGGTTGAGCCTCTCTTTTCACATCAAGTTGTGGGTGCATGACATTATTGAAGTGGCCTGCTACAGTAAGGTCCCACTCCGAGACTGTGGTGATAACTGTCATCAGATCTTTCATTGTGGTCGCCTGCAGGTTCGGTGAAATATACACAGACACTACCATCCATAGGATGCCATTCAGGAATTGAGTAACCACCACATATCTATCCATGGTGTCTCAGATAGCATGCGTGACCATCAGGGGAAAGGTAACTCTTGTTGAGCACCTAGTAAACCCTGCATGATATACGCAGTTAAAGCCATGCTGTACCAAAAAGGAACCCCTACTCCCAAGCAAATATGTCTCTTGCAACAATAGAACCACCAGGGTCAGCTTGTGGACCTATTGAGAATTGTTGTGCATTTTATTTTATCCAGCAACCCACTGACATTGCAAGACAACAGCTTTTAGTGGATGGTTTTGTTGTCAGAGGTCTTGGCGAGTCGTTGAGCCTGTTTGACTAGGGTCCGTGGCCGTGTAATGTGTCTTGCGTGAGGCATAGTGTTGCAACCGAAATCAGCCCTATAGTACGCAACTTCAGGCGCGGCTGGCACAGGTAACAGCGGTGGGGTGTGAAGGGGTGGGAGGGATGAAGTCGGCAGAAAGTAATCACCATAGTTTTGTGTAGCTTCGCTCCAAGCAAGCCCCTCTATCTGGAGGCAATGTGTCTCTTCTCCATAAGTGAATGAGACAACATTTGTAGCTATACATGGAGGAAAGGAAGGAAGGGTACCAAAATTCTCCTGTCTGAGGAGGATGCTCTACGTCTGTCCTCTGGTTGTGACCAGAGTTGCCCTCCTATCAGTCTGCTACACTTCTTCTTAGGGTGGGATGGTTGACCCCCTACAGTCTCCCGAGATGTCATTGGCTCCTTTGTTTATATGGGCAGTTATTTCCTCTCCACTGCTCACTCCCAGGCCTCTTCCGGGCTCTCAAAGAAAATGGTTCTCCACTGTGACATTAATTTCAATTTGGCAGGTTATATCAGCATATATTGAATGTCCACAGCCCTGACTTTCTACTTAATCTCTAAGAAAGATTTACAAAGGAGCTGCACTTTAGTTGTGTAATAATGGATGTCTAGATGTTGGCGTACCTGCCACAGGATATATTATCAGTTCACAAAGTTCAGTACCCTGATGACAATGGCTCTAGTGGGTCCCCCCCGTCGGAGGCCTTAGGGCAACCACCCTGTGTGCCCTTTCCAGAACAAAGTAGGGGGAAAACTCACAATCCAGGATCCAGGGTCTGAAGCATTCCATGAGGAATTTCTCTGGGTGCTGGTTTTACATGCCCTCTGGGAGGCCCACCAGCCATAAGGGCAGAGGAGGGTCACCCCCTACACCTGATACAGGGAACATCTGCCTACGCTGGTCCAGGACAGGGGCCACGCCCTCTATCCTCTTGAGACACCACAGTGAGGTGGAGTATTGCTGTACTTGTTTGACCGTCCAAGCCCAGTGTTTGCTGTAGTGGGCTCCTGGGGGGTCACCTCCTGAGGGGGAAGCTGTGTGCCCATCTCCTACCTTTGGGGTGAGACGTCATGTGCGGGTTTCCACCCACCCAGGCTGCAATCGTAGTCCTGGATTCTCATGTTGCTCAGTCTGTCTCATCTACCCTTGTCCGCCAATTTGGCTGGGCTGTCACAAGCCCATGTGGCTGCCTAAAGGTGAAAGGGGGTCCCTACCTCTCTTCTCCATGTGACTGTTTCTTCTGACTCGCTGTGCCCCAAGAGTGAATGCTGAGGTAAACGTGGGTCGCTGCTGTGGGATTGCAGCTCCAGGTTGTGTCCGTTAGCGTCATGCCAGTCTCACGGCAGGGCGTTGTTTGCCTAATGCGTTTCTCTTGTCCCCGGCTTGGGTAAGCTGAAGGGGAAAAGCGCGGAGGCCGCCTCATGGATTTTTGCCTCAGAGAAAAGGTTGCCCCATAGTCAGCTCTTCCAGGATGCAGTTGCAGTCCTGGCTACTTATAGCGCCCAGCCCATCTCCTCCACTTTAAGGTACCCGTTCCGCTATTACGAGCTACCGCTTGGAAGTGAAAACAGCTTTGTCCCACACCCCGGCTAATCAGCTGTCTTCTCTCCCTCGCTCATCCCAGGAATCGATGCAAAGGGGGGTTTGCCATTGTGGGTTCACAGCTTCAGGTGGAGTTTGCCACCGGCAGGCCATACGCACACCCATGTTGTCGATCACCAAAATGATCTCTCTCATCCCGGGCTCCCTGGATGGGCCAAAGGGGGTGAATATGAGGGCCATTGTTCAGGTGCTTGCAACCGAAAAAAGGTCGCCTAAGGGTCGGATTCAGCACGATTCTCAGAGCAGACACCAGTTTGTTAAAAATGTGGCCACAATCCTAGGGTGCTTGGCCACGCCCCCCAGTAATTTCTTCCCTGATGCTCTTTACAATGTAGTTGAGGAGAGTGATATGTCAATGGTAGATGATCCCTTTGGAGCCAGGATGGTATTCATCAATAAGGTAGAAAAAGGTAGAAAATGTATTGTTTAGGAGTCATATAAGATTTCTTGAGTAAAGAGCAGAGTGAGCACTTCTAGTAGCAGTACACTTGTACACTGCCAGCTCACCATTATTCACTATTTCTGCATCTTTGATCTATTACTCACAAATAGAAACATTTCACTCACACATATCTTCTACTTTAAAAGGTGATGAACGCAAGGTGCTATGGATGTGAAATGCCAAAATAGGAAGCAAGCATAGTATGCAGTTACTTGTACAATTTTTTTTCTCCATTTTTAGTTGTTTGAGGTGTGCAGCGTTTCATGACTTCCATCTCTGGAAACTCATAACAGTCCACCTTTGTTGACAATGGTCTTGGTAATGCTGATCTTTTTTATTATATTTTCAGTATCCATATAAACTACTTGAAGAAGTAACACCACCGGAACACAGAGATGCCTTCAACATCCCCACCTTAGCAGCTGAGAAACATGTGAGTCTTCTTTAAAATACCATAACATCATGTTTATGTGCCTCCTCTCTCGGACTCAGTTTCTTCCATTCCATCTTCACAAATCAAAGTAAATCTGCAAGATATCACAGGAATAACTGCCTGTGGAAAATGCACCCCATTCTCAGAAACAAAGGAATTCTTTACGATACTAGCAAGGAGTGAATGGTGTAGCAACTCAATCCGTCTCTCAGCCACTGGTACCCTTAGAAAGCTAGAGCTGATTTCTTAATTTCAAAGACGGTTTTAGTGCATAGAGTAAACAGATAGAGTTGGAATCTATCTCCTGCTGGTAACAGGGATTAATTAAAACAATTGTCTTGACTACTAGACTAACCTCTTCTGTGAGAGATGAGAAAACAATACACTGGGTTGATCCTACTTGTGGACAAGCAAGAACTTATGGGCTCAAAAATTCCATTTCACTCTAGGATCAAATTTTGCCTCACTTCTAAACTAGACAAAGGAAACAGCTGGCATTGGCTTTGAGCAAAGAATAAAAAAATCTTCTCTTAAAAAATTGGTCACTCCCAGATTTCGCAGGTGCAAGTGGGGTGGCCGCTCCGTTTCTGTGGCAGCCGTAAAACTCTGGAAATCTTTGCCCCTTCTGATATCCAAGGCAGACTCCCTTCCGGTCTTTAGGAAGCTCTTGAAGACCTGGGACCAGATGCATGACCCATTTTTGCATGCACAAATGGGTTAGCGACCTGTTTGCACATGCAAAATCTAATAGGGCCATGTACAAACCCTATTTAGCAAGTAGCAATTTATTTGCAATTTGATAAATAGGATTTGCAACTCACAATTAGGATGGGGCATTCTGAGGGTGTCCCTTCCTAATTGCGATTTGCTACCCTATGTAAGGATGTTTTGCGATTGCAATTGCAGTCACAAAACACTCACAATTTACCGCCCTCTTCAAGAGGGTGATAATGCACTCTCAAATGAGAAGGTGTCCCCAGGGGACCCTTCCACTTTGCAAATGCAGGGGAAAACAAAAACGTTAATTTGTAAACACATCCAGTTTTCCTTTAAGGAAAAGGAAAAGGGGCTGGATTTAAAAAAAAAACTGCTTTATTGAAAAGCAGTCCCAGACATGGAGGTCTTCTAAGTCGAGCAAGTCGCCATACCTTTGAAGGCCAGCCATTCTTACTGGGGTCGCAAACTGCGAGTGCCTCATGAATACTGATGAGGCATGTATTGTGCAACCCCATTGGGAATCACAAACAGTGTCTATGACACTGTTGTACATGGCATTTAGCGACTCGCAAATTGCGACTCGAAATTGAGCGTAATTTGCAAGTCGCTAAATGCCCCGGTCGTACATCTGGCCCCTGGTTATTTGCCTCCTAGCAGGTTGTTGTTGCTGTCACTTCTCCCTGTTCACTTAGCGCCTTGACACCAGCTGGTATAAGTGCGCTTTATAAATACTATCCTATCGTATTACCTAGGATCAACCAGTTTTGCCATTTTAGAGAGAAATATATCAACAGTTTTACAAGTCTAAATAGCCTTCTTGTTTCCATTCTCTCTATCTATCAGCTTGAGAACATGATCAAAATGATGAACAGCACTCTCAGGTTGTGCGAGTTCATACTATCTACAGAGGGCGAGGTAAGATTTTGATGCTTTTTTCTGTCAATGTGAGAGAGAGTGTGAGTACTATCCAATTGAAAGAATCACACAACTAACCGTTACTAATCAATGTGGTCTCTGGAATGTAATGTAAATGTAAGGTGGATTTGTAAAGCAGTGCTTGTCACCCATGAGGGTATCCAGGGGTTTCTCCCATCCAATTATGGGTTTGCTTTACTTGCCAAATAATCCATCCTATGATACACACTTTGCAGTTTTCCACAAATAAATGTTTGGCTTGTTTAGAAGGATCAAATATAACACATGGTGCTGCGCGGTGGCAACCGTTAACTACTCACCTGATTGTTTCACCCAAGTGTTATATTGGTACTAGAGAGGCAGAACGTCTTGTGAGAACAGCATTAATATGTGATGAAACAGCAAAATAGTATTATCACAGAATGCACTACATTATGTTGCATCATTTTCACTGTGTTCAATAATTTGGCCTTCCAAATGTGTCTCTGAACATGAATATTGTGAGGCACTAATATCATTGACAAAAAGTCGAGAGACAAAATGTCAAAAGGTATTTGCATAGATTTTCTGTACCTAATTCCACATCTGTGTATCAAAAAAAACATACACATATATCTTCATTTATGTGGCGTTAATAATGGCAAATGTATACATCTCTCTGTGCATTTACCATTCGATATTTTGTCCCTCTATATTTTGTCCACTGTTTTACTGTGCCACAATATTCTTGTCCTAGATATTAAAGAATACAATCGGCCCTTCATAGTCTTGGAATTCCAGAACCACTTCTGATGGAAGACATTTGATTAATGTTTTAAATTACATTACAGTTGGGTGTGTAGAAAAAGAAGTAAATGCATAGGTTTTCAAGAGTCTTGGGAAAAAGTTAAATCAACATACGACATGGAGAGACTGAGGCTCACATCCCAATGGTGCTGTAGAAGGAGCGTTTCTGGGGTAGGGTCATTCAAAGCAGTCCTCATCATATAAGAAACACATTTATGTTGATTAAGATTGGGTGCAAAACCTTTTAAAAGAGATAGACTTTGTTTATATGAATTAATTACATGCATCATGTGAGAATAGAGCTCCCAAGAGCTTGACTGTCATCCCTATATGGATGATTTGGGATTGCCACAGAAGAGCAAAATAATTCTGCAAATCTAGTTCAGATGCAAGGGGGGCCCGATGGGTAAGTAACATTATCTGCCCCCTAGAGTCCAAGACTGGTGTTTATCAGGTCGCAGTCAGATTGTTATAAATAATCTGAATGAGTACAAAACTCCTACTGGCTGTTTAGAGACTTCAAAGAGTAGTAGAATTCTGTGGAGTAGCTCCTGCGTGGGAGAGGTTGTGACACTGGAGAAGAGATGAGGCCGCTACTGGAGTACAATATTGTATGGAAGCACATTTTTATGAACTGTCTTACCTCTTGTAGTGTTTAAAGAGGCATAATCTCTTCCCAGCTAACTCCCCCTTTACCTTACTTAAAGTTATTTAAATTCTTTGCAAGCCAACATTTAAAGCAAGGCAAAAGATATTTTATGAGCTCATGGTGCCTCCACGTTGCTTGCTAGACTGTGAGGATGGGCAATTGCCTACTTTACCAATCTGACCTTGTACCTTTCAACTTTCAGGTTCCAGCCGAAATGCCATCTTTCGATTCTGACCACTGTGACTGATATCACTGATCACATTTATGGAGGATCCCTCACCATTTCCTTTCTTTACATATTTATTTAAATAAACATTTAGTATATACCTATTTATGTATTCCATATTTATTTGTTTTATTCAACAGCAAATGTTATACCTCCATTGATATCTTTTTTTAGTATTGTATTTATTAACCACTTATTGATGCCTTATTATTAACTTGTATTATGTTATAAAACTCAATACAAATTTTCAACACAAAAAATATGTGTAATGTGAATGTTCCTACCCACACTTAACTGAAGGTAAACATTGTCCCATTTTTTGTTTGTTATGCATTTTAAGGTGCCCTTGGAACATAATAAATTAAATAAAGAAAATCCATACTCTTGCCTTTAATGAGAGCTATCATATATTCTTGGCTACATGACTGGCATAATCCTTCAAGATAGAGTTTTAAAACTAAGTAGGTGTGGGGCATATTGCAACACTCTTGAAAAGGCCCACTCAGCAAGGTTTTTTAATGCAGAATTTAAGATTTGGGTGGAACATGTTTCTTAAATCACATTCCCAAATTTGAAACACAGGGACACACTGGTCTTTGTCTATGAATTTGCTTGGTTCAGACATGTGCAAGAGAATCAACACGAAGAAAAGAATTCTGTTTATTAGCTGGGCAGTAAACTCTGCTGCACTTCCGGAGTTTGCAGA
Source organism: Lissotriton vulgaris (assembly GCF_964263255.1). Taxonomy (NCBI): domain Eukaryota; kingdom Metazoa; phylum Chordata; class Amphibia; order Caudata; family Salamandridae; genus Lissotriton; species Lissotriton vulgaris. The sequence goes on along the minus strand of NC_141685.1, from coordinate 1,362,691,770 downwards.
GTATTTCCCACTCTGTGCCCTGCACAGAGCACGGAGATCCGAAAAACTCTGCAAAGTGGCATGGAGTGGAGTATTTCCTCTCTCCTGGCTCACCAAGGCTTGACTATCTCCTGGCGAGAATCCTCAACATGGGTGGTCACAGCAGATCGTTACTGCTCACGTTGAAAAACCGGCCACTTGCATTGAGGAAGCTGCCACTCAAGTTAAACATGTTTTCAATTGGCAGAAAGAAGCCTGCTCCTCTTGCTCTGCTTGTGGTGCTGTTCACGCTGTTTTACTTCTTGTGGTAAAAAGCAGCAGCGTGACTTATCTCACTCTGCTGCTTGTGGACCTCCATGCAGCACTGTGGAATTTTTTGTCACTCAAGCCTACAAATTTGTCCCTTGTTTATGTAAACGCTTATGCCAGCCATTAAAAAGCCATGAAGAATCTAAGAAACCACATTTACACAAATCACCATAAAAAACAAATCCATGCTGATCACATTTATGAATCTTCTTCAACTATTTTCAACCATCTTCGTTATTTGGGATGTTTCAATGGACAAAAATAATCTCACTGTTTCAATTATTATGTAGTGTCCTTGAGCAGGGTAATGGGCACATACATCTTTCTTGAGGAAATAAATAACAAAGTAAAAAAAAAGTGAAAGAGTATCTAAGCCCCTAACTCGCAGGAGATTTTTCGCTTTTTACCCCAAATGATTTTTTCGACTCCTGACTCATTCTAAGAAGGAAGAGATGTAACTGAGGATCATATGGCTTCTCTGGCATAAGTAAGAGACAAGGTAATTAGTAAACAAACCCCGTAGCTGTGTGTCTCAAAATGTCCTTTCTTATTGTTAGATTTGGGGGTCTGTAGTTGGCCCAGGTAGGTACTTGTGACAAATAGGGCCCCTTGCCTCTAGTCTGGGTAAGGGGGGTATACTCCTAAAATAACCCCTGCTCACCCTATTGGTAGCTTGGCACGAGCAGACAGGTTTATCTCAGAGGCAGTGTGTAAAGCATTTGTGAACACATACAGTAATCAAGTGACAACACTACAGATGGATACCACACAGGTTTTATATAAAAAATAAGTATTCTTTATATAGGCTTATCACAAGACCACTACCAACAAAAATTCACAATCCTAAAATTAAGATGGTCGTTTTAGCTTAGTTCTCTTTAGTTCTTAAAATGCAACACTTTGAGTCTATGTACCTTAAGATGCGACACGAAGGGCAACGAAAGTGTTGCAACGATGGAAATGCAGCTAATATCCGGTGCAAAGAAATAAAGATGGTGCTTTCTCCTTGATGCGACGCGCTTCCCGGTAATGCGGCGGCATCTGCTGCAATGTCGATCCTCTTCTCCGGCGATGAGCGGCGACAGGCCCTGCGACATGCTACTCGGAGATGCGGCGGCGACTGATACAACGTCGATCCTCTACTCCTACGACACGCTTCCCGGTGAGGCGGCGGCGTCTGCTGCAACATCGATACTCTCCTCTGGCGATGCGAGGCACCTCATGTTGTGAAGAGGAAGCTCTGCGACACACTTCTCGATCTTGAGTCGTGCTACCAGCTCCTTGCGACGCGCAAGTCCCTAAAAAGTCCAACACAACTGCAGGCTCTTCAGAAGAACTCTTGAGGAGCCAGTGGGTGAAGTCTGCTGTGGTGTGGAGTGCAAAAAAACGATGGATTTGGGCCCAGATCTTTTGACTGGGGTGAATGTGTGACATTGATCCACATTCGGTCCATCACTTGTTGTTTTTGCAATTGCCGTCCCTGAGACTTCAGCAGGAGGCAAGCTCTGTTGCAAGCCCTTGGAGAGCCTTACACAAGTTGATGAAAGTACACACAAAGTTCCTCTCACCTTTCTTTGGCAGTTAGGCAACCACTGTAGGCCAGTCCCCCAAGCAGCACTTCAGCTTAGGGATAATCTTTCCTCAGTTTCGTCAGGTTCCTCTCCTCAGCAAAGGTTTTTTCTTGTTGTCCAAAAGTGATCTAATTTCTTGGGATGAGGGTCCCAATATTTATACCCCAAAATTATTTGTCCTCTGAGGGCAGAGGGGGTTTTGCCTAGTCCAAACCAGTTCAGATGTCTTGTGTGGGTTTCCACTCACCCAGGCTGCAATCGTAGTCCTGGAGTCTCATGCTGCTCAGTCTGTCTCATCTACCCTTGTCCATCAGCTCAGCTGGGCTGTCACAAACTCTTGTGGTTGCCTAAAGGTGAAAGGGGGTCCTTATCTCTCTTCTTCTTGAGACTGACTCCTCAGCCTCGCTGTGCCCCAACAGTCAATGCTGAGGTAAAGGTGGGTCTCTACTGTGCGATTGCAGCTCCAGGTTGTGTCCATTGCCGGCATGCCAGTCTCACGGCAGGGCGTTGTATGGACTAATGCGTTTCTCTTGTCCCCGGCTCCCAGCATGGACTTGGGTAAGCCAAAGGGGACAAGGGTTCGGGCCACCTTATGGATTTTTGTATCAGAGAAAAGGTTGCCCCATAGTCGGCTCGTCCAGGCAGCCCATCTCCTCCACTCTAATTTACCCATTCCGGTATTACGGGCTACCACTTGGAAGTGAAAACAGCTTTGTCCCACACCCCGGCTAATCAGCTGTCTTCTCTCCCTCGCTCATCCAGGAGTTGATGCAAAGGGGTGTTCGCCACTGTGGGTTCACAGCTCCAGGTGGTATTTGCCACCGGCAGGCAGTCTTCCGGCAGGTCATATGCACACTCATGTTGTCGATCACCGAAATTATCTCTCTCATCACAGGCTCCCTGGATGGGCTCAGGTGAGTCAAAGGGGGTGAAAATAAGGACCATTGTTTGGGTGCTTGCGACCGAAAAAGGTCGCCTAAGGGTCAGATTCAGCAGGATTCTCAGAGCTGACACCAGCTTGCTTAAAACGCGGCCACCATTTTAGGCTGCTTGGCCACGCCCACCAGTAATTTCTTTCCTGATGCTCTTTACAATGTAGGGGAGGAGAGTGATATATAATGGTAGGTGAGCCCTTTGCAGACATGATGGTATTTATCAGATAAGGTAGAAACTGTATTCTTTTTTTTTTTTTGCAAGACCTTTATTGTCATTTGATAATCGTACACAGCCAGGAGCCTACAACCCTGGGGCCGGCTGCGAGGTAAGAAATAGGACAAGCCAATGAAGGAGTTACACAGCCCTTCAGCCGACAACGCTAGGTCCGGTGGCTTAATGCATTACATGAAGTCTTACAGTTTTATGGTTCTTTTGTAGATGTCCAACGACAAACAGAAAACAATTACTTAGAAACCTGAAAATGAGACCATTACAATCCAGCTGTCACAACAGTGTAATCTGTATGATTCATGACATGTACAATCCGACGGGACAGTACGGCACACAACCATCACAACATCGACCCTTACATTGTAACTCATGTATATGGATCACTCACGCGCGTCCACATCCAGTGTACCCATATAATCTGTGAAGTAGTCCCAAAAGTTCTTGGGCCTAGATTTCACCGGTAGCTCTTCCTCGTATGTTAACAGCTTATCTCTACAGCTGGACATGTCGTGTAGCCATCTGGATGCTTTTGGCACTTTCCTACTGTGCCAGCATTGTGCAATCTGTCTTTTGGCCAACAGTAGGGAAATCACACAAAATTTGCGTTTGGCGGCTTTAAGATGTGGTACGATTCCTAGCAGGCAGGACCGTATTGTGCATTCTACCTCTACCCCTATCATAGTAGAGAGTGTTGTGGTTACCTCCGCCCAGTAGTCTTGGACCTTTAGGCATGACCAAGCCAAGTGTGCGAAATCTGCGCCCTCCACCCCACATCTCTTACACCTGTCTTCTACTTGTAGGCCAAATTTACACATACGCGCAGGCGTGTAGTACGCCTGATGTACAAACTTTTAATGGATAATTCTGAGGTTGCCATTAGGAGTGAGGATTTGTGTTAATGCGCAAGTTTGCTGCCATTCTTGGTCTGTCAGTGAATCCTCTAATACCGTGTCCCATCGTGCTTTAGCCTTCTCAGTGGTGTGTGGTATCTCAGCCTGTGCTGTGGAGTATAGTCTTGATACTAGGTGCGATAAGTCTTGGGTTTCAATGAGCAGCTGTAGTGTGTCTAAACTATCTGGTTCGTTGGGGAATGTAGGATAAAGTTCTTTCAGTGCGCGTTTCAATCTGAGGTGCGTGAAGTGGAACATGGGCGACTTGTTTTGAATATATGTTAGGTCCTCAATGTCAAGAAATGTGCCCTCATGAAACAGGTCACCCATTATTTCTATGCCCACTTGTTGTAATAGTGACATGCCCACTTTTTCACCTGTGACCGACAACGCCTGATGGTGATGTAATGGCATTGCAGGTGCATATAGCGGGGTCTTATGCGCCAGTTGCCCGAGTTTCTGCCAGGCTTTGACTGTGGTGTCGATAGTGTTGATGTCTTGAGCATGAAGGGGTTGTCTGACATGAGACAGGATTGCTGTCAATGGGATTGGTTCCCCGTCCCCTTCCTCAATGGCAGTATGAGCGATGTACGGTAACTCGTGGTACCAATAAGCAGCATATTGGGCCTGGGCACATAAATAATACAATAGAAAGTCCGGCACCCCGAAACCTCCCCGGATATATGGAAGAGTTAGATCCACGCGAGCCTGTTTGCCTGCCCATATGAGCTTTAGTACGAGTGATTTTATGCGGCGGAAAACCTCTCCAGGGGGTGTGATAGGGATGTTATTAAAAAGGTATAATAGTTTAGGTAACACATTCATTTTCACGATCGCTATGTGATCCGCCAAAGATAGTGGCAATTGTATCCAACGCTGTACCTTGTCTTCCAATTTGGAGATCGCTGACCCATAGTTCGACCTGATAATCACCTCAGGGATTCTATGATACATCACACCCAGATACCGTATGGGATCTTTCTGCCATTCTAGCGGATATTCAGTGTCAAAGGGAGTCGTCGTATCCGTTAAAGGGATAATGGAGGATTTGGACCAGTTTATGGCCAATCCCGAGTGTCCCCCGAATTTGATATACTCTCGCAGCAGCCGATTTAAATGTATGTTGGGATCGCGAACGTATAACAACATATCGTCTGCGTACAGCGAGATATGAAGTGGTCTGGAAGGGAACTGCAGGGCCGACGATTTGTATTTCTGTCTGATCAGGCAGGCCAATGGCTCCAGTGCTAGCGTGAAGAGCAAGGGTGAAAGCGGGCACCCTTGCCTGGTACCTCGCTCTATATTAAAGATGTCAGAGAAGTAACCATTCACTCGAACTCGGGCGCACAGATTGGTGTATATCAACGATACCCATTGTACGAAACGTTTGGGGAAGCCCATTCTCTGCAGAATAGCAATCAGATAGCTCCATTCAATAGAATCGAAAGCCTTAGCGGCATTGAGCATGACTGCCACTGCCTTCGTGGAAGGCTGAAGATAGTGCGAGAGGGCAAACAGTGTCCTAGTGTTATGGGATGTTGCCCGCGTAGGGATAAACCCTGCCTGGTCCGGGAGGACCAATTTCGTCATCAGTGGAGTCAGCCGAACAGCCAGTAATTTCGCGAGTATTTTGGAATCAGTATTGATAAGCGATAGCGGTCTGTAAGAGTTGCACAATTCCGGGTCTTTGGAGGGTTTTAAAAGGGCGATTATCACAGCTTCCGAAGTGTAGGGGGTAATTCTGCCCGGTCGAAAGCTGCACCGTACATTTCTACCATATAAGGCGCAAGCACATCTACGTATTGTTTATAAAATTCATTTGTGTACTCGTCTGGGCCAGGTGCCTTCCCGTTCGGAAGTGATTTGATCACGTCAGTCACTTCCTCTACCGTAATGGGTAACGCCAAATATTCCCTCTGGTGAGGTACCGGGTTTTTACCCGGTGCCGGGGGAAACACCCAAAGACCTCGAGTCCCTCCTGTTTTGGACCACAGAAACACAGAGTCTTCTAGGTGATGGCAAAGATCGTATTTATTGGCTGCAACCAGTAACAGGTATCCTAGAAGTACAATAACATGAAGCACATGTATGTTCTCAGGAGACTGCTTGTTTTTACAGAACCAGCCTTCTCTTTTTATACAAAATATTGAGCTTCAGGCAAGAATTCCTTGTTTTACAGTTTGACCATATACATATTTTCACTACAAAGAAAAAGCAGAGTCACGATGACAAGCCCACATTTCAGTCTGTCCAGTTTGTGATAGATTACCCAGCAAGGCCCAGAACTTTCATCAGATATCGACAGACCCCTAATAAAATCGGGCACCTCCTCCTTGTAAAACAGGTCATAAAGAAGAAACAGGGACAGGTGTGTGTGAGATAAAACATAGCTTGTATGCGATGAACGGTTTATGACATGTTATGCCTTGATACTAATCTTGTTCGGCCATTGGGAAAGGAACTGCCCGAACAGGTTTGGCATGAGGCAGTGGAGTCAACTCGCCCAGGTCACAGAGGAGTCAGCAAAGGTGTACGTTGTACGTGTCCTTTTAGATCGAATTCGGCCTTTGGTCGTTTTGACTATGTAAGGGCAATCACAAAATGGATGCCGCTCACAAAATGGAACCCGAGGGTTCAAAGACAAAAACTACGATTTCAGGGTGATTGCGTCACTCGATCATGACGCAAATGTTGATGTATAGTATCCCAATCATTACCGGTCTGCCGATACCAAAATCGTCATGGTACAATGATATTTATGAAACGGATGCAGAGCTGCGGTACCACACAATAGCGGGGTCCAGAATTTTCAGTACCACAGACCCTTCTTTTGCCCTTATATAGGCAATAACCTATACTCATTCTAATCTGAGTCTAGGTCTGTATACATAAAGTCATTGAGATGCTTCTGTAGCATCATCCTATTACTTTACCTCTTGATACAGGTTTCCTTACACATGATGTAGCACAGAGGGCACATATTGCAGGAGCACACTGCACGCACAGGCAGAACATAAACAGAACGGCTAAGACCATCCCAATGACTATCAGAATCTTCCATCCCCAGGCAGATATCAGTTCCCAGAACCACCCCATTAAGGACCAGTCTCTTTTGTCCACATGAATGGACTCAGAGATCTTATGCAATTTGGAGATGGCCTGGTATACTGTCGGAGAGTTATCTGGGATGAAGATGCAGCAACTGGATTGGATCACCTTACATACCCCACCACGATCTGCAAGTATGACATCTAGGGCAACCCTGTTCGGAAGAGTCATAAGGCGGTCCGACTGGAGCTCCGCAGTCAAGTTACTAAGGGCACCAGCCGTTTCAATCACGGCGGATTCAACTACCCTCGTCAATTGGCGAATGTTCTTGTTGTTCACCATAGGCCCCCAAAACGGCAGAAAACCTTTTGCGAAATCCCCAAACTCCTGTTCCGCAGTGTCGTCTTTACTCACAACACCCCTAACTGTCCTTGTCCTATGGTAATCTGCCGCGGCCGTGTAGGTGGGTGGCAGCAGGAACGAGATAAAACATGTGCCCGAAAAGTCAGGGGGCAGCCATGTATATGCTCTATCATGGCAGATGAAATATGTACCCTTAGCTGCTAAGAATGAAGGGGAGGTCTGAGACGAGAAAACATATGTTTCGGTACAGACGCTCTTTCCTAGCTGAGCTCTGGGGTTTTTGCCATTTCCCTGCAGACATAGGTGACCCTGATGGGGTACTATCCAGATTGGGGAGGACTTCTTTGCTCGCTGGCTCTCACTCAAGGAAATTTCATAGTTTGTTATATTCCATCTACTGTAAGCCTGCAATTCGTCTCTGGGAATCGTTCTATACGTGTCGATATCTCTACTCATATTTCTGATTCCCGCAACTAGTGCCTTGTTGCTCGAGTTGCTTCCTGTGGAACGTGAGGAATATGGTTCGAGGGCAAATAGGAACATTGTTTGAAATGCCCACAGAGAACCATAGTAGCTAAATGGCAAGACAAAATAAGGGATACCTTTATCTGTCGTGTGCGGCATAAGTCCACACACCCAACAATTTGTCGTGTTCACTACAAACTGGTGTTGGTGTAGGAGCTGAACGAATGAGTTATTTATAAATTCTAATCTCCTAGAGGACTCATGTTCGGGCAGGGGGTGAAAAGAATGCGAGGAAACAGTAGGAGGAGGTATGGGCTGTGTAGTGGGTGCAAATGAAACTCGAAAGGTGTATAAAGCATAGCCAATTAAAAACATCATTATACTACACAACATAAAAATGCATACTATTAAAAATCGTGTTTTTGCCATTACAGTGCATATTCTGGTTTCAAAGTTCGTTGATCTGGCAGGTCTCTCTATGTTGGGAAACTCCATCCTCCCTAATTTGCTGCCCGCGGTGGGAGGTTGTTTCTGCTAAGGAGTGCTTCTGTCAGTCCAGGGTAACTCTCTTGAACCGACCAGAACTGTCGACCTAACCGTCTCCAGCTGCACTCCAAAGACTGTGGCAACCGCGACCCTAGCAGCACAACCGGATGGCGGTTCAAAAAAAACTAAAATGAGCAAGTTTCCTAGATGAGAGAGCTGCACAATAAAAAGTAAAAAAGGTTTATTTGTCCATAGTCATAGGTCTCAGCCTCAAATTATAACGATTGGTACCAGGTGCCGTTTGGTCTTGAAACAGAAGTTCAGGCTCTGTAGTGTCCAATCGCATTGACGGTGGCGCAGATCCTTGCAGAATGTCGTCACTTTCGCGTACAGAGTTTGTTCCTTTTATCTGTGCATCACTAAAGAGCAAGAAGCGAGGCAAAGTCTCGGTCTCAGAGTCAGCAATCCCTTCCTGGACCCGCTGGTCGTAAGGCAGAGGTAACGGGACCCTCTTGCAATGGGTCCCGTGGATCCAGTTTTTCTTTCCTTCCACTCGAACCGACGATCTTGTGGAGAGGATAACTAGGTGGGGACCGGTCCAGCGGGGCTCATCATTCTTTGTCCGCTGGAAGTTTTTCACGAGGACATAGGTTCCAGGATCGATAGGGTGTCCTGGAGCTTCAGAGGCCTGAGGTAGGATGTCGTGGACCTGTTGGTGTAAAACACGCAATTTAGCCGTCAATTCATACAGATAGTCAAGCAGTACAGGATGCTCTATTTCACTGAACCTGGTGGGCCTTGGCACTCCCCATATGTTGGCCGGGCGGCCGAACACAATTTCATGTGGACTAAGTCCCACTCTAGAGTGAACAGTCATTCTTGTGGATAGGAGTGCCAAGGGCAGGGCGTCAGGCCATTTAAGACCTGTGCTTGCTTGAATCTTGGCCAGTTTCAGTTTTAAAGTGCCATTATAGCACTCTACTAGTCCAGCTGATTGGGGGTGATTTGCAGCGTGGAACTTCTGTTGTATGCCTAGCCCCTCACACACTTTCTTCCTCACTCGTCCCACAAATTCACTTCCATTATCACTCCAAACCATACTAGGCATTCCAAACCTAGGGAAGAATTCCTTGACAAGGGCTTTAGCTGTGGATAAGGCAGTGTTGTCCTTAAGGGGATATGCTTCCACCCACCTGGAGAAGGCACAAACAACAACGAGTACGTATTTCAGATTGTTGCACCTTTCCATGTGGATGAAATCTAGCTGCAAAACCTCGAACCGATACGTTGGAGGCGCAAAATGACCAGCTGGAGTTGGGGTTCCTCTACCAGGGTTGTATTTCAGACACACCATACAATTCTTGACCACATTCTCTGCACACTTAGGGATCCCAACATTTTGCCATACTGGAGCCAACAACTTACAGATCCCTTTCACGCTAATGTGAGCCATTCCATGAGCCATTGTCACCACGGCAAGCACATACGCATCGGGTAACAACCATCTCTGATGTTCTGACAATTCGACCCAACAACCATTCGCATCCAATTTACCCTTACTTTCTCTCCATTCATTCACCTCTTTCTCTGTGGCTTCGGCTTGGATAGACTTCACACTCTCAATCGCATCTTCACACATACCAACATCACCAATCCATCTCGCAGGGCCTGCAACATACATTCGGCTCATTACATTCCTTGCAGTTTCTTTCGCGACTTCATCCGCAAATGCATTTCCACGACCAACATCATCCGTCACCTTTTTGTGTGCACTGCATTTCACAATCGCAACTTGTAATGGCAAAGTCAGTGACTCGAAAAGCTTATTTACTAACTGACCATGCTGGATCTTAGCATCATGCGAAGTCAGGAACCCACGTTCTCGCCACAAACGTCCAAAACTGTGAGCCACGCCAAAGGCGTATTGGCTGTCCGTGTACACATTCACTCGTTTCCCTTTTGCCAAAACACATGCTCTTGTAAGTGCAATCAACTCTGCTGCTTGCGCGGAATTGTGGGGGATACGTGCAGCTTCAACAATAGTATGCAACGTCGTTACAGCATATGCTGCAGTCGTATCGCCATTCGGCAACTTGAAACATGAACCATCAACCTATAAGGTATCATCACATTCAGGAAGAGGAGTGTCCTGTAAATCTATTCTCCCTCTTGTCTCTTCTTCTGTCCTAAAACAGCACTCATGTTCCTCGACTTCATCTGTCTCTACTGGAATGGGCAATAACGTGGCTGGGTTTAGTGTGTCGCACATCTTTATATGTACATGACTTGCTAACAGTGTCAGCTCATAACTTGACAATCGAGCACTAGTTAAGTGCTGTGTCCTTGTTCTGTTTAGCAAAATGTCTACTGCATGTTTGACCATGACAATTAGCATGTTATTCATTACTAACCCAGCAGACTGTCGAATACAGACAGCTGCTGCCGCAGTGGCTCTCAAGCAACTTGGCAATGCCTTAGCTACCGGATCTAGAGTCGCTGAAAAGTATGCGCATGGACGCTGTTTGTCCCCGAAAGATTGTGTCAGAACTGATAAAGCACAACCTTCTTTCTCATGGACATACAATGTAAAAGGCTTACTGTAGTCGGGGGTACCCAACACAGGAGCCGAACACAATGCATCACGCAATTTGGAAATACTTTTCTGACACTCTTCAGACCACGGAATGGGTTTCGGTGTATCTTTACGAGTTAATGCTACCAAAGGTTTGGCCAATAAGGAGAAATTCAATATCCATTGCCTGCAATATGATGTAATGCCCAAGAAAGCACGCACTTCTCTCTGTGTCCTTGGGACACTCAATCTTGCAATTGCCTGAATTCTTTCTGGGGTCAGTTTCCTTCCCTCCTTCGATAAGAGGTGACCTAGGTAGGTCACTTCTTGTCGACAATATTGCAACTTTGAAAGAGAGACTTTGTGGTGCAGATCACATAAATGACGCAACAACGACAATGTGGCTTCCCTACAAATATCCTCAGTATCTGCAGCTATTAGCAAATCATCGACGTACTGAATAAGGGTAGCGCCGTCGGGTAAAACGATCGTGTCAAGCTGCGATTTCAAGGCCTGACTGAATATTGATGGACTTTCACAGTAGCCCTGAGGAGCGCGTTTGAAGCGGAAACTTCGGCCTCCTAAATTGAAGCCAAAAATATCTCTGCTCTCCTCGGCAATCGGGATGCTGAAGAAAGCATTCTTTAAGTCAATCACCGAGAACCAAGTGGCTGAAGCTGGAATCATAGTCAATAGGGCAGTGATATCAGGGACGACTGGAAATTGTGGCACAACAATCTTATTGACCTCTCTAAGATCAATCACAAATCGGTACACAGGTGGCTGGGAAGGATCAGTACGCTTCAGAACCGGCAGAACAGGACTATTACTGATGTTGCCTGCTGTCTCCTCAATGACATCTTTCTCAATCAGATCATAAGTGATCGCTAACAACGCTTTTTCACCTTCACTAGAGATCTTGTATTGGGGAATGCGTGGCATTCTAACATTAGTTTTCAATGTTATAACATATGGCGCTATTTCCAAGAGACCCACATCATTAGAGCCAGTAGCCCAAAGTGTATCCGGAAGAGAAGACAATTCTGCTGGGAGCTTTTCCCTTGACATGTACATTGGAGAAACCACTTTCTTACCCAGTGTAAGCTGTACTCCCGAAGGAGAACAGTACAAGGTTGCATACAATCTTTTCAACAGATCCAATCCCAACAAGTTTTCGCCACAACCTGTTGTGAGAATAAGGGGTGCTTCTAATTCACATGGCCCAACAGAAAGGGACATAGGACTAGAGATCGGTTCCTAACCGGGGCGCCAGAAAAACCTACTGAAACATTCATTTCGCCAGACAAAGGTGCGCCAGGGAGTTTTGAGTGCATAATAGAACTCTTTGTAGCACCAGTATCTAACAGAAAAGGCTCTGACACACCTGATGTAATCACCTCAACATAAGGTCCGTTCTGATCTACTGGAACTGTTACAACTCCCTCTCTTTGTCCATGGCTGTCCTAGCAATCATACATAATCGTTTTCTGCATAGTAGTCATCAGCATAGTACTGAGCTGTCCTGGCGAACACGTTATTCTGCTGGTCAAAACTATTCATAGAATTCTGAGGCGGGAAAGAAGGAGCATTCTGGGGGAAATTTCCACGGGCCCTACCTCTAGGAGCCTGTTGAACACCTCGACCTCTTGCACCAGAAGCACCATTCATACGTCGTAACAAAACCGGACAACTACTCTCGAAATGACCCTCTTCCTTGCAATACGCACACTGATTCGGTCCATACTGTAAACGTGGTTGAGAAGACTTGTTTCTTTGCGAGTTTCTCGAATACTGCTGGGGTTGCTGATAGTCACGCTGACTAGTAGTACTAGGTGGATAAGCTTGCTGTAGAAGGACTATAGTTTTCAATTCCTTAGTCTTTTTATCCGCTTTCTCTAGCTCATCTTTGCGCCGATTTTCATAGTACTGGGCCGTAGCTAAAATCTGTGCTGATGTGGAAACGGCCCAAGCACTCTCAGAATCCTTCAACTTATTACATAATTCAGGAAGCAAATTATGTACAAATTTGTCAACAAACAATCTCTGGCCACCCTCAGTAGCCATATCCTGACCACTATTATCGACGAAAGTCTCCTCGAACTGCGTGAAAAAGTCGGACACAGTCTCATCTTTCTTCTGCTTGCACGCAGACAACTTGTCCCAATTCACACGCAATTCGGGCATTAAAGTCTTAATATACGTACCTACCAGGAAGTTCTGCTACTAAAGGCTCAGGTTTAGCACCACCAACTTGTCTAGCATCAGCAGTTGCAATATTAACCCATGTGTCACCTAACTCTTGATCATGATCTGTATGACGAATCTTTCCCCATAAAGGCTGTGGAACAACATTTCCAAACAACATGTCTATATCGGCTAAATTCATGATGCAGGAGCTCGCAGTCTGTGATAACTCCTTATAATATCCTGCAGGATTTTTACGGGGATCAGGCAATGTCTGTTTAAGAGCCAAAACTTCAGATCTCTTCCAAGGAACATGTACCCACACACGCTGAAAATGCGGCGGAATGGCTGGATTAGCATTTGCGTCACCTTCCCTCCAAACTGGGGGAACCTCTCTCATGGGATACTGTCGCGCCTTTTTCCTACCTGGTGCGTCACATTCAGATAGTGATCTGGAAGTGCCCCCTCTACTCCTATAGGATAATAATGTCGCAACCGCTTGTTCAACATCGGTGCCCACAATCATGCCCTCCGCGAACCTGAACCGCACAAGGTACAACTCAGACAGATCGTGTTCCGGATCATTTCCCTTCAGATCTTCGCGGAGAAGTACACACATTTGTTCAAAAACATATCTCTGTTTCGATGCTTCCCATTGACGGAAGACTTCTATAATAGACTCTTCATCATGTCTTGCAGTATCGACAACCCATTTGCGCGCTAACTCATCCAATAATTCTCTCTCCCGATAGTCAGGCAGTTGACTCCGCAACTGTCTTCGTTCTGAGTTAGGGGTCGTATTAGGCGACCCAAAGAAAGGTGAGAAAGGTGAGAAAAGGCCAGTAACAGTGTTTGTTACTCTCTGTCGAACAGAAGGAAAAACTGACGGAAAGGCATAAGCGCCGGAAAAGACAGGCTGATGTAAAGCAGAGGTGGAGGCAGTAATAGAGGAAGTATTAGGATAAGCAGTTGGAGCAGTAGGCGAAGTCGTAGGAAAAACAGATGGAGTAGGTAGCAAAGGCGGCGACCCTTGAGAGGGCTGCGCCGGAGCAGTAGGAACCAGCTGAAGAGGAGCTGTGCTTGTGGTAGAACCTGTGGACCAACAATGGGAGGTTGTTGGGGTGCTGTAGCACTCTGCGCATAAGGCGGTGGTGAACTCAGTAAATGAGACATTAAAGGATCTTTATCGAGTTCTTCTTTTGAACCTCATCCTTTACGTGGCAAAACTGGATAGACCTTGTCTACCGCTAACTTCCTACTTCTAAGTGTTTGTTCACTCTCTTGCTCTTCCTCATTATCCCTGAACGCCACGGCAGCTTGTACCATCGACATACCTTGTTTATTTTTCTTTGCTAATTTCATTTCTTTCTGTTTGGCTTCTTTGCGCCATAGGCGAAAGGAATCAAACATCGCCGGCCGGGCTTTCTTCTTGAAAAGTTTTACCTGCAGATTATCTAAAATCTCTGTGTCAAAGCTACCATATTGGGGCCATTTTAAGACACCATTGTTTCTGGTGTATCGGATCCACACTTCATTATATGTGATAGGGCCTACGCCATGCTTCACATAGAGCTCATACGTTGGAGTTCCAATCGGAGGAACCGGACACGAGTCTTCCAATCGGGAGTCCCTACTACAACCAAGACAAAACAAATTTCCAAGTCTGCTAAGACCAGGCATCTTCGCTCTCTAGTCTGGCTTCAAACTGCAAAGGATTATCGAATACGATAGTCTCGTGAATACACGAGGCCTTCGGCTTTGGCGCTTGCAAGTTCCAAATCAAAGCGTATCCGAAGGATACCAAACAAAGAACCAAACTAAGGACTGGGAGACGCTCCACTTATACTTAACTGAAGTATCGATGATCGATGACGTCACCAGAAGACTCGTCTATCGTTTCGCTCTACCAATCATCAAGGGTCCAAAACAGGGCGATAGTCAGGGCAGCAGTCCTTCGTAGCCGTCGGGACGTGGGGAACCTCGCAGCAAAGACCTTCGGAACCACGTCGACATACAGGGGTCGCTGAAGTGGCTGGCCGTCCTCCGGAATTTTCACTCAAAGCTCCTCACGAACCTCTGGCTTGGACCGGTACCGCTTGATACCGCCCGAGTTGGGTGCCAACTGAGGTACCGGGTTTTTATGGACCCGGCGGTGCCAGGGGAAACACCCAAAGACCTTGAGTCCTTCCTGTTTTGGACCACAGAAACACAGTCTTCTAGGTGATGGCAAAGATCGTATTTATTGGCTGCAACCAGTAACAGGTATCCTAGAAGTACAATAGCATGAAGCGCATGTATGTTCTCAGGAGACTGCTCGTTTTTACAGAACCAGCCTTCTCTTTTTATACAAAATATTGAGCTTCAGGCAAGAACTCCTTGTTTTACAGTTTGACCATATACATATTTTCACTACAAAGAAAAAGCAGAGTCACGATGACAAGCCCACATTTCAGTCTGTCCAGTTCGTGATAGATTACCCGGCAAGGCCCAGAACTTTCATCAGATATCGACAGACCCCTAATAAAATCGGGCACCTCCTCCTTGTAAAACAGGTCATAAAGAAGAAACAGGGAAAGGTGTGTGTGAGATAAAACATAGCTTGTATGCGATGAACGGTTTATGACATGTTATGCCTTGATACTAATCTTGTTCGGCCATTGGGAAAGGAACTGCCCGAACAGGTTTGGCTTGAGGCAGTGGAGTCAACTCGCCCAGGTCACAGAGGAGTCAGCAAAGGTGTACGTGTCCTTTTAGATCGAATTCGGCCTTTGGTCGTTTTGACTAGGTAAGGGCAATCACAAAATGGATGCCGCTCACAGAATGGAACCCGAGGGTTCAAAGACGAAAACTACGATTTCAGGGTGATTGCATCACTCGATCATGACGCAAATGTTGATGTATAGTATCCCAATCATTACCGGTCTGCCGATACCAAAATCGTCATGGTACGATGATATTTATGACACGGATGCAGAGCTTCGGTACCACACAATAGCGGGGTCCAGAATTTTCAGTACCACACTGGCCGTCCGACAGCCAACCTATTGCCACATCCTCCAAATAGCTAAAAATCTCCACCGCCGATGCTATCGGTTGTGATTTGTATAGTGCCCCGTGAGTGTCAACAAAGCCTTTCAGAATGTCCGTGGCTTGTGTCTGTAATGTACCATCCCTAGACTTGATGCGCAGTATAGCCGTGTGTCCCTTGCCCTCGCATATTTTGGTTGCCAGTACGCCGCCAGGTCTACCGCCCTCACCGAAAGATCTAGCCGTGTGTTTTCGATCTATATACTTTATTTCATCGTCAACAAATGTTTGATGTTCTGTGTGTATTAGACGCAGTTCCCCCAGTAGGGTGATATCGTGAGTGGTCTCAAAGGCCATTTCTCGCTCCTTCATGCGCGTCTCGCAGCGCTTTATCTGTTGCCTAATGTCCTTTAATATGCCTATTGTAGTGCTCATGCACACGCCCCGTATTGTGGCCTTAAATGCCTCCCATAACAGCCCTGGATCCTCCACCACTGGTACATTTATCTGAAAATATTCCCTAATCGCTTTATTGATGGTTTTAGCGTAAACATTATCAGCTAGAGCACGTGAGTTGAACCTCCAGTGAAACGGGGGTGGTGCGTAATGCGGTATCGTGAGTTTTAACAATACAGGGTTATGGTCTGACAGTGTTCTAGGTAGGACGCGCAAGTCCTGTGCCCACAGTGCAATGCTATCCGTGCCCAGCCAGTAATCCAAACGTGACCAACTATTGTGGATCGCTGAAATGTGTGTGGCCCCCGGTGTGTCAGGGTGTCTGTGTCTCCAAAGATCTGTTAACGACAGGTCCGTCAGCATATGAACAAGTTTCGTCCTTGCCTGCTTGTGCTGTTCCGAGGAGTGTAAGGAACGGTCTACACCATCCACCATAGCCACATTCCAGTCACCCCCGCATATGATGTGTGTGTTTGTGAGTGTCTGTAAATGCCCCCACACTTCTTGAAAAAATTCGGGTGCATCCACATTCGGACCGTACACGTTAAGGAGCGTTAGTCGTTGCCCACGTAATGTGCCGGACACAATAACATATCTCCCATTGGTGTACTGTGAAGTTCACACCCCTCCGGATCAGTGTGCTCACCTCTCTCGAATAAGAGGAGTAAGTAGCAGTGTAGGACGACTGCGCCCAGCGTTTGCCTATGTGCTGATGTGTGTTAGGTGCGATGTATGTCTCCTGCAGCACAGCCACATCTATGTCCCATCTATTTAGGTAGGCAAACACCTGTCTTATTTTCTTTGGTTGTGTAAAGCCTCTGATATTCCACGTGAGGAAATTTAAATGTGTTCTACCTGTACCTCTACCTTCCGGAGTCATCGATAAGGCCATTGAGTCCAAGCTAGCAACAACTTACAATCATGATCAGAATCCATACGCACTGCAATGTGTGCGGTCACGTGTGACCTATTAGCCCCTTGCCATACAAAACACAGGAACTTGACATTGTCATGAAAAATACCCCTACCCCTCCCCCCACCCACTCCAGCAACCCAAATCTGCCCTTCTGAAACATACCCTTCAACCTAGAGAACTTCAGAACAATTCCCATCTTAACAGAACTTACGTGGGGGGATACCCTTGCGGAGGTCCGCTTGGCGCACAACTCAACACCCAACTTAATGGATGCGGACGACTCACTTATCGATCGATTCACACATGTGTGGTATGGCTGGCTGCCCCTATCCCACCCACCACCAACAGGAACCTGGATACAGTCTGTGAGTAGTAACATCAGTGACCTCGTAGAGCATGACAGTCCAGCATGAAGATGCCAGCGATTTAGGGGGCTTTGTGTAAGGCTGATAACAAGGTATACAGTGTGCACATATATCTCACCCGGTCATATCGAACCTTCCGTATTATGACACTGCGTGAGGCCGTAATGGCCGCACCACAAATCACAGGTCATGTGCTCCTTTGCCATTGTTCACCCTGGTCCTTTCGTCAAACGGGCAGTGGTCTACAGGACGCATAGGAGCGTGAAACATTATCATGCAGAGTGACAGAGTCCCGAGTGGAGCGGGACAGTATAGAGGGCATGTGCAGACCCATTGGCCAGCACTAACAATCAGCCAGCAAGGCACTTCCTCATTACATCAGAAGTAAGTTAGGGTCGTAATGCAGATATGCCAGTGATGTGCAACCCATAGCGATAAAGGGCCCTCTGGAGGCTAGGATTAATGCATAACAACGCCTTGTTAATGAGCGTAGCAATGATACAGTTCTCATGGCTACACAGTGGGCCAGTCTCTAGTCCTGTCACGTCCAGCGGCCTCCAACGATTACACCCAAAGCAATAGTTTGCATATCTGACAGCCCTTTGAAACAGTTAGTGCAGGCCACGGAAATTGGCAGTCGATGCCACCTGGGGTTTGCACGCCGTGAACATGACCGTACCAGTTATTGGGAACATCAAACCACAAATGATCAGAGATCGTCTTACCACAATTTTCGCGGGAGTACTGCCTATCTGTCCATCCCCCTCAGTCGGAATCCGGTTTCTGTTCCACTCGTGCATTAAGTTTATTCTGTTTCATCACCTTTTTCACAAATTCTTGCGTGGCCTTAGGGGTCGACAGCAGTACAGCTTTACCTTCCCAAGACACACGTAATTTGCCGGGTATAACATGGAGTAACTGATGTTGAGATCTCGGAGCTTGGCCTTCACAGACGCAAATTCTTTCCTTGCTTGCTGTACCGCTACAGTGTGGTCCGGGTAGAATTCTAAAGTGTTACCTTGATGGGTGATCGTTCCCTTCTCACGTGCGAGCCTCAAGATGGTGTCCCTGTCACGATAATTAAGAATTCTCGCCACTATGGGCCGTGGTGGAGCTCCCGGCGGTGGACAAGGCGCGAGGGATCTGTGAGCCCTCTCAACTATGAAGATCGGAGATAGCGCGTCTGCACCGAAGAGATCTTTGCACCACTGTTCTATGTATACCTCCATGCGACCGGTGTTTGTTGTTTCCGGAAGGAAGGCCAGTGATACACACATTATTGCGCCTGGACCGCGCTTCCAATTCCTCCTCCTTCGCCTTTATCACTTCCAACATGCGTTCCATGCCGGCGCATTTGTTGGTCGTGGCGCGCGACTCATCTTCTACTGTTGATATCCTGGTTTCGGCCGTTTCCAACCTCTCGC
Source organism: Lissotriton vulgaris (assembly GCF_964263255.1). Classification (NCBI taxonomy): domain Eukaryota; kingdom Metazoa; phylum Chordata; class Amphibia; order Caudata; family Salamandridae; genus Lissotriton; species Lissotriton vulgaris. The sequence continues at coordinate 1,362,672,548 of NC_141685.1, read as the reverse complement.
CATGTTTTTCCAGTTTGTCAGACATGCCGTCCATCGTGCATGTCAAGTTGTCCAATTTGCCGTTAATGTCCTGTAAGTTCGCCTGAATGGAAAGCAGTATCTTCTCCATATTGTTACTCGGCGCCAGGTCGGTCGACACCTCGCCGTCCGCCATCTGCTCCGTGGGTTTAGGTGCTTTTTTGCTTTCAAATGAAATCTTTTGCTGCTGTTTGTCTGGCTTAACCATCTTCACTGGCAGTGGTGGTCTTGGTTCCACAGCCTGAAGCGAGGACCTGGTGATCCTGGTTGATGCCGCCGTCGTTGCTGCCAAGCGATATTTAACTATGTGCACCGCGTGCAAATCAGGGTCCCTAGCGCCGCCGCTCCCGATGTCCAACCGAGGCGTGGTTTGAGCTGCCTGGTGGGGTGCAAAGTGTTATCTTGTAATGGGGCTGAGGGGGGCACCACTGCAATACCCAGCAGGATGGCTGATCCCCACGATGTTTGTTTAAGGGCGAGCAGCCTTCAGCCCTGATGAATCATTGGACGCTGAGTACAGTGTTGGCTTTATCAGGTGCATGAATGGAGCGACACGGCGCATCAAAAGCCACTGCAAGTCCGTATCCTCCCAATGGCACCACAGCGAATCGTCCTAGTCCGTAGGCTTCGCTTGCATACAGGGTTGACCAGTCCGTGCGTTTTCGCGCCCTTTCATTGCCATAGCGCCTGGCGAAGTATCGCCTCCTGGGCCGCGAAGCACCGCGCGTGCTCTGGACGCCACTGCCGCCTAAACATCCAAGGGTTGGTTTACAGTGAGCAGTCTTCCCCCAGTCCCACATATCACGTTGGTCGTATAGTAAGTGCAATGCTCGCCTGCCGATCACAGGTTACACGGGCGCTGCCATTTTGCCTCAGTGCATTCCCGGGCGCTTAAAGGAGCCGTACCCCAGCCATTACGGTCCGGCACTGAATCCATACCTTCCGGTGCTCGTCTCAGCCCGCATGTCACAGCCCACACGTACAGCGCTAACGGTGTTGCTGGTCTCCGCGTTGCTTACTTCGGAGTTCTGGGCTTGTACGAGTCGGCAGCAGACGCGGCGACCGCAATCTTGAATCGCCGCACAGTCCCACTCTCTTTTGTCCGCAGTTTTCTCTACTCCACTCGTGATATTGGCGTTCAAACTCGCTTTCTCACCATCCTGATGTATTCACACGTCGGGGCCATATTCCGTCGGCGACATTGCAGGCCTCGGGGCGAGCACAGACCGCGTTTCCTTCGGTTGTCCGGCGGAGCTGCGGTCTCACCAAGCCATTCCGCTGTGCGCCCCCTAGCGCCTCATTTCAGGTAGAAACTGTATTGTTTAGAAGGAGTCACACGAGATTTCTTGGGTAAAGAGCAGAGTGAGCACTTCTGGTAGCAGCACACTTGTACATAGCCAGCTCACCTTTATTCACTGTTTCTGCATCTTTGATCTATTACTCACAGATAGAAATATTTCACTCACACCTATCTTCTACTTTAGAAGGTGATAAACACAAAGTGCTATGGATGTGAAATGCCAAAATGGTAAGCAAGCATAGCATGTAGTTACTTGTACAAATGGTTTTTAAAATGTTTAGTACCTTGAGATGTGCAGCGTTACATGACTTCCGTCTCTGTGAAACTCATGACAGTCTACATTTTTTGACAATGGTCTTGGTAATGCTGATCTTTTTTATTATATTTACAGTATCCATATAAACTACTTGAAGAAGTAACACCACCAGAACACAGGGATGTCTTCAACATCCCCACCTTAGCAGCTGAGAAACATTTGAGTCTTCTTTAAAATACCATACCATCATGTTCATGTTCCTTCTCTCTCAAACTATGTTTCTTCCATTCTATCTTCACAAATCAAAGTAAATTTGCAAGATATCACAGGAATAACTGCCTGTGGAAAATGCGCTCCATTCTCAGAAACAAAGGAATTCTTTACGATACTAGCAATGAGTGAATGGTGTAGCAACTCAATCTGTCTCTCATCCACTGGAACCCTTAGAGAGCTACAGCTGATCTCTTAATTTCAAAGCTGGTTTTAGTGCACAGTGTAAACAGACAGAGGTGGAATCTATCTCCTGCTGGAAACAGGGATTAATTAAAACAATCATCCTTCTGACTACTAGACTAACCTCTTCTGTGCGAGACGAGAACAAAAAACACAGGGTTGATCCTACTTGTGGACGAGCAAAAAACTATGGGCTCAAAAATTCCATTTCACTCTAGGATCAAATTTAGCCCCACTTCTAAATTAAGCAAAAGATTCGGCTGGCATTGGCTTTGAGCAAAGAATAAAAAAATATTTTTCTCTTAAAAAATTGGTCACTCCCAGATTTCGCAGGTGCAAGTGGGGTGGCTGCTCCTTCTCTTTGGCAGCCGTAAAACTCTGCAAATCTTTGCGCCTTCCGATTTCCAAGGCAGACTCACTTCCGGTCTTTAAGAAGCTCTTAAAGTAATGGGGCCAGATGTACGACCCATTTTTGCATGAGCAAACGGGTTATGGACTCATTTGCGCATGCAAAAACAAATAGGGCCATGTACAAACCCTATTTAGCAAGTTGCAATTTATTTGCAACTCGCTAAATAGGATTTACAACTCACTATCGGAAGGGGCATTCCAAGAGTGCCCCTTCCTAATTGCGACTTGCTACCTTATGTAAGAATGTTTTGCTACTGCAATTGCAGTTGCAAAACACTCACAATTTACCACCCTCTTCAAGAGGGTGATAAAACACTCTCAAATGGGAATGGGTCCCCAGGGGACCCCTTCCACTTTGCAATTGCAGGGGAAAATGAAAACTTTATATGTTCTTTTAAAATACATCCAGTTTTCCTTTAAGGAAAACGGGCTGCATTAAAAAAATGCTTTATTGAAAAGCAGTTTCAGGCATGGAGGCCTGTTGAGCTGAGCAGGCCGCCATACCTGAGAAGGCCAGCCATTCCTATTGGGGTTGCAAACTATGAGTGCCTCATGAATATTGATGAGGCATGCTATGTGCAACCTCATTGGGAATGACAAACAGTGTCTCTGACACTGTTGTACATGGCATTTAGCGACTCACAAATTGCGACTCGCAATTGAGAGCAATTTGCGAGTCACTAAATGCCCGGGTCGTACACCAGGCCCCTGTTTATTTGCCTCCTAGCAGGTTGTTGGTGCTTACTTCTCCCTGTTCACTTAGCGCCTTGACATTAGCTGGTATAAGTGCGCTTTATAAATACTATCCTATCCTATTACCTAGGATCAACCGGTTATTGGTAATGCCCACAGTTTGCTATTTTAGAGAAAAATAAATCAACTGTTTTACATGTCTAAATAGCCTTCTTGTTTCCATTCTCTCTATCTATCAGCTTGAGAACATGATCAAAATGATGAAAAGCACTCTCAGGTTTTATGAGTTCATACTTTCTACATAGAGCGAGGTAAGATTTTGATGCTTTTTTCTGTCAAAAAGAGAGAGCGTGAGTACTATCTAATTGAAAGAATCACACAAATAACCGTCACTATTCAATGAGGTCGCTGGAATGTAATGTAAATGTAAGGTGGATTTGTAGAGCAGTGCTTGTCACCCTAGAGGGTATCCAGGGGCTTCTTCCATACAATAATGGGTTTGCTTTACTTGCCAAATAACCCACCCTATGATACACACTTTGCAGTTTTCCACAAAGATTTGTTTTGCTACTTTAGAAGGATCAAAAATCACACATGGTGCTGCGCCGTGGCAAACGTTAACTACTCGCCTGATTGTTTGACCCGTGTTAAATTGGTACTAGAGAGGCAGAACATCTTGCGAGAATAGCATTAATGTGTGATGAAACAGCAAAATATTATTGTCACAGAATGCACTACATTTGCTGCATCATTTTCACTGTGTTCCATAATTTGGCCTTCCAAATGTGTCTCTGAATATCAATATTGTGAAGCACTAATATCATTGACAAAAAATCGAGAGACAAAATATCAAAAGGTATGTGTATAGATTTTCTGCACCTAATTCCACATCGGTGTACCAAAAAAACATACACATATATCTTCATTTATGTGGCGTTAAGAATGGCAAATGTATACGTTCCTCTATGCATTTACCATTCATTATTTTGTCCCTCGATATTTTGTCCACTCTTTTACTGTGCCACAATATTCTTGTCCTATATATTCAAAAATACAATCGCCCCTTCATAGTTTCAGAATTCCAGAGCCACTTCTGATAGAAGACCTTTGATTAATGTTTTAAATTACATTACAGTTGGGTGTGTAGAAAAAGAACGAAATACAAAGGTTTTTAAGAGTCATGGGGAAAAATGTAATCAACATACGACATGGAGAGATTGAGGCTCAAATCCCATTGGTGCTTGAGGAGGAGCGATTCTGGGGTAGGGTCATTCAAGTCCTCATCATCAAAGAAACACTTTTATGTTGATTAAGATTGGGTGCAAAACCTTTTAAAAGAGAAAGACTTTGTTTATATGAATTCATTATGTGCATCACATGGGAATGGACCCCCAAGAGCTTGGCTGTCATCCCACTATGGATGCTTTGGGATTGCCACAGAAGAGCAAAATAATTCTGCAAATCTAGGTCAGATGCAAGGGGGACCCGATGGGTAAGTAACATTATCTGCCCCCTAGAGTCTAAGACTGGTGGTTATCAGGTTGCGGTCACATTGTTATAAATAATCTGTATGATTACAAAACACCTACTGGCTGTTTAAAGACTTCCAAGAGTGTTAGAATTCTGTGGAGTAGCTCCTGCATGGGAGAGGTTGTGACACTGGAGAAGAGACGACGCAGCTACTGGAGTACAATATTGTATGGCAGCACATTTTTATGAACTGTCTTACCTCTTGTTGTGTTTAAAGAGGCCCAATCTCTTCCCAGCTAACTCCCCCTTTACATTGGTTAAAGTTATTCAAGTTCTTTGCAAGCCAACGTTTAAAACAAGGTAAAAGATATTTTATGAGCCCATGGTACCTCCACGTTGCTTGCTAGACTGTAAGGATGGGAAATTGCCTACTTGACCAATCTGACCTTGTACCTTTCAACTTTCAGGTTCCAGACTAAATGCCATCTCTTCAGCTTTTGATTCTGACCACTGTGATTGATATCACTGACAACATTTATGGAGGATCCCTCGCCATTTCCTTTCTGAGAAACATTCAGTGCTGAAATGCCATATCCCACCAGAGGACTTGCAGAGAACATTTAGAAATCATTGAATAGTAAAGCTTCACCAGCTGTAGAGAAACATGAAGGTTCGACTTTTGTGATTTGGCGAAGAATGACGACAGCATCTCAACGGCTTAGAATCACCTCCAATGACAATGAAGTACTGCTTCCTCGAGTCTGGGGCTCCTACATCAAATCATTCTCCAATATCAGCCATGAAACATTGGTTCATCACAACTTGAGCAATATTAAGCAGTTAATAAATAGTTATTGTACAGCTATGATGAATATGAAATTGCTTACTATTTGTAAAGTAAATCTGACTCTTTAAAATAAATGTAATGTGAATGTTCTTACCCAGACCACTGAATGTAAACATTGTACATTTTTTGTTTTTTTTATGCATTTTAAGCACCCTTGGCACTAAATAAAAAAAATGAAGAAAACAAATATTCTTGCCTTTAATGAGAGCTATCGTATATTCTTGGCTACATGACTGGCATAATCCTTCAAGATAGAGTTTCAAAACTAAGTAGGTGTGGGGCATATTGCAACACAATGCATCACTCTTGAAAAATCACTCTAAGCAAGGTTTTTATGCAGAATTTAAGATTTGGATGGAACATGTTCCTTAAATCACATTCACAAATTTGAAACACAGGGACACACTGGTCTCGTCTATGAATTTGCTTGGCTCAGACATGTGCAAGAGAAGCAACATGAAGAAAATAATTCTGTTTATTAGCTGGGCACTAAACTTTGCTGCACTTGAGGAGTTTTTTTACTGAGTTTTTCGCACTCTGAGCTCCGCACAGAGCACGGAGATCTGAAAAAGTCTGCATAGTGGCATGATATGTGAGTGATACTTCTTAAACACTAACAGAATACTAAGCAAATACTTATTTGCTAACCATATAGTCTTCATTTACAATGCAGAACATTTAGTGAATACAAACAATTTAAATACTACTGGACTTTACCCAGACTACTATTAACATTCTAATCAAGCTGCATGCTAAATAGTAGCAGATTGTGAACCTTATTAGTTACTAAATATTAAAAAGATGTTCAAAGCATTTTGTGTCCAAACTGTTAAAGCTAAACCGAACGGTATGGCTAGGTTAATAATATATCATAATATTTACAAATAAACAGGTACACTAGCAGATACTTTCTAATTACACATGCATAGATTGGAGGATCTCACAACTTCCTCAATTAATATATTAGTATGAATTAATGGTCAAAGTATTTCAGCACTGATGACCGTTTGTTCATATGACTATTTGGTTTATTTTCAAAAGTCCTAAGATTACAATAAAGTAAAAGTATATGAATTTTTATCAGTAATACATTGAACAATCTCCACATACAATGACTGAGACGCATAGAAGCCCACCTTCATTTGTCACCCTTAAGTGCTATAATATTTATTTGGCTTGACCATTTGAACTAGCTTGTGCCTTCTTTTTTTTTAAACAAATTTTATTTGTCAAGTTGAACATACATTGCAGGGCTCTGCACCCCAGAGACAACTGCACAATTCAACCATACAGTGATAATGACTTTGACATTTAATAACCAAACACATATTAACAACTACCTCCTCCTCCCTCCTCCCTCCACCCCCCAGATCGCGCCAATTCCACATAAACCTGTCCACCACTTGGAGACACAGTAGGAAATGCTAGCCCCTCTGAGCCCTCCCACAATTTGCCCCCTGGTCTAAAAGTATGCATATGTATAATTCTGACAAATGTGCCTCTACCACCGGCGGCGGCGGTTCCAACATCAGACCCCGATAATCTCCCAACCGTTTCCAAATTTTGTAGTGTTTGCGCGGGCACCCCCTAGCAATCAAAATGGGTTGTTCTAGCCCCATACAGAAGTCCAGCCCATTCTTCCATGCAGCCACCGATGGGGCCCTAGGTGCCTTCCATGTCCTGGCAATATCCCTTTTTGCCAGTGTAAAGCCCAATTGCATGAGGTGTCGCTTATAGTTATTACCCCCTACCTCCTCCATAACATGCAGTAGGGCAAGCTGCAGCATGCGGGGGAGACCCCATCCCAGAACCTCAGAGAGGCTGGAATATACCCAACTCCAAAAGCGACTAAGAGACGGACAGTTCCAGAACGTGTGAATAAATGTGCCCTTCTCCCGATTACAGCGAAGGCACATAGAGGAGGCGATCAGCCCTGCCTTTCACAAACGCACTTTGGTGAAGTAGACCCTTTGTAGGTACTTGAACTGCACCAGCCGAAGGCGCATCGCTATTGCCGCCCCCGCGGGGCTGCTAAGGCCTCGGTCCAATCCTCCTCCTCCAATGTGCCACATCCTCCTCCCAAGCTTTCCGAAGCCTCTGTAGCGTGGGGTAGCAGTGATTGACCAGGGATTGGTAAATTCGAGAGATCTTCAGGTCAGTGAGATCTCCCATGAAGACCTTCACCGCTAATGGACTGAACTCCGGCAGTTACTCCAGGCCCTCTAAACTAGGGGATAGGGCATGCCTAAATTGCAGTAGCGGTAAAACTGGGATTTCGGCATCGAAGATTCCTTCTGCAGGTCTTTAAAAGATTTGAGAGTCCGGCCCCTTATGACATCACCAAGGACCGAGATACCTATTGCCATGCAACCCCGGAAACCCTGTAAGGCCGCTAGCTGAGGCAGAAGCCCATTGTCCCAGAGGGGGGGTCTCTCGAGTCAAAATGTTCCACCACCCCATGTGGCGTAGAGCTTGCCTCAAAATCAGAAAAACTGCTCGCATGACCGATGGCAGCGACAAATATAATATCATATGTAGGGAATGGCGCTCCATGAGCTGCCGCTCAACTGCATATGCCGGGCCGCCCTCGTCCCCGTACCACCACTCATTAAGAACCAGCAAGTGTGAAGCTTGATATTAAGAGAGGACATCCGAGGACGCCAGCCCTCCACAGTAGGTGGACAGGAAACATCTGCGCAAGGCCACCCGCACCTTTCCCCCCTCCCACAGGAACTGACCCAGTGGTGCGTTCACTTGCTTAAACCATCGGGGTGGGATCTGGTATGGATGGTTCTGCAATTGGTAGAGGAGCAGAGGAAGCACCACCATCCCGTATAGGGACAGAGGCATATGGGACCAGGACTTAAGATCTTCCCGAGTGCGTTCCCACACTGGGACCAGATTGCGTTCCCAGGAAATTGCTGGTATATCTGATAGAAACATGCCCAGGTATTGCAGCTCCCCCGCCGCCAGCTGGACCGAGGACTCCCACGCTCCTACTCCAGTGTGATCCCCTAAAATTCATAGTGTTGACTTATGAGGGTTCATATAGAGTCTTGGAGTGTCCCCAAAGATTTGCAGAATGCGCAATAGCCACAGCCCCGTCCTATCTATAGCCGTGAGAAAGAAAAGGACATTGTCCGCGTATAATGCAATCCTATCGAACAGGCCCGGTGCCCATTCAAATCTCCAGATCTGAGCGTCAATGCGCCCCCAGGCTGCCAGCGGCTCCATGGCAAGCGCAAATAAGTATGGGGACAGGGTGCAGCCCCGCCGTGTACCCCGCTTAATAGAGAAGGATGAAGAAAGTGCTCCCGCCACCCGCACCGACGCCGTCAGGTCTGCGTATAGTAGAGTTAGGTAGGAAAGAAAGCGCGGGCCGAAGTTGAGCCTTCGCAGCAAGGCAAAAAGGTACACCCAGCTCAGGAAGTCAAACACCTGTTCATATTGGCCAATTACAATGCAGCTGGCTCCTCCAGTTGCCCGCTGGCCGCCACATGTGCCCACCTACCTGGTCGCCCTCTGGGGCATAAACCCAGCCTGGTCGGGGTGCACCAGAGTGGAAATGTGGGGCAGAAGACAGTTGGCCAAAGCCTTGGCCAGAACCTTCGCCTCCACATTCAAGAGGGAGATGGGACGGTATGAAGCATGCTGCTCTGGGGGCCTACCTGGTTTGTGGAATACCACCACCTCCACATGTCTCCAGTCCGGGGGAGCGAGCCATCAATGGGGAATCCGTTGGGTCCCGGGCATTCCCGGGGTTGAGTTCTCCCAGCGCAGTACCCAACTCCTCATCTGTCAGTGGCAGCTCCAATTGTTTTCGCACCTCAACCAACACATCTTTAGACGGTAAATCATCGATAAATTTACCTATGACGGCAGCTAATTCATAAATTACAGCATTCTTTTGAAGCGTAAAGTTCCGCATAATAAGGAGCCAAGCTTTCGGCAATAGCCGCGGAGTCGATAATTGATTCTCCCGCCGGGCCGCATTGATACACTCTGCTACGCATCGCCAGCCAGGCTTGGTGGGCCTCATCCATTGAGAGGGCCGCATAATTTTGTTGTACCACTAACAGTTGCCACCTCACTGGGCCCCCCTCTACCTCCCGGCTCCTACGTTCAAGCACCTCTATTCCTGCCTCCACTTGCAGTAGTTCCTTCTTACGCTCCCTACGCGCTGCTGCACACCACGAAATATCCACCCCTCTCAGCATGGGTTTCAGTGCCTCCCACAGTGTCTCAGTACAGGAAACGGACCCCACATTAACAGTCAGGTAGTGATAGATAGCTTAACTCATGCTCTCCTTATATTCATCTTTCTACAGGTACCACACAGACATACGCCACCTAAACGGCTGTCGCCCTCGAACCATCTGAAGTGTAAGGGCCCCCGGGGAGTTATCCGACAGGCCCCAGGGCAGAATGTCCGCTGACACCACTGCACTCACTGTCACTCTGGGGACAAAGAGATAGTCAATTCTGGAGAACGGGTTATGTACTGCGGATAAATAGGTGAATTCCCGACTATCCCCATGGAGGCGCCTCCAGACATCCAGCCCAGCTTGTGCTTTCTGAACACGCACAAGCTGCAAATTATCAGGCGCAGGTAAAACATTGCAAAAATTTGGGCACGTACCCCTACAATATTTAATTTGCTCTTAACTTGCAGCAGACCCATACGCACAAAGCAGGTTCATTGATAGCTACATTTAAGGAACATTTTTCTTCAGATATTCATAAATCACAGCAGATCAAGCACTTCAAAACATCAATGCTTTATTGAAAACTGTGTCACATAAATATAAGTGTTAGGAATACTGGATGAGCATCACCTGGATGAGCAGCAGCTGCCTGAAGCTCAACTCTGAGAAAACAGAAGTCATCATCCTCAAAACCACCCCCTCCTCGTGGGACGACACCTGGAGGCCCGCCGCCCTCGAAAACACTCCCATGCCCGTGGACCATACCCGCAACCTCGCCATCATACTCAACTCCTTCCTGACCATGAACTGACAGATCTACACACATGATTCAACACCCTCTGCATACTCTGCAAGACCTTCAAATGGAGCCATCCTGAATCGAGGAAGACCGTCTTAAGCTATTGGGCGGCATACTTACCACACGTGAATAACATTATCGTATGGTTAGGTATTTACAATTCAGGGTAAATGCCTCTTATTTCTAGTTTTCAACAAGAAAACAACGCCCAACATAATTAGCCTCCAACACACCAAATTGCAAACGCTTTGCCTTTTTTCCCCCAGACATTTTTCCCTGATAAATTTCTGCAGGTTGACAAGTTACTGTTTTTTGGTGTCTTCTGAAGTACAACTCAAATACTGAACTCAAGGTAACCAATATGGATGGGAGAGCCAAGCACCACTCTCAGAAGTTCTTAAAGCTATTTCGGTTGATCCCACAAGATGTAATGCTGCACTGCCAAAGGAGACCTGAAAAAACTGAACTCTGCTGGGGCCAATCAGTATGCAATAGAAGGGTCTACCAATATGAGACTACTGCAACCCCACACAATTCTGCATAATCGCAGAGCTATATTAAAGCTGCTCGTTTCAAATAATCTGTTAATATTGGGATAAAGGATTTCAATTAAAAGACATCTTTATCACTTCGGAGGGGATTCGAACTGGACAAACGAACAGTGCTGTGGCTTTGTGGTGATGAACGTGACTGATTCGATCTACAAGGTCATTTCGAGGCAAGAGCACCAATTGGAAGCTCTGTGACACAAATAATACCAATTACTCTAGGACGTGTCTCACAGTCACTGAAGTATACTCGCCAGGGTAAAAAAAAACCTCCAACACAATTGATTTTGAATCTACAACCAAACCTTTAACCAGCAAAAACATGCCACAGAATATAGAACTCTACCACTTCAGCAACCAGGAGATCATCCCTTAAAAGAAAGGACCCATGAATCAATCTTATTCCTTCAATAGTCCGACTAAATCTGCAGGCCTGCTAAGTATCACGCATCAGGTGTTGTTAGACTAATGCATTTCAGTGTGGTGGTCCGCATCACCGCACTGAAATGGAAAGTCATGCATTTATATAGCGTCTCCTGGGCTCTCAAAACAAACAGGAGCGCTGTAAATTAACACTACAGGCAGAAAGCTGACAGCACTCGGAGCGCGCAGCTTGCAGGCTTGTTTGGGGGGGCTGGCTCAACTCGCACAAGGCTCAAGCAGGTGGGGTTACAACTTAACTAATTCACCTGTGCCGCGAGCGCGAGGTTGCGCAGACAGTTTCTGCTGAGTGCTCACACTGCGCATATTGCATCAGACTATTATGTACCATAACATGCCCACGCCGTCATCACCAACCCGTCTGCCACCAAAGTGACAGTGCATCAGCAGACACTGCAACCTGTAGCGTGTCCAGCAGCATTGAGGCCATTATCAATGCTGCGTTGGCACTGTCCTCGACTCGAGACCTGGACCACGGTCGGAGCTGTTTCAGGGGAAAGTCATCGCAGCAGGGTTGCCCAGCAGTCCGTGTAGTTGCGGCTACAAGGAGCAGGCTCGTTGGCAGCAACTGCTGCAAAAGTAAGTGTCTCATTACAAAATCCTACTTGCTTATGCTGCTGTTCGACTGTTTTCGGCGCAGTTAGCCACAGAGTTGTGGCATGGCTGAAATTCCTCATTTTTGGGCGACTAAGCAATAGCTAATTTTTGCTTGAGTGAGGCTGAGCTGCAGCAAAAACAGCACAATGGCGTCCGCTGTGTGGATGTCCATCCATGGCAGCCATTGCAGACACTCCCAGAACTGTGTCCGGGGATGTTCATGGCAGACAGTCCCAGGATTGTGTCCTCTCTGCCGAAGTCTCCCTTGTCTGGACCTCCCCTCCTGCACATTCCTTCTCTCCTGCTTTGCATGCTTCTTGAGGTGGCCTTATATAGGGCACCAGCAAGGCCACGAGCTGGCAGGCGTGTTTCCCACAATCCTAGAGAGCCTTGAAGACCGAGTTGGAAGCTGCAGCAGGGAACGAGGCCTCCAAAACCAGGAAACAAACCCAGGGGCGAGATGCTCCAGAACTCCCAGGCGTGCCACATTGTACTTAAAAGATCAGCAGGTAAAGACAGTGATAGGGAGCCCAATATAATCTCGGGAAGGGAAGGAGTCGGGGAGCCCTCACAGAGCACCTGTGAAGGCCAGGTCTCCCAGGGAGCGAGGACAAATTATCCACATGGGAGGGGCGGTCTGAACTAGGGAAGCATGGATTGTCAACTCTTGAAAAGGAGAGGTAAAGAGAGTGCCTAATTAAACAAGCATTGGCATAGCCAATAGGTCTCGCCTTTGGGACCTTATAAGTGTTTAGCCATGCAACATCTGCTGTTGTTGCAACAAGGATATTGTGCTGAATACCTAAATACTTATAAGGTCCCAAAAGTGAGACCTATTGGCTATACCAATGCTTGTTATTTTTGACCTCACTAAATAATGAAGTAATACTATTACAAAATAAGCAGCACTAAGCTGCACAATTTGCCTTTTCTTGCCGCATAATTTACTCAGTCCTGCCCCATAATTTGGCCTTTCCTGCAGTATAATTCCAGTGGCCCTACCTATAAGGCAATTAGGCAACAGCTCGATGGTATGATGCCTTATGTTCCCTTGCCAGTAGGCGTTTGTGGGTGGGACCATTTACAAAACCTACAAACATAGATGGTTGAGCACATTATAAACTTGCCCTTAAAATGGCCAAAACAGAGCTTAAGCATTAGAATTGGGATCGTGGTTTTAGGTTTTACAGAGGCGCAGTCCAAATATCTTCTAGCAGACGATCAATTCAATTAGGGTAAGTGATTGCATTTTAACTATAATAAGTACTCAAACCACAGACCCTCAGTGGGTTTCTCATTTTAAGGTAATTTATAGTTTTGATGCTGCTACTAACCCTTATGTTCAAGGTAAACCTCTTAGTGAAGCTGCGGGTTTTAACTTGAGCTTTAATTATGACAAAGTGTTCTTAGTGCGTAGTGGCCCCCGCAGCTGGTGCCTAGATTTCACTGATACAAAAACCCTACCACCTCTACTCTCTTGCACCCCTCCACAAACTCTTCCAACTGTTTTTAGAAATGTTTTGTACAGTGTGATGTCTGTACATGTAATGGTTGAGAAGCTGGCACCAAAGTGGTGGCAATTAGTTACTTGTGTAGTACTGTACACAGCTACTCACACCAGTTTTTATATTTCCAAAAAGTACTTTAAGCAAATCGAGCCTCCTGACATACAGCCTACAGAGCAGGAATGAATGGTTTGTAAGCCTCAGCAATGGTAGTGTGTTTAGCGGGGGCTGTGTAAGTGCCTAGTGATCCATTTGTTGGTTTCACTAATTAAGGTGCACAAAATGGATTTGATGTATCCTTTTTAGGTGCTGATCTCCCCCACAGATACGAAATGTGCCTTTAAGTACGAGTTCGCAATTAAGCACGGGCAGGGATCCTAAAAAATAATAACGAAAGAAAATATATGCAGATAAAGTAAACTGTAGTGTTTTATCAGGTTTTTAAGAGAGGGAGGAGAGAGAGGAAGAGTGAAGGGGGAGGGTGGGGAGCCAGTGAAGGGGAGATAGACGGGAAAAAGAGATAAGAAACAATGCCAAAAAACAAACGGGAAAGAGACATAAGAAACAGTGCTAAGCAAGACTGCAGCAACATTACATTTGCTCCATACATGAAATACAGCTCTTTTGCAAGAGTGTACTTTGGGGCAGGGCTGATATCCAGGGACTGTTTAGAAGAGGCGCTGAAGCATGTGACATTAGACAGCGAGGGAGAAGTTAAAACATTACGGGTTGTTTATAGGCAATGGCATGTGAGAATTAACATCACACAAAGTTATCAGAGGGGGCGTTTATAAGAGGTGCCGAGTGAGAAACATTAGATGCAGCTATCAAAGTGGAACATTGTGAGCTGTCACTTATTAGAGCTATTCTGTAAACAATGTCCTTTATCGGTGCTGCAAGTATGTGCTGTCGTAGGTGCCTGTTTACAAGAACTCTGTTAAGTCTGGAACATCCTGTGCAATTTAAGTATATGTGGCGGAGCCACGGAAAGCTTCAGACAGAGACTGAGCTTTCAAGTGGCTTCTGCCAGCAAACCCACGCTCTAACCTCAAGCACCAACAATTGAAGAAGACCTCAATTTACCAGTCTGTCGAAACGCCCTCCAACATTGATTGTTAAAACAATTCAGCACACACAAAACAATACCGGCCCTACCAAAAAATGAATGTTACCGTGTGTTATGAAACTGATGCTTGTATAAAGCGCTCCAATACCTACGGGCCGAGATCGCTTTGTATAAAACTGCAAAAGGGGAGGGAGGAAATCAATACACAGTGGAGCGGAAAGAGGTCACTGAACGCAGTGACCTCGGAGGGCAAGTGGGAGCGGTGAGATGGTGTTGGGCAAGGCACGGGAGATCGGGAAGATGAGTCATGGGCAAGCAGAATAATAAAGCGGCTGGGAAGGCTTATAGGAAGTAAACCAAACTAAGCATTTAACAGGAGCAGAGACAGGATAACCAAACGAGCATTGGCTGCGCAGCAGTAAAAGTAACGCTGCGCGGCCGTGAAAGTGAAAGTCATCGCGATCACTCTGATAGCGCAGGTGATCACGATCGCGATGACGTGCTAAAGCACGCTAGGGATTCGCACGCTTGTGCCCGTGACAGTAAGCTGGTGGCCGCTTTGGTAGCACTTTTAAAAGCAGCTACTAAATGTCTCAGCCAGACCAGCGCATGATCAGTTCGAGACCTAAAAAATAACAAGCACAGGGCCCCAAAGATGTTCTTAGGGGCCCACTGCAGGAGCAGTAATATGCTAGAGTGCCTTGTAGATAACTAATGCCAGTGTTTCCACCCCAACCCTGCGTGTCTCTTTATCTCTCTTTTATAGGTTCATTTTTAGGTCTCGCCTATGCAACGCACATGCGCTGCATAGGAGAGAGACCCAATGCCATCGGCACCGCTTTGGGGAGCAAATACGTGCACGTGTTGCATTGCTTGCAATGGCAACGCGTGCACATCTGGCAATTTACTTAAGGGAGCGCGCAGCGCCATATGGTTGCACGCTCCCGCAAGGGAATCGCGCAGGCCCCCTCCCCTGCTGCCGTGCGAGGGGCACACTTGCTTTCATTCTCAAGGTACGCCGGAAAGTATTTCCTTTTATCTCTACTGAAATGCAGACTATAGTGATGGTAGTGTAATTATTGTCGCGCAGAACGTAGTAAAGCCGGACCTATACATGGTGCAAATGTACTTAACATTTTCATTGTTTAGGCGTACATTTTCTTCCGTATAGCGCCATCGGAATTTCCAAAGGAGCTGCTGTGAGGCCATTCTTTACACCAGACCACCTGTTTTAAATCAGCAGTAAACTTGTAATTGGACCAGGTAAATACCTGGGCTCAAATAGTTATTTATTCTTGCGGGACATGTAACAATTTCTGAACTGTTCTGCAGTAGATTTACCCACCCTTTTGGCACGCGACCCATGTCTGCTGGGCTTCCAGGGTGTACCTGCCCTAGCATCGCTTATTTCCCAAACACGTTAAAGAAACTTGTTCTTCGACCAGTGCTGCAAGATCTGTCTCATTTTAGTTTTCAGGATAAATATTTTGAATTGAGGCAACCCAAAACAGAACAAGCAAAAAACACATTTGCCCCTTGTTTTAGATATGCAGGTGCCAAAAGCTGACAGCTCACGTTCGCTCTCTCACACACTCACACACACATTCTAGGAATCACTGATTGACAGGTTCCTCCGCCGGTGGATGTATAGTGGGAGGTGGAGCCAGGGCGGGGCATACTGAGGGTAGGTAAATAAGATTCTGGACCAGGTTGGGTCCTGTCCTGTGAAATGGAAAGTGGGTGGTGCTGTGTAGTCGCAGGTGGAGATTTCACCTTGTGTTTGAAGGGGGGGTTGTAAATGGTTTGGCCGATGCCCCCTGTGCACACCTCAGCAAAAGGCAGCGGCTGGCGTGTTTCCTCTGCAAAAAGCATCTTTCTGACTGCACCAAAAATCGACAGCGAGGGTGGGGAAGAAAATGTTTTTTTGTGGTTTTGGTGGAAGCAAGACCGGGGGGTTGATCTGATCGCTTTGTTGGGGTAGTCCTCTGGTGTTTCTGGAGGACCCGCACCAGTTACCTTGGCATGGGCTGACACAAGAGCATGTGTACTGTCCCAGAAACAGGAGCCTTCTCTTCAGTGAGACATCCTCAAAAGCAGTCCAGTTCAGCTGACTTGAAGCAGCCTGCACGTGAAGAATGGGAGGCATGGGGGCCACCAGGCAGACAGCATGCACCCCATGCCTGCTCTACAACGGCAAAGTGTTTCCCCTTGTCATCATGGTACCCACCGCCTCCGCCACACCAGACAGTACGTTTCAAGCAATGTGTGTGTCTTTTTGGCAAGGGCAACAAGCATTGGCATAGCCAATAGGTCGCCCCTGTGGGACCTTATAAGATTTAGCCATGCAACAGTTGATGTTGTTGCACCAAGGATATTGTGCTGGATACCTAAACACTTATAAGGTCCCAAAGGCGAGACCTATTGGCTATGCCAATGCTAGTTGTTTATGCTTTCTCCTTTTTTACAGTTTTCCTATTCCCCCCTTTTTCTTCCGCCTTTATCCCGTACCCTGTCTGAATAAGGAAAAATGTGTCCCATTCCTCTAAAAAAGAGCAGCACACCATGTTTACAATCCAAGCCTTTCGTTTTAGGTATCTTTGTTTTCAAGTGTGTTTATACAAAGCGCTCCACTGAGGCATGTCAAGACTACAGCTCCCAGAATGCACTGAGTGGTTAAATCACCATAGCTGCCATGGTCTCAGATTGCTATGTGTGACAGTTTAATAATTTTATTGCAATCATGCGTCAGCGGGCGCATCGTTTGCACCAGTTTTAAGTGCACTTCGCGAGCTAAGCGTAGCACTACGTGAACTGCATAGTAGCCGGTTCGCACTGTGCAAGATGCCATTTTCAATGATTGCATAGTGCGGACAAGCATCCGGCACTGTGCAATCATAGAAAACGGCACCTTGCACAGTGCGAGCTGTAGTTTTCTGCCGCTCAAGTAGATTTTTACTTGAGCGGCAGCTTTCTCAACAAGGACTGGTAGTTTCTCATCGTGAGCGGTCGCGAGCATACGTGACCACTTGCAATGAGAAACCTGACCTCCCCGCGTTGAGAATCTTGCCGGGAGGTTTATTTTCCAAACTCGCATTCAGCAACTTGATGTTGCTGATTGCGAACGAGGAAAAAGTCTCGCCGGCATGTCAAAATGACCGCTACGGGGGTTTGCACTGTGCTACGTGCAGTATGCGTAGGGCGAAGTAGCAAAAACTTCGCAAACAACGCAAGCGTAGCGTAGTGCTTTGCCCAGGCCTAGTTTTAAGATCTTCTTAGAGTTTCTCTATGCCTAAATGAGTTTAATTTCTGATATTTATAGTTACTTCGTCGTCATTGCTTGATTTTTGCTTGTAAGAAAGTGTCACTTGTACTCGTTGAAATGTCACTCATAATTACACTGTAATTATGAGAATGTCACACACAGCAATCTGAAACCTTGGCAGCTATGCGTAAAGAAACCTCTTCGGATATTGTCCATGTTTGGAAAATAACATTTCTATTATACAAAAAGATTTTAGTCTGCTGTCCAATCCCTAAAGTGCCATATCTCCCAAATGTAATTCACTTACTCACCAGAGTGGGCTGTCACGCTCTGGCAGTTACCTCCAATCCTCTTGAGCGTGCGCAGAATGGCTGTGCATCATGATTGGGCAATGGACTTGCAGCGTTTACGTGCACTGCAAGCACACATGCTGCTTACATGGCTGCAGTGTACTGGGTCACCGGGCCATCAATCGAGCAGCGCTACCAATGACAGCCCTGGCAATTAAATTGGCCAGCCCCTGCAGCTCTATCTTCAAAAGCTGCGATGACGCGGGCGATCTCTTCAGTCGACACCGCAGAGATCGTGACTCTTTTGTTATAGGCCCAGGGAGTCACAGATAAAGTAAGTTTGCACATGTGCCCAGTCATCCTGAACGGGGAGGCTTAAAGCGGGTGATACGCATGGGTTAATTTATGCCATACATTTTTAAAGCCACGATTTCGAAGTCGGATGGGATAACCTTCTCCTTCTATCCCACGCTGTAGTGTTAGAATACCCCTGCAATAAATAACGCACTCAGTTTTGGGAGCGCGATCATGCGCCTACAAATTACACGCATCAGGGGAATTTACTTATTGTTTATGGCTCGCAACCACTCGTAAACGTTGTAAAAAGGCGGACAACCAAGAGAGTAAAGGCAGGTGCCTTCGAAATGGGACGGTCCTCAAACAACGAAGCAGGCTTCTAGGCGCTGTTCACTGATGCCAAGGTCCTGAATAACCTCCCCTATGTGGAACAGTGATGTTTATTGTTGTGCTATTTGCATGCTGTGTTGCGCCCTGGTATTCAGAGGAAAGTCTGCTTGGTGTAAAAAATAAATCCAGATTTTTTTTTCGTGCTAGCCTGTATTCCGTAAGATGCTGGTCAGGCAGAACATTTGTCTTGGTGTAGCGTGCGACCATAAATGAGCGTTTTTCTTTGCCCCCCCCCCATCGCAGACATAAAATGAGAATTGGCCTGGTTTCGGTTACAGCCTCATGTTTCTGCTCACTCCCCTACTACGTGCACCCATTATAGGCATTGCAGCCCCCGGGGGAAGTGAAGGTCGAAGACCAGTCTTCCCCGGGGTATTCGCGCAATGACGGAAGGACAAGGTGGGGGGCGGGACTAGAAGGGTTAAAGGAGGGAGGGCATATAAGGTATCAGGAGAGGAAGATCCTGCCTCATCCTGACACCTGAGCACCACCGGGAGGATTTAGAAGGTTTGTGGTTAAGAAAGTTTATAGGTAGGAGGATGGCTGGGGGACAGGAGGCCGATTTGTCGATCGGCTGGTGGTCGGGGGTTTAGCAATTTGTCGCGGCTGAACTAGGCAGAGTGTCTCCGTTTGAAGTGCCCCCAGGGAGACTTATGGCGCGGTGGCTGGCTTTGCCACAATGTGTGTGCGAGTCCGAGCAGGCCGTGTGGAGAGGTCGCAGTGGGCGAGTCCAGCAGGCGCAGACTTAGGCCTGAATGGGGTTTCGCGAGAAAATTTGTGCACGTGCGAGGGACGGCCGGGTGCTGCTGCGGTGGTGGTTTGCGAGGAGGAGCAGCCACCGTACACGTCGGACGTGGCAGGTAGGGAGGGGGCACTCTATTATGGGAGCGGGCGGTGGAGTCTCGCTGCGTGCCTATGGTTTCGTTATCTGCTGTGGTGTTATCTGTGGTTGCGTTGCATGCTGCCTTCGCCCGCAGGGGTAGGGATGGGGGAGGGGGGTTGGAGCCAGCGTGCGCGGCTGCTGGGGGGCCCGTAGCCAGGGGGGGTTTTCATTGCATCCTCAGGCTTGGGGGGCTTGAGTCGGGGTGCCAGGGGGGTGCGTGATCGGGCCCAGATTAAGCACAGGGATGAGCTTTTGTGGTAGCTGTTCGCCGTCTTTCGGTGGCATTCCATTCCTTAATTCAGATAGTGGCACCTTAATTTTGCAGAGGGAATTTTTTTAATGTGGTTAGGTAGTGGACTGTGAGCATTTTTTAATGACAATCCTCGGAGCCGGCAGTGGTTCCATCAGGCATCTATCTTTTTCTAGCAGCGAGGTGGAGGTATGAGCCCATCCATTCTTGGAATCTGCACCATTTAGTTGGTCATGGTGCACTGGAGACAGCTGGGGGTTTACAGCGCGGGAGGGATGGAGGGGGGGTCGGGCGACGGGTCCCTGTCGGAGTTTGTAGATGGCGCTGTGAAGGGTATACGGGACAAGGTTGAGGGACTGCCAGCACGGCACGAGGCCCGGTGGTGCTTGGGCCCACCTGGTTGTGGCGACCCGGTGGGCGAACCAAGGCCGGAGGTCGAGCCCGGCAGTAGGTGTGATGCCAGTGGGCGCACAACGGCCTCCGAGCGCTGGCCAGAAGCAGTAGGGGGGGCCGCGGCGGCCTGCCCTCGGTCGGGGGATCGCGCAGCGACCAATACCGCTTTCTTAGTTGGACAATGTTACGAATATAATGCGTGAGAGATGCCATGGATGTTGAGGGAAAAGTGGGGGTCGGCTGGCGTGGTTGTGAAGGGCGAAGTGGGCTCTGGGATGGTGTGTGATGGGGATGCCGTGGGGAATGGAAGTTGTCGTGAGAAGGGCTGGGGCTGAGTGGGTTGCTGCGGGGGGAGGGGGGTGCATGGTAACTGGACTGTTTCCTTATTGTTGCAGGGGTCAAGTGCGGCTACTTAATGACCTGTGGGTACGGCCACTGTTGGCACGGCAGCTACGAACAAACGTAAAATGTACTGGTTTAACCCTCAGCTACGTGATTACGGCTGAGGCCTGGGAAAGCAGAAAGCTTTTGGCGGGGACACTGGCAGTTCAGCAGCGGTGTGCTATGAGTGTGGGGGGGGTGTTGTGGGGATACAAGTGCTGCTGTGGCAGGAGTCACGATGGGAACCCAACGTTGGGTGGCATGAGTCAGAGAGGATAATATGGCAACTGGGGTAGCAAGGGTGGCCGATCGGCTCACAAGCGGTCATTTGGTGGCAAAGCATTGGCATTCATATGATGGTGGGGCTCAGGGGTTGGAAAATTACCCTTGCGGCGGGGGGGTGTTTCGCAAGATGCAGACACTACCCACAGCATGGCTTGCTGGCGAGCTTGGCAGCATTACGTGGGCTCAATGAAGTAGCAGAGAAGGGGACAGGGCAGATTGGGGGAGGGGGGGTAGGTTTCCGCAGAAGGTATTATGCCGGACAGGTCCCCGGGGGTCAAAGGGGACAGATTCCACAGATGTG
Source organism: Lissotriton vulgaris (assembly GCF_964263255.1). NCBI lineage: Eukaryota > Metazoa > Chordata > Amphibia > Caudata > Salamandridae > Lissotriton > Lissotriton vulgaris. The sequence continues at coordinate 1,362,651,207 of NC_141685.1, read as the reverse complement.
ACGCAGGCGGGTTGAGGTTCGGGGTCTGGGGGGTCCTTCCTGGCTAACTGGGGGTCATGGGGTCAGGGCGCTAGATGTCTCCTGGGAGGAAGCCAGGTTTTTTGGTGTACGATGTAGGAGGTGGCATGCTTCACATCATGGCTCATCAGATGTGCAGGGTAGGGGCTTGTCAGATGGGATATCCACACCAGGGTGGGGGGCAGTTGTGATGGGCTATAACGGATGATAAAAGGTTTTAGTATTCGGGATTTGTTGCATTGCAGTTTCCTGGGGGCGGGGTGGGGGTCACGTGAGCCGAGTGCAGGATGGAAGGCACAGTCTACGATAGCGAACACGGGTATGATGGTGCTACGCAAGGGGTTCGTGGGTGAAAGTAATAAGGTGACGGGTGACTGACACGTCGGCATGGGCAGGGTATTTTGGTGGGATTGTAGGGGGAGGTGTGTTTTTTGGCAGGGGAACGAGGAGATTCTGAAGGCGAGGCATGTGTGCAGGGGTGCAGGTGGCGGCTCGGTGGCCATTGTTTGGGCAAGTGCGCATGATCTGACAAGGGCGCGTAACGTGAGGTTTTGTGCGGGGTTGGCCGAGGTGGGGCAGGAAGATGGAACGCTGTGGTAGAGGTATAGAGCCGCTGGGTTATATTGTCTGAGTTTTTTCGTTGAACTGCGTGCTTGGTACTGCACACCCTGGAGGCGGGAGTTTATGGTTCAGAGGGAGCTACGGATAAAAGGGGGCTGTAGGGGGGGCAGGTTGGGTTGCGCTGGGCGGTTGGTGGTGCCAAAAATGAGGCACAGGCATTTCGAGCAGAGCAGCGGAGGCTAATCCTTTGGGGGGCTGCGGACTCGGGGCGACAGGAGTACAGTATGGTGTCTGTGGCGACGTAGGTACTGGGGGCATGGGTTTTTTGCAGATGTGTTTAGGACGACTGCCGTAACGGGGCTGGGGACCACGATGTATTTCTTGCAGAACTAATTTTTCTTTTTCTACCATAGGATCTGGAAGTAGAGCGGGAGCCAGGGCAGTCGCCTGGATGGGGGTGGTCTTTCTCCCGGCATTTGGACAGCACAGGAGGCGCTTTAGCGGGTGTGCAGACATCACTGGGGCAGGGACCACAATCATCAGGCTGTGAGATGATGGGGGAACCAGTCAAATTAAATTTGTGGGGGGATGTTTGTTGCCAGTACGGTTGACATTGGGTCGCAGAAAATATGAGGTTGCCCCGATCTGAGAATACATGCGGGGGAGAAGTTTACTGGGATATGTCAGGTCTGGCGTTATCCTGGGATGCTTAGCCGGGGATGTGTTTCAAGTGAACGGAGCATGGGGCATCCTGGTCATGCGCATGGATTGTGCTTGCTAGAGGACGGGTTGGGGGGTTATGGATTTGGAGGTCCAGGCCATGGCACACTGGTGATGAGACTGTTTGAGGTGAAATTGAGGGGGGTCTTTTTTCAAGGGGGGGCACCTGTCACGGTCCAAGAATAGTCGGGGACTGTTACTCACTTACATTTGGACACAGGTGCAGGTGGTGGATGGTCGTCCACGGGGGGCGCCTCTCATGGACGAAGTTTGGCCCGAGAACGTTCTGTGTATGGGATGCAGGCCCGGGTGGTGAATAGTCGTTCACTGCGTGTAGCGGGATCCAAATGTAAATATCCAAAGCACAAAGATATAAGAGACAAATTAAAGATTAACATGCAGAAGTTTGATTCTTAACAAAGACCAACGTTTGTTCACTTTGCAATCCTCTGAAGATCACAACACGTTCTAGAATACTTCTGTGTCATCAGGAACTTCTAAGGTTAAACATTCCTTAAAGATGCGATGCAATTAAATATAGAAGGGAAACAAACTTACATGCTACACAGCGTTGGGGGGCACTTTTTTATGGACAAGGAGCGGTCTAAAATCTTATTGTTTATCAAGGGACGCAAAGGACGGATGTACAAGGGGTGGATGGTCATTCACCTCGAAGGTTCGGGGGGGGGGCACCTTGGGTGATCAATAGATTGGTCCAGAAAGGTTGCTTGTTTTGCTAGGCACAGGTACGTGCGGTGGACGGTCGTTCTCCACGAGGGGGGCAATTGTCTCTGGGTCAAGGATTGGGCCCGTCAAAGGTTGCATGAACATGGGACACAGGTCCAGGTGGTGACTGGTTGTTCACGGCGAGGGAGGTGTCTGTTTGCGGACAGGGATTGGCCCTGCAAGGTTACCAGTTCCACAGGATGCAGGCCAGGTGGTGGATGGCCGTTCAACGCGAGAGGGGGCACCTTTTTTCGGTCAAATGATTGGGCCCGGACATGTTGCTGGTTTATACGGGCATTGGTCCAGGTGGTGGATGGTCGTTCACCACATTGGGGGGTGCCGTTTACGGCAGGGAGTGGCCCCATGGGATGTTATTTGCTTACCCGGCACGCAGGTACAGGTGGGGTGATGGACTATCACCGCGTTGAGAGCATCTTTTCTTCTTGGGGTTTGTCCCGGGAACGTTCCTGACTTGCAGGGGATGCATGTTTAGGTGGATGGTTGTTCACCAGGTGCTGCAGAGTGGGGCAGCCTTTAAGCGCACAGGACTGAAGGGCACGTGGGCCCGCTTTGGATGGGCACCTTTCGCGATTCACGTTTGTACCAAGAATGTTACTTTGCTGCAGGACACAGGGTGAGGTGGTGGATGGTCGTCCACTAGGAGGCTGCAGGGTCGGCTGGCAGGAGGGGAAAGGTGCACAGGACAGTGTGGGGGGTGGGGCAGGTAACCGCCCCACGGGGGTTCCCTGGTTGGCTGTACTTTGGAGGGGTGGGGAGTCACATACGGGCGGATCCACCCCTCGGGTGGGGGGAGAATGGTACACAGGTGACTGATAGCGGGGCACAGGAGGCAATGAGCAATGAAGGCAAAGTCAACAGAGGATGCTTGGAGGGCAAGTGAAGGTGAGAATGGGGAAAGGAAGGAGGTTATCGAGTGAATGGGGAAGAGTCAAACAGGTGAGATGGTTTTGAGAAGGCAGAATGGAGAATGCGTGGGAACGTATATTTCTTACATTGATGTACTGTTAATAAGTCTAAATGATTGCAACCTTGTCCTAATAAAATGGCCTTTTACGCTTCAAGTAACAGCGTGGAGTGGAGTTATTGCGTGACGCACACTCTTTGGGCCTGCACATGAAGGGGAAGAATGGATGCGTGCTGCTCCCCTCCTACTTCGTCAAATAAAAAATGTTTAACCGCCTTTAAAATGCAACATACGTATATAAGAGCAAACCACATCTTTTAGCGAAATTATAAAATGCACAAAGAACCCCAGTTGTTTCCAGTAATGAAGTGGACGTATCCACATCACTCTAAGAGCCCTGCAGTTTATTGTTCACACAGTTGTAAAAGTGAATGCTGCAGACATTTCATGTCACTTTGATATTGGTCATATTCTCAAAATTAACCACCGGGAAATGGTTTGCGCTATTTCATTTAATAAACGTTTCTTTAAGGCACATAGCGCTTCTTGTCACCTCCTGGCAGCGTTATCACACTAGTCATAAGAAACTAAAGAGGATAAATGATTAATCAGAGTGTGCATACTTCAGGTGGATTAAATGGTTGCTCTACAGTTGGTTTTGCTATTGTTTGTTGATTTGCATGTCTTGCATCCCTCCCTGGTGCTTTCCTAGTACAGTGACAGTGTGTGCTCTTGCACTGTTGGCAGCAACTTATCTTGCTGGTAAATCAGCTGCTTTGGGACTGGCAATCGCTGGAGCGGAGGCCTTTGGATATGTTGCTTTTCATTTTATTTTTCATATACATTTTGTTAAAATCATTTTTTACAGAACATATGGATGCAAATGACCACATTATATGAGCTGCTGACAAATAGCACATCAGTGCTTTAAAGTCTACCCTTTCTTAAAAGAAAATACTGTATAGCCTCTCCTTTAAAAAAATTAATTAATAAATAAACAAGCATTTGCATAGCCAATAGGTCTCGCCTTTGGAACCTTATAAGTATTTAGTTATGCAGTACAATATCCTTGGTGCAACAACATCAACTGTTGCATGGCTAAACCTTATAAGGTCCCAAAGGTGAGACCTATTGGCTATGCCAATGCTTCATCGCCAGTCCTTCTTCCAAGTAAATCCTATTAATGAGTAAAATTGTAGCTTACCTGTTGGAGAATTACTTGCAGTACTTTGGCCAGACAGAAGCAACAGCTGGTCACACGGCATTGCCTTCTTACCTTCTAGGATAGCTTTGTAGATTCTTAGCAGTTCTCAGTCTAATTACTTGTGCTAAGTTTATTTTCAAGCACTTTGACAGACACCTTGTCCGTCACCTGATACAATTAAACCTCTATGCTGCGTACGTTTTCGCTGCATATGAAGAACCCACATCATACCAGTCAGCATCAGATGACAGATCAGCCCCGTTGTTAAATCCGTTTTTTTTCTTGCATTTAACACGGCTAGAAGCATGAAGAGCAGTCTAAATTACAAACAAGTAAAAAAAGTTTTCAAAGCATTTGATACGGTTCCAATTTTTTTAAACATTTACAATTGCTGCTGCACCGCTCCAACTCATTTAAACAAATCAACAAATGCTCATCCCTAAACTTCGAGTACTTTCTGTACTCCCTCTCCAACAATACGAACATCTTCATTTTGAAGCATGTTCCTTAATACACACCTAAACCCTACGGGCTAGATTTTCTTAAGTACTCTCCCTTAACCAACTTTTAGTTTCAGTCAGTCTACACTTACATTTATTTCTGCACAGAGGGAGAATTCTGTGAGCCGTGGAGGGCATTGGAGTTTGTGTGCTGAATACTGCTCAAAGAAACATGATCATACAAGGGTTGCCACAGAAAACAAAAAGGTAGAAATTGGAAGTTTAAAATTCTACTTCGAAAAGCTTTTGGCCACACCTACTTGCTAAGTGAAATTGTCATTTTCTCGCATACGTACTTCTTAAAATGTTATTAAATACTAGTCACAACCTTATATTGACTTCACTGATCGTCACATTGCTGTGTCCTATGCCTCAAACAGCAAGATGTATTTTAACAATGCTGCAATTTGTTTAGTTGGCTAGAGAGTAAAACACACTTTTAAAAGGGAAAGGGTAAGGGGGACAGAGTGTTTCTTTTGACATGCCTAGTTCACACAATGAAATAAGGACTGTGTTAGAATACACGCACGACCTGATCCCCTGCATGGCCCCAGAACTAAGCTGCTTGGTCAAAGATCTTGTCCAGCAGTCTCTCAATCCAGCTGCATGCTCTCCTGCTATAAACCATTCCACTTGCACAATTCAATTTAAAGGCAGCTCCTTGGTACCATGTAATCTTGTCCACGCTCAACCATTTACTCAACTCCGGAGCAGAATTTTCACAAGTTGTCCCTTCCAAGAAAGCAACACAAGTGAAGGTACAGAACACTGCCACCACCACTTGCGCAGAAAGGAGCGCTCCATTCAAGTTTTAACAACTCACGTCAATTGTTAGCACTTGTATTCAATTATACACAACTACAAAGTCTGCCCGTCACTTACATTCAGTGTCCCCAAAAAAATGTCTGACCCAGAGGTGTGCATCCAATACCCAAAGCAACCATCCAAGCCAAATGAAGTTAACACGTAGATAACAATATAAATGTATGTGTTCCATAGTAATCAATGTATTGTGACAGAACCAAAAAGTATACAAAGATTACATGCAGCCCATTTCAGATGACACTGGACGAGGAAACTGCACAAGTATCCCACAAACGTAACGTAATAGTTTTTCCAATGTATACAGAGTACAATCTAAATCAGGATAAAGCACAAATCAAATCATCATAAAAATGTATATTTCTTGCTAGGAGTGTCAAAATGGTATCTAACTAAGCAGGGAGCTGATAAATAATGTCTTATAATATGTATATCTTTATCATACACAAACATTAAATGTTCAGCAGGCAGTTAACTGCTATTGTGCAGCAAATTCAGCTGTATGGGTTTGGTTAACACGTCAACAAATGTTTTGGCTACACCTGGGCAAAATGTCTATTATGCAGACGTAATCTTGCAAGTAATTGTTACGCAAAATTCCACCATTACACCACGAGGTGTAATTATACCCTCTTTGCGGCAACGTTTTAGCGCAGGACTTAGGGCCAGATGTAGGTGTGCGAAAATAGCCATTTACCGATCGGTAACGGCCGAATTCGGCCGTTACCGACCGATAAATGGCCATTGACATGTAGGGGCCCTTAAATGTTACATTTTCGGTAATTTTTCCGAATCGGTAATTTTACCAATTCGGTAATTTTACCGAAAATGCAAGATTGAAATGTGGGTAGCCAATTTTCCATTGGCACATGGCTTTCAGAATCGGTATTTTACCATGGAATACAAATCCTATGGTAAAATACCGATTCCTGTGTACATGCACATCTGTGCATGTACACATGTGCCATGTGACAGACAGACGTGCCCTTAGGGCATGTCTGTGTGCCACATTGCACACATGCCCGTTTTGGGGGTGCTAGAGGGTGTCAAAGTGACACCCCCTGCACCCTTGACAAATTCGGTATTTACCGACTCGGTAAATACCGAATCGGTATTTGAATTGAATCCTATGGGCTTCAAGGCCCATAGGATTCAATAGCAAATACCGATTCGGTATTTACCGAATCGGTAAATACCGAATTTTTAAGGAATCGGTAATAAATCCAGATGTTGGTACCTACATCCCATTTACCGATTTTGAAATACCGAATCTGTAAAATTCGGTAATATTCGGTATTTCAAAATCTGTAAATGTGATTTACCTACATCTGGCCCTAAATGTATGACCAAACCTCGAGTGGCAGTTGTTCATGGCACTTCTACTTTTCATGTTTTTTTAAGCACAAAATGTACACTTGCCTCCAAAATGTAAGCATTCAGCACTAAAATATAACACGTAGGCCTAGATGTAGGTAATAGCAAATTACCGAATGGTAAATACCGAATTTTATCGATTCGGTATTCACTATTCGGTAATTGCTATGTAGGTAAAATATTCGGTAAAAATACCGAATCTGTAAGATTCGGTAATTACCGATTCTGTAATTACAGAATCGGTATTTGCCATTGATTCCTATGGGCCTTGAAGCCCATAGGAATCAATGGCAAATACCGATTCTGTAATTATAGAATCGGTAAAATTACCGAATTTGCAAGGGTGACAGGGTGTCACTTTGACACCCTGTTGCACCCCTGTTTCTGGCTTGTGTGCCATGTGACACACAGACATGCCCTTAGGCCATGTCTGTGTGCCACATGGCACAGGTGTACATGCACAGAGGAGCATGTAAACTGGAATTCGTTCTTTACCATGGAATAGTATTCCATGGTAAATAACGATTCGGTAAGGGCCTGTGGCACTGATTACAGTGCCACCTACATCTTGATTTACAGAATCAGTAAATTTACCGATTCGGTATTTTACCGATTCTGTAAATTTACCAAATCTGTAAATATACCGATTCTGGAAATAAAATGCCCCCTACATGCCAAATCCCAAATACCGGTCAGTAATGGCCGAAATCGGCCGTTACTGGCCGGTAATTGGCGACCTACATCTGGCCCTAAATGCTGTTTTGCTTCACCACTATTGTGGAATTTTGTGTAATCACCTAGTTTGGGCAAGCTTAATTCAGTGAAAGTCGCCTTTCTCAAGAAGCCCCTCCAAAAAATTACTTTATAGAATGCAAACCAGATATCAACTGGAAATCACAGACTAACCCAATTTCTAAATGTTGGAGGTCCATAAGTCAATTAGCTATTTCAATACCTTAGAGTATATCTAATACATGCAGCAAATGTATAAACTTCTTGGATGAGAATATCATTGTAATAAGCTTTACTGACTGACTGAATGTAAAACCATTAAACATAAAAATACTAAAGAGCACTCTTAGGCTTACTTGCCTGCAACGTGGAAATGTCACATTTTCAAAAATTTCAACGAATAAAAAAACCTCTGCCATTACACTTAACACTAAACCAAATGTAACTATGTGTTTGGGGAAGAGTAGTCTTCGATCTGGAACAATATTATATCTCAATTTCCAACAGAATAATCACTAGTCAGTGTAAACCAGAGCAGCACAGAATATGTGCAGCCTAGGTGTTGTTATAGACTGACTTTCCAGAATGCCTCTCACTCACATGTGAACCCAGTCTCATCTCGAGAGGGAAAACCACGAACTACAGCACTGCTGGAATGTCAAACCTTTCCAACTGCTGACGTTTTGCTGAAAGAAACCCCTCAAATTACTATTTAATTTGTCAATAAACATGGTTCAAAAACGAATACTTTATCGATCTAGATCTCCATCTATGTGTGTGTACTATATACATGCAAACACGCGCAAACATACATAAATACCTACATGCATATACTCGAGTATAGATAGTGATAAGAATCAGATAGAAAACATAAAAAAATGATTTTTCGATGGGCCTTCATTTATGTTTAAAATATCCACCTGACAGAAAATATGCGATTTTAGCATTTCCTGGTTAAAAACCACTGCGGAGCATATTCACTGTTCTATTAAATACAGAGGCGTAGCTAACAGTGGCAGGCAGTTGGTGGCAAAAGTATTAAATAATGGTCCCGAAAGCAGGGTCCATCCAGACTATTAGCATTGGCAAAGTACTACTGGAGAAAATGCTTGTCCAAAACAAAGACAACGGCGGCCTATGTATGTTCCTGATACTCTGCTGCAGCTCTGTTCAGAACTCAAGAAAATTAGTGTGCAAACAAAGCCTGAAACCCGTACTAGAGCTGGCATAATCAAACTCGAAGACAAGTACGCTAAACCCACTTCATTGTCCATTGACGAGCTAGTCAAGGATGAAAAATTGTCTAGCAGACGCGACAAAGAATTTTCAATTCTATTAAGGACACGGAGGCGAGGATTATGCTTCTCTTCACTTTACTGACATAAACAGCAGCCAATAAAAACTTTAAACTGGCATGACCCCGGAAGGACAACCCCCTCCAACAGTATGCACCAATCACTATCAAGTCCAATGTATAACTGTCCATGTTTATCCATACGACCTCCTCTTTCTTTGCGACACATCATCAGTCCAACAAGACCGGAGGCCAACGTGGCAACCATCGCATCCAACGTCGAGGAAGGCACCTCCTGCACCTCGTCATAGATTTCCAGAGCATAGACTGTTCATCTCATGTCTGCTTGTGCTGATCTCCTGAAACAAGAACATAAGTCGTAATGGCCATTCCCAAACTTGGAAATACAACAAGCCAATAACAATCATTCGGGTGGGTACAATAATTCATCAACCATAAAATATTGCATGAAATACCATCCTGCAAGCCCGGGTGGGATAATCCTCGCCTCCGTGTCCTTATTAGAATTGAAAATTCTTTGTCGCGTCTGCTAGACAATTTTTCATTCTATGTCAGTCCACGGAGGCTCAGATTATGCTAGTTTAAAGTTTATCCACCACCACCGAGGCCACATCCACAATAGGCTTATGATAAAACACTTTAAAGGTGGAATCAGAAGACCAATCTGCCGCAGTCATGATATCTTGAAGCCGAGAGCCGGCACCAAAGGATTTTGAGGCCATAGCCCCTCTCACAGAATGAGCCCCAAATTTAGAGGTATCAATACCCGCCAGGTCCAACAACCAGGTAACCCACCTGGCCAGAGTCGCACTGGTGACTGGGCGGAAAGGTTTCTGTAATGAAATCAACAGTTGACCAAAACCAGTTCTAAATTCTCTAGTACAATCCTCGCATACCTCCAAACATTTGACTACACATAATTTACTGTGATGAGGAAATGCAGGATATGCAATACATTTTGTATGAGTTTTCGTACGTCTAGAGATCGTAAAAGAAACTCCCGTGGGAGTGAATACTCTACCTGATAAATCCAAGGCCCGAATATCCGACACTCGCCTGCATGAAACCAAGCAGAGGAGAAGTGTAAGTTTAGCTGAGAGCTGTTTGCGAGACAGACCCTCATTAGCCGGCCAGGCCGCCAAAAAACGTAGGACCACTGACACGTCCCAGAGTTCAGTATACCTGGGTTGAGGGGGCTTCACTAAGCGGACCCCCCTGACAACTCTGCACACCAAAGGGTGTTCCCCAACGGGCTTACCGTCCACATGCGGGTGTCCCGCAGAGATCGCCGACCGGGAGTTATTCACTGTTCGATAAGCCAGGCCAGATCGCGCCAATTCCGATAAGAAATTCGCTATGACAGTGATATCGGATCCCACCGGATCTCCCTGCCGTTCGTTACACCAACCAACCCATCGTCTCCAAGCTGACTCATATCGTTTGTGGGTGGAAGGTGCCCATGCCTGAGATAAGAAAAAGAGAGTGTCCTGTGAAACTCCCGGCATTTGCCAACGTCGCCGGAAAGTCTCCACGCCATGAGGGACAACTGATTCTGAAGGACCAACGGGTGGGGAAGACCCACCGGGTCCGTGAGAAGATCCGGAAACGATGAAATCCGCACTGGCGGTGCACAGGTGAGACTCATTGCCACCGGGAACCACGCTTGTGCCTTCCAGCACGGTGAGATCAAGACCAGTTCCGCTGTCTGCCTCCGAACCTGAGCCAGAACGCTCGGGATCATGATAAACGGAGGAAACGCATACAGAATGCCCGTCGTCCACGATTGAAGGAAGGCGTCCGAGCTGATCGCCAAGGGATCCGGGCGCCAGCTGTAAAATTGGGGAAGTTGCCGGTTGAGCCGAGAGGCAAAAAGGTCCATCACACACGGACCCCATTTGCGGTTCAATGCCCCGAAGATCCGAGGATGCAGTCTCCAATCGCTCGCATCTCTCAAGTACCGAGAGTTCCAATCCGCCGTCACGTTGGCAGACCCCGGAATATATTCCGCCGTCACCGAAATTTGATGGGCCAGGCAGTAGTGCCAGAAATCCTTCGCTATCTCCGCCAGGAGGCGAGATCTGGTTCCTCCCAGGCGATTTATGTATCGCACCGCGAACACATTGTCCATGCGTAGGAGAATGCAGCATGACACTTTCTGAGGGGACAGAGTGCGAATCGCAAAGGAACCCGCCAGAAGTTCCAGGCAATTGATGTGGAGACTCAGCTCGTCGCTGGACCATCGACCCCCCGTCTCCACCGAGCCGCAACGGGCTCCCCAGCCCCAGCGGCTGGCATCTGACTCTATCACCACCTCCGGGGTGGCCGCGAAAATGGCTCTGCCATTCCACGCATCCATATGCTCTAACCACCAGTTCATCTCCGTACGAGCCTCTGGCGAAAGGGAAACCTGTTGAGCGTAAGTCAGACCTTTGCGCAAGTGCAATGCCTTCAAACGCTGCAAGGCCCTGTAATGTAAAGGGCCCGGAAATATCGCCTGGATAGATGACGCTAGAAGTCCGACCAGGCGCGCCAAAATCCTCAAGGAGATTGTCGGAGAGGCAAGCGCTCTCCTCAACTCCTTCCTGATAGCCACTCTCTTCTTGAGGGGCAAGAGTAGTTGAGCCTTCACCGAGTCGACCTGGAAACCCAGGAATTCCATCACCTGAGAAGGTTGCAAGATGGACTTCTGTAAATTCAGAAGGAAACCCAAGTCCTGAAGAAGTTGAATCGTCCAGGACAGATGGAGTGACACCATCTCCGGTGACCGACCTAAAATCAGTATGTCGTCGAGGTAAATAATGAGGCGAACGCCCCGTTCCCTCAAGTGCTGTACCACGGGTCTCATCAACTTGGTGAAACACCATGGGGCGGACGACAGCCCAAAGGGCATGGCCGAAAACTCGAACCACCGGTCGCGCCACTGAAACTGTAGAAAACGCCGGTGCGGGGGGTAAATGGACACCGCCAGGTAGGCGTCTTTTAAGTCCAGGCGTACCATCCAATCCTGTTCTAGTAGGATGTCGCGCAGTAGGTGTATACCTTCCATTTTGAAGTGTCGATACACCACCCAGCCGTTGAATTCCCTGAGGTTCAACACCAGCCGATACCCCTGGTCCTTTTTGGGGACCACGAAGACAGTGCTCACGAAGCCCAGGTCGTGCGGAACGGTGTCCACAATCGCGCCCTTCTGGAGTAAAGAGCATATCTCTACGTCGATGAAACTCTGCTCTGTCTGGGAAAAATGCAGGGCATTCGGTCTCCGCCGTTGGATCGGGGAGGCATAGAACTCTATGTGAAATCCCTGTACTGTCTGCAACACCCAAGGGTCGCTCGTGAGCGCGCGCCACCTGTGGAGAAAAAGAGACAGTCTGCCTCCCACCATATGATCTGACGGACACAAAAGTCGTACCTGAGTAGGAGTTGTCTCCAGAACCACTCTGCTGGCCACGATAGGTTCCTCTCTGTCCTTTGCCCCTTCCTCCTCTATCGCGAGAGGGGTAGAAGTTGGAGCGTCTGTTGCCTCTGCCTCTCTGATCTGCTCCACGTGAGGTCTGTGCATAACCTCGGCCGGACCCTCGACCTCGTGGGCGTCCGGCCCTATCAAAAACACCAGTGTGGAATACCTTCTTGATATTTGATTGCGCCCGGTCCAGCGCGGAAAAGGTGGCAACGTACTTGCCCATTTCTCTAACAAATTTGTCTCCAAAAAGCATACCATTGGCGAGAGAACCAGGTTCGGTAGGGGCCATTTCCGCCAGCTGGGAGTCGATTCTCATAAGAAAGGAGCGCCTCCGCTCCGTAGACAGGGCCACATTTGCGTTCCCTAAAAAGCACATGGCACGTTGTGCCCATTCAAGGATCTCTGACACATCCAGTGGCACCTTCCTATCCTTTGCCTTGACTGCTGCGTCCAGAATCTTTGTGAGGGGTCCAGCTACGTCCAACATTTTGTCCTGACACCCCCGCCAGGCTCTATCTAATCCCTTTTTCGGATCTTTCGAAAACTTTCTCATAAAGGCCGCCATCGTGGGGTCCAAGTCCGGCGTATCAGCCACCTTTCCTGCCATGGATGGCCTGGGACATTCAGATCTGAGTGTGGCTCTGACACTACTGTCGAAACCCTGTCGCAGGTTATTACCCACATAGTGTGCCACCTCCGGGCACGGCACCCATTCCGTGGACCTAGGGTGTACAATGTTGTTTGGATCAAACAGAAGGTTCTTCGGCGCCTGACTATAATCAGCCTTATAGGCGGTGTGTTTCACCTTCTTCGATTTCTTCCTGGACGTCACCGAGTCCACCTCAGAATCAGAAGTGACAGGCGGGGTCGGGGACGAATCCCCAGATGTATCCATAACCATCGAGCCATGATCCTTCATAACATTCCTGGCCATCTGTGCTAACACCTGGGCCGAGGCTTGAGTAGAGGTATCACCCTGTCGGGCTGACTTAAACTTCCTCTTGCCATATTTCTGAAGGGTGTGAGTAAAAGGCTTGAGAGCCTTGATCAATGCCTTATTCACTGACCCTTGGACATGGGTATCCAGGGCCTCAACCAAATTTTCCTCCAATTGTTCTTCCTGTGGCTCATACTCCTCGTATTCATTATATTCTGCCCATTGGTTATCCTCCTCGGCGTAGTACGCCATAGCGCTAAAGCAGGGAGGTGTGGAGGAACTTCAACAGGGGGGAGCAGCCCAGGGGTGCCTCAAACACACACACACACACAGTAATCCAGAAAGGTCACCACGTTGAGAGGCCAAGATGTAGGTGGAAGGAGACCCCTTTATCACACAAACGCTCCCCTAGAGCAAGGCTCTGATCCGGACACGCTCCGGTAAGCGTTCACTGAGACCAGGATTGATGCAGTCAGAAAGACGCGCGATGTGCGAGGAGCCGGCACTGCTGAAAACGAAAGCGGCTCCTCGCGCATGCGCGTCGCTCGTGGGGCCGAACTTGACTGCCTCCTGAGCGCGAGAGGCTCGCGTCTGTCTCCTCCTTCTCCACCGCCCCCTACCGAGCGAGACACGCGCACCGCCGACTCGCGGTCACCGGGCAAAACAAACACGCGGCACAGACCCGAGCGGGTCACAAAATAACCTGAGTCATAAGGCGAACATTCAAAATACACACCTCCGCAACGCGAAGTAGCGTGCGAGGGGTACACAGCACAACGGAAGACGTTGCAGTCAATGAGCGCTAAGGCATGAAACCACATCAACATTAACAAAGTCAAGGGCACGAACCCGTGCCGTTCACAACCACCGCCCTCCAACCATTAACCACCATAAAGTAGAAAGGTAAAGGGCACTTAACTCGCTGCTGCAGCAGCAAAGAAAGAGGAGGTTGTATGGATAAACATGGACAGTTATACATTGGACTTGATAGTGATTGGTGCATACTGTTGGAGGGGGTTGTCCTTCCGGGGTCATGCCAGTTTAAAGTTTTTATTGGCTGCTGTTTATGTCAGTAAAGTGAAGAGAAGCATAATCTGAGCCTCCGTGGACTGACATAGAATTTAACCTAACAGCAGGACAATACCTGACCAATGGTCCCCTAGCTTTTAACATGCCCGGGCCGGGAGTTGTGTGAGCGCACGCGCTGAAGAAAAAAAAAGCACGCGAGACCCTGGCACAGAACTCTTGAATGAGAAGACAAAAGTAGACCAGCTGGAGGGAATGATGCAATAAGACCCAGTCACTTCCAATTATGTACAGCACACTGGGATTGGCTGTGGGGTCCCCATTGGTCCAATCCTAGGTCGCCTCACACAGTATCCTTCCCACCGCCCCTAAACGACTCTCGCAGTATGTTCAGCAGTGGGATTGGTTGTTATGCGACCCGGAAGTGCCAAAAAGGACAGACAAATTACATCTGTTCAAAGATCAACAGACGACTGACAGACAGAATTCACGGACGGCCCATGTAAGTAGCAGACAGGTGGTCACAGTTCTTCCTTGTCGTGGGATCACTTAAAAGAGGGCTTTTGCTGGGTGGGTGTGGGGAGGAAACACAGAACACATGACTCGTGTTCTATGAGGGCACAGATGAGAAGGCTCCTGTCTCTGGGAGGCACTGGAGAAAATGTTTCTGCAGAGTATGTAATCACAGTAGGAATTGTGCTTGGCTCGGAGAGAAGACACAAGTCCGAGCATGGAGGCAACAAAGGTACTTGGGGCATACAACCCACGCAGGATATGGAGGACACAGGGTGGTATCCTGCATGGCACTGGAATACAGACTAAGCCCCTTCCAAATTATAGGATCCTGTAAATAATGCTATTACAAGACCGGAGGCTTCGTATTATGCTTCTCTTTTTTTAATATGCTACACACAGCAGCCAATGAAATTTAAGTTGTACCAAAACAAACTACATTTCCCATGATGCTAAACACACATCACTTCCTGCAATAGTCCATAAGACCTGGTCACTCCCGGATATCCTCCTCTTTCTTTGCTGCTCACACAGCCAGTAAAGTGCCATTTCTTGCCTTGCTATATTTATATGATAATCATTGTATTATTGCTTCTGTATTTAGGCACTATTGTCCCTCTGGTCTTATTGCCTGTGCTCGCGCTGCGGCGCGCTACTTTGCTGCCTTCTTTGCAATCTCTTAAACGCTTCGCTTCAGCGTCTGCCGGGTGCGATCGCGCCTTCCTTCCCTGCGGGGGGGGGGGGGGGGGGGTGGGGGTCACGAGTGCACCGGGACGCCGCGTGTATGTTTTAGGAGCGGCGCCTGTGATCGCACTGGCTCCCGAGAGGCTTTTTGGATCGCGCTGTTGAGCGCGGCGGTCGCGGCTGTTGCCGCTTGAGTTTAAAGTATTTCCTTTCACTTTGGGCACGGTACCGACTTGCCGACGGCGAGATTCTTACCTTATTGAGAGCGCGTGGCCCCCCTCATTGGCCTTAGACGCTCGGAGCCTTTAGGTAGTTTCGGTTTCGATAGTTTCGACCTGCGTAGCCCAATTGGGCTTGTTTTTGGTAGGATTGGGCTACGCACGTCGCTACTGCCAGTTTTTGGTTCGTTTTTAGGGATTTTGGTGCTGCCTTCCACCGGAGGAAGATCATTGACGCTTAGCTGGCTGGAATAACTGCTGGGCCTAGAGGGTGCACACCTCTTTGGACTTTATCACTCTATTATAGAGACTTTGGCTCCATTTTACGCCTGTGGGCTGCAATAATTTCATACAGCCTTTGGCTGAGGAGCTAGGTACCGGTTGCCCATATATATGCATATATAAATATATATATATATATATATATATATATATATATATATATATATATATATATATAATATCTTCTTGTGCTGTGGGTTGGCTCCCCCCCCCTTTACTCCTCTGATATTACTCTTGCCTTATCCATGAGCAAGTCTATGTATAAATTTGGTGCCACCATGGAGGACTGGGTGACAAATGATGAGGAGAATGTCTATGCAGAGGAAGTGGTTAATCCTTCTGTTGAAGAAAAGATTGTTGAGGCTCTGGACGCCTCTGTCCAAGATTCTGTCAACAAGGCCCTGGAGAAGGCAGTTCCAGGAACTGTTCAGCAGGCTCTGGCTAGTGCTCTGAAGCCAATCACTAAACAACTGGAGAAGTTTGCGAAGATGCATAGTTTTACCTCAGCTGATACCGCAAAGAAGGGCGCAGCTGCCTCTCAGGCGCCTTCGGAGGCTTGGCCTCATTCCTATTCTATGTCCTCTCTGCCTGCTCCAGACTCTGGTAAGAAATCCCAGGTACAGGATACCGATACCGACACGGACACTGCCACTACTACTGATACTTCTGATGAATCCCCCCCTAAAAAACGAGCAAAGAAGTCCAAGAATGTGGAATCTACACAGTCTCTGTCCACACGCTTTACTTTCGATCCGGCAGATATTGTCCACCCGCGATCTTCTGACTGGCTCCCGGCGCCAGAGGTCGCAGCCTATATTCATGACAACCTCCGCAAGAGTTTCGACAAGGAGGTCAGAAATAGACTCCGATCGGAATGCCCGCGCCCGGCATTTCCGACAAGGTGGCGGAGACTCCGGATATTGATCCTAGCATGCTAACTTTCCTCAAAAAGTTCGCAAAGGACCCTAAGAAGGGTATAGATCGCGCATGGAGGGGCTGCCAGGACAAACTCCTGTACGTGGTCGGTCCCCTGGCCAAGATCCTAGAGATGGCTTTGGAGGCCCAAGAATCCGGTTCGGCCATGGATCTGCATGTATTGGCGGGCTGGACCCAAAGGGCTATCTGCCTATTGGGCAATGCAAACTGTGCTATTTCCACTGAACGGCGCAAGTCCCTCCTCATGAGGATGGATGCAAATCTCACTGAACTTGCCACCGCATAACCAGGGACCTTGGCGGAGGGCAATCTATTTGGTGACCGCTTCGTTAAGGATGTGGCAAAGTACGTGGGTACTTTCACCACTTTGGATAAGGCTCAATCCGGTATCAAGGGTGCCCTGCAAGCTGGTGTTTTTCACAGGTCCGGACGAGGCCGGGGACGTTCGTTTGGCCGTCAGCAATTCCAATGCCCCCATAGAGGCGATTTTGGCCGTGGCAGGGGCGAGTGGGATTCCACCAGAGGGGGAACCTTCTACCCTACCAGGCAGCGATTCAACAAACGACGGTTCAACAAAGGATATTACAGTGGTGGTTTCCAGGCCTCAGAGTCAGGAGGTGAGTGCTCCGGATATTTACCCATTGCCTTTGGGGGGTCGTACTCGTCACTTCTTTCACAATTGGGTTCAATTGTCTCAGGACGCTTGGGTCCTGGAGACTGTTAAAGGTTTTCATCTACATTTCTTTCAGGTCCCCGTGCAAGACAGTTTTCCCAGACAGCTGTTTTTTTCCCAAGCAGAGGGCGCTTTTATCGATTCAGAAATAGGAGAATTGCTGCGGAAACGCGCGATAGCACGCTGGGACGCGGGCACTCGCTTTTTCTGCAGCAATATTTTTCTAGTACAGAAGAGAGATGGAGGTTACCGGTTAGTACTCAATTTAAAAACCTTCAATGTGTACATGGTTTACAAGCATTTCAAGATGGAGGGCATCCATCTTCTGACGGATCTGTTGAAGCAGGGAGACTGGATGGTCCGTTTGGACCTGAAGGACGCCTACTTGTCCATTCCGATTTTTCCACCCCATCATAGAATTTCTACAGTTTCAGTGGAGGGACAAATGGTACGAATATTTGGTCCTGCCTTTCGGTCTCTCATCAGCTCCTTGGTGCTTCACCAAGGTGCTGAAACCGATGATTGCGTATCTCAGGGAGCAGGGGCTCCGTATGATAGTGTACTTAGACGACATCCTGATCATGGCACAGGCGCAGGATGTGGCGTCCCAACATCTGCGCTTGACCATTGCTACGCTTCAAAATCTAGGCTTTGTCGTCAACGAGAAGAAATCGGTTCTCTGCCCAACCCAGAGGATAGAATTTCTGGGTTTTGTCATAGACTCGCAAAAGGCTCAGTTGAGCCTCCCTCGGTCGAAACTGCGCGACATCCAGAAGGAGTTGGGGTCCTGTTGTCCAGACAGAGTGTGACACTGTGAGCGATTGCTAGGGTGGTGGGTCTCCTGGCATCATCTGTGCAAGCAATATTTCCGGGACCCCTTCATCATCGAGCCCTTCAGAGGTTGAAGATTCGGCATCTACAGGAGGGTCTCTTGTATACGGATCTAGTTCCTCTGTCATCGGAGGTTCGACAGGAACTCCAGTGGTGGTTAGGTCACGTGGTGGCTTGGAACGGCCGGGCCGTCTTCGGCTCCGTTCCAGAGGTCATCATAGAGCCCGACGCCAGCCGTTGGGGCTGGGGAGCGCGTTGTGGAAATATTTCCACCGGCAGCAGGTGGTCTCTGCAGGAGCTAGAGCTGCACATAAATTGTCTCGAGCTGCTCGCCGGTTCGTTCGCGGTCAGTACCCTGGCGCCCAGGAAGGTGTCCTGTTGCATCCTCCTCAGGATGGACAACGTATCAGCGGTACGCTATATCAACAAACTGGGGGGCACAAGATCCTCCATGTTAGTAGAGATAGCGAAAGATTTCTGGCATTTCTGTCTGACCCATCAGATTTCAGTCACGGCGGAGTATATCCCGGGTCAGTCAAATGTGGTGGCGGATTGGCATTCTCGTCACCTGAAGGACTACAGCGATTGGCAACTCGACCCGACGGTGGTGCAATTGTTGCAAAGGACGTGGGGAACGTGTCAGATAGACCTGTTCGCGTCCCGACTGAATCGTAAGATGCCTCTGTTCTTCAGTTGAAGGCCG
The DNA here is from genome assembly GCF_964263255.1 of Lissotriton vulgaris. NCBI lineage: Eukaryota > Metazoa > Chordata > Amphibia > Caudata > Salamandridae > Lissotriton > Lissotriton vulgaris. Next base: position 1,362,632,047 of record NC_141685.1, on the reverse strand, counting down.
GATCCGTTAGCTCTAGCGACCAATGCTTTTTCTCAGGACTGGTCTCAGTCACTGAATTATGCGTTTCCCCCCTTCATTCTGATTCCGCGGTTGTACTCTCGGGTACTGCGTCAGAAGGCGGAATTGATTTTAGTGACTCCCCTGTGGAAGTCGCAGCCGTGGTTCCCGAGCCTCTTGGAGCTGTGCTGCGACCTTCCCAGGAAGATCCCGGATTTTCTGACACTGCTCCAGGGTCCTCAGGGAGAGATGCACCCGATGGTATTGTCGGGGCATCTGACACTGATGGCCTGGAGACTTTCAGGAAACGTTGGCAAATGCCGGAGTTTTCGGAACAAGCTTCAGCCTTCATTTATCAAGCCTGGGCTACCTCCACCAGAAAACGTTATACTTCCGCGTGGAAGGGCTTGGTTCGTTGGTGCGTGGAACGGCACATGGATCCCGTGGGGGCAGGACTACCCTGCATTATAAATTTCCTTTCTTCGAAAGCTTCGGAGGGGTTGGCTTATCGCTCTGTTAATAACTTCCGCTCCGCGATTTCGGCGGGCCATTCCCAAATCGATGGTAAGCCGGTAGGTATGCATCCTATGGTATGTAAACTCTTAAAGGGGATTCGGGTTGCGAATCCACCTAAGCCAAAATATACGTCCTTGTGGGATGTTTCTAAGGTACTCGATTTTCTCGCGAAGTAGCCAAGTAATGATCTGTTGTCCAGGAAACAACTTTCAACCAAGCTCGCCATGTTGCTGTGTCTGTGGGCTTGCCGACGCTCCTCGGACGTGAAGGCTCTGGATATTACGGGTAGAGTATTCACCCCTGAAGCGGTTTCCTTTAATATAACGGCCAGAATCAAAACTATGTCTAGATCTGTTGATTATTATGCTTTTCCCAGCAATGCCAATCTTTGTGTGGTTCAATGTCTTAAAGCATATGAAGCGTGTACAAAAGAGGTCAGGCCTCAGGGTGTTAAGCAATTATTGATTGCCTTGCAGAAACCGTTCAGACCTGTTACTGCGGCTACTATAGCCAGGTGGTTGAGATACATTATGCAGGAAGCGGGTATTGATACCCAGGTGTTTGGAGCACATTCTGTTCGGGGCGCCATGGCGTCTAAAAGGTTTATGTTGGGGGGTACTATTCAGGATATAATGCATTCAGCTTATTGGTCTTCTAAATCCACTTTCAAACAGTTTTACTACAAGCCGGTGGGTGATATTTCCTCTGTGGTGTTTCAAGAGCGTTAAACTAGCATAATACGAAGCCTCCGGTCCTGTAATAGAATAAAAAATTAGCTAGCTATCGCGCCAAGAATTTTCAATTCTATTAAGGACACGGAGGCGAGGATTATCCCACCTGGTTGTATTACATGCATTGTAATATTTGCCAACCTATGCTTATGATCTGTTCATGCAGATTTTACGGGCATTATTTTTCTCATTCTTCCAGGTTCCGAGAAGAAGATGGACTGAGTACATCTCTGGTTAAGGAATTCTTTCCTGTTGGCTGTTCTTCCATGTTGGAGGCTGTTTTGTTGGACTTCAGTTATTTATGGACTTCTGTTCGAAGCAAAGAAAGAGGATGATATCCGGGAGTGACCAGGTCTTATGGACTATTGCAGGAAGTGATGTGTGTTTAGCATCATGGGAAATGTAGTTTGTTTTGGTACAACTTAAATTTCATTGGCTGCTGTGTGTAGCATATTAAAGAAAGAGAAGCATAATCCTCGCCTCCGTGTCCTTAATAGAATTGAAAATTCTTGGTGCGATAGCTAGCTAATTTTTTATTGTGCATTGCAGATAAGCAGGCCCATGGGTCCATCGCAGTTAATTGCATTGGGGAGCGAACACCTGCAGCATAGGGCACTAGAAATTAATGGAATGAACAGTAGGTGCTGTGTTGGCATGCGGACTTCAGAGCAAGACAGGGCACATGTATAGCTTGAACTGTATACCATATGTGGCACGTACAGGACGTGGGAGCACAGGGAAAAGCATACACTGGGCATGGAAGCACAAGAGAGGGTAGAGTATTGGGGTACAGGAAAAACAACTATGTTTGGCATGTGACACTGAACACATGGCACCTTCAGGGTATTGGGGAGAAGTGAAAGGACAGCTGAGGTGCTGGAGGGCGGATGCACGCAAGTTTCCAGGGGTGCGTTTGTTGTCGAAGGGTTGTAGATGAAAGATAACCAACCCAAAGGCTATGTTGACAGTTAATCTAAAAGCAGAGGCTTGGGGCACAGGATATGTACAACAAGCATTGACCGCGCGACCCGCCCGGGAGTTGTGTCCACGGGCACAAAAATTAACGTGAGTGGTGCACGTGCGCGGCGTTAAAAAGTGCTGTGTACGTTGCGCGTGCTTCTGCGCGTAATAGCAAGCTGGTGGCCGGCCTGGGTAGCACTTTTTAAATCAGCTACTAAATTTATAGAAAAGACCAGCGAATGCCCTGACTCTAGCGAGACCTAAAATGGAACAAGAGAATCGCCAGGTAGAACTGTTCACACGCAAGGTCGGATAAAGGAAATTCAGTATTTTAATTAGCATCATTTAGGGATGAAGAAGTCCTTTCTCTTGAAACAGCCATTGAAAGTAAGTCTTAAATACTCATGCAAGTATTGGGTCAGAGTTGCACTTCTTAGCCCTCGAAAGCAATTTCGAGGGTATTCACCAATTTTCAAAATACGGTTTGAGTGTTTCTCTAATCTTAGCCAGAGCTTAATTCCTTTGGTCTTAGGTTATTTCTGACTTTTGGACCAGTGAAGATGTATTCTCATTTTTTACATAATTTGACATTACTGCAGAGGGTTTTCACCTTTGTAGTAAGCTACGGCATTTTAGTGTTTTGTAATTTTTCCTTCCAGAAACTCCCTACCCTTTGATAGCCTAAGACATATTTTTAAAGCCCCTTGTTGTTGAAGCTTATACAGTCGCCACATAATTAGTTTAACACCGACCTCACATGACCATCCTATTTTCCTACTTTGAGTATATTTTAAACCCTTTCTGGATGAAATCCAATTTCAAACCTCAGTTGCTCCGTCCGATTAATTAACATATTTTCGTCACTGCTAACATTTTTATCGGATTTTGTGATGCATTCCTGTCTAACTGAGGATGGTAGGATATATGTATGGGGTAGTGATCCATTGGATCATGATGGGAGCATGCCGCTGGATATTGTTTTTTTATTCCCTATCCAAACTATGTTTTACTTTCTGATACCACCCTTCCTCTCCATTTTAGCGCTGTTTAAATTTTAGCAAAACATAGTTAAGAAGTGAATTCCCGGAGGAGCTACGCCAGCTAACAAGATGGCTGCGTAGGCTCCCGGCTCCGCCGACCTCCGACTCCTGCCAGAAGATCCTGTTATTTATCCTGTTTTTGCGCCCTGCCTCCGTGTGTATGGACCGGACTGGAGCTTAACGGTGCAATCCCGAGATTTCTACCAGTTTGGTAGACAAAGATACGTTGTGTGGCAGTTTGTGGCCTAGACCAGCCTGGATGCCGGGGTCTCGAGTACTGGCCCAGCTGGGTTTCAGTTGAACAACATCGGCTGTAGTTGTGTGACAGGGTACGGTCTACCGAGGTGAAACATTTTCTTGGACCGAAGTTGACGATGGTTGGCTGAATTGGTAAATGTCGAAGGAGGGGTGACGACACACAATAGGAGCGGTGGATGGAGGTCCCTGGCCTGGTGACCCGGTTAGGGCCCCGCCGGTGTTCGCTGTGTTGGGATCTCCGACTGCGGTGGCTGAGTTTGGATTGTTATTGTCCCCAACGATAAGTTCCCCTCTGAAGTCGTCCGTTCCGCATCCACCTATTCCCCCCGGGGAGACCGGGCTCTCTGGGGACGCGAATATGACCAAAACTGAGCGAGATGTTGTGGAGCGGACTGAGAGTGACCCGTCACTACGAACTGTGTTGGCAGCCATAGGGTCACTTCATTTTTGCGTCGAAGCCCACATCCATAAAATGATAGTGTTTTTGTGTGGAACTGGGTGGATGGGACCGGACCCTGGTCCACTTCAAGAAACGAAATGACTCAAGATACCCAAGATGGCTACTTCGATGGAGGAAGCAGACCCCGTACTAAAAAACCTGCCCTAGATCCCCTCATCCATGCCAACTATAGGCCAAACTCCCTCCTCCCTGCATGGCGAAAGTGACCGAGAGATACGTGCATAGGTCGATTTCCAGTTTCATCGAAGGAAACGATCTTTTGCACACATCACAATCTGGTTTCCGTGCCAATTTGAGCACGGAGACGGCCTTACTCGAGGTCACTGATGCCATCAGGGAGGTGCTCGATTCTGGGGGAAAGGCCATGTTAGTCATGCTAGATTTGTCGGCGGCTTTCGACACCGTTCCCCATGAGAGCCTCCTTTTAAGACTCTGGGAATGTGGCCTTCGTGGAACGGTGTGGAACTGGTTCAAATCCTTTCTGGCCGGCCACCGGTAAACGATCTGGGCGCCCCCTTTCTCAGCTGATATGACACCGCTAGAGGTGGGGGTTCCACAGGGTTCCATTCTTAGCCCCATGCTTTTTAACATATTTATGGCCCCTCTGGCGGTGGTAGCGGAGTCCTTTGGCGCCCAGATCATATCTTACGCTGACGATACCCAGCTCCTGTTCACATGCGACAGGGGCGGGGTGTTTGATGGCATCCAGATTAGGGAATGTCTTGGTGCGGTTTTTGAGTGGTTTAGATGTCATGGCCTGAAGTGCAACTCCAATAAGTCTGAGCTGCTCTTCTTTGGATGCACTCCGAGCCAAATTGGATATCCTGGTGGCCACAGGATATGTTTCCCCCTGACAATGTGTCCTTCAAGGCCAAGAACCTTGGAGTGATAGTGGACAGTGATCTCTCCTTTGGGCCACATATATCGTGCCTTTCAGGGAAGTGCTTCGGCATTCTGCGGATGCTGAGAAAGTTCCTTCCTTTGGTGTCACTTCACCATAGGAAAATAATTGTTCAGGCTCTGATTGGATCACGATTAGACTACGCAAACGCTCTTTTTCTCGGTCTACCGAAGTATCTTTTGAACCGTTTGCAAGTAGTGCTGAACTCGGCAGCCCGAGCCATTTATGGACTCCCGAGAAGAGCAGGTTCACTGTATTACTGAACACCTTACATTGGCTACCTACTCCAAAGAGGATCCTTTTCAAAAGCCTGACACTGGCCTTCAAAGCTCTACATGGCATAGGTCCCAAGTTTATCGGAAAACGCCTTTCCTTTTACCAACCCAGTAGGACCCTGAGGTCAACTTCTCTGTCTAAAATGACGGTTCCTGTCATTAGGCGTGCTAGAATGGGAGGCCGGTCGTTTCGCTACCTGGCCCAGCGGGTTTGGAACGAGCTACCACTATCCCTAAGACAGGCTTCTAGCCTCCTTGCTTTCAGGAAGGGCTTGAAAACGTGACTTTTCACTAAATAGTTTTTTGTTGTGTCTTCTTAGTCTGCGTTTCAGATGTTATGTTGCCTTTCTACCTGTAGATACTCTTCGCCAAAGCGCCGGGATGCTCCATGGAGTAGCCGAGCGCTATAGAAGAAAAAGATTAACATAACATTAACATAACATATGGGAGGTGTTGGAGCCTCTGACCAGTGTTTTGGGTGCTGAGAGCAAGATTGATACCGCAATTGGATTGTCAGGCCTACAATCGTTGCCGACTATAGAAGGACTACTTCATGCTCCCTTTCCGGAGACTTTTGATGGGAACTGTTGTTGGTTTGAAACTGCGTCACTCCCCTATGCATCGGCACCGCTAAGATGGCGGACGAAACAACCTTGGGAATCCATGACGGTGTGGGGAGTCTTTGGACTTAGCGGAGTTCTCAACACTTTCATCTCTCTGGTTCGTCTCGGTTTTAACTTTGCTACAGCTTTTTCGTGCATTGACTATCCTGCGGAAGTGACAGTTTGTCCGGAAGGGGCGCACATGTTTGATCTGAAGGGTCAAGGATGAGACTGTGTGATTGAGTTTGCCATCGGGTATTACTGGACACGGGGTTTGCAACCATGATGCGTTCGGGAGGTTGGGTGGTGTTTGAAGTTTCCCCTGTTGCGCTACGGAACTGCAGCTTAATAGATTTCGAGACCTTAGTCTGGGGATTCTTGGCTTTGGCGGGGGGAGCGGAGACCGGGGGCAAGTATGAAGATGCCCTCCTCCATCTTCTACTTTTAGTATTTAGTTAGTTGGGGCGACAGGCACACTGCTAGTTGGGGTTAGGCTATAGCCATATGCAGGGGTGCAGGGTGGGGGGATGGGTTTATTGTTTTGTCTTCACTTTTGTTTTTATGGTTTCCTTTTCTTCACACTCTCTTTCACTTTCCTTTTATAAGTATAGTTGGTGGAACATCCTGACTTTGTTGGTATTCCAGTATCTGGTGCCCATGCTTCTTCTATTATCCTGATTCTATGGGTGGGCTGACCCTGAGAGCTTGAGCTTAATGTGAATTGTATATTGTACTGTGGCACATCCTGTTTCTCATACAATGGCGTAGGCGTCTAAGCCATTTCTTCACTGCTAGTATCTATCCTGTATCTTCATCTGTTCGCCTTATTATTATGTCTCAATGTATGGCACCTGATATGTCTATTACTTTCTTTGTTTTGAAACTAATAAAAAGATAAAAAAAAAAAAAAAGAAGTGAATTCCCTTTCTAAGATTGACTAGGCCTAGGCGGTAAATCACATTCCTTTTGTGGAATGTAGGTAATTTTGCGTTCGGCAGAGAACGCAAAATTGCCCAAAATTCTACGTTCTGCAACTTCGCGAAATTTTTTGCTTGTTCGCGTTCTCAAATTAGTGTTCGCGAGAAATTTCCCCCCGAGCACGCAAACAGGGATTGCAAACAGTAAAAAAGCATCGCGAACAAGCAATTTCGCTTGTTCGTGGAATTTCTGCATGTTCGCAGAGATTTTTTACAGTTTCGCAGAGACTTGCGTAACACGATTCCGCAAATTCCGCCCACCCCTAATATTTACAAACCATAAAAATTCTTGTAGTGATCGACTTTAAACCCGAACAACTTTCTTATTAATTGTATGTATTTTCCCCTGTTTTGGGTCTATGCAGTAGTAAGCGCTCCAACACTCATCAGGGGTAACAGGTGCTATATGAATGCAAACCTTTCTTCCCCTTTTATCCCTCTGCTATCCTTTTTACTCGAACTAACTAATATCAACCACTCAAGTTACTTTCATATTTCACCATACTAATTCACCACTAATCCAAAAGGTCTCGTGTTTACATGAGTTTAAGCTATTGGCATTGTAAATGACAATGCCTTTTATTTGTTTTAAAATTTTAAAACAAAAAGGCATTGTTATTTGCAATGTCAATAGCTCAGACTCGCGTAAATGCGAGACCTATTGCATTGCAAATGCTTGTTTTTAATGCACTTCGTCGGTGCTTAAAGCACACAACCTTCGTTCACACAACACATGGGGTGTTGCTTGGTCAGTAAGATTGGAGGGGCAGGGGGCTTCAGGTTTTCCAGCAATCACACAGGCATATAATGTTAAAATACTTTAGAGGACAAGCTGGACTCGTGGGTAAGTTGCTGCCTGTTTTTAGATTTTTAGAGTGAAAGTGTGTATATTGCAGTCAAATATGAAGCATGATTTTCTGAGATTACACAGGAGATTTTTTAGCAGATTTATATGCAAACTGTGTAGTCGTAGTTTTTTTTTGTTTTTTTTAAGTATTGGCATGATCACATCTACATTGAAGACCAGAATACCATGGAGCAGCAACAGACTAAAAACACTATAGCGGATATTTTTAAACCACTCAGCCAATGGTGTATGATGTCACCTGAAACTCAGTGTAAATTGTTCCTATATTGCCATTCTATCTCCCCTGACATATGTATAAGTTCATATTCACACATACAAAAAAAACTTGCTATCAGTTTCATAAGATTAATATGTGCATGGTGGTGTTGCATATCTCTATCTTTACCTCTCTAAGGGCCAGATGTACGACCATGGCATTTAGCGACTCGCAAATTGCGCTCAAATGCAAGTCGCAATTTGCGAGTCACTAAATATCATGTACAACAGTGTCAGAGACACTGTTTGTGATTCCCAATGGGGTTGCAAATTGTATGCCTCATCAATATTCATGAGGCACTTGCAATTTGCGACACCATTGAGAATGGCTGGCCCTCCCAGACATGGTGGCCTGCTGAGCTCAGCTTTTAAATAAAGCAGTTTAAAAAAAAAATCCAGCTAGTTTTCCTTAAAGGAAAACGGGATTCATTTAAAAAAAGAAAAATGAAACGTTTTCGTTTAATTATTTTAAGGGCAGGTAGTGTCGAGATTCCTATGGGTGTGGCCCGAGCGCTCTGATGGGGCTCAAACTGTTATCAGCGCATATTGCGGTCACAAAACATTCTCACATAGGCCTCCGACTAGCTATTAGGAAGGGACGCCCCTTTCTAATAGCAACTCACAATTCCTATTTAGAGAATCACAAAAAAAATCTCCCTCACTTAATAGGGATTGTTACACGGCCTATTAGATTTTGCATGCACAAACTGGTCACAAACCAGTTTGTGCACGCAAAACAGGGTCGTACATCTGGCCCTCATTCTCTATCCCTCTATCTCGCTAACTCTCGCACTAAATTTCTCTAAATGTCTCTTTCTCTCTCTCTCTCTGTCTATCTCATAATAGTTTTTTTAAATGTTACTTGGGGCATTAAATAAGAGCTGTTTCACGCTACTGGGAAGACTCTTGATATTAATGTTAATTTCATATCCAGGGCAATTTCATGTTTGTATCTCTAATATCCATCGTCATTCTTTCAATGCAGGAAGAGATGGGCAGTGCATTTTGAGAATGTAGACAAGGGCACTTATACAACTTATTAAGGACCCGAAAAATACTCTTCGTTACAATATCTTGGTAGATACTGGCCAACTATATAGTTTAATTGCAAGAGCACATATTTCAAGTGATCCTAGAGCATACTAAATCGAGTCATATCAATGGTGTTCAATGATCTGGAATTGGCAAACAGTAAAGGAACTGGCCAAAGAAAGCATTCAAAGGATAGATGCTTGAATGAAGAGTTTCTGCTTGCAGAGGTATGTTTGGATATATTTTATGTATTGAACTATTTAACCTTGGTGTATTTCTTCATTTTTATCCATTGAAAGTGTTATAAGGTTTTGCAGCGTGAATCTTTCTGGATTTCAGTGCATTATTCCACTATCTAGTGGTTGGGTCTGGAATCGTATTCTTTTTTTCCCCTTTTTTTTTTTCGTGGTCTAGTTGGGGGTCGGAGTCCCACCATTTGGTGTCCTCCTGTGACGTCAGCTCGCCTCCTCCGGAAGCTCCCACCTCTGGGCGCCATCTTCAGATTCTTCTTTCCGCCGTTGGGTCTGGATCGTCAACCGGGAGTTCCAGAGTTTTTGGAAAAGAGAATGTAGGAGAGTAGGCTCTGCTTACTATGGTTACCCCCACTTTTTGCTGTGTTTCACTGATTTATCGACTTTAGTCTTGCTGGGGCTCTGCAAACCAGGACCCCAGCCTAGCTGCTTCCTTTGTAAACTGATTGCATGGTCATTAGGTACACTCCTGATTGGTTACTGGGTTACCCTTGTGAGTCCATAGTATATGGTACCTTAGGTACCAGAGGCCTACCAGGGACTGAAGCATGTATTAAGCCAGCCCTAGGAAGCCTTCCAAAATGTCTCCACAGGTCTGCTCTTGCAGCCTGGGTAAGGTGGTGTAAGCACCCCTTACTAAGATATAGTATACCTATATCTACCTATATATACAGACACATATAAACCTATAAGTCAATCCAATGGCAGGCCTTGACAATCCTGAAGGCAGAGTGCTTGGTTTTGTGTGAGAGGGTGTCCAAGCATGAGCTGAGCTCCTCTGCAGCTTTCAGAATCCCTTCCTTATAGCTGTCATGTGACACAGCCATACCATATACTCTTAAGTGCATTATAATCTCGAGGTAAAGGCTAACTTTGGAATGGCTGCATCAAAACATGTTGTGTTTGGTGTCAAACACTTTGGAATTCTACCCCCCTCCACACCAGTTCTGGCAGCGGAGTCGAATTCCACCCTTCCAGAGGGAGAAGACATATACACACTTACCTGACCGGTAATAGTTTAAAAGAGCCCCAGCAAAACAAAATGGATGCTGCTGCCACAGACACAAGTCTGACCTCCTTCTGGACGAAACTCCGGCAGGGGAGGCCTGGACAATAGGTTTCATGTCCAGGGAGGTGTAACCACCTCCTCAGCCAGGCTTTAGTGTATTGGGGCAGGGTGGTTGCATTCAGTGAATGCTTTTCAGACAGTGCCCGGGGCACACAATGTATTCCTGTGCATACCCCAGTTCAAACCGGTTGCTGGGGCACTCAGCCCCAGCTCTGGCGCGAAACTGGACAAAGGGGAAGGGGTTTAACCACCCCCTCCCCAGGTCCTCCCATAGGTCGGACCTTAGAGTTAGTCCAGCCCCTAAACTTAGTATAGGTATAGGACTTCAGTCCCTAGGACTTTTGATTACCCTGGACAAAACTCTGCAACATATATCCTGAAACTTTGACATTCTATTTCGACTAGAAGCTAGAAGAAATCTCCCTTGGGGTTAAGGAGTGCCTCCCCTGTTGAAACTGGCACCAAAGAAGCATCTTGCCGTCTGAATTTCCAAGGCTCCCGCCATATCCCGAAGGATTTGCGACACAGGAAATGGACTTCCAGACATCTCCGAGGCCGACAAGAGATCACAGAAAAGCTGAGACCTGCAGCCGTCACAAGAGACGTGGGACCGGAACTCCTGGACACCGTTCATATTTGCAAGTGCACCTACTTCCCGAGCTTTCCTGAAGTTGTGCATTGGGCTACTCGTAGTCCAAGCCCTGAGCACCATCTGCACTGAAGATTGTCGGCCTACACTCCACGAGTGTTCCGTGTGCCCGCTTCTATCATTACTGCTTGAGGGCCCCTTCGCGATCCCCGGTCGGTCGACTGGTGGGTCCTCACAAAGGTAACTCTTTTGTTTCTTGGGCCTCCCTGGTTGCTCCATAGATGTGCCCTGACTCGCCTCCAAAGGGCGAGTCCCTCAGACCTTGCTGGTCTGCTCCAAAGCCAATCTTTTCCTTCTGCGTGGTTTGCTGTTGCCAAGGATTGTTGGGTCCAATCCGGATACCGAGCTGCAGCACTCGTCATCCAACGTGGGACAGCTCGAATCCAGCTCCTGGGTGTCGTCGACACCTCCTGGTCCTTGTCGCTGAAGAGTCAAGCTTCACCTGAAATCACCCAACATCGGCTGGTACCTTCCTGTTGCCTCCCTGGTCACTGTCAAGTGACGCATACTCTGTCCCCTCTGCTTTCAGGTTCTTCAGATCTCCGATCCACCCTTGGATCCATCCGGACACTTTTCATCTGGTCGCCTGCAGCACTTCATTGCAGCTCTCCATAGGAAACGACGACAAAACCCGAAACAAAAAGAAACCTATGCACCTGGTTTCCCTGGGTGAGGTAGCACGAGTAAGTGCTCCAGTGGGTCTTGACTCTGAAACTGTGCAGTACTGCAGGGGTTTGTTCCTAGTCCACTCCTAAGTGTCCTTAATCTTTAAAAATCCAATCTCAACTTTCTCCATAGAAGTCAATGGTTATTCATGGCTGTGTTCAGACACTGCATACCCTTGTGGGTCTCCTGCGTCCCTACCTTGGGTGGTTCCTGTTTTCCGCAGCGGTTCTACAGGCCCGAGGCCTTGTCTCTATGATTGTAGTGGTACTTATACCACTTTTTTAGTATATGGTTTGTGAAGCCCCTAGGGCAAAGGTATACTGTGCTAATTTACTGTGTGCTTATTAAGTTCTCTGTAAGTACTTTTGCCTCTAGCCTCAAAAAGAGACTAGAGGGGTGTGGTTAGAATACATACATATATATTTTATATATATATAACTGGTGTGGTTCTCCTTTCATTTGATCATTCATGTGATTATAGACTGGTAAAACAAGCTGCTTAACATTCCTTCAAGACTTAGCCTGAAGGCTGCTCTCCACAGCCCCCACTAGGATAGCTTTCTATATAGGTTGTTGTTAAACCTACCATCAATAAGGGTCGTTTGGATTGGTGCAAGGTGCCCACTAGAATAGTCAACATCATATGCCAGGCCAACTTCTCACAGAGAAGAAGAAAATCGACCAAAAAACACCAAAGGTTGGAGTTTTCAGCACACCGAAAAAAAAACAAAGAGCCGGGACGACAAAGATGGTGAGGAAGATTAAGAACTTCGATGTCCAACAGAGAATGCGCATACAGGGGGTCCCCTGAGCACAGGAATGGACTAAACCCCTTTCAAATTTTTCCGTAACTGCCACCACAAGTACACGCAGAAGGACCAGCACCCGGTCTGCATCCTTTGCTTGCCTCTCTACCATCAAAGCAAGGATTGCAACGCCTGCTCGGCATTCGCACCCAAGACACTTAGAGTGAGGGAGAGACAGAGGATAGCAAGCCACAACATTCAGAGGCAAGTACAACCTCCATCGTTCCGGGACTTGGGCCTCTCCAGCGGAGAAGAGGACAACATCTGCGAGGGACCAGAGGACTACACGGTCGCAGAGACAGATAAGAAGTCGACAAAGGTGGTAAGAGACGTCCACCCCAAAAGCCCCGATGGACTCTCGAAAAACGGAGTCAAAGTCCTCGAAAGGAGCACTGGTGTCAAAACCTTTGACGATCACAGCTGCATCCACGGACAAACAGTTCAGCGGATCCTTCGAAAAGGACTCCCAGATGGCAAAAGATCTAGAAAAACCAAGGTCGTCGAAGCCCAGCCCCGAAAAGGCACGCTCAACGCCGAAGGAAAAAGAGCTAAAGGCGACTTTGACATCAAAGAGAAGAGAAGCGCTGAAACTCTTGACGCCGAACAAGCGGCCGAAATGGAGAGAAAGAGAAGGCTTAAGGCCAAAATGAACAGCATCCTCCAGAGGAAAAAGGATTTTGACGAACGGATGAGCAGATACACCATCCCTTCGAAGCCCGCCACTGTAGCCGAAACAGAAGTCGAAGAGGAGTTCGACGCTGGAGAGATGCCGAAAACTCCTGAACCGGCAGAGCAACAGGACGAAGAAGGCCTGTACTATGACAAAGGGGAAGGTGAGGATGATCAGCGGACATACTTGGGCTCGATATCCTCGGAGGCGCAGGACCTGGTATGGCAGGACTTCAACGCCGAAATCCCGGAGGAGGGCGTAGAGTCATATCAGTCGAGGTCTTTGCCGCCGGACGACATTTGCATCTACAATATGATCATTAAAAATGCTGCAGTAACATATGGGGTAAAGTTAGAGGAAGAGAAACCAAAAGCCTGCTTTCTCTGGAGACTCTGCTTCCCGCTCAAACTAGGAGACAGTTCCTACCCTTGTCTCAAGTGTGCTGGAGCAGGGCAGGGAAGCCTTCAAGAATCCAGCAGCCTGCAGATCTGTTGCCCCTAGAACACTGGAAAAAATAAGCATTCCTTGAAGGACCCAGCATATATCCAGGGATCAGTACCAGCTGACTCAATTATAACGTCAACACCCAGGAAGAGGGCCAACAACCTCACAAACTCAGGGCCACCTCCAGACAAGGAAAGTAAGAGGATAGACCTAATGAGAAGAAAAGTAGAGAGGAATGCAGTGATTCACTGGCGCATTGCAAACTCCAGTGCCCTAATAAACAGGCATTGAGTAAGTTCATGGGTATGATGGCATCCTGCATACACCTGGTCCCCCAATATTCGACTCCACATAAGAACATTCCAGGAATGGCTTCAACAGCAATGGTCACAGGCAACTGGGAGTTGGGAGGATCTAGTGGTTGTTACACATGCAGTGCAAGAGGCGAAGACATGGTGGACAAAGGAGAACATAAGAAAGGGGAAGCCATTTACACCACCAACTCCAACAGTGACCATCACAACAGACGCATCCCAGATGGGGTGGGGAGCGCACATGAACTAGCTCAAGGTGATGGGTTTGTGTACGCAAACATGCGGTCCAACACATCAACTACCTGGAACTGAAGACCGTGTTCCTAGCCTTAAAAGCTTTCCAGAAGCAGCTGTACGAGCACAGGGTGTTGATACAAACAGACAACACCACAACGATGTTCTACATCAACAAGCAGGGAGAAACACAATCAGTGGCGCTATCAGAACTAGCGCAGGAGATATGGAGATGGGCCAACCCACTACAAGTAGACCTCCTGGCGATACATCTCCCAGGAAAGGACAACGTGAAAGCGGACAGACTCAGCATACAGACATCAGCATCCCACGAGTGGGAAGTCAATCCACAGGAAATGCGAAAGCTGTTCAAGAAGTGGGGGACCCCACAAATAGACCTGTTTGCAACACACCAGAATGCAAAATGCCAATACGTCGCATCCAGACAACCAAGTCAACAATCCCAAGGGAATGCCCTATGGATCAGCTGGTCGAAGACATTTGCCTACGCTTTTCCCCCAATACCACTGATGCACAGGGTGCTCAGCAAGTGCAAAAGCAGCAACATGACACTAATACTGGTAGCACCACAGTGGGCCAGGCAGTCCTGGTTCTCACAAATAGTGGAGATGGCATAGGGGCCACCACACAAGTTCCCAAAAAGAAGAGAACTACACTCTACGCAAAATGGAAGGGTGCTTCATCCAGAACCAGAGAGCCTCAGCCTAGCAGCCTGGCTCCTGAAGACTTGGAGGTCGCGCACCTGAAACTCCCAGAAAGCACACTGGGGGTGCTGCGGGAAGCAAGAAGGCCCACCACATGAAAGTGTTATGTGGCGAAATGGAAAAGGTTCACACAATGGTGCATCAGGGAAAAGCTCCAAAAGAAAACCACCAGGGAATCAACAGTGCTAAAATACTTAACACACTTGCTAAAGAGTAACCTCAGCTACACTTCGCTAAGAGTACATCTGGCAGCAATAGTAGCCTATACTAGAGGAGAAACAGGGAAAACTTTCATTACATCCCAGGTGGTGAATAGATTTCTGAAAGGGACCAAACGTATCGCCCCTCCAAAAAAGGATGCCATCGCCAGCATGGAACCTCAATGTAATTTTAACACAACTCATGAAGGCACAGTTCGAACCCATTCACAAGGCTTCTCTACATATGCTCACCATAAAGATGGCTTTTCTGGTGGCAATCACCTCGCTACGCAGAGTGAGCGAGTTGCAAGCGCTAACAGTACAAGAAGCCTACATTCAAATTCACAATGACAGGGTGGTCCTGAGAACAGACCCACATTTCATGCCAAAGGTGGTGTCAAAGTTCCACATCAGCCAAACAATACAGATACCAAGTTTCTTCCATAGACCATCCACAAGCTCAGAAAGAGCACTGCACACGACGCTGGAAAAGCAATGATGCATTACATTGAAGGGACCAAAGATTACAGGAAAACAAAACAATTCTTTGTGTCTTTCGCCAGCAGTTTCATGGGAAGACCAGTAACTAAGAACACCATTGTGCGATGGAACGCACAAACAATCCAATTCTGCCACAAGCAGGCAGGTCAAGAATTAAAAGGAGCAGCACAAGCTCACTCTACAAGACAGAAGGAAGCAACGATAGCGATCCTAGCAAACACGCCCATCCGATACATCTGCATGGCAGCAACATGGGCTTCAGTGCACACGTTCACTAAACCCTACTGCACAGATATACAGATGAACAGGGAGGTGCAAGTAGGACAAAAGTGCTTCAACATATATTCAACAACCAACGCTCATCTTCCACCCAGCGGCCGCAAAAATAGCAAACCGCTACAAAGTCTATGCACAGCATAGTAAATCCAGAAAGATTCACGCTGCAAAATGAATAGTTTCTTACCTGTCAGTGTAGTTTTGCAGCTTGAAGACTTTCTGGATTCACTAGCGAAAAGAGCCACCTCTGCCAGAAAGATGAGGCAGGAGGGAAGGATAAATGGAAAAAGGATTAATAATAGTACAATCCAAACAAACAGAAAGAGAAAAAAAGATGGCGCCCAGAGGTGGGAGCTTCCGGAAGAAGCGAGCCGACGTCACAGGAGGACACCAAATGGTGGAACGTCGACGCCCACCTGGGCCACGAAAAAAGAGAAAAAAGACTATGATTCTGGGCCCAACCACTGGACCGTGGAGTATTGCACAGCATAGTGAATCCAGAAAGTCTTCAAGCTGCAAAACTACACCGACAGTTAAGAAACTATTCAATACTTTCCAATAGCAAAGTCCTGTGTGTACTCCACAAGATCCACCACCACTGAGGGGGATTGAGGGGAAATCAAAGGTGTTGCTGTAGTATTTTGAGTCAGTGGGGTGCAGGTGGTAAATGGAACTGTGATGACATTGACTGAAGGATATGCTCATGACAGAAATCAGTTGACCTGACTGTGCTCACCTGTTAATATATTTTTAATATAACCACTTTTATATTTATTCTACAGAATTTGTTTGGGCTCTTTGCAAGGAGCACCACTGGAAAGTTCCAAATAGTGACCAATGGATCTTTAACAAGTGCACTAATACAAGACAGACTTTTTCACCACATCAAACTTTAGAAGCTTTGTTGATTTTGATAGCAATTGCAGGTTCAGATGCATGAGATGGACTGGTAATATTTGTCACGTTTTTCTAAATCAATTCTAATAATTTGATAGACAATTACTCCACTCAAATGTGTGATGCAGACACTTTTACTACTAATGTGCTTATAAACTTTGATTTAGATAGCAATATATCTAAAAGTGCAGATGCCAAGAGATGGACTGGTTATATTTGTCATGTTTTTCAAAATCTCTTCTGATAATTTGATAGACTATAACAGCATTCAAACATCTGATGTAGACATGTTTACTAATAATGTGGTCTACAATTGTTACATAAGTTCAACCATTCGGCAAGTTTCTTCTATCAATAAAATGTCATCTCGCAGTCCACCTGCATCTCGTTAAGAACATTTCACAAGTTAATTCCACAAAAGTCTTGTACAATGTGTTTAGCAAATTGTTTTTCTAAATTCTAACATTCATAGTCTGGTGGAAAATCAAATCAGGAGGAAAGCTGTTATCTGGCGACTAATTCAATTTTGCACAATTGTTCCTTCTGGGTAATCTGAAAACAAACACATGTCTGGGTACACATCATAAAAATTTTGCTGAATGCATCACTAAAGAGTTTGTAACAGGCAGATTATAATCATTGACTCAGAAGCATGTAAAAAATAAAATTTAGTCTGAAAGGCCCGTAAGGCAACATTAAGAGAAGCCCTGTGCAAGCAATCAAATCAATCACTATAAATTAATCTGAGTGAATGTGACTAGTGTTCAATTAACATTCACTTTAAATTCTGCTAGTCTTACTTGAGTCTTCACAATCATTGCCGTTAGTATTCAGATATTGCTCACTAAAAAGTTGTCACAATAAATGAGAAATCTTTCTTGAAATGGCACAGGAGCTGCAAATAAACCCTAACAGAATACCACTAAGCTTCAAATACTATTCTTCTAGAATACGACTAGTCTTCTTTTAGCAATCAATCGAAGTGTTCATTATGTATTTGAAGGGTAGTTGAATAGAACTAGTATTCCCTCATTTGCATATTTCGGCTTGTGGGCATACTACAGTCTTCATGCATACTAAATAAATACTATATTTTAATAGTAAATGAATACCACTATAAACACTGGAATCACATTAAGTTAAGTTCTTCTAAACTTGCCAAATATTCCACCCTATGATACACACTTTGCAGTTTTCCACAAATAAATGTTTTGCTAGTTCAGAAGGATCAGAAATCACACATGGTGCTGCGCCGTGGCAAATGTTAACTACTCACCTGATTGTTTCACCCAAGTGTTATATTGGTACTAGAGAGGCAGAGCGTCTTGTGAGAACAGCATTAATGTGTGATGAAATAGCAAAATAGTATTGTCACAGAATGCACTACATTTGCTGCATCACTTTCACTGTGCTCCCTAATTTGGCCTTCCAAATGTCTCTCAATCAATCAATCAATAAATCATTTGTAAAGTGCACTACCTTTACTACTTTCTTTCTTGTATCTGTCGGGATCCATCTGTATATCATGCGGAGCATGCGGAGGGTGTTGAAGCAGGATGATGAGATGGCGTTGACTTGCTTGGTCATTGAGAGCGTTGAGTCGAGGATGATTCCCAGGTTGCATGCGTGGTCGGTGGGTGTCGGGGCTGCCCCCAGTGCTGTCGGCCACCAGGAGACGTCCCAGGCTGAAGGGTTGGAGCCGAGGATGAGGACCTCCGTCTAGTCCGAGTTCAGCTTCAGGCGGCTGGTCTTCATCCAGTCGGTGACGGCCTTCATTCTTTCGTGGAGGTTGGCTTTGGCGGTGATGGGGTCCTTGGTGAGGGAGAGGATCAGCTGAGTGTCGTCGGAGTAGAAGATTATGTTGAGGTCATGCTGTCGGGCTAGGTGTGCGAGCGGGGCCATGTAAATGTTGACCAGTCTGTGAAAAATCCCTGGGTATACACTATCGAAGAAGTTCACTCTATTTTCATACCTTATCCGTCTAGGTGTTCATACACTCATGCTCCTACCAACACAACCCAATCAATCACGGTGATGGTAAATGGTCAATTTCCACACTAAAATTGAACGTTCACAGTCTCTTTAATAAAAAACCATAAAAAGATCTATACACATCAACAAATTAAAATTTCAAAGAATAATCTATGAACATATACCTTGGAAAAACAGATATTCAAAACAATTCAATATAGACATTGGGCAAGCACAATTTCATTTATCTAAATTAATGTATCAAAGTTATAAACATGTTAAAAACAAATATAGCAAACAGAAATACTATACAATCATAAGAAAAACCCCTACACAATACGGCCTTTAAGTTCCTGCGCCACTCTAATGTCTAGATCCAATGGTCTTAAGTTGATTCGCACGTGGTATAGTTAATAGTACCCTAAATGTGTTAGTATATATTTCTTCCCAGACCCTATTTGGATTCTACACACAAAAAAAGGAATGCGTCGACGCGTTTCGGTGCTGTGGGCACTTGATACTGTAGCACCTTCTTCAGGACTGTCGTTTCTTTGGGGTCACCGGCTTCAAGGATTACTACTTAACACCCTCTCTGTAAATACATAGGGAGACAAGCAAGGTATCACTACTGTAGAATAATTCGTGACACAATTATTAATCTGCAAAAAACACAGTTGATGGACAGAATGTAGAACAATGTCATACATTCAACCCAATACAAGGATCTGGGCCTAAATGGGCTGAGGGAGGAACCCTGGGGTGCGCTACAGATGATCTCTTAGGCTATGGAACGGACTGGGGGGAGGAGGACGCTCTGGGTTCTGCCAGAGAGGAAGGAGGTGGTCCAATCCAGAGGCTTGTCTCGGATACCTGCGGCGTGGAGGCATGCACGTAGTGTACGGTAGTAGGCAGTGTCGAAGGTGGCAGAGAGGTCTAGGAGGATGAGTGCTGCGGTCCCGCCATTGTCCAGCAGGGTCCTGATGTCGTCGGTGGCGGCGATGAGGGCAGGCTCAGTGCTGTGGTTGCTGAATATCAATATTGTGACGCACTAATATCATTGACAAAAAATCGAGAGACAAAATATCAAAAGGTATGTGTATAGATTTTCTGTACCGTATTCCACATCTGAGTACCAAAAAAACATACACATATATCTTCATTTATGTGGAGTTAAGAATGGCAACTATATACGTCACTCTGTACATTTACCATTCGATATTTTGTCTACTGTTTTACTGTGCCACAATCTTCTCCTTACCCTCTAGAACCCTCCTGAGAGAACATTTTGCCCCTCAGATTTTCTACCACAGGTTGTGCTATGTGATTTCATTTGATCTCTGCTCAAATTCTACTGTCTCTACTCAATCTGGATTGGATTTGAGAGTTTTCTTCTTCTCAATTAATAATTTGGATCACTACCTACTAATTCTACATCTTCTGAGAAGGGCTGACAAGGAAAAAATGGGTTTATTTAGAGCCTGTGCCACCTGTTGGAAGAAAAGACCATATACAGATGGTCCTCATAAGGATTGCATCTACTGCCTTTATCCAGACCATCAGGGAAAGGATTGTAAGGTATGTCATACCTTTTCAAATAAAACTTTGAGGGATAGCGAAAGAAGTCTTTTACTATGGCTTTAAAAGCTAAAAGCCTGGAAAGTCATGTCTAGTGACAGTGATGAGAAATCTTCTACTTCTAGGAAATCTCAGAAAAGAAGCAGATCTCCTCAGGCTCATACCTCAAGGGAAAGACCTGAGAAGGCCCTTAAAAAGACAACCAAAGGTTCTTCTGGGCGCAGTCCCTCAAAATCTCCAAGCAAGGAAAAGGAGAGCAAGGGTCATGCATCAGGGGTTAAAAATGCCAAGAGGACAAGCCCTGAGCCCTCAGAATCACCCCCTAAAGTCAAGCATTCAGCCAAGAAGCCGGCTTCTACATCTCCTGAGGGAAGATTGGAAAAAACTAAATCGTCGACGAAGAAATTGTCGTCATCAGCGAAAAGTGAGGTAAAACTTGCTTATTCCCGTCGACGGTGGCACTGTCGGCGACAGTGTCGACGCCGAGATCAGGGACGATGACGATGACTATGGCGATCTCGTCGACGAGAGAAACCCCCCAGAAAAAAGAGTATTTACCAGGAAAATGACAATTACCCCGGAACTTACCTCTCCAAGTAAGGTGACACCTCTGGTACCATCTCACCTTTTGGAGGAAGAGGAGTCAGACGAGGAGGAGGATGGTGGTGGTCCTTTTGGCTACGCGAGTAGCCTGTCGCAGTTGCATGTGAAGTGCCAGGGAGATGACTCGCAGGATGAATATGAGGACTATCAAGAACGTCCCCAGCAACATTATCGCCAGGAGTTTAAGAAGAGGTGGTGAGCGTTCCATCTTTATTGCGAAAAGATTTGCAATTTATGCTGGAAGATTATAAGAAAAGACATCCTGTACCTCATACCTCTCAAGAGTTACAAGTGGATATGCCTCAACTACGACCTAGGCCAAGTACATCGGTGAGAAGGCGAGAGATTTTACCAGAGTCCTTGCCTAGATCTCCACTACCAAAGTCTCAACAAGAACCAGTGACCACGGATGATGATCAGGAGGAGGGACAGATACCAGACCCTAGCAGAGAGTGGGATGATTATCTCATTTCATCACCTTCTTCTCCTTCACTGAAGCCTGTCGACTCACCACCGGAAGACATCAGTGGGTTTCATAATTTAATGGAGAGAACTACAGATTTGCGCTCACCATGTCATCTGACAAGGTAGAATCTTCTTGTACGACTTCAGTAAGCCATATCGTAAAGCAGTTTGGTCTCTCCCGATTGTCAATCATCTATGGGAGGAAGGCCTGAAGGTCATGGAGACACCGGCAACTGTGACTCCAGGACACGAAAGACTAGACAAAAAATATAAAGCGCTTTCGGATGCTCCAGCTTGTCTTCTAAGACACCCCAAGCCGAATTCAGTTATAACCCAGGCGGCTCTGCAGAAGTCACCAAATCCATCAGCTCCTATTATGACACCTCCTGATAGAGAGGGTAGGCTTTTGGACAATGCGGGGAAGAGGTTTTCCTCAATGTCTGCCCTACTGGTTAGAGCGGCGAATGCCCTGGCCATTCTGGGCAGGTACGATAGGCAGATGTGGTGTGACCTCTTGCCTTACAAAGACTGCATTCCAGAAGCTGATAGACAGGAGGCCAAGAAGATTCTCCAAGAAGGGGAAAGTACTTCGGCTGGTCATTGATTGCATGATGGCCATCGTGACAACGGCCTTCAGATCGTTGGGTGGAGCAGCAGTCCTACGTCGACAAGGATAGCTAAGAGCAACAGCGTTTAGGCCTAAAGTCCAAAATAAAATCTTTGACCTTCCTTTCAATTCGGAAAACATGAAGACGAGGCACTACAAAGTATCAAAAAGGATACTGAAACCGCAAAATCATTAGGAACACTGCAATATCGGAAAGTTCCTTTTTGAGACTCTAAATGTAGAGGCCAATCATCTTATAGAGGAGGGTACCAGCAAAGAAGATACTCTTCTTACCCCACCTCGTCTCAGCCCTACCGTCAGCAGTATACGCAACGTCAGTCAGGAAGGTACACAAAATGTACTCCTTAAGGTAGAAGAGGTCGTCAGGGGAAGGACAACACCCGACGACAATGACAACCTACAAGATCCGGCTACACTTATCCCTCTTACGTCACATGGTCCCCTGGGTAGAAAAATTGCTTAATATCTCGTAAATTGGCAGCAAATAACAATGAACCAATGGGTCCTCAACATTATACAATTCGGACACACTCTAGAACTTTTACAAACGCCCCCCTGTACACCACCAAAGCATCAAGAGGTCAAGCACTTACATCAGACGCGTTCGGAAATTTGGACAATGCTCCAAAAGGGAGCAATAGAACCGGTACGAAATCCCAGAAGGGAAGAGGATTTTATTACTGTTTTTTTCTAGTCAAGAAAAACATTCTCCAATGGTGTCCTATTCTAGACCTCAGATCCCTAAACACCTATCTCAAAAAACAATCTTTCAGGATGGTTTCCCTTCAAAACATCCTTCTGCTTTTAAACCCAGAAAATCATATGACCACATTAGACCAACAGGATTTCCAGTGCAATAGAATACTGTGAACAAGCAGCTGCCAAACCTTTGAATGCACGAGTTCGTGCCCATTCGACAAGAGCAGTGTCCACCTCTGCTGCTTTGTTTGTGGTAGTGCCGATGCAGGATATCTGCAGGGCAGCGACCTGGAGAAATATGCATACCTTCACCAGGCATTACTGCTTGGATACAGCCGCAGAGAGAGAGAGAGATGTGGCCGTGGGAGAAGCGGTGCTGAGAAACATTATTCAAAAACGGTAAGCCATCTTTTATATCCCTCCGTCCTTTTTTTATTGGTTACAAATGCACATTTTTTATTATTATGTTTGGTAAGAGTGGTTGCAATACTAATATGCAGAATTCTAAGTTCAATATGTATAAAAGATGATGTCTTAAGTAACTATACTGGATTTGCATTAAAAAAAAAAATTAAATGTGCTTTATACTACTGATCGCTATTCTGTTTCAGGCATGTGAATCTATGAAAGCTCCAATACTGGAGTAAGAAAACAAGTTACTTACCTGTAACAATAGTTCTCCAGTATTGGAAGCTTTCATAGATTCACATGGGAACCACCCTCCTCCCCTGAGAAGCTCACCTCTGATTTAGTACAGAAGGTATTTATTTATTTATTTATGAAATTTGTAAAGTGCAACAAATGCCCTAGGGCGTCTCGGCGCTGTGAACATGGCAGAAAAGGGGGGAAGGTTATTGATTGAACAGCAAGGTTTTGATTTTTCTCCTGAAAGCTAGCAGAGTGGGGCTGGACCTGATGTCCAGGTCGAGGGAGTTCCAGAGTTTGGCTGTGGAAACCGTAAAGCGACGATCGCCCCAGGAGGCCGTTTTAGTGCGTGACATCATGAGGGCGTTAGTTGATCGTAGAGATCGGTTGGGAACATAAAAAGCTAAGGAGTTAAGGAGGAAACGGGGTCCTTGCTTGCGTGAGGCTCTGTAGGCTATACAAAGCGCCTTGAGTTTGATACGGTTTTTAACGGCTAGCCAATGGTAGCCTTTGATGACGTGGGCTATAGGTTTAAACTTGGGAGTACCTGACAGCATTCTTGCAGCCGCGTTCTGCACCGACTGTAGTTTACGGATGACTTATTGCTGGGCATTCATGAAGAGTCCGTTGCAGTAGTCCAAGGAGGACATTACAAATGCGGTGACCAGAGTTTTTCCTGAGTTGGAGGGGATGTAAGGGAGGATTTTTTTAATGGATTTTAATTTGTAAAAGGAGGATGAAACAATGGTGTTTGCCTGAGCGGCAAAGGTGAGTTTGTCGTCAAGTAGTATACCTAGGTTTCTAACCTTGGTGACTGGGTTAGGCGGGAGACCTAGCTCAATGGGCCACCAGGAAGTGGACCAGGTCGGGCTGAGCTTGCCAAACATCATAACTTCCGTCTTCTCGGAATTCAGTTTTAAACAGTTTATTGCCATCCAGTTGCTGATGGCGTTCATGCCTAGCTGGAAATTGGCTGCTACTTTCTGTCCATTGTTTTTTATGGCCAGGACCAACTGAGTATCGTCCGCATAGGATGTGAGGCTTTATGGCACAAGTACGTGAAAATCTGAGGGGCAAAAGGTTCTCTCAGGAGGGTTCTTAGAGGGAGAGGAGCTCTGATTGGTTCAGGGAAAAGTTTGGTCTCTTTTACATAACAAAGGTTATGGGTTGCAAAAGGGGAGTAGGCCTAAGCCTCTTTTTAATTTGCTATACTACTAAGAACTGCTTTTTTATGTACCGGAGACTCCCGTCTTGATGACGGGGAATAATTCAGGCAAGTGATTCTATGACCGCTTCCAATACTGGTTACAGGTAAGTAACTTGTCTTCACTTTGTTTATATGAATTCATTATCTGCATCATGTGGGAATAGAGCCCCCAAGAGCTTGGCTGTCATCCCACTATGGATGCTTTGGGATTGCCACAGAAGAGCAAAATAGTTCTGCAAATCTAATTCATTTGCAAGGGGGGCCCAATGGGTAAGGGACATTATGTGCCCCCTAGAGTGTTAGACTGGTGTTTACCAGTTCGCGGTCATATAAATCTTATAAATCTGTATGATTAAAAAATACCTACTGACTGAGACTTCCAAGAGTGCTAGAATTCTGTGGAGTAGCTCCTGTGTGGAAGAGGTTGTGACACTGGAGAAGATACGTGGCAGCTACTGGAGTACAATATTGTATGGCAGCACATTTTTATGAACTGTCTTACCTCTTGTTGTATTTAAAGAGGCACAGTCTCTTCCCAGATAAATCCCCCTTTACCTTGGTTAAAGTTATTCAAATTCTTTTCAAGCCAACATTTAAAACAAGGCAAAAGATACTTTATGAGCTCATGGTGCCTCCACGTTGCTTGCTAGACTGAGGATGGGCAATTGCCTACTTGACCAATCTGACCTTGTACCTTTCAACTTTCAGGTACCAGCCTAAATGCAATCTCTTTGGCTTTTGATTTTGACCACTGACTGATATCACTAACAACATTTATGGAGGATCCCTCACCATTTCCTTTCTGTGGAACATTCAGTGCTGAAACGCCATATCCCACCAGATGACATCCAGAGAACCATTAGAAATCATTGAATAGTAAAGCTTCACCAGCCATAGAGAAACATGAAGGTTCGACTTTTGTGATTTGACGAAGAATGACAACAGCAACTCAGTAGTACAGCTTAGGATAACCTCCTTTGACCTCCAATGACTCCAAGGAAGTACTGCTTTCTCTAGTCTGGGGCTCCTACATCAAATCATTCCCCCATATCAGCCATGGCATGTTGGTTCATCACAACTTGAGCAATATTAAGCAGTTGTTAAATAGTTATTGTACAGCTATGATGAATTTGAAATTGCTTACTATTTGTAAAGTAAATCTGACTCTTTAAAATATGTGTAATGTGAATGTTCTTTCCAAGACTTTACTGAATGTAAACATTGTAAATGTGTTGTTTGTTATGCATTTTAAGGGGCCTTGGAACTAAATAAAGAAAAAATAAGAAAATAAATACTCTTGCCTTTAATGAGAGCTCTCATATATTCTTGGCTACATGACTGGCATAATCCTTCAAGATAGAGTTTCAAAACTAAGTTGGTGTGGGGCATATTGCAACACAACGCATCACTCTTGAAAAATCACTCTCAGCAAGGTATTTATATGCAGAATTTAAGATTTGGATGGAACATGTTTCTTAAATCACATTCACAAGTTTGAAACACAGGGACACACTGGTCTTTGTCTATGAATTTGCTTGGCTCAGACATGTGCAAGAGAAGCAACATGAAGAAAAGAATTCTGTTTATTAGCTGGGCAGTAAACTCTGCTGCACTTACCGAGTTTTTCCCACTCTGCGCTTTACATACAGAGCACAGAGATCCGAAAAACTCTGCATAGTGGCATGGAAAGGAGTATTTTCTCTCTCCCGGCTCACCGAGGCTAGACTATCTCCCTGCGAGAATCCTCAACATGGGCTGTCACAGCAGATCGTTACCGCTCACATTGAGAAACCGGCCACTTGCATTGAGGAAGCTGCTAATCAAGTTAAACATCTGCTCAATCGGCAGAAAGAAGCTTGCTCTTGCGTTGCTTGTGGTGCTGTTCACCCTGTTTTACTTCTGGTGCTAAAAGTCAGCAGTGTGACTTATCTCACTCTGCTGCTTGTGGACCTCCGCGGAGTGCTGTGGAGTTTTTTGTCACTCAAGCCTACTAATTTGTCCCTTGTTTACGGAACCGCTTATGCCAGCCATTAAAAAGCCATGAAGAATCTAGGAAACTACATTTACACAAATCACCATAAAAAACAAATCTATGCTGATCAAATTTATGAATCTTCTTCAACTATTCTTAACCGTCTTCGTTATTTGGGATGTTTCAATGGATAAAAAGAATCTCACTGTTTCAATTATATTGTAGTGTCCTTGAGCAGGGTAACAGTCACATACATTTTTCTTGAGGAAGCAAATAACAAAGTTAAAAAAAGTGAGAGTATCTAAGCCCCTAACTCGCAGGAGAACGTTCGATTTTTACCCCAAATTATTTTTTTGACTCCTGACTCATTCTAAAAAGGAAGAGATGCAACTGAGGATCACATGGCTTCTCTGGCACAAGTCAGAGACAATGGCTGTGTGTCTCAAAATGTCCTTTGTTATAGAGAATGTTCTTGTTTTTTTATAAAAGTGGGAGGGATGAGAACAGATGAGCAAGATGAGGGTTTGGTACTTTTTATGGCAGGCTTATTAATTCATCACTCTCGGGAAGGATTTCTATCCTAATGATGCACCTTGTTACTTTGTCTTTACTTGATATATGAAAACTCATGTTATAGCGTATAGTGCCTCACTAAAGGGCAATACTAACTGCCTCTTGGGGAACCAATTTTTAAGGCCTAAGGAGATTTGATTGTGTGCAATTTGTAGAACAATATGATAGTGCTACGTTTTTTTACAGAGGACTGTATACACACCTATGGTCTGTTCACAAACAGTCCTAATGATCCGCTAAAGGCTGTTGCCCTGGGTCTCCATATGAACTCGCTGTAATATGATGTTTGTAATGCCACCTTGCCAGCATGAGATTGCTAAAAGACTGGACCTCGTAATAGATACTAGGGTGTGGCTTGAGGGCTAGGGCGGCCGACTTTTAAACTGGGAAACCATGTTCGAGTCTATTGGGAGGCTCAAACGTCCTGTGAATCTGGGCAAATCCCTTAATCCTCCTGTGCCCAAAAGCATATAATGGGCTATATAATTTCGAGCCCCTTTTGCCACAGGGATGTAATCTTTTACGATGTTCCTGTGGCCATAGGGGCTTCCACTTATTTACAAGGCAGCGTCAAGCCACTTAGCGTGGCTGAACGCTGCCTTGTAAATAAGGCCCCATTTCATGCTACGCTTAGCGTGAAGCGGGGGGGGGGCAATGGGTGTTGCTGTGGGCATTCCACTGCAACACCCATTGATTCTGAGGCTGGCCCCTATTTACAAGGGAGACGTAAATAGGAGGCATTGCCAGAATGAAGGCCAGGGAAAACCTGGTCTTACCCTGCAGCAATGAGTTTAGTTTCTCCTCGATTTTGCTGTTTTCATGTGTGCTGCGTTGTACAGCACGCATGAAAACAGCAAAAGGCCAATGATAGTTTATGGTCAGGAAGATCCTCCCTCCTGCACAAAAACAATCATTTTTTTAAAATACAGTTTTGCAACTTCTATGTGTGCTGCATTAGGCAGTCTCTGCTGCAATACCAGAGAAGGAGCGTCCTCCACTTCTGCTTTGGTAGATGTGGGGAGTATCTGCAAGTAAAAGGGAGGCAAAAAATAGCCTTCTTGCCGGTTGGTCAAAGTTAAGGTGGTGTGTTGTGTCCTAAGTAGAAAGACACCAGGAGCCAGAATGTATATTTAGGTCTTCTTTATTCAGTCTTCAATTGTAGGTTACATCTGTCTTGACTCCAGCCAGCCTAGTGTGGCACCAGCCCCACTAGGAGCAGCCTGCCTAGCTGCTCAGCCCATCTCTAACTGCAACATTCATCCCACTCAGACACCCAGAAACCTCAAGATGGCGGCACGTTTTTTTCGTAGCGCCGGGTGGCTCCCAGCACGCCTTTGCAGTTAAACGTCCTATCACAAGCGGAAGCGTCCATCATCTGAAACTTCGTCACAGCTTCTCAAAAGGACGAGCTTGGAATGCCACATGAGTCTCTACAATTCAGGTAAGATTCCATGAGCTGAATGTAGCGCGCGCCTCAGATTTTGAATGTACCAAACAGCGGTTATAAAAAAAAAGGTTGAACGGTGCAGGAAAGCTCACCTCAAAAGCGCTGTAATCGTACAATAGAGCAATTTCCTCAGTAATGTGCTGCATAACCAATAGAAAATAAAAATGAAATAAACTAATGACAGATTCAGTACTCAAACACCACTTCGGCTATAAAATGCCAAAAGTAGTGCTATATTTACAACAAGGGGTGGTGAGGGACAGAGTCTCTGAATTAAGCAGAAAGCTCTCACCCAGTCAAGAGATCAGGGCTAGATCCAACACCGTTTTTTTAGCTCACTGCACCATCCCAGTTTCAGAACCTGGCTGTATGCAAATTAGTCTGTTCCTGTCCCAGTGCATGATGGGAACAGGGCAAACCAAACTACAAAAGCCAATTCTTACACTGGGAAGGAAACAATCTCCCGGGGACCGGTTTCTGGCATTACAGCCGCCTTCGGCCCGGTTTGCTTGAATCCTGATGGTGCAATGAGCAAGGGTCTCACATCTGAGAATACCCTTCCACGCTTAGGGTGGACAAAATATTTACAACAAGGGGTGGTGAGGGACAGAGTCTCTGAATTAAGCAGAACGCTCTCACCCAGTCAAGGGATCAGGGCTAGATCCAACACCGTTTTTTAGCTCACTGCACCATCCCAGTTTCAGAACCTGGCTGTATGCAAATTAGTCTGTTCCTGTCCCAGTGCATGATGGGAACAGGGCAAACCAAACTACAAAAGCCAATTCTTACACTGGGAAGGAAACAAGCTCCCGGGGACCGGTTTCTGGCATTACAGCCGTCTTCGGCCCGGTTTGCTTGAATCCTGATGGTGCAATGAGCAAGGGTCTCACATCTGAGAATACCCTTCCACGCTTAGGGTGGACAAAAATATTTACAACAAGGGGTGGTGAGGGACAGAGTCTCTGAATTAAGCAGAAAGCAGCGTCGTGTGTAGACTCCAGGATCACCAAAAGAGTGCACCAACTGCGAAACGCTGGCAATCCTACACATGCAGAAATTATGCAAGAAACGATCCGTGTGGTTCTCTGCTTCAATGCAGATGGGAACCAACATGCAGACACACCAAAGTGCCAAGAGACACCAATCAGGCACTTCGCCTCTAGAATAGAAATCCATAGGTTGAAAAACCAGGGCAGGTCTCATGTTTCTTAAAACGCTTTTCTTTAAACAGGCTGCTGTACGCTAGCACATACAATTAAATTGATGTACTGACTTAGGTAGAAATACTTGACACTCGCCTGGTTAGAATTCCTTTCAGGAATCAAACATTGTCCTTCAATGCAACTACTGCACGGATATTGTTGTGACAATACTTATTCAATAAAAGTCACTATGGTCTTGGAAGTACTTTGAATCTCAGCTACTGTGAAAAATCACTTTAAAATTCCCCATCTATGCAGCCACTGTACACTTTATGTACTAACACCTTTATGACTGCAAATCCCAAATTGTGCCTTTATATTTTATTTTGTCACTTTATTTTTAAAGACACTCTAGTCTTAAACCATTGAAAGAATTGTGAAACAAGGCCATGAAGGACACCTAGACATTGTTATAACAAAACAGGTGGTGAAGAATTTCACTTTGTGTCTTAGTTCAGACGTTGTTTTGAAAAAGTAGTGAGGGGGCAGTGGTGCTGGAACAATTTTCAGAGTAGGGTTGCTGCCATCAATGTTACATCATTGAATTCATAGGAATTGTGAAAAATGTAAGTGTCACACACAAGAATAAGTATAGCAATGCATCATGCACATTCAGCAGGAGAGTGGTAAGGGTGTGGTATGTAGCCGGTGCTGAAGTTTACTGTCGCAAATCTATCACTTTAACCGAAAAACATTTTCCATTGAAATGGCCAAAATATTCGTAATAACATGCAGTTTCACTGATAAAACACAGTGTACAAACGAGAAATGTCTCAAAATTGGGTTTCAGAAAATATTTATCATTCGTACATCACTAAGGGCCTGATTACGATGTTAGTCGAAAAGCCTGTAGGTTTAAAGTAAGACCGCTGTATTATGATGACGGCAGTCAGAGTTTAAACTGTCTGGGGATTCTGACTCAAGGAGCCTGTTGGAAAGCCCTCATAATCTCTTAAGGATGGCGTTTCCGCCCTCGGGATTATGATGTTGGTTTCGGACAGCCAAGCGTTAATGAAAAGAGCCCCCTTCTACTAATAGGGAGTTCCTCTAGGCAGGGAAATAATACACAGTGTAAATTCCTAGGGCAACTCAGGATAAAAACAACACTTAATTATAACATTTCTATTATATGGAGAGACACAGGCAAAAAAAATATTTGAAAAATACAAAAATAGTTCTTTATTGAAAATGTTATATTTAATATATATTCAAAAAATGCAATCTTAAAACAGACCACAAGCACACCACATCCATGTCATCATTCATACGAAGCAGTCATAATGCATACATCACTGGCACTATAAACACCTGAAATGGTTGTGATTCAAAACATTATGTACATAGCCAGAAGTTGAACATTGCCATTATGATATTGATTTCAACACTTTTACTCGGTGAGCCTGAGATGCAGGCTTTTAGTTCCTAAATTCATATCTGTTTCACTGAGTGGCTGTAGCTCCAGATAATTTCCTACAAGCGTTTCGGCATGAAAATGCCTTCGTCAGGAAAAGTCACAGCAGATTCAGGCAATATCTGTAAATACAAAGAACATAAGTATGCTGTCCTTCCTGAAATCACATTGTACATGAAATATCTACACATATAATTATTGCTTTGTATTTGGTAGACCATCACCTCAGAGAAAAGCAAAAGGAAGAGCATATCACTTAAATAAATAGCCCCATGGTGCAGTGGTAAAGGAGCATGCAGAATTGAATGTGAAAATCACAGAGGTGTGATTGCATGCGACAAATACGAAAAGTGCCAAGAGAAGACCCACACAAATGGTTAAAATATCCCTATATATGTGCCCTTGCGTCATGCGATGTTCATTAAAAACATCATTACCATATACTGTGGAAACTGTCCGCCAGTACACTTAAAAAATATGCAATGTCCTACTTGAAAGGGAAATATGCCCTGGTCTTCTATGTGAAACAAAAGAAAGAATGACATTAAGATGCCTGATATTGTAATGTTTCCATGCTGTATGCATATTTGATGTATAGTAGTATGTTTATGATTAAAGTGGACAGGGTCCACTTAAAGGCTGTCTTTGTAGTATTTTTTTAAAGCAAATTCGGTAGCCAGTTTCTTGAAACCTTCCTACATGGAACAAGAAAACATACATCTGAGTCCTGGTACATATGTAGCCTAATGACCTAAACAGGCTTCTACAAAGAGATTCCACAAAAGAACAGCACAAAGACTTTTTTTTTAACTTTTCTTTATTTTAATATTTTTTGCAACATGTACCTCCCACCCATGAGCCACCCCCCCCCCCCCCCCCACCCCCCGATCCGGTCATCTGTTTACTTGTCACAGATTTACAGAAAGTAAGAACAGAAAAAAAGTGAAAGAAAATGAAGAAGGAGAAAAAAGAAAAGAATGATGATGAATAACTCAAATCAAGAGAACAGAGAAACATCAAATTCAGACATATTCGGGAGTCATTGACATAAAAAAAACATTAGATTATAATGGCATTAACTTTATATAATAAGTATAATATTCTGTTTTATAGTTCTTGATGTCGTATCCACTGTGTTAGGTGATCCCATATTTCTAGACCCTTTTTTTTCCTTTGAACTCCCTTCCTCCGATATATCGCAATCTCTAGAGTGTATGTGGCTAAGAGTCTTGCCCGCCACTGTGAAAAAGTCGGGGGATTTAGATCTAACCAACTGGATGCTAAGCATATTCTATAGACAGCCAGGGAGACATATATGAACCCCTGCATTATTTTTGGCCTGATATCCCCGTCCCTTCCTAGCATAATTTTGGCTACTGTGATTTCTATGTTTGTGTTCAAGATTTCGGATAAGAATGCTGATATTTCGCATGTAAGGGGTCTGTCTTTATCACATGTGGCAAATAAGTGGACTATATCGGGCGCTGGTGTCGAGCATCTAGGGCATTGGGTACCTTTACTTGTGCTCCATTTGGCTATCTTGTAGGGTGTGTGATATAATTGGAAGAAGGTTTTATAGTATTGGACTTGTAGTTTGGGTGACATTAAGAGTGATTGATAGAGTTGGAATGCCTTCTGAACTGACTCCTCATTCATATCTAGCTTATTTTGCCATTTATTTATATGTTTATACATGTCATCTGGTAACAAGGAGACTAGGTTGAGATATATTTCTCCTATTTTTGCGGTGATGTTTCTATTGAGGATTTCTGTTATTTGAATCCTGTGGAACTCCGCGCTTCCACCACCTTTCTTTATTAAAAAATCTCTTATTAGAAGGAATTTAAAGAAATCTCAGTTTTAAGCCGAACTCATTCTTTAATTCTTCGAATGATTTGAAGTCTGTTGATGTATAGAAACATCCACATCGTGTGATCCTCATATTCACCCATCTTTTCATATAGTTATCAAAGAAGATATCAGGTAGATTATAGTTCTGATGAAGGCTCGTACAATAAAAGTTTCAACCGACCCCGAGAAGCTTGCGTATATCTCTCCATGCGTTATATATACACCGGTTAATGTTTTGAAATGGACCTTTTTGTAGTGACAGTCAAAGGTAAGTCGCCATAGATGTTCACCCGTTTCTATACCAAGGATGAGTTCTTGTGGGGTCGGAACTTCTCCTTCTTGCGTAGGATTCAGATTTGGGGTCAATAAGATCTTGATATATTTCAGGAGTGTGGCCCACCAGTAGACCTTGGGGTTAGGGACAGCGAGTCCATCTCTTTCTTGCGGGAGCGATATATATCGGTAACCTCTGTGTGATTTTGTATGGCCCCATACAAATCGAGAAAATGTGTTGTGGAGGAGGAGCTACGCTGGCAAACAAGATGGCTGCTAAGGCTCCCGGCTCCGCCGACCTCCGTATCCCGCCACAAGATCCTGTACATTATCCTGATTTTACGCCAAGCCTCTGTGTGAATGAACTGTTCCGCACTCCGATGGTGAAATCCGGAAAATTTTATCGGCTGCTTTGACGAAGTTGCTTCGAGTTGAAGATTGTGGC
The DNA here is from genome assembly GCF_964263255.1 of Lissotriton vulgaris. NCBI lineage: Eukaryota > Metazoa > Chordata > Amphibia > Caudata > Salamandridae > Lissotriton > Lissotriton vulgaris. Next base: position 1,362,598,506 of record NC_141685.1, on the reverse strand, counting down.
CTACTCCAGCGGGGAAGCCGGGGCCTCGAGTACTTTCACAACCGGGCTGCAGTGCAAAAACATCGGCCGGGAGACCCAGGCAGGGTCCGGTCAATCGGAGTGGAGGGTTCTTTTATGCCCGAATTTCATCGGCAATCGTTTCTATTGCTCAGCATTGATGGAGTAGTGACTTCGCTTGCTATTGACTGTGGGTGGGGGTCCCTGTCCCGCAGACCCGGTATTGGTCCCCGCCGGAGTTCGGTGGGTCGGGGTCCCTGGCCTGTGGCGTTAACCGGGTTGACCGCGGGTGCAGACAAGGACTGGTCACCCTCCGCATCTGCCCGTTCGTGATCCTGTTTGTCCCCCTCGGGGATGCCAGATTCACCGGGGGAGGTGATTGTGACTGGTGTCGGGCGTGAGACTATGGATCGAACGGTGCTTGAGCCATCACTGAGGTCAATATTGGCAGAGATTTGGGTGTTTCATGCACATGTGGTTGTCTTATTGAACAAATTGGATACACGCCTATCTGAGATGCTCCTTGTGGAATCGGACCCTGCCTCACTGTTGGACCAAAATGATTCAGAAAAGGGGGTGGTGATGAACAGAGTGTCTGAATTAAGCAGACCACTCTTACCCAGTCCAAAGATCAGGGCTTGATCCATCACCGTTTTCTAGCTCACTGCACCATCCCAGCTCAGAACTTGGCTATATGCAAATTAGTCTGACCCTGGCCCAGTGCATCATGGGAACAGGGCAGACCAAACTACCAAGCCAATTCTTATACTGGGAAGGAAACAAGCTACCGGGGACCGGTTTCTGGCATTTCAGCCGTCTTCGGCCCGGCTTGCTTGAATCCTGATGGTGCAATGAGCTAGGGACTCACATCTGAGTATTCCCTTCCACGCTTATGGTGGACAAAAATGATTCAGAAAAGGGGGTGGTGATGAACAGAGTGTCTGAATTAAGCAGACAACTCTTACCCAGTCCAAAGATCAGGGCTTGATCCATCACCGTTTTTTAGCTCACTGCACCATCCCAGCTCAGAACTTGGCTATATGCAAATTAGTCTGACCCTGGCCCAGTGCATCATGGGAACAGGGTAGACCAAACTACCAAGCCAATTCTTATACTGGGAAGGAAACAAGCTACCGGGGACCGGTTTCTGGCATTTCAGCCGTCTTCGGCCCGGCTTGCTTGAATCCTGATGGTGCAATGAGCTAGGGACTCACATCTGAGTATACCCTTCCACGCTTATGGTGGACAAAAATGATTCAGAAAAGGGGGTGGTGATGAACAGAGTCTCTGAATTAAGCAGACCACTCTTACCCAGTCCAAAGATCAGGGCTTGATCCATCACCGTTTTTTAGCTCACTGCACCATCCCAGCTCAGAACTTGGCTATATGCAAATTAGTCTGACCCTGGCCCAGTGCATCATGGGAACAGGGCAGACCAAACTACCAAGCCAATTCTTATACTGGGAAGGCAACAAGCTACCGGGGACCGGTTTCTGGCATTTCAGCCGTCTTCGGCCCGGCTTGCTCGAATCCTGATGGTGCAATGAGCTAGGGACTCACATCTGAGAATACCCTTCCACGCTTATGGTGTACAAAAATGATTCAGAAAAGGGGGTGGTGATGAACAGAGTGTCTGAATTAAGCAGACCACTCTTACCCAGTCCAAAGATCAGGGCTTGATCCATCACCCTTTTTTTTAGCTCACTGCACCATCCCAGCTCAGAACTTGGCTATATGCAAATTAGTCTGACCCTGGCCCAGTGCATCATGGGAACAGGGCAGACCAAACTACCAAGCCAATTCTTATACTGGGAAGGAAACAAGCTACCGGGGACCGGTTTCTGGCATTTCAGCCGTCTTCGGCCCGGCTTGCTTGAATCCTGATGGTGCAATGAGCTAGGGACTCACATCTGAGTATACCCTTCCACGCTTATGGTGGACAAAAATGATTCAGAAAAGGGGGTGGTGATGAACAGAGTGTCTGAATTAAGCAGGCCACTCTTACCCAGTCCAAAGATCAGGGCTTGATCCATCACCGTTTTTAAGCTCACTGCACCATCCCAGCTCAGAACTTGGCTATATGCAAATTAGTCTGACCCTGGCCCAGTGCATCATGGGAACAGGGCAGACCAAACTACCAAGCCAATTCTTATACTGGGAAGGAAACAAGCTACCGGGGACCGGTTTCTGGCATTTCAGCCGTCTTCGGCCTGGCTTGCTTGAATCCTGATGGTGCAATGAGCTAGGGACTCACATCTGAGTATACCCTTCCACGCTTATGGTGGACAAAAATGATTCAGAAAAGGGGGTGGTGATGAACAGAGTGTCTGAATTAAGCAGACCACTCGTACCCAGTCCAAAGATCAGGGCTTGATCCATCACCGTTTTTTAGCTCACTGCACCATCCCAGCTCATAACTTGGCTATATGCAAATTAGTCTGACCCTGGCCCAGTGCATCATGGGAACAGGGCAGACCAAACTACCAAGCCAATTCTTATACTGGGAAGGAAACAAGCTACCGGGGACCGGTTTCTGGCATTTCAGCCGTCTTCGGCCCGGCTTGCTTGAATCCTGATGGTGCAATGAGATAGGGACTCACATCTGAGTATACCCTTCCACGCTTATGGTGGACAAAAATGATTCAGAAAAGGGGGTGGTGATGAACAGAGTGTCTGAATTAAGCAGACCACTCTTACCCAGTCCAAAGATCAGGGCTTGATCCATCACCGTTTTTTAGCTCACTGCACCATCCCAGCTCAGAACTTGGCTATATGCAAATTAGTTTGACCTTGGCCCAGTGCATCATGGGAACAGGGCAGACCAAACTACCAAGCCAATTCTTATACTGGGAAGGAAACAAGCTACCGGGGACCGGTTTCTGGCATTTCAGCCATCTTCGGCCCGGCTTGCTCGAATCCTGATGGTGCAATGGAGCTAGGGACTCACATCTGAGAATACCCTTCCACGCTTATGGTGTACAAAAATGATTCAGAAAAGGGGGTGGTGATGAACAGAGTGTCTGAATTAAGCAGGCCACTCTTACCCAGTCCAAAGATCAGGGCTTGATCCATCACCGTTTTTAAGCTCACTGCACCATCCCAGCTCAGAACTTGGCTATATGCAAATTAGTCTGACCCTGGCCCAGTGCATCATGGGAACAGGGCAGACCAAACTACCAAGCCAATTCTTATACTGGGAAGGAAACAAGCTACCGGGGACCGGTTTCTGGCATTTCAGCCGTCTTCGGCCTGGCTTGCTTGAATCCTGATGGTGCAATGAGCTAGGGACTCACATCTGAGTATACCCTTCCACGCTTATGGTGGACAAAAATGATTCAGAAAAGGGGGTGGTGATGAACAGAGTGTCTGAATTAAGCAGACCACTCGTACCCAGTCCAAAGATCAGGGCTTGATCCATCACCGTTTTTTAGCTCACTGCACCATCCCAGCTCATAACTTGGCTATATGCAAATTAGTCTGACCCTGGCCAAGTGCATCATGGGAACAGGGCAGACCAAACTACCAAGACAATTCTTATACTGGGAAGGAAACAAGCTACCGGGGACCGGTTTCTGGCATTTCAGCCGTCTTCGGCCCGGCTTGCTTGAATCCTGATGGTGCAATGAGATAGGGACTCACATCTGAGTATACCCTTCCACGCTTATGGTGGACAAAAATGATTCAGAAAAGGGGGTGGTGATGAACAGAGTGTCTGAATTAAGCAGACCACTCTTACCCAGTCCAAAGATCAGGGCTTGATCCATCACCGTTTTTTAGCTCACTGCACCATCCCAGCTCAGAACTTGGCTATATGCAAATTAGTCTGACCCTGGCCCAGTGCATCATGGGAACAGGGCAGACCAAACTACCAAGCCAATTCTTATACTGGGAAGGAAACAAGCTACCGGGGACCGGTTTCTGGCATTTCAGCCGTCTTCGGCCCGGCTTGCTTGAATCCTGATGGTGCAATGAGCTAGGGACTCACATCTGAGTATACCCTTCCACGCTACTGTTGGACCAGCAATCTGCAGCCATTCAAGCCGCGGCCATTTTGACTCCGTGCGAGGACCCCGTGAGGAAGCAAGTATTGAAACCATTGGATGGTGCCCTGGAGGACGGTGTTCCCGAGGTCGTGATTGTACCGCCGAACCTTCCATCACTATCGACTTTGGGGGTATCGAAAGGCGTTCCCCTCCCGGAGACTTTTGTTGTGGACTTTTCTTTAATCTTATGTTCGTCTTCTCCTTTCTAGGTGACTTTACGACTCCGGGGCAAGATACATTGGGACTGTCCACCTAGGAGAGAGAGTTTTTCTGCGTCTGAAATTCTTGTGGACTCACTGTCTACGAGTTGCCATGGATTGATTCTTGATGACTTCCTTCTCCTCTATGACTCCTTTGTGTGCCTTTCGGTCTTGCTAGGGGGGGTTTGTGTGCTCGTTCGGAAGGGTCAAGGTTAATATCAATTAGATTGAGACGGTTTGAAGTGGCTTTTACGGGTGTTCGACCTGCAACTGTTTGATTTACGAGGCTGGGCGGTGTATCACGGTGCCCCCAAATTTCTCCTATAAGGGTTGTCATACATTGGTCTTTTTGCGATGGGGGGTGGCTGTTTCTGGCGGGGGGACTAAGGGGGCTGGGAGCCCATACGGATAAGCCCTCCTCCATTCTTTTTCCTACTTTTAGGGTTTTAGTTATTTGGGGCGACAGGCCCGCTGCTAGTGGGGTTAGGCTGCAGCCATCCACAGGGGTGCAGGGTAGGGTTTGGTGGGGGGGTTTATTTTGCCTTTTTTTTTATTTCTATGGGCTTTTTCTTCCTTCCCTTTTTCTTCCTTACAGGATCAGTATAGATTGCGAATCATTCTGATTTTTATCGTGTACTTGTATTTAGTGCTCATGCTTCTTACGTTATCCTGATTCCCGGGTGGGCAGGCCCTGAGAACTGGCTCTTAACATAGAATGTATATTGTATTGTTGTTTACACCGATCCATATGCTTTGGCGCCAAAGTTCCATTATAGCTGTTTCTACGTGCATATCATGTCTCTTGACCTGTCCCCCGTATTCTTCGGTTTGATTGTATGGCACCTGATCCGTTTCTTTAGATAATATAAAATAAAACCTCTGTCTCATCCTGTGACTTAGTTGTTCGTTCTAATACAAGTTCTATCCTGGATTGCTGCCGGACCTCAGGGTTGTCAGCTGATGAGCTGTGTCGTACCGTGATATAGTGGGTCTTAATTTTGTTTAGCGGCCGGCCCCTGCGGTTGTAGGCCCATGCTTGTATTTTTATTGAATGCTACAATAAAGGTTTTCCAAAAAAAAAGAAAGAAAAAAATGTGTTGTCTATTGCCTTGAATATGTGTTGATCAAAGTTTAGGCAGATAGTGCGGAAAAAATACAAAAATTTCGGGAGATAAATCATTTTGATCACATTGCATCTGCCTATTAGGGTTAGATGGAGGTTGTCTAATTTGCTAAGATTTCGTGTTGTTTCTTTCAAGAGTGGGTCTATATTGATCTTGACTAATTCGTCTAGATTCAATGTGATTTTAACGCCTAGATATACAGCGTTCCTGAAGATCCTTTCATTTCTGTAATTAACTTTTTTTATTGAAAATTATCTGCGTTTTACCCTGATTTAGTTTATATCCTGAGATCGCGCCAAAGAGGGAAGCCTCTTTTTCCATCATTTTGATGGCCACATGAGGATCACTGGTAACGATCGCAATATCATCCGCATATGCTAGAGTCTTTATTAATCCATTTGATGTCTTAATAGGCAATATATCCTGATTAGTCTCCAGTTTGCGGATGAACGGATCGATAAATATCGCGAACAATAACGGGGAGCACGGGCACCCCTGCCTTGTCCCTCTAGTCACATCTATCTTATTTGACAGTCCGCCATTTATCATAACGACTGCTTCTGGGTTATGGTACAATCTACGTGCAGCGTTAATTAATCGATCTCCGATCCCACTCTTTGACATGGCCGTCCATAGATATTGCCAGGAGACCCTATCGAACGCCTTCTCTGCGTCCAAGAGTATAAGCGCAGTAGGGTCTCCTGCGACTTCCTCTATGTCAAAGAGTGTGATGACCCTTTGTACGTGATCCGTCGTGGATCTGCCGGGGATGAATCCATGTTGTCGGGCTGATATGATCTTGTGAATAATCGGAGCAAGTCGACAGGCTAACAATTTAGCGTAAATTTTTGAGTCACAATTGATTAGGGTGATTGGGCGATAGGATCCCAGTTTAGTTGGATCTTTGGTTTTTTTTTGAAACACTACAATTTTAGCCCGTGCCCATGATTTTGGTGGTTCCCCCCTTGGAATACTTCGGTCATTAAGTCAGTTAGCACATTCTTTAGTGACTTATAAAATCTGATATAGAATTCGGCGGGTATTCCATCCAGTCCAGCTGCCTTCCCTGTTGATGGACAGCAGAATTTCCAACCACTGCGGTGTGGTCGCTAAATTAGCTTGGTTGGTGTATGACAATTGAGGTGCCGTTACCTGCTCTCAATCAATCAATCAAAGCATGTGTATAGCGCGCTACTCACCCGTAGGGTCTCAAGGCGCTGGGGGAAGGGGGTCCGCTACCGCTCGAACAGCCAGGTCTTGAGTTGCTTCCTGAAGGAGAGGTGGGCTTGGGTCAGGCGGAGGTGGATGGGGAGGGAGTTCCACGTCTTGGCAGCCAGGTAGGAGAAGGATCTTCCTCCCGTTGTGACTCTTCAGATGCGGGGGACGGCGGCGAGGGCGTGGATGGTCGATCGTAGCTGGCGGGTGGGAGTGTAGAAGGTCAGGCGGTTGTTGAGGTATCTTGGGCCTTAGTTGTGGAGAGCTTTGTGTGCGTGGGTGAGGAGTCGGAACGTGATTCTCTTGTTGACGGGGCGCCAGTGCAGGTTTCTCAGGTGTTCGGAGATGTGGCTGTGTCGGGGGATGTCCAGGATGAGGCGTGCAAAGGCATTCTGGATGCGTTGGAGTCTCTTCTGAAGTTTGGCTGTGGTTCCGGCATAGAGGGCGTTGCCATAGTCCAGGCGGCTGGTGACGAGCGCCTGGGTGACCGTCTTCTTGGTTTCTGTGGGGATCCACCGGAAGATCTTACGTAGCATGCGGAGGATGTTGAAGCATGACGAGGAGACGGCGTTGACTTGTCTGGTCATGGAGAGGGAGGAGTCCAGGATGAAGCCCAGGTTGCGTGCGTGGTCTGTCGGTTTGGGTGCGTTGCCTAGGGCAGGGGGCCACCAGGAGGCGTCCCGGGCGGAGGGCGAAGATCCCAGGATGAGGACTTCCGTCTTGTCTGAGTTCAGTTTCAGGCGGCTGTTCATCATCCACTCAGCTACGTCTTTCATCCCTTGTTGTAGGTTGGTTCTGGCAGTGGTGGGGTCGTTGGTGAGGGAGAGGATCAGCTGGGTGTCGTCGGCGTAGGAGATGATGTTGAGGTTGTGTTGGCGTGCGATGGCCGCAAGGGGGCTCATGTAGATGTTGAACAGCGTGGGGCTGAGTGAGGATCCTTGGGGTATGCCGCAGATGACTTCCGTGGCCTCGGATCTGAACGGGGGGAGGCGGACGCTCTGGGTTCTTCCGGCGAGGAAGGAGATGATCCACTCGAGTGCCTTCTCTTGGATCCCGATGTTGCTGAGGCGTTGTACTAGGGTGCAGTGGCAGACCCCGTTGTGCCTCTAAATATATGTCAATAAGTTCTTGGTCTTTATTGGTTTCTTTATATAGAGCTTGGTAATATTTTTGAAATTCTGATCTGATCTCCTACGGGTCTTGCTTGAGAACGTTGTTACAGTCTTTAATCTCTTTAATTATGTTAGCCATGTTTTCTTGTCTCATGCGAGTGGCGAGGTGGTGCCCAATTTGCTCGCTTAGTTCGTATACTTTTTCTTTTTGGATCGTGGCTTTACAAATTGCTTTTTCTGCAAATATCTCCGTTAATCTATTTTTTTGCGATGGCAATCTTTTGTGATGCCGTTTCTATGTTTATACCCCCTTCAGTAGCTCTTACAAGATCCCCCTCGGCCTCTGTCAGTTTCCCCTGTAATTCGGCTATCTTTTGTTTGGCAGCTTTGTTATTCCTTATTGAGAAGCGCAGCGTTTCACCCCTGATACCAGCTTTTAATGTGTCCCACACTACGTCTAGGGGTGCGCTCCCCAGGTTATTTGCCAAAAATTCAGGTATCCATTTCTCAATAAGATGTCAATATTTCTCGTTTAACAGTAGAGCCCAAAGACTTTTAAAGGCTAACAGCCAAAGGCAGTTCAAACTGTGATAGGCACCATCATTTAGATAGAAAAAACGGACTCTTTAAGGTAAAGGAGATTAGAGCTAATGTGAGGTGACAACTGAACAATTAACGCAAAAATACCATTAAGTCGAAGAGGAACACGGGTTAAAGCTACTGAATTACAACAGCTAGAAATGACAAACAAAATCACGATGCATAAAATGGAATCCAGCGTGGCAATGAGATGGAATACTATGCGGTGCGATAAAGGCTATGTATGAGTATAAACCAGGACTTACCATTGTGTCTATCCTGATAATTAAGGTCTCTGACTTGGGCTCCTACAATGAGGTAATCGATACGCCTCGAGTCAACCACGTCGAATGTTGGTAGATGCAACATGCATGGTATAGGAAGACGGATAATTTGATGTCACCGCAACGCTTGGAAATGGTTTAGAAATAGTCAGATGGCAGTCATGTGACAAATCACATGTTTGATTCCAAAGCTGGTTGGTTTACGTGGCGGCCATGATGTAAGTGTAGGTTTACCAAGGTAAAACCAGCAGTGGGTGACATAAAACCAAATAAAGACCAATAACGACCAAATGTACAGATGTATGTTTGCAGATAATTGTGGTATAGACCTAGAGCAGAGTTATTGATGTTCTACTTCCTATTCAGGACCAGCAAAGCAACAATTCCGCAGTCTTGTCTAAATAGTCTGAACCCGTCATGTTACTTCTAGAGATATAATAAAACTACATGGCTACTGTAACGGTGTATGAAGACTCTAAATGAATCACAGGTATAAAGCCAAAAAAAAAAGGAACTGCGCAAGAAGTTTTGGGCCTTATGATGAAATACAGAAAATGAATGGTCGAAATGAATAATAGGTATAAAGCCAAAAGAGAACAGCGCAGGAACTTTTATGCCAATCCATGCCAGCCTTTCCAACATGGATCGGCTGTCGGAAACTGACTTTGGGGGCTAGCAGGGCCCCTTCCCCCTGTCAGAAACTGACTTTGAGGGTTAGCAGGGCCCCCTTCACCCTGGTCCTCTGCATTTGGCCACATGGTGCCGAGATGTTTTAAAACTTCCATTTTTGATGGGGGCTTGTGCTGAGTGCGGTTTCATCCAGCTGCACAAGTAGCCATCGAAAAATGGAAGTTTGCGACTACACATGCCTAATTGTGCTGTCGGATCTGTCGACCTATGTTCGGGTGGTTCCTTCCACAAAACAGTGTCAGTCGGAAGCAACTCCGACCAAAATCGTAATGAGGGCCTAAGTGTCTTGATGGTTTTAGTCCAATTCCCATCTTTTTTTCATTACACTTCAGAGTTTAAAAAAACTACAGAATAATGTCTGGCTTCCTACCCGCTGATATATTTTGAAGTATTTGTACAGTTCATTTACAAGTATTTATATATATATATATATATAAGCCTTTTGCGCCCTATTCCGGGAAGGAAGCCGTTCTTCGCGTGGTGCGGTACGAAGAAGGAGGATGCGGGGAATCTAAAACTTTATCAAGAGTCATCCCTGATGGAACAATTATTTTTCTGCCCATCCTCCTCTGAACACTAATCTATATTATAACCAAAGAGGACTATTCATAGAAATCTTGCGAAATTCTTGAAGACAATTCACATTCTGACTACTTGTTTGCATGCACATACGATTTTGTGGCTTCCTAATACTACCAATTAAGAGATCATTCGGAAACGCTCATCCACAAAGAAATTTCCCACCGATTACAATGACTATATATACTCAAAAGAATTTGCCCTGAAGAAGTCCCTTGAGGACGAAACGCGTCGGCTGCGAATACCCGTGTTTTGATTGTACACCCTTTTTTTGGAATAAAGAAAATCACAACTAAGAAAACCTACGTCTGTGATCATTGACACTATATTTCTGGAATTGTGTGGTGCACCTTTGCGTTTATTTATTAATTTACTGAGTTCTTGGATGAACTATCACTGTGACAGTGGATGTTAACCAGTGTGCACACACTTCGCCCATACAAACTACCCAGGGCGATTTAGAATTCTGGGGGTGATTTGGGTTAGGTGCTATAATTAAGAAGTTTCCACTGTCTCCTTTGTCTTTTGAAAGTATTTAAATGTTGTGTGTTAAAAATAAATTACATTCTACAGCCTTTCCTTTCACTCTGAAACCCAGCAATATTTTCAAAGATGGTTTACCTTACAAAATGCCCTAACTTTACAGCTAGAAAAAGAAAAAATAAACACCAGTCTCCATAGTAAAAGAATAAGTAGCAATTTTTCAGACGACAAAGCCAGACTTTTGACCTCTGTCTTTGAATTGCACTACAAATGCATAAAGATAAAAACAAAATTAAAGCCATCTTTATTGTTCAGTCACCTTCCGAACTCCAGAATTGTTATTTTGGGGGTGCTAAAGCACCTCCAACACCCCTACTTCCAGCACCTATGTGAGAGAGTGTACATAGTGTTTGATGGCTGATAAACTTGGAAAGCCTTGAAACTGCTCATGTATGAAAATATTTATCTCAATAATCCTTGAGTATGCATTGCAGAAGACAAGGGACCTGTTGCAGTTACTCAAAGGTAGGTTTTTCCTTTGACTAATACTTCTCAAATTACCCAGTTATTCAGATTGTAGCTAGAGCAACATTGATTAAGTGTTGAGTTTTTGGGAGAGTGTGTACATGGAATAAGGTATGCCTGCTGTGTGATAATGGTATTTTATTTTCTTTGCACAAACTATGTAATATTTGGAAAGTACATGAATTAAGCATAGGACCAAATCTTTACATAATCCTTGTGGCAATGGGATGCTTGAAAGATTTAATCATCTCAAATTGAAAGGTGCTGTCCAGGTGGTCATTAAGTGTACTTTTAATTGGAAGGCAAAGGTTGCAAAGACCATGTGGATCCATAGAATAACTGTTAACTAGGGCACAGGGTTAACACCATTTGAGATTATAAAATGACGTAATCCTAGGACAAAATGTAATCCAAAGTGAAAATATAAATCATAAATCAATTACTAGCCTACTGAAGACAATAGGAATAGAATTAAGAAAGCTTGTGAGGGTTACACAAGATATGATGAAAGGAACAATACCAAGGCATGTAGAATTAAAATTGGTCAGAGAAAAAAAAACGGGGAAAGTGTTTAAGGAAGAGACTCATTTTTCTTTTAAACCATAAGAGGTTGTTAAAGTCATGCATAATTATGCGTTGTTAAGTGATGGTAATGTGTAGCATCTTAATTGCATAGCTGTTGGCTTTAGAGAGGGCTGGAAAGGTATGACGTCTAATAGTAATATGAAATAGAATATCTGAGTAACGTAGTCCTCGAAAGAGGAAGTTATTCCTATTTATTGTGATCTTATTGGTATAGACACCAATTGTGATTTCAATGGTGAGCCGCAGAAATTAAATCTGAAGTAAAAGGCCAGGAGGTTCTAGTAACCGGCTGGTCACGATCTAGTGTTTCTACAATATGCATTTCCACCAGCCACTCCTTGAGGGCTAGCTTCCACACTCACCGCACATCCATCTATCACAGGTGTCACTGGTCAGGTGACCCTGCTAATAAAAGGGGCCGGGAGCACGTGCCATGGGCCATGGGCCAGTTCCAGACCATATGACTATGTGTCTGCGTCATTATTGTAGCTGCATGAGGGCCTAGGGCTCTAACCATTACAATTGCGATGAGCCCCTTGTGAGCTGTCACCAGTTTGGTACTAAATCATGAGGGGAAGTGCAGCCGATGCCCACGGCACCCCTGCACCGGTTGCCAGCGCAACGGCCACACTATGAGTGAAGAGGACAGCATCCAGCCTCCATGTAATGCAGTTGCCTGCCTGCCATGACCCCTAAAAGGCAACATAGGACCACTGGGAAGAAGGTGAGCTGACTGAGCTCAGAAGTTGGCAGTGGGCAGCAATGAGTGGAGGGGATGTGTAAAAGGAGCGCATAAAGCGAAACCCCACAGCGCCGGCAGAACCCCGTAACCAAGGGAGAAGCTTCAATCCACAGAGCTGCCTCAAAAGTGAAAAGAGCACGACACAGCCCACAATATCGTGGAGGACACTGCGCTGCATGTCAGCAGTAGGTCAGGGACTGTGGTACCCGCCTGTGAGGGTGTAGGCCTCGTTCCGTGCCAAGGTGAAATGTCTCCATACTGCAGCTTCTCCAGGCACTAGCATGCCTGATTCAGTGCCTGTAAAACATTGGTGGAATGAAAGTGAGGCATGAGGGAATCGCTCATCCGCCTGGTGACGTTAGCAAGCAGGGAAGAAGGGTTCGCAAGATAACACGTGCATGCGAAGGCTGGTGCTGATCCGTTGTGTCCAGTAAGTGTCGTGACCAGAGAACATGGGCTCTAGGACCCACAGGGACACAGACTTGGGGGGACAGACACCGGACACCACATCCGGTCAGGGGGACAAAGGACAGACCACAGGAAGCAAGAGGCAGGGAAGGAAGCACCAATACAAGCTCATGTGAGATACGAAATAAAGATACCTGAAATCGCCTGCACCGTGTCCTGTCATCTGTGGGGGGACCCTGCACGATACCACAACTGGCGACGAAGGAAGAAATAAAGAAACCACGCGTGCCGGATCGACCACGTCGTGAACAAGCCAGGAGCCCACCCTGGACTGGTGCCGAGAAGAAGAACATAGTGGCCAAAGAACGAAATTAAGGACAGCAGCGACGCGGGAGCCCACCCCGGCTGCTGCGACGACGAAATCGCCTGCATTGGGTAAGCGCCAGAGAAAGAAGCGCGAAGGAATACAAATCGGCGCGAGCTCTCGCGAGAGTCTCGGCGGCCATTTGCAAGTCAGGCGAGAGAGCCAATAGGAGCACTGGAATTGCTGGCGGCCATTTTGAAATCAGGCGAAGCACTGATTGGCTGCGAAGTCTCACGAGACCATCGGCGGCCATCTTGAAGTCAGGCGAGGGAGCCAATAGGAGCACAGGAAACGTCAGCGGCCATTTTAAGGTCAGGCGAAGGGAAAAAAGGTCGAAAAGAGCCAGAAAGAACCACAAAAAGATCAGGAAAGGTGGCAAAAGAAGCTGAATAACAAAATAAAGAGCAAAGAGAGGCTCAAATAAGAAAATAAATAAAAGAAAAGACCAGAAAGAGCCACAATAAAGAAATAAGCGCCACAAAGAGCATTTACAAAGTAATAACAAAAGAACTGTAAGAAAAAGATGGCAGAACCACGGCCAAGCGCCCAATATCGCAGACCACTACCGTTCAATCTATCAGAACCACAAGTAGGAATAAGATGGGAGCGATGGATCGCTAGGTTCGAGGGATACATGGAGGCCACTGACGTACTAGAAGAAAAGAAGCTAGGACTGTTCCTAAACCTCGTGGGTGACGACGTGGATGAACTGCTAGTGACACTACCGGCAGGAGAGACATCAACATACAAAAAGCTCATCAAGTGCCTAACAAGCAAATTCGACCCTCAAAGGAACATAGACTTTGAAAGATACACGTTCACCACAGCTTTCCAACATGACGATGAATCATTGGATGACTTTGCGACACGACTGAGAAAATTGGTAACGCGCTGCGAATTTGACAAGTATGACAACGAGCAAGCAATTCGCCTGCTGATAATTGAAGGATGTCGCAACACTGAATTCCGCACCAGAATATTGAAAGAACCAACATCGCTGGAAAACATCCTGTCGCTAGCAAGGGCAAAAGCAAGAGCAAAGATACAATCAAAGCAGATGGAACGGAGGATCGAACAAGCACACCGCATGACAGATAACAGTCGCACCAGCACCTGGAAAAAGGGACAACGCGACAACACAACGAAGAAACAACAAGGGCCACAATGCTACCGATGTGGTTTAGAATTTCCTCACAAGGGCGCCTGCCCAGTATTTGGACAGATGTGTAAAAAAATATAACAGAAGCAATCATTTTGCCAGTGTGTGTCAAGGGACATAATTCAGAAATGACAGAGGAAGACCAAACAGGCAGTGGATGACGACAAGCAGGCACGTCAGACACATCGAAACAGCAAACAGGGGCTCGTCAATAGAATCAGGAGGAGAGGAAGAAGAAGAAAAAATGGAGCGACTGTACCTCATGTCCACTCAAGAAGACACAGGAGAAGAAAGCATTCGTCTGGTAGACAAGAAAGCAATCAAAAAAATGGAATCAGTGACAATAGAAGTCGGACCACATAAAGCACAGTTCGTGCTTGACAGCGGCGCCACATGCAACATCATGTGTGCGTCAGAATATGAGAGAATGGAAATAAAACCGGTGCTGAGACCATCAAGGGTTGAAGTGTTCACTTGGGGCTCAAGGAAACCAGTAACAATTTTGGGGAAATTCACTGAAGATATAACATATAAAAACCAAACACTCAGAGAAGAGATTCATGTACTGAAAGGAGATATTCCAGCACCCTGCCTACTGAGCAATGTAACAGCACAAATAATGGGCCTGATAGCAATGACATATAACATGTCAGGAAAAGGAAACATCTTGAAAGAATATCCAAAGCTACTGAAAGGCCTGTGGAAGCTAAAAGGGCGACAAATAACGTTGCACATCGACGAAACAAAGAAACCAGTAGCTCAGCATCACCGGCGAGTACCAATACACCTGCAACCTCAAGTAGAGGAAGAAATAAATGCGCTGTTGAAACAAGACATCATCGAGCCGGCAGAAGGACCAACGCCGTGGGTATCGCCGATAGTAGCCGTGCCAAAGAAAAACACATCGAAAATAAGAATCTGTGTCGACATGAGGATACCAAACATGGCGATCGAAAGAGAAAGACACCCTGGACCACACCTCGACGACATGATCAGTTGCCTGACAGGAGCAAGACGATTCTCAAAGTTGGACTTGTGTAAGGGATATCACCAGCTGGAGCTGGATCCACAGTCGAGATATATCACAACCTTCTCGACACATCTAGGTCTATTCTGATACAAGCGCCTAAGCTTTGGGATATCGTCAGCAGCAGAAATATTTCAGGAAACGATCAGACAGGTGATAAGGCCAGTGAAAATTAGTCTCAATTACAGCGATGACATCCTAGTGTTTGGCAAGACAGACGAAGAACACGACAAGGCGTTGCGAGAGGTGTGTGCCCAACTAGAACAGGCTGGCCTCACATTAAATGAAGACAAATGTGAGCTAGGGCGACACTCTGAAAGAAGCGAAACCACCAAGTGATGTAGCAGAAGTACGGTCATTTCTTGGACTTGCCAGTTACTGTGCAAGATATATCAAAGACTTTGCAACAGTGAGCGCACCACTGCGGGAGCTGACGAAACAGGGACAAACTTTTGCATGGACAAAAGAGTGCAGCACGGCATTCGAAGAAATAAGAGAGGCAGTAACAGCGGTAGATCATCTAGCATACTTTGACCCACTACTGTGTACAGAACTAACGGTGGACGCCAGCCCAGTAGGACTGAGGACAATACTGGAGCAACACAAACCAGGAAAAGACTCGCCGAGATGCATAGTTGCTTACGGAAGTAAGAGCTTGTCCGACGTTGAGAGAGCTTACTCTCAACCGGAGAAGGAAAGTCTGGCCGTTGTGTGCGCGTGTGAACACTACCACATGTTCATCTACGGGAAGCCTTTCACAATTGTAACAGATCACCAAGCTCTAGTAACAATTTACGGAAACCCAAACGCAAAGATACCACCAAGAATAGAGAGGTGGGGAATACGGCTGATGGATTACAACTTCAAAATAATACACAAGCCTGGAAAGGAACATAACCCAGCTGACTATATGTCCAGACATCCATTGCCACGCAACACAGAAACAACAACAATGGCGAAAGAATACTTGAATTTCATCCTGAAGCACAACACACCAGCATCCATAACAAACGCAGAATTGGAACAAGAAACAAGGAGAGATCAAACAATGGAAGAAATCAAAAAGGTGACCAGGCAGGAGGCCCAAACTGAAATCATAGCGCCTCCCCTTCTTGCTGGAGTGCCCGTCAGCTGCACCGCCTGCCACTGTCTGTCTCAGTGAGGAGGGGAGGGAGTGGAGCGCCTTACTGATGTGGCACGACAATGCTGAACTGCACCCGGAGGTAAAATCACCCAACCCGCTACCTTCTGCGGTAGAGGCCGTTTACCTGCCTTCCTTGGCAGTGATGTGACTGCAGGTTGGACGAGAGGCCACAGCGAGGGAAGACGGTCCCAGAGTGGCTATTTGTTGCCTACTAAGGGACGACCAGGCATCAAGGGGAGAAAGACTGTCCACACAATGAGAAAACAGCTCGCAGAGGGAGAGAAAACTACGATCACCAGCACGGCCGGTTGGTAGCAGTTGGTTGGAGATGGCAAGGCTGCTTCCTACCCTAAATGGACACCATAGAGGCGCTGCCTGCAATGAGGAGTGGTTGTGGCGCCACCTAGTGGTAGCTGTTGTGTTATCAAATAATGACACACAAGAAGAATATATGTAATTGGTAATTATTTACCAGAAGAAAGAGCTTGTGAGAGGAAAGATGACCATGCAGCGTCGCCAGGTCTTTCTCATCGAGCTGGGTAGTGACGTCACTTAAATACACCTTAACATTCCAGGGGTAGCACGTGCACATAAACCAATAGGAAGAGGGACAGATAAAACTCATAAAAGCATACAGCATAAAAACAGATGTATTAGTTACTAAAACTATTTACAAATCACAAAATTCATCATATATATTAATACAGTTAAAAACCATTAAGAGAAAACATACTGACTGCAGTTTAAAAAACAAGTTAAAATAGACAATCGTTATGTTAGATGCCCCCGAGAACACAGTTTAAACATTTTATGCTTTTACTATAGAGACAGACAAATTAAGGAAAACAGATCAATCACTTCGAGGGGGTCAAGCCCACCACAAGTTTTCTTCTAATGGCCCATGCCCACCCAAAGTATTTGGCGACCGCAACTGTAATAACCGGCAAGGTGTTAGTGGAAATTATTCTTAAGGCCACCTTACTGTCCCTTGTGCCTAGCAATTTGCACATCGCCTTTAGCCAAACACGTCGGGGGGTTAAGTAGGCCCTAAAAACAAAAAGAAGGTGGGCAATGGTCTCGCTTTCACTTTTACACGCCGGGCATAATTCAGAATTACCTATACCCCATCTACCGGTTAGTGATCTTATAGGGAGTGACCCTGCTCTAAGCTGGAAGTAGAGCTTCCTATCCTCCGGCTTTGTGATGTTGTCCCAATAGGGCTCTAAGCTAGGAGAAACTTTTGTTTCCAAAAAGCGACAATCCATAGTAGAGGGATCAACATCATTCCAGTTCCCGTAGGCGACCATTTCCCAGTACCTTTCTTTTATGGCGCCTTTGGTTGGGAACTGGGCTGTCTCAGGGTTCTCCCACAACTCCTGCATACCCATTATTCCCAATACTTTATGAAGTTCTTTGAGCCAAGTTATCTTGTGGAATATATCAGTTTTAATCACATACAGAAATCCCAGAGCGTAATGCATAAGTAGAGTGGTGTGGCTCACTGGTTAGAGGCGGCAGACCTGGAAGCAGAGGTCGACCCGGGACCAGGGTTCGATTCCCGACGCGGCAGGGTCTTGGGCCATGGTCAGCGGACTCGATAATTCTCGCCTCGGTGCCTACACCAACCATGGGTCTCACTCAGCAACTCTGGGCAATAGCTTGCTTAATCTCTACTAACGGCCCCATCAGCGCCGGGGATGCTTGTCTTCACCTTGGAGATGCCCAGGAGGGACAATCTCACAGGGAAAGCCAGGATGGGTTCCCCAGCAGTATACAGCGCCGGGACGCCCCTTTGCTGGGGCAGCTGTGCGCTTTACAAGTATACAACATTTAACATTTATAAGTTCCGGAGTAACCCTCCAATATAGAATAGGTCGTAATCTAGCCATATCTGAGAGGGCTTTCCTGCCTAGATCATAGCGCTGCAGTTGGATTGGGGTACTTTTAGGGAGGCCAACAAGATTACGGCAAAAAAAATTCCACAAGCGTTAGTGACGTTAACTTATCATAAGCCCCTATTTCAGCACCATAAAGGGCCGAACTTAGGGCTTGCGCCTCATATACTTGCAGTGCTGGTTGTACCGGCTTGGTCAAGGACTTCCTGTGCTCCGGGCTTATAGCTCCCGTGTTTTGGCGGAGTTTTAATGCCGCCATTTCTATATGCTTCCCCCATTTTACTCCGTTTGACACGTGGATACCTAAGTAACCAAAGTCCGATACCATTTCCACTTTTTGTCCATCCATAAGAGAATTTCCCTCTAAAGCTGTGGTGGGGGTTAAATACCATAAGCTTTGACTTTGTAACATTAACTTCCAACCCCCGGTTGACACAAAAAACCTCAAAGATCTTCAGGGCTCGCTGTAACCCGCTAAGGGTTTTAGATAAAATTAGCGTGTCATCAGCGAATAGTAGAATTGGAGTTTTCACTCCAGCCAGGCTAGGAGCATCTACTTTTCCCAGCAACATACGCTCAACTACCCCATCAATGCTCAATGAGAAGAGCGTGGGGGCCAAAGCACAGCCTTGGCGCACCCCACGCTCTACCGGGAATTCAGAGGTTACTTGGCCGTGACCCCCCCACTGTATTTTTGCATACTTTGACTCATGCAACCTCATCACAAGTGTTAGGATCTCTAGCGGCATACCCATCTCGCTTAGCACTTTCCACATCTGGGATCTTGGGACTAAATCAAAGACAGCACGTAAATCTATAAACGCTGCATAGATGCTGCCTTTTCCTAGTACTACCGTCTTCCAGTATAGTAGTGTAAATCTGAATATCTGGTCTGTGGTACTAGTTAATTTACGAAATCCAGCCTGGAAGGGGGTCAGAATATTTTTCTCTTCTACCCAGGCCGATATTTTCTCTAGGGTCATTTTTCCAATCACCTTTTGTACCGTGTCTAACAGGCTAATAGGCCTGTAGTTCCCAAGCTGTGTTTTGTCGCCTTTCTTATACACCGGGATTGTAACGGCCCCTAGCCAAGACTTTGGTACTGGTGCCCCTAGTGCCACAGCATTGGCCAGCTTTGTTATATAAAGACCCCAGTGCTTTTTATTGTAGTGTAGTTCCTATATCCCTTATAGGTTCTGCGCATTGGAATAACATACACAATAGGCTTGGCATAGGACTGAGGTCTGTATGCCCCTAATATGTATATTAAGCTTAATTACTATGTACCAGCTAGCTCAGAGGCCACTAGAAACTTCTTGAAGACAAGAAGGGAATAGCTTCTGGCAACCACATAACATAAAACCCACATCCCTCAGGATCATGGAAACAAAATACTACTTTTCATTCAGTCACTCATCTCAGAGAAGTACATAGAAGAAACAGTCGGTGTGTTTACAATAACATTTATTGCACAGTTGTTATTCTAGTACTGGTTATATGTGCTCCGACAACTGTTGGACAGTAGCAGAGAATTATGGCCAGCAGTGCAGTTAAATGAAAAGGCTTTGTATAGTTCTACCATTTTGCAACAGTAATGAACACATACATGAAATACAGAATGCATTAAGATAAAGCCTATACCCCTATGATGCCTAACTAGATGTACCTAAGTGTACCTAGCATGTGTGTAGATCTTAGAGAGCCAAGAATCCCCCTAGGAGTTAGTCTAACCCCTTTACCTTATTGGGACTTCATCCTGATCTTGAGCTGGACACCCACAGATGGGTGATGGACCTCTGCCAGCTGGAGCTGTGGCATGACACAGGTTGCAGCGCCTCAGGCAGAGTGTCCGCCTGGAAGTCTCTGTCTCCTCTGGTTTGCTTGGGCAAAGGGAGGTATACTTATACTGGATAGGTGTCTTGGATTGACGTAATGTTGGTCAGAGGAAGATGTGTTCTTGGTCTGTTTCCAAGAATTGGTTGTGACGTAGGTTAGTCACTGTTGGACATGGAGATTACGTATTTAGGATGGACCGTCTTCTGTGCACAGAGCACACAGTGATCAGATAAGGGGACAGCCTCTCTGTTGCTCGTTATTGTGAAATGAGGGCTAATCTAGGTCAAAGGGCCTGCCTGTCTCTGTGAAAGGGCCTGCTTGTCTCTGTGACACAAAGAATTTGTGCCTCTGAGACAGTACCTATGTTAAGGCCTCAATTTCCTTCATAACACCCACTCCAATCTATGGACAAGAGTTAATAACCCATTAAAAGCAAACTACGTGACTAAAATAGGCATTTGCATATAATTGGCAGGTAGTTGCATGAGAGTTTTATGAGCTGAAAAAAATAGCAGATGTTAAAATATATAAAATTACTGTAGACTCTGTGGAGACAGGAAAAATCTATAGTGTCATTAAAAAATATATATATACTCTTTAGAGTAAGTAGTTACTTATAAAAGTTTCTGTTTATAAAATTGAAAACTCTTTCATGCTTTTTTCAGAAGACCATGCTTTCTTTAAAATAGTCAATTTAGAGGGAAAGCTCCAAGCACTCGGTGAAAGTTGAAACAATAACAGAAAAAATGTGTTTCAGGACATGTTTTGAAGAACTAGAGATAAAAGGTGCTGGTAGTCACAAAATTTCTCGTAGCCATTTGCTGCAGTAAACAGACCTTTTTAATACCTCGCACAGTCGTTGTGGAAGCACAGAAAGACAGTGCTGCTAGTTGCTTGTTCTGAGGCAGCCGGTGCTAAAGATTGTACCTGTGTGCCTGGATTTACTCGTACCTCACCTTCAGCCATATTCGCCGATGAGGTCTCAATCCATACCTTGGTGTTGCTAAATGAAGTACAAGGCACCCATTGGATTTGCAAGGAATGCTTTGGTTTGATGTGAATACGCTTGGGACACAGCCAAGCATAGGACTTCAGCAGACCCTGCATGGTGGTGATTGCCACTGGCATTTTCCTTTGGAAGAGGTACGTTGCAGTCTTTTCAGACTGTTCTTTTAAATATTAGAAACCATGAGAAGCATAGTTCCTGTTCGAGCTATTCCCAAGGTGTCCCACACTGCTTGTATGTGAAAGACCAAATTTATCAAAAAGGAAAAAAGGGGCAGCCTGTATTTAAGAGTACTATTATGCAAAAAAGAAAAAAATATTTCTTTAGCTGATGTAAAATGAAAAAATAAAAGCTGCTGCACAAGCATGGTTTTCAGATCGCTTTAAGCATTATTGAATTTTATGAAGGAAACTTTTGTTTTTACTACTGTCAGTGTTGGGGCTTTTTTTTTAAATGGCACAGCTTCCCTACACTGTAGGATTTCACTACCTCTGGATGTTATCTGTACATAACTTAGGTCTGGCCTATGTATACTGAGTAGGCATGTGCGAATTTTGCGAATTCGCAATTCGCGAATTTGCAATTTTTGCGAATTCGCAATCCGCAAAATCAGCGAATTTGCAGATTAGCGGATTTTGCGGATTGTTTGGGGAATGGCCGGGTGGGAAAACGGTGCACATCGCTAGTGTGAGGGGCAGGGCCAAACGGGCGAGGCTTATATGCGAGTTCACATGCCTCTTGTGTGCATAAAAGGACAGGCACGGATCAGAGAAGCTCGTGGTCACAGGAACTGCACAGGGATTGAGCTCGTGAAAGTCAATAATGCAAAGGCCTCCATCAAGCATCATAGCTATTTTTCGACGATAGATATGGGGAGAACGCACACCTGCCCAGCCTCGAGAAAACTCACATTTTTGGGGGGCTGATTAACTTTGCCATCACTCCAAAGAGCGCCGGGGTCCCTCGAGTGAGCTGTCCATCAAGTGGGTAAAGGGCGCGAAGACGGTGCACACACCACTAGTGTGTAGGGAGGGGCCAAACGGACGGGGCTTATATGCGAGTTCACATGCCTCTTGTGTGTATAAAAGGACAGGCACGGATCAGAGAAGCTTGTGGTCACAGGAACTGCACAGGGATTGAGCTCGTGAAAGTCAATTATGCAAAGGCCTCCATCAAGCATCATAGCTAATTTTCGACGATAGATATGGGGAGAGCGCACACCTACCCAGCCTCGACAAAACACACATTTTTGGGGGGGCTGATTAACTTTGCCATCACACCAAAGAGCGCCGAGGTCCCTCGAGTGAGCTGTCCATCAAGTGGGTAAAGGGCGCGAAGACGGTGCACACACCACTAGTGTGTGGGGAGGGGCCAAACGGACGGGGCTTATATGCGAGTTCACATGCCTCTTGTGTGTATAAAAGGACAGGCACGGATCAGAGAAGCTCGTGGTCACAGGAACTGCACAGGGATTGAGCTCGTGAAAGTTAATTATGCAAAGGCCTCCATCAAGCATCATAGCTAATTTTCGACGACAGATATGGGGAGAGCGCACACCTACCCAGCCTCGACAAAACACACATTTTTGGGGGGGCTGATTAACTTTGCCATCACACCAAAGGGCGCCGGGGTCCCTCGAGTGAGCTGTCCATCAAGTGGGTAAAGGGAGCGAAGACGGTGCACACACCACTAGTGTGTGGGGAGGGGCCAAACGGACGGGGCTTATATGCGAGTTCACATGCCTCTTGTGTGTATAAAATGACAGGCACGGATCAGAGAAGCTCGTGGTCACAGGAACTGCACAGGGATTGAGCTAGTGAAAGTCAATTATGCAAAGGCCTCCATCAAGCATCATAGCTAATTTTCGACTATAGATATGGGGAGAACGCACACCTACCCAGCCTCGACAAAACATACATCATCCTAACTAACTATTTTAGGATGGCGCCGGCAAGCTGCCAGCGCCATCCTAAAATAGTTACTAAATTAGCTTAATCAGGAAGCACTAATAGATCAAATAAAGCAGGTGCTCGAGCACCTGCTTTATTTTATCTATTAGTGCTTCCTTTTTTCGAACTAACTTAGTAACTATTTTAGGATGGCGCTGGCAGCTTGCCGGCGCCATCCTAAAATAGTTAAAAGTTCAACAGGCTTGAACTTTTGCCCCCGAAATCTGCCGCACGCGGATCTCGCGGATTTTCAGTAAATTAGCGGGAGTTCGCGGATCGCGGATTTACCGAAAATCCGCAAAATCCGCGAGCGGAATGGATTTCCGCTCATGATTAATACTGAGTCCCTTGGTGACGTTCAGGAATCATTTCTGTGACAGGTATTTGTGTCAAAAGGCCAAACCACCCATACTTTCCTAACTGGGTCTGTCCTGTTGTGTTGTAAATAGCATCTAATTTTGCCTCTGCTGATGTATGTATGGTGGTGTTTGGCAACATTCCTACTGGTGTTTAAACAACCATATTTCTAGATGTATTTCAATTCTGTAGGAGTTGATAACCTTAATAAAGGTAACAGGTATGTAGCGTTGCAATATGATTAAATCTCTAACATTTGATGATCTGAAAATGTAGCAATTATTCCTAAAACAGACAGCATATTATACACTGTATCAGTAGCCCAATTTTCAGAAAAAGTTACTGAAGGTAATGACATCACTGAATGCATGATAAAAATAAATGAAAATAAATGAAAGTTCAAAATACATTAATCAGAATTAAAAAACTGGATGATTAAGTACATCATTTAGAATATAAAGGTTTGTTCAGGTCGAATACATTTATAAGTCTTGTTAGACCTGTCTGGCCTTTTGCGTAGCCCCTCCTATTAATTAATTATTTCATCCCCTTTTTCACCCCTCATACCCTTTTTAGGTTTCGAAACCTGGCGAGGGGCGAAGCCCCTCCCAGATCGAAATCTATTGTTTTCAATAGTGAGGTTAGGACAGCCTCTGTTTCCAATTGGTTAGCTCCATAAATGGAGACTAGCCATTGGGAGACAGAGGCTGTCAATCGCGCTTTCTCACGAAAACGCGATTCGGGGGCGTTTCTGGTGCTTTTTTTAAGCCCCGCCCCTTTGTCCCGGGCCGCGCTGCGATTGGCTGCCGGCCCGGGACACCCCCGTGACGTCATTCCTGGGCCGCGCTGTGATTGGCTGCCGGCCGGGAAACCCCC
This sequence comes from Lissotriton vulgaris, assembly GCF_964263255.1. Taxonomy (NCBI): domain Eukaryota; kingdom Metazoa; phylum Chordata; class Amphibia; order Caudata; family Salamandridae; genus Lissotriton; species Lissotriton vulgaris. Next base: position 1,362,574,327 of record NC_141685.1, on the reverse strand, counting down.
GTGACGTCAGCCAATCACAGCGCGGCCCGGGACCTGACTTGTTTTAATTCCCCTTAAAGCCCTGCGCGATCCACACGTAATGCTAAGATAAAAAAAAAAAACCTTAACATTCATACATGGCAAAATTTTGAAATAAGCAAAGGGTAGATTCAGAAAAATAAATTGGAAGAAATTATTTTCCCGTTCACTCAGTACATAGTGCAAAAGTACCCTCGGAAAAAGGGAAGCTGCTAGCGGTTTGGAAAAGGGAACGAACGGGTAGGTATTTGTGCAAAAGAAAACATAAGCCATGCACGCTGACCAGCTGTTTCCGTAGCTTAGCAACGACAAACTGAGCTCCCTACAGCAGAGTAAAGGGGCGTAGCTCTAGGGTGACAAACGCTCAAGGTGGTATGCATACTCTGAGGCCACCTTGGACTAGCTTTGCATAGTCTGATGTGAGCGTTTCAAACTTAGTACGCATAGTGGTGAGGGGGTTCCACTGTAAGCATTATTAGCATTTGCTAGCTGCCTAAGCGTGATTATAACTGCTTATGCAAATTAAATCGTAGCTCAGTGCACCTTTTTCTGCACTATATTTTGAAACCTAATCCTAGATCATTTTTCTTCCGGACATATAATACTTACTACTGTATTTCTCGGATTTTATAACCAACGTTAGCGCTGGCATACTTGGAAATAAACAACGTCATTGGAGTAACACCGGTTTTTAGGCTACTGCAACAAATCACTCAAATTTCAAGATGGCGACCACGCATGCATGTTAATCGTGCGACTCTACTAGCCCCAGAATTATTTCCGCTGAATTTCAATCGAAGAGGCGGTAAACAATTTTCCTGTGTTCGGGGAGAGGATGGGGTTTGCAGGGCCGTGGCTCGTCAAAAGGACCGCAGTGAACTAAATTTAACATCTTCCACTCGGAGTACTGTTTCTGTTCCTCCTGCCCTCGTACCCGAATGTGTACCATGGAGTCAGACGTCTCGGATAGCACGGAGCTCTCCCTCATAGACAGGCATATCACTAGGTATGTAATGGTAGCTCCAGAGCTTTAGCCTTATATTACTGCGTTTTTGTATAGCGCGTACTTTACCCAGAGGTGTCAGAGCGCTTTACAATAATAGAGCGAAGTGAATTACATAAGGTACAAGAGTGACATCATGGTAGTAGGTACCATTGCTAATATGTACAATAGTTACTCGTGGTGAGAGTTACGTATTAATAGGTTACAAATTCACTCAAGGTTACATATTAGGAAAAGGTGGAGCGATTAGGGTTACACAAATATATAATACATATTTATAAAATTGAGACAGAGGGTCATGGTGTGCGGCACGCGAATCGCTTGATGTCTCTATTTAAATGCAAATGTGCGGGGGGGATCATTGAAGCCTCAGCCCATAAATCCACACAAAAGGAACTGTGCGCGCCTCGCGAGGAGGACAGCCGCAGCTTCGGAAGGTCCGGCCGGCAGTATGCAAATGGCATTCAGGCCCGCACCCCTTCTGCGTGACTAACTCTGTCGAGGTACAGGGCCGGGTGAAGGGACCAGGGTCCCCTTCATTCACAGGGCCTCTCTGCTGGGGCAAAGCAGACAGTGAGAAGGGCTGTTCCCTTTTCAACCACAGACTTCTGCACTGGGGGCAGGGGTGCAAGTGTGAAGGGGACGCGCACCCCTTCACCCACAGAGCCTCTCTTCTGAGACACAGCAGCCTTGCATCGCTGTGCTTTTCCATTGGGGCAGAGCGGAGAGTTCTGGATAAGTGAACATTGGAGCAGAACGAAAAGAGCAGTGGGAGCGTGAAGGGACCAGCTCCCCTTCACCCACAGGGCCTCTCTACTGGAAAAGGGAAACACGGGAGCTGTCAAAACGTGCAGCTGTGCACATCTGTTTCTGCACTGACTGCCCAATTCCTACTGTCCCGATTTCTTCTCTAGAGAAGAAAATACACTTTGGGGCCCACGTTTTGTAGTAATCTTTGAAATCTCGTGCAAAAACACAAGTCAATAAGCATTTATCAATGGGAGAACGTTCTTAAAGGTCCCCTACACTAATCCACCACTTCCGCAGCTGTGGCCCACGGGAGCTGGGCTCCTTGTTGGTAAATAAGGCGAGCCTCGGTGGGCCATCGGTACAGACTGCCCGCTCTTGAAGGGAGGCCCCCGTGCTCACAGGCAGCCTCCCAGCCGCAGCCAGGAGAGCGTCACAAAACACGGAAAGTTGGTGGGTGATAAAGAGCGCATTCTCCATGCTCGGGGTGCGGGGCCAGATGATCGCAAACGAGGCAGCCCCGGCGCCTGTCGTGAGCAGCAGCTGACTCCCCCATCCCTGACCAGATGGTTTCTGAGCACAGATTTGCATTCATTTTCGCCTAATATCGCCTAAAGTGCGGGGACAGCTGCATTTGTTGTCAAAGGTTTAGGGCGCCTTCTCTTTTTTTTTCTGGGGCGGGGCCGGTACCTTCTGAGAGGGTCTCAATGAACTTTTGTTTTCCGTCTTTAGCGGAGAGTATCAGATTTAAAGGGATTTGTTTTCTTTTCGAGCCGTCTAATTTGGTAACCAGATTTAAATCGCTTTGGCGCGTGTAATCTGAACCGAAGATACTGGAAGGAGTTAGAAGCCGGGCGCAGACTCCTAGCTGCAGCTAAAACTGCATTTCCACAAAGAATTGTCTGCATTTTAAGTTACATTATTAAGCATCGCATTGTACAAAAAAAGTAATCCCAGCTAAATCCGTCTAAGAAACAAAAACATGCAAACAAAGTCTCTCGGTTCAGTCTGTGAAATTATTGCTGCTTTTCCACTGTCGACAAAACATATTAAATGCCATAATCTCTCCTATTGTGCTGGGGAAGATCTGGGCTTGTTGTGCATATAGGAATTTTGTTTTAATTTCTAATGAACAGTTTCCATATTCTTTGATTTAGGGTTATTAGCATTCTATAGACACTGGCGTCCCGAGTATGTGGCGATCGCTTTTAAAGGCTAATCTCATTACCCTCAAATAGTCATAAAATATGATTTTATTATACTTGCGTATTTAATTAGACGGCCGGCCATGTAATGGATTTTGAGATCGGGCTTGAAGCAACAGCTTTGATAATTCACTTATCATTTTTATTCAAGAGTACTGAACCAAGGTCTCAATCAATGTTCTGCTATTAATAACACCACTCTAACGTAATCGGCTCCTGCACGAGAACACAAGTCATCAAGAAGCATTCAGGCCCTCATCAGGTATTTAAAAGAACATGCAGAGTTTGGGGCAGTAAGAACCTAAATCTGAAAGTTATTCACCAAAAACTCGTAATTGGTGTGATATTTATTGTGCTTTATAAGACTCGACTCCACTGAGCAACAGATATAACCCAATTACGAGTTTTTGGAGAATCACTTTCAGATTTAGTTCTTGTAAATACTGTTTTTTTGATGTCTCCCTTCCGCGTCTTGAACCAGCGGATGTGGCCGCTCCGGGATGCCAGTTAGAAACTTTCGAGTTCGTATATTACTCCTGTAATGTACCTTTTGCTCCTCTTGTATTTTGTTTGCTCACAATTGTCACTTTTGCCTCATGTAACGCAACGTTTGCTTTTGTAATTTGTTCACTCGTAATCTTCTGATGTATCATTTCTGTTTGTATTGTGAAGCGCTGGATTTAGCAGTGTCACTGTTGTGTTATAGAACTCGTCTGCAAGTAATTGCTGTCTGCTGAGCTCGTCCAGTAGGGTACAATAGGTCTCACATTTGCGAGAGATTAAGCTATAGGCAGTGTAAATGACAATGTCATTTATTTATCTGTTTTCAAAACCAAGACATGAATAAAAATTGTCATTTACAGTGCCAATAGCTCTAACTTTTGCAAAGGCGAAACCGTTGCATTGTAAATGCTTGTTATCTTTTTGTGTCCACTGGACTTTTATGGTGTTGTCCTGGGGGATAGGTGCTCTTTCGCCCTCATAGTTTTTTTTCCTGAGACCTAGGTACCCTTTTCTGACTAGAAAGGTTGGGCCATGTAAAATGGTGGCTAGTAACTGCCACAACTGCCAACTCAGGGACTGGGCCCATAGGATAGAATAGGAAGCATCCAGAACCTTCAGGCTAGTTCTGGACCTTGGGAGCTAAGGGTATAAATAGAACACCTGTAGGGCGACCATTTTGTCTTGTCAGTGAGGAGCAGCTTGAGTATAGGCTAAGGGTCTGGAAGGGGTAGGGCCTTCATAGGGTGGACTACTTTTCAAGGGTTGCCCCCTTACAGGGATCACCACCCCCATTCCTGTAGACCTGACCCAGTTAGTCCCGACCTGCTGACCCTGGACAGGGAGGCACCTTAAATTGGGTGTAGGGATTGACCCCCAGCTAGCGGTGAAGCTTAGAGAATCCCAACTGAGGAGGGCGAGAAGTGAGAAGCACCCCCCCCCTCTTCCCTTTGTCCAGTATGAAGAGCTAGATTGATCCTTGCAGGAGATAGAGGACTGGGGCCCAAAAGCGTGAGACTTTACCTCTGACCCACCCCTCCTCTGTGACGGTGGTGCCATTGGCTGCCTATGTAAAATCGGGACCTCTCACCTGCATCAGGAAGTGCAGCAGGAGTTTACCCCCCAACCTGTAGAGCCCGAAGTAAGGAGAGTCGGGGCTTCGGTGGGTGGTCCAATAGTCCTGAATCCATTGAGGACGGGCCAGGCGGGGAATCACTGGTGCTGCTGTGAAGGTGAAGTGGAGCGGAGCATAGGGCTGATCGAGCCTGGGGCAGCGCGCTTCTGCGCATACTCTCGGCGGTGACCACTTTCCTGTCAGGAGGGGCCTAGGACCGAGCAGGCCCAGAGGTGAGCCACTCCCAGTGCCGTCGAGTGGAGCCGCCTCCGTTTCAGGGCCGCTACTCTCCCGCGCCTGCGCCGTAGCGCCGCGGTGAGAGGATCGTCAGAGGCGGCCGGAGGCGGGATCGGGGCCAAGCGCTGGGGACAGACATAGCCCGACCTCTCTTCAGGGCTGACGCGTGTGCAGACTTTCACCAGGCCCCGAGGTAAGCGCTGTTGGGGACCGGAGGAGGCCCCCGAAGAGAGCTGAACCCTGGGGCTGGAGCTGTGAACTGAGAAAGGCTCTAACAGCCGTCCCAAGTAAGGAGGGAAGTGGGAACTGTTGGGTGCCTAGGTTTTCCTTCAATTCGCCTAGCTACTGACTAGAAACACCGATAAAAGGTGCAGGAGATCGTTTCTGGCACCTAGAGGAGTTCTGTTGCAGGACTTTAATGAGGCAGAGATAGGGTGTGGCTCTTCAGTCTAACTGGGATACTGACACCTGGATGTGGGTTACCTGTGACAGAAATTCCAATCGGGGTTGCGTGTCAGAGAAATTCTCTGTAAGAAGTTGAAGTGCTAGGAGGCTACAGAACTGAAGGGATCAACTGAGGAAAATTTCTGTTAACACTGTGCAACTGCCTGTTTAGAATGCCTAGGATTTCTTAGGGAATGGAATAGCTTAACTTGCTTAATCTACTGCTCACTCAGTATTTGCTATGTATTACTGCTAATATTCCGGTGGGTAAAGAAGTGTGGAGTTCATATGTAAGTTGATGGAGGAAGTAAAAACATGTCTTTGTAATGTGATTCCAACTGTGTAAAATATGAGGAGGATAAGGAGAACTGATAGTGTGAGAAAGACAAAAGTGAATCTAATATATTTTTATAAACCAGTCCATATTTTTCCAAAACATTGGTGTAGTGTCGTTTTTGTGTGGAAGTGCATTAAGTTATTACAGGGCGGTGCGCAACCTTTACACTTGTGCTTCTAGGAACTGACTGTCTTACCCTAGGCCAGGCTACCCTATGTGATCTGGTAACAAAAGGTCCAACATATTGGTGTCTAGCGGTGGGATCAGAACTGTGGTTGCGACTACTCTGCAGTAACTAAGTGTAATCCACTGACCTACACCAGGAGTTTTCTCCTGGCGGACTTCCTAATTTCTACTTTTGCTTTTTCCAAATTCATTCCTGGTGGTGGGTGGAGGTAGCTTCAGATTGCCCCTTGTGAATCTATTCTTTTTGTGTGCTTGTCCCTACATAGCTCTTTAGCAAAATGGAATTTGCTCTGGAAGAACTGGACACTTATTCTGTAGCCCAGCTTAAGGACTTTTGTCAACAGATGGGAGTGTTCTTTAAGCGTGGGGCCAAGAAGGGGGAACTCCAGACCAGTTTGAGGGCTTGGGTGGAAGCACATGGAGAAGGGAAGGAGGAGGAAGAGGGGACGGACCGGGACATAGTCATAGGAGTAGAGGGAATGTTCCATCCCGGGATGGGAAACCTACTTCCAGGACCAATGACCTACTCAAAGAGGGGCAGTAGTGTCCCCGGAGGAAGCTTGACCGAAGCGGAACTCACAGACAAGATGGAGAAAAGGCAACTGAAGTGGGAGTTAGCCAGGTTAGAACAGGAGAGGGAAGAACGGAGGATGGCTCATGAGTTTAAATTAAAAGAGCTAGAACTCCAGGCCCTGCAATTAGGACCCTCCCCTACTCCAAATGGTGGCAACGAAACCAGAGAACCAACTAGGGAGTCCAGACCCTACCTGCCTAAAGACATAGTTGCCAGCTATAGTCAGGGGGACGATATAGCCAAATGGTTGGCTGCCTATGAGGTCTCCTTAAGAGCCCATGGGATCCAGGAGAAACACTGGGGGGGTGGGTTGTACAAATATATGCCTCCTACTGGTCGGGACACCTTGTTAGCCTTAGAACAGGAGGAGCAGACCAACTACCCCACCATGAAGTTAGCATTAATCAAAAAGTTTGGGCTAACCCCGGAAAAGTATCGCCAAAAGTTCAGGGGGAGCCACAAGTTAAGCACCCAGAACTGGGTGGATTTCCTGGACTATGCGAGGAAGGCATTGGAGGGCTGTGTTCAGGGCAGCGAGGTGAAGGACTATGAGGGGTTATATGACCTTTTTCTTAAAGAGTATCTACTCGACAAATGTTTTCCCGAGCTGCGCCAACACCTGGTGGACAGCAAGCTGACCAACCCCCGGAAGCTTGCAGAGGAGGCGGACATCTGGGCAAGTACCCTGGTGTCCTCAAAGGGGACTGGAGGGGATTCCCAAAGGGCTGGACAGGGCGCCCGTCAGAAGAAGGAGGGGGGAGATAAAAAGCGGGAGTTCTCTAAAGGTCCCCAAAACAGTTTCCAGGGAAAAGGAACAGGTTTCACCCCTAAGGCTAATCCGCCCAGAAACCCTCATCCTGGCCAAAGCCAGCAGCCAAGGGTTGTCCACTGCTTTGAGTGTGGTGGTGTTGGACATTATAAGGGAGATGTCAAATGCCCAAAGAGACCACCCCCTCCCACCGGAGGAAAAGCCCCGGGAGTATCTAGTGTAGCGCTCGGGGAGGAGTTGCCCTTAGATAAGGGGGGTGAGTGGGCGGGTGTCACCTTAGTGTCCCTGGGAGATCGGGAGATGGTTCCTAAGATCCAGGTGCCCCCAAATACTACCAAGTATGGGCAGTGGATCACCATCAATGGCCAGAGAGGGGAGGCTCTGAGAGATACAGGAGCCAGTATGACTATGGTGAGGAGTCAACTGGTGTCTCCAGAGCAGGTGATTCCCAATGTACTCCACCCCGCCGCGATGGCTGACGGCAGAATGGGCCACTACCCTGTGGCCGAGGTTCCCTTTGAGTGGGAAGGGGTTGCAGGTTCACTTCGAGTTGCCGTAAGCCCTGCCGTGCCAGTCGATTGCCTGCTGAGGAATGACATGGAGCACAATGCTTGGAGAGAGGAGGAATACCGGACACATTCAGAGATGCTGGGTACACAAGGTCTACGACTGCCCGGAGAGGGAGTTTGCCTGGGTTGGAGCCTGGAACAATGGCCCAACCCGCTGCCAAAAAGGGACAGACCCGAAGACAGGAGAGGCCTGCTTCGGCTTCGACACCCCATGTGACAGATCGGCCACCTGCGGTGGTGGACCAGGAGTCCGTGGAGGGGGAAGTAGTCTCCCTGGAGAACCTACCCATCCCTGCTGAGTGGCATGTGGAGGGAGGGCCTACCAGGGAGGAGTTCTGTAAGGGCCAGAAGGAGTGCCTACCCTTGAGGGACTGAGGCGACAGGCCGAAGCCCAGGCAGCAGGGAACGTTGCGGGACACTACCACATTTACTGGGAGGACGGACTCCTCTACAGTGAACCCAAGGTACCCTTACCTGGTTCATCAAGGGCCTTGGTAGTCCCGCAACGGTACAGAGCCTTTCTGTTGGAATTGGCTCATGAAATACCCTTGGCAGGACACTTAGGTCAGGACAAGACCTTTGCTCGGCTTGTCCCCCACTTTTACTGGCCTCAGATGAAAGTGGCTTCTGATACCTACTGTCGGACGTGTGTATCCTGCCAAGCCGGTGGGAAAACAGGGGTGAAGCTGAAAGCTCCCCTGGAACCACTTCCTGTCGTTAGCACCCCCTTTGAAAGGGTGGGCATCGACATTGTAGGGCCATTGGATCCACCAACAACGGCTGTTCACAGGTTTATCCTGGTACTGGTGGATCACACCACACGGTACCCAGAGGCCATTCCTCTGAGGACTGTTACTGCACCTGTAGTGGCTAGGACCCTGATGGGGATCTTCACCCGGGTGGGTTTCCCCAAAGAAGTTGTGTCCGACAGAGGGACCAACTTCATGTCAGCATAAATGCGGGCAATGTGGAAGGAGTGTGGAGTGACCTACCGGTTCACCACTCCTTATCACCCCCAGTCAAATGCACTGGTAGAAAGGTTCAACAAGACCTTGAAGGGCATGATCAGAAGTCTGCCTGAAAGCCTGCAGAGGAAATGGGACATCCTCCTACCCTGTTTGTACAGGGAAGTGCCACAGAAGGGAGTGGGCTTCAGCCCCTTTGAGCTTCTGTATGGGCACCCTGTACGCGGTCCTCTCAGCCTGGTGAAGGATGGATGGGAAAAGTCTCCCAGGAAACCTCCCCAGGATGTGGTGAGCTACATGCTGGTCTTCAGGAGCCAAATGGCGAAGTTGTGGAAGCAAGCTTCTGACAACTTGGAGGCCAGCCAGGCAGTAATGAAGGAGTGGTATGACCACAACGCTCACCCGGTGGAGTTGGAGCCTGGCCAGAAAGTGTGGGTGATGGAGCCTGAAGAGCTAAGTGCCCTCCAGGATCCCTGGACAGGCCCCTTTGAGGTGTTAGAGAAGAAGGGTAAGGCTACATACCTGGTGGACCTTAAGACCCCTCGACAGCCCCTACGGGTGCTACATGCTAACCGCCTCAAACCCCACCATGAGAGGCCCGAGGTCATCTTGATGATGGTGACTGATGGAGGAGAGGAAGCGGAAAGCGAACCTCTCCCAGACTTGTTTTCGTCTCAGGAAAAGGATGGGTCGGTGGAGGGAGTGATTCTCTCCCCATCCCTAACTCCTGAACAGCGAGAGGACTGCCGCCAGATCCTGGAGCAGTACTCTGCGTTGTTCTCCCTTGTCCCGGGTAGGACCCAGCTGTGTACCCATGATGTGGACACAGGGGACAGCCCACCAGTCAAGTCAAAGACCTACCGGCTGTCAGACAAGGTGAAGGCTAGCATCCATGGTGAGGTTACCAAGATGCTGGAGCTAGGAGTTATAGAACCTTCCAGTAGCCCCTGGTCCAGTCCGGTGGTTCTAGTGCCAAAAGCAGCTCCACCAGGCACCACTCCAGAACTGAGGTTCTGTGTGGATTACCGGGGACTGAACTCAGTTACCAAAACTGATGCTCATCCAATCCCTGGGGCGGATGAATTAATTGACCGGCTGGGAGCTGCCCAATACTTGAGTACCTTTGACCTCACTTCAGGGTACTGGCAGATCTCCCTGACAGATGGAGCAAAGGAAAGGTCAACCTTCTCCACGCCTGAAGGACACTTCCAATTCTGTGTGATGCCCTTTGGGCTCAAGAATGCCCCTGCCACTTTTCAGCGGCTGGTGAATCAGGTCCTCTCCGGAATGGAGGGTTTCTCCGCTGCTTACCTAGATGACATTGCTGTCTTCAGCAGCAGTTGGGAGGACCATTTGCAACATTTGCAAGCAGTTCTCCAGGCCCTGAAACAAGCTGGCTTGACAATCAAGGCCAGCAAATGTCAGATTGGGCAGGGGTCGGTTGTGTGCATAGGCCACTTGGTGGGTAGGGGAACAGTGCAGCCCCTCCAGGCAAAGATTGAGGCAATCATGGCCTGGGAACCCCCCAAGACCCAGACTGAGGTCCGAGCCTTCCTGGGCCTCACAGGTTACTACAGTCGCTTTGTGAAGAGGTATGGCACTATTGTAGCGCCCCTCACAGAGCTCACATCCAAGAAACAACCTCAACGGGTAGTTTGGACAGAGGCTTGTCAGCAAGCCTTTGAAAAATTGAAGCAGGCAAGGTGTGCGGCACCGGTCCTGAGGGCCCCAGACTTCTCTAAGGAGTTTATTGTCCAGACAGACGCATCAGAACATGGCATTGGGGCAGTGTTATCGCAACTCAATAAAGAGGGTCTGGATCAGCCTGTAGTCTTCCTGTCCAGGAGACTGCTTCCCCGGGAACAGAAGTGGAGTGCAATTGAGAGGGAAACTTTTGCGGTGGTGTGGGCTCTGAAGAAGTTGCGGCCATAACTGTTTGGCTCGCACTTCCTGGTTCAGACTGACCACCAACCCCTTCGTTGGGTAATGCAAATGAAGGGGGAAAATCCCAAGTTGTTGAGATGGTCCATCTCCCTACAGGGAATGGACTTCCGAGTGGAACATCGGCCTGGAGTGGACCACGCCAATGAAGACGGTCTCTCTAGGTATTTCCGCCTTAGTGATGAGGACTCCCAAGGGGTTGGGTAGCTCTCCCCACTTTCAGCTGGGGGGGACGCGTGTTAGACCTGTCTGGCCTTTTGCGTAGCCCCTCCTATTAATTATTATTTTGTCCCCTTTTTCGCCCCTCATACCCTTTTTATCTTTTTGTGTCCACTGGACTTTTATGGTGTTGTCCTGGGGGATAGGTGCTCTTTCGCCCTCATAGTTTTTTTTCCTGAGGCCTAGGTACCCTTTTCTGACTAGAAAGGTTGGGCCATGTAAAATGGTGGCTAGTAACTGCCACAACTGCCAACTCAGGGACTGGGCCCATAGGATAGAATAGGAAGCATCCAGAACCTTCTGGCTAGTTCTGGACCTTGGGAGCTAAGGGTAGAAATAGAACACCTGTAGGGCGACCATTTTGTCTTGTCAGTGAGGAGCAGCTGGAGTATAGGCTAAGGGTCTGGAAGGGGTAGGGCCTTCATAGGGTGGACTACTTTTCAAGGGTTGCCCCCTTACAGGGATCACCACCCCCACTCCTGTAGACCTGACCCAGTTAGTCCCGACCTGCTGACCCTGGACAGGGAGACACCTCAAATTGGGTGTAGGGATTGACCCCCAGCTAGCGGTGAAGCTTAGGGGATCCCAGCTGAGGAGGGCAAGAAGTGAGAAGCACCCCCCCCTCTTCCCTTTGTCCAGTATGAAGAGCTAGATTGATCCTTGCAGGAGATAGAGGACTGGGGCCAAAAGCGTGAGACTTTACCTCTGACCCACCCCTCCTCTGTGATGGTGGTGCCATTGGCTGCCTATGTAAAATCGGGACCTCTCACCTGCATCAGGAAGTGCAGCAGGAGTTTACCCCCCCACCTGTGGAGCCCGAAGTAAGGAGAGTCGGGGCTTCGGTGGGTGGTCCAATAGTCCTGAATCCATTGAGGACGGGCCAGGTGGAGAATCACTGGCACTGCCGTGAAGGTGAAGTGGAGAGGAGCATAGGGCTGATCGAGCCTGGGGCAGCGCGCTTCTGCGCATACTCTCGGCGGTGACCACTTTCCTGTCAGGAGGGGCCTAGGACCGAGCAGGCCCAGAGGTGAGCCACTACCAGTGCCGTCGAGTGGAGCCGCCTCCGTTTCAGGGCCGCTACTCTCCCGCGCCTGCGCCGTAGCGCCGCGGTGAGAGGATCGTCAGAGGCGGCCGGAGGCGGGATCGGAGCCAAGCGCTGGGGACAGACCTAGCGCGACCTCTCTGCAGGGCTGACGCGTGTGCAGACTTTCACCAGGCCCCGAGGTAAGCGCTGTTGGGGACCGGAGGAGGCCCCCGAAGAGAGCTGAACCCTGGGGCTGGAGCTGTGAACTGAGAAAGGCTCTAACAGCCGTCCCAAGTAAGGAGGGAAGTGGGAACTGTTGGGTGCCTAGGTTTTCCTTCAATTCGCCTAGCTACTGACTAGAAACACCGATAAAAGGTGCAGGAGATCGTTTCTGGCACCTAGAGGAGTTCTGTTGCAGGACTTTAATGAGGCAGAGATAGGGTTTGGCTCTTCAGTCTAACTGGGATACTGACACCTGGATGTGGGTTACCTGTGACAGAAATTCCAATCGGGGTTGCGTGTCAGAGAAACTCTCTGTAAGAAGTTGAAGTGCTAGGAGGCTACAGAACTGAAGGGATCAACTGAGGAAAATTTCTGTTAACACTGTGCAACTGCCTGTTTAGAATGCCTAGGATTTCTTAGGGAATGGAATAGCTTAACTTGCTTAATCTACTGCTCACTCAGTATTTGCTATGTATTACTGCTAATATTCCGGTGGGTAAAGAAGTGTGGGGTTCATATGTAAGTTGATGGAGGAAGTAAAAACATGTCTTTGTAATGTGATTCCAACTGTGTAAAATATGAGGAGGATAAGGAGAACTGATAGTGTGAGAAAGACAAAAGTGAATCTAATATATTTTTATAAACCAGTCCATATTTTTCCAAAACATTGGTGTAGTGTCGTTTTTGTGTGGAAGTGCATTAAGTTATTACAGGGTGGTGCGCAACCTTTACACTTGTGCTTCTAGGAACTGACTGTCTTACCCTAGGCCAGGCTACCCTATGTGATCTGGTAACAAAAGGTCCAACATATTGGTGTCTAGCGGTGGGATCAGAACTGTGGTTGCGACTACTCTGCAGTAACTAAGTGTAATCCACTGACCTACACCAGGAGTTTTCTCCTGGCGGACTTCCTAATTTCTACTTTTGCTTTTTCCAAATTCATTCCTGGTGGTGGGTGGAGGTAGCTTCAGATTGCCCCTTGTGAATCTATTCTTTTTGTGTGCTTGTCCCTACATAGCTCTTTAGCAAAATGGAATTTGCTCTGGAAGAACTGGACACTTATTCTGTAGCCCAGCTTAAGGACTTTTGTCAACAGATGGGAGTGTTCTTTAAGCGTGGGGCCAAGAAGGGGGAACTCCAGACCAGTTTGAGGGCTTGGGTGGAAGCACATGGAGAAGGGAAGGAGGAGGAAGAGGGGACGGACCGGGACATAGTCATAGGAGTAGAGGGAATGTTCCATCCCGGGATGGGAAACCTACTTCCAGGACCAATGACCTACTCAAAGAGGGGCAGTAGTGTCCCCGGAGGAAGCTTGACCGAAGCGGAACTCACAGACAAGATGGAGAAAAGGCAACTGAAGTGGGAGTTAGCCAGGTTAGAACAGGAGAGGGAAGAACGGAGGATGGCTCATGAGTTTAAATTAAAAGAGCTAGAACTCCAGGCCCTGCAATTAGGACCCTCCCCTACTCCAAATGGTGGCAACGAAACCAGAGAACCAACTAGGGAGTCCAGACCCTACCTGCCTAAAGACATAGTTGCCAGCTATAGTCAGGGGGACGATATAGCCAAATGGTTGGCTGCCTATGAGGTCTCCTTAAGAGCCCATGGGATCCAGGAGAAACACTGGGGGGGTGGGTTGTACAAATATATGCCTCCTACTGGTCGGGACACCTTGTTAGCCTTAGAACAGGAGGAGCAGACCAACTACCCCACCATGAAGTTAGCATTAATCAAAAAGTTTGGGCTAACCCCGGAAAAGTATCGCCAAAAGTTCAGGGGGAGCCACAAGTTAAGCACCCAGAACTGGGTGGATTTCCTGGACTATGCGAGGAAGGCATTGGAGGGCTGTGTTCAGGCAGCGAGGTGAAGGACTATGAGGGGTTATATGACCTTTTTCTTAAAGAGTATCTACTCGACAAATGTTTTCCCGAGCTGCGCCAACACCTGGTGGACAGCAAGCTGACCAACCCCCGGAAGCTTGCAGAGGAGGCGGACATCTGGGCAAGTACCCGGGTGTCCTCAAAGGGGACTGGAGGGGATTTCCAAAGGGCTGGACAGGGCGCCCGTCAGAAGAAGGAGGGGGGAGATAAAAAGCGGGAGTTCTCTAAAGGTCCCCAAAACAGTTTCCAGGGAAAAGGAACAGGTTTCACCCCTAAGGCTAACCCGCCCAGAAACCCTCATCCTGGCCAAAGCCAGCAGCCAAGGGTTGTCCACTGCTTTGAGTGTGGTGGTGTTGGACATTATAAGGGAGATGTCAAATGCCCAAAGAGACCACCCCCTCCCACCGGAGGAAAAGCCCCGGGAGTATCTAGTGTAGCGCTCGGGGAGGAGTTGCCCTTAGATAAGGGGGGTGAGTGGGCGGGTGTCACCTTAGTGTCCCTGGGAGATCGGGAGATGGTTCCTAAGATCCAGGTGCCCCCAAATACTACCAAGTATGGGCAGTGGATCACCATCAATGGCCAGAGAGGGGAGGCTCTGAGAGATACAGGAGCCAGTATGACTATGGTGAGGAGTCAACTGGTGTCTCCAGAGCAGGTGATTCCCAATGTACTCCACCCCGCCGCGATGGCTGACGGCAGAATGGGCCACTACCCTGTGGCCGAGGTTCCCTTTGAGTGGGAAGGGGTTGCAGGTTCACTTCGAGTTGCCGTAAGCCCTGCCGTGCCAGTCGATTGCCTGCTGAGGAATGACATGGAGCACAATGCTTGGAGAGAGGAGGAATACCGGACGCATTCAGAGATGCTGGGTACACAAGGTCTACGACTGCCCGGAGAGGGAGTTTGCCTGGGTTGGAGCCTGGAACAATGGCCCAACCCGCTGCCAAAAAGGGACAGACCCGAAGACAGGAGAGGCCTGCTTCGGCTTCGACACCCCATGTGACAGATCGGCCACCTGCGGTGGTGGACCAGGAGTCCGTGGAGGGGGAAGTAGTCTCCCTGGAGAACCTACCCATCCCTGCTGAGTGGCATGTGGAGGGAGGGCCTACCAGGGAGGAGTTCTGTAAGGGCCAGAAGGAGTGCCCTACCCTTGAGGGACTGAGGCGACAGGCCGAAGCCCAGGCAGCAGGGAACGTTGCGGGACACTACCACATTTACTGGGAGGACGGACTCCTCTACAGTGAACCCAAGGTACCCTTACCTGGTTCATCAAGGGCCTTGGTAGTCCCGCAACGGTACAGAGCCTTTCTGTTGGAATTGGCTCATGAAATACCCTTGGCAGGACACTTAGGTCAGGACAAGACCTTTGCTCGGCTTGTCCCCCACTTTTACTGGCCTCAGATGAAAGTGGCTTCTGATACCTACTGTCGGACGTGTGTATCCTGCCAAGCCGGTGGGAAAACAGGGGTGAAGCTGAAAGCTCCCCTGGAACCACTTCCTGTCGTTAGCACCCCCTTTGAAAGGGTGGGCATCGACATTGTAGGGCCATTGGATCCACCAACAACGGCTGTTCACAGGTTTATCCTGGTACTGGTGGATCACACCACACGGTACCCAGAGGCCATTCCTCTGAGGACTGTTACTGCACCTGTAGTGGCTAGGACCCTGATGGGGATCTTCACCCGGGTGGGTTTCCCCAAAGAAGTTGTGTCCGACAGAGGGACCAACTTCATGTCAGCATAAATGCGGGCAATGTGGAAGGAGTGTGGAGTGACCTACCGGTTCACCACTCCTTATCACCCCCAGTCAAATGCACTGGTAGAAAGGTTCAACAAGACCTTGAAGGGCATGATCAGAAGTCTGCCTGAAAGCCTGCAGAGGAAATGGGACATCCTCCTACCCTGTTTGTACAGGGAAGTGCCACAGAAGGGAGTGGGCTTCAGCCCCTTTGAGCTTCTGTATGGGCACCCTGTACGCGGTCCTCTCAGCCTGGTGAAGGATGGATGGGAAAAGTCTCCCAGGAAACCTCCCCAGGATGTGGTGAGCTACATGCTGGTCTTCAGGAACCAAATGGCGAAGTTGTGGAAGCAAGCTTCTGACAACTTGGAGGCCAGCCAGGCAGTAATGAAGGAGTGGTATGACCACAACGCTCACCCGGTGGAGTTGGAGCCTGGCCAGAAAGTGTGGGTGATGGAGCCTGAAGAGCTAAGTGCCCTCCAGGATCCCTGGACAGGCCCCTTTGAGGTGTTAGAGAAGAAGGGTAAGGCTACATACCTGGTGGACCTTAAGACCCCTCGACAGCCCCTACGGGTGCTACATGCTAACCGCCTCAAACCCCACCATGAGAGGCCCGAGGTCATCTTGATGATGGTGACTGATGGAGGAGAGGAAGCGGAAAGCGAACCTCTCCCAGACTTGTTTTCGTCTCAGGAAAAGGATGGGTCGGTGGAGGGAGTGATTCTCTCCCCATCCCTAACTCCTGAACAGCGAGAGGACTGCCGCCAGATCCTGGAGCAGTACTCTGCGTTGTTCTCCCTTGTCCCGGGTAGGACCCAGCTGTGTACCCATGATGTGGACACAGGGGACAGCCCACCAGTCAAGTCAAAGACCTACCGGCTGTCAGACAAGGTGAAGGCTAGCATCCATGGTGAGGTTACCAAGATGCTGGAGCTAGGAGTTATAGAACCTTCCAGTAGCCCCTGGTCCAGTCCGGTGGTTCTAGTGCCAAAAGCAGCTCCACCAGGCACCACTCCAGAACTGAGGTTCTGTGTGGATTACCGGGGACTGAACTCAGTTACCAAAACTGATGCTCATCCAATCCCTGGGGCGGATGAATTAATTGACCGGCTGGGAGCTGCCCAATACTTGAGTACCTTTGACCTCACTTCAGGGTACTGGCAGATCTCCCTGACAGATGGAGCAAAGGAAAGGTCAACCTTCTCCACGCCTGAAGGACACTTCCAATTCTGTGTGATGCCCTTTGGGCTCAAGAATGCCCCTGCCACTTTTCAGCGGCTGGTGAATCAGGTCCTCTCCGGAATGGAGGGTTTCTCCGCTGCTTACCTAGATGACATTGCTGTCTTCAGCAGCAGTTGGGAGGACCATTTGCAACATTTGCAAGCAGTTCTCCAGGCCCTGAAACAAGCTGGCTTGACAATCAAGGCCAGCAAATGTCAGATTGGGCAGGGGTCGGTTGTGTGCATAGGCCACTTGGTGGGTAGGGGAACAGTGCAGCCCCTCCAGGCAAAGATTGAGGCAATCATGGCCTGGGAACCCCCCAAGACCCAGACTGAGGTCCGAGCCTTCCTGGGCCTCACAGGTTACTACAGTCGCTTTGTGAAGAGGTATGGCACTATTGTAGCGCCCCTCACAGAGCTCACATCCAAGAAACAACCTCAACGGGAAGTTTGGACAGAGGCTTGTCAGCAAGCCTTTGAAAAATTGAAGCAGGCAAGGTGTATGGCACCGGTCCTGAGGGCCCCAGACTTCTCTAAGGAGTTTATTGTCCAGACAGACGCATCAGAACATGGCATTGGGGCAGTGTTATCGCAACTCAATAAAGAGGGTCTGGATCAGCCTGTAGTCTTCCTGTCCAGGAGACTGCTTCCCCGGGAACAGAAGTGGAGTGCAATTGAGAGGGAAACTTTTGCGGTGGTGTGGGCTCTGAAGAAGTTGCGGCCATAACTGTTTGGCTCGCACTTCCTGGTTCAGACTGACCACCAACCCCTTCGTTGGCTAATGCAAATGAAGGGGGAAAATCCCAAGTTGTTGAGATGGTCCATCTCCCTACAGGGAATGGACTTCCGGGTGGAACATCGGCCTGGAGTGGACCACGCCAATGAAGACGGTCTCTCTAGGTATTTCCGCCTTAGTGATGAGGACTCCCAAGGGGTTGGGTAGCTCTCCCCACTTTCAGCTGGGGGGGACGCGTGTTAGACCTGTCTGGCCTTTTGCGTAGCCCCTCCTATTAATTATTATTTTGTCCCCTTTTTCGCCCTCATACCCTTTTTATCTTTTTGTGTCCACTGGACTTTTATGGTGTTGTCCTGGGGGATAGGAGCTCTTTCGCCCTCATAGTTTTTTTTCCTGAGGCCTAGGTACCCTTTTCTGACTAGAAAGGTTGGGCCATGTAAAATGGTGGCTAGTAACTGCCACAACTGCCAACTCAGGGACTGGGCCCATAGGATAGAATAGGAAGCATCCAGAACCTTCTGGCTAGTTCTGGACCTTGGGAGCTAAGGGTATAAATAGAACACCTGTAGGGTGACCATTTTGTCTTGTCAGTGAGGAGCAGCTGGAGTATAGGCTAAGGGTCTGGAAGGGGTAGGGGCTTCATAGGGTGGACTACTTTTCAAGGGTTGCCCCCTTACAGGGATCACCACCCCCACTCCTGTAGACCTGACCCAGTTAGTCCCGACCTGCTGACCCTGGACAGGGAGACACCTCAAATTGGGTGTAGGGATTGACCCCCAGCTAGCGGTGAAGCTTAGGGGATCCCAGCTGAGGAGGGCAAGAAGTGAGAAGCACCCCCCCCTCTTCCCTTTGTCCAGTATGAAGAGCTAGATTGATCCTTGCAGGAGATAGAGGACTGGGGCCAAAAGCGTGAGACTTTACCTCTGACCCACCCCTCCTCTGTGATGGTGGTGCCATTGGCTGCCTATGTAAAATCGGGACCTCTCACCTGCATCAGGAAGTGCAGCAGGAGTTTACCCCCCCACCTGTGGAGCCCGAAGTAAGGAGAGTCGGGGCTTCGGTGGGTGGTCCAATAGTCCTGAATCCATTGAGGACGGGCCAGGTGGAGAATCACTGGCACTGCCGTGAAGGTGAAGTGGAGAGGAGCATAGGGCTGATCGAGCCTGGGGCAGCGCGCTTCTGCGCATACTCTCGGCGGTGACCACTTTCCTGTCAGGAGGGGCCTAGGACCGAGCAGGCCCAGAGGTGAGCCACTACCAGTGCCGTCGAGTGGAGCCGCCTCCGTTTCAGGGCCGCTACTCTCCCGCGCCTGCGCCGTAGCGCCGCGGTGAGAGGATCGTCAGAGGCGGCCGGAGGCGGGATCGGAGCCAAGCGCTGGGGACAGACCTAGCGCGACCTCTCTGCAGGGCTGACGCGTGTGCAGACTTTCACCAGGCCCCGAGGTAAGCGCTGTTGGGGACCGGAGGAGGCCCCCGAAGAGAGCTGAACCCTGGGGCTGGAGCTGTGAACTGAGAAAGGCTCTAACAGCCGTCCCAAGTAAGGAGGGAAGTGGGAACTGTTGGGTGCCTAGGTTTTCCTTCAATTCGCCTAGCTACTGACTAGAAACACCGATAAAAGGTGCAGGAGATCGTTTCTGGCACCTAGAGGAGTTCTGTTGCAGGACTTTAATGAGGCAGAGATAGGGTTTGGCTCTTCAGTCTAACTGGGATACTGACACCTGGATGTGGGTTACCTGTGACAGAAATTCCAATCGGGGTTGCGTGTCAGAGAAACTCTCTGTAAGAAGTTGAAGTGCTAGGAGGCTACAGAACTGAAGGGATCAACTGAGGAAAATTTCTGTTAACACTGTGCAACTGCCTGTTTAGAATGCCTAGGATTTCTTAGGGAATGGAATAGCTTAACTTGCTTAATCTACTGCTCACTCAGTATTTGCTATGTATTACTGCTAATATTCCGGTGGGTAAAGAAGTGTGGGGTTCATATGTAAGTTGATGGAGGAAGTAAAAACATGTCTTTGTAATGTGATTCCAACTGTGTAAAATATGAGGAGGATAAGGAGAACTGATAGTGTGAGAAAGACAAAAGTGAATCTAATATATTTTTATAAACCAGTCCATATTTTTCCAAAACATTGGTGTAGTGTCGTTTTTGTGTGGAAGTGCATTAAGTTATTACAGGGTGGTGCGCAACCTTTACACTTGTGCTTCTAGGAACTGACTGTCTTACCCTAGGCCAGGCTACCCTATGTGATCTGGTAACAAAAGGTCCAACATATTGGTGTCTAGCGGTGGGATCAGAACTGTGGTTGCGACTACTCTGCAGTAACTAAGTGTAATCCACTGACCTACACCAGGAGTTTTCTCCTGGCGGACTTCCTAATTTCTACTTTTGCTTTTTCCAAATTCATTCCTGGTGGTGGGTGGAGGTAGCTTCAGATTGCCCCTTGTGAATCTATTCTTTTTGTGTGCTTGTCCCTACATAGCTCTTTAGCAAAATGGAATTTGCTCTGGAAGAACTGGACACTTATTCTGTAGCCCAGCTTAAGGACTTTTGTCAACAGATGGGAGTGTTCTTTAAGCGTGGGGCCAAGAAGGGGGAACTCCAGACCAGTGTGAGGGCTTGGGTGGAAGCACATGGAGAAGGGAAGGAGGAGGAAGAGGGGACGGACCGGGACATAGTCATAGGAGTAGAGGGAATGTTCCATCCCGGGATGGGAAACCTACTTCCAGGACCAATGACCTACTCAAAGAGGGGCAGTAGTGTCCCCGGAGGAAGCTTGACCGAAGCGGAACTCACAGACAAGATGGAGAAAAGGCAACTGAAGTGGGAGTTAGCCAGGTTAGAACAGGAGAGGGAAGAACGGAGGATGGCTCATGAGTTTAAATTAAAAGAGCTAGAACTCCAGGCCCTGCAATTAGGACCCTCCCCTACTCCAAATGGTGGCAACGAAACCAGAGAACCAACTAGGGAGTCCAGACCCTACCTGCCTAAAGACATAGTTGCCAGCTATAGTCAGGGGGACGATATAGCCAAATGGTTGGCTGCCTATGAGGTCTCCTTAAGAGCCCATGGGATCCAGGAGAAACACTGGGGGGGTGGGTTGTACAAATATATGCCTCCTACTGGTCGGGACACCTTGTTAGCCTTAGAACAGGAGGAGCAGACCAACTACCCCACCATGAAGTTAGCATTAATCAAAAAGTTTGGGCTAACCCCGGAAAAGTATCGCCAAAAGTTCAGGGGGAGCCACAAGTTAAGCACCCAGAACTGGGTGGATTTCCTGGACTATGCGAGGAAGGCATTGGAGGGCTGTGTTCAGGGCAGCGAGGTGAAGGACTATGAGGGGTTATATGACCTTTTTCTTAAAGAGTATCTACTCGACAAATGTTTTCCCGAGCTGCGCCAACACCTGGTGGACAGCAAGCTGACCAACCCCCGGAAGCTTGCAGAGGAGGCGGACATCTGGGCAAGTACCCGGGTGTCCTCAAAGGGGACTGGAGGGGATTCCCAAAGGGCTGGACAGGGCGCCCGTCAGAAGAAGGAGGGGGGAGATAAAAAGCGGGAGTTCTCTAAAGGTCCCCAAAACAGTTTCCAGGGAAAAGGAACAGGTTTCACCCCTAAGGCTAACCCGCCCAGAAACCCTCATCCTGGCCAAAGCCAGCAGCCAAGGGTTGTCCACTGCTTTGAGTGTGGTGGTGTTGGACATTATAAGGGAGATGTCAAATGCCCAAAGAGACCACCCCCTCCCACCGGAGGAAAAGCCCCGGGAGTATCTAGTGTAGCGCTCGGGGAGGAGTTGCCCTTAGATAAGGGGGGTGAGTGGGCGGGTGTCACCTTAGTGTCCCTGGGAGATCGGGAGATGGTTCCTAAGATCCAGGTGCCCCCAAATACTACCAAGTATGGGCAGTGGATCACCATCAATGGCCAGAGAGGGGAGGCTCTGAGAGATACAGGAGCCAGTATGACTATGGTGAGGAGTCAACTGGTGTCTCCAGAGCAGGTGATTCCCAATGTACTCCACCCCGCCGCGATGGCTGACGGCAGAATGGGCCACTACCCTGTGGCCGAGGTTCCCTTTGAGTGGGAAGGGGTTGCAGGTTCACTTCGAGTTGCCGTAAGCCCTGCCGTGCCAGTCGATTGCCTGCTGAGGAATGACATGGAGCACAATGCTTGGAGAGAGGAGGAATACCGGACGCATTCAGAGATGCTGGGTACACAAGGTCTACGACTGCCCGGAGAGGGAGTTTGCCTGGGTTGGAGCCTGGAACAATGGCCCAACCCGCTGCCAAAAAGGGACAGACCCGAAGACAGGAGAGGCCTGCTTCGGCTTCGACACCCCATGTGACAGATCGGCCACCTGCGGTGGTGGACCAGGAGTCCGTGGAGGGGGAAGTAGTCTCCCTGGAGAACCTACCCATCCCTGCTGAGTGGCATGTGGAGGGAGGGCCTACCAGGGAGGAGTTCTGTAAGGGCCAGAAGGAGTGCCCTACCCTTGAGGGACTGAGGCGACAGGCCGAAGCCCAGGCAGCAGGGAACGTTGCGGGACACTACCACATTTACTGGGAGGACGGACTCCTCTACAGTGAACCCAAGGTACCCTTACCTGGTTCATCAAGGGCCTTGGTAGTCCCGCAACGGTACAGAGCCTTTCTGTTGGAATTGGCTCATGAAATACCCTTGGCAGGACACTTAGGTCAGGACAAGACCTTTGCTCGGCTTGTCCCCCACTTTTACTGGCCTCAGATGAAAGTGGCTTCTGATACCTACTGTCGGACGTGTGTATCCTGCCAAGCCGGTGGGAAAACAGGGGTGAAGCTGAAAGCTCCCCTGGAACCACTTCCTGTCGTTAGCACCCCCTTTGAAAGGGTGGGTATCGACATTGTAGGGCCATTGGATCCACCAACAACGGCTGTTCACAGGTTTATCCTGGTACTGGTGGATCACACCACACGGTACCCAGAGGCCATTCCTCTGAGGACTGTTACTGCACCTGTAGTGGCTAGGACCCTGATGGGGATCTTCACCCGGGTGGGTTTCCCCAAAGAAGTTGTGTCCGACAGAGGGACCAACTTCATGTCAGCATAAATGCGGGCAATGTGGAAGGAGTGTGGAGTGACCTACCGGTTCACCACTCCTTATCACCCCCAGTCAAATGCACTGGTAGAAAGGTTCAACAAGACCTTGAAGGGCATGATCAGAAGTCTGTCTGAAAGCCTGCAGAGGAAATGGGACATCCTCCTACCCTGTTTGTACAGGGAAGTGCCACAGAAGGGAGTGGGCTTCAGCCCCTTTGAGCTTCTGTATGGGCACCCTGTACGCGGTCCTCTCAGCCTGGTGAAGGATGGATGGGAAAAGTCTCCCAGGAAACCTCCCCAGGATGTGGTGAGCTACATGCTGGTCTTCAGGAGCCAAATGGCGAAGTTGTGGAAGCAAGCTTCTGACAACTTGGAGGCCAGCCAGGCAGTAATGAAGGAGTGGTATGACCACAACGCTCACCCGGTGGAGTTGGAGCCTGGCCAGAAAGTGTGGGTGATGGAGCCTGAAGAGCTAAGTGCCCTCCAGGATCCCTGGACAGGCCCCTTTGAGGTGTTAGAGAAGAAGGGTAAGGCTACATACCTGGTGGACCTTAAGACCCCTCAACAGCCCCTACGGGTGCTACATGCTAACCGCCTCAAACCCCACCATGAGAGGCCCGAGGTCATCTTGATGATGGTGACTGATGGAGGAGAGGAAGCGGAAAGCGAACCTCTCCCAGACTTGTTTTCGTCTCAGGAAAAGGATGGGTCGGTGGAGGGAGTGATTCTCTCCCCATCCCTAACTCCTGAACAGCGAGAGGACTGCCGCCAGATCCTGGAGCAGTACTCTGCGTTGTTCTCCCTTGTCCCGGGTAGGACCCAGCTGTGTACCCATGATGTGGACACAGGGGACAGCCCACCAGTCAAGTCAAAGACCTACCGGCTGTCAGACAAGGTGAAGGCTAGCATCCATGGTGAGGTTACCAAGATGCTGGAGCTAGGAGTTATAGAACCTTCCAGTAGCCCCTGGTCCAGTCCGGTGGTTCTAGTGCCAAAAGCAGCTCCACCAGGCACCACTCCAGAACTGAGGTTCTGTGTGGATTACCGGGGACTGAACTCAGTTACCAAAACTGATGCTCATCCAATCCCTGGGGCGGATGAATTAATTGACCGGCTGGGAGCTGCCCAATACTTGAGTGCCTTTGACCTCACTTCAGGGTACTGGCAGATCTCCCTGACAGATGGAGCAAAGGAAAGGTCAACCTTCTCCACGCCTGAAGGACACTTCCAATTCTGTGTGATGCCCTTTGGGCTCAAGAATGCCCCTGCCACTTTTCAGCGGCTGGTGAATCAGGTCCTCTCCGGAATGGAGGGTTTCTCCGCTGCTTACCTAGATGACATTGCTGTCTTCAGCAGCAGTTGGGAGGACCATTTGCAACATTTGCAAGCAGTTCTCCAGGCCCTGAAACAAGCTGGCTTGACAATCAAGGCCAGCAAATGTCAGATTGGGCAGGGGTCGGTTGTGTGCATAGGCCACTTGGTGGGTAGGGGAACAGTGCAGCCCCTCCAGGCAAAGATTGAGGCAATCATGGCCTGGGAACCCCCCAAGACCCAGACTGAGGTCCGAGCCTTCCTGGGCCTCACAGGTTACTACAGTCGCTTTGTGAAGAGGTATGGCACTATTGTAGCGCCCCTCACAGAGCTCACATCCAAGAAACAACCTCAACGGGTAGTTTGGACAGAGGCTTGTCAGCAAGCCTTTGAAAAATTGAAGCAGGCAAGGTGTGCGGCACCGGTCCTGAGGGCCCCAGACTTCTCTAAGGAGTTTATTGTCCAGACAGACGCATCAGAACATGGCATTGGGGCAGTGTTATCGCAACTCAATAAAGAGGGTCTGGATCAGCCTGTAGTCTTCCTGTCCAGGAGACTGCTTCCCCGGGAACAGAAGTGGAGTGCAATTGAGAGGGAAACTTTTGCGGTGGTGTGGGCTCTGAAGAAGTTGCGGCCATAACTGTTTGGCTCGCACTTCCTGGTTCAGACTGACCACCAACCCCTTTGTTGGCTAATGCAAATGAAGGGGGAAAATCCCAAGTTGTTGAGATGGTCCATCTCCCTACAGGGAATGGACTTCCGGGTGGAACATCGGCCTGGAGTGGACCACGCCAATGAAGACGGTCTCTCTAGGTATTTCCGCCTTAGTGATGAGGACTCCCAAGGGGTTGGGTAACTCTCCCCACTTTCAGCTGGGGGGGACGCGTGTTAGACCTGTCTGGCCTTTTGCGTAGCCCCTCCTATTAATTATTATTTTGTCCCCTTTTTCGCCCCTCATACCCTTTTTATCTTTTTGTGTCCACTGGACTTTTATGGTGTTGTCCTGGGGGATAGGTGCTCTTTCGCCCTCATAGTTTTTTTTCCTGAGGCCTAGGTACCCTTTTCTGACTAGAAAGGTTGGGCCATGTAAAATGGTGGCTAGTAACTGCCACAACTGCCAACTCAGGGACTGGGCCCATAGGATAGAATAGGAAGCATCCAGAACCTTCTGGCTAGTTCTGGACCTTGGGAGCTAAGGGTATAAATAGAACACCTGTAGGGCGACCATTTTGTCTTGTCAGTGAGGAGCAGCTGGAGTATAGGCTAAGGGTCTGGAAGGGGTAGGGCCTTCATAGGGTGGACTACTTTTCAAGGGTTGCCCCCTTACAGGGATCACCACCCCCACTCCTGTAGACCTGACCCAGTTAGTCCCGACCTGCTGACCCTGGACAGGGAGACACCTCAAATTGGGTGTAGGGATTGACCCCCAGCTAGCGGTGAAGCTTAGGGGATCCCAGCTGAGGAGGGCAAGAAGTGAGAAGCACCCCCCCCTCTTCCCTTTGTCCAGTATGAAGAGCTAGATTGATCCTTGCAGGAGATAGAGGACTGGGGCCAAAAGCGTGAGACTTTACCTCTGACCCACCCCTCCTCTGTGATGGTGGTGCCATTGGCTGCCTATGTAAAATCGGGACCTCTCACCTGCATCAGGAAGTGCAGCAGGAGTTTACCCCCCCACCTGTGGAGCCCGAAGTAAGGAGAGTCGGGGCTTCGGTGGGTGGTCCAATAGTCCTGAATCCATTGAGGACGGGCCAGGTGGAGAATCACTGTCACTGCCGTGAAGGTGAGGTGGAGAGGAGCATAGGGCTGATCGAGCCTGGGGCAGCGCGCTTCTGCGCATACTCTCGGCGGTGACCACTTTCCTGTCAGGAGGGGCCTAGGACCGAGCAGGCCCAGAGGTGAGCCACTACCAGTGCCGTCGAGTGGAGCCGCCTCCGTTTCAGGGCCGCTACTCTCCCGCGCCTGCGCCGTAGCGCCGCGGTGAGAGGATCGTCAGAGGCGGCCGGAGGCGGGATGGGAGCCAATCGCTGGGGACAGACCTAGCGCGACCTCTCTGCAGGGCTGACGCGCGTGCAGACTTTCACCAGGCCCCGAGGTAAGCGCTGTTGGGGACCGGAGGAGGCCCCCGAAGAGAGCTGAACCCTGGGGCTGGAGCTGTGAACTGAGAAAGGCTCTAACAGCCGTCACAAGTAAGGAGGGAAGTGGGAACTGTTGGGTGCCTAGGTTTTCCTTCAATTCGCCTAGCTACTGACTAGAAACACCGATAAAAGGTGCAGGAGATCGTTTCTGGCACCTAGAGGAGTTCTGTTGCAGGACTTTAATGAGGCAGAGATAGGGTTTGGCTCTTCAGTCTAACTGGGATAATGACACCTGGATGTGGGTTACCTGTGACAGAAATTCCAATCGGGGTTGCGTGTCAGAGAAACTCTCTGTAAGAAGTTGAAGTGCTAGGAGGCTACAGAACTGAAGGGATCAACTGAGGAAAATTTCTGTTAACACTGTGCAACTGCCTGTTTAGAATGCCTAGGATTTCTTAGGGAATGGAATAGCTTAACTTGCTTAATCTACTGCTCACTCAGTATTTGCTATGTATTACTGCTAATATTCCGGTGGGTAAAGAAGTGTGGGGTTCATATGTAAGTTGATGGAGGAAGTAAAAACATGTCTTTGTAATGTGATTCCAACTGTGTAAAATATGAGGAGGATAAGGAGAACTGATAGTGTGAGAAAAACAAAAGTGAATCTAATATATTTTTATAAACCAGTCCATATTTTTCCAAAACATTGTTGTAGTGTCGTTTTTGTGTGGAAGTGCATTAAGTTATTACAGGGTGATGCGCAACCTTTACACTTGTGCTTCTAGGAACTGACTGTCTTACCCTAGGCCAGGCTACCCTATGTGATCTGGTAACAAATGGTCCAACATATTGGTGTCTAGCGGTGGGATCAGAACTGTGGTTGCGACTACTCTGCAGTAACTAAGTGTAATCCACTGACCTACACCAGGAGTTTTCTCCTGGCGGACTTCCTAATTTCTACTTTTGCTTTTTCCAAATTCATTCCTGGTGGTGGGTGGAGGTAGCTTCAGATTGCCCCTTGTGAATCTATTCTTTTTGTGTGCTTGTCCCTACATAGCTCTTTAGCAAAATGGAATTTGCTCTGGAAGAACTGGACACTTATTCTGTAGCCCAGCTTAAGGACTTTTGTCAACAGATGGGAGTGTTCTTTAAGCGTGGGGCCAAGAAGGGGGAACTCCAGACCAGTTTGAGGGCTTGGGTGGAAGCACATGGAGAAGGGAAGGAGGAGGAAGAGGGGACGGACCGGGACACAGTCATAGGAGTAGAGGTAATGTTCCATCCCGGGATGGGAAACCTACTTCCAGGACCAATGACCTACTCAAAGAGGGGCAGTAGTGTCCCCGGAGGAAGCTTGACCGAAGCGGAACTCACAGACAAGATGGAGAAAAGGCAACTGAAGTGGGAGTTAGCCAGGTTAGAACAGGAGAGGGAAGAACGGAGGATGGCTCATGAGTTTAAACTAAAAGAGCTAGAACTCCAGGCCCTGCAATTAGGACCCTCCCCTACTCCAAATGGTGGCAACGAAACCAGAGAACCAACTAGGGAGTCCAGACCCTACCTGCCTAAAGACATAGTTGCCAGCTATAGTTAGGGGGACGATATAGCCAAATGGTTGGCTGCCTATGAGGTCTCCTTAAGAGCCCATGGGATCCAGGAGAAACACTGGGGGCGTGGGTTGTACAAATATATGCCTCCTACTGGTCGGGACACCTTGTTAGCCTTAGAACAGGAGGAGCAGACCAACTACCCCACCATGAAGTTAGCATTAATCAAAAAGTTTGGGCTAACCCCGGAAAAGTATCGCCAAAAGTTCAGGGGGAGCCACAAGTTAAGCACCCAGAACTGGGTGGATTTCCTGGACTATGCGAGGAAGGCATTGGAGGGCTGTGTTTCAGGGCAGCGAGGTGAAGGACTATGAGGGGTTATATGACCTTTTTCTTAAAGAGTATCTACTCGACAAATGTTTTCCCGAGCTGTGCCAACACCTGGTGGACAGCAAGCTGACCAACCCCCGGAAGCTTGCAGAGGAGGCGGACATCTGGGCAAGTACCCGGGTGTCCTCAAAGGGGACTGGAGGGGATTCCCAAAGGGCTGGACAGGGCGCCCGTCAGAAGAAGGAGGGGGGTGATAAAAAGCGGGAGTTCTCTAAAGGTCCCCAAAACAGTTTCCAGGGAAAAGGAACAGGTTTCACCCCTAAGGCTAACCCGCCCAGAAACCCTCATCCTGGCCAAAGCCAGCAGCCAAGGGTTGTCCACTGCTTTGAGTGTGGTGGTGTTGGACATTATAAGGGAGATGTCAAATGCCCAAAGAGACCACCCCCTCCCACCGGAGGAAAGCCCCGGGAGTAGCTAGTGTAGCGCTCGGGGAGGAGTTGCCCTTAGATAAGGGGGGTGAGTGGGCGGGTGTCACCTTAGTGTCCCTGGGAGATCGGGAGATGGTTCCTAAGATCCAGGTGCCCCCAAATACTACCAAGTATGGGCAGTGGATCACCATCAATGGCCAGAGAGGGGAGGCTCTGAGAGATACAGGAGCCAGTATGACTATGGTGAGGAGTCAACTGGTGTCTCCAGAGCAGGTGATTCCCAATGTACTCCACCCCGCCGCGATGGCTGACGGCAGAATGGGCCACTACCCTGTGGCCGAGGTTCCCTTTGAGTGGGAAGGGGTTGCAGGTTCACTTCGAGTTGCCGTAAGCCCTGCCGTGCCAGTCGATTGCCTGCTGGGGAATGACATGGAGCACAATGCTTGGAGAGAGGAGGAATACCGGACGCATTCAGAGATGCTGGGTACACAAGGTCTACTAGGTAGCAACCCACAATCACTTGGTACTGCCACATAGTGTTGATGTGATGGGAAGTGCAGTGTAACAAAACAAAAGGAAGTGGTGATATTAAAAAAGGATAGGGAACTCAACCCAGAAGACTTTAATAATTGTTGGCCCCTTCCTTAATAAAAACCAGAACAGTATAACATCGTAATCGCAGTCCCAACAAATAGCTGCGAGGAGACCAACATGTTTCAGCCACTAAGGGATAACGCCTTCGGCTTTCGTCAGGGTCTCTGTTCTCAAGTGATACTACTGCATAGATTTGTGAAATAAAGTGTGAAAAATAGGAAAAAACACACAAGTGAAAACCAGTAAAGGATATAATGTTCCTTCGACTGTGTCACATCCCCTCTTCGGAACCTGGTTGAGTAATTACTGTTTAGGGAGGACAAACATACAGGAAAATCACAATCCGCTACACTGGTCTGCAGGAAACATATTAAATTGTTTCACAAAAAATGTAAATGCTTGCTTACTCACCCAGAGTATCCGGGGAGTGGACCTCACCTCTTCCTGGACCTGGCTCAGGATATATGAGACCCCGCTCTACAATAACAAAACCGACTGCGTAAAAAACTAAAAACAGAAGCCCAAACAAAATACTGCTCTGGCAATGTATGAAACTACGCAGTCCGCAGTGTTCTGTACATGGAGCTAATTAACACCCATCAACAGGTACACACACAACACCTCTATCCATCTCCCTGTCCACTATCGGCTAAACAAAACCTGCTCACTGCGCAGCTTTTTATATACCACATACATCTGGCGCAATGCAAACCTCTAGTGATAGGCTAGCAACACAGGTAATCCTACCTGTCCGTCGGTATCTCCGGCTGTGACTGAGTCAGGGGGAGGCACAGTCACCTAAGAGTTCTTGTTACTTGACTGCTGGCTATGCATCCCACAGCCAACCAGTATCTGAGGGGGCGTGGCCGGCCCGATCGTCATAGTCCCAAAGCTCATTAGTATACTTCAACATTAGTATTCCTCTGGTGCTTGGCTGCTTGGTAATACACAGTAATGATGTAGGGAGCTGGTGATAACCCACTTTTAGCATTGCCCTGTCTCCCAAACAATGCCGGCCGCGCGCGCGTATTCTCGCGTGTTTTGCCGGTCTCGAACTACCAAATGACGTCACGTCATTCAGAATTGTAGTTCTATCCGCGAAAAAATGCTTCCGTATTGCCCGTGGAGCGATCCAATGACAACCACCTCGCGCATAACAGACTACTAATAAACCCACTAACTCGAGGAGTGGGGACATATCAATTCGGCCGTTTCGAGTGCCAACTTACTAACGCATCCATGGCCGTCTACAGGGCCCGTCCTTTAGTGTTGGTGACAAAGAACTACAGGATGACGTCAAGTCATTAGTAAGTGTAGTTTGGAAAGTTATATACGTATTTAGTGGTCGTGCAGTATATCACCCAAACAGAACGTCCACAGAAGGACACAATTGCCATCAACCCTCGTCATACATGTTAATAAATATGACAGAGTGCCATGAAAACGTGACAGAGCACACTCATTGTCAGTTGGTGCACTACTATATTACACATGAGTAATAGCTCGCGTATGAGTGTAAGGCCAGTAAATAAATACATGGGTGGAATAAACAAGTGCTCAGGACAGAGCGAACCACGGGATATCATCGTTCAGCCCTTGTCTGTCTGTCCTCAATTTGAACACCCATTTTTGTTCACGAATGAAAAGATATCTGGACACATCACTCACATGTGGTGGAATGTATGGTTTCTCAAGAACATGCCATGTAAAGTCTGTCTCGGCGTGATTACATGTGATGAAATGCTTGGTAAGTTTGGAGATGTCTTTCTTACAGCGAAAAGTGCTTTTGTGTTCCTGCATCCTCACACGCACCTTTCTCGTGGTCATGCCCACGTATCTTTCATTACACGTGCAGGTAATCAGATAAATCAGGTGCGTGCTGTTGCAGTTTGTAAACTGCCGCAGCTCCCAAGGCCTATCCGTCCCAATGTCCACGCTCATGATTTAGTTGTTAAAGGACAAATGGAACAGCCCCCGCAGGGGTGGTGCCCTACCACCGGCGGGAGATCCCATAGTGTGCCTAGCTCTCTCCTAGGTGTGGCTTTGGGTCGTGTGTGTACCAACCGGTCCCTCAGATTAGTTGAGCGTTTAAAGGCAAAAAGCGGAAATGGAATCTTCTCTTTGCCACTGTTCAAAATTCTCCAGTGCTTTCTAATCACTTTTTGAACATAGTTTGATTTAGTGTTGAATGTACTCACTAGAGTCAGACGGTCCAGTGGTGGTTTGTCTATGCGTGGTTCCAACAACGCTTCACGATGATTGTTAGCTGCTCTTTTAAATGAGCGTTGGACCAGTTTCTTAGGGTAGTGTCTCTCACGCAACTGTTTTGAAAGCTCTTCCGCATGGCGTTTAAAAGTTTCTGGGGTAGAGCAGTTCCGGTGGACTCGAAGGAACTGTCCAAAGGGCAGATTATCCCTCAGAGACTTGGGATGTTGGCTTTCATAAAGGAGCAGTGAGTTCCTTGCCATTGGCTTTTTATATAGTTCACTCTCCAACCCTCTCGCGGTGCTGTAAATTGAGAGGTCCAAGAAGGGTAGTCTATCTTTGCTCATTTCTATAGTGAACCGGAGGTAGTCGTTCTTGCTGTTAAGCCATTGATGGAACTGTATGACTGATTCACTTGTCCCTCTCCACACCATCAAAATGTCATCAATATACTGTTTCCACCAAACAATGTGTGGAAAAAACGGGTTGGTAGGATGCAGTACTATAGACTGCTCAAATTGATGGACATATAGATTCGCCAGCGAAGGGGCAAAAATACTGCCCATGCTGGTCCCAGAGACTTGGTGGTAAATCTGGTCCTCAAATCTAAAGAAGTTTTCTTTCATGGCTATGGTAGCCAAAGCCATAATAAATGGTACTGGAGTGATCGAGTCCAATTCCGATTCACCAAGGATGGACCTGACGGTATCCAGGGTTGCATCCTGGGGAATGGAGGTATACAGGGACTCAACGTCCAGAGAGACAAGATAGTCTGTCTCTCGGTCAAATACAATCTCAGGGATCACTCGTAGGACATCCGCAGTGTCTTTAAGAAAAGTAGGCATCTTACTGACCAGAGGTTTGAGAAAGTAGTCAGCAAACGCTGAAAGCGGTTCCAATAGCGAGCCCTGGCCTGAAATTATAGGCCTCCCTGGGGGCGGTCTCTGTGGCTTGTGCACCTTGGGTAAAGTGTAAAAATAAGGCATGATGGGATGCTTGGCCTGCAGGAATGATGCCTCTGCGGGGGTGATCCAACCTTCTGCTAAGGCTTCCTCAACCAAAATTTTGATCTCACTTGTCAGTCTAGGAGTGGGGTCAGTAGTCAAAGGATGATAAGCATCGGTATTGCTCAACTGACGGAGACACTCTGCTCTATATGTCTCGACATCTTGGACCACAATGGAGCCCCCTTTATCGGCGGGCTTCACAATTATGGTACCGTCTTGAGTCAATGTTTTCAGACCCTGTCTCTCCCCAGTGGTGAGATTATTGTACCGTGATCTCGTACTATACTGTATGAGATCTAAATCGTTCTTCACGGCTAGTTCGAAAGTGAGGACTTGAGATGGTATGGCATGTGATGGAGGTGAAAAAGTAGATTTGTTCCTCAAGCCAGTGTTAGTATCCTGCTCTTCCACTGATTCCTCAGAGTAATTGTTCTTGAAGAAGTAATGGAGCCTCAGTTTACGGAAAAACTGTGCTAATTCTATTTGTAAAACAAAGGGATCACCCTCATCAGTAGTCACAAAGCCTAAGCCCTTATTTAGCACCGCTTCCTCTGTGTCTGATAAAGATCTAGAACTGAGATTGACCACCAAACTCTGTTTGGGTTCAATTATTGTTCTTGAGCTGTCCTTCTCGTGTGGCTCCGAGTTCCTGCATGGGGGCCTGTTGTGTCCTCCCATTGGACCTGAGGTTGTCCCTGTGCCGGTCTTCTTTTGCCCCGTGACCGTCTGGGGCCACGCGCTAAAAAAGGCTGGCTATTAAAGTTTTGGAAGCCTGGAAAGGGGCCCATCGGTGGCGCGAAATTACCTGGATATCCCCAGGGTCCTGGAGGCCACCACGATTGTCCGGGCATATTGTACTGGCCCCTGAAGTTCTGCGATCTTCCTCCTCTGCCGCGATTATTCCCGGCATAGGCAGGTTGATTGCTGCCCTCTGAGTCACTTCCTGTCTCTGAACTTGATCCTGAGTAATTGGATCCATATGCTCTCCCTTTCTTATTGAAATCAGGAGCTTTATAGTTGTCGCTAGTGTAGGGATACACCGTTTCCAAATTAAACTTGGCCAGATCTTTCTTAAACTTCTCAAGTTTGGTCTGAAGAATCGAATCAGCAAATTCTTTATTGGCTTTATCTGATTCGTCTTTGTTCTTTTTGAATGTGGCACTGATGGTGGCCTTGATTTTACCTTCCAGTACCTGTATCTCTACTAAAATGGCGTCTGATACCCGTTTGGCTGTGCTGATGATTAGAATTAGCCAATCCCGGGTACAGCGCCAAGCGATCATTGACCAATCCTTCAGGAATGATTTGTCACTTAAAAATAAGCGTGGAGCATTGGTTACTATAAGCCCAGGAGGTGCGCAATTGGCTCTCATGTATTCTGCCATAATGATCCCATGTGTCTGGGTCCGTGAGTTCGATTTTTTTAGAGCTAACACTTTAGTCCAGTCGTCTGTTGCATTCACTGTAGGTGTGGGCAGTGTTTCTAAGATACTGGGCATGTTGTCTAGAATGGAATGATACATTGCGTCATCATAAGCCAAACCATGGCGTTCAGCCATTATAGCTACACAATGGAGAGGACAAAGAGGTGTAAGGAACCTGTGGACAAAGGTTAATATGTTGCACAATTCTAATTCATAGAAGTGAAGTGATCGCTTGTAATTCTGGATCAAACTATAGTAGCCCGCAGCTGCACGCTGCTCTCAACATAGAAAAAAGACAATCTAATACAGGGCTAGAGGGATGTTTACCGACCGGGCCTAAGTATTATCCCCCGTAGGAATCAAACAAACAACTACAAACTTAGGGGTCCAAAAGAGGATTCAATCGTAATTCTCTGCTCGTCAACGCCCTATCAATAGTATAAAGGTACGAACGCAATCATAACACTAACAAACCAGACCACAAGATGTGAAGAACCAGTAACGTGAGTCACCCCTGGTGTAGGATTCCCATCAACGGTCTTGTAATGATCAATATTATCATTTGGAAGTCCTTATCGGGTATTGTGTCTCTAGATCATTGAGACCGGCATACCCCGATACCCAGATACGGGGTAGCAACCCACAATCACTTGGTACTGCCACATAGTGTTGATGTGATGGGAAGTGCAGTGTAACAAAACAAAAGGAAGTGGTGATATTAAAAAAGGATAGGGAACTCAACCCA
Source organism: Lissotriton vulgaris (assembly GCF_964263255.1). Lineage (NCBI taxonomy): Eukaryota > Metazoa > Chordata > Amphibia > Caudata > Salamandridae > Lissotriton > Lissotriton vulgaris. The sequence continues at coordinate 1,362,539,944 of NC_141685.1, read as the reverse complement.
GAAGACTTTAATAATTGTTGGCCCCTTCCTTAATAAAAACCAGAACAGTATAACATCGTAATCGCAGTCCCAACAAATAGCTGCGAGGAGACCAACATGTTTCAGCCACTAAGGGATAACGCCTTCGGCTTTCGTCAGGGTCTCTGTTCTCAAGTGATACTACTGCATAGATTTGTGAAATAAAGTGTGAAAAATAGGAAAAAACACACAAGTGAAAACCAGTAAAGGATATAATGTTCCTTCGACTGTGTCACATCCCCTCTTCGGAACCTGGTTGAGTAATTACTGTTTAGGGAGGACAAACATACAGGAAAATCACAATCCGCTACACTGGTCTGCAGGAAACATATTAAATTGTTTCACAAAAAATGTAAATGCTTGCTTACTCACCCAGAGTATCCGGGGAGTGGACCTCACCTCTTCCTGGACCTGGCTCAGGATATATGAGACCCCGCTCTACAATAACAAAACCGACTGCGTAAAAAACTAAAAACAGAAGCCCAAACAAAATACTGCTCTGGCAATGTATGAAACTACGCAGTCCGCAGTGTTCTGTACATGGAGCTAATTAACACCCATCAACAGGTACACACACAACACCTCTATCCATCTCCCTGTCCACTATCGGCTAAACAAAACCTGCTCACTGCGCAGCTTTTTATATACCACATACATCTGGCGCAATGCAAACCTCTAGTGATAGGCTAGCAACACAGGTAATCCTACCTGTCCGTCGGTATCTCCGGCTGTGACTGAGTCAGGGGGAGGCACAGTCACCTAAGAGTTCTTGTTACTTGACTGCTGGCTATGCATCCCACAGCCAACCAGTATCTGAGGGGGCGTGGCCGGCCCGATCGTCATAGTCCCAAAGCTCATTAGTATACTTCAACATTAGTATTCCTCTGGTGCTTGGCTGCTTGGTAATACACAGTAATGATGTAGGGAGCTGGTGATAACCCACTTTTAGCATTGCCCTGTCTCCCAAACAATGCTGGCCGCGCGCGCGTATTCTCGCGTGTTTTGCCGGTCTCGAACTACCAAATGACGTCACGTCATTCAGAATTGTAGTTCTATCCGCGAAAAAATGCTTCCGTATTGCCCGTGGAGCGATCCAATGACAACCACCTCGCGCATAACAGACTACTAATAAACCCACTAACTCGAGGAGTGGGGACATATCAATTCGGCCGTTTCGAGTGCCAACTTACTAACGCATCCATGGCCGTCTACAGGGCCCGTCCTTTAGTGTTGGTGACAAAGAACTACAGGATGACGTCAAGTCATTAGTAAGTGTAGTTTGGAAAGTTATATACGTATTTAGTGGTCGTGCAGTATATCACCCAAACAGAACGTCCACAGAAGGACACAATTGCCATCAACCCTCGTCATACATGTTAATAAATATGACAGAGTGCCATGAAAACGTGACAGAGCACACTCATTGTCAGTTGGTGCACTACTATATTACACATGAGTAATAGCGCGCGTATGAGTGTAAGGCCAGTAAATAAATACATGGGTGGAATAAACAAGTGCTCAGGACAGAGCGAACCACGGGATATCATCGTTCAGCCCTTGTCTGTCTGTCCTCAATTTGAACACCCATTTTTGTTCACGAATGAAAAGATATCTGGACACATCACTCACATGTGGTGGAATGTATGGTTTCTCAAGAACATGCCATGTAAAGTCTGTCTCGGCGTGATTACATGTGATGAAATGCTTGGTAAGTTTGGAGATGTCTTTCTTACAGCGAAAAGTGCTTTTGTGTTCCTGCATCCTCACACGCACCTTTCTCGTGGTCATGCCCACGTATCTTTCATTACACGTGCAGGTAATCAGATAAATCAGGTGCGTGCTGTTGCAGTTTGTAAACTGCCGCAGCTCCCAAGGCCTATCCGTCCCAATGTCCACGCTCATGATCTTAGTTGTTAAAGGACAAATGGAACAGCCCCCGCAGGGGTGGTGCCCTACCACCGGCGGGAGATCCCATAGTGTGCCTAGCTCTCTCCTAGGTGTGGCTTTGGGTCGTGTGTGTACCAACCGGTCCCTCAGATTAGTTGAGCGTTTAAAGGCAAAAAGCGGAAATGGAATCTTCTCTTTGCCACTGTTCAAAATTCTCCAGTGCTTTCTAATCACTTTTTGAACATAGTTTGATTTAGTGTTGAATGTACTCACTAGAGTCAGACGGTCCAGTGGTGGTTTGTCTATGCGTGGTTCCAACAACGCTTCACGATGATTGTTAGCTGCTCTTTTAAATGAGCGTTGGACCAGTTTCTTAGGGTAGTGTCTCTCACGCAACTGTTTTGAAAGCTCTTCCGCATGGCGTTTAAAAGTTTCTGGGGTAGAGCAGTTCCGGTGGACTCGAAGGAACTGTCCAAAGGGCAGATTATCCCTCAGAGACTTGGGATGTTGGCTTTCATAAAGGAGCAGTGAGTTCCTTGCCATTGGCTTTTTATATAGTTCACTCTCCAACCCTCTCGCGGTGCTGTAAATTGAGAGGTCCAAGAAGGGTAGTCTATCTTTGCTCATTTCTATAGTGAACCGGAGGTAGTCGTTCTTGCTGTTAAGCCATTGATGGAACTGTATGACTGATTCACTTGTCCCTCTCCACACCATCAAAATGTCATCAATATACCGTTTCCACCAAACAATGTGTGGAAAAAACGGGTTGGTAGGATGCAGTACTATAGACTGCTCAAATTGATGGACATATAGATTCGCCAGCGAAGGGGCAAAAATACTGCCCATGCTGGTCCCAGAGACTTGGTGGTAAATCTGGTCCTCAAATCTAAAGAAGTTTTCTTTCATGGCTATGGTAGCCAAAGCCATAATAAATGGTACTGGAGTGATCGAGTCCAATTCCGATTCACCAAGGATGGACCTGACGGTATCCAGGGTTGCATCCTGGGGAATGGAGGTATACAGGGACTCAACGTCCAGAGAGACAAGATAGTCTGTCTCTCGGTCAAATACAATCTCAGGGATCACTCGTAGGACATCCGCAGTGTCTTTAAGAAAAGTAGGCATCTTACTGACCAGAGGTTTGAGAAAGTAGTCAGCAAACGCTGAAAGCGGTTCCAATAGCGAGCCCTGGCCTGAAATTATAGGCCTCCCTGGGGGCGGTCTCTGTGGCTTGTGCACCTTGGGTAAAGTGTAAAAATAAGGCATGATGGGATGCTTGGCCTGCAGGAATGATGCCTACTTTTCTTAAAGACACTGCGGATGTCCTACGAGTGATCCCTGAGATTGTATTTGACCGAGAGACAGACTATCTTGTCTCTCTGGACGTTGAGTCCCTGTATACCTCCATTCCCCAGGATGCAACCCTGGATACCGTCAGGTCCATCCTTGGTGAATCGGAATTGGACTCGATCACTCCAGTACCATTTATTATGGCTTTGGCTACCATAGCCATGAAAGAAAACTTCTTTAGATTTGAGGACCAGATTTACCACCAAGTCTCTGGGACCAGCATGGGCAGTATTTTTGCCCCTTCGCTGGCGAATCTATATGTCCATCAATTTGAGCAGTCTATAGTACTGCATCCTACCAACCCGTTTTTTCCACACATTGTTTGGTGGAAACGGTATATTGATGACATTTTGATGGTGTGGAGAGGGACAAGTGAATCAGTCATACAGTTCCATCAATGGCTTAACAGCAAGAACGACTACCTCCGGTTCACTATAGAAATGAGCAAAGATAGACTACCCTTCTTGGACCTCTCAATTTACAGCACCGCGAGAGGGTTGGAGAGTGAACTATATAAAAAGCCAATGGCAAGGAACTCACTGCTCCTTTATGAAAGCCAACATCCCAAGTCTCTGAGGGATAATCTGCCCTTTGGACAGTTCCTTCGAGTCCACCGGAACTGCTCTACCCCAGAAACTTTTAAACGCCATGCGGAAGAGCTTTCAAAACAGTTGCGTGAGAGACACTACCCTAAGAAACTGGTCCAACGCTCATTTAAAAGAGCAGCTAACAATCATCGTGAAGCGTTGTTGGAACCACGCATAGACAAACCACCACTGGACCGTCTGACTCTAGTGAGTACATTCAACACTAAATCAAACTATGTTCAAAAAGTGATTAGAAAGCACTGGAGAATTTTGAACAGTGGCAAAGAGAAGATTCCATTTCCGCTTTTTGCCTTTAAACGCTCAACTAATCTGAGGGACCGGTTGGTACACACACGACCCAAAGCCACACCTAGGAGAGAGCTAGGCACACTATGGGATCTCCCGCCGGTGGTAGGGCACCACCCCTGCGGGGGCTGTTCCATTTGTCCTTTAACAACTAAGATCATGAGCGTGGACATTGGGACGGATAGGCCTTGGGAGCTGCGGCAGTTTACAAACTGCAACAGCACGCACCTGATTTATCTGATTACCTGCACGTGTAATGAAAGATACGTGGGCATGACCACGAGAAAGGTGCGTGTGAGGATGCAGGAACACAAAAGCACTTTTCGCTGTAAGAAAGACATCTCCAAACTTACCAAGCATTTCATCACATGTAATCACGCCGAGACAGACTTTACATGGCATGTTCTTGAGAAACCATACATTCCACCACATGTGAGTGATGTGTCCAGATATCTTTTCATTCGTGAACAAAAATGGGTGTTCAAATTGAGGACAGACAGACAAGGGCTGAACGATGATATCCCGTGGTTCGCTCTGTCCTGAGCACTTGTTTATTCCACCCATGTATTTATTTACTGGCCTTACACTCATACGCGCGCTATTACTCATGTGTAATATAGTAGTGCACCAACTGACAATGAGTGTGCTCTGTCACGTTTTCATGGCACTCTGTCATATTTATTAACATGTATGACGAGGGTTGATGGCAATTGTGTCCTTCTGTGGACGTTCTGTTTGGGTGATATACTGCACGACCACTAAATACGTATATAACTTTCCAAACTACACTTACTAATGACTTGACGTCATCCTGTAGTTCTTTGTCACCAACACTAAAGGACGGGCCCTGTAGACGGCCATGGATGCGTTAGTAAGTTGGCACTCGAAATGGCCGAATTGATATGTCCCCACTCCTCGAGTTAGTGGGTTTATTAGTAGTCTGTTATGCGCGAGGTGGTTGTCATTGGATCGCTCCACGGGCAATACGGAAGCATTTTTTCGCGGATAGAACTACAATTCTGAATGACGTGACGTCATTTGGTAGTTCGAGACCGGCAAAACACGCGAGAATACGCGCGCGCGGCCGGCATTGTTTGGGAGACAGGGCAATGCTAAAAGTGGGTTATCACCAGCTCCCTACATCATTACTGTGTATTACCAAGCAGCCAAGCACCAGAGGAATACTAATGTTGAAGTATACTAATGAGCTTTGGGACTATGACGATCGGGCCGGCCACGCCCCCTCAGATACTGGTTGGCTGTGGGATGCATAGCCAGCAGTCAAGTAACAAGAACTCTTAGGTGACTGTGCCTCCCCCTGACTCAGTCACAGCCGGAGATACCGACGGACAGGTAGGATTACCTGTGTTGCTAGCCTATCACTAGAGGTTTGCATTGCGCCAGATGTATGTGGTATATAAAAAGCTGCGCAGTGAGCAGGTTTTGTTTAGCCGATAGTGGACAGGGAGATGGATAGAGGTGTTGTGTGTGTACCTGTTGATGGGTGTTAATTAGCTCCATGTACAGAACACTGCGGACTGCGTAGTTTCATACATTGCCAGAGCAGTATTTTGTTTGGGCTTCTGTTTTTATTTTTTTACGCAGTCGGTTTTGTTATTGTAGAGCGGGGTCTCATATATCCTGAGCCAGGTCCAGGAAGAGGTGAGGTCCACTCCCCGGATACTCTGGGTGAGTAAGCAAGCATTTACATTTTTTGTGAAACAATTTAATATGTTTCCTGCAGACCAGTGTAGCGGATTGTGATTTTCCTGTATGTTTGTCCTCCCTAAACAGTAATTACTCAACCAGGTTCCGAAGAGGGGATGTGACACAGTCGAAGGAACATTATATCCTTTACTGGTTTTCACTTGTGTGTTTTTTCCTATTTTTCACACTTTATTTCACAAATCTATGCAGTAGTATCACTTGAGAACAGAGACCCTGACGAAAGCCGAAGGCGTTATCCCTTAGTGGCTGAAACATGTTGGTCTCCTCGCAGCTATTTGTTGGGACTGCGATTACGATGTTATACTGTTCTGGTTTTTATTAAGGAAGGGGCCAACAATTATTAAAGTCTTCTGGGTTGAGTTCCCTATCCTTTTTTAATATCACCACTTCCTTTTGTTTTGTTACACTGCACTTCCCATCACATCAACACTATGTGGCAGTACCAAGTGATTGTGGGTTGCTACCCCGTATCTGGGTATCGGGGTATGCCGGTCTCAATGATCTAGAGACACAATACCCGATAAGGACTTCCAAATGATAATATTGATCATTACAAGACCGTTGATGGGAATCCTACACCAGGGGTGACTCACGTTACTGGTTCTTCACATCTTGTGGTCTGGTTTGTTAGTGTTATGATTGCGTTCGTACCTTTATACTATTGATAGGGCGTTGACGAGCAGAGAATTACGATTGAATCCTCTTTTGGACCCCTAAGTTTGTAGTTGTTTGTTTGATTCCTACGGGGGATAATACTTAGGCCCGGTCGGTAAACATCCCTCTAGCCCTGTATTAGATTGTCTTTTTTCTATGTTGAGAGCAGCGTGCAGCTGCGGGCTACTATAGTTTGATCCAGAATTACAAGCGATCACTTCACTTCTATGAATTAGAATTGTGCAACATATTAACCTTTGTCCACAGGTTCCTTACACCTCTTTGTCCTCTCCATTGTGTAGCTATAATGGCTGAACGCCATGGTTTGGCTTATGATGATGCAATGTATCATTCCATTCTAGACAACATGCCCAGTATCTTAGAAACACTGCCCACACCTACAGTGAATGCAACAGACGACTGGACTAAAGTGTTAGCTCTAAAAAAATCGAACTCACGGACCCAGACACATGGGATCATTATGGCAGAATACATGAGAGCCAATTGCGCACCTCCTGGGCTTATAGTAACCAATGCTCCACGCTTATTTTTAAGTGACAAATCATTCCTGAAGGATTGGTCAATGATCGCTTGGCGCTGTACCCGGGATTGGCTAATTCTAATCATCAGCACAGCCAAACGGGTATCAGACGCCATTTTAGTAGAGATACAGGTACTGGAAGGTAAAATCAAGGCCACCATCAGTGCCACATTCAAAAAGAACAAAGACGAATCAGATAAAGCCAATAAAGAATTTGCTGATTCGATTCTTCAGACCAAACTTGAGAAGTTTAAGAAAGATCTGGCCAAGTTTAATTTGGAAACGGTGTATCCCTACACTAGCGACAACTATAAAGCTCCTGATTTCAATAAGAAAGGGCGAGCATATGGATCCAATTACTCAGGATCAAGTTCAGAGACAGGAAGTGACTCAGAGGGCAGCAATCAACCTGCCTATGCCGGGAATAATCGCGGCAGAGGAGGAAGATCGCAGAACTTCAGGGGCCAGTACAATATGCCCGGACAATCGTGGTGGCCTCCAGGACCCTGGGGATATCCAGGTAATTTCGCGCCACCGATGGGCCCCTTTCCAGGCTTCCAAAACTTTAATAGCCAGCCTTTTTTAGCGCGTGGCCCCAGACGGTCACGGGGCAAAAGAAGACCGGCACAGGGACAACCTCAGGTCCAATGGGAGGACACAACAGGCCCCCATGCAGGAACTCGGAGCCACACGAGAAGGACAGCTCAAGAACAATAATTGAACCCAAACAGAGTTTGGTGGTCAATCTCAGTTCTAGATCTTTATCAGACACAGAGGAAGCGGTGCTAAATAAGGGCTTAGGCTTTGTGACTACTGATGAGGGTGATCCCTTTGTTTTACAAATAGAATTAGCACAGTTTTTCCGTAAACTGAGGCTCCATTACTTCTTCAAGAACAATAACTCTGAGGAATCAGTGGAAGAGCAGGATACTAACACTGGCTTGAGGAACAAATCTACTTTTTCACCTCCATCACATGCCATACCATCTCAAGTCCTCACTTTCGAACTAGCCGTGAAGAACGATTTAGATCTCATACAGTATAGTACGAGATCACGGTACAATAATCTCACCACTGGGGAGAGACAGGGTCTGAAAACATTGACTCAAGACGGTACCATAATTGTGAAGCCCGCCGATAAAGGGGGCTCCATTGTGGTCCAAGATGTCGAGACATATAGAGCAGAGTGTCTCCGTCAGTTGAGCAATACCGATGCTTATCATCCTTTGACTACTGACCCCACTCCTAGACTGACAAGTGAGATCAAAATTTTGGTTGAGGAAGCCTTAGCAGAAGGTTGGATCACCCCCGCAGAGGCATCATTCCTGCAGGCCAAGCATCCCATCATGCCTTATTTTTACACTTTACCCAAGGTGCACAAGCCACAGAGACCGCCCCCAGGGAGGCCTATAATTTCAGGCCAGGGCTCGCTATTGGAACCGCTTTCAGCGTTTGCTGACTACTTTCTCAAACCTCTGGTCAGTAAGATGCCTACTTTTCTTAAAGACACTGCGGATGTCCTACGAGTGATCCCTGAGATTGTATTTGACCGAGAGACAGACTATCTTGTCTCTCTGGACGTTGAGTCCCTGTATACCTCCATTCCCCAGGATGCAACCCTGGATACCGTCAGGTCCATCCTTGGTGAATCGGAATTGGACTCGATCACTCCAGTACCATTTATTATGGCTTTGGCTACCATAGCCATGAAAGAAAACTTCTTTAGATTTGAGGACCAGATTTACCACCAAGTCTCTGGGACCAGCATGGGCAGTATTTTTGCCCCTTCGCTGGCGAATCTATATGTCCATCAATTTGAGCAGTCTATAGTACTGCATCCTACCAACCCGTTTTTTCCACACATTGTTTGGTGGAAACGGTATATTAATGACATTTTGATGGTGTGGAGAGGGACAAGTGAATCAGTCATACAGTTCCATCAATGGCTTAACAGCAAGAACGACTACCTCCGGTTCACTATAGAAATGAGCAAAGATAGACTACCCTTCTTGGACCTCTCAATTTACAGCACCGCGAGAGGGTTGGAGAGTGAACTATATAAAAAGCCAATGGCAAGGAACTCACTGCTCCTTTATGAAAGCCAACATCCCAAGTCTCTGAGGGATAATCTGCCCTTTGGACAGTTCCTTCGAGTCCACCGGAACTGCTCTACCCCAGAAACTTTTAAACGCCATGCGGAAGAGCTTTCAAAACAGTTGCGTGAGAGACACTACCCTAAGAAACTGGTCCAACGCTCATTTAAAAGAGCAGCTAACAATCATCGTGAAGCGTTGTTGGAACCACGCATAGACAAACCACCACTGGACCGTCTGACTCTAGTGAGTACATTCAACACTAAATCAAACTATGTTCAAAAAGTGATTAGAAAGCACTGGAGAATTTTGAACAGTGGCAAAGAGAAGATTCCATTTCCGCTTTTTGCCTTTAAACGCTCAACTAATCTGAGGGACCGGTTGGTACACACACGACCCAAAGCCACACCTAGGAGAGAGCTAGGCACACTATGGGATCTCCCGCCGGTGGTAGGGCACCACCCCTGCGGGGGCTGTTCCATTTGTCCTTTAACAACTAAGATCATGAGCGTGGACATTGGGACGGATAGGCCTTGGGAGCTGCGGCAGTTTACAAACTGCAACAGCACGCACCTGATTTATCTGATTACCTGCACGTGTAATGAAAGATACGTGGGCATGACCACGAGAAAGGTGCGTGTGAGGATGCAGGAACACAAAAGCACTTTTCGCTGTAAGAAAGACATCTCCAAACTTACCAAGCATTTCATCACATGTAATCACGCCGAGACAGACTTTACATGGCATGTTCTTGAGAAACCATACATTCCACCACATGTGAGTGATGTGTCCAGATATCTTTTCATTCGTGAACAAAAATGGGTGTTCAAATTGAGGACAGACAGACAAGGGCTGAACGATGATATCCCGTGGTTCGCTCTGTCCTGAGCACTTGTTTATTCCACCCATGTATTTATTTACTGGCCTTACACTCATACGCGCGCTATTACTCATGTGTAATATAGTAGTGCACCAACTGACAATGAGTGTGCTCTGTCACGTTTTCATGGCACTCTGTCATATTTATTAACATGTATGACGAGGGTTGATGGCAATTGTGTCCTTCTGTGGACGTTCTGTTTGGGTGATATACTGCACGACCACTAAATACGTATATAACTTTCCAAACTACACTTACTAATGACTTGACGTCATCCTGTAGTTCTTTGTCACCAACACTAAAGGACGGGCCCTGTAGACGGCCATGGATGCGTTAGTAAGTTGGCACTCGAAACGGCCGAATTGATATGTCCCCACTCCTCGAGTTAGTGGGTTTATTAGTAGTCTGTTATGCGCGAGGTGGTTGTCATTGGATCGCTCCACGGGCAATACGGAAGCATTTTTTCGCGGATAGAACTACAATTCTGAATGACGTGACGTCATTTGGTAGTTCGAGACCGGCAAAACACGCGAGAATACGCGCGCGCGGCCGGCATTGTTTGGGAGACAGGGCAATGCTAAAAGTGGGTTATCACCAGCTCCCTACATCATTACTGTGTATTACCAAGCAGCCAAGCACCAGAGGAATACTAATGTTGAAGTATACTAATGAGCTTTGGGACTATGACGATCGGGCCGGCCACGCCCCCTCAGATACTGGTTGGCTGTGGGATGCATAGCCAGCAGTCAAGTAACAAGAACTCTTAGGTGACTGTGCCTCCCCCTGACTCAGTCACAGCCGGAGATACCGACGGACAGGTAGGATTACCTGTGTTGCTAGCCTATCACTAGAGGTTTGCATTGCGCCAGATGTATGTGGTATATAAAAAGCTGCGCAGTGAGCAGGTTTTGTTTAGCCGATAGTGGACAGGGAGATGGATAGAGGTGTTGTGTGTGTACCTGTTGATGGGTGTTAATTAGCTCCATGTACAGAACACTGCGGACTGCGTAGTTTCATACATTGCCAGAGCAGTATTTTGTTTGGGCTTCTGTTTTTAGTTTTTTACGCAGTCGGTTTTGTTATTGTAGAGCGGGGTCTCATATATCCTGAGCCAGGTCCAGGAAGAGGTGAGGTCCACTCCCCGGATACTCTGGGTGAGTAAGCAAGCATTTACATTTTTTGTGAAACAATTTAATATGTTTCCTGCAGACCAGTGTAGCGGATTGTGATTTTCCTGTATGTTTGTCCTCCCTAAACAGTAATTACTCAACCAGGTTCCGAAGAGGGGATGTGACACAGTCGAAGGAACATTATATCCTTTACTGGTTTTCACTTGTGTGTTTTTTCCTATTTTTCACACTTTATTTCACAAATCTATGCAGTAGTATCACTTGAGAACAGAGACCCTGACGAAAGCCGAAGGCGTTATCCCTTAGTGGCTGAAACATGTTGGTCTCCTCGCAGCTATTTGTTGGGACTGCGATTACGATGTTATACTGTTCTGGTTTTTATTAAGGAAGGGGCCAACAATTATTAAAGTCTTCTGGGTTGAGTTCCCTATCCTTTTTTAATATCACCACTTCCTTTTGTTTTGTTACACTGCACTTCCCATCACATCAACACTATGTGGCAGTACCAAGTGATTGTGGGTTGCTACCCCGTATCTGGGTATCGGGGTATGCCGGTCTCAATGATCTAGAGACACAATACCCGATAAGGACTTCCAAATGATAATATTGATCATTACAAGACCGTTGATGGGAATCCTACACCAGGGGTGACTCACGTTACTGGTTCTTCACATCTTGTGGTCTGGTTTGTTAGTGTTATGATTGCGTTCGTACCTTTATACTATTGATAGGGCGTTGACGAGCAGAGAATTACGATTGAATCCTCTTTTGGACCCCTAAGTTTGTAGTTGTTTGTTTGATTCCTACGGGGGATAATACTTAGGCCCGGTCGGTAAACATCCCTCTAGCCCTGTATTAGATTGTCTTTTTTCTACACAAGGTCTACGACTGCCCGGAGAGGGAGTTTGCCTGGGTTGGAGCCTGGAACAATGGCCCAACCCGCTGCCAAAAAGGGACAGACCCGAAGACAGGAGAAGCCTGCTTCGGCTTCCACACCCCATGTGACAGATCGGCCACCTGCGGTGGTGGACCAGGAGTCCGTGGAGGGGGAAGTAGTCTCCCTGGAGAACCTACCCATCCCTGCTGAGTGGCATGTGGAGGGAGGGCCTACCAGGGAGGAGTTCTGTAAGGGCCAGAAGGAGTGCCCTACCCTTGAGGGACTGAGGCGACAGGCCGAAGCCCAGGCAGCAGGGAACGTTGCGGGACACTACCACATTTACTGGGAGGACGGACTCCTCTACAGTGAACCCAAGGTACCCTTACCTGGTTCATCAAGGGCCTTGGTAGTCCCGCAACGGTACAGAGCCTTTCTGTTGGAATTGGCTCATGAAATACCCTTGGCAGGACACTTAGGTCAGGACAAGACCTTTGCTCGGCTTGTCCCCCACTTTTACTGGCCTCAGATGAAAGTGGCTTCTGATACCTACTGTCGGACGTGTGTATCCTGCCAAGCCGGTGGGAAAACAGGGGTGAAGCTGAAAGCTCCCCTGGAACCACTTCCTGTCGTTAGCACCCCCTTTGAAAGGGTGGGCATCGACATTGTAGGGCCATTGGATCCACCAACAACGGCTGTTCACAGGTTTATCCTGGTACTGGTGGATCACACCACACGGTGCCCAGAGGCCATTCCTCTGAGGACTTTTACTGCACCTGTAGTGGCTAGGGCCCTGATGGGGATCTTCACCCGGGTGGGTTTCCCCAAAGAAGTTGTGTCCGACAGGGGGACCAACTTCATGTCAGCATAAATGCGGGCAATGTGGAAGGAGTGTGGAGTGACCTACCGGTTCACCACTCCTTATCACCCCCAGTCAAATGCACTGGTAGAAAGGTTCAACAAGACCTTGAAGGGCATGATCAGAAGTCTGCCTGAAAGCCTGCGGAGGAAATGGGACGTCCTCCTACCCTGTTTGCTATTCTCCTACAGGGAAGTGCCACAGAAGGGAGTGGGCTTCAGCCCCTTTGAGCTTCTGTATGGGCACCCTGTACGCGGTCCTCTCAGCCTGGTGAAGGATGGATGGGAAAAGTCTCCCAGGAAACCTCCCCAGGATGTGGTGAGCTACATGCTGGCCTTCAGGAGCCAAATGGCGAAGTTGTGGAAGGAAGCTTCTGACAACTTGGAGGCCAGCCAGGCAGTAATGAAGGAGTGGTATGACCACAACGCTCACCCGGTGGAGTTGGAGCCTGGCCAGAAAGTGTGGGTGATGGAGCCTGAAGAGCTAAGTGCCCTCCAGGATCCCTGGACAGGCCCCTTTGAGGTGTTAGAGAAGAAGGGTAAGGCTACATACCTGGTGGACCTTAAGACCCCTCGACAGCCCCTACGGGTGCTACATGCTAACCGCCTCAAACCCCACCATGAGAGGCCCGAGGTCATCTTGATGATGGTGACTGATGGAGGAGAGGAAGCGGAAAGCGAACCTCTCCCAGACTTGTTTTCGTCTCAGGAAAAGGATGGGTCGGTGGAGGGAGTGATTCTCTCCCCATCCCTAACTCCTGAACAGCGAGAGGACTGCCGCCAGATCCTGGAGCAGTACTCTGCGTTGTTCTCCCTTGTCCCGGGTAGGACCCAGCTGTGTACCCATGATGTGGACACAGGGGACAGCCCACCAGTCAAGTCAAAGACCTACCGGCTGTCAGACAAGGTGAAGGCTAGCATCCATGGTGAGGTTACCAAGATGCTGGAGCTAGGAGTTATAGAACCTTCCAGTAGCCCCTGGTCCAGTCCGGTGGTTCTAGTGCCAAAAGCAGCTCCACCAGGCACCACTCCAGAACTGAGGTTCTGTGTGGATTACCGGGGACTGAACTCAGTTACCAAAACTGATGCTCATCCAATCCCTGGGGCGGATGAATTAATTGACCGGCTGGGAGCTGCCCAATACTTGAGTACCTTTGACCTCACTTCAGGGTACTGGCAGATCTCCCTGACAGATGGAGCAAAGGAAAGGTCAACCTTCTCCACGCCTGAAGGACACTTCCAATTCTGTGTGATGCCCTTTGGGCTCAAGAATGCCCCTGCCACTTTTCAGCGGCTGGTGAATCAGGTCCTCTCCGGAATGGAGGGTTTCTCCGCTGCTTACCTAGATGACATTGCTGTCTTCAGCAGCAGTTGGGAGGACCATTTGCAACATTTGCAAGCAGTTCTCCAGGCCCTGAAACAAGCTGGCTTGACAATCAAGGCCAGCAAATGTCAGAATGGGCAGGGGTCGGTTGTGTGCATAGGCCACTTGGTGGGTAGGGGAACAGTGCAGCCCCTCCAGGCAAAGATTGAGGCAATCATGGCCTGGGAACCCCCCAAGACCCAGACTGAGGTCCGAGCCTTCCTGGGCCTCACAGGTTACTACAGTCGCTTTGTGAAGAGGTATGGCACTATTGTAGCGCCCCTCACAGAGCTCACATCCAAGAAACAACCTCAACGGGTAGTTTGGACAGAGGCTTGTCAGCAAGCCTTTGAAAAATTGAAGCAGGCAAGGTGTGCGGCACCGGTCCTGAGGGCCCCAGACTTCTCTAAGGAGTTTATTGTCCAGACAGACGCATCAGAACATGGCATTGGGGCAGTGTTATCGCAACTCAATAAAGAGGGTCTGGATCAGCCTGTAGTCTTCCTGTCCAGGAGACTGCTTCCCCGGGAACAGAAGTGGAGTGCAATTGAGAGGGAAACTTTTGCGGTGGTGTGGGCTCTGAAGAAGTTGCGGCCATAACTTTTTGGCTCGCACTTCCTGGTTCAGACTGACCACCAACCCCTTCGTTGGCTAATGCAAATGAAGGGGGAAAATCCCAAGTTGTTGAGATGGTCCATCTCCCTACAGGGAATGGACTTCCGGGTGGAACATCGGCCTGGAGTGGTATTTCCGCCTTAGTGATGAGGACTCCCAAGGGGTTGGGTAGCTCTCCCCACTTTCAGCTGGGGGGGATGCGTGTTAGACCTGTCTGGCCTTTTGCGTAGCCCCTCCTATTAATTATTATTTTGTCCCCTTTTTCGCCCCTCATACCCTTTTTATCTTTTTGTGTCCACTGGACTTTTATGGTGTTGTCCTGGGGGATAGGTGCTCTTTCGCCCTCATAGTTTTTTTTCCTGAGGCCTAGGTACCCTTTTCTGACTAGAAAGGTTGGGCCATGTAAAATGGTGACTAGTAACTGCCACAACTGCCAACTCAGGGACTGGGCCCATAGGATAGAATAGGAAGCATCCAGAACCTTCTGGCTAGTTCTGGACCTTGGGAGCTAAGGGTATAAATAGAACACCTGTAGGGCGACCATTTTGTCTTGTCAGTGAGGAGCAGCTGGAGTATAGGCTAAGGGTCTGGAAGGGGTAGGGCCTTCATAGGGTGGACTATTTTTCAAGGGTTGCCCCCTTACAGGGATCACCACCCCCACTCCTGTAGACCTGACCCAGTTAGTCCCGACCTGCTGACCCTGGACAGGGAGACACCTCAAATTGGGTGTAGGGATTGACCCCCAGCTAGCGGTGAAGCTTAGGGGATCCCAGCTGAGGAGGGCAAGAAGTGAGAAGCACCCCCCCCCTTCCCTTTGTCCAGTATGAAGAGCTAGATTGATCCTTGCAGGAGATAGAGGACTGGGGCCAAAAGCGTGAGACTTTACCTCTGACCCACCCCTCCTCTGTGACGGTGGTGCCATTGGCTGCCTATGTAAAATCGGGACCTCTCACCTGCATCAGGAAGTGCAGCAGGAGTTTACCCCCCCACCTGTGGAGCCCGAAGTAAGGAGAGTCGGGGCTTCGGTGGGTGGTCCAATAGTCCTGAATCCATTGAGGACGGGCCAGGTGGAGAATCACTGGCACTGCCGTGAAGGTGAAGTGGAGAGGAGCATAGGGCTGATCGAGCCTGGGGCAGCGCGCTTCTGCGCATACTCTCGGCGGTGACCACTTTCCTGTCAGGAGGGGCCTAGGACCGAGCAGGCCCAGAGGTGAGCCACTACCAGTGCCGTCGAGTGGAGCCGCCTCCGTTTCAGGGCCGCTACTCTCCCGCGCCTGCGCCGTAGCGCCGCGGTGAGAGGATCGTCAGAGGCGGCCGGAGGCGGGATCGGAGCCAAGCGCTGGGGACAGACCTAGCGCGACCTCTCTGCAGGGCTGACGCGTGTGCAGACTTTCACCAGGCCCCGAGGTAAGCGCTGTTGGGGACCGGAGGAGGCCCCCGAAGAGAGCTGAACCCTGGGGCTGGAGCTGTGAACTGAGAAAGGCTCTAACAGCCGTCCCAAGTAAGGAGGGAAGTGGGAACTGTTGGGTGCCTAGGTTTTCCTTCAATTCGCCTAGCTACTGACTAGAAACACCGATAAAAGGTGCAGGAGATCGTTTCTGGCACCTAGAGGAGTTCTGTTGCAGGACTTTAATGAGGCAGAGATAGGGTGTGGCTCTTCAGTCTAACTGGGATACTGACACCTGGATGTGGGTTACCTGTGACAGAAATTCCAATCGGGGTTGCGTGTCAGAGAAACTCTCTGTAAGAAGTTGAAGTGCTAGGAGGCTACAGAACTGAAGGGATCAACTGAGGAAAATTTCTGTTAACACTGTGCAACTGCCTGTTTAGAATGCCTAGGATTTCTTAGGGAATGGAATAGCTTAACTTGCTTAATCTACTGCTCACTCAGTATTTGCTATGTATTACTGCTAATATTCCGGTGGGTAAAGAAGTGTGGAGTTCATATGTAAGTTGATGGAGGAAGTAAAAACATGTCTTTGTAATGTGATTCCAACTGTGTAAAATATGAGGAGGATAAGGAGAAATGATAGTGTGAGAAAGACAAAAGTGAATCTAATATATTTTTATAAACCAGTCCATATTTTTCCAAAACATTGGTGTAGTGTCGTTTTTGTGTGGAAGTGCATTAAGTTATTACAGGGTGGTGCGCAACCTTTACACTTGTGCTTCTAGGAACTGACTGTCTTACCCTAGGCCAGGCTACCCTATGTGATCTGGTAACAAAAGGTCCAACATATTGGTGTCTAGCGGTGGGATCAGAACTGTGGTTGCGACTACTCTGCAGTAACTAAGTGTAATCCACTGACCTACACCAGGAGTTTTCTCCTGGCGGACTTCCTAATTTCTACTTTTGCTTTTTCCAAATTCATTCCTGGTGGTGGGTGGAGGTAGCTTCAGATTGCCCCTTGTGAATCTATTCTTTTTGTGTGCTTGTCCCTACATAGCTCTTTAGCAAAATGGAATTTGCTCTGGAAGAACTGGACACTTATTCTGTAGCCCAGCTTAAGGACTTTTGTCAACAGATGGGAGTGTTCTTTAAGCGTGGGGCCAAGAAGGGGGAACTCCAGACCAGTTTGAGGGCTTGGGTGGAAGCACATGGAGAAGGGAAGGAGGAGGAAGAGGGGACGGACCGGGACACAGTCATAGGAGTAGAGGGAATGTTCCATCCCGGGATGGGAAACCTACTTCCAGGACCAATGACCTACTCAAAGAGGGGCAGTAGTGTCCCCGGAGGAAGCTTGACCGAAGCGGAACTCACAGACAAGAGGGAGAAAAGGCAACTGAAGTGGGAGTTAGCCAGGTTAGAACAGGAGAGGGAAGAACGGAGGATGGCTCATGAGTTTAAATTAAAAGAGCTAGAACTCCAGGCCCTGCAATTAGGACCCTCCCCTACTCCAAATGGTGGCAACGAAACCAGAAAACCAACTAGGGAGTCCAGACCCTACCTGCCTAAAGACATAGTTGCCAGCTATAGTCAGGGGGACGATATAGCCAAATGGTTGGCTGCCTATGAGGTCTTCTTAAGAGCCCATGGAATCCAGGAGAAACACTGGGGGGGTGGGTTGTACAAATATATGCCTCCTACTGGTCGGGACACCTTGTTAGCCTTGGAACAGGAGGAGCAGACCAACTACCCCACCATGAAGTTAGCATTAATCAAAAAGTTTGGGCTAACCCCGGAAAAGTATCGCCAAAAGTTCAGGGGGAGCCACAAGTTAAGCACCCAGAACTGGGTGGATTTCCTGGACTATGCGAGGAAGGCATTAGAGGGCTGTGTTTCAGGGCAGCGAGGTGAAGGACTATGAGGGGTTATATGACCTTTTTCTTAAAGAGTATCTACTCGACAAATGTTTTCCCGAGCTGTGCCAACACCTGGTGGACAGCAAGCTGACCAACCCCCGGAAGCTTGCAGAGGAGGCGGACATCTGGGCAAGTACCCGGGTGTCCTCAAAGGGGACTGGAGGGGATTCCCAAAGGGCTGGACAGGGCGCCCGTCAGAAGAAGGAGGGGGGTGATAAAAAGCGGGAGTTCTCTAAAGGTCCCCAAAACAGTTTCCAGGGAAAAGGAACAGGTTTCACCCCTAAGGTTAACCCGCCCAGAAACCCTCATCCTGGCCAAAGCCAGCAGCCAAGGGTTGTCCACTGCTTTGAGTGTGGTGGTGTTGGACATTATAAGGGAGATGTCAAATGCCCAAAGAGACCACCCCCTCCCACCGGAGGAAAGCCCCGTGAGTAGCTAGTGTAGCGCTCGGGGAGGAGTTGCCCTTAGATAAGGGGGGTGAGTGGGCGGGTGTCACCTTAGTGTCCCTGGGAGATCGGGAGATGGTTCCTAAGATCCAGATGCCCCCAAATACTACCAAGTATGGGCAGTGGATCACCATCAATGGCCAGAGAGGGGAGGCTCTGAGAGATACAGGAGCCAGTATGACTATGGTGAGGAGTCAAATGGTGTCTCCAGAGCAGGTGATTCCCAATGTACTCCACCCCGCCGCGATGGCTGACGGCAGAATGGGCCACTACCCTGTGGCCGAGGTTCCCTTTGAGTGGGAAGGGGTTGCAGGTTCACTTCGAGTTGCCGTAAGCCCTGCCGTGCCAGTCGATTGCCTGCTGGGGAATGACATGGAGCACAATGCTTGGAGAGAGGAGGAATACCGGACGCATTCAGAGATGCTGGGTACACAAGGTCTACGACTGCCCGGAGAGGGAGTTTGCCTGGGTTGGAGCCTGGAACAATGGCCCAACCCGCTGCCAAAAAGGGACAGACCCGAAGACAGGAGAAGCCTGCTTCGGCTTCCACACCCCATGTGACAGATCGGCCACCTGCGGTGGTGGACCAGGAGTCCGTGGAGGGGGAAAGTAGTCTCCCTGGAGAACCTACCCATCCCTGCTGAGTGGCATGTGGAGGGAGGGCCTACCAGGGAGGAGTTCTGTAAGGGCCAGAAGGAGTGCCCTACCCTTGAGGGACTGAGGCGACAGGCCGAAGCCCAGGCAGCAGGGAACGTTGCGGGACACTACCACATTTACTGGGAGGACGGACTCCTCTACAGTGAACCCAAGGTACCCTTACCTGGTTCATCAAGGGCCTTGGTAGTCCCGCAACGGTACAGAGCCTTTCTGTTGGAATTGGCTCATGAAATACCCTTGGCAGGACACTTAGGTCAGGACAAGACCTTTGCTCAGCTTGTCCCCCACTTTTACTGTCCTCAGATGAAAGTGGCTTCTGATACCTACTGTCGGACGTGTGTATCCTGCCAAGCCGGTGGGAAAACAGGGGTGAAGCTGAAAGCTCCCCTGGAACCACTTCCTGTCGTTAGCACCCCCTTTGAAAGGGTGGGCATCGACATTGTAGGGCCATTGGATCCACCAACAACGGCTGTTCACAGGTTTATCCTGGTACTGGTGGATCACACCACACGGTACCCAGAGGCCATTCCTCTGAGGACTGTTACTGCACCTGTAGTGGCTAGGGCACTGATGGGGATCTTCACCCGGGTGGGTTTCCCCAAAGAAGTTGTGTCCGACAGGGGGACCAACTTCATGTCAGCATAAATGCGGGCAATGTGGAAGGAGTGTGGAGTGACCTACCGGTTCACCACTCCTTATCACCCCCAGTCAAATGCACTGGTAGAAAGGTTCAACAAGACCTTGAAGGGCATGATCAGAAGTCTGCCTGAAAGCCTGCGGAGGAAATGGGACGTCCTCCTACCCTGTTTGCTATTCTCCTACAGGGAAGTGCCACAGAAGGGAGTGGGCTTCAGCCCCTTTGAGCTTCTGTATGGGCACCCTGTACGCGGTCCTCTCAGCCTGGTGAAGGATGGATGGGAAAAGTCTCACAGGAAACCTCCCCAGGATGTGGTGAGCTACATGCTGGCCTTCAGGAGCCAAATGGCGAAGTTGTGGAAGCAAGCTTCTGACAACTTGGAGGCCAGCCAGGCAGTAATGAAGGAGTGGTATGACCACAACGCTCACCCGGTGGAGTTGGAGCCTGGCCAGAAAGTGTGGGTGATGGAGCCTGAAGAGCTAAGTGCCCTCCAGGATCCCTGGACAGGCCCCTTTGAGGTGTTAGAGAAGAAGGGTAAGGCTACATACCTGGTGGACCTTAAGACCCCTCGACAGCCCCTACGGGTGCTACATGCTAACCGCCTCAAACCCCACCATGAGAGGCCCGAGGTCATCTTGATGATGGTGACTGATGGAGGAGAGGAAGCGGAAAGCGAACCTCTCCCAGACTTGTTTTCGTCTCAGGAAAAGGATGGGTCGGTGGAGGGAGTGATTCTCTCCCCATCCCTAACTCCTGAACAGCGAGAGGACTGCCGCCAGATCCTGGAGCAGTACTCTGCGTTGTTCTCCCTTGTCCCGGGTAGGACCCAGCTGTGTACCCATGATGTGGACACAGGAGACAGCCCACCAGTGAAGTCAAAGACCTACCGGCTGTCAGACAAGGTGAAGGCTAGCATCCATGGTGAGGTTACCAAGATGCTGGAGCTAGGAGTTATAGAACCTTCCAGTAGCCCCTGGTCCAGTCCGGTGGTTCTAGTGCCAAAAGCAGCTCCACCAGGCACCACTCCAGAACTGAGGTTCTGTGTGGATTACCGGGGACTGAACTCAGTTACCAAAACTGATGCTCATCCAATCCCTGGGGCGGATGAATTAATTGACCGGCTGGGAGCTGCCCAATACTTGAGTACCTTTGACCTCACTTCAGGGTACTGGCAGATCTCCCTGACAGATGGAGCAAAGGAAAGGTCAACCTTCTCCACGCCTGAAGGACACTTCCAATTCTGTGTGATGCCCTTTGGGCTCAAGAATGCCCCTGCCACTTTTCAGCGGCTGGTGAATCAGGTCCTCTCCGGAATGGAGGGTTTCTCCGCTGCTTACCTAGATGACATTGCTGTCTTCAGCAGCAGTTGGGAGGACCATTTGCAACATTTGCAAGCAGTTCTCCAGGCCCTGAAACAAGCTGGCTTGACAATCAAGGCCAGCAAATGTCAGATTGGGCAGGGGTCGGTTGTGTGCATAGGCCACTTGGTGGGTAGGGGAACAGTGCAGCCCCTCCAGGCAAAGATTGAGGCAATCATGGCCTGGGAACCCCCCAAGACCCAGACTGAGGTCCGAGCCTTCCTGGGCCTCACAGGTTACTACAGTCGCTTTGTGAAGAGGTATGGCACTATTGTAGCGCCCCTCACAGAGCTCACATCCAAGAAACAACCTCAACGGGTAGTTTGGACAGAGGCTTGTCAGCAAGCCTTTGAAAAATTGAAGCAGGCAAGGTGTGCGGCACCGGTCCTGAGGGCCCCAGACTTCTCTAAGGAGTTTATTGTCCAGACAGACGCATCAGAACATGGCATTGGGGCAGTGTTATCGCAACTCAATAAAGAGGGTCTGGATCAGCCTGTAGTCTTCCTGTCCAGGAGACTGCTTCCCCGGGAACAGAAGTGGAGTGCAATTGAGAGGGAAACTTTTGCGGTGGTGTGGGCTCTGAAGAAGTTGCGGCCATAACTGTTTGGCTCGCACTTCCTGGTTCAGACTGACCACCAACCCCTTCGTTGGCTAATGCAAATGAAGGGGGAAAATCCCAAGTTGTTGAGATGGTCCATCTCCCTACAGGGAATGGACTTCCGGGTGGAACATCGGCCTGGAGTGGTATTTCCGCCTTAGTGATGAGGACTCCCAAGGGGTTGGGTAGCTCTCCCCACTTTCAGCTGGGGGGGACGCGTGTTAGACCTGTCTGGCCTTTTGCGTAGCCCCTCCTATTAATTATTATTTTGTCCCCTTTTTCGCCCCTCATACCCTTTTTATCTTTTTGTGTCCACTGGACTTTTATGGTGTTGTCCTGGGGGATAGGTGCTCTTTCGCCCTCATAGTTTTTTTTCCTGAGGCCTAGGTACCCTTTTCTGACTAGAAAGGTTGGGCCATGTAAAATGGTGGCTAGTAACTGCCACAACTGCCAACTCAGGGACTGGGCCCATAGGATAGAATAGGAAGCATCCAGAACCTTCTGGCTAGTTCTGGACCTTGGGAGCTAAGGGTATAAATAGAACACCTGTGGGGCGACCATTTTGTCTTGTCAGTGAGGAGCAGCTCGAGTATAGGCTAAGGGTCTGGAAGGGGTAGGGCCTTCATAGGGTGGACTACTTTTCAAGGGTTGCCTCCTTACAGGGATCACCACCCCCATTCCTGTAGACCTGACCCAGTTAGTCCCGACCTGCTGACCCTGGACAGGGAGACACCTCAAATTGGGTGTAGGGATTGACCCCCAGCTAGCGGTGAAACTTAGGGGATCCCAGCTGAGGAGGGCGAGAAGTGAGAAGCACCCCCCCCCCTCTTCCCTTTGTCCAGTATGAAGAGCTAGATTGATCCTTGCAGGAGATATAGGACTGGGGCCCAAAAGCGTGAGACTTTACCTCTGACCCACCCCTCCTCTGTGACGGTGGTGCCATTGGCTGCCTATGTAAAATCGGGACCTCTCACCTGCATCAGGAAGTGCAGCAGGAGTTTACCCCCCACCTGTGGAGCCCGAAGTAAGGAGAGTCGGGGCTTTGGTGGGTGGTCCAATAGTCCTGAATCCATTGAGGACGGGCCAGGCGGGGAATCACTGGCGCTGCCGTGAAGGTAAAGTGGAGAGGAGCATAGGGCTGATCGAGCCTGGGGCAGCGCGATTCTGCGCATACTCTCGGTGGTGACCACTTTCCTGTCAGGAGGGGCCTAGGACCGAGCAGGCCCAGAGGTGAGCCACTCCCAGTGCCGTCGAGTGGAGCCGCCTTCGTTTCAGGGCCGCTACTCTCCCGCACCTGCGCCGTAGAGCCGCGGTGAGAGGATCGTCAGAGGCCGCCGGAGACGGGATCGGAGCCAAGCGCTGGGGACAGACCTAGCGCGACCTCTCCTCAGGGCTGACGCGTGTGCAGACTTTCACCAGGCCCCGAAGTAAGCGCTGTTGGGGACCGGAGGAGGCCCCCGAAGAGAGCTGAACCCTGGGGCTGGAGCTGTGAACTGAGAAAGGCTCTAACAGCCGTCCCAAGTAAGGAGGGAAGTGGGAACTGTTGGGTGCCTAGGTTTTCTTTCAATTCGCCTAGCCACTAACTAGAAACACTGATAAAAGGTGCAGGAGATCGTTTCTGGCACCTAGAGGAGTTCTGTTGCAGGACTATAATGAGGCAGAGATAGGGTGTGGCTCTTCAGTCTA
Source organism: Lissotriton vulgaris (assembly GCF_964263255.1). Lineage (NCBI taxonomy): Eukaryota > Metazoa > Chordata > Amphibia > Caudata > Salamandridae > Lissotriton > Lissotriton vulgaris. The sequence goes on along the minus strand of NC_141685.1, from coordinate 1,362,516,375 downwards.
ACTGGGATACTGACACCTGGATGTGGGTTACCTGTGACAGAAATTCCAATCGGGTTTGCGTGTCAGAGAAACTCTCTGTAAGAAGTTGAAGTGCTAGGAGGCTACAGAACTGAAGGCATCAACTGAGGAAAATTTCTGTTAACACTGTGCAACTGCCTGTTTAGAATGCCTAGGATTTCTTAGGGAATGGAATAGCTTAACTTGCTTAATCTACTGCTCACTCAGTATTTGCTATGTATTACTGCTAATATTCCGGTGGGTAAAGAAGTGTGGAGTTCATATGTAAGTTGATGGAGGAAGTAAAAACATGTCTTTGTAATGTGATTCCAACTGTGTAAAATAAGAGGAGGATAAGGAGAAATGATAGTGTGAGAAAGACAAAAGTGAATCTAATATATTTTTATAAACCAGTCCATATTTTTCCAAAACATTGGTGTAGTGTCGTTTTTGTGTGGAAGTGCATTAAGTTATTAAAGGGTGGTGCGCAACCTTTACACTTGTGCTTCTAGGAACTGACTGTCTTACCCTAGGCCAGGCTACCCTATGTGATCTGGTAACAAAAGGTCTTTTGTATTTGAATTGAAAATGGACGTGGCTTCAGTTTTATGTTGATCCTGTGTTGTAGAAAGTGTCTACTAATAGTCATACTAAAAGCTAGCTCTAAGCAAAGCCAGAACAGAAAAATATGAACCCAGAGATACCCCATAGTTCTACTCATGGTGAAGCCAGGTCTGTATCTTTTGGAAAGGAAAAGGTTCAAAAGTTTGTACTTGCATGTTTGTTGTTTGTTTTTGGGCTGGCTGTCGCTTCCTGTTCACGTGGAGCCATGGAAAACGTATCACAGTTAATGAAATAGCCAGTAGCTGTAGGTTCAGTTGTTGAAATTGCATCGTATTTAGTTGAAGTTATTTCTGCTGTTTTTGTTGAAAACCTTGAAATGTTGAAGTTAATAGTTGGTGTCTTTGCTGAAAAAACGTTCAGATGTTGAAGTTATTATTTGATGTTTTTGTTGAAAAACTTGGAAGCTTTTATTATTCGATGCTTTTGTTGAAAAACTTTGAAGCTTTTATTATTTGATGCTGTTGTTGAAAAACGTTGAAACATTTATTATTTGATGTTTTTGTTGAAAAACATTGAAGCATTTATGTATTTTTGTAGAAAAACGTTGAAGCTTTTATTAATTGATGCTTCTGTTGAAAAATATTGAAGCCTTTTTTATTTGATGTTTTTGTTGAGAAAACGTAGAAGCTTTTATTAATAGATGCTTTTGTTGAAAAAACGTTGGTGTACACATTTGTTTTTGGCCAAATTGCACCTTGAGTGTAGTCTTGATTTTTATTTTTAATTTGAAAGGTTGGTTCAAGGAGAACTGGTTCCATTGCATTGTTGCATAGTTCCCCACTCCATGGATTTGATTGCTCAAACCTGATGAGCCTTTCAGTTTGAATTTCTGGAATAGTATTGAGAGGGACGTCTACTATTGTGGAATTCACGAGGCCTACTGCTCAGTATTGGCAACATCGATTTTGATTGATTCTTTGAAATGAATCTGTTTTTTTATCACAGCAGTATGCGGCAAAAGTCCAGTTCTTGTTCCTTTCACTTTAAGGAGTGGCACACGTATTTCTGTATGAGGGCTCAAATTCCTTTGTGTCCGCGATCTTTTTCTCTCTCTGCCCAGATCCATGACTTTTGGATTCAGCCAGGACTTGCCGTGATTACCTCGACTTCCCAGTGGCGGCCTGTTTCACTTTGACAGAATCTTTGTTTGTTTCTTTGTTTCCTTTAGTTCCTGTAAAACAGCCAAATGATCACAGATACAGAATGGTTTTCATCCGCCACTGTGCCTTCACATGTACGATCAGGTTCCCATAATTGTAAATGGGGTGACACCTCCTAGAGAGCTTCTTGGCTGAGTGTGTATTTCCCCCTGAATCCATATAAGTGTTTGACCCCACTAATACCCCGCCTAATACCCTCGCTGGTAATGATTGCTCTATACCCCAGTCCTTCCTCTCCTCTACCTTAATTCCCCTAGGATGGCGTTGGAGAGGAGTACCGCAATACTTCGTCCATCCCTTCCATGGCCTCTCAGTAGGCTCGAGAGCCAAATGTGGGGCCACAGTCAGGGTGTAACGTTGATTGCGTATCTCCTGTTGTGGACTCGCAAATCTTTCTATAACAGTTTTGAGCGTCAGCCAAGTATTAAGGCCATACTTATGGGAAACTTGAGCAAGGACCCACTGCCACTAAGATATATTTTAAAGCCACCTCAAAATGTGAGGTGCCGCAGTGGTCCTTTACACGACACGATCAAGTGGACAGTCTGAGGCTGTCTAGCAATGGGACCTGAGCGGGTCTTGTGATGGTGTAGCCTGGAATTCGTTTGCTGATGTTGCAGTTCAAGACAAAGCCAATGGTCTGACTTCTGATCCCAGGCCACCAATAGCACTGTTGTAATGAAGAAATAGTAGCTATTACCCCTCTATGCGAGGAGCCCATGCCATTGTGTGCTTTAAATGATTAATTCCTGCCTACTATCCATATTTGGAAAATACTCTGTCCCCCACTCAAGGAATCTGAGCATATGGAATGTTGTTTGCATCTAACTTGTAGGAGTATTTGAGTGGAAATTTCTTAGGCACTGCTGTGCTGCTTTTGCGTGAAGCAATTACAGCCACCATATTCTAACCGTCGATTCTCGTTGTTGGACGAGTGTGCGCAGCTATGAAAGCTGTGTGAACAGCCCCCCTTTGTGGCTTCAACAGCCACTGAATTCCCTTCAACATGCACGCCATCACGTTAATGACTCAGCGTGTTAATCGCGTGAGTTTTTGGTAGGTCGTTTCTCAACTCCACTACCTGTTCCCATAATTTTGTACTTTAATTGTGCCACCTTGTTTCATCTTTAAACCCATTTTGTTCCCAATGGTGTAAATATTTATTATATCATTGCACACAGTAAAAATAATCACACACAATGAGTGTGGGGAATTCTCGATCCGTGTTTAAAGGTGCAAGTATCAGGGCTTTAAAAGCTGCCAACCAAGCCGTGCTATTACCTAGAGGTAGTTTTTTTGGTGCAATGAGGACGGAACTTGCCATCCAGCATCTGATCTTTAACAAAGGCGGCCGTTGAGGCAGACCCATCAGTGTAGATTTTTTAAAATTCATACTGATGTTGGAAGAAAAATATGCAAATTTGAAATGGATACCTTGTGTGGACAAAATGTTAAAGAGGTCTAAGAGCAACCTACCCCAAATAGCCCAAAATAAAGGCTTAGCATGGGGGGGAGGGGGTGAAGCCTAGCAGTGAAAAGGTTAAAGTGTACAGAAAAGTGATGGATGTAATGCGTGAATTAATCTCATCCTGATCCATCGTTATTTTCCATACCATGCCACCTCAGTTTGGGCCCAGTCAAAATCAAATCAGTCTTAACCCAAGACTGGTTTCACACTAGTGGGGCTCATCAGACAGGTATAGCTCGTGACACACTGTATGTCCAGACGTGAGTTCTGTGACACTGTGCCACAGAAATAAAGCTAAAGTAGATTGGAAAGCTTGTGGGCATTCCCTTCTTAAAGAACTGTGGCATTTTCTGCATTTTCTTTAATGGAAATCCTGCTTCAGTTGTTTGTTGGAATTTTCCTCACACCCGGATTCTCAACTCATCTTCCACCCTCTGCAGATTCTGTTTCTGTGACATCATCAGCATTGCCAGGTAGCAAAAATGGAAACATAACAAGCAGATGGTTGCTGATAGTGTCATAATGGCTCCATTAGTGCTGCCTAGGACACCGAGGCTGAGAGTTCTAGATCTCAGGCGCAGTGGTCACTTTCCTTGGAGACTTGGAAGGAGGAGGTTGAAGTTGTGTTAGCTCAGGAGAAGTGTAATTTCTTTAAACATTGACATTTATTAGTGAGCTTGACTACTGGTAAGTTAATTTATGTATTAGATTGCTTGTCTGAGGGTCTTTTTTCAGTATGATGGATGGGATACTCAATCAAAATGTGACATATACTACTTCTGCCATATTACAAGTGCCTTAGACTATAAATACACTTGGAATAAGATGGATGTGATATCTCCTATGTTTTGGATCAAAACCATTATGTTAATATTTAACTTAAATAGAATTTAGGCATTGTTATACCTCTGAAGGCCTATGTATTTTCCAAATCCATGCACACTTATGTGGTAAGGAGACAGACTAGTGCTATCTCTTCCCAAAACAAAATTGTTTAAAAAACGATTTTCCCTTTCTGTGATTACTGTCTTTGCATGTGGTTGTTACAGTTTAAAATTGCAGTTTTGACCTGCCTGTGATGGCATATTTTATCACCTGTTTTGTGTTTTAAACTTGTGGTTTTCCCTACCCATGATTGCTTGCATTTAACATGTTGAATTGTTGGATTTGCAGTCCAACCTCTGTAGTTTGTCCCTCTCATTCCTTGGTGACAAATCTGTTTTCCCTCCAAATTTCTACTTTGTCCTGTGCTAAGACCTGTGTGTTAAAACAGCCTCCATTTTGTGTTCACAAGCCAGTGAGGCCAGACCCCTTAAACCCGCCCCCCCCCCCCCCCCCCCCCCAGCAATAGGGATATTCTACATCAGAGGGTGCTTCTGTGAGCTGTTTAAACTGTATTTACTGGGGCCTTGGCACTTAGTTCTTTGGCCAGAAGGGGGAGTAAAGTTTTATGTCCTCATTGGTTGGGTATTTGAGGGTTCTGATTGGTTTCTGGGTCTGTGATTCAATCATTGTAGGGTTGGGACTAGTGCTAGGGTTAGGAAGTAGGAACTAGGGCTAGCTGTACCATTGGCTGCTTGGACTTGGGTTGGGACTACTGGTAGGGCTAAGGCCTTTATTGGACGTAGAGATCAGGGTTTTTGAACTGATTGGGTGCTTGGACTAGGGCTAAGATTGGCAGTAAGGTCCTGGTCTCCCATTGGTTCTAGATTTTAGGGCTAGTGTTGTGATTGGATAGTGTTAGGGCTGGAGGTTCCTATTGGCAGAAGGGGTCACCTGATTACAAGGGCTATACAAGGCCAGGGTTAGTGCGTCTTAGCCCGGGCATCGAGGCTAAGGGCGGAGAAGACAAGCGTAGTTGCCTGTTTGAGCCTGTTCGAGACTGGTCGGGACTAGGGCCAGAAATGCTGCCCTTTTTCTCATTTCTCTTCCTACTGCAAACACGTAAAAACAAATTAAAAGTCTTTCACTCTTTAATCCCTCCACTATCCTTTTCAATCAAAATTAACAGACTAACAAGTTCACTTCTCAAATTCCATATTCAACTATACTAATATACTGCCCAAATAACAGAATAACATATCTACTACTCAAATTACTTCATATTTATACTATACTAATTTTAAACACAAATACTTTATGGGTTCAGGAGTGGCTGACGTGCCAGAAAAGCGCTTCAACCCCCATCAGGGGTAACAAGTGCTATATGAATGCTAATCTTTATTCCCCTTTTATCCCCCCGCTATCCTTCTCACTCATAGTAACAGACTAATATCCACCACTGAAATTACCTCATATTTCACCATATTAATTCACCACTAATCCTTTATAGGCTTCCGGAATAGCGTGCGTCAACAAGCGATAAATTAATAGAAACTTTTGTCCTCCTCTATCCTTCTGCTATCATTCCATATCCAAATACCTGACTAACCTATCCACCACTTAAAATGTAATTGCATGTTTCACTATACTAATTCAACACTAATCCTCCATGGGTCCCGGAGAAGCGTGCTACCCACCGAAAAAGCTCTTTGACGCCTCGTCAGGGGTAGTAAGCGTTATATAAATGCAATTACAATACAATTCAATGCATACCGAGGACAAATGATGAGGCTTTACTGCTATGCTATGCTAATGAGTGTCTTGGGAATTTTGAGCACAGCTGTATGAAAAATATGCAGCTTCACTTTTCACTGTAACATTGCACTCAATTTATTTCAATGGAACACACATGACTTTCCTGGAAATTCAGTTGGAAGTGTAGCAAAATAACTGGATCTATTTCTCAGTAAACAGTGTGAGTTATCAAGGTAAGAAAATAAATAATCACACGCACACACACATTTGAGTATGTTATTTTATTGATATCTATAATGTTTTCTATGGCAAACATGTTCTTGGCTTTCAATTAAGTACCCAAAGATATTTGTACACCATGTACCTGCTTAGATGATTTCTTGCTTAGTAAAAAGGTTATGTTTTATGTTTACATTTTAAATTTTCTGTGGTGATTGATTTATGTTCAAAACATCTAGAAATGTGGTAATTGAGTGTGAAGTGGTGTAGATGTTAGGAGCTCTAGTCTGTAAATGTTACGCCTTACCTAATTTGTGATTATCTAAAATATATTTGGCGGTATTGTATTGTCCTCAAAATTCTATAGGCATCTCTGTTTTTGTTTGCTATTGTGCACATTTAGGTTTTCTAGTAACTTTTGTTTTTTGCTGCTCATTTGGGCTAGAGATTTTGCTATTAAACACTGCTGTTCCTTCCTTCTTTTAATGTGGGTCTTGTGTTTGAGGGCTGTCAGGTTGCACATCCGTGTTATGAACTTGGATAGTGGTACAGTACAAGAGGAAAACATACAGGCTGTGGTAAAAAGGAAGAAGGATTACTTGTCTTCTGGTCAAACACTATTCACCACCTAGAGATAGCTACAATTTGTTTACATTCGGGCTAGGCTTGTCGACCTATCAAATAGTATTAAAGAATAAATGCTTATGAAATATATTTGCATCTAATCAATGTCAGTGGTGATAGTTTTAAATCTGTTGATCAGCCTTACAACCTAACAAAATATTACTAGTTAGTGAGCTGGTAATATGAGTCCTAGATGTTTTAAACAGGAACGGAATGAGGTGGTGTTCAACCTGGCCCTTTATGCAAGGTCATCCACCATTTTTTTCTTCATTCGCTGAACTCGTTTTTGATGGCTTTTAGGGCTGCTAAATAGTGGTAAACAAATTATGGTCTCCCTTGTAAACAGGGTAAAGATGGCGTTTTTCTGATTGGTTACATTTACTTTACTTGTAAGACCCTATTATATGGTACTAAATATACCCAGGGCCTGGAAATTAAATGCTACTAGTGCTTTGCAGCACTTATTGTGCCCTCCTCCCCCACTAAAGTAGCACTGCAAAACATGTCTCAGGCCTACCACTAAAATCTGTAGTTATGTGTTAAACTGCCATTTCAACCAGTCATTACAAACCTTTTGCTAGTCCTAAACCGTCCTATTTAATACTTATAATTCACCCATAATATATAGGGCAGAGTGCATTGTATTTAAAATTCAGGACAAGTTTATTTCAGTTTTACATGTCCTGACAGTGAAAAACTCCTAGAAGAAGCTTTTAGGGTTGTAAAACGAACTCCCATGGATAAACAATGGGCTACCTTGTTACGCTTAACAAGTCAGGACTTCAATTTGGGACCATATCAAGAGACACTGTTTCCATTAAAATAAATTGTAATTTGAAATCCTCTTTAATGATAAACCCGGATTTTAATTTGTTATTCTGGAAAATCCAATTTTAGAAAGTGTGCATTTTTCTGCATAAAGAAAGTTTGCATTTCTGCCAAGGTCCAGGATCACATGACTGTGAATGTGTGTGCTGTTGTGTTTTGTATATTACTTCCAGATATGGGGACGAACAGGTCTTGGGGTGGGGTGGGGTGTTCACCTCCTAACAAGGATGTACTTGAAGGTTGTACTTAGCCTTCCTGAACATCATAGCAAAGCCTCAGGGCTTGCCCCCCCCCCCCCAACTTCTAAGGGTTGCCTGTTGTGTCACTGACAAATGCAGCTCACAAATAGGCCTGTCTACCCTTTGTTACCCTACACATTTTGGAGCCAAATAAAAATAAGAGGCAAGTGTATACAGAGGGGACATCCCTCACCTGCAGGCTGGCACTGAGGATAAAAGTAGCACCTTCAAAACCTCTCATCAGAACACTGCTGGTCCTGTGGAAGATTCAAGAAAAGGACTGCCCTACTATCTGAAGAAAGAAGATTGGACCTGCTTGACTTGAGCTCAGACTCCACATAAGCTATTCAAAGTGTCAGTTGATTCTCCTGTTAGAGCTACAGGGAAAAATAAGCTTCCAGATGTCTTCCTGCAACTGTCAAGCCAACCAGAACTAACTGGTCCTGCATGGACCGGCCTGAGCCCTGGCGCTGGCGTATGCTGGATGGAGTGCTGATCCCTAAAAGGTGCATATCCAGGTTGTGACCCTCAACTGCCATCAGAGTGTTCTCTTCTTGCCTGAAAACCACAAGTCCTGAGTTCCTGGTGAAGATAAGGTTTTTGTCAGTGTGCAACTACGAATGTACTCCTCATGTCGCCTGGCAACCATCTGCGATGCCCGCTGACGTGAATCTCCTCTGACAACCTGCTCTTTGCCTCCCCTTCAAGAACCAGCATCAGCAGCAGTAGCCTGTGGTGACTGCCAACATGAAACTCCAGTGACGTAGAAAGATTTGGGATCTTTCTTGTGTAGTGTTTTTACTTTATCACTTTATTTGTTTGAGTGCAGCATAAGTGGTATCCACATTACCACTAAATTAAGCATGAGTCCTTTTGTGCTAGGGTACTAGAGGATAAGCAAAGGCTTACTTAGTGACTTTTGTGGTTCACCCAGACAAGGAATGTATTTATTATTAGAGTGGTGCTTCCACTTCTCTCAACTAAGAACCCAGAGTCAGATGCATCAACAATCCATTTTTGCGATTTCTTAATTGCGAATTCTTACGATTCGCAATAAGAAAATCGGAAAATAGAATGCATGAAATTGTGTTTAACACCTTCTGCGATTCATAGGGGATCGCAAATGACCTACCTCATGAATATTAATGGGGTAGATCGCAATTTACGACCCCCTCGGAAGTGCAAAAATCACTTGAATGGTGGTCATGGGGCCCCTCTTTTTTTTTGTAAATACAGGGAGGGGGCACCCCGGCCCCTGCCTGCTCCCCGCATCCTGCAGAAGCCTGCATTGATTTTGGACAGAGGTAGCTGCTAAACACGCAGCTCCCTCTGTCCCAAAGCAATTCTGCTCTGCTTTCAGAAAGTGAGAGTATTTTTAATGTTCTCGCTTCATGAAAGCGGAGCAGCATTTGCTAGAAGCCATGGCAAACATCAATGTCCCAGGAGGGGGCCTCCCTGTGACATTGCAAGAGCACCCAGACCATCTACGGATCCACAATAGGGCCACTTGGACCCCCTCTTTCATGTATTTAGCCCAGGGGAGATGGTGGTCCCCGGGGCCAGGGGTCCACAATGGACACCCTCCCATTATTCTGTTTGTGCCCCAGGGAGGTAGCTGTACCCGGGGAGCCACGTGGCTTCACCACAAATATACTATTTCTGCCCTGGGGAAGTGGTTGTCACCGGGGCAGCAGGGGAGGCAGTAGGGCCACTCCAACATTCCTTCTTAAATAATGTATGTGCTCCAGGGAGGTGGCGGACCCTGGGGCTGCCAGGGGGCTGGACGGGCTCCCCATGTTTACATTGTTCAGTGCCCCTGGGAGAGGGTGGTCCCTGGGGCTGTGGGGGCTACGCAAGCCCCCTGCATTTGTGTGCTTAAGTGCACCGGGTAGGTTGCAGTCCTCATGGCTTTTCGAAAGCCTAGGAGGGAGCCCCATGAACCTTTTCCTTGATTGTAATATGCCCCTGGGATTTGGCCGACCTGGGGTCTTCATAAAAAAAAAAACAGTGGGCGCCCATGCATCTTTTTTATAAAAGACTTCTTGCATCCCTAGATATCTAGATTTTTTTAACTTTAATATCTCTGAAGCTGCTCAACAGTAGTGAATTCCCAAGCTCTATCCAAAACTAATGAATAGCAGGGTTATTGCGAGCACATTGATAATTGGTTAGAATGTGTAGCTCTTCGGGCAGCTTTATCTTTAACCTGTTATATGCTCTGCCCCCAACGCATGTCAGGTTCCCCACCCCAGTACAGATGGACACTCTAGAGTCCTTTTGGTTTCACTCAACTATGCCACCTTATCGCGGGGCTCTATACTGTGTTCTGATCGGTAAACAGCGTTTACAACAAATCTTTTACCCCGCAGGGAATCACAGCACGGTCGTTAGAACGACTGTGTTGTGATTCCGCATACCATTACTCCGCAAGTCGGAACAACGACTTGCGGAGGGGGGAGGTGTTGGATTTAAAATCCAACACCTTCCCTAGTGTCCGCACAGACTAGAGTTGGAATAGTAAATTATACTATTCCAACTTCCAGCGCCCCCCTCCGCAAGTCGTTGTTCCGACTTGCGGAGTATTGGTATGCGGAATCACAACACGGTCGTTGTAACAACCGTGTTGTGATTCCCTGCCTGGAAAAAGAATGTGGGATTTAAAGGTATATACGTTCTGATCAGGCATATTTGGTGTTTATGCTCAGCCAACTCCTACTAGTTAGGAGGCTAGTGGCACTTTGTCACCCCTCATGGGAATACCCCATTTACAAATTCTATTGGCTTTCTCTGAGTTGGGTTGGGACAGAGATGGTTGGGATGGATTTAGTGAGTTGAGAATGCTGAAGTGGGTGGGGAGCCTGGGGTGGGGGGAGTGGGATGGGGGTTTGGCAAGCGGGAGATGTGGGTGAAGGGTTGGTCCGGCACCTTTAGTTTTTGGTGTACTACCCTTTTTTTTTGCAGGAGCATGCACAACTCTTTTTATTGTTCTCAATGACAGTTCGCACAAGATCCCTACGATATAATTAGTGGTAAAGTGAGACTGTTAACTTGAAATATCCGTGGTCTCAACACCGCTAGCAAGACCCGCTCTATATTTGCTACTTTAGACAGGATGGATGTGCAGATAGCCTTTTTGCAGGAGATCCACCTCACAAAACTGTCTGAAAGAAATATTGGGAATCGGTGGGCGGGGGTGCGAGTGATGTCCTCGTATTTCTAGTTGTGCAAGAGGGGTGATGATATTGATAAAACAAGGCATCCCATTTACCATTCTCCGCACAGACACGGATGAAACTGGCCGGCTTGCGATATTACATGGGCAACTGGGTGGGGTGAGTGTATTGTTGTTAAATGTGTATGGCCCGAGTATAGATGATCCAACCTTCTTTTCTGATGTGTGGCGCCGCATTACCAGCTTCCCGGAGGTTGAGATACTTTGGGGTGGCGACTTTAATGCGTGCCTGTATATGACTGTAGATTGCATGGGTAGTGAGACTTCACGAGCCAAGCAGGCATCTGAGGTGTTGCGGCGACTGATGGATGCTGGCAAGCTGTGGGATGTGTGGCGCTTGCGACATCCTGGGGCGCATGAGAGTACATTTGTTTTCTCGGTTCATGGGACTTGGTCCCTCCTGGATTTCTTGCTGGTCACTGAGGCTGTGTGTACCTGGGCAGTGGATGCCCGTCATATGGTCCGGATATTCTCAGCCCATTCTCCTGTGCTGTTGGAGCTGCAGGTTCCTGCTTGTCAGAGACCAACTTTCCCTTGGCATCTGCAGCCTTCCTTGCTATCAGACCCTGTCTTTAAACATGAAATTGGGGAGGCTATACATAATTTTTTCAAGGAGAACGAGGGTTCTGTTGATAGCGGGGGCGTACTCTGGGAGACATTTAAGATGACTATTAGGGGTATGTGCATGGGGGCGCAGGTGGGCGTTTCGCGAAATTTGCCGCACAGGATTAAAAAATTGGCTGCAGATATCTCCGCTCTGAAAAGATCTTATGACTCGGACCCTTCCCCTTCGATACTCTCGGCAATCCGGGAATTGGTTACCGAACACAATGAGACAGTAGATCAGGAGATGGCCCATAGGTCCAGACTTAGTAAAGCTTGTTATTATGGGGAGGGGGGCAGACCTAGCCTCTCCCTGGCTCAGAAGCTATCTGATCCTCGTAGCCAGGACCATATTAAGGAGATTCTCGATGAGGTGGGGGAGGCGCATTATACCACAGCGGACATTAGTGAGATCATCCTGGACTTTTATGCAAAGTGATATGCAAGCAGAGCAGACACACTGCAGGAAGAGATCCATGAATACCTCAACGAAATTGCTCTGGCTGTGGCTGTCTTTGGGTCACTGAGAATATCTTATGCAGCCTTTCGATGAGGAGGATGTCAAATTAGCTATCATGTCACTTCCTACCTGCAAGGCTGCGAGCTTAGATGGGCTCCCTAGTGAATTTTATAAATCCTATATGGATGCACTAGGTCTTAGACAGCTAGCGGTCTTTGTGGAGGCATATGACATGGGTCGTCTCCCAGCCTCCTTATGGGAAGCCCTTTTGGTGATGCTACTGAAACCTGACAAGGCTTCCAATTGCTGTGACCCTTATAAGTCTCTCTCCATTATTAATATTGACGCCAAGATTCTGGCCAAAATGATTGCTATGCGTTTACAGCCTTGATCCCTCCGTTGGTTCTTCCCGACCAATCTGGGTTCATGCCAACATGGTTAACTATGCACAATTTACGTACTTTATTTGCCACCTTACACTGCTTTGACTCCGACTTTCAGGTTGTTGCTGTGCAGCTCGATGCAGCAAAAGCGTTTGATCCGCTCTAATGCAGCTTCATGTTCACGGTCCTCTTGAGACTGAGATTTCCTCCTTTTTTCTTCAGTGAAATAGAGTACTGTATACCGAACCGGCAGCCAGGGTTCATATTAGTGGCTGGGTGTCATCCGATTTTTTCATCAGAAGGGGCACGCTGCAGGGTTGCCCCTTGTCGCCGCTGCTATTTGCTCTGGCTTTTGAGCCTCTCGCCTGCAAGCTCCGCCAGTTGCATGCATCAGCAGCATTGAGCTTCGGCAGCGCCCACTTATAGTGGCGCTATATGCCGATGACATGCTCTTGTATGTCCGTGAACCTGCAGTCTATCTTTCAGAACTGCTCAGAGAATATGTGAAATTCGAGCGCTTCTCCGGTGTAGGGATTAATTGGGCTAAATCGACTGTTTTCCCTCAGATGGCTGGCACCCAGGAAGTCACACTGGACCCAGGACCCGGTTAAATATCTGAGTATCTGGCTTCATAGGGACCTTGAGCAGGTGATATCTATGAATTATGGCAGCACCATCTCCCACATTGCAGATAAAGCTGCGCGCTAGGCTCGACTACCTCTTTCACTCGCAGACCGCATAGCTGTGATCAAAATTACCATTTTACCTAAATTATTGTACTTATTTGTAAACATTCCTATCCACTTGAATCTTACCCTTTTTAAAACTTTGCAGACTGCCCTGTTGTCGTTCGTCTGCGGGGGAATCCTAGATGTAGTTGGAATACTCTTGTGTTACCATTTTACCGCGGAGGCTTCGAGGTCCCAGATATGCATCTCTACTATTTATGCACCCAAGCTCAATTTGCGCACTATTGGTTCTATCTGCAGTGGTCCCTGTCCCACACAGCGATAGAGGTGGATGCTATCCTCCCACTTCTGCTTGCCGCGGCTACCCTTTCAAGCGGTGACGGAGGTCCTCAGGCAGAGCTTATTCTAGTGCTATGTATTGCCAGGGCCTAGCGGTCCCTTGCCCGCAGAGCACAGCTGGATTACCTTTATGCCCCAAAGCTGCCTGTTGTGGCTCATCCGGATATCTCTGCGGTGCAGGAGCGTTCTGCCCTACGTGTGCTACATGCGGTTAAACTTGGGAAGATGGCCGACCTGTACAAACATGGCTAGTTCCGCTCACTACAAGATAATCAGGCGGGTCAGGCATCCACCCGACGCTGTGCTTCACATGTGTCAGTGTGTGACAGGCATTAGGGCAATCTACCCTGATTATCCAATAGAACCACAGCCGTAGTGCATGATGCAGACAGTGCTCTCTGGGGACAAAAGTAAGCATTTTATCACTAACCTATACACTGCATCTCAACGTGAGAAGGACCAGGAAAAACACCCTTCATTTCTTAAATGGAACACAACCTTGGGGCACACTTTCCCACTTGAACATTGGCAGTTCTGCTATATATTGACGGGGCGTCTTACCGCCAATTGTAATTTACGAATTATCCATTTCAAGTTCTTCCATCAGTGGTATTATACACCTCTGCAATTAAAGAAATATGACTTGCGTGACTCTGCCTGCTGTGTGAGGAGCGGGCAGGCTGATGCCGATTTTCTGCATTTAGCATGCAGTGTGCAGGGGTGGCTGCCTTCTGGGTTAAAGTAGCGAATGTGTTGACCAAGGTGGTGATGGAGCGAGTGTGGTGTGTGCCAGAGGTGTGTCTGCTGGGAGATGTAACAGGCGTTTGGTTGCAGTAGCAACCTTAATGGCCAAGCGGGCTGTGGCACAATGCTGGGATGGAAATATTCTCCCTAAAGTTTAAAAATGGGTTTGGGATCAAACTTATTGCAGGGAACAACTGGAGACCTATGCAGAGGATCTGGCTGAATCCTCTTGTCCCAAAGATTTCTGGGCCCCACTGACAATGTATATTTTGAGTCATCCAGATTTGTGAACACACAACCCATGGGTACCTTTCAAATCCACCTGATGTTGGAAGAAAAGGATGCAAATTTGGAATGGATACCTTGTGTGGACAAAATGTTAAAGAGGTCTAAGCGCAACCTACCCCAAATAGCCCAAAATAAAGGCTTAGCATGGGGGGAGGGGGTGAAGCCTAGCAGTGAAAAGGTTAAAGTGTACAGAAAAGTGATGGATGTAATGCTTGAATTAATCTCATCCTGATCCATCATTATTTTCCATACCATGCCACCTCAGTTTGGGCCCAGTCAAAATCAAATCAGTCTTGACCCAAGACTGGTTTCACACTAGTAGGGCTCATCAGACAGGTATAGCTCGTGACACACTGTATGTCCAGACTTGAGTTCTGTGACACTGTGCCACAGAAACAAAGCTAAAGTGGATTGGAAAGCTTGTGGGCATTCCCTTCTTAAAGAACTGTGACATTTTCTGCATTTTCTTTAAGGGAAATCCTGCTTCAGTTGTTTGTTGGAATTTCCCTCACACCAGGATTCTCAACTCATCTTCCACCCTCTGCAGATTCTGTTTCTGTGACATCATCAGCATTGCCAGGTAGCAAAAATGGAAACATAACAAGCAGATGGCTGCTGATAGTGTCATAATGGCTCGATTAGTGCTGCCTAGGACACCGAGGCTGAGAGTTCTAGATCTCAGGCGCAGTGGTCACTTTCCTTGGAGACTTGGAAGGAGGAGGTTGAAGTTGTGTTAGCTCAGGAGAAGTGCAGCTTCTTTAAACATTGACATTTATTAGTGAGCTTGACTACTGGTAAGTTAATTTATGTATTAGATTGCTTGTCTGAGGGTCTTTTTTCAGTATAGTGGATGGGATACTCAATCAAAATGTGACATATACTTCTTCTGCCATATTGCAAGTGCCTTAGACTATAAATACACTTGGAATAAGATGGATGGGATATCTCTTATGTTTTGGATCAAAACCATTATGTTAATATTTAACTTAAATAGAATTTAGGCACTGTTCTACCTCATAAGGCCTATGTATTTTCCAAATCCATGCACACTTATGTGGTAAGGAGACAGACTAGTGCTATCTCTTCCCAAAACAAAGTTGTTTAAAAAACGATTTTCCCTTTCTGTGATTACTGTCTTTGCATGTGGTTGTTACAGTTTAAAATTGCAGTTTTGACCTGCCTGTGATTGCATATTTTATCACCTGTTTTGTGTTTTAAACTTGTGGTTTTCCCTACCCATGATTGCTTGCATTTAACATGTTGAATTGTGGGATTTGCAGTCCAACCTCTGTAGTTTGTCCCTCTCATTCCTTGGTGACAAATATGTTTTCCCTCCAAATTTCTACTTTGTTCTGTGCTAAGACCTGTGTGTTAAAACAGTGCACCCCAGACTCCATTTTGTGTTCACAAGCCAGTGAGGCCAGCCCCCCTGCCCCCCCCCCCCTAGCAACAGGGATATTCTACATCAGAGGGTGCTTCTGTGAGCTGTTTAAACTGTATTTACTGGGGCCTGTGCACGTAGTTTTTTGGCCAGGAGGGGGAGTAACATTTTATTCAAACAGTATTGTTAGATTTCGAGTTAGTGAATCCTTTTCCTGAAGAAGTATAAAGTGTGGATTAAGCCTGTCTGTCTCCTAGGAGATTCTGAACAGGAAAAGCAACTTCCAACTCCCTGGCCAGCAAACATTGTCTGAGGTCGCTGGGACCTTATATGGTCTGCTAGTGGTTGGCACATGTTTACACTGATTGGTGGTTGTATCTGGTGTTTCTATTGGCTTAGGGTTAATGTCCTCATTGGTTAAGTATTTGAGGGTTCTGATTGGTTTCTGGGTCTGTGATTCAATCATTGTAGGGTTGGGACTAGTGCTAGGGTTAGGATTTCTATTGGAAGTAGGAACTAGGGCTACCTGTACCATTGGCTGCTTGGACTTGGGTTGGGACTACTGGTAGGGCTAAGACCTTTATTGGACGTAGAGATCAGGGTTTTTGAACTGATTGGGTACTTTGACTAGGGCTAAGATTGGCAGTAAGGTCCTGGTCTCCCATTGGTTCTAGATTTTAGGGCTAGTGTTGTGATTGGATAGTGTTAGGGCTGGAGGTTCCCATTGGCAGAAGGGGTCACCTGAGTACTAGGGCTACACAAGGCAAGGGTTAGTGTGTCTCAGCCCGGGCATCGAGGCTAAGGGCAGAGAGGACAAGGGTAGTTGCCTGTTTGGGCCTGTTCGAGACTGGTCGGGACTAGGGCCAGAAATGCTGCCCTTTTTCTCATTTCTCTTCCTACTGCTAACACCTAAAAAAAAAGAAATCTTTCACTCTATTATCCCTCCACTATCCTTTTCAATCAAAATTAACAGACTAACATGTTCACTTCTCAAATTCCATATTCAACTATACTAATATACTGCCCAACTAACTGAATAACATATCTACTACTCAACTTAATTCATATTTGTACTATACGAATTTTAAACACAAATCCTTTATGGGTTCAGGAGTGGCATGCGCTCACCAGAAAAGCGCTTCAACCCCCATCAGGGGTAACAAGTGCTATATGAATGCTAATCTTTATTCCCCTTTTATCCCCCGCTATCCTTCTCACTCATAGTAACAGACTAATATCCACCACTGAAATTACCTCATATTTCACCATATTAATTCACCACTAATCCTTTATAGGCTTCCGGAATAGCGTGCGTCAACAAGCGATAAATAAATAGAAACTTTTGTCCTCCTCTATCCTTCTGCTATCATTCCATATCCAAATAACTGACTAACCTATCCACCACTTAAAATGTACTTGCATGTTTCACCATACTAATTCAACACTAATCCTCTATGAGTCCCGGAGTAGCGTGCACCCGCCGAAAAAGCTCTTTGACGCCACGTCAGGGGTAGTAAGCTTTATATAAAGGCAATTACAATACAATTCAATGCATACTGAGGAGAAATGATGAGGCTTTACTGCTATGCTATGCTAATGAGTGTCTTGGGAACTTTGAGCACATCTGTATGAAAAATATGCAGCTTCACTTTTCACTGTAACATTGCACTCAATTTATTTCAATGGAACACACATGACTTTCCTGGAAATTCAGTTGGAAGTGTACAAAATAACTGGATCTATTTCTCAATAAACAGTGTGAATTATCAAGGTAAGAAAATAAATAATCACACACACACACACACATTTGAGTATGTTATTTTATTGATATCTATAATGTTTTCTATGGCAAACATGTTCTTGGCTTTCAATTAAGTACCCAAAGTTATTTGTGCACCATGTACCTGCTTAGATGATTTCTTGCTTAGTAAAAAGGTTATGTTTTATGTTTACATTTTTAATTTTCTTTGGTGATTGATTTATGTTTAAAACATCTAGAAATGTGGTAATTGAGTATGAAGTGTTGTAAGTGTTAGGAGCTCTAGTCTGTAAATGTTACGCCTTACCTAATTTGTGATTTTCTAAAATAATTTTTTTGCAGTATTTTATTGCCCTCAAAATTCTATAGGCATCTCTATTTTTTTTTCCTATTGTGCACATTTAGGTTTTCTAGTTACTTTTGTGTTTTGCTCCTCATTTGGGCTACAGATGTTGCTATTAAACACTCCTGTTCCTTCCATCTTTTAATGTGGGTCTTGTGTTTGAGGGCTGTCAGGTTGCACATCCATGTTATGAACCAGGGTAGTGGTACAGTACATGAGGAAAACATACAGGCTGTGGTGAAAAGAAAGAAGGATTACTTGTCTTCTGTTCAAACACTATTCACCACCTAAAGATATCTACCATATGTTTACATTCGGGCTAGGCTTGTCGACCTATCAAATAGTATTAAAGAATAAATGCTCATGAAATATATTTGCATCTAATCAATGTCAGTGGTGATAGTTTTAAATCTGTTGATCAACCTTACAACCTAACAAAATATTACTAGTCAGTGAGCTGCTAATATGAGTCCTAGATGTTTTAAACAGGAACGGGATGAGGTGGTGTTCAACCTGGCCCTTTATGCAAGGTCATCCACCATTTTTTTCATCATTCGCTGAACTCGTTTTTGATGGCTTTTAGGGCTGCTAAATAGTGGTAAACTAATTATGGTCTCCCTTGCAAACAGGGTAAAGATGGCGTTTGTCTGATTGGTTACATTTACTTTACTTGTAAGACCCTATTGTATGGTACTAAATATACCCAGGGCCTGGAAATTAAATGCTACTAGTGCTTTGCAGCACTTATTGTGCCCTCCTCCCCCACTAAAGTAGCACTGCAAAACATGTCTCAGGCCTACCACTAAAATCTGTAGTTATGTGTTAAACTGCCATTTCAACCAGTCATTACAAACCTTTTGCTAGTCCTAAACTGTCCTGTTTAATACTTATAATTCACCCATAATATATAGGGCAGAGTGCATTGTATTTAAAATTCAGGACAAGTTTATTTCAGTTTTACATGTCCTGACAGTGAAAAACTCCTAGAAGAAGATTTAGGGTTGTAAAACGAACTCCAATAGATAAACAATGGGCTACCTTGTTACGCTTAAGAAGTCATGACTTCAATTTGGGACCATATCAAGATACACTGTTTCCATTCAAATAAATTGTAATTTGAAATCCTCTTTAATGATAAACCCACATTTTAAGTTGTTATTCTGGAAAAGCCCATTTTAGAAAGTGAGCATTTTTCTGCATAAAGAAAGTTTGCATTTCTGCCAAGGTCCAGGATCACATGACTGTGAATGTGTGTGCTGTTGTGTTTTGTATATTACTTCCAGATATGGGGACGAATAGGCCTTGGGGTTGGGTGGGGTGTTCACCTCCTAACAAGGATGTCCTTGAAGGTTGTACTTAGCCTTCCTGAACATCAAAGCATAGCCTCGGGGCTTGTCCCCCCCCCCCAACTTCTAAGGGTTGCCTGTTGTGTCACTGACAAATGCAGCTCACAAATAGGCCTGTCTACCCTTTGTTACCCTGCACATTTTGCAGACAAATAAAAATAAGAGGCAAGTGTATACAGAGGGGGCATCCCTCACCTGCAGGCTGGCACTGAGGATAAAAGTTGCACCTTCAAAACCTTTTATTAGAACACTGCTGGTCTTGTGGAAGATTCAGGAAAAGGACTGTCCTACTATCTGAAGAAAGAAGATTGGACCTGCTTGACTTGAGCTCAGGCTCCACATAAGTTATTCAAAGTGTCAGTGTAAGAGGTGCATATCCAGGTTGTGATCCTCAACTGCCATCAGAGTGTTCTCTTCTTGCCTGAAAACCACAAGTCTTGAGTTCCTGGTGAAGATAAGGTTTTGTCCGTGTGCAACTACGAATGTACTCCTCATGACGCCTGGCAACCATCTGCGATGCCCACTGACCTGAATCTCCTGTGACAACCTGCTCTTTGCGTCCCCTTCAAGAACCAGCATCAGCAGCAGTAGCCTGTGATGACTGCCAACATGAAACTCCAGTGACGTAGAAAGATTTGAGATCTTTCTTGTGTAGTGTTTTCACTTTATCACTTTATTTGTTTGAGTGCAGTATAAGTGGTATCCACATTACCACTAAATTAAGCATGAGTCCTTTTGTGCTAAGGTACCAGAGGATAAGCACAGGCTTACTTAGTGACTTTTGTGGTTCACCCAGACAAGGAATGTGTTTAGCATTAGAGCGGTGCTTCCACTTCTCTCAACTAAGAACCCAGAGTCAGATGCATCAACAATCCATTTTTGTGATTTCTTAATTGCGAATTCTTACGATTCGCAATAGGAAAATCGGAAAATCTAAATGCATGAAAT
The DNA here is from genome assembly GCF_964263255.1 of Lissotriton vulgaris. Taxonomy (NCBI): domain Eukaryota; kingdom Metazoa; phylum Chordata; class Amphibia; order Caudata; family Salamandridae; genus Lissotriton; species Lissotriton vulgaris. Next base: position 1,362,496,124 of record NC_141685.1, on the reverse strand, counting down.
TTTGTTTAGCACCTTCTGCGATTCCTAGGGGATCGCAAATGACCTACCTCATGAATATTAATGAAGTAGATCGCAATTTACGACCCCCTCGGAAGTGCAAAAATCACTTGCATGGTGGTCTGCTGGGCCCCTCTTTTTTTTGTAAATACAGGCAGGGGACACCCCGGTCCCCGCCTGCTCCCCGCATCCTGCAGAAGCCTACATTGATTTTGGACAGAGGTAGCTTCTAAGCATGCAGCTCCCTCTGTCCCAAAGCAATTCTGCTCTGCTTTCAGAAAGTGAGAGTATTTTTAATGTTCTCGCTTCATGAAAGCGGAGCAGCATTTGCTAGAAGCCATGGCAAACATCAATGTCCCAGGAGGGGGCCTCCCTGTGACATTGCAAGAGCACCCAGGCCATCTACGGATCCACAATAGGGCCACTTGGCCCCCCTCTTTCAAGTATTTAGCCCAGGGGAGATGGTGGTCCCCGGGGCCAGGGGTCCACAATGGACACCCTCCCATTATTCTGTTTGTGCCCCAGGGAGGTAGCTGTACCCGGGGAGCAGCGTAGCTCCACCACAAATGTACTATTTCTGCCCTGGGGAAGTAGATGTCACCGGGGTAGCAGGGGAGGCAGTAGGGCCACTCCAACATTCCTTCTTAAATAATGTATGTGCTCCAGGGAGGTGGCAGACCCTGGGGCTGCCAGGGGGCTGGACGGGCTCCCCATGTTTAGATTGTTCAGTGCCCCTGGGAGAGGGTGGTCCCTAGGGCTGTGGGGGCTGCGCAAGCCACCTGAATTTGTGTGCTTAAGTGCCCCGGGTAGGTTGCTGTCCTCATGGCTTTTCAAAAGCCTAGGAGGGAGCCCCATGAACCTTCTCCTTGATTGTAATATGCCCCTGGGATTTGGCCGACCTGGGGTCTTCATTAAAAAAAAACAGTGGGAGCCAATGCATCTTTTTTATAAAAGATTTCTTGCGTCCCTAGATAACTAGATTTCTTAACTTTAATATCTCTGAAGCTACTCAACAGATTTACACCAAGTCATAAAAAGCTTGGTTTCTGAACCTACATCAAACTTTGTATCAAATTTGCTGTAATTCCATTCAGCGGTTCAAGCGGAATCCCTTGCAAATCTCAAACTTTGTCAAAAAAATAACACATTTTCCTCACATTTCTGTGATGGCAAGTTCTGGAATCTGTTTGGATCCACAATCTTCCACCCACCCAGCATTACCCAAAGACTCCCAATAGAAATGATACCTCACTTGTGCCTGGTGCCCGTGACAGGAAATGGCACAAAACGCAACGTGAACATCAGAGCTTTCCAGTAAAAAGGACCCGTCTTTTGCTATGTGTCTAGCTGCGGAATTTGGACTCCAGCTCAGCCAGCACTTATAGAAACCTAGAAAACCTATACATTTTTAAATACTAGACACCCAGTGGAATGCAGGATGGGGTGACTTGTGTGGCTATCAGCAGGTTCTGTTACCCAGAATCCCTTGTAAACTTCAAACATTGTCAATTGTGGCTAATATTGGTGTCCCCTTCAGGGGAATCCACAAACCCTGGGTACCTCTAAAATCCACATAATGGTGGAAGAAAAAGACACAAATTTGGCATGGATACCTTTTGTGTACATACAGTTACAGGGGCCTAAGCGTGAACTACCCCAAATAGCCAAAAATAGCTTAGCAGCGGGGGAGAAAGTTCTAGCTGCGAAAGGGTTAAAGTGTACAGAAAACTGATGGATGTCATGCTTGAATTATTCTCATCCTTTGGTATTTTCTCGAAGGCTCATCCAGACCCATCATTATTTTCCATACTTTATCACCTCAGTTTGGACCCAGTCAAATTCAAAATAGGTCTTAACTCTGCTCTAATGGGAAAAGGCCAGGTTCTCCCTGAACCAGAACACCAGAAACCTAGGACTGGTGTCACCCTAGTACGGTTCATCAGACAGATATAGCTTGGTTCCTGTGGCACACTGTATGTACAGATGTGGGTTCTGTGACACTGTGACACTGGAACAAAGCTACAGTGGATTGGAAAGCTTGTGGGCATTCCCTTATTAAAGAACTGTGACATTTTCTGCATTTTCTTTAAGGGAAATCCTGCTTCAGTTGTTTGATGTAATTTCACACACACCAGGATTCTCAACTCATCTTCCACCCTCTGTAGATTCCGTGTCTGTGACATCATCAGCATTGCCAGGTAGCAAAAATAGAAACATAACAAGCAGATGGTTGCTGATTGTGTCATAATGGCTCCATTAGTGCTGCCTCGGACACCGAGGCTGAGAGTTCTAGATCTCAGGCGCAGTGGTCACTTTCTTTGGAGACTTGGAAGGAGGAGGTTGAAGCTGTGTTAGCTTGTGAGAGCTGCAATTTCTTTAAACATTGCCATTTATTAGTGAGCTTGACTACTTCTACCACTGGTAGGTTAATTTATGTATTAGATTGCTTGACTGGGGGTCTTTTTTCAGTATGGTTGATGGGAAACTCAGTCAAAATGTGGCATATACTTCTTCCTCCATATTACCTTAGTGCCTTAGACGATAATACACTTGGAATACGATGGATGGGATATCTGTTATGTTTTGAATCTAAATCATTATGTTAATATTTATTTTAAATGTAATTCAGACATTGTTCTACCTCTAAAGGCCCATGCATTTTCAGAATCCATGCACACTTGCACAAACACACACACATGCGGGGGACAAAAGACGATACCTTACATTAAAGTTAAGGGACTAGGGATTATGCATTAGGGGAATAGATGTGAGGCTATGGGGATTATATATTTGTGGTTTTAGATTACGGGTATAATAGTTAAGGTGTTGGGTACAGGTTTAAGTGTTATGGTTTTGGGGTATAGTGTTAAGGAGTTAAAGGGTTAGGGGTTAGGGTTATTATCAGTTTTAATATTGTTACATATACGGTATAGGTATGACACTTTTGGGTGTATGGTTAATGATTCAGATTTAGATTCAGATTAGTTTTTCTCGATTTTTACGATTTAAAATCATAAAAGCAACAATACATATATATATACAGCATTACATTTCATCTAACAATAAATAACATTTATCTTAAGATAGGATTAAATCATTATTATGAATCAGCTAATCATTGAATTACGATTTTTTAAAACATTTTTTAAAAATCCTGTCATCACCATAGTGCAAGTAACATTTCCCAGTTGCTGCAAGCTAAGAAACGCAGGTCTGCATTGCCATCAAACACCTTGCCTCAAATACTGTTTAATCCATCTTTTTCGCTCCCTCCCGTACAGCCAGTTGTCACAGGGGCAAGGAACTAAGGTTCTAGACCAGTCATTTTTACTTGGAAATGTGACCAGCCGGTGAAATAAATTAAACCTAAATCTGGTCAGGATGAATCGGTCAAAGCCCACAGTACTCATGGTTAAATATGGTTGTATTGTATAGGTGGTTAGCGACAATTGGTGATCAATTACTGTTTTCTTCATTAACTCCCCTGCACATCTTAATAAGTCGAAATGGGCCATGCATAACCTCATCAGTTCTTTTTTCGAAACATTCCTAAATAAGTCCGGGTTACTAAATAGCTCAGGCCGTTGGAGGTCAGTTAATGTTTTCTTAATATACTCAAGCCAGGCAATGCGCTTCGCATTATCTAGGCCCATGACATCCCTTATAATGTCCTGGTTTAGGCCGAGAGCTTCTGAGCCCATACTCTGCGTCAAAGAAGAATAGGTTGCATTTTAATCAGGTCTGTAATATGGTTCATCCCTAATTCCGTATGACAATTAAAAACTGAGGTGCCCTTTGGGAGAGTTAGCAGGTATCTAAAAAATGTGTTTTCTTCAACCTGTAACAATGATGTATCCTGGTATCCACAGATCCCTGCCCCATACAATGTGATACTTCTGCATTTGGCCACATACATTTTTAACATGATTTCAGTTTTTTTTTTACCCAACTTAAAGGAGAAGTTCTTCAGTGCTGCTATTGATCGTTTAAAGGATAGGGTCCTATTCTTAACCTCAGGTCCCCAAGTGCCAGAACCATCAATTAATACCCCCAAGTATGGGAAGGTTTTAATGTACTCAATTTCAAGTCCTGAAACTTTGAGGTATTTGGAGGTTGCACGGCCTTTGCTTGGGACAAGTAGGTACTATAGTTTGTAAGTCGATGGCCTGTATACTTTTCCTGGCCACTATCGGGTGGAAGCCCTCTGAAGATAAGCTACTGCATGAGGAGATGTTCAGAGGGGATAACTCAGCATCCAAGTCAGTAAATTTATCATCAAGTGAAACCCCTTCTTGTTCATTAGGGCTTGTCGTAACTAAGCATCTTGGTCCATCATGGACTGGTGTAACAGCATTTTTCAAGTCCTCTAGCGAGGAGCGCTTAGCACCCAAAAGTTCATGTGATAGGCGTTTTTCTGTGAGTGCAATCTCTCTGTCAACAACCCCAGCAGCTCTTATGAAAAAGTCATCCAATGTTCCATTTAAGCTCCCCCTAGGTCCAGTGGTGCTCCGTTCCCCCCCCCCCTTCCAGGGATACGAGCTATAATCAGTTATCAGTTAGTGGCTTTGATGGTTAACAGAGTTAATAGGTGGGAAATCTTACCACGGAGGAAGAAACCTTGGAGGGGGGCCCAGCCCGGCCTTATCCGGCCCTGGACAGCCGTAGACGGCCCGCCCTGTGCCCGGGCTTTGCCCGGCGCCCGCCCGCGCGCGTCCCGCGTGCGCGTGTTTGGGCGTTACTAAATAGGAGGAGGAGGGGACGGGAAGAGGCACCAGGTGCACGTGGTCATGAAGCGCAAGTACCTCTGGTCCTCGCAGTCCGGCTCCCCCTGGACATGCCCAAGTTCAAGCCAGCAGCGGGTCCAGGTCAGGAATATAACAAAGGGCACCAGACCGCAGCAGTTCCAAATAAGATGCAAGAGTGGGCTTTAAGTTCACGCTGTCACCAAACGCGTAACTCGACTACGAGCGGCTCCCGCGGAGCGGGGGTCGCGAGTCGTGTTTTAAGGGTTAGCAGGGAGGAGGGGGCAGGAAGAGGCACCAGGTGCGCGTGATCATGAAGCGCAAGTACCTCTGGTCCTCGCAGTCCTGCTCCCCCTGGGCAGCCCAAGTTCAAGCCAGCAGCGGGTCCAGGTCAGGAATAAAACAAAGGGCACCAGATGGCAGCAGTTCCAAATAAGATGCAAGAGTGGGCTTTAAGTTCACGCTGTCACCAAACGTGTAACTCGACTACGAGAGGCTCCCGCGGAGCGGGGGCCGCGAGTCGTGTTTTAAGGGTTAGCAGGGAGGAGGGGGCGGGAAGAGGCACCAGGTGCGCGTGGTCATGAAGCGCAAGTGCCTCTGGTCCTCGTAGTCCCGCTCCCCCTGGGCAGCCCAAGTTCAAGCCAGCAGCGGGTCCACGTCAGGAATAAAACAAAGGGCACCAGACGGCAGCAGTTCCAAATAAGATGCAAGAGTGGGCTTTAAGTTCACGCTGTCACCAAACGTGTAACTCGACTATGAGCAGTATGGTTAATGGGTTAAGGCTGTGGTTCCCAAAGTGTGCGTCGCGGCGCCCAGGTGCGCCGTGATGAAAAGCCAGGGGTGCCGCGCTGCCTCGCAGGATGGGTCCTGGAAATTGCAGCCGCAATTCCTCCCCCTCCTTTGTTCACACCCTAAAGGGAAACGACCTGTTGCTCAGACACCGAGTAATGCGTGTGACATCACAGACAGACAACGCTGGATTGCAAGTGTTGTCACGCACGGATACGTGCTCACGCAGAGACCCCGAAGTTTCATTTATGATTTTCCTATGTATCTTGTCTTCTTTAAAGCACGCAGCGGGGATTTGTTGAATGTTGCCCAAATCCCAATTTACAGATGATTTACCAATTTGCCCCAACAGAACGGTCCGTAATGTATTGAGTACCTTTAGATCTCAGGAGACGAAGAGCCGGGCTCTGTAGTTCATGTAATGGGCTGGGGTCACTAATCGGGCATTTTTGACTTTGCAGTCGATGCTTCCCTTTCCCTCTTTCTTTTTGTCTCGGCCCTTCTTAGAATCTTATCGTCTTAACTTCCTACATTTATTTTGCTTGTGCCTGTGTGCTTCAACCCCTGTCCTTTCTCCATGACAAGTAGTTGTCATTCCCTTTCTTTTTTACATGGCAGTATATGCTGCTATGATCTCAGGACGTGGTAAGGGTCAGTGTTGGACTGGGACAGAAAATAGACATGGCCACCAATATAAAAAAACGCCCCTCATTTGTGAATTAAATACCTAAAATGTGGCATATGTTTGCAAATTGGGGCAGTTTTGAACTTGTAAAGGCATGCTATATAGCTGTGGTTCCCAAAGTGCGGAATTAATGTAATTTGTTTTTGCATATTTATGCCAAATGACAAAATTGTGCATACTTATGTGAAATGCAAATTCATCATTTCCAGCTAAACTTTAGCACAGAATGTAATTTAGCGCAGAATGTGACATTGAGTCAATTTTTGACAAGAGCTACATTTTGCGCTAAAAATAGTGTAAAGAAAGAAAAGCAACATGAACAAGAGCACTCTGCATTATGGTCCCACATGTTGGATGAAAACTTATTGTCACATATCGCGCTTTTGCAGTAAATATTTACTGTGAATGGTGTGTCAGTATGTGAAGTGGCATAATTTTGGGAATTTCACTTAACATGCATAACATGAAATCCCTAAAATTATGCAAATTATACCAGTGTAAACTACACTTTTCCCAGGTCTATGAATACCACCTAAACATGCGCAGTTACTACATTTCTTGTCATGTTCTTCTAATAGTCATGGTGCAGATGGGCATCAAAAGTAGGGAGTCCTGATGACTCCATGTCACCAGGCCATAACTTTCCACTTCTGGGTTTTGATTTAGCATATTGCATTTTGAGAGTTGTAGTCTTGGTTCAGGTTAATTGAGCCAATTGCACCAACGAACCTGATAACAATGATGCAAAAGCAAAGTCCAGGAATGGAAAGTAGTGTTCCTGAGACATAGATCCATCTGGTCGCAGGTGCTGTTCATCTTTGATAATACTGTGCTTGCATCCTGCATGGATCTCCACTAAGCCCACTTGTTTAAACACCAATGTGCGCTTTCCTGTGGACACTACCTCTTCTTCTCAATGCAGAACAAAAATGCATGTTATTGTCAGAGTATTATGGGTATGTACGTCTTACAATAGTCCATCCGTAATGCAGGCCAGTGTCTTCAATTATCTTTTTGAGAGACTATACAGTTTTGGACCTGTCCCACTTGTCCTCTGTACCCAGCTCACTTAAAACACTGGGTAGATGGGATCTGGTGAGCCGTCTTGGGTTCATCAGAGCATACCCCATGTAAACTTCTTGTAACGTAACAGAGCTCCTTGAGCCTTTCTCTAGCCTGGTTACTTTTAGTGGGAGTGCTTTATGCTACTCTATGATGGTTTTGTATGCATTTAGATGCACTTATAAGATCTTTGTGAATGCAAATAAGGTTTTATGGTAATGGCTACTCTCTGAATCCTTCATCATGTCTAGGCTCCATTCTTCATGTAGACCAGTGGTTCCCAAAGTGTGCGCCGCTGCACCCCGGTGCACCGGTAGAAAAATGGTGGGGAGCCAACTGCCAATTAGGTCAAGGGAGCCACGGGTCAAAAAAGATTGGGAACCACTGGGTTAAGGGAATAGAGCTTATTTTTTGACAATCTATTTTATTGAGGTTTAGCAGCAGGAAACTGCCACTAAAGTGGCGATAATGGGCTTGATAATATACCCTTGAGAATTCCAATAGAAACCCATGTTGTGGTGTTAACATGGGCTTCTATTGGAATTCTCTACGGTTTATTAGCAAGCCCATTACAGCCATTTTTTAGGCAGTTTCCTACCGCTAAAGCAGCGATAATTTTAACGCCATTCCTTGATAATATGCCCCGAAATGTTTTAGATATGAGGTACACTAATGAGTGTCTTGTGAATTTAAAGCCCATGTGTATTAAAAATATGCAGTTTCACTTTTCACAATAACATTGCACTCAATCCATTTCAATGGAACACACATGACTTTCCTGGTAATTCAGTTACAAGTGCTGCAAAATATCTGGAAATATTTCTCAGTATATGGTGTGAATTATCAAGGTACATAAGAACAACACAGACCTCTTGATTATGTCATTTTTTTGTTATATTTAATAGGTTATACAACCAACATTTACATCTCTCTGATCCTCTCCTTTTTTAGTTTTCAAATAAGTACCAACTTATATTGGTGCACCATGTACCATTTTAGATGATTTCTTGCTTCGTAAAAGGTTATGATTTATGTTTTCCTTTTTAATTTTCTTTCATGATTGATTTAGGTTTAAAACTTCTAGAAATATGGTAATTGAGTGTGAAGTGTTTTAAGTGTTAGGGGCTGAAGTCTGTAAATGTTACGCCTTACCTAATTTGTGAAATTCTTTCATCGTCAACATTTTCTTATTGGTTCAGAGTTGATTTTCTGAATGAATTTTATTTGGGTGATTTATTGTCCTCATAATTCTACAGACAGCTCTATTTTTGCTTTGCTATTGCTCACATTTAGATTTTCTAGTAAGTTTTGTTGTTTACTGCTCTTCTGGGTTAGAGTTGATGCTATTAAACTCTGCTGGCCATTCTGTCTTTTTATATGACTCTTGTGTTTGAGGGCTGTCAGGTGGTTGCACATCCGTTTTATGAACCTGGGTAGTGGTACAGTGCAAGAGGAAAACATACAGGGTTTGGTAAAAGGAAGAAGGATTACTTGTCTTCTGTTCAAACACTATTCACCATCTAGAGATATCTAATATATGTCTACATTAGGGCTGGGCTTGTAGACCTATCAAATACTAAAAAGAATAAATGCTTATGAGTTATATTTGCATCTAATCAATGTCAGTGGTGATGGTTTCATATCTGTTGGTCAGCCTTACAACCTACCAAAATATTACTATTCAGTGAGCTGGTTATATGTACTTTAGATGTTGGAGGCAAAAACAGAATGAGGCGGTGTTCAACCTGGCACCTTATGCAAGGTCACCCTAGATTTGTTCCTTCATTCGCTGAACCCGCTTTTGTTGGCTTTTATGCCTCTGCGCACTTTGCTAATAAGTGGTAAAGAAATTGTGGTCTCCCTAACAAACAGGGGAAAGTTGGCCTACGTCTGAGTGGTTACATTTACTTTGCTTGTAAGTCCCTAGTATATGGTACTAAATATACCTAGGGCCTGGAAAATTAAATGTTACTAGTGGTTTGCAGCATGCATTGTGCCCTCCCCACCCTAATTTGTAATCCTCTTTAATCATAAAGCCGGATTTTAAGTTACAATTCTGAAAAACCCAACTTTAGAAAGTGTGTATTTTTCTGCATAAACCAAATGTGCATTTCTGCCAAGATCCAGGATCACATGACTCTGAATGTATCTCCCATTGTGATTTGCGTATTACTTCCAGATGTGAGGACTAAAGAACCTTGGGTGTGGGGCTGGGTGTTCACCTCCTGACTGGGATGTCCTGGAAGGTTGTGCTTAGCCTTCCTGAACTTCAAAGCATAGCCTTAGGGCTTGCCCAGCCCTTCCCGACTTCTAAGGGGTGCCTGCTGTGCCACTGACAAAATGCATCTCACAAATATGCCTGTCTACCCTTTGTTAGCCTCCACATTTTGGAGCCAAACATAGGTAAGCGGCAAGTTTAGACAGATGGGCCATCCCTCCCGCATAGGCTGGCACTGAGGATAAAAGTGGCACCTTCAAAACCTCTCATCAGAAAACTGCTGGTCCTGTGATAGATTCAGGAAATGGATTGCCCTGTTATCTGAAGAATGAAGATTAGACCTGCTTGACTTGAGCTCAGGCTTCACATAAGTGCTTCAAAGTGTCAGTTGACTAACCTCCTGTTAGAGCTACAGGAAATAAACAAGTTTCCAGAGGTCTCCTTGCAACTGTCAAGCCAACAAGCACCAACTGGACCTGCATGGACCGGCATGAGTCCTGGTGCTGGCCTCTGCTGAAGTGAGCGCTGATCCCCCAGTCAAGGTCGTGACCCTTGACTGGCATCAGAGTGTTCTCTTCCTGCCTGACAACCAAAATTCCTGAGTCCCTGATGAAGATTCTAAGGTTTTTGGTCCCTGTGCGACTACAAATGGACTCCTCATGTTGCCTGACAACCATCTGCGATGCCCGCTGATGTAAATATCCTGTGAGAACCTGCTCTTTGCGTCCTCCACAAGAACCAGCATCAGCAGCAGTAGACTGTGACCACTGCTAACATGAAGCTCTAGCAATGTAAAAATATTTGAGATTTTTCTTGTGCAGTGTTTTCACTTTAGTACTTTATTTGTTTAAGTACTATACACATTACCACTAAGTAAAGCGTGAGTGCTTTTGTGTTAAGGTACTAGAGGGAGTAAGCACAGGCTTACTTAGTGGCTTTTGTAGTTCACCCAGACAAGGAATCAGTTTATTATTTGATTGGTGCTTCTACTCCTCTCAACTAAGAACCCAGTTTCTTATACTTGGTCTGCTTAATTAGAAAGTTTATAATTGAAGCCAAAAGAGAGTAATGTTTGAATGCATGGATAGTCTCTCAGGTGCAAGGTATTCTTTTAAATGAGCCCGGTCAGAATGGCCTGGAATGGATTTATCAATTTACAACAGTGTTCACTTTCCTTGGATACTTGGAGAGAGAAGGTTAAAGCTGTGTTAGCTTGAGAAAAACTGTGATTTATTTCAATATGGATACTGTGAGTCTGAACTCAAAGTGAGTAAGATAAGCCCTTTGACTTATTACTTCACATGCAGTGTAATTTAGTTAGAAGAGAAATGGAAAAATGTCCCCTCCAACTGTATATGGCTTTTGGCAATTAGATTCTTATGAGGGTTTTTACTATAAGCAGCATGATTAAAGCATGTATAATCCACATCAGACATCAAAATTGGTTGGACAAACCACATCATCTTTGAAAAAATGACATCACTCATAATGCAGGATGAATACAGATAAATATATAAATATTCAAATTAAATGTTATGAAGTCATAGGAGCAATTTATAATACTCTGAACAACGCGTCCCTCGTCTTCTGAATGATTAGCGCACAGCAAATGTGTGAACTACATATATGAATGATGAGTGTACCACCACCTCTTTCTGTGAGCTGTGATCATCTGAGAAATCAGTGCTTGCTCGCAGTGTGCCATTCGCCCTGCTGACTGTGCTACAAGAGCCTTTGTGAATTGTGACGCTTTGACAAATCGCACTTGAGATCTACTCTCACTATGTGGATAAAGGCTGCCTTAGCACCTCAGCAAATCATGGTCTTTACAACCCACTCAAAGTACTTGCTTCCTGTCAGTCCTCACTACACTACGCATATACCCTCCCTAAATCACAAACCCTATCTCTCACAACCTACCCATACCGACTTTGCAATAAACCTCTGCCATAGACTTTCATCTCACCTAGCACTTAAACTTACTGCCAACAAACATTGACCTACAAAGAAAACCAACCTATCTCCCTCTTCACTTTATTGTGCCCATGTAATAAAAGGTGCCCATGTAAAATTACTCTAAATTGTATTAATAGTATTCAACACTCCCTTTGCATTATATATATATACCTATATAAATATATATAATATATATATATATATATATATATATATATATATATATATATATATATATATATATATATATATATATATATATATGTATTTATATATATATATATATAAAATCAAAAAACACCAAACTTACAGCTTACAGGGACATTATAGTTAGGCTCAGGTGTCACTCATACAAAACCACTGACATGTAACTGTTATAGTTAGTGAGCTAACTATAGAACTATAACTCACACCCCACAATGCCCTGCTTATGACTTCGGATATTACATCACTCATGATATGGTCAGGGACATCACTGATGACATTTCAAAGGACATCACTGATGATATCATCCAGTGACTATGAGCGTTTTTTAAAGGTTTTTGATGGTTTAAATTTATATACCAGGTGTATTGGTGCATCAGTGAGTGTGTGAGTACCTCTTTGGATGATTCAGTAGGTGTGTGACTGACTGTATAAGTGAGTGATTAGGTGTCTCAGTGAATGTTTGGGTGAGTGAATGGTTGTGTGAATGTCTGTATCAATCAGCCAGTTGTTGTCTAAGTGGCTGTATGGTTGTGTGATTTTCTCTCACTTAGAGGCAATGTCCAAAGTATTTGCACAAAACTTCAAACAGTAAATCAGTGAAAATGCCACACAAAAAGATTCCACACCAGATAAGAAAATAGAGCTTCACTAAATAAATATACAATACCAAAACAACCAACATCCAATAAGTAGAACTTGAGACATTGAATTTTAAAGTTTGTTGTTAAACGAGTGCCTAAAAGCACTATTTGGGATATCTGGTAGCACTGGATAGGACAAAGTCAAAAGTTAAGGCCAACAGCGATAGAACATGCGCCGGCTACAGGGACCCAGTTAGGCCGCTGAGCCAAAGAACCATAATCCTGGCTGGCCCATCAATTCACACTTAATGTCCCATTGTTGGTGGCTGTCTAGGGGGGATACACAAGCCCCAACTGTCACCTACCCCAGACGTGTGATCAGAGACAAACAGCAAGTAGCAAATGGCTAAAGTAAGAAAAAGCTATCTTTCTAAAAGTTGCATTTTCGGAATTGCAACTTAAAACCTGACTTCAACACAAGTTTGTATTTTAAATTGCGATTCCAGAGACACCAAAAACAAAATTTCTACCTCTTCACAATTAGAAATTGCACTTATAAAATTTAATTAGATAATCTCAATGTTCCTATCGGAAACATAGGCCCTGCTGTAGTAAAAAAAGGATTTAAGGGGTTTTCACTAAAAGTATATGCAAAACTTAAAACGACACGTCCTGCCTTTAAAATAAATTCCACCCTGCCCTCTGTATTGTCCAGGGCCTACCATAGGGTTGATTTATATGTATAAAAATTGAAGATTTGTTCCTAACCAAAGGTTTTATTTGCCAAGTCGACATGGCAGTGTGAACAGCACACACAGGCCCTGCAATTGAAGAACTGAGACATGGTTAAAGGGCTACTTCAGTGGGTGGCACAACCAGTGCTGGAGGCCCACTGATAGTCTTTAATTTACAGGTCCTGGGTACAGGTACCAACATGTTTCTAGGGACTTATAAGTAAATTAAATATGCAAGTTGGGAACGAACCAATGTTACCATGTTTATGGGAGAGAAAACAAGCACTTCGACACTGATTAGCAGTAGTAAGGTGCACAGAGTCCTAATACCATCAAAAACAAGGTCAGTAAAAGTGGATGAAGAAGGAAAAAAGTTGGGGGTAGACCACCACAAGGCTGCCAGATCTAACAATATATATGTATATACACACACACACACACACACACGCACACACACACACACACACACACACACACAAACACATACACAGGGGCAAGGGCTGTCCTCTACTCACACAATACCAATTTCACCCACACATTCTGCTGACCAAAGGAGTGTATACACACACACACACACACACACACACACAAACACATACACAGGGGCAAGGGCTGTCCTCTACTCACACAATACCAATCTCACCCACACATTCTGCTGACTGGAGGAGTGCATTGCTCCCCTATGCCCCTTATGCTCACTATAACCCCTCCAGTAGACCTTCCCCTTCCTCATTTTGATTTGTCTGCATAACTACTCCGGTCACTTATAAATTAGTTGATTGGGTGATTTAAAATGCTTTTTGAATGGTCTACGTGCCATCTGAAACTGTGCTTACCCTCTATGGCCTTCGATACTTATACTTTTAATGTACAGCTTGAAATGCAACCAACAACATGTTTTAACAATGATGCTGCAGTACAGCACTAATAGATGTACATCTTTGAATTTATCTTCATCTTTAATATACACATCAATTACATGTCAAAAGCACATAGAATAGTTGTGTCACAAGGCAGGTGCTGCTTTAGGGCATTGTTTTCATTAGCACAATTGAGCTGATTCCATGTAACATAAAGCACTATGAATAAATAAAAAAAAGTTGTAAAGGTTCCACAGTGTCAACCTGTTTCATCCCAAATCTAGGCAATTTTTTAGTAGTCACTTATAGAAAGTGGGTGTTACTTGGTGAAAATGTGCATTCCCACAGATTCTGATAGAGGCAAATTCTGGTTATGTTTTAGGGATGTGATGCAATAAAGTCTTTAGTACAGAACATAACAGTATGAATGTTTTCCCATTGTTTTTGGAGAATTGATATTGACATACTGGGGTATTTGGGGTTTCATGAAAACAACAGCTTAGACAAGAATCACTTTTTGTTTTCCTCTCTACTCTCCCTTCTCCTCACCTGACTCTGGTTATAAAAGTGATTTTCTTTCTCTAATAATTCCTTTCATCAGAAATTATTCATGTTAAAAAATAAAGTTGTATGTTCACAGACCTGTCTGGAATCAACAGTGTTTTAAAAACATATAAGGGCTCTTTATACAAGCCCTTAGCGCCACTGGAGTGTCACTTTTTTTGACGCTTTGGTGGCGTTGCAGAATTTCACATATTTACAAGGTGGTGCTAAACCGCTTAACGTGGCTTAACGCCATCTTGTAAATATACCCTTTGCCTCCACAGTCCATTGTGGCAAGTGGACATACAATGGGTGTTGCTGTGGGCGTTCCACCGCAACACTCATTGCTTTATGAGGCTGCCCCAGATTTACAAGGCTGGGGCAGCACCAAAAACTAAGGCCAGGTAATACTTGGTCTTAGACTGGTGATACGAGGAGAAATTATACATTTTTCTCCACATATTTCTCTATCTACTCAGCAAATCGCCATTATTGATTGTTTATGTGTGGGAAGTTGTCCCTCCTGCATGTGCACAATCACCTCTGCAGCACAGGCACCTTTGTTAGACCAGAGCTACAGAAAATTCTGGGCTGCACTGTATTTGTGTAAATATGGCACCTCCCTGACTTTGAAAAATGTCGAAGCATGACATTGCCAAATTTGGCATAACACCATGCTCCAGCATTTTTTGGTAAATATGACTCTTATTGTTTAATGTTTCCTAATGTCGCAGGCTCTGTCATTGATCTCAGACTCTCACAACTCATGGAATTCTTTACTCGAAAACTATTGTGACAACTGAAGTTCTTGACTTCACACATTAACTTTTTTTTTTTTTAATTTCTAGCTGTTTGCCTACCATCCAGTTGGGTGTGCACCATCAACCACAGCTGACATTTGAATTTTACTCTGGTCAAGATGTCCATAAATGTGAGTTCTTATTTCCTGCCTGTAAATTTAAATGAGGTATTTTGCTTCATTGTCGTTACCAGGGATTGAGTTTCAGATATACAAATGTTTACTACTAATTAGGGTGAAAGTTTAGAGGTTAAGGCCTGAGACAATAGCAGCAAATATAGTAGAAAGATCCTAAAGGAAGATGCAAGAGAGCAAGGGAAAAATACGAGGCATGCATGTGTTTTAAAATAGGAGTAGAAAACATTTTAGGACCTCATTATGATGTCAGACGAAAAGGCTCTGAGCGGCATTGGGTTTGTCCGAATCTGATTCCGAACCTGTCTTTCCAACCGACTTTGAAACCCTTCCGACCGACCGATTACGATGATTGTGCACCGTTTGGACTGTCCTACTCGGTTGCGACTCTGTTCCGATGGTCTTCTGAGGAACCGAATTGGTCGGAGCCGACTTGTTCAGGTCTACGGACCTCGTTTGCGACCAATGGATTACGATGTCAGATTCGGACAGCCTGTCCAAATCGTTTGTTCTGACACAGATCGGCTGTTAGAATTCACCCTTGGGGGCCCACAGTAGGCCCCCTTCACCCAGGGCACTCCCAATGGGGCCTGTGGGGGTAACCCTGGGACCCCTCTTTACAACCATGCACAGTGTGACAGGCTTCCCAGGGTGCATGATTTTCCGCACCCACCCCATTTTCCAATGGGAGCCTGTGTTGTAAGTCGAAACACAGACTCTCATTGAAGTCAATTGGAGTACTTCTGGGAAAAGTTCGGAAACATTGTAATCAGTCAGTCAAACTCCCAAAATCTGATTTGGTCAGAAATGTTTCCGACACCGAGTTGGTCGCAGTGCTTTCCGACCGACATCATAATGAGGCACTTAGTATTATTATAAACACAGGGAAAGGGGACAGTTTTTGTAGTGAGCTTTGAACTTTGTTTTAGTTTGGTGACTGAGACATGATTGGAGCTGGATATAGGGTTTCTTCCCCACTCACAATGGGAGAATAAAAGTTAGGGAGAATAAGTAGCGAGTATATTATAGTGCTTACTTTAAAGTGTCCCCCTTGATGAAAAGAGTGATTGATATTGGGCTGTTCACAGATTTGTTCACAATCAAATTAGTCTCTACAAAAAAAAGTGCAGGAGATTGATCTTTTTCCCCAAATTGCAAAAACATCATGTTTAGTGCTCACCCTACTAGAGGCCTTCAATGTGAAGTGAAAGAGTTACACTGGACTAAACAATTTATTTCCCATTCAAGACAGGAGTGAGATATAGGGCATCACACCAAGAAAGCTCATAGAATGTAGTGAGACCAGTGGCATGGAGACCATTATAGTTGAGTATGTAGGTGTTCCCTTCAGTAGTTAGCTATTACATTTCAACAAGAAGGTGGTTGAGTGGCACAGGGTGTAACACTGAATAACAAAATGACTCAATGATTAAATCTGGTTTTAGAGAGAATGACCTAATGATTCTGTCTGCTCTTCGTTTAGTTGCAAATGCGTCCACGTCGGAGGGCAGTAATCTGCTGCTGCAAACCATATGCAGTGCCTGAAGGAGGTAAGTGGTCAAAAACAAAACCCCTCATTGTCTCATGGTACTAGACATAAATGTATTCTGGGTGTTCTCCTTTTGTGTGCCTTCTCGCATTATTTATAGTTTTACTGAAACAAATGAGTGTAGTTATGGAACAAGTACATTTTCAGCAGAGAACAAGCTGTCCTTGTAGCTATTATGTAATTTCATAGTACATGAATTGCAGGGTAATCAATCACTTAATATTAAAGTTCATGCAGATATGGAGGCAGCAGTCACTCAGTATTAGAATGTATAGTGGATGTGGTGGCATCATTGATCATTCGGTATTCAGTTCTGGGCGTATTGGGCCTTCAGTCATTGTGGTCGGAGGTACTTAATCCTGGCACGACCCCAACATAATGCTCAAACGATAACCAAATGCCGCACTGAAAATCTAATAGAGCGTTATGGTATGTGGGTGGTGGGCTTTTGTGACCACAGGATGATCAGGCAAGATGGGCAAATTGGGCAATTGCCCAGTTTCCCCTCCCTTCCAAGAGACTCTATTGGAAAGTGAACTTTCTCTCCTGTTGATCTCTGACTATTCTATTGCTCTATCTACACTCTTTGCTTACTGCTACAACTGACTCTTTTTACCCCTGTGTCATTTTAAGGACTTTTGTCACCCTGGTCAAGACATATTTCAACTAATTATGTGACCCGTTAATATATAATTTAGTGCTGTTTGGAATCATGCAGGCTTGAATTTCCAGGAAATTGGTAATAACATTCGAGTTTGGACTGTATAGGGGCCCTTAAACCATGTTTTGCCAAGGACCCAAAAAATCCCAAAGACGACACTTAAAATGATCACGGGTATTGTGGCCTGTGAATGCATGCTGCCAAATGTCGGTAACAAATACTAATGGTGTGCAATACAAAGAACTCCAATCAAGGCCTTATTGGATAGGTTAGACAGTTCATGGGGTCTGGTGTCTTGTATGCCGGGGACTTTAACATGAGATAATATTTGAGGAGTTTGATTATAGAAATTAAGAGTAACAGTGTCAGGACTTCTTTCAGAGGGCCACAGGGTATGCATGAGCTCATGGGCTCAATCGTAGTGGTTGAGGTAATTTACTCCTGATCTCCTATATTCCGACCTACTATGGACCCTGAGAAACTGGGCCTAGTACCCCTTCCGCACTTGACTCTCTGTGATAGCTGTAGATAATCAGTCAAAGGCTCCATCATAGGGGAAGTGTAGAAACAGGTTGTTTAGCACGACTCATAACTAATATTGTCATTAAATCAATGTTTTGTTTTTATATTAAAAAGTATTATTTTCTTTTTAACTCTACGCATTCAAAAATGTATTTCAGCATTGACAAGCAATAATATTTCTCTTGAGGTTAGGGCTCCAGTTTTTAACAGGTAAATCCCTGTAGCACCCTCTTTCGTCTAAAGTGGTTGGAGTTATCCCCCATTCGCCATTTCACAGTGACTGGGGGGGGGGGGGGGTGTCTCTCTCTGCCTTCTCCAATGTGTCCCCACCTGCTCACAGGAACGCAGCATTAAGCAAAGCTGTCTGGGGCATTCCTATAATTGTAATGTCTTCATTAGGTAGGCAGAGGCTTCCCAAATTGGAACCCAGGGTCCTCCATGTAATGTACCTTTTCAGGCCCACTACACACAGTGTGTGAACACAGTGCATACTCTATGCAGTACTGCTACATTCATGCATAGTATCCTCACAGGCACACATACATTCAGCAAACACATTCACTCTGGGCACTGTTCATTACAGTAGCCTTTCTTTGTTGTGCAATGATGTTCTACTTAAAAACACACACAGCCAGCGCACTTATTCATCATACGCATACTGCACAACACTTAACCTTTCATGTGTTATGCTTTTCGCAAGCACCCAAATACCCAGCACATGTTTTCACTGTGCATGCACTGCACAGCACTACATCTCTCATATTATGTATTTCACACTGCCAACATACACCCAGTACATGCGCTCCCCATGCATGTTCTTCACAGCACTGCTCTATCCCCGTACTGTACCATTTCCAAGCACACATACAACCAGTGCAGAGTCACCACTCCTACGCAGCACTTTAGGCAAGTAGGACGAGGGTCAGTTAGGCACACAGCAGTGGAACTTTTAAAATGGGGAGTGAGCCTGCAGACCTAACTCCAGTAACACCGGATAAAAATGACCTGTTCACTCCTATCATCATCTACCCAGTAGGTTGCCGCCACAGAGCTTAACTCTGGGTCAAGGCAGTGGCCTTCCAGCACTATGAGGGTAGTGCTTTGGTCACCCCTCCTGGTCCATCAAGAGTGCAATTTGTGAGACAGGCCTATGACATGGAGCACACACATGATATGTGATTGCTGATAAAAACGAAAATCAACAAAGACAAAATGTGCACTATTCAAATGCTTTAAATATATTTTAACATGCAGAGAAACTCAGCTGTAGCTGAGGCATTTAAATAAATATAAGACAACCTAAACTTGCAATGCAAAATACCAAACATTTGGCTTTGTACCCCTTTATTTAGGTTTTGAGTTTAGAAAAAGTTGATATATGAAATTTATGATAGGATGTTTTTAAGTCATTCATTTGAGTGTTCACAAGTTTTTCATCAAAATATATTTGAAGGGAACAAATCATTCCACTTTTACTTTGCTATATAATTATCTCCCTTTCCCACACTTATGTTTCTAATTTTTGCCCTTTCCTCATTATTTCATTGCTTACTGGTCCTCTGTCATGAGGTGTGGCTACATGTTGTCCAATGATCTAGTGTTCAGTACTCAGAGAGGTCCTACTGCCCCCCCTCATCTGCCCTACGTGTTGCTTCCTTCTTAATGAAATACTGGTCATTTGTCCTCATGGGTATACAGGATCCTCAGGGAGCCACACCTACCTGCATATTGTCTAATTCTATTTTATCTCACTGTTCTTATTTACAGAATCTTTTACATCTTTCACTGCTTATCTTACTTAAGTTCTGACAAATTTAACTTAACTTTTCTTATCAGGATGAATAATCAGCCCACTTTCATCAAGTAACCCTACCCCCAAATTACCCTTTACACATCATGTTGACTTGCCAAGATAAATTGAGCACTGGTCAAACCCTTCCAAACAGTTGGAAGAGAGGGCTAATTGCCAGCCACCATATGCAAGACTAAGGGCTCCATGGCATCATTATGATAACATGCCATATGCCACCGCTGACTAGTTCATCACTCAAAAACTTCAATGAGTTGTTCCACCTGCCCGAATAACCTAGAAAAGGGAGTTTGGCTGACTCCCTAGTTTTGGGGCTTTTTTGGGCCTCTTTCGTGTTAGCTGTTTATTAATGAAGCCCAATTGAGCAATACAAAACATAGAGTAGTCCTTCTGTCAGTTCCTTGATCATGATTGGATGGTTTTCTTGTCTTGTTTTCCTCCCTCTTATTGTGTTTGTCTCTCATTCAGCCTTTTCTTCTCACTCTGTTTTGATTGTATGGCAGGATTCCTTTCACTACATGCATCAGATCTTGCACTGCAGTGAATATGAAGTATTATTTTCTCTTATTTACTCCTGCTGCTACATCTTCTGCCGTCACCTTCTCTTTTTTAAAACAACCCTCTCAACATGTCCTTCATCCTCTAGAGACTTCGGGCTCTTAGCTCAGCTCAATGTTGTATTGGCAGATGATAATCATAAAAAATGTTTGAACCATTACAACATGTCTGATAGAACTTCCATGTGCACACGTATATATGACAGACATTTCCTAATGTATTTTAATCAGCTTTAAGAAAATCCATTCTTAGATGGCTGACATAGATGTGTGTTCATTTGCCGATATCATCTTTGAATGGATTTTCTTAACCCTTTCAGTGTGCACGACGGCCGGGAGCCTCATGCTCAATGGTGCTCGTGTGCGCAGGTTGGCTCCTGGCTGCCCTGGCACAAAGCACCGGAAATCCCTCAGGTGCAGGACCCAGAGGGATTTATTTTTCTTCCCCAAAGCCTCGGGAGCTGGGGAAGAGCTTCCCCAGCTCCAGAGGCCCCCATGGTTTCTATGAAATGGTGATCAGCGCACGTTGCGCTTACCGAAAGTTTTACTTTCTATGTGCTCAGGGGTCTATCTCAGCCCCCTGAGCACGTAGAAAGACAGAAGAGGTATCATTGGAAAGGGGGGAATCTCCCCAGTGGATCCCTGCTTGGGGATTGCCCCAGGCAGGGCAAAAATATTGGCCAAATTCAGTTTTTCTGCCCCCATGGGGGGCAGAAAGCCCACTGGACACCAGGGATTTTTGTTGCGGCAATTTCGATGAGTGTGGGGGTTGCCCAAAACATGCATGCCAATGCCCCCACACCGGCCATAACTACAGACTTTCTGCCCTTCCTGGGGGACAGATGGGGCAGTAGTCCTCAATCTGCCCCTCGGGGTAGAAAGCCCACTAGACACTAGGGATTTTTGGGGTCATTTTAATTAGGGTGGGGCTGCCCAAAATGGGCAAGCCAATGCCCCCATCACCTGCCACAATTACAGTCTTTCTGCACCCCCTGGGGGGCAAATAGGGGCAGTAGCAACCAATCTGCCCCCCTGGGGGCAGAAAGCCCCCTAGACACCAGCGATTTTTTTGGGACAATTTTAATTAGGGTGGAGACTGCCCAAAACGACATGCCAATGCCCCCTGCCATACTTACAGCCTTTCTGTCCCCCTGGGTAGCAAATGGGGCAATAGCCCCCAATCGGCCCCCGGGGGGCAAAAAGACCACTAGAAACCAGGGATTTTTGAGGAAAATTTTTAATTACGGTGGGGGCTGCCCAAAATGGGCATGTCAATGCCCCACTGTGCCATAATTACAGCCTTTCTGCCCCCCTGGTGGGTAGATGGGGCAGTAGCCCCCAATCTGCCCCTCCAGAAGGGAAAGAAAGCCCACTATACACCAGGGATTTTTTTTGCCAATTTGAATCAGGGGTGGGGGCTGCCCAAAACGGACATGCCAATGCCCCCACCTCGCCCACAAAAATCCAGTCTTTCTGCCCCCCTGGGAGCATATGGGGCAGTAGCCCCAAATCTGCCCCCCCCCATGGGGCAGAAAGCCCACTAGAAACCAGGGATTTTTTTTTGTATTCATGTAGGGGTGGGGGCTGCTGAAAATGGGCATGACAATACCGCCACCACCCCAGCGAAATTCCAGTCTTTGTGCTCCCCCGGGGGCAGATGGGGTAGTGGCCCCTTATCTGCCCCGGCTGGGCAGAAATCCCACTAGGCACCAGCGACTACCCTCGCTGCATGGATAGAGGCTGCCCAGAATGTGCATACCAATGACCCCACCCCTCCACAATTAGCCTGAGTCTTTCTGCTCCCCTTGGGGACATATCAGGGCAAATTCCCCCCCCCCTCCGATTCTCCCCAGGGCAGCAGAAAGCCAACTAGACTATTTTTTTAGCAATGTGCCTGCCTGTGGATTTTGGGCTCTAGCGCAGCTGGCACATAGGGGAAACTATCAAACTTGTACTTTTTTGAAAACTAGACACCAAGGGGAATCCAGGATAGGATGACCTGTCTGGCTCTCACCAGTTTATGTTACCCAGAATCCCTTGCAAACCTCAAACTTTGTGAAACGAAACACATTTTCTTCACATTTCTGTGGTGGAAAGTTCTGGATTCTGTTTGGATCCACAAAATTCCACCCACCCTGCGTTCCTTAAAGTTTTTTGAGAAAAATGGTACCTCACTTGTGTGCGTAGGCCCAGTGCCCACAACAGGAAACGGCCCAAAACGCAGCGTGGATGCTCCACATTTTACAGTGCAAACTGACACTATTTGACCTAGCTGTAGATTTTGAACCCTAGCTCTGCCGGCACCTAGGGAAACGTAGTTAACCTATACATTCTAAAAAACTGGACACCCAGGGGAATCCAGGATGGGGTGACGTGTCTGGCTCTCACACAGATTTAAGAACTTTCCACCACATAAATGTGAAGAAAATGTGGTTTTTTGACACATTTTGAGGTTTGAAAGGGATTCTGGGTAAGAGAAACTGGTGAGAGCCATTCTATGTAGGAAAATGTTGGGGGATCCATGCATCCATACCTCAATGGACTCCGCCGGGTGTCTAGTTTTTAGGAATGTGTGGGTTTGGTATGTTTCCCTAGATGGCCGCCAAGCCCGGGACCAAAATCTCATGTGAACACCCCCTTGCAAAACAAGGTAATTTTCGGATATATTGGGGCAGCTGAGTTTTTGGTCCCGAGTTGGCAGAAACCTACAGAACCCCACATTTCTGAAAACTAGAAACCCAGGGGAGTCCAGGGAGGTATGGCTTGCGCGGGTCTCCCAACATTTTCCTACCCAGAATCCCCTGCAATCCTCAAATTTTGAGGAAAAAATCATTTTTTTCTCAAAATTCTGTGCGGGTAAGTTCTGGCATCTATGTGGATCCACAAACCAATAAAAATGGTAGTTCACTTGCTAGGGTGGGTCAAGTACCCGCGACAGGCAAGGGCCCAAAACGTATTAAGGCGACATCAAAATGACCTTTCACAAAACAACCTGGTTTCGCAAGAGGAGTCACCTGGGTTTTTGGCCCCGGCTCGATGGCCATCTTGGAAAACTACCAAACCCACACATTTCTGAAAACTAGACACCCGGAGGAGTCCAGCAAGTTATGGCTTGCGTGGGTCCCCTAACGATTTCCTACCCACAATGCCCTGCAAACTTCAAATTTAGCTGAAAAAATAACTTTTTTTTAAAATGTCTGTGTGGGAAAGTTCTGGAATCTACGTGGATCAACAAATTTCCTACCACCCAGCACTCCCCCGGTCTCCTGATAAAAATTATATCTCACTCGCATAGGTGGGGCAAGTACCCGCAACAGGCAAGGGCCCAAAGCGTATTGAGGAGACATCAAAATTACCTATCACAAAAAAACCTGGTTTTGCAAGGGGGGGTCATCTTGGCTTTTGGCCCTGGGCTCAGTGGCCATCTTGGAAAATACCAAACCACACATTTCTGAAAACTAGAAACCCTGGAAAGTCCAGCGAGGTATGACTTGCATGGGTCCCCCAACCTTTTCCTACCTAGAATTCCCTGCAAACCTCAAATTTAGCTGAAAAAAACAAATTTTCCACATATTTTTGAGTGGAATCACTGTGCCGGCACATATGTCCTAGCCCACAGCGTTCCCCTCAGTCTCCCGAGTAAAATTATACCTCACTTGTTTGGGTGGGGCAAGGGCCTCTGACTGGGAAGAGCCCAAGACATAGGAAACAAGCATTTGCAATGCAATAGGTCTCGCATTAGGAAAGTTTGAGCTATTGGTATTGTATATGACAAATTTTTTATTTATGTTTTGATTTTTGAAAATAGCGAAATTAATAGCTTTGTCATTTACAATGCCAATAGTCATAACTTTTGCAAATGTGACACCTATAGCATTTGTAATGCAACACCGGTGAAATTAGCAAACAATGGGACTGATGAATAATCAGAGACGATAAACACCAGTGAAATTAGCAAACAATGGGACTGATTAATAATCCGAGATCGGGAAACACCTGCGCAATTCGCAAACAACGGGGGTGGTTACATAAAATGTAGATCTTAAAACAATGCATCTTAATTACTGTGAAATAAACAATATGGTTAAATGAACAATAACGAGGTTTGCAATGATTACGAAGCCTGTAAACGACATAGCTCAAACCATGATGGAGCTGAAGGAATATTGTGAAATGTTTAATCATGGCACTACATAAATACTCATTTGAACTATGGGGAGGATGAAACCTTACAAAGAGGATCATCCCATATCAATTCACCCACTTGTAATTGGTAACACTTGGCTATATGACTATTCAATTAAAGTATTTATTGAAATATATTAAATTGCACTTTACAGGAAGAAGGCACAGGTGCAACGAGTCAAATTTCATTCGGAGTGCTATAAACAACCCCCGTCTATCATAACCGAAAAGGATTTGGCATTCGTTTAATTAAATCACCATAAAGGCGTTTAATGCTATACGCTTAACTATTCCTTAAATGTGTAAAAGGGGAAAGGTCTGACGCTATAGGTGTGCCCAAACCCCACTGGTCTTGTGGTACTATAAACCCCCACCCTGGCAAGGCCTCTGGGATGTCTGCCTCAGTGCCACCCGCGGCTCTATTGGCAGAGAAGGGCACTGGGTCTGCAGGGCAGCATGGACGGAAGACTCCCGCCTGCCTATTACCGCGTACCAGCCTGTCCCGGAGACAGGAATCCGGACCCCAGCCCCCCACTGTGTACCTGGAAACAAACCAGACACCGGCGACCAGTCGGATGCTACAGCTCACAGATAGACGCAGCGCCTCGAAGCACGTGGAAAGCACTGGACGGAATGCACACGGATCCAGGATCTGAAGCGGAGCCTGCGTGTGAAAGGATCGATACCTGGCGCCTGGCCACCCAGCAGCAGAGGGCCTAGAGGCGCAAAGATGCAGCGCCTCGAAGTGTCACCGCTTAAAGAGAACTGACGCGATATTACCGTGGGGTAAAGCCGCGGATCTGTGTTTCTTGAACCCGCTCTATGGAGCCCAAGAAGAGTCGGCGAGCACAGGCAGGGTACCTGGCACCAAGCACTGGCAGCTCCAAGCATCGATCTCCCCCATCCTGTGCAGTCCACACAAACACACCCTCTGTTTCCACTCAGTTGTGTACCCACAAAGCCGGGCGCAGGATAACCCCGTCTCACCAGAAGGCATCAGACCAGCCAAAGCCGGAAATAAAGACTGTGTTTCCAAACCTCAGATCTCCTCCAGGGACATCACCGGCACCCCAAAGCATCACTGGGCGAGCCCCCGCAGGCGCACCCCCGCCGCGCTGTGCCCTGGTAAAACGCCTCCATGGCGCGCGTCGCCTCTGGGCGCGCAGTCCATGAACGGACCCCAGCCCCCATGCATGGCCGGTCCGCCCCTCGCAGCCTCGGCTGAGGGCTCCGGCCTGTCCCCTCTCCAGCTGACTTCTGCCAGATCCTCTCTGCTGAAACGTGCTCACTTCCTCCTATTCAATTCCACAAGAGCTCCGCGGCGCCGCTTCCTGTTTCAGTTTTTGTGGGGGGCGGGAGGGGGGCAAAGAGGAACCGGGGGAGGGGGAGAAGGAAAGAAGGCGGAAGGCGTGAAATAGGACACAGAAGGGCCCTAGGAAAATATGCGAGCAAAAAGGGAATTCAGTGCTTCCAAGCCGTGATGGCCGTTCTGCTCACTGGCGACTAACTTTCAATGCACCTGAGTAGCAATAAAAACAAGGAAATATTTATTTTCTTGTAAGCACGGGGATATGTGATGTGTTACGCAAAGAAGTCCCTCCCGCCCGGCGTCAACGACACTTCCGTTGCCAGGCAACGGCCCCACCGGCACCAATCCCAGCGCGGCTCCTCGTCTGACGTCAGAGGAGCTGCGCTCGGGATTTGTGAGGCTACCGAAGTTCCCGGGCTGCGGCGGTGTTTTCGGGGAGCCAACTTATAATTGACATACAATGCCGCTGTGGGAGGCGGCGGTGATTTCAGACAGGCACCTTCTAGCACAGTGCCTTCACATGCGTAAGGGGAGAGGAGCCCGGTGAGTGGGGTTGAGGGTGGGGGTGTACGCGCGTGTGTCTGTTTGAGTGTGTCTGTGCATGCGTGCGTGTGTCTGTTTAAGGGGGGTGCGTGTGTGTATGCAGCGTGTGTCTGTTTAAGGGGGGGTGCGTGTGTGTGTGTGTATGCAGTGTGTGTATGTGCGCATGCGTGAGTGTGGCTTGGTTTGAGAATGGCAAAATGAGGCACGGCGACGTGCGCGCTCACGAGGTAGAATCTCCGGCAGGAGACGCTCGCTCGTGACAGTCTGCTGTCCACATTCCCCTGAAAGTGGCGACATAAGTTGTCGAGACCTCTAGACAGCAAAGCTTTGCTTTGCTATCGTCTAGGCTCGACCTAAAAAGGGTATAGCACCTAGAATTCCAAGTGCTATATTTTAAAGAAAATACGTTTTCAGCCAGTTCTGCTTTGGACACCCACACAAGTGAGGTATCATTTTACTTGAGACACTAATAAAAACGCTCTGGGGTAGGCAGTTTGTGCTACCACTATGTTTCCTCACAAAAATATGTAGAAAATGTGTTTTTTTCAGCTAAATTTGAGGTTTGCAGGGATTTCTGGGTAGGGTAACTTTGGGGGATCCATGCAAGCCATAGCTCATTAGACTCCCCGAGGTGTCTAGTTTTCAGAAATGTATGGGTTTGGTAGGTTTCCCTAGGTAGCCGCAAGCCCGGGGCAAAAATCCCAGGTGCCCCCCTCCAAAACCAGGTCGTTTTTTTGTTATAGGTAACTTTGAAGTTTCCACAGTACGATTTGGGCCATTTCCTGTTGCAGCCACTATGCCTACCCACAAAAGTAAGGTTCGATTCTTATCGGGAGACATGTGGGAATGCTGGGTGATAGGAAATTTGTGTCAACCCTGTGATCCTACAACTTTCCCACACAGAAATGTGAGGAAAAATAGATATTTGAAACAAAATTTGAGGTTTGCATGGAATTCTGTGTAGGGAAATGTTGGGGAACCCATGCAAGCCATACCTTGGAGGACTCCCCTGGGTGTCTAGTTTTCAGAAATGTGTGAGTTTTGTAGGTTTCCCTAGGTGGCCACGGAGCCCGGGTCCAAAAACTCACGGGACCCACCAAACAAAACCAGGTTGTTTTGTGATAGGTAATTTTGATGTCGCCTCAATAGGTTTTGGGTTCTTGACCCACCCATGTGAGTAAGGGTACCATTTTTATCGAGAGACCTGGGGGAATGCTGTATAGAAGGAAATTTGTGGATCCATGTAGTTTCCAGAACTTTTCCACACAGAAATTTGAGAAAAAAGTGTTTTTTTCATCTAAATTTGAGGTCTGTAGGGGATTCTCTGTAGAGAAATCCTGGGGGACGCACGCAAGAAATATCTTGCTGGACTCCTCAGGGTATCTAGTTTTCAAAATTGTGTGGTATTGGTATTTTCTCTCGATGGCCGCCGAGCCCGGGGCCAAAAACTCATGGGACCCGCCCTTGCCAAACTAGGTGGTTTTGTTATAGTTAATTTTGAAGTCACCTCAATAGCTTTTGAGACCTTGCCTGTTGCGGGTACTTGATCCACCCACACAAGTGAAGTGCCATTTTTCTCAGAAGACTTTGGGGAAGGAGGGTTTGGTGGAATGTTGTGGATCCACACAGATTCCAGAACCTTCCTCCACAGAAATGTGAGGAAATTGTGTTTTAAAAAAAAAAAATTATTTTGAGGTTTGCATGGAATTCTGTGTAACAGAACCTGGTGAGAGCCAACCAAGTGACCCTATCCTGGATTCCCCTGGGTGTCTAGTTTAAGAAAATGTATAGGTTTGAGAGGATTCGCTAGGTGCAGGCAAAGCTAGGGTTCAAACTCTACGGTTAGGCACTCTGCAAAAAAAGGGTCTGTTTTCACCGTGATAATGTGGTGTGTCCACGTTGCATTTTGGACCGTTTCCTGTTGTGGGAACAAGGCCTACCCACACAAATGAGGTACCATTTTTCTCAGAAAAACTTTGGGGAACGCAGGGTGGGTGGAATATTGTGGATCCACACAGATTTCAAAACTATCACCACAGAATTGTAAGTAAAATTAGTTTTTTTGACAAATGTTGAGGTTTGCAAGGGATTCTGGGTAACAGAACCTAGTGAGAGCCAGACAAGTCACCCCATCCTGGATTCCCCTGGGTGCCTAGTTTTTAAAAATGTATTAGTTTGCTAGGTTTCCCTAGGTGCCGGCTGAGCTAGGGTTCAAAATCTACAGCTAGGCAGTTTGTAAAATAGTTTGTTTCCACTGTAAAATGTGGTATATCCACGTTGCGTTTTGGGCCGTTTCCTGTTGTGGGCACTATGCCTAACCACACAAGTGAGGTACCATTTTTCTCTGAAGAATTTGGGAAGGAAGAGTGGGTGGAATTTTGTGGATCCACACAGATTTAAGTACTTTGCACCACAGAAGTGTGAGGAAAATGAGTTTTTTTTACACATGTTGAGGTTTGCAAGGGATTCTGGGTAACAGAACCTGGTGAGAGCCAGTCAAGTCACCTCATCCTGGATTTCACTGGGTGTCTAGTTTTTAAAAATGTATGGGATTGCTAGAATTCCCTATGTGCAGGCAGAGTTAGGGTTCAGAATTTACAGCTAGGCACTTTGAAAAAAAGGGTCTGTTTTCACTGTGAAAATGTAGTGTGTCCACGTTGCATTTTGGGCCGTTTCCTGTCACGGGCACTAGGCCTACCCACAAATATGAGGTACCATTTTTCTCGGAAGACTTTAGGAAACGCGGTTGGATGGAATTTTGTGGATCCATGCAGATTTCAGAACTTTCCACCACAGAAATGTGAGGGAAATGTGTTTTTTTTAAAACACATTTTGAGGTTTGCAAGGGTTTCTGGGTAACATGACCTAGTGAGAGCCAGTCAGCGAGACAAGTCATCCCATCCTGGATACCCCTGGGTGCCTAGTTTTAAATGTATTGGTTTGCTAGGTTTCCCTGGGTGCCGGCAGAGGTAGGGTTCAAAATCTACAGCTAGGCACTTTGCAAAATAGTTTCAGTTTCCACTGTAAAATGTGGTGTGTCCACGTTGCGTTTTTGGACCATTTCTGGCTGCGGGCACAATGCCTTCCCACATAAGTGAGGTACCATTTTTCTCAGAAGACTTTGGGGAATGCTGGGTGGGTGGAATGTTGTGGATCCACACAGATTTCAGAACATTTCCACCACAGAAATGTGTTTTTTTTTACACATTTTGAGGTTTGCAAGGGATTTTGGGTAACAGAACCTGGCGAGAGCCAGTCAAGTCCCCTCATCCTGGATTCCCTTGGTGTCTAATTTTCAAAAATGTATAGGTTTGCTAGGTTTCCTTAGTAGCAGGCAGAGTTAGGGTTCAAAATCTACAACTAGGCACGCTGCAAAGAAAGGGTCAGTTTTCACTCTGAAAATGTGGTGTGTCCTCATTGCGTTTTTGTCCGTTTCCTGTTGTGGGCTCTAGGCCCACCCACACAAGTGAGGTATCATTTTTCTCGGAAGGCTTTGGAGAATATGGGGTGAGCAGACTTTTGTGGATCCACGCAAATTCCAGAACTTTCCACCACAGAAATAAGAGGAACATGTGTTTTTTTACACATTTTTAGGTTTGCAAGGGATTCTGGGTAACAGAACCTGGTATGAGCAAGTCACCCCATCCTAGATTTCCCTGTGTGTCTAGTTATAAAAAATATATAGGTTTGCTAGGTTTCCCTAGATGCCGTCAGAGCTGGGTTCAAAATCTTACAGCTAGGCACTTTGCAAAAAAGGTGGTGTGTCCGCGTTGCATTTTGGGCCATTTCCTGTTGTGGGTACTAGGCCTACCCACACAAGTGAGGTACCTTTTTCTTGGAAGACTTTGAGGAATGCTGGGTGGAAGGGATATCATGTATCCGCGCATATTCCAGAACTTTCCATCACAGAAATGTGAGGAAAATTTGTTATTTTTACATTTTTTTAGGTTTGCAAGGGATTCTGGGTCATAGAACCTGGTGAGAGCCAGTCAAGTCACCCCATACTGGATTCCCCTAGGTATCCTGCTTTAAAAAATGTATAGATTTGCTCAGTTTCCCTAGGTACCGGCAGAGCTAGGATTCAAAAGCTACAGCTAGGCACTTTGCAAAAAAAGGGTCAGTTTTCACTGTAAAAATGTAGTGAGTCCATGTTGCATTTTGGGCCATTTCCTGTCACGGGCACGAGGCCTACCTACACATTTTTCTCAGAAGACTTTGGGGAACTCGAAGTGGGGGGAATTTTGTGGATTTACGCCCATTCCTGAACTTTCCACCACAGAAATGTGAGGAACATTTGGGTTTGTTTACAAATATTTAGGTTTGCAAGGGGGTCTGGGTAATAGAACCTGGTCAGAGCCAGTCAAGTCCTGTATTCCCCTTAGTCTAATTAAAAAAAATATGTAGGTTTGCTAGGTTTCCCTATGTGCCAGCAGAGCTAGGGTTCAAAATCTACAGCGATGGCAATTTACAAAAAAAAAGGGTCAGTTTTCACTGTTAAAAGAAAGTGTCCATGTTGCATTTTGAGTCATTTCCTGTCACGGGCACTAGGCCTACATACACAAGTGAGGTACCATTTTTATTGGGAGACTTACAGTAACACAGAATTGTAGAGCAACTGTTATTACCTATAGATTTTTGATGCATTTCTGCCTTCCAAATGAAAGACAATGTGAAAAAAGAAGTCATTTTGAAAAATGGCCCATAATTCTCATGCTAGTATGGGTACTAACAATTTCGGAAATGCGCAAATATATACTGTTTCTAAACTCTGAGGCAGATTTACAACTTCTGGTACATCTCTGCTAATCAGTAGGGATGCGCCAGAACAGTTGCAACAAGCCAAACCACCCGTGCACCACCACTGCACCGTGGTGCCCCAGATGGTCAGATGCGTGTCGCATCCCCTGGCGGAAAGGCAGCGCATTGCTGGAGTCGCGTCGCAAGAGCGACTCAGCTCCAGCGAGGCTCTGGGTGCCCCTATGCCTAACATGCTGCGTCAATCCTTACGCCTGCTTCAAGCAGGCGTAGAGTTTTGACGCAGCATGGCCGTAAATGTTACTGAGGCGTTCCTGTGCCGGTGCCCCCCCCCCATGCCAGAACGCCCTCATGTGGTGCAGGGCTTTACAATGTGACGCATCTCCCTAGATGTGTCATGTTGTATATACCCATCAGCATGGTGCTGGCTTTGCGCTGCTGCTGCATCACAAAAGTGAAGCAACAGCAGCACAAATGTGGCGTACGGGGCTTGTAAATCTGCCCCTCTATATTTTGTTGCAATGTCAGAACTACATAGGTGTCTTTCATACCAATTTTTCCATGTATGTATTTTCCCAAATGAATTGCTATATACCAGGTACATACTAAAAAAACATTGCAAGGCCCTACTCAGTTACAGGTTAAAACGTTGACACAAATGGCTGTTTTTTCCCCACTAATTTTCAATCTTTCCTATATTCAACGGTTAGTCTCTACAAAGACACCTTGAAGGATCTACACAAATGACACCTTGCTGAATTCAGAATTTTGTCCACTTATCTAAAATGTATAGCTTTCCAGGATCCATTATTGCTTTCATACCCATTTCTACCATTAACTGGAAAGAGGTTGAAAGCACAAAAATACCAAAAATAGGCTATGTCCCAGAAAAATGCCAAAAACTGTGTAAAACATTTAGGTTTTCTGACAAAAGTCTGCTTGTCCCTGAAAGCTGTGAAGATGGTGATTTCAGCATCACAACCCCTTTTTTTATACCATTTGCAGGGAAAAAATCAGACGCTTTCATCTGCAGCCCATTTTTCCCCAAAAACATAACATTTTGCTGTATTTTTTCTAATTTCTGGGTCCCCTCAAAGGGAATCCAAAAACCTGGGGCACCTTTTGAATTCCCATGATGTTGGAAAAAAAGGAGGCAGATTTGGCATGCATACCGTATGTGGTAAAAACGTTACAGGGGCCTAAGCGCGAACTACCCCAATTAGCCAAAGGCTTAGCATAGGGGGGAGGAGGCCTAGCAGCGAGGGGTTAAAGCATAAAATATCCTTTCAAAGCTGACAACCAGGAATGCATGTGCATCCACAGAAGTCACCTAAAAATAATTGGAAAATCCAATATGGTTCAGGTTTAGGGTTGCCACCTAACTTGCTCCCTAGCAGAGCCACCATCATTTTAATGTCTCAGTTGAAATAAAAATAAGCAAACTCACCTAATGCAGGAATTTTAAGCCCTTATCTGTGTTCTAGACATGAGTAAATCATCCATGACAAATAACTCACTTAAACTAAGACAGAAGAGCCATTTTACAAATAAATACATACGATTTTGTTTAAAGTCCTATTTTGGGCCTTTACAGGCTCTTAAACCAACAACAAATGGTGACATTTTTCTTTTGGAAAGGTGGCAAACCTATTTAGGGGTTAAGATCTATTGGCTTTGCCAATGTTATTTTTACCAGTAGTTCATAAGCACATATATCATGAGCATAACACTTGAATTCCATATGTGATAAATCCATAAGAAAATAACATACAACATAATTTGCGCAAGAACAAATGCATCATGGACATCTGTCCTTTCTTGAAAAATTCATGCAGATTGTGCTGCGAGTTAAGAATGTCTTATGATACTCTTTTCTAAATGACTAAAGAATGTTGAACAACATCTGTCTGGACAATATTCGTACATGTGTCTATTTCTTGGGGTTTTCATTACAGTTCGACTGACGGAATCGATCCGGCGCTTGGATATAGAAACCCTTATGGGTTTTTTGGATACGTCTGCTTCTGCCGAACCAGATGAGACCATTTTATCTTGCTGTAAAATCCTGGAACATCGAAAAAAGGTATCTGTCAGTCTTCATCACTTTACATGGCATTTAAGGCAATGAGAGGCAGTGAGGTTTAGCTACATATGTGGTTGTCTAACATTGTGGTATATTGTAGTGTTGTATTGTGACGTGTGCTTTACTGTACTGTAAAGGACTGTGTAGTGTGAAGTATTGCTGTAATATGTTAGGTTGTATTGGGTTGCAGTGCAGAGCAGTGCGTGCTGTAGTGTACAGTATAAATACGTTATAGTGCGATAATGCAGTGTTATATCACATGTTTGCAGTGTATTATAGTCTTGTACAGTTTTGCAGTGACCTGCTGTACAGTAGTGCAGCTTTGTGTGTGTTATGGTGTAGTGTTGTAGCATGGTGCAATGATGTATTGTAGTGTATTACCATGCTGTGTTGTGTTGCAAGTACCTGGGATGACATATTTTCATCTAAAGCATCCATTAAGTATGCATATTGATATTGCACTTCTTGGAGGAATCATTGGGGAATACAGAATTGTAACCTTTGCTTCAGCATTTCAACTCTGTTCAATCAATCAATAAAACTTTATTCGGATAACAAAGTATCCTTAAAAGTACAGATACATAAAAGAACATAAGAGTCACAAAACAATTAAAAAAGAAAAAAAGAAAGTAGCATCGTAAATTTGCAAAATACATACAGGTTCACAGATCAAACATAGTCAGTCTAGCTCGAACAGCTATACGCAAAAAAGTGCCAGTGCGAAGTATGAGTTCATCATTGTCCATAGTTAATATAATTAAATATGCAATTTCCAAGCTAATAGGCTTTAATTTTTTAAAATACGGATTTAAAAACCATTTACTGTATTTTATATAAAATTTACAAAAGAATAGAAAATGCAACGCAGATTGGCCACTCGATCCGTCGCACGGACAGAGCAAGGAATCAAGTTCTTTCTGGTGACCAAGGGGAAAACAAAGTGCAAATTTAATTGAACCTGCCCTCAAGCGGAATAATAAACCCCGCACCCAGTGGCTCATTGGAAGTGTCAGATAGTGGGGCATGAGCGAAGTTAAAAAATCAAAAGCCAGATATGTAGAAACAGTGATCTTAGGAGATTCCCTGTCCAGTCTTTCTTCATCATACAGTGTGTATAGAGCAATTCTTATTTCATTTTTATGTGGGAGATTATCAGCAGTGTTCTTAATAAAAACATTCCCATAGTTGATGCTACAAAAACTATTATACACTCCAGAAAGCCAGGGGATACTCATACATTTATCACAGTTCCGACAATCAGTAATAATATCTCTGGAAAGTGAAGTCGCCGGGTTCTTCCAAATAGAAAGCCAGAGCAGGGCAGGACGAGCACGAATGAAGTTTAACTCCTTGTGACAGACATATTGTGTAGTAGAGATAGGAACACAGAGCATCTCCCTGAGAAATCTGTTCTCTTCCAATTGAATAGGTCCACACTTGGTCACACCCCAAACCTCCGCGCCGTAAGTGGCAATGGGGGTACACTGGGCTTTATACAATTTTAAAATGGCAGATAAGGTACCAGTGTGTTTAGAACGGGGTAGGCTGAGGATTGAGTTGATGGCCTTTGAGAACCTACTCCTGGAGTGAGCAATATGCTCAGTCCAGGAGTTGCTCACAGCAAAGACCTCCCCTAAGTAGGGAAAACTATTAGTGGACCATAGTTTGTCTGCACCTACCAAGATACTACCTAACTGTCGTTTATTAGGGCCACAAGACATAATAAAAGATTTCTTGAAATTAGTTTTTAAGTCAAGGGATTCCATATAGTCAACAAATCTATGTAAAGCATTCGGGGTGCGGCCCATAAGCACTGCATCATCTGCATAAAGCAGAACGGGAAGGGAGTTGCCCAAGATTTTCGGCACGTCGTGAGTAAGAGGGGTGAGCGTTTTATGCAGACCATTAATATAAATAATAAAGAGGAGGGGAGCTAAAACGCAGCCCTTTCTGACCAAACTAACACAGGCTTCCAAATCTTTGTGCAGATAGGCCAGGAAGTGCACAAGGTGCTCATCTAATCCGTAGTTCAAGAGAGCTGTCCAGAGCTTTGATCTATTTACAAAATCGAACGCAGAGGACAGGTCAATGAAGGCGAGATAGACTGGCGATCTGCGTGCAATATTATATTTCCCCAAAATTTAATTTAAATTGAGACACTGCTCAATGGTTCCGACCCTATTACGGAAACCTAATTGGCAGCGTTCCAAGATACCATTATCCTCGGTCCAACTCAGGATCTTATTGTATAAGATCCTGCCAAGTGTTTTTAGCGTATTATCGATAAGGGAGATGGGCCTATAGCAGTTTGGTTGTGAACAGTCTCCCTTTTTAAAAATAGGGACGATAATGCTTGTTGACCAAGTACGAGGAAGGGGAGCAACAGTAAGGTTATTGAACACATTTAAAAGAAGTGGAGCCCAGACGTCTAAGTTTATTTTGATAATATCAATGGGTAGGCCGTCAGGGCCCGGTGCCTCACTCCCCATGCTCTGATTAATAGCATCCTCCACTTCAGGTAAAGTTATTTCAACCCTTGGTGGATGGCAAAAAGACAATGGGGTCGGCTCCGGGCAGGGCGCGGCATAGATGGCATTAAAATGATTCACCCATGCTTCACCTGTGATGGTACAACTGATCGGGGTCATGAGCTGTCCAGAGGAGCGTAAGTCTTTAACAGCCGACCAAAAGGTATTACCCTTCTTTAGGTCAGCGGCTCTGGCTAAAACAGCCCCACGACCTTCTAAGATCTCTGTTTTCCTTCTACTGCAGCAGCTTTATACCTGGATCTAGCTTCTCTTATTTTAATGGAACAGATTGGTTTAAAAGACAGTGCCCTTCGCACTTCCCTGTTTGCCTTGGAGCATTCGTCATTAAACCATCTGGGATCTTGTGCAATATCCCTGCAAGGTACAGATAATAACATTTTAGAGGCTGATCAAATCTTGACAAAATCACAGACGGCCTTGGGATGGGGGGCCGTGTCTAATAAGCATGAATTGAAGAGATATAAATTATCTCTGACTATGGCAGGAAACACTTCCCTAATGTTAATCCCCTGCCATCTGAGTCAAAGTTTGTCTATGAAGGGTGAGAGATTCCTAGCACCACACTCCTTATTAAAGATGGGCCGTGATTCCATACTCATGACAACCCTAATAGGGTTGTGATCCCCTTGGCTCATTGGGATAACAGCACCATCCAGTAGACAGTCCGCTATACGGGGTGAGGCAAAGAAATAATCAATAGTTGAGGAACACCCCCTGCCTCTAAAAGTTGGCACTAATTGGGCATTAGGAAGGAAATTAACAACGGTGTCCATGACATTTTGCAGGTTATGGGTATGTAAAAAGGAGGACAATTTAGTTCCCCTTTGACAAGAAGTGCTTTGCCCATTCCGCCTGTTGTGTGGGGCCACACTCGTCAGCATAGCATTAAAATTTCCACCCAGGAGAATACCACAAGTCTTATGAAAATCTGGCCTAGACTCTAAATTAGTAATAAAATTGAATAAATCAAGAAAATTCCTAGTAGGAGAAGTGTTAAAATCGTTGTTATAAAAATTAATCAAAAATAATGAAACTTTCCGTTTATATAAAAAAGCTTGGAAGTGCAAATTGTCAGTTGGTATGTTCTTAACACACCCTAAAGCAGAAATGTTAATCCAAGTTGATAGACCGCCAGAAGGGGGATCCAATCTTGGTTTAACAACTAGGGTGTTATGGCATTGGAACCCATTAAGGTGCAATTCTTGTGTGGCCCAGGTCTCCTGAAACATCACAATATCCTGCTGGTTTATCAGGCTGAGCCACTCCACATCTTCTAACCTGGATGATGACCAGCGACATTCCAGGTTAGGACTTTTAGGTAGGCATGGGCGGAAAATCCGTTCCGCTCGCGGATTTTGCGGATTTTCGGGAAATCCGCAATCCGCGAGATTTGCGAATTTCCTGCAAAATCCGCAAATCCGCGAGCAGCGGATTTTGCTCGCACTGCTCGCACTGTTCGCGTGAGTTCGCGCCCCGCGAATAAGTGCGAAATTGCAGAAATACGATCTAAGCAAAACTGAAAGTAACTACTTACCAGGTTCAAAAGTTCAGGCACATCATTAGTAGCCATTTCCTGTAGTGCTTCCTGAGGGGCCCCTCCAGAGTTCAGTTGCCAGTTGCAACTATTATGTGACCCTGCTCTGAACCTCAGAATAGTTACACATATGCCACAAAGGTCCTGAATTACAGCTAAGGGAGACAAGCAGGAGCCAGGCTGGAAGTTAAAATCCATTAATCAGCCCCTAATTCATTATTGTCAGTTGGGGCAGGGCAGGTGTTGTAACTAATTTTGCAACAATGAAAGCACTTAGCAAGTGCAAAAGATCACTAATCAGGGCGCACTAAGGAAGCAGGTGCCAGCTAAAAAAATATTCTGTGACACATTAATCAGCCCCAAATTAATTCAGGTCACTTGAGGCAGGGAAGGTGTGCTTTGCTTTGCCGAAAATAATGTACACTGGACAACCAGAGGGTGTGGTGATGAAACAGAGGGTGGCATGGGTGGGCCAGAGGGTGGCATGAGTAGTCAGAGAGTGGCAGTGGTGACAGAGAGTGGCAGTGATGAAGAAGAGTGTCCCAAACAGGTTGGACACGTAGAAACAACAAGTTCGCAAAACTTGCGACCCGACAGGTAAGTTCGCAAATTGCGAAATTGTAAAAACCCTCGCGAAATGGCAGAAACACGGGCGAACACAAAAAAAAAAAAAAATCCGCAAATTCGCGGGAATTCGCGGATTTTGCGGATTGCGAGTTTGCAAATCCGCAAATTCGCGGATTGCCAATCCGCAAAATCCGCTCATTCCTACTTTTAGGTTGTTAGCTCCCGCTATTCTAGTCAGTCTGGGTGGGTTATTAAAGTTCGACAAAAGAGATAAGGCACAGGAGACATTGGCATGCTCTAGATGGTAAGTTTGTAAAGGTGGTTATCAGTCAGGAATATCCAGATCTGACAGAGCAGAAAAGCGATTAACCAAATGTAGGTCTGCAGGTGTGTTAGAATGCGGGCGGTTGGGGGGTTTGTAGAAGTAGCCCAAAGGAAGGGCGCAAATGTCAGTACAAGCACTGAAAATGTGCTCCCGTGAGGAAAGGATATTACGCACCGATTGGGGCTTACTAAAAGTTAATAAAAATACAGTCCCCCATGATTTTTTGTGGGATAAACCAACCCACCCCACTCTACGCACCATCAGTATTTCATGCAAGTTAGCGGGATTTAAACCTTTATTTTTCTTAAGCCAGTCCACACACTTGTTCCGTAGGTTGACCCATGACTCCCTCCCATTAGATGACAAACTAGGAACGCCTGCCAGAACCAAGACATAGGGGCAGGAAGCCGGGGAAGATTCAAGACATCAGTATTAGGCTGTTAACAGATGGGCAACACTCTAGTATTAACCAATTTGTTCTTAAGCGTTAGAAGATATACAAGAAGGGCGCTGTTTATTACAATCCTCCAACCCAGGGCCAGTAGCAGCAATGGGTTTTAAAGTGGTGCCATCTTGACCATTAGTACATGAATTACTGACACTAGCTGCCATGGTCACCAAGGTATGATCGATAATCGGAGGAGGAGCACAGTCTCTGAAATTATTTATACCAGGCTCTGGTGTAATCAACCGTTCTAAGTCATCCAATCTTTTTTGTAGTATACCAATGTTCTTTTCAAAAAGAGCTTTAATATAACTCATCATGGTTCTCAAGCTAGAGTCCAAAACATCAATAATGTTACCTGTTCTTAGTGGGGGTGGTGCGTCATCAGTCTGAATACCAATAGAAGAGGTGGTCAGTATGGATGCAGAAGGAACGATGCTTCTTATATTTTTAGGAGGAATTTTGGGTTTCCTTAAAACAGGTGGAATGAATCGTTTCCGTTTTGCTGCAGGCTCCTGTAGATTGGTAGAGGCCATGGTTTTGGGGGCGCGTGCCCGGGCAACGAAATTTGAGCCATTAGGTGGAACAATAGGTGGAGTCTCCGTAATCAATAATGTTGGCGAGGGTGATGCCTCAGACAGTGGCTGTAAATTTGGCGATAAAGAAAGACGAGGATAAAGGGTATCGCCCTGATTTAACGTCCAAGGATGCTGGTTAGAGCATCCAAGGACAAACGCCGTACAGTAAGCTCAATTTCGTGTGGTAAATAGTTGTCAGCCCTGACAAGAAAATCATCCAGAGTTCCTGCAGCTCCCTTGCGTTTAGTCATTGTCAAAAACTTCTTGGCCCCTACAAATTAACAAGAGTTACTAATAGGTATATATGCAATCGGGGTATTTGTGCTACAATATTAATAATCAGTACCTTCTGGCCGATGTGGCCCAAGTAGCAGATGTCAAGGGATGGGCCCAGCCCGGCCTCCTCCGGACTGTGACGGCCTTGGACGGTCCCGCCCTTGTCCCGGGCTTCTCCCGGGATGCTCCCGCACGCTCCATGCAGCGGGTGCCCAGGCTACTAACATGTCGAGGGAGGGATCCAGTGGGCAGAGTCACAACGCGGGACCAGGTGGTGTTGATGAAGCAGGGACTCCTGGTAGAGTGAGTCCCTGCAGGCATTCTCTGCGTAATCTCCTTCAGTTGAGGAGCCGCCCCAGGTCGCAGGCGCCAGCAAATGCCCAGGGAAGTGTATATTCTCGTCCAGAAACCGCGATGCGGCAAGCAGTGGCGGTAATTAGCGGTAAGATCTCCCCAAAGCGGCAGCCAGACAAGGACAGTCAGTACTCCTCTCACAGCAACTACGGCACCCCTTTGTTAGTTTAGAGATTGTGGGAGACAATGCTGGACACTATTACCTTACTGTTACATGTCATGGCAAAGTCACTGGAGTGAAGAAAGAACAGTTACAATGATAGTTTACTGTAAAAATACTTCAGTTCTTAGGTGTGCAACCTAGAACCATTAAGACTGGATCATGCCAGGTATTCCAGATCTTCCTATAAAACAAATATACATAACACATTCGAAAAGAAGATCATTCCAACACTGTGGTCAATCCAGGAATCTATCCTGAAACTTGCCTTGCGAGACCTTTTTGAAACCCCCTGATCATGATTAAAACTAATATGTGAATGGAAATGTCTCATCTTTAGCTATTTTAGACCTAACAATGTTATGTTGAGTGTCATATAAAGGAGAAATGTCTGAAAGAGCAAACATTCATACCTTGTTCCTACTCTGGGTATGGACAGTTGAAAAAAATAAAGAAATATGGCACCAGGAAAAGGTTAATGATTACCAATGCAAAAACAATGAGGGACCTATTCACAAAAGTAAATTTACACACATGTGTACATTTACTCTTAGACTTTGCAGTAACTTTACTGCTTTTGCCACGGCACCATTTCCCTAAGCGTATATACATATACAACCATTCTCCTTAGTAGCAAAGATTGGCCAGAGACACTACCATTGCTTGAAATCTGCAGAGGTTGTTTACTACAAGTGATGACTCCACACACTACATATATATTGAAATTGAGGGAGATCAAAATTAAGGGGCTCATTACGATGGCGTATAGTTGCGGTGCTGGGACTACCCGCCGGTATGGCGGCGGTCCCACTGAGTGAATTAGGAGGTGCCCGCCACTATGGCAGGCACATTCAGGGCCCTGATCATTGTGGACACACAATGCCAAAATGCCACGTAGCGCATTTCCATACACAACGTGGCAGGCACCACGCAGTGCGTGCCACCTTGTGAATGAAAATGTAAGGGGTGCCATGGGTACCCCCAGTGCACAAATATCCTCCCCCCATACAGAGGGGGCCCGCAAGGGGTCCCCAAACCCATCCTCCGCCAGCCTTTCCATGGTAGAGACTGTCTGGCGCTAGCATTGTCATCTGGTGGGCTGTGGCGGCTAGGCACTGCCGCCATTTTACCCATGCTGACCGCTCCGCCAGGCAATCGTGACGATTGTCTGTGGTGAAAGGGTGAAGGGCGGTCTTTGTTACCGCCGCGGTAACAAGGCTGATTCCACCTGCCATTCTAATGTGGCTGGGGAAATGGGAGTCAGGTGGCGGGAGGACCGCCACCGCCGGCCCAGCGGTGGTGGTCCTTCCGCTATCATAATGAACCCCTAAGTGCCAATTTTGTTAATTGATGCTGCTGTTGT
Source organism: Lissotriton vulgaris (assembly GCF_964263255.1). Lineage (NCBI taxonomy): Eukaryota > Metazoa > Chordata > Amphibia > Caudata > Salamandridae > Lissotriton > Lissotriton vulgaris. The sequence continues at coordinate 1,362,454,691 of NC_141685.1, read as the reverse complement.
ACATTCTCTTGGTACATGCCATGGTTTGTAAGTACCGGAAATAAACAAACTGTAGGATCTAAATACGCAGCCTATACAATGCTAGACATTTGGAGCAGCCTCTTTAGGAAGTTTATACAAAAGAGGTTTCACACATGATAAGCATGCATGTTTTATATAGGTTGCACAGCAGTGTAGGGAATGGAATGTCCATTTCACGATGACTAGCATCATTGAGGGATTACAGGCATCCTTGAAGTACATTTTCGACATTTATTTATTTATTTAATATAACATTCGTGCTTTAGAAATTGGGTAAATAGATACATAGATTAGGAGACAAGTATTTATTTAAATCATGATAGTTGATTCTGTAAACTGTACGCGCAATCATGTTTTTATTGTGAAGTTTATGGTAAATGGCAAATCTATTCCGATTTATTAAGAAACATTAACATTAACTTTAAATATTAATCATGTGCAACACAAAAGATTATGTATTCTATGTCTGCATGTGACTACAAAATGGCTGCCTCGTTTTTAATCTTTTGAGATTGATTTGAACAGTTCTCTGTTTATGTATATGCTTTAAGATTCTGCCAATCATAATGCATTGTTTTTAGATTGAACATATTTTGTCACTATGGGTAGCTGACATTGACAAAGGCCAGGGAGCCGAAAAGTGTTGCCAGCTGTAGTTTGCACGTACAATTGAAAATGAAATATCAAGAAACAAGAAGCCTTGAGTGTCCAGCGTCTTTCTGAGGGAAAACAACATATATATACTATATATATATATATATATATATACAGGAAAATGGCACATTTTGATTCTGAGCAGCCCCTGAAAATTTGGGGGGGTTTCGTCAAGGGGGGGCCGAGAAAAAAGGGGGGTCCCAAAACGCGTTTTTCCCATTCATTTTTCCATAGGGCGGTTGGAATCACTTTTAGCTCGAACGGCTGAATGAATTTACACGAAACTTGGCAAAATTGTAGATATGGTTTGCCCGTCGTGCCTTTGCTATGTCTCAATATATGTGCTCCAGTGGATTTTGAGAAATTAGCGTTTCAAAAAACAGATATATCTGTAACAGCCCTCCGGTTAGCGCTCCGGTTCGCGTACCTGACGCGTAACGGAACTTCGCTAGGAGAAGCGGATTGGCTCCCCGGTGACTGTGAACATTCTAAACAGTCCGGAGCGGCCGCCATCTTGTGTCTCGGTAGGATCGAGACACAAGATGTGGCAAAAACAAAGGGGGAAATGAGCATAAGGGGGCAGAGTACATCCTCCCTGACCCCCTAGGTTTGATGAGGGGGCTTTAAAAGGGCCCCGCGGGGGAAAAAAAAAAATGTTATTATCGTTTTTGCGCGGGGGAGCGCTCGGTACGCGCACCGGGAAGCGGTCCGGGAAGCGTAATATTCGGAAAATAGGATAAAAGAATGTTCAAATATTGTATGTTTATTGATTGTCCTTTTTGTTTTATTTTTTTTAAATTATTTTTATTTAAGTACCAACATTTAGGTACCAATGCAGAGTCTAAAAATAAAAATACACCGTTTTCTTTGTAGATATCTTGCATGTTGTTTCAGAAGTTATTGTGGTATATGGAATTCATAGCGTAGTCTGTCAGGAAAGCAGAAACACCATGGAGGCAGGAGATGATAAAGAGATGTTAAATACACATTGGAGATAATATAGTGGAAGAAAGGAAGTAACTATGAGCAAACTTACTATGTAACACAAAAAAGTTGCACAGTATATTTAAAATCTAATTTTACATTATAATCAATTTGCTACTAGTTTAAAAAATACATATAAAAATGAACAATTTTTGAATTAATAAATATAAATTTATTTTTCTGATTCGTTTTCAAAATTAAAAAGGACTTTTAATAATTCATTGTCAGAAATTTTCTCATTTTCAATTAGGTAATCTACTGATTCTACACATTGCAGAAGTTCAAAGTCCCGTGTTTCATCAAAGAATTCAGAGTCAATTTCTGTATCTTTGTTGCTTTCTGCAACAATTTCGAAGTTATTTTTTTTCTCTCCTTCCATTTTTGTGCTGTAAAATGAATTTTAAAAAAATATATCAGTACAGATAGGGCACTGTTGGGTTTAAGTACAGACAGGTAGTTTGGTTTTTTAAACAGTGATTTTATCTTTGGGCAGTGCATGGTATCAGACTGGAAGTAGAAATATAAAAAAATGTATGTGATAAAGCCTAAGTCAATTCTTAATTATACAAGACAAGCCTAACTCCATCCATAACTAAAACAGAGAAGTCTATCTTATTCTATAAGTATTACAGAGGGATAGTATATAACTATCAGAAAATGTTTTCCTAATTAACTTAAAGTGCAGAACATACTTCAGTTTTTAAAATAACATCTTACCTTTCCAAAAGAAGTTTAAGTTCTCAGTTGAAATGCACTTGATATGTACTTCAGGAAGTAGTAGTCAAAATGGCTGTGTTTCTCTCTCTTTCTTTATATATATTCAGGTACATAACCAATCAAATGTCATGAAATAATAGAAGATATTGAAAGTAGTATTTTGATTGGCTGTCAATTCTAACACTTTATAAGTGTTTTTGTTAGGTAATTTACCTCAGGATATTTAGTCAGGCTTACAGTATAATGTTCTCAATGGAATTCCATCAAATTTGGGTAAATGGTAGGGACTGCTATGTAGTAGGGCCTATTCTATATTTGATGAAAGTGTCTGTAGTGGTTTTTCTGTAAATTACTTTCCCACCTTTTTTTATCGAGCGCTTACCGGTGCGCTCCCCGGTACGCGAACCGGCAGCGTTACGGGAGTCCTCCATTTTGTGTATCGGTAGAATTGAGACATAAGATGGAGGACAAACAATGTTCGGAATGGGTAGAAGGGGGCACGGTAGACACTTTGTGACCGTCTAGGTTTTCTGAGGGGGGATTAGGACGCTGATATATGCAAAAATAAAAAAATAAAAATTTTGAAAATTTCGCGGGGGAGCGCCCGGTACGCGCACCGGTAAGCGAACCGGGGAGCGTACTTTGGTGAAAAAAAAAAAAGTTTGAAAAATATAAACGTTTTGAATGATCAGAGGTAGGGTAGCTATGAATAGAGCTATTGGGTTCTGTGGCTAATTTAGGTACCTACAAGTAGGTTCCAATGCACACTTTTAAATAAAGGACGAATATTCTATTCCCTTTATCGGAGAAGTGCACACCATCTCTTCTGTAGATGTCTTGAATGTTGTAACGCAAGTTATTGTTGTATATTAAACCCATTCCATAGTCTCTCATGTAAGCAGAAACAGATTTATTCACATGTTTCCGTGCTTTCTCAAATTGGGGAAAAAATTGGTTGGACCACTTACATTTCTGTCTTTGACATATATTGGAATATACCAAGGCAGTTTGGGGAAAAAGTGTCATCAATTGAAGAAAGGTGTTCTTTAAAACCATTTCCAGACCAACCCCAGTCATAGTGCCCAAATCATTTCCACCACAGTGCACTATTAAGAGGTCAGGGTTTGGCAGATGCATAATTTTTTTTAATTAAAAACATATAAAATATATTTTTGCATTAAAATAAGAATACATTTTACAGCTTTTGATATTTACTATTAAAAAACTATTGAAATTCACTGAAAAAACCATAGGTTATAGACCATATATAGTTAGGAATTAGCATTTACAAAACCTTAAAAATTCACTGAAAAAACCATAGGTTATAGACCATATATAGTTAGGGATTAGCATTTACAAAACCTTATTTTACTCGCATATATAGTTAGTTCCACTAACTATATATCGCGCACCCGCAATCCACTGCTAATGATGTCACATATTACATCATTCATGACATGGTCAGTGACATCACTGATGACATCACTGATGACATCTCAAATGACATCACTGATGACATCACTGATGACATCTCATTTGACATTACTGATTACATCACTGATGATATCATTCATGTGATAATACGTTGAACCTCTTCAGACTCTAATATAACCTTACATACACACAGTGTAAACAGACACTCACAGACTGTCACTCATCCATGGAGTTACTCACACACCTAGTCAGTCATGCAAAGAATCAATCACACCTCCATTTCCTCAACTATACAGTTATACACACCTTACTTATTCAAACATATACTAACACATATTTACTCTTTTATACAATCCTTGATTGAAGTTCACAATGATCCATACAGCCACTCACACATTCACTGGCTCTTATGCACAGTTATTTATATATGTCAACTCTCACATGTACTGTGTTTTACATATGTACTTACTTTGACATGTAGCACTGAGATATCCATTCACTCACCAATACACTCATGCACACAGTCAACTGCCCATATAGCTGTTTCCACATGCACTTTTGAACTCATACATCTAGTGAATCAACTGCTCACACATCTATGCACAGAGTCATACCCCTCCCAGCCACCCACACACATACTCAGTCTCCCATACAAATACTTGGACAACCAATCAATAACCCATATAGTTACTCATATAGCTACTGATTAACACATGCAGCAGTTTACAGAACAACAGACATAATGATGCACAAATTAAGACAGTTTAGTCACTAACCCATGCACTCAGTGAGACACATTTAATCACTCACTCATACAGTCAGTCATGCACCTACTAAATCCTTCATCCAGACACTTATACATCCACTCATTCTTCAATATGTAAGACATATTTTAACTTTACAGAAACATACAGTCACTGATGTTGTCATCAGTGATGTCATTTGAGATGTCATCAGTGATGTCATCAGTGATATCACTGACCATGTCATGAATGATGTAATATGTGACATCATTAGCAGTGGATTGCGGGTGCGCGATATATAGTTAGTGGAACTAACTATATACGCGAATTTCAATGGTTTTGTGCGAGTAAAATAAGGTTTTGTAAATGCTAATCCCTAACTATATATGGTCTATAACCTATGGTTTTTTTCAGTGAATATATATATATATATATATATATATATATATATATATATATATATATATATATATATATACACTTTCAGAGTATTTGCCTGCTTTTCCGCCCAGAGGCCCAGTAGGATTCTAATGTACTTTCATACAGGGCTGAACTACAGTGCCCACTGTGGTAGTACTGCGCTATTCATCATAAAGAGTCTACAGGTACCAGCTTGCCATCAGAGAAACACACAACTGTGAAATAATTAGCGCATGTGCTCAAGTATCGTAGCAGCAGCTTCTACTGTTGTTCTTCACTGGCCTCAAAACACGTTAGGAAGATGTCGTAATTAAAACTTTGGACGGAGCCAGCATGGTGTGAGTTTTTTATGTCCCCCACAATGGTGAGATCCTACAGCAGGCGGCGGCGCAGGTAACACATCAGGCCGACGAGGAGGCCCCAGCCACCAAGGCATTCATGATGGAGCTCTTTGCTGCTATCAAGGAGGACATTCTGAAGGTACGCTCCCAGCTCTCCTCGGACATGCGGGAGATGCGCTGCGATGTTGACTCTATTGGGGAGCGGGTGGCCACTCTGGATGAGCATGATGTGGGCACCACAGACGAATTGCACCACCTCCAACAAGACATCATTCGCCTGACAGAGCAAAATCTGGATTTACAAGCGCATGCGGAGGTCTTGGAAAACCGCTCGAGGAGGAACAACATCAGGTTTAGAGCGGTGCCCTGGAAGGGTGAGGGGGGAAAGCCTCCGAGACTACGTCTTGGCTCTGTTCCGCCAGGTCCTGGGCAAGGGGGACGGCTTCGAGCTCAAACTGGACAGAGTGCACAGGGTTGGCCTGCCAAGAGGGGCACAGGCCCCGGCACCGGACATACTGGTTTGCGTCCATGACTTCCAGATTAAGGAAAAAATCCTGCGCAAAGCAAGGGACCCTGCGGGCATCCAATTCCGTGGGCACCTTCCTGCCCTCTTTCAGGATTTGGTGACCTCCACCCTCATCAAACGCCGCAGTTTCAGGCCTATCACCTCCTTTCTACGAGAGCAGGGCATCCCTTACTGTTGGGGCCACCCGTTTCGCATCATCTTCAAATACAAAGGGAAGCTCCTGCAGCTACGCTCTCTGGAGGCAGCATTTGAGGCATTGGGCCTGGCTCGTCCGGATCCAGCAGCAGCCACTGACAACTCCCCGCGCCGACGACGCAGGCGGTCTAGCGAATGGCAAACAGTGGGGAGACCACTACCGACAGGGAAGCCTGACCCTTCTGCAAGCCTCTTGGAAAGGGAGGCGGCCGTCTCCTCTGTGGCGCTGGTGACTGAAAATGACCCGGCACCTTGACACTGATATGAAGACCAGGTCTGTTCTGCAGGGTGGTGTCGGGAGGGTTTGCAGTCTTGAGCTCTAGATCTTCGCTCATGACGGATTCCTGCACTACGACCCGGAGACCAACTGTCGGGTACCATGCCCGCCTTCCTTTGGGTCTTGTTTCATATTGGTTTCTATATTCTGTTTTGCTTTTGAGGGGTTTGGGGAGAGTGGGTGGGGGGGTTAGGGTGGGACGTGGTGGTAGCAGGGTATTGTTCACTGAGGGTACAGAACTACTGATGGCATCCTACATACGAAACGGGCCGCAGGGGGTAAGACAGGAGGGCCGGGGGTCTGCGTACTGGGAAATGGCTTGATCCGGGTTGGATGGTCCTATGCCGTTACCGCCAAGGGGAAAGAGATACGCAGTGGAGAAACTATGCTTTCATGGGCTCAATATGGAGGTAAGGGGTGGATGGCCCCCACAGAGAAGTCCCGATGGTTCCATAGACGATGCCGATAACACTGGGGACGTGGAATGTAAAGGGGTTTAACTCACCCCAAAAACGCCAAAAGGTCTGGAAATATATTATTCACCACCAGTTGGATATCGTGGGCCTACAGGAGACACACCTAACTAAATTAGATGACTCCCGCCTTAAGCATAAACAGTTCCCACTTATTTATAGGTCCTCAGTCTCCACGAAACAGAGAGGGGTGGCCCTTATGTTCCGCTCAGCCCTGCACTTTTAGCCCATGGGGGTCCAAGGTGACAAAGAGGGGCGCTGGATCATGGTGAAGGGGCTTCTGCGGGGTAGACCATGCACTTTTGTTGTATTGTACGCTCCAAACACAGGCCAGAATGGGTTCCTTCAGACTCTACTGGGGAAAGTGGTAGACTTTGCTGAAGGGCCGCTGTTCATTATGGGGGACTTTAACTTGGTATGGCAGAAAGACCTGGATAGTACTCACTCGCAGAGGTCTGACATGGGCTCCTTTTCCCCTGAGACACAACAGCAGGTCAGGGATATGGGGCTTTTCAATGCGTGGCGCTCCCTACATCCCCAATCCAGAGACTACACCTTTTTCTCACATGTTCATCGCTCTTACTCCGGACTAGATCACTTCTTCCTGAGTCAGTCCCTCCGAGGCGATCTACACAAAGCCAAGATTTTCCCATTGTCTGTGTCCGATCATAGTTTGCATGCAATAGGCCTACACTGGGGTGTGAAGAGTGGGACAAGCCCTAGATGGTACTTTCCGGCATCCCTGGTTCAGGACAAAACCTCCTGTACTGCGCTGAGGGGAGCTATACAGGAGTTTTTCACACTTAACGACACGGGGGACACTTCCATCTTTACCACCTGGGACGCGTTTAAAGCATGCATACGGGGACAGTGCCTGGGCCTGAATGCTTCCCTAAATAAACAGCGGGGTCGAGAATGGGAACAATTAGAGGAGGAACTCTCCACCCTAGAACAAGCTCATAAGGCTAACCCCTCCAGACGCGCAGTGCGACAACTCACAGCAGTCAGAGGGAAACTCAGAGCACACTACAATAATAGGGCAGAAGACACGCTGCTCAAACTGAGGCGTCTCTCCTACTCCCAAGGCAACAAAGTGGGGAGGCATCTCGCCAGGCAGCTCAGAGACAAAAGGGACAGAGAATATATAAAGGGGGGATTCTGGACAATCAGGGGGAACTGACACACATGGACGAGTTAAAAGCCGAGCTTTTTGGTACCTTCTATAAATACCTCTACTCGGGGGAGACCCATGATACCGCCCAGCAAACGGAGTACTTACGAATGCTACCGCTACCCCAGGTGTCGGCGGAATGGAATGAGACGCTTTCTGCACCCTTTACCAGAGATGACGTGTTAGCGGCCATTAAGGGTCTGAAATCCCACAAGGCCTCGGTGGCAGATGGATACACAGCCATCTTCTATAAGACCTTCGCCTCTGAACTTAGTCCATTCTTGGTCAGATTTATTTATTTATTTATTTTGAAGTTTGTAAAGCGCGCAGCTACCTCCGACGGAGGTGTCCCGGCGCTGAAGACAATATCTTGTGAGGTTCAGAGGGGTTCAGGAGGAAAAGAGTGGGCTAGATCAGAGAGAAGAGCCAGGTCTTAAGTTTGTTCCGAAACAGAGGCTCAGAAGTCAGTAATCTCAGTTCTGTTGGGAGGTGATTCCACAGTCTGGAGGTGGCTACTGCAAAGGCCCTTCCTCCCGTTCGCGCTAGACGAAAACGGGGGCAGATCATAAGGCGGAGATGATTAGATCTGAGATTTCGGGATGCCTGTGAGATCTTCAGCTTGTGTCTCAGGTAGGCGGGGCCTCGGCCATTAAGAGCTCTAAAAGTAAGGGTAAGGGATTTAAACTGAATACGTAGTCTCACTGGGAGCCAATGGAGTTTGATCAGATGGGGTGAGATGGAATGACGGTATGGGATATTACAGATCAGCCTGGCCGCTGAGTTCTGTACTGTCTGTAATCGATTGATGAGATACGCCGGGGCTCCAACGTACAGGCTATTTGCGTAGTCCAGATTAGAAGTTATGAGGGTGTGGACTACTGTCTTGCGTGAGTCTAATGGCAGGAAAGGGATGATTTTTTTAATCATGCGGAGCTTTCCAAAACAAGATACTGTGACTTTGTTAATTTGGGTCTTGCAGGGGAGGACAGTGTCAAATTGGAAGCCCAGATTGCGAGCAGCTTGGACAGGTACAGGGGGAGGATCTAATTCAGCCGGCTACCAGAGGCTGGAAGAGATGGGGGATTTCTGGTTAAAAAATAAGACTTCTGTCTTATCTGTATTCAGTTTTAAATTGTTAGAGGACATCCAGGTTGCGATGTTCACCATGCAGGGGCGAAAATTTTGCAACAAGCTTTCAGAATGATCTTTGAAGGAGAACACCAGCTGAGTGTCGTCAGCATAGAAGATCACTCTGACGCCCCATGATTCCACCACTTTTGCCAAAAGCTTCAGGTATACATTGAACAGGAGCGGGCTAAGGGCAGATCCCTGTGGAACCCCCCATGTCAACGGTTTCTTGGTGGAAAAGAAGGAGCCCAGCATCACTTGTTGGAATCTATCCGAGAGGAATGATTTGACCCAGGCGAGAGGGGTCCCACCAACTCCCACCTCTTGCAAGCGTGTGAGTAGTGTTTCATGGGAGATGGTGTCGAATGTTGTGGATAGGTCGAGAAGGACCAGCATGGCATCCTCTCCCCTATCCGTGCACTTACGAATCGACTTGTACACTTCTAGTAGTGCTGATTCGGTACTAAAGTCCGGCCTGAATCCTGACTGAGAGTCGTGGAACAGCGAATTTGACTCAAGATAGTTGGACAGCTGTTCTTGTACCGCCTTCTCGAGCACTTTGGCTGGCTTGGGTAGGAGTGAGATCGGTCGGTAGTTTCTCAAACATGTAGGATTGACACCGGCTTTTTTTTTAATGGGGATTAGTAACGCGTGTTTCCATATGGAACGGACAACACCTGAATATAAGGAGGAGTTCCAGATTTCAAGCAGGGGGTTAATAACTAGTGGGGCAATCTCATTCAGAATCAGAGCCGGGGCTGGATCCAATGGTGAGCCTGATGTGCATTTTAGAAATAGATTCAGGGCATACTCCTTGGTGAGTGGTTTAAAAGTTGTAAATGCTTTAGTGCAGGTGGTGTCAGAATCTAAGGTGATTTCTGTACGATTCTGAAGGATTGTTGCCGTGATATTGGCAATTTTTTCCGCAAAAAAGTCAGATAGGCCTTCGCTAAGTGCTTGGGAGGGGATGACGGGAGCGGACAGAGCCGTGGGATTGGTGAACTCTTTAACGATGGTAAAGAGGGCCTTAGTGGAGTTTTTTGCGTTGACAATAGTTTCTGCAAAGTATACACTCATGGTATTACGTTTGAGTTTATGAAACTCTTTAAGGGCCTGTCTGTAAAGAGATTTGGTTGCAGGATCATAGGTCCGACGCCATAGGCGCTCCAGTTTTTTACATTTGCTTCTGTTTTCCCTTAATTCCAGGGTAAACCAGGGAGCTGAAGGTTTAGATCTGAGGGAGGTAAGGGTCTGTAGGGGCGCGACTTTCTCAATGGCGTTCATGAGATCTTTATTAAATGTAAGAACCGCTCCATTGAGATCGTCAGGGAGTGAGTCTGAGCTATTATTGTACGATTGCTCTAGGGCAGTACATGAGATCTTGTGCCATTTTCTGCCTTGTGCTCTGATGGCAGATTCCTTCTTAGGAGATTGGGGTAAGGACACCTCGAACGGAATCAGGGAATAGTCAGACCATGGCAGAGGTGTGGAAGGAAGAATTTTAAGCTTCGTACAATTAGAAAAGATTAGATCAAGGGTGTGTCCCGCAACATGTGTGGGGCCTCAACCCCTTGTGTCAGATTCATACTTTGCATGGAGTCGAGGAGATATGTGGCGCGGCTGCAGCCACTTACCTCTACGTGATGGTTAAAGTCTCCCAATACCGTGAAATGAGGGTGCTTAAGAGACAGATCTGCGGTGACTGCTTATAGTTCAGAAATGGCAGACTGTGGGGTGTTAGGGGGGCTGTAAACCAGGATCCCTGACAAGATGGCTGTAGTAGTGTCCGATATGGAGAAATATAGTGCCTCTATGGGCCCTATATTTGTGATTTTTCTCGACGTGATCGTCAGGTGAGTCTGTAAGATTACCGCGATTCCACCTCCCGTCTTGGGGCCTTCGCGGCTTATACCTGTAAGGCGGTATCTTGGGGGCAAGGCAAGGGAAATGTCTGGGTTGGAGGAGTCTTTAATCCATGTCTCAGTCAGGAACAGTAGGTCCCAGGACATGGAAGACAGCAGCAACCAAATGTCACTAGCGTGGCATGGTAAAGAGCGACAATTTACCAATCCCATAGAATATGTTTTTATGGGTGTGGGATGACTAACTAATTAGTCATGGGGACATTTTGTGTAAGGGGAGAACGAAAAAGGGCAGCTATGATATTTAAACAGGAGGGGGCTAGTCAGAGAGAGGTTGCATGGTGTTGAGGGAGTGCAAGTTGACTTTCCAAGATCAATAAGCTGTGATCTAGTCCAGACCTGCCTCTGTGCGGGGTGGGAACCGGCAGCATGGCTGGCCCTTGGCCCGGAGCTGGCGCGGACGGGCGCATTATTTAACAACCTGGCAAGCGAGGGGGAGACGTCGGGCACAATGGCGGAAGCTCTGATATCCGTCATACCCAAACCCGGGAAGGACCCCAAGAAGTGCGCCTCTTATAGGCCAATAGCCCTCCTGAATCTGGATGCAAAACTCTATTCCTCTATCATCGCCCGACGGCTCAATGACCTGATGCCGGCTCTCATACACCCAGACCAGTCAGGGTTCATCAAGGGTCACCAGACCCAAGACAATATGAGGCGGGTACTACATTTGATCGAAAAAGCCAACAAGTTTAAAATCCCAGCGTTCCTGGTGGGGCTCGACGCTGAAAAAGCGTTTGACCGGGTAGACTGGGGATTCCTCTTCCAGACGCTGGCCGCCTTCGGCTTCTCCTCAAGGTTTCTGATGATGATTCGGGTGAACTACCTCTCCCCTAGATCCAGAGTGGTAGTAAATGGGCACCCGTCCTCCTTCTTTGAGCACTCCTGGGGGACTAGACAGGGTTGCCCCCTTTCTCCCCTGCTCTTCGCCCTCAGTATAGAGCCCCTAGCGATGGCAGTGAGAGACAATCCCAATATTCAAGGCCTACCCTTCACTGGGGAAGCACACAAACTCACGCTCTTTGCAGACAACGTCCTCCTCTCCCTCTCGGGCCCGGGCCGTTCTCTCCCCCACGTGCAGACGGAACTGGAGCGCTTCGAGGCGGTTGCCGGATTCAAGGTTAACTATGACAAATCATGCGTGTTGAACCTCACACTACCCCACTCTGAAGTCCTCCGTCTGCAGTCATCAACACGTCTCTCATGGGCCAACTCCTCCATTGTATACCTGGGGATCCACTTGACCCCCACACTGGGGAAACTCTACTCAGCCAACTTTCCCCCGCTTCTCGCCCAGATACAGACCGACCTGAACCGCTGGAAGCCCATGTTCATATCATGGTTGGGGAGGGTCCACGCGATTAAAATGTCTCTTCTTCCCCAACTACTTTATTTATTCCAGGCTCTTTCTATTGACCTTGACAGGGAGTTCTTTCGGCGAGTAAAATCCATGATGCTACGGTTTATCTGGCAGGGGGGTCGTGTGCGCTTTTCCTTCACCATCCTGCGCAGACCAAGGAAAGAGGGAGGTGTGGAACTACCTGACATTCACCTGTACTATAAAGCTGCGCAACTCCAAGTGCTAGTAGAATGGTCGCAAAAGGAATCAGAAAAACACTGGCTCCATATGGATCAAAGCATAGCGGGAAGGACGATCTGGGATCTAGTGTGGTTAGCCAAGAGCGACAGACCTAAAAATGTGTACCTCAGTACGCCCACTAGCACTACGTTGAAGGTCTGGGACTCGGTTTCCAGGGACGAAAGGTAGACAACATTCACCTCCCCCTTCACTCCCTTGCACTTTAATCCTGATTTCCAACCAGCAATGACGGAGGGCCCCTTTGATACTTGGAGGGAAGGGGGCTGTTTAGCTCTAACACATCATTTCCATAACTGGGACCCACTCACCTTCGACAACTGTAAGAGGGACTATGGAGTTCAGGAGACCGAACGCTACCACCACATACAGCTACTACATTGGGCACTATCTCCTTAGGTGAGAGAAGCAGCTACACATCCCCTCACCAAGTTTGACGCCTTTATGACCAAATCCTCTTCCATGAAGGGCGCTATCACCTTTATTTATGGGTTCCTTCTTTCCACCGCCATTTCCCCTCGGCCTCACTACATATCCATGTGGGAGGGGGTGCTCCAACGGGATATTCCTGACACGGAATGGACACACTTATGGTCGGATATAGCAAAGTTTAACCACTCTGTGGAACTAAGGGAGGCACATATGAAAACCATGATGGACTGGTACTTGTACCCGGCCAACCTGCGACAGATATTCCCCGACACTTCAGATAGATGCTGGAGGGGGTGTGGAATTTTGGGAGACTTCCAGCACATATGGTGGGATTGCCCTATCATACGACCATTTTGGGAGGAAATTCTGCCCCACATTAAGGAGATGCTGGGGTACCCCATTCCTACCTCGATAGCCACTACCCTCCTGGGTCTCTGTGATCCTAGTCTCGACCATCAAACTAGGGCGGACAAGAGGATCATGTGGCTCAGCATCGGGGCTGCCAAACTCACCCTCATTGCTGCATGGAAACAGAGGGAAGCACCGGCCATCTCTCTTTGGCACTCGCGCCTTTGGAGGCTATTAAGTATGGAAAGAATGGCCGACATATTCCTAGACGACTTTAAGAATTTTGAATTCCGCTGGGGCCCCTTGGTTGCTTTCCTCTCCAAAGGACTGCCTTCCGCAGTGTGTCCTGCCAGTGCTAGAGCCCTCCACTTGTTTCAACTGTGATCTGTCCACACTGTGCGCCTGTCTTTAGTACCTACAAGTTGCTACCACCACGGGGGAGGGGGAGGATTGTGGAGGGGGGATGGGGGGGTTCCTAATTTTGTTATCATTACTGTGTATCCCGCTGATCGCTTCTTCATGGCGAACCCCACCAGGGTGCCACGCGAGGATGTTCGCCTTTGACCCACCATGAGAGGATGGTTATTGACTTTATGTTGGACAATACCGGTCAGACTTTGATTGATTAGCACTGCAGGGGTCTGGCCTACCTGCCACTGGTTGTGCATTTACCCAGCGAGCTGGGAGGCACCCCTCTTCGTCAAGCTTGCACCTATTTGAACCCTAATTGATGTGCCTGGGGCCTGGTTGAAATGAGTTCGGTCCGGTAAGGTGGGTTGAAGGTGGGCTCTAATTTCACAGCTAACCCCTGTGTGGGAGTTGCGCGGCATTGTCGTAATTTCATCCTTTTTTCTGTGTTTTACAAAGAAATGCCAATAAAAATACTTTTGAAAAAAATATATAATTTACAATAAAAGCATATAAGAACATTATTAAAAACGCCCAATATCTTTTAAAACGTCCATTGTCAGTGGACCAGCCGGGAGGAGGGAACTCTATCTCTCACATAGATTTAACTCCAGATGCCTTGCTGCAGGGTTAACTATAACAGAGTGGAGAATCACAGGTAACAAAAAAGCAAAACTAAGTGCCAGTCTTTAACAAATACCTTCGTTTAGACCACATAGCAAGGAGCAATTTTGAAAGTAAAGCAACATAAACTGGGTCAGTGTCAGATTTTAGGATCCTAAAGAATTCACGGTGGTTCCTAATGCCCAGTTTTCTGCACAATAGTATAACCCATTTAGACCTGGCCTGTTTGTATGCCGAGCATGAGAACAATACATGAATTACTGTTTCCTCCTCCACTAGGCATCCAGGACAGAGGCAATGGGTTGAGCCCGCCCACTTATTAGTTATTGCATAGAGCGGGAGCGTCCCATATCTAAATTGCAGAAACAACTTCCTTGCTAATGGGGGCTGTATTAAATCTAGCACCTGCTTAAATTGATAATGTGACTTAAAATCCAAGAACCCATGTGTTAAACTCATAGTTTTGACTGCCTGTATAAGGCTAGTCAATTTAAACTCTTTCACTACTTTAGCTAAAGTTTTTTTAGGGATGGCTAGACAAGATTCTTCGGTAGTGATCTATAAGTCCTCCATGCCCATAGCTCGAAAAGAATCCCTAAATAAAGGACAACCAAGGTATACTAAACACAGCCCCAGTGATGACATTACCGCTTTTAGTTCTTCCCGATAGTGTCTCAACTCTGGTGTACTCCACAGCCGTTGCCAATAAAGCAACGGTCGGGACGAGATTAAATCCACCATTGGGAGGATACCCAAATCCATCCTTAGTGGTACTAGGGGTGTGTTTGTTGGCAAAGCCAGGATTTGTCTAATGAACCTATTTTCAGTGAGGGTCAGGGCATTAGATGGACTGTGCCCCCACAATTCTGACCCATTGGACTCTGTATATTTCTAGCGGTGGGCTTATGACCTTTAAGGCACAACTCTTCTGGACTTTTAGGATTCCCCCAATTGCCTGGGTTAGCTTCAGATTGGCCTTGTTGATTTGGGGACCCCAACCCATTTTATCATTTAGGGAAAGGCCCAAATAATCAAAGATATGGACCCGCTCGAGCGGCCTGTCATCCATCATTGGGTGTGGGCAGTTAGTGGAATTGACATTGAAGACCATATATTTTGTTTTATTGATATTTACTACAAGGTTCCTCTTTTTGCAAAACTGGCTAAACTCCTTTAACACTCTCTACATCCCCATCGGAGATTTCGAGAGGAGCAGGGTGTCATCCGCAAACATTAGTGCGGGAAATTTGCGGAATGATATTTTAGGGGAATCCAAATCCTTGGCGGCAAGTAGATCTTCAATTAAACCGTTTAGGAAGAGGGTCTGCGCAAGCACGCATCCCTGCCTCACCCCCTTACCGACAGGGAAGGGGGCTGTTAGTTGGCCATTCTTGTCTTATCTTACTCTAGCGTATGTGCCCGCGTGGAGGCGTTTAAGTTGGAAACAAAGATATGGTGGAATTCCCATGTCCAGCAGGATGCTCCACAGATGGTCACGGTCCACCATATCAAACGCTGATTTCAAATCCACGAAAGTAAGATACAGGCTCCCACCTTCCCGAACCGCATGCTTCCAATAGATCAACTGAAGGCTAAACAGCTGATCTACAGTTGAAGTTTTAGCTCTAAAGCCTGCTTGCAACGGAGTTAGAACATCACAGTCTTCCATCCAATCCTGTAGTCTTTCTAATAACACCCCTGCAAAGATTTTTTGAGTAACATCAATGAGGCTAATTGGCCTATAATTTGCAGGTTCAATGGGGGACCCTTTTTTATAGATCGGAATGATCTCTGCACCAGCCCACGTGGACGGTGCTGGGAGGCCATGAAGAATTGCATTAAAAAGTAATAATAGATATGGAGCCCACACAATAGATATGGAGCCCACACATAGATATGGAGCCCACAAATAGAATGTTGCGGATTTCCTATGGGAAATAGGTCCTAACTATAACTACCTACTGGCGACCACCAGTTGGTAATATATATATATACACACACACACAATTATATGTGTATATACGTAGGTTTTAAAAGTCAAAATAAGTTCATGTATTTTAACATTCATTTATATCTCCATTATTTGCAATGGAATAGTGTTGCAATTTCAATAGTTTGCCTTGTGTGACTGCACTTTATCCAGATATGGCCCGAAAAACATTTGTAACTACTTTATGACCTGTATGGCTGAAGTAATAACATTTGTACAGTTTGTAAATAGCAAGAAGCTTAAACCTTTGGCGGTGGATGTTTGTCTCTTCCTAAACACATCAATAATTCTTCCTTTTCCCCTCCTTACCTTTTCCTAAACCTCTATCATTTTGTAATAAGAGTTCCCATTTTCCAGCCAGGAACCCCTGTTCTTCCCACAGGTAGAACAAAACGGTAGGTGTACATGTGGGGCAGATATCTCCTTGTAAAAAAGATAAGAGAGGTCTTCAGATATAGGTTTTGGGGAAATATTTTGTAGTATGTTGCACTTTGTGAATAAGTCCCTGATTCATCCTGTTGTTCACATGTATGAAATGTGCTTTTTCTCCCAGTTAACACCCCTGCAGGAACTAGCCATTGTACGTTGTATGTATACTACCATCACTCAAAGGGAGGTGACAAAGAGGACCATGTTTGTGACAGCTGACACTCTGGATCGCATCCTGACAGGCTCGGTAAGCACAGGGTCTCACTGACAGATGGTGCTCATTCACTCAGTCATGGAAAACCTCAGGACCTTCCGGCAGGGGCTGCAAAGCACTGCATCTTTCCTGACACGGCAAAGCAGAATTACTGCTGATCATTCAGTCAGACCTTTGGTATCCCAGATAGTTCCGTCATGGTTTGCAGCCAGTATAGAAACCAGCAAAGGTGTGATTGGATGGTTAATAGGGTTATACAGATGGCTCTCTTAGAGTATCTGCAATAATTAGCACTGGAAGATTAACTTGTCTCTGCAATAGATGTGAGTTAAGAGCCCAGCAAAAGTAGTACATGGGAGATACAATGAGGCATACAAAATAGCAAGATCTTCTTGACATGAAAAAGTCACATGTTTTACCCAATGGGAATAGGAGGGATTTTGTAGGATGTACCACAGGATGTTAGATTGGAGATCTCATTGAGCTGCAAGAAATGTGGCAGCTCTTTGAAAGACAGCACAGACTTAGTTTTACAGTGGGTGGGAATGTAATAATCAATAGGACTATATATCAGAATATTATATATAGAATATCATTTGACATCACCATCATGTCCTAAATGTGGCAAAAACTTTTTTGTACAATGTTTGTTAAAAAAATGTATTTCAGACAATATACTGACGAAGATATTCTGGTACCACACCTTCAATAGAATGTGGCATAGGATGATAGATTAAAAATTATAAGGGGTGATAGCGGGTAAATCCGTAGCACTCAGACAGGCAGGTACACCATATGAAAATCCAGTTTGTATGGCCATACTTTGATCTTGTGCATGGGCATGTGCATTGAAGGCAGAGTAGAATAACTATGCATTGACACCAGATGCTTCTGCATCATCAGATTATGTCAGGTGGACCTATACGATATATTAGATGCTGGTCCAGTAGTACTTGCAGTAAAAAGGTAGAATTTGGTTTCACATAGTGTAAAATGCAGTCATAGTATTTCTATTTCAATTAAAATGCAAACGCTTAACGTATCACTGTGTGCACACACATTATTTTTAACAATGACCTTTTCAACTGAGTAAGTTTAAGTATGTAAGTTTTATTTGTAAAGTGCATGGTTATTCAAAACCATTACATGGATAATAAAATCAGAAAAGTAATTAACTATAAAAATATGGCATTTTCCAAACAGTTTTGTCATTTACACACCAGTTTCTCATTTATTTCCATTAAGAAGCCTTTAAGGAGGAGTAAAATACAAAGTGCTGCCTTTTTTGTTGCCATTGCTGATACTATTGTGGGTGCAATATTCTATTATTCCCATTTAAGAGTTTTAGTAGAGAATCTCTCTACAGAAAGCACTCACAAGACAACAGTTAATCATTTTGTTACCTAGTATTTGCATGTTATTTTCTGTGATCCTTCTAGGTCCTTTATTCTGGTGTAGTGGTAATTTAGAGTTGATAGGGATGAATTATTATATTGATAATGAGGCGTGTCCTGAGGAAGGAAGTAATAGTGTGCCTCAAATGGTCTGCCTCTATAGAATGAGTGCAGTGAACATCAGGTTGCAATACAAACTAGTGTAAACATGCCACTCTGATACATGTTTAGGGACATCTGACATCACCAGCTAAACTCTAACCTGCACCTACACTGCACTTACACACCACACCTTCACTACCTACATCATACATGAAACCTACATCCTAATGTTTGCTGTTCTACACTCTTGCAACATAAACTACATCAGGTACGACTAGCTAACATGTACATCCTTCAGCACCACATGCAGCCTACACTGCCGTCAGCACTCTTTAAAACAGGTGTCTTCAACCTTTCCTGAGCTACTATCTAATATAGGGAGTTTATACATGTACATAGATACCAAGGGGCGGATGTATCAAGATTCCAATTTGCGAATTCTAATAGCAATTTTTTGGGAATCGCTATTTAGAATTCGCAAAATGGAATGTATGTACAAAATCGCTATTTTTTAGCGATTCCTTATTATTCTTTATTTGCAAATTCGCGAATAATTTCCAATGCATTCCTATGGGCCAGGAGGCCCATAGGAATGATTTTGAACTAATTCTCAAATTGCGAATTCGCAATTTTCTAATCGCAATTTGAGAATTAATTCAAGGGTGCTGGGGTGTCTGAAAGACACCCTGCTGCACCACTGAAATGTACATATGTGTGCATATGGCGCACATACATGCCCCATGGGCATGTGTGCGCGTCACATGCCACCTTAAAAATTTTTAAATTGTGCATTTGTTGAGGACTTCGCAAATTACCATCAACTACAAGTTGGTGGTAATTTGCGATTCCTTAACCAAAATTCGCAACAGAAAAATGCTTCATACATAGCATTTAAGGAATCACAAAATTTGGGATTCCTTAAATGCTGTGGCAAATTAAGGAATCGCAAATCTTTGCGATTTCTTAATTTGCAAATTCTTGATACATTCTAAATCATGCAAAATGACTATTTGCTAAGTCGCAAAGGCCAAAATTCTGCGAATTTCGGCCTTTGCGAGTCGCAAAACGGTTGATACATCTGCCCCCAAATAACTTAAATACTTCCCCTAGAGTACCTCATTCCAGATACAGGGAACATAAAGTATTAATAGAACAGGAGATGCATTGCAAAGGTTTACTTTTGGGATCCTTGGGGATCAGCTGTGTCCCTTTGCCCTTGAAAGAACAAAAGAGAGTGAATTAGAGAGAGTGAGAGAAAGAGAGACAGGCAATGATCTGAGAGAAAAAAGAGAGGAAGTGAGAAGAGAAAGAAAATAAAAGGAAAGAATGAAAGAATTAGGGGGAAACGGCAAGAAACAAAGAAAACAAATTAAATAGGAAAGAGGAAGCGATATTCAGAAAGACCGCAAAATAAAGGTGAATATCTACATTACTAGAGAAAAGAGCACAATACAGGAAATGAAGGAAGAAAGAAATTAAGAAGAAACGAAAAACGAAGAATCAAACTGTGAAGGTATGAATGAAAAGAGGGTAAGAATAAAGAAGGCATGACAAAGGAAGAGGTAGAAGGAGAAAGAATAAAGAGCACAACAGAGAAAGAGTAACGAAAGAAGGTAAGAGAAAGAAAAAGACAACGAGAAAACAATAGAAAGGAAAGAAAGGAAAAAATAAGAGAACGAAAGTAGAAGAAAAAAGAATGAAGGAGATCAGGTCACTAGGGGATGAAGAAAGGAGAAAAAGAAAGAAAAAAGAACAACAGGTAAATACAACAAAAGGAGGAAGACAGAAAAAGAATAACAGAGGAGGAAAAGTGAAGGCAGAGAAAACAGATTGAACAAAAGGAGGGATAGAAGGAAACAACAAGAGAAAAATACAGAGAAAGAAAGACATTGAGAAAGACAGAGATAGGACAAAGGAAAAGAAGGAGAGGAGAGAAATCAAGTAAAGGTGAAAGAAATAAAAATAAAAATGGAAAAAAGAAACACAGAAATGGGAGGAAAAGAAAGAATGAAAGAACAAAGGAAAGAATCACTGAGAGAAACAGGGAGAGAAAGAAAGGTGGAGAAGAAGGAATTAGTTGGAAAAAAGAAATATGCCAAGAAAAAGAGAAAAAATAAAGAGATTTAAAGAGGGGAAAAAAAGTAAGAAAGAGACAAAGAATGGGAAAATGGAGGAAAAGGACCAAATAGAGATGGAAATGAGAAAAAAAGGGAAAAGAGCAAGAATAAAAATTAAGCTTAGAAGATAAAAGAGGTAGAACTGAAAAAGGTTGCACAAAAAGTGTTAAAGAAAGAAATAGTGCAAACAAATAGGAAGAAAGTGAGAAAGATAGAGAACGAGAGAGAACAAGAGAAAGCAAGAAAGAGGGAATAAAATACAGTGAGAATGGAAATGGAAAGAGAGACAGGAAAGCAAGAAAAAAGAAAGACAAGGAAAGAAGGTGGAAATAAAGTAGAAAAAAAAGAAATTATTTTTCAGAAAAGGATAGTCTGCATCATCTAGTACTGTCAGCTTTTGCCTAAATCATAGAAACAGGCACAGTGTTTTTAATAGCTGTGTTATCAGGTGGGCACCTGCCTTTTCACAAGCCTGTTGACAAGCAAGTATCATATGCGAGCCCAGATTCCACATGTAGGCAAGAGCTGAGAACACAAAATATATTCAATCTGTATGTAACAGACTTATAGATTCAAAAGCAAAGCTGTCTTGTAGATTTTGATTTGTGTTTTGTAGAATTACTTGCCTATTTTAGTGCCTGACGTGCACACAGAAATGTGTGTTCATGTCCGTATGTGTTTGTTTGTGTAGTTGTGTATGTGTGTGAGAAACAGAGAAAGGAGAGAGAAAGAAAGGGAGAGAGAGATGAAACTGCATTTCTTTTCACAAAACACACAATTATTGCTGGACGGAATGCAGAAAAAAATCAAAACATTCACCCCAGTCAAGGGATCTGGGTTAAATCCATCAAGCTTTTGCTCACCATGCCACCCCAGTTTAGACCTGACCAGTCATTTTCACCTCATGGACTAGGGGCCAGATGTAGGTAGACCTTTACCGATCGGAATCGGCCGAAAATACCGATTTTCGGCCGTTTCCGATCGGTAAAGGGCTAGGGAGATGTAGGTGCACATATTCGGTAATTTTACCGAATCTTTATTATTACCGAATCGGTAATAAGTACCGATTCGGTAATAATTACCGAATCGGTAATATTTACCGATTCGGTAATATTTACCGATTCTGTAAAATTACCGAAAATGCTATGTGGGTAGCCAATTTTCTATTGGCACATGGCTTACAGAATCGGTATTTTACCATGGAATACAAATCCATGGTAAAATACCGATTCCTGTGTACATGCACATCTGTGCATGTACACATGTGCCATGTGACAGACAGACGTGCCCTTAGGGCATGTCTGTGTGCCACATTGCACACATGCCCGTTTTGGGGGTGCTAGAGGGTGTCAAAGTGACACCCCCTGCACCCTTTAAGGATTCGGTAACGAATCCAGATGTTGGGACCTACATCCCATTTACCGATTTTGAAATACTGAATCGGTAAAATTCGGTATTTCAAAATCGGTAAATGGGATTTACCTACATCGGGCCCTAGATCAGCAAAGTGCACAGGAAATAGGTGGTGCTAGCTCCTTTTTTTGCACCCCATTGAGCCTTCTGTTTTGCAGCAGATGCTGCCAAGGCATGTGCGGGTCCTTTTTTAACAAGGTTTGTACTTACACCCATTTCACCCCCTCAGTGTGTCAAGATGCATTAAACCACTTGTTAGGTTTAGCCCCATACAAATGAGGGACCACTTTTGTCCAGGTTTTTCTGTCAAATTACTAAGCACTGACAAAGGCAAACTGGATCCCAGAAGATGTCTTTGGGAAGCGGTGCAAAGCTAGCACACCTACCCAGGCACACTTTGGGAGGAGCCATGAGGAGTCTCAGGGACCCAGTCATTCCCATAAAGAAAGATGAAGTTAAGCAATGTATCCACTTCAACATGCAGTCCGATATGCTGGCAGTACAAAACAGAACAGCATGGAAGTGCCACACATCCTCAACTCTTTGGCCTCTGAGAGTTCAGAACTTCACTGGAGAGGTCAACTTTTTAACAAAATATACAAAGAGACTAAGCAGTTGTAGACCTATTTTGTAATACATCGCATGGTCATTAAGATGCAGTTTATGTATGTTATTATTATAGTACTTTTGATTTATTGGCATGATGCTTTATCATGTATTTCCCGTTATTGCTACCTAAAACAGTCCATCATTTTTAGAGTGTTAGTCCTAAAATAAGATAAATGTTTGTTAAAATAATTATTCAGTGTTTTTAAAGCCTGTTTACTATTTGTTCTGATAAAAAAGATATTGCAGTCTCTATGTCATATATTGTGTTTGAAAAGAAGTTAAATATTTCACAAAATCACACATTAAAGTACAGCTATTTTATAGGTAGAAAACACTAACAGTCACATGCATCAAAGGATTTTGCAATCGCAAACGGTGCGATTCGCAAAAATCGGCCGTTTGCGATCGCAAAATCTGCTTTTGGAATGCATGAAGGGTGAAGGCCCTTGCAATTAAAGAATTCGCAAATATTTGCAAATTCTCAAATTGCGATTGCATTTAACGAATCGCATTTTGCGATTCCTTAAATGCAATGCATGAAACTTAAAAAACATTGCAAATTCGCAATTAGGGGGAGAAAATTACCATGAGGTTGAACCTCATGGTAATTTGCCAAAACTTTGAAAAATGCACTTTTGTGCATTTTTCAAAGTTTCATGTTGTACGGACACATGCCCTAAGGGCATGTGTGTACACAACATATGTGCATAGATTGATTTCAGGGGTGCAACAGGGTGTGCTTTGGACACCCCTGCACCCTTGAAATCGCATTCTCAATTTGCGATTCGCTAATTGCTAATCGCAAATTGAGAATATCTTCCCATTCATTCCTGTGGGCCACTAGGCCCATAGGAATGAATGGGAAGGTATTCCTTAATTGGGATTCGCAATTTGCGAGTTGCAATTAAGGAATTTTAAGAAATCGCTAATTTTTCAGTGATTTCTTCATGCATAGGCTTTTGCGATTTCTTAATTGCGATTCCTTAAAAATCGCAATTAAGAAATCGCAAAAGCCAACAATGATGCATGTACCTGTAAGTTAATACAAGTCTAGAGAATAGCCAAATGCAATTAATTACTTTTGATTGTAATGCCCATTTCAAGTACAGAAAGTGGCTATGAAAATAGTTCACACCTCCCAGCCAGTCCCGAGAAATACATTTGGTGCACACTCTAAATGGTATCAATCGCTTTTGGTATTCTCTGCAGTGCAGAAAGACATACATTTATAAAAAATAAAACTATCTTGGATGTGAAATAGAGGCAAGAATTTCTGATATTGTTAACGGGTGCACCACTATATTTATTCTATATATGACCCATCTTTATCCTAAACACTTTCTTGCTGCTAGTGCTCAAGAAATCTTAGGCTACATCCTTATTTTCAATCTGTTTTGGCAACTCATGGTTCTACTTGGTGTATTTCAAGGAGTGAATATATTTCTCTTATCTGCTCCGGTTCTGTCTTATTGTTGATTGAGTCGTAGGGCCTGATTCCGAGTTTGCCGGAAAGGGTTAGTGTGCCGCAAACTTGAGGGATAGCCTGTCTGCAATATTACAACTTCATTATATCCATGGATCTAATTAGGTGGACGGGATATCCATCATGTTTGTGACTAAGTATCCCAGCCACCAAACTCATAATCAGGCCCTTAATGATGGGTTTAAGCCTCTCCTGTGTCACAATAACTGCTCAATGCCTGATACGTTTTACTTAATTCTTGTTTTGGGTTTGTTTGTCTCTTCTTGTTTGTCATAAATCATTCAAATTACCAATATTTCCTTTTTCTGCATATTTAGGAGAATGCAGCTGAACTTGAAAGGATGGCATTAATGTGTCAAATTGCGCTTACCAAGGGGATACCACGTTCAATATCCTCTAGGATTGTAAATCTATTTACGGTGCCTTCTATTCCAGAGGAGATTGTATTTTGGGCCATCCATCAAATGGCAATTCTATACGGTAATTTGAAATAATGCTATTTAGTTGTGGAACACTGTGATCTGTGGCAATCTACTGGAATTACTTAACAAAAGAAGAAAAGTGAGGAGGGAACATAGGCGCTCGTTCGTCTCCACTAACCTTGAATTAGACTAAGAAAGAGAACAAACTCAAAGCTAAGCTTCAATTATACCAGTCATCAGGGTCACCAGAAAAACTCTCCAGTGCAGGGAACCCATTTCGTTTATGGAAGAACCCTCACCCACCAACCTAGTTGGTGTCATGTTCCATCATAGGGTTCCCACCCAGGGGGCCGAGTATCTCCTAGGTGTGCTTCGATGCCTAATTACAGCGGATATCTTTTTTTGTTGAGTTTCTTTTTGGTGAGGAGTGAATACCGTGAGAGAGAAAAATTAAGGTTAAAACTACCTCCGCGGTACCAAATTATTTATTATGTGGTCTAAGGGGTAGTGTTAAACGCAAGTTCTTTGGACATGAGTGAGAGATTGTGATCTCACACGTCTCTTAAAGGGTGTTCAATAGTCTACATGTTTCAGCCAATTAATTTTGCAATTGATTGGCTTTCTTAAGGATCTATGCTTCAGAGTAAATATAGCCCTGAACCTGCATGAACTATGCATACACGCTAAGGTGTGCATAGGTGTTTAGGGTGCATAACTTACCCTGAACCGCTTTGGTTCTATGTCCCAAAGGATGACAAAAGTGCTTTTAGATGGCTTGTGATTTTCCACTGTCCTTGAGAGGTAAAGGTTAATTCACCAGAGGGGCTCACCCCAACTGATCAGAAAGCCTCATCCCCTTGTCAATGTGCACCGCTCATTACTGTAGGAAGGATGATGTAGTCTTTTAAACCTCCCGGGAACACTGCTTCACCGAGATCCCAGAAGAGACGAATGAGTAGGTAAGTATGCAGGCGGCTGACCTTGATGCAGTGAGTAACTAAAGCACAATACCACTCACTTGAGATGTCACATGACAGGTACAGCCTGTGTTAAAACCATTTTTTTCCCTGGTTTTTTTACCCTTACTACCATGTACAGAGTGTGACAATAGGCACCGCCTCCCACCGGGAACTATGTTGTGAAAAAGTTTAGTGCATTAAGTAGTTTGTACTTAAAAACCATTTGCTGACACTTGCATTTTATTCTGACAGTCTGCTATAATATCCTTATGCACCTTCCTTGACTCAAATTCAAATTCAAAAGTACTTTATTCGGTTTTCATTTTCAGAAACCATAAAAGGTAAATAATCCAAGATACAGTACAAACACATAATACATTTTCGTTACCCTACGGCAAGACATTAACAGGAAATTGATTACTTCGTTGTAGAGATGTTGGTGACATAAAAACATTTTCATATTAAAAAGAACCTTAAAAATACAATATCCAATTAAAAATCTAGACTTTTTCTACATTTCATTGCACTTTTTAAAAAAACGGCCACTAAAGGGACACATTTGGGATTCAGCAACTGCAGGTAAAAAAGAGCTGGACGTATATGCCGGAAATTTAACTTTTTTGAAATGGGTTTTAAAAAAAGGGATATGGGCATTTCATAGTATTTACAGAGGAACGTAAAGTGGAGCAGATCCTGTGGAGACTTGTTGTCGCAGCCACAGGATGCTAACACTTTCCCTTTGTGACTTTCCCTTGGTACTGCTAATAACAGGTGGAAAAGATTTAGTCTAAACCTAGTAAGTAGAAAACGATCATATGCAGATATTGGCAAGGACAGATATGGTTCCATATCTGGGGAGGTTTTAAGCGTCAGGTTTTGTTGAGAATAAAGGAGTGTTTTACGAACGTTATATCCTTTCTAGTTATACCTTCAGGTTTTGTGAATAAGTCCAGACGTCCCAGATCGTTAAAACTAGGGGCATATTACCAACAACTAGCAATAATTATCGGTATGTTGGTTTAGCAGCGATATTTTTATCGCCGAGCTGCGGCGATTTGTATCGCTAAGGAACCTTGCTATTATCAAGGTTTATCTTCTAAGCGATAAAAATCGGCCGAAATGCATGAATATCGCTGAAAAGTCAGCGATATTCATGCATTACCGAGCTAATGCTCTTAGCCATGTTATCCACCTACCATTGGATAACATGGCTAAGAACTGCTCAGGGGCAGGTGTTAGCTTTTTGAGATATTCGCGCTTAGCGCGAATATCTCCAAAAGTTGGTAATAGGAGATAGTGATGTTAGCGACTGTTTCCAGTCGCTAGCATCTTGGCACGCCCACTTTGCATGTCATTAGTGATAAATATCACTGACATGCAAAGCGGGGCCCAAGATGGTCGCTATCTCCTACTAGCTGTCGCTAACTGGTGTTAGCGACAGCTAGGTAATAGGGAGATCATTTAACTCCTCTTTCTTGGCTTTTAAAGCCAAAAAAGCGGAGATAAACCCCCTTGATAATATGCCCCAAGATTTTGAATACTTGATCCAGGGCATTTTGGTCCTGTGATCTAAGTTTAAAATGTCCCTCATAAGGTTATGTGTAAGACCTAGGTGCTTGTTGAGCCAACATTGAGGCCAAAAGGTCAACGGGCGTAAGGCCAGCGTGTCACTTACATAGGGTAAACCAGTTTCTTCGCGGACTGACAGATTCGCTGTCCCTTTTGGGACGCTCAGTAGTTGTTTAAAAAAGTTATTTTCAGTCACCTGTAGGCCTACAAGGCCAGTGTACCCCATGTGTCACTCCCGTAGCTGGCTATCGATAGACTTTTGGCTCAATATATTTTTAACAAAGCTGCCACTGGTCGACTGCCCATTTTGTTGGCAAATCCGAATAAAGCGGCATTTTCCCTTGTAAATTTGCGCCTTTTTTTATTTAGGAGTGCTACCCAGTTAAGCCGGTGATCTAAAAGAACACCCAAATAGGAGAAGGTTGAACAGGTGGGCACTCTGGTTCCATTCACAGCAAAAATGTACTTACTTTTGGAACTAGACCCCACCTGCATCATGTAGGATTTGGTGTTGTTCATGGCCAGATCTCGCTTGGTCATGAATCCATTAAAGGCGTCAAGTAGGGTTTGTAAACCCTTAGGGGTGCGTGTGCGGAGGACTGCATCGCCTGCATAGAGCACGACAGGCAGTCCTCTCTGTCCTACATAAGGCTAATCATCCCCCGTGTCCAGCAAAACTCCTTCTAGGTTGTTAATATATAGATTAAAAAGAAAGGGCGCTAAAATGCACCCGTGTTGTACCCCCCGTTCGGTGTTAAAATTCCTGTATACCTTCAGTTCTATTGAGTATCGGATGTTGGCCTTGGTATCTCTGTGAAGGTCCCTTAGGAAATTCACCAGAGATCGCTCCACCCCCATGGCCTCCATGGACTGCCACAACCTTCCTCGGTTGACACAGTCAAAGGCCGAGGAAAGATCCATGAAGGCCATGTAGATCGTCCCAGGGCGGGCGATGGTGTATTTACCCAGGATCAGATAAAGGTTGAGGCACTGGGCCATTGTCGAGTGACCTGGGAGGAACCCGTACTGGATATCCAAGATTGTCTTATTCTCCTCAGCCCAGGTACTCAGTCTATTTCACTCACCCTGCCTTATTAATTGACGTGCTGGGGCATTTTGATGTTTTAATTTTAAATGGTAATAAATGGTAATAACAGGCTAATTTATAATCCGATGGCACACGAGGTGTGATTCGGATTTTCTCAAAAATCTGAATTACCATCTGATAGCCCCTATTTACTAGGCCGTAGGCCTAGTAGAGCCCTCCTGCATTCAGTGCTGCATGCCAGACGATGCAACCACTACTCTCACAGGCACACCTATCAGTAGAGGATAATTAACTACCCGGGACACATGCATGGATGACAGGTCCCTACCATGGGGGACCTTTTAATTGTTTGTAATTATGTTGTGTCTCCTTTTCTCATGCATAAATGATCAAATCTGACGGTGAACCGTAACTGTAAGTTATGTACCTTACACACCTATGCACACATTAGCATGTATGCTTAGTTCATGTAGGTTCAGGGCTATTTTTACTCTGAACCACAGGCCCTGAAGAAAGACAATTAATTGGAAACGCATTGGCTGAAACATGTAGACCATTTCACACCCTTTCAGAGACGTGCAAGATCACACTCTCTCACTCACATCCAAATAACTTGCTTTGAACCCTACCCCAGGGACCACATAATAAAGAATTTGGTACCCCGGAGATAGTTTTAACCTTAATTTTTCACTCTCATGGTATTTACTCCTCACCAAAAAGAAACACAACAATAAAAACAGCTCAGCTGTAATGAGGCGTCAAAGCACACCTAGGAGGCACTTGCCCCCTGGGTGGGAACCGTATGATGAAGCATGCCACCAACTAGTTTGGTGGGTGAGGTTTCTTCGATAAACCAAATGGGTTCCCTGCAAGGCAGACTTTTTCTGATGACCATGATGACTGGCTTGATTGAAACTTAGCTTTGATCTTGTTCTCTTTGTTTGTTGAATCTACTGGAATCTACATTACTTTTAGGTCTGGCTGCAAATAGTGTTATCTTACTATGGCTCATGCCATCACCACACTCAAATACACAGAGAGTGGGCTTTGAAACATGTTCCAACAGATGTTGGCTTGTTCATTTAGGTCCCTTAATACATTGCTTGTGAAAGGTTTTTCACATATTGAATAAACCAATGACAGTATTGTGGATTTATACATTTTATAGTGGTGATTGAAAATGGGTCAATCACTAGCATTGCATATACAATACAAATTGAAAGCAGAAAAAAGCCATACACAGTAATTTTAAGTTCTCTCCTACAAATATTTCAAACAATGGCGGCATTGAGAATAGAGGCCCGTGCATTTTTGTCATTTTAACCTGCATATTTAAAACACTTCATTTTTGAGGAATGTGACAACTGAAATGAAGGAAATAAAACATCACTACTATGCTTTTCTACCAAGTGTCATAATGGGTATACACATAAACTCTAAAATGATTCCTTTTTAGACAGTGCTCATGAAAGAAACAAGCATGCCATCAGGAAGCTTCAAAATATGCAACTCCAGCAAGAGGCCTTAGAAGTGTATGGTTGTAACTTTAGCTAAATACAGGTCCACTGACAGCCACTTTTGAAGGACAAAATGTATTGCTGCTATTTTGGATATTATGTTAAAATGATGAATATTGTTTTAGATTTGTTGACGTTTGTGGTCATTTCAAATTGCAGATACACATTTCAGCACCACATACCAGCAGAAGATGTTCCTTACAAGTGTTATTTCATTATGTCGCTTGCTAAAAAACAGTTAAAAAGTAAAACAGCTCTACACCAACTAGCTACTTAACTATTATTATTAAGCCTTTATTTGTACAAGGAAATGCAGCAACTCTGCTATAATTCTGAACTCCTTAATCACCGTCATAAAAAGGTGCAAGTGAATCCAGGGAAAAAACAATGTGAAACTTTCTTTTCTGCCTACTGATAAAGGTCGATTGCGTAACGTGCGTTGTGAAAAGATGCATTTTGGGAACATTGTTTTGGCTTGGCTTAGGCAACAGAGGCTCCCTTGGCTAGACTCCCTACTTGCTTTCTCCAGAACTGTTAGTATAAACGTTGCTGTACATGCAGAAAAGTGTCGACTACACCAAGATGCAAAAATTGTAGTAAAGTCTTACTTGTGTGAGTCATGTTAAGGAAGAGTTGCAGTCATTTTGTCAGAAAAGAAAGGTCCTCATTTCTCTGTATCAAAAATGGTGAAACCTGGTTCCCATATACCTGGAGGGTTTGAAGTTTTATGGTCTGCTGAGTAGAATATTTAGAAAGCAATACATCAAGTTATTTTACAAAATGTATTATAAAAAAACATAAGCTTTACAGCACACTCTTCATTTCAAGTTTTTAATCATCTTTTATTTTATTATTGATGTTTTTTCTATTTTCTCTTTTAGAACCAGAAATGGAACAATGCCTCAGTCTTATTCTCAGAACATTCTGTCCTGTAATGAAGACTGCTTCTACAGTCAACCAGAAATTTTGGTTTAGCCTTGGTGTGTACTTGCAATGGTGTAATGGTGGGGCTCTGTTTGATGCTTGGGGAGTGTGGGGAGAGTACACCTTTATTAAGTTCTCTTTTGTAACATTACATGAGAACACCCTTCATGCAAAGAGATGCAATTTCTGTTTGATGCAGCGAATACCAGTCCATATTCATCTTTTTTTTAATCTACATTGAACTCTTATTTGTTGCCCAAATCAGAATTCAACTGCAACATTGGTCTGCATAAAGTGTAACTCCCCTACTTTCTAGTACATCTGCATATTGAACTGGCATGCTGAGCTGCTGTGTCAAGTTTGCTATGTCATGACTGGAACACATCTCTTGTCTGAAGAGTACACCTCTGAGAGACACCCTATTAATTTCCGTACCAAAAATCTAAGGGTCTGATTTAAAGTTTTGGGGGACATGTTGCTCCATCACAAACGTGACGTATGTTCCATCAACTGATTTATTATAAGTTCTTTATAACATATTGTATTTGTAATAAGACGGAAGGGGCTATCCCGTCATGCTTTTGATGGGATACCCATCTGTAGAGGATGTATCCTTATGGCTAGATCAGATGATCTCGAAGCTGGGGAATAGGGTTCAAGTCTCGGCAACGACTCTGAACATCCTGTGATTCTGGGCAAATCACTTAATCTCCCTGTGCCTAACAAAATGAATATGTCCTTGTGTAATGAAACTGGTGCTCATGTACAGCACTCTGA
Source organism: Lissotriton vulgaris (assembly GCF_964263255.1). Classification (NCBI taxonomy): domain Eukaryota; kingdom Metazoa; phylum Chordata; class Amphibia; order Caudata; family Salamandridae; genus Lissotriton; species Lissotriton vulgaris. The sequence goes on along the minus strand of NC_141685.1, from coordinate 1,362,423,309 downwards.
TACCTGATATCTTCGGGTCTAGTATGCGCTATATAACACTAAAAAAATACAGGCCTTATGTTGTGAAATCACATCCATGGAAAGAGGAGAATTAAAGCCTGTAGAAATTGTACATAAATTTCAAGAGGTCATTGTTCATTTCCATGGCACAGACATCTAGTTGCAACCTACAGCTCGCACAATTGCAAACTCGGCACCATATTAAGTAAAGGTTTAGACTGGTGCAAATCAGGGAGTACACATATTTTAACCATTTTTCCCACAGGAAAAATAAAGAATGCAGGAAGCAAGATCTGCACCCAAAAAACATGTGCAATAATAGGACATAAAAAGGAGAAATGTAATTTCACACTTTTTGCTATGTTTAAAATAGGAAATTGAGTGAATTAGTGTTTTTTCAGATATGTGATATTAAATCAGTCCAGTTTCTTCCTGCCTGAGCAGTAAAATAGTGTATAACCACTATACCACATTTTTACTCTGAATCAGCACTTCTTTGTTAACCACATAAAATGATTCACAAAATTACTAATAAGGAATGTTTTAATGCATCATCTTTTATATTTTTACATGCACTTTTTTTATTTTGCCCAGAGGGCCAATATCTTCATACACTATGAACTTGTGCAAATCTGATTTATCCACTCTTATTTCAAAAACAACAATACTGTGCAAAATGGAATTGCGTTGCAACAAATTTTAAGTAGAAAGCAACCTGGTGACACGAATTCGGCCTTTCATTTCCTTTGAGTTCAAAACAATGAGTTGCATTAATGTGGAATTATTACCATGTATTGTCTAGAATGCTACAAAAGTGCAATAGGATGCAGAAGCGAAATGGAAACCATTACATGACCCATGAGAGTCAGAGAAAAGCTATGTGTATTGAGACTATTACCTGTGAATAATCGTTTAATATCAGCAGACACATTGCACTGTGTTTGCTCAGTATGTCCTAAGCACTACCAGGCAAGGTGGGAAATATGTAGATAAATGCAACACTTAAGCCTTTGAGCTTTAACTGTGATTTTCTGTTTTTCTGCAAGTCATTGAGATGTTATCAGGCCAGTTTGCTGCCAGTGTAGACACTCCTGTAGTCACACTTTTCTTTGAAGCCTACTCAACCTGTAAGGCATTTCTTCTAGAAACCATCCCCAATCTCCAGGAGGTAAGTTGGGAAAGTGGGAAAAGAACAGAGCGCAGTGGATGAAGGTTGAGAGCTGTTACGTTTTGTGAGATGACTGATGCATACACATTGACTGCCCCTTCCTCTACCTTTGCATATGTACTTCATTTGATGAAATACAAAAAAAGGAAATTCATTCTCTTGACCCACATTTGTGATCTCCATTATTGTAGATAACTAAAATGTGTAAAAACCTTTATTGTACCACACCAAGTATCAAAAGAATATCAGGTCCGCTATATCAGACAAAATCAAAGCTAAACCATGTTATAATACTAAAGTATTAAGCAACACTTTTAAGTCTAATAAGCATTTTTGAAAAACGAAAGTGCCATAGAGAGATTCTATGGCAATTTAATAAAATAAGTGTTACAGTAGTCTCTTTTTTATGTCTACCACAGCCTGTACATGAAGAGGAGTCAGAGAGGACATTGGGATAAAATGATGGCACAGCTGAAAAGTGGTTGTGAGGGTTAATGGCAGGAGTTGTAATGAGGAGCTTCTGGGAAGAGATGACTTAAGTAGGGGAGTAGAAATTGTTAAAAACAGCTGAGAGACGTGGTGGAGTGGCAGGGGAAATACATACATTTAAAGAATGGATGAGGGGGAGAAAACAAAGAGGGTGGGTGGGGACCCTCATCCAAGTAAAACAAGAGAGGGTTGTGAGGGGTGCAGCATAGGAAGGTATGGTGGCGAACAAAAGGATCAATGCAATTTTAGCAAAGGAATATGAGGCAATTACTCTGATATTACATTCAATAATTATTATAAATATAACAACTTGGTACTATAATTTATTTGAAATATTTGTGGAAACAAATTCTTGGATAACATTTCAAATTTGTCTTGTAGATTATGCTGCCAGTAAAAACAAACCACTGCCTTTGCATGGCAGAATCACCTCCTAGGTAACAGATGTCTAGTGCAGCTGCCTCTCCAGGGAACCCCCACCTTCCACATGTGGCTCATGTTTTCTTAGTAGTTAATGTCTAGTGTGTGGAACTGAAAACCTGCTGTGATTTATCTTAACAGGTCTGGGGACAGGTCATCACCACTCTGGGACATTTGGCCTCCGTCCTGCCAGAGGAGCAACTAGATAAAGAGCTTCCATGGTTGGTCAATGAGGTTAAAAGGCTCCAGCCCCAACTGCCTGCTGATATGGCATTTCGTTTGCTCACGGTGAGTGTGACCTCTATTTGCTGTCCATGCATGTCACTTCAACCAATCCCAAGTGATCCACTCATAATGAACACCGTCTCCTATAGTGAGTGATTAGCTGCAATGAAACAATACATTATTGAGAAATGAGGGCTGAATACAGAACTAAAGGGTTCTATTGGTGAGTCAGTTACACCACATTTAGAGTCCGAGATGGTTCAGGCCTCCATCATGTGACTATTAGGTCATCACATTGGTATTCCACACCTGACAGTACAAATGTTGCGGGTATCAATAATTTTGAGATATAAGAAAAATGCATGATTCCAAGCTTGCTCCTTAGGTACCCGTGAGAAATAGAAATACTATACAATTCAGACTGTAGTACCCCACTATTTGACACATTCAAGCATGGTAGTTTCTTAAGCATTGATCTGGTGTATTGTTTGGGGAGATTAAGGGATTAGGGGGAATATCGTTTTCCAGCATTCAGTCTAAATACTGAACTAAATACATTTTGATTTGTACACAATACGTGAAGGCAGCCTGAGAAGCAAAACTAACATTTTTATTTGTTACATATGAAATTGGGATAAATAAAAAATAAATATGAACCAAACAGTGGTGTTGAAATTTAAATAAACATTAGCATTGCAGTATTTTTCTCCACCTGTTGTTGTGATACTGAGTAAGTAAAATGTGGTTATGGAAGTGAAATCAAGCATACTGACGCTCCATATTGGTGCGTTGATCATAACGAAACAGCAAATCTTCAGACACTAGAGCCCTGTGATAGATCCTGAGCAGTTGGGAGGCTTACTGAAGCCTCAGTGTGCTCTTGAAAGTATGCTGTTTTAATTGTGCATAGAGCAAGATCATTACAGCAGCATTTAACCCTTGTTGTTGATTTTATGAATAGCTTGGACCTGCGACCAATTTTATTAAATCACATGTTATGAACCTGACACTAAAGTACATGAAAAGTGCCACTTTTTGCCCCAGGGCCATATTTAAGTAAGGTGGACAACTTTCCGTATTTAAGTATCGTATTAGCTGGAAACCATTAGTTAAAAAGAACATATGTTCCTTTATGAGAGCATGTGCAGGTGTTAATGAATTCTCCTCCTGTTTGTGCCACAAACCTCTGAAAATTATTCTGGATATATACAAAGGCAAATGCATACCAATTGCAACCTTTGGCAGTGAAATATGGGGTAATCGAATATAAAACAACTAATGATAGCAGAGAATAACAATCTCAGAGGACTTTTGGCATTGGGACAATATATCATCACTGAAATTATACATTAGGAATTAAGTATCAGTTGCATTATGGATTATATCAGGTCACAGCTCTAACAGCTCCGGTGTAGCGTTTGGTTAAAAGAAGTTCTAAGCCTGAACAGATTAATCATACTTGATTGCATGAAATTAGGCAATATATGCAATATACCATGGCTGGTTTACATCAGAGATAATTTTATAAACTTAGAAAGACCAGGTTTATTTTCTAATCCATCCAACATTACCAAACAAGACAGGACCTGGTTAAAGGAAGCTTTTAATGTAAGAATGGCTGCTGAGCGAGAAGCATGTAATCTCTTTATTGTTTAGTTAATTAAAACCATACCATTTTTTTCTACATGTATCAACTTTGATTAAAAACATACATTGAAATTATTTCATCAACCCAATATGTCACAATATAATATCACACAGTCATAAAACAAAAATCCTCAATTATCAGTGTTGGCAGAAACTCTCAAAATTGGTATGTAAACTATGTAAGACTATTGATTTGTTTAGGACTGACATGGAAAACCATCAAATAATGGGTGACAAAAGTATTAGTTTCATTTATGATAGGAGTAATTAATAAATGAAATGTTGGGGCCCTAGGTCTATTATATTAGTCATTAGGACCGGTTGCTGTAGGCATTGTTTCTTCAGTGGATGAACCCTCACATGGTGGCTAAGACTTCCGAGCCTGATCATGTATATGAAGAAACTTAACCAGTTTTCAGTTCATCTGAGGGTCAGATGGATCAAGCCCTGTAATAACAGCGGCCCTGCGGGATCATATTCCTCTAATCCAGAAGGCTTCCTTTAGTAAAGTGACACATTCTGGATGAAGTTTCTGACAGGTATATATCAGGTGTGTAAGATCTTCCTGATGACTACCACACAAGCAACGCATTTTTAAGCCAATGTTTTTCCACCTGGGAGCGCCTGATAGTGGGGGATAATTTCCAAACCGTAGTGCCATCAGCCTTTTTTTGTGGACTTAAAAAGTTAGGTCTAAATAAGCCGCTGGTTTGAGGACTTTATAGTTGTTGAGTACTGTCCAGGAATGAGATCTTTGACTAAAAGTACTTTTGTTCAATCATAAAGAATGGAGTTTTGCAGCTTTGTTTGGTGTTAACTTAATTGTTAAAAAGGAAAGATTTTTATTCCAAAGGCCCAAAGTGCAAGAGGATTTAAGTGCGTTGTGCAAAAAAACAGTGTATGGTGATTTATTCTCTTTCTCGAGTTCTTGCCACAATGCCTCATTAAGGCTAGCATTCTCCACATATTGTTTTATCCAATACCAAACTTTTATTGATGAGTAAAGTCGGCCCAGTGTTTCATTAATTAGGCCAAATTGTAAGGGCATTTGAGCTGGCGAAGCGGTTTAAGGGAGTTGGAAGACCTTTTTAAAAATAATAGTTATTAAGTTATTCAGAAAAGTTGAGTCTTTTCGTAAAGGGCAGCACTGGCATACATTAAAGTTGGGAGTGTTTTGGCTGCCATTACTGAAATCAGTGGTCTGAATGATTGGCCCTCCAGTTTTTTTGCAAGTGAATTATAAGCAAAAGTTAGTGCACTTTCCTGTTGATCCATATAATTCTGCTGTTCGCAATGAGTCAGTTTATTGCCAATGTAATATCCTAGATATTTGTAGCTAGACACATTTTCTAAGGATTTTTCTTTCAGACAGATGTTATTCAGGCGGGCTACCCGATGACTAATAAGCATGGTTTTTGTTTTTGTTGTGTTGGGTTCTAACTTGTTTGCTGTTAGAAATTGTGGAAGTTCGGGGGGCGGAGCTTGCGGCGAAGAAAATGGCTGCATAAGCCTCGAGCTCCGCTCGGTGATATCAATAATCCTGCACTAATCCTACATTAGCAGTAAATATAGCGTGCAAATTCTGACCTCCTGTCCGGAGGAGAGCTGTGCTGTGCCGAGTGGGAATCCCGACTCTGCGCCGACCCTGGATCCCTGCGAACGAGAAGTAGGCAGGGCCGAACTGCGGTGGGCCGAGAAGCAGCAGCCTCGAGTGCTGAGGCGATCTGCACGCTGTAGCAGTGCGTGCAGCCGAGGAGTGACGTCCACCCGAGAGTGTTGCGGACCCTAACCAACTGCCCGAAACGGGTGCTGAGGGACAACGGCTGAGACTGCCTTGTGACGGCGCCTCGCTGCCGCGAAGCCGGAGGACTTAATTTGAGCTTCCACCGCGAGATAGACCGCGTTTGGCGGCTGTGGCGATTCAAGAACAAAGGAGGCCTGGCGAAAGGGGGAGCGTAGCACGGCGCTTGCTGCTGTCTGGTTTGGGCGCCACATTGAGGGTTTTGACTGCGGGGCCCCGAGTCAACTAAGGCGGTCGGCGTTGGCAGTGGGCACCCTCGAAAGTGCCCAGGGGTAGTAACCCATAACTTGGAGTTTGCTGGGCACCTGCTAAGACAGGAAGGCGGACGCCAGCGGGTGAGCCTAAATTGACAGCCTTACTGTGCTTCGGGACTGAACTCCTGAAGCTTATACATAATAAATTGGGCATAATTTGGCTGGAGGTGAAAGTCGGGCACTAAGGACGGATCTAGCGGGTGCGTGCTCTGGAATGCACATGGGGTGCCTGACCCGAGCCTTCCACTCCTCGATAGCCGAAACAACGGAGGTGTGGGGCCCTGCTGGATAGTTGCCAAGCACTAGGGCAGTAGTTGCGACCTAATCCCGCTGATAGCCCGATACTAGGCTGTAACGAACCCGGATCGTTATCCGGAAGACGGAGCCGCCCGGCGGCGACAGAGTTGGGGCCAACATTAAGGCAAGGGCACGACAGCACCAGATAAACACCGCCCTAGCCCAGAGTGCTGCACGGCTATTGTGCGCTCATCAAAGGTACACATTTTGCATCGCGGGGAGGGCTACCCCTGCAGGTGCCATACATGATGGGTCGAGGAGACAAGTCTCAGACTAAACTTTCCTTTGATCAACGGCGGTCTAAGTCACAGGACGAAGTTCACACGAAAAATGGCGCTTCACAGGAGGGCGAAGGCGCCGACGGAGATGCTGACATAAAATCTATGCTGCTAGCGATGGACAAGGGCCTTCAAAATAGCATGGCGGCATTGAGGTCTAAAATTGACGCCCTTACATACCGAATGGACCGGATGGCTGAAAGAATAGACAAGCATGCAGAAAGACTTGATATGTTGGAGCGGAGGCTAACTGAAGTGGAGGAAGCGCACATGGAGCTGAACACCGGGCATCAAAAAATTTAATCATTGATGAAGGCCCTGCAGGACAAGACTGAGGACTTGGAGGCGTGGTCTCGACGCTGTATCCTACGGATCACGGGTCTTCCGGAAACAACACAGACGGGAAACATGGAGAGATTTGTGGAAAAGCTACTCATCACTCTGCTTGGTGAGGAAACTTTTTCTCCACTGTTTGTGATCGAGCGCGCCCACCGATCCTTGGGACCGCGACCGAAGCCGGGTGCCCCCCCCAAGCCCAATCATTGCTAAAGTGCTGAATTACAGGGACAGGGACGCGGCTCTACGACAAGCCAGAGACAAGAAAAAGCTCCAATATGAGGGATCGGAGATCTCGTTGTACCCGGATTACACCGCCAGAGTACAGGAAGCTCGCAAACATTTTGCTCCGTATAAGAAACAGTTGCGAGACTTAGGCTTGGACTACGCGATGTTGTACCCGGCGAAGCTAAGGGTCAATAGTAATAGCACTCTCACCTGTTTACGGACCCACACGCCCTGCAGCAGGCTCTAAAAGGTTGGTCGAGGGAAAATCGCAAGGCTGCTGACGTACCTAGCAGCAAGGCTGAAGGGAGCAGTCAACTGGACGAGCAGGAGTGATTCGCCGCTTACAACTGTTCCTGTGTTACGGTGAGGTACAGGGGTAGTGCCTCATGGAGGAGCAATTCCAGACTGCCAGGGATTGAGGGGAGGGGGGATTTCGCCTGAAGGACTGCGCAGATTTCAAAGCTGCTGTGGAGAGACTAACGTTACAAGTGAATTTACAGCAGCAGTCACAAGAGATTAAGGGTCCGGGAAGTGCTCTATGCGCACAGGCTACGCACTGTTGATATGGGGTCTGAAATGCAATATTATGCTGTAGTTTTGCTATGATTACTCACAAGGATGGGGGTTGTTGCACTATGCTTGCAGATTTTTCTTTGCACTCCCCAACTCTAAGTGTGAGTGACCAGTTCCCCCCTAGAACTGCTGATGTGTGATTAACACCGTTGTGGGCAGTGGGTTTCATGTCTCCGGCGTAGTGCGACTTAGCACTGTTTGCTGACAACATGGCAACCTCGGCCCCAGCGCTTAATGATCTTATTTGACTCTCAGGAGTTGGAACCGGTTGGGGAGGGAAAGAGAGGGAGGGGGGATGGGATAGGGTTCGGCAAGATCAGGTTTTGGGAGGTCTGCTGTGGGAGGGGGGAGGTTACTGCTGGTTATTGTTATTTTGAGGGGGAATTTATTGTTTGCGCACACTGCCTGCCCTGGGCTTAAGCATCTCTCTGCCACCTATGTTACACGCGCTCCTGACAGATAGCAAATTCATTGTTGGGGTCTCACGACACTGTCTGCCACTCAACTCACACTTCGATCGACCTGATGTTGGGTGCACCTAACTCGAACACACACGACTCACCTACTAGGCTTCGGGCTCTTACGTGGAACGTACGTGGCCTCAATGACTATCAGAAGCTTAGGAAGGTAGTCAGCTACTTGCAGCGACAGAGGATAGACTTAGCACTCTCGCAAGAGACACACCTACCACTCACAAGCAAGATGTTACAGAGCAGAGGTCTGGTGGGTTGAATAGCGGCGGCAGGATTCACGTCGCACTCCAGGGGAGTGTTAACCTGGGTCAACCCTAGATCGAAGCTGACACTGAAGCCACTACAAGCAGACAGGGAGGGCCGTTATGGGATCACACGGTGTACAGGGATGGGACTGGATTTACTAGTCATTAATGTGTATGGCCCTAACTACTGAGTTCTACCGTAACTTGGCCAGTGTGGCTCGCACCTTTCCCACGTCGCAGTCGCTGTGGGGGGGAGATTTAAACTTAATACTAGACCCGGCTCTGGATATATCAGCTGGCCCACCACGTAGACCTTCTGCTGCAGCGCAGGCGATGCAAGCTGAAATGATTAGCCATGACGTGGAAGATGTATGGAGGTATAAACACAAAGCACAGGGTGGATTTACGCACTACTCTGCCTACCATGACATTCACACGCGAATAGACTACTGGCTGGCAAGTTCCTGTTTGCTGCGGCGCGTCAGTGCTTGCACAGTTCTGGCGCGCACTCTCTCAGAACACTCTCCGCTTCTGCTGGAGTTGGAGTCCCCTAAAAAGGCATTTCCCCCGTTCACATGGCGCTTCCCTCCGTTTTCGCTTCTAGACCCACAGTTCCGAGGTGAGCTTGCAGAAGAGATCAATGTCTTTTTTGAAGCTAACATAGGGTCTGTAGACAATTTCCAATCAATCTGGGAGGCCTTTAAAGTATACATTAGGGGCATAGCTATGCCCAAGCACTCGAGCGTCCTTAAATCCATCCGGCAAAGACTGTCATTGTTAGAAAAGAAACTAGCTATATTGGAGGAACGACAAAGGAACACCACAGACTTAGCGATAGTTGAGGAAATTAAAGCACTTATAATCGAATACAACAAGGAGGCGGACAGAGAGGTACAACACATGGGCAAATATGCCACTGCACGAACGTATGGAGAGGGAGACCGACCTAGCTCACTCCTAGCCAGAATACAGAAGGGCAACAGGGGGAGGTCTCAGATTTCGGAGTTGAAGACGACAGATGGTAAAGTAATTATAGACGAGAGGGAGATAGCTACTGAGTTTAGGAACTATTATACTGACCTGTACTCCTCCAGAGGCGGAGACCTATTGGATGAAATCTCAGACTATCTTGAACACATATCATTGCCCATGCTTACTAACGCGCACCTGGAGTTCCTCATGCAGCCCATAGACAAAGATGAAATAGTTAAGGCCCTGTCGGGTATGCGCTCTGGCAGTGCTCCGGGAGCGGATGGGCTCACAGTGGGATTTTATAAGGCATTCCAGGAGAAACTAATCCTGCACTTGTCCACACTGTTTGATGACATCTGCGTGGAGGGGAGCATGCCACGATCAATGAGAGAAGCTCTAATAGTCACAATTCTTTAACCCGGAAAACCTCCCAATGAGTGCAGCTCCTATAGGCCACTTTCGTTATTAAATGTTGAAGCTAAGCTATATGCGAAGGTATTGGCTACTCGCCTCGCACTTCTGGCCCCCGAGCTGGTCGCACCGGAGCAGGCGGGTTTCATATCGGAGAGAAATTTGACCTATAATATTCGAACAGTGCTAGATACTATGCAACACATCAGGCAGGACACTGAGGCCATCGCGGTCTTTCTCGACATGGAGAAGGCCTTCGACTCCGTCGAGTGGCCATTCTTAAGTAGAGTACTGCGACGAATGGGACTGGGCGAGCCATTTCTCCAAATGCTAGGCGCTCTATATCACAAACCAACGGCCAGGCTCCGACTGGGGGATCTGGTGACAGACTCGCTCCCTATTAGCAGGGGTACTAGGCAGGGCTGCCCATTGTCTCCCCTGTTATATAAGCTGGTGGCAGAGCCTCTTGCCTGTGCGCTCCGGGAATACCATGGGAATGAAGGAGTCAGCTTTCCAACATATAAGATAGTTGTGTCGATATACGCAGACAACACACAGCTGCATGTTCGTGACCCAGAAAATAATTTGTCATCAATGTTGAGAGACGTGGTACATTTTGGAGCTCTATCGGGTCTTAGAGTCAATTGGACGAAATCAGTAGCATTTCCCCTCACCCCAGTGACCTATAGGGTTGACATGGAATATCCATTGCAGTGGTCCACAGACCCGTTTCGATACTTAGGAGTCAAGCTGCACATAGATTCAGAAATATTACTACGAGAAAAATATGGGGTGGCATATGGTAGGCTGGAGGACGATGTAGAAGCGTGGTGCAAGCTCCCGCTCTCCATCCTAGGACGTATAGCCATCATGAAAATGGTGGTCCTCCCCAGATTCCTCTTCTTGTTTAGTGCCATTCCAATGGTACTCTCTAAAACCTTCTTCCAGACCCTGATGCAACTCATGATTAAGCTAGCGTGGGGAGACAAACAACCCAGAGCGAAGTGGACTCTGCTTATGCTGCCGTGTGACATGGCGGACTGGGTGTCCCTGATCTAGAACTATATTACAGAGTGGCACAGGCATCCCACCTTCACACGTGGATCCACGGAGATGCAAGGATCCCCCACCTCCGCATGGAAAGGCTCTTTGCGGACCCTCTGCCACTCCCAGCCACGGTCTTCAGACCAGTAGATCGAAGAACGGGTGTCTTGGACTCCATTGCAGCTACCAATCATGCATGGTACTCTCTTTTTCAGGCTCGGAGGTGCGCGCTTTTATATTCTCCTAGCATGCCCATTGAGTGTGCCTTGTGGATAGCGCCGGGGAGAGAAAAAGGCGTGGTGCAAGCGTTAAGCAAACTGCACATCAAGATGGCGGGAGACTTATTCGCGGATGGGACAGTGAAAATAAGCGATCAAATAACAATGGAGGGAGGTGAAGTACCCCTGCTATACCGCTTCCAATAACATAGGGTGCATAGTGCATTAACGGACCTTTTAGGCCCTGACATGGCGGAACCGCCGGAGGTCCCAGAACTCACTCGTGTGATCAGAGCTGAGACCCCCAGGAATTTGATCACTAAGCTGTATAAACTTGCTCTGGAGCACAAAGGGTCTCAATTCACGAAAGCGAGAACAGCATGGCAAACTGACCTGCAAGTCGAAATCAATGATGACATGTGGAGGTACTGCTGTGCGAACACTAAGAAGGTGTCGCTGAATGGTAGGCATAGGTTGGTGCATTTCAAGTTTCTCCAGAGGGTTTATTACACCCCGGAGCATCTACACAGATATGGCCTGAGACAATCTGCTGAGTGTGAAAGATGCCATGAGCCGGTTGCAGATTTTATGCACCTAGCGTGGTATTGCCCAGGGGTACTGCAATATTGGGTCTATATCTTCACAGCCATAAACACGATCCTGGACCTTCAGCTGACCCCAGACCCGGCGCTTGCGCTGCTAGGATATTCCAGAGGCTTGCCGGTAGCAGTCAGACGACTCACAGATATGGGTATGTTAATAGCCAGGAGAGTTGTGGCGAGGTGCTGGATGAGGGGGCCACTACCAACAGCCAAAATATGGGCTAATGACATGCTGTATTGCTGTACACAATCTGAGCTTTATAGCAACCTTCTCCCCCATATGTCCCAACCCAAGAACTTCTGGGGCCTGTATCTGACGCACTTTAAGGCTGGGGATACAAACGATGATGCAGGTATAGCCCAGAACGGGGAAGGACAGAGTCCTGATGTACTTACACACACAGGGGATGCACAACACACCAACGCTACGGGGTAACGTACTTGAGGCGACACATGGGAGAAATTCGCAGATAGGGGTGGCGGTTTTCAGCAACTCGGAGAGGCAGACAGAGACCAACAGGTCATGATCACATTTAAGAGAAATGAGTTGGCTCATGCTACACTGTGCGGCACTGTCCGGCTGCAGACATAAGTGAGAATGCTACTTGATTACCCAGCAAACACAGGGATATCTGGGGGCACTTGGACTCCAATCCTAGATGGAAAGTCCACAGGGAAGGGAGTAGGTTAGCGCAGGGCAGTTGGGGGGGAGGGGATAGTTAATACATGCTACATGGTTTTCTCTAGCCAGTAACATAACATGAATGCAATAGCACCTAGTGGGGCTAGATACATACGCACTGGGGGATAAGTTCAGTGTGACACAAGATTAACCCCTTCCCTGCCCATGATGAGCTCAGCTCGTCATGAGGCACAGTGGAGCTGTGCTTATGACGAGCTGAGCTCGTCATGAACAATGGTAAATCTGGAGTAACAGCACAGGAGGTGAAATCCATAGCAGCCAAGGTGTTAACAGAGGGGTAGGGATGCCCCATTACTTTTGCAATGGCAGCAGAGACTTGATTTCTGAATGAACAGTTTGCCGCCGGACCCCAGGGTTGTCGGCTAAATGGCTGTCATGCTACTGTAAAGTTTCTTGTTTCGGATTCAAGATACTCTGCCGCCGGCCCCCCTGGGTTGTAGGCTACAGGCTGTGTACATCCATTGAAAGAAAACAATAAAGGTTGTTTGAAAATAAAAAAAATAAAAAAAGAAATTGTGCAAGTTCAGTTAATATTCTGGTTAGGCCAATCTTGGTTAAGCTGACTAACACAATATCATCAGCGTGAGCAAGGTGTGATAGGGCTAAGGTGCCAAGATATGGGGAATGAGAGTTAATTGCATTAAGGTTTATTGACAGATCAGATATGAAAAGATTAAATAGATGTGGGGCCAGCACATATCCCTGCATCAGGCCTTTGTTCATATATATTTTTCTTGAGACTCTTGAACTGTCCCCGAGTTATACTCTTACCCATGTATCAGTATAAAATAACATTTAGTCCATTTAGAATTCTTTCTAGAATGTTCCATGCTCGCAGTTTAGTCCACAGAAGATTCCGGTCCACGCTATCAAATGCAGCTTTTAGATCAATAAAAACGAGATGCAGATTCTGTTTGTTTTGTCTTGCATTTCTCTGCAATAGGGGGGTGGATAAAATGTTAGATATAGTTCCTATCCCTTCTCTAAAGCCCGGTTGATTTGCAGGAATCAGATTGAGTTTGTTAGACCAATTAACCAGATCTCCCAGGATCAGGGAGGCAAGGTAATTTGATTCGACATCCAGCAGTACTATTAGCCTATAGTTGGATGGGTTTGTTTGTTCTCCTTCTTTGTATATTGGTGTAAAAATAGATCCTTGCCAGCTCTCTGGAATTTGGTTTAGGAGCTCAGCCTAAAAAAAAGGTTCTCTAGTGTTGAGCTCCAGAAAGCTGGGTCATGTTTAACAAAGGCTTACGGGACACCATTGTGCCCCGTTGCTTCATCTCTTTTGCTTTGTTTTTTTATACTTTTTATTGCATCTGCTGTGTAAGGGGACTTGTTTGTATTAGATTCCGTTATTTTGCCAAAGATCTTGTTTGTGGCATATGCAAAGGTGGTTGGTCGTCAGCACCTGGTTGCTGTGGATGACTTATGTGAACCTGCACTGTCTGTGTCCGTTGGGAAATATGGTGCTGTATTCCAAATTTCTGATTTATATAGTTTGTCCATTCTTGTTCCTGCATATTTAATGTTAGAGTGTTCCTTGGCCGATTCAATTCGTTTATTGTTTGCCAACATTTGTTTGAGTTATGATTTCTTGTGTTGTGTAATAGTTTTACCCAGAAGTTATCCGCTTTTGATCTTTTGTTCCCCCCATGGCTTTTTTAATAATGTTTTCTCTGCTCTTATAATGCTTCCCATGCAGGGCATTACTGTTTTTTGTTTGTAGCTTCCTTAGTGTTTTATTTAAGTCTCTTCTTAATTGTTGTACCTCACTTGTTAATCCTTTATGTGGGTTGAAGCATGGTATCTTGTGACAAGGTTTAATCCTTACAGTTGCTTGAGTAGACTCACGAGTTGCACTTTCGCTGTTGTAAATTGCAGCTGATTGCTTCCACTTGACAAGGTGAGGCATTTTAGTTTTATTGTGTTCAAGTTGCCTTACTGAGATGTAGAGGCTTGAAATCGTGTCAAGTTCAAGTTAAAAACAATGTGCTGAATTGAATGGTCGCTCAGTGTGGTGTATTCAATATAATAATGAGTAAGAAGTGGCGTTAATGGTAGCGTTATGATCGTTTAATCAAGTGTCGGCAGTGACATTGGGCAGTGGTATGTGTATTTGGGTGGGGTATCTTCTTCCGATCTTCCATTAATCACACACATTCCCTGGTATTCTAGAGCTTTTACCAGCTGTCGCTGATTTTGTCCTGTTGAGTCGGTCTATTTGAGAGCTGTTGCAGTACGCTCCAGAAAATATTGTCAGATCCCAGAATTTCATCTTCTTCAGATGTGTGGAACAAGTTTAGTTGAAATCCCCAGTTAGAACTATATCCCATGCTGGTTCAGCCCAATGTTATTCCGAGATGGTTTTAAGTAAAAGTGCGTTGTTGTTCTTTTTGGAGGGGACATTCGGCTGCGTGTAGTAGTTGATCAATATTACTGATGTCTTTTTCCCAAGCAATGGTATGTAAGTTTAATATGTTGAATACTCTAATCTGGAGAATTCAACTATTAAGAGGTAAAGTTTAGAGCAAATGCAAACTGTCAGGACCCCATTGTCCAGCCATGTTGTTTGCATTTTTCTGCCACCACTGTGTAATGAGCAAATCCAACTATAGGAAGGTCTTCCAATGCCTATGTCTCCTGTAAGGTTAATTATGTCACAGAAGACCACACACAGTGGAAGACCTTCTTCAAGAAATGTATTTGCTCCAGCTATATTCCAGGATAGAATGTGAATCTCGTTCTCGTAAGGATTTCTAGTTTTGTTTGTTCTTTGTCATTCTCTGTTACTGGGGGGCTAGTGTACCCGGAAGCCAGTGTCATTCATTTAAACTTCAGTTGTTTACTGGGTGACGATCTATGGCTATTCTGTCCAATGTTGCATGTGAACTGCTGCGTCCCTTAGCGCTCTGCAGTATGGAATAAACTTGTTTAGTAACCAGAAGATTGTTGAGATCTTGTTTAGGTTGATGTAAGTGATTATCAATCAGTGGAGAGGGGTAGCAAGGGCTTGTTGGTATAGATAGTTTTATACCGCAGTCCGCATATTGTTGGGAGCTGTTTATTATTAGCTGAGCAATTTCTGCTGATTGCCATGTAGTTAATGTTTGTTCCCTAGAGTCTTTTCGGTCTGCTGTAAGGAACTGGACTGCCAGAATTTTGGTTGTATGTATCAGTTTTAGGTTCCGGGATTACAGCCATGAGCCTTAGTATCTTACTTCTGTTCAAGATATCATGGCTGCCTTGTAAATTATATTCTGGAGTCCATATTATCTGCTAAATTGGGCTGTTGAGCTCAGTTATGTCCCTTAAGCTTTCCTTAAGTGTACTCTCCTTTGATACAGGGTTTATCTGGCTTTCAATATGATATCGTAGTGGTACTTGTGATAGCTGGGTTCCCTTTATCGTTTCTTTGCTTACGGCAATGATTCCGGAAATCTCTGGTGGGTCTGTATTATTATTTATTTCCTGCTGCTGGGAGCCCAGTGTATCGTCGTTGATTAGTTGACAGGTTTAGGACCTACTGTTATTCTGGGTAAAAGATTCTGAACTGGAGGCAGTGAGTGTGCGGTTGATCAGAGATGCAAGTTTAAAGGAGCTTGGTTTCCCCTTTTTTTGGATCCTTCTCTGTCTGTTCGCCTCTTGAGTTCTGATGCACACAAACCAGCTCTGTCAACTGACTTGTGTATTTCCATTTCCTCCTGGGGTTATAGCATAAACCGAGACAGTGGTATCAGTGGTTTTGTTTTTAAGAGACCCAGAGCCTTCTGTATTCATTCCTCCGGTCTCTTTAATTGAATTAGTTTGGGTTAGCGGGGGATTTGCAAGTGTTGATGACGATAGACTCTCATCTAAGTTTTTAGTTTGACATGATGTAGTAAAGATTGGGTATAGTTTGGTGAAGCTTTTCAGTAGGATGTTCCTTTATTCTATTTCTTGCTTTCCTTACTCTCTTTTTTTGCCTTCTGGATTGCAACAGTGTGTTTGGTTGACCTGGATATAGCAATAGTTTTGTTAATTGCTCCGCATTTGCATATTCACCAGTTTCTGTGGTAGAAGACTGGGTTGTGCTATTAATTCCAAGTGCGGAGACTGGCACTACTTATGAGGCTGCTTGTTTGAAGTTGAATCGGTATGATCTGTAATGATACTCTCCGGATGGGGGTTAAAGTGAACCATGTGTTTGTTAAGACAAAGAATCTGTTCCATTAAAGCTGGTAGAAAGCTTACCTTATCTAGTATTGGGCCGCATGCACATGAAGTGGGCTGGGTGGAGTCAATGGATGGTTTTAACTTTATACCTGCAATGTAAGATGCAATAAAGTTTATTAGGTCTATTTGAATGTCAAGCCTGTCTGACTGCATAATCAGAGTTTCTGTTGATGCTTGCAGCAACAGGGGTATGAGTTCCATCGGAATCTGTGTCGTGGTCCTTGCCCCGCTGTCTGTTAGGGGAATTTGTCTGGCATTTTCCTTAGGTCCGAGTGGAAAATTTGTACCTAAACTGGCAATTACAGTGAGCTCTGGGGGTGGGCAAGACTTAATAGCGCATTTTTGAGGCAACATTGTTTGTTGAACTGGCACATTGTTATTGCTATGTAGGAGTTCTTCCATGTCCTCTCTTCGCCACACCTCAGGCAAACCATCTTGCGAGTTTTGTTTGAACTTATTAGTGTGCGAGTAAACCTTGTCAATTTCTGGGATATGTAGGTTTAGCCATAAAAGATCTAGGTCCTCGTTACTCAATTGAGACGTTTGGGAGATAAATATGTGACCTTGGTCTTGAGTCCTAGAGAGTGCCCCAGGTGGGATGTCTTGTGCTTGTTTCTCTTGTTTAGTGACTAGACTTACTGGGATATTGTCTCCTTCAGTTTTTATTAGCCTAAGTGGCTGGACATGGGTTCCCCTTATATTGTTTTCTTTGCAGTCTGTGTGTACAAGAGCTGTTGTTGTTGAGATGTTATCTCTTGTTATAATTGGACTGAGTGGCAGCAAATGGGGAGTCACTAAACCTGGAGTATCTCCTGTTGCTGCAAAGATTACTAAACCCGGGTCCTTGAGCAACTGAAATATGAGGTGTTTCGTATTGCCTGAGTGCTCTTAGTCGATCTTCCAAACATAGTGGCTATTGGTGAGATCAATGGACTCCTTCATGTAGTACTAGCGCCGGTTGTTTTGGACGCTTCCCTAGTGTTTTGTTTTCCTTTAGTTCCTTTTTTGTGGGCTCCTGGTTTGTCGCCTGGTCCTTCCTGACCTAGCCAGATCACATATTTTTTTAAGGTTGTTACCTTCCTTGAGTTCCTGTTGAGTTTTCGTATTTGCCTTAATCAGGTTATGTTTACTCGTTTCTGTAGGAGAGTAGGATCTGCTTACTATGGCACGTTTTGCTGGTGTTTCACTGTTTTTCAACTTAAGTCTAGCTGGGACCCTGCTATTCAGGACCCCAGCCCAGCTGCTTCCTCTCTAACTTGATTTCATGTACTTTAGGTACACTCCAGATTGGTTACTTGTTTACCCTTGTGAGTCTCTAGTATGTGGTACCTAGGCACCAAGGGCATATGTACCCAAGAGGCCTACCAGGGGCTGAAGCATGTACTATGCCACTTCTGGGAAGCCTTCCAAAATGGCACCACAGGTCTACTACTGCAGCCTGGGTAAGGTGGCGCTTGCACCCTTTACTAGGATATAGGTTAGCTATATCGACCTTCAATCACTGACACATATAAAGCTATAAGTCACTCCTATGGCAGGCCTTATCAATCCTGAAGGCATAGTGCTTGGTTTTGTGTGAAAGGGTGCCCAATCATGAGATGAGCCACTCTGCAGCTTTCTGAATCTATTCTCTGAGGCTGTTCTGTGATGCAGCATGACCATATATTCTTAAGCTCATTATATCCTTGTGGTAAATGCTAACTTTGAAAAGGCTGCATGGAAACATGTGTCAAACACTTTGGAATCCTACCCCCCCCCCTCACCCCCACCGGTCCTGGTGGCGGGGGTAGAATTCCACCCTTCTAGAGGGAGAAGACATGTACACACTTACCTAACCGGTAATAGTTTAAAAGAGCCCCAGTATCACAAAACGGATGCTGCAGCCACAGACACGGGTCTAACCTCCTGCTGCTGGATGAAACCCCGGCAGGGGAGGCCTAGACAATAGGTTTCCTGTCACAGGGAGGTGTAACCACCATCCAGACAGGCTGTAGAGTATTGGGGCTGGATGGGTGCATTCATAGAATGCTTTTCAGACAGTGCTGGGGGCACACTTGGTGTCCCTGTGCATACCCCAGTTCAAACCGGTTGCAGGGGCACTCAGCCCCTGCTCTGGTGCGCAACTGGACAAAGGGAAAGGGGTGTTACCACCCCCTCCCTGGGCCCTCCCATAGGTGGGCCCCTAGAGTAAGTCCAACCCCTAAACATAGTATGAGATTAGGAAACCAGTCCTTAAGACTTTAGATTATATCTGGACGAAATTCTGCAACATACATCCTGGAAATTCAACATTCTATTTCAACTAGAAGACAGACAGATCTCCCTTGGGGGTCAAGGAGTGACTCCCCTGTTCAATCAGGCACCAAAGAAGCATCTTGCCAGTCTGCATTTCCTAGGCTTCCGCTGGATCCCGATGGATTTGCGACACAAGACATAGAGTTGCAGACTTCTCCAAAGCCAACACGAGATCACAGCAAAGCTGAGACCCGCAGCCCTCACATGTGACGTGGAACCGGAACTCCTGGACACCATGCGCATTTGCTAATGCATCGACTTCTCGAGCTTTCCCGAAGTTGCGCATTGGGCTAAATATAGTACAATACCGAGACCATCTGCACCAAAGATTGTGTGCCTACACTCCACAATTGTTCAGAGAGCCCGCTTCTAGCATTTCTGCTCGGGCCCCTTCGCGATCCCTGGTCCATCGACTGGTGGGTCCCCACAAAGGTAGCTCTTTTGTTTCTTTAGCTTCGCTATTTGCTCTAGATGTGCCCTGACTCCCCTCCAAAGGGTGAGTCCCTTAGACCTTGCTGGTCTGCACCAAAGCCAATCTTTGCTTTCTGCGTGGGATGCTGTTGCCAAGGCTTGTTGGGTCCAATCCGGATACCGACGCCGCAGTACTTGACATCCTTCGTGGGACAGCTCTGATCCAGCTCCGGGTTGTTGTTGACTTCTCCTGGTCCTCGTGGCTGAAGAGTCAAGCTTCACCTTCTGTACCTGAAATCACCCGACATGGGTGGGCATCTGCTCATCGCCTTTCTGGTCAATGGCTAGTGAACCAGACTCTGTCTCCTCTGCTTTTAGGTTCTTCAGATCTCCAATCCACCCTTGGATCCATTCGGACACTCTCTACTTGGTTGCCTGCAGCACTTTTCTGTAGCTCGCCATCGAAAACGACGACAAAACCCGACACGAAAAGACACCTATGCACCCGGCTTCCCTGGGTGAGATAACTTGAGTACTCTGGTGCTCCCATGGGTATTGACTCTAGAAATGTCTAGTTCTAAAGGGGTTTGCTCCAAGTCCACTTCTAAGTGTCCATAATCTTTAAAATTCTAATTGCAACTTTCTCCATAGAAATCAATGGTGATTCTCTCCTGTGTCACTACCTTGGGTAGTTCCGGGTTGCCCCAGCGGTTCTACAGGCCTGAGGCCTTGTCCCTATGTCTATCTTGGTTCTTATACCACTTTCTTAGTATAT
This sequence comes from Lissotriton vulgaris, assembly GCF_964263255.1. Classification (NCBI taxonomy): domain Eukaryota; kingdom Metazoa; phylum Chordata; class Amphibia; order Caudata; family Salamandridae; genus Lissotriton; species Lissotriton vulgaris. The sequence goes on along the minus strand of NC_141685.1, from coordinate 1,362,403,229 downwards.
GGTCTGTTACGCCCCCTAGGGCTAGTCAAATATTGTGCTAATTTACTCTGTGCTAAATAAATTTACCGAATGTACTTTTGCCTCTAGCCTCATAAGGAGAGGGATGTGTTTAGAATAAATGCATATATTTTATATACATATGCCTAGTGTGGTTCTCCTTTTATTTTGTCATTCATGAGAATATAGACTGGTAAAACAAGCTGCTTTACATTCCTTCACGACTTAGCCTGAAGGCTGCTCCCCACAGCTACCACTAAGATAGCTTTCTATATAGGTTGTCTTTAAATCTACCATCAATAAGGGTCGTTTGGACTAGTGCAAGGTGCCCAATAGAATAGTGGACAGCATATGCCAGGCCAACTTCTCACATTGATGTGCAGTGTGTGGGATTCCAGCTTGCCATTGTTTTACCAGAAAATCATAATCATTTGAAAACCACTAAAGGTACCAGAGGTACACATAATGCAAGCTTAAATACAGTAAGTTTTACTGAACTTAGGGTTGTCTCTCAAGGTCTTAAGTACACCCTTTCTACAACTCAAGAGAGGTTTAGTAGGTAAACAACTAGAGTAGGTAGTGCATACACCACACCTCACTAGTCATGACTTCAAGGACAGGGCCCAATGGGTCTCTGCCAGATGTCAGTCAAGTCTAGACATCCAAATATGACACATTCCCTATTCAAGAGTTAAGGGCTCTGTGTGCTATGAGGAAATTGAAGCTATGACAAAATCCCAATACCCAAAGCCTCATTGAGGCATTGCTGCTTGAAGACTTTAGACAGGCCTCAGAGCCTGAAAGGGTAGGCAGTGGGATGGGGACAGCAGAGGAAGAAGGGCCCAGTGGGGCAAACCAACAGGACCTAGACTCTGATGCTGACCAGGCAGGTAAACAGGACCTAGACCTGGACAATCCAGCTCTAACTGGAGATGAAGAAGGCCATGGTGGCCCTCTCTGTGTCCCCCCAGGAAGAGTTGAGGGTGTGCCTAGAAGACCCAGGTCACTTTCAGTGGAATCTGACCATTCTGACGACTCTGTAGGGACTTCTGTCTCTTCTCATAGGAGGGACACCTCCCAGGAGAAGAGAGAGACAGCTGAGGCTTAAAGAAGCTCATCTGAGAATAAGGAGACAAAAGTTAGCCTTAGAAAGGGAGTCCCTAGAGCTTGAAAAAGCTAGAAAAAAGATGGGACTAGAGTCCCAGGGTGACAGCAACTTCCCTAGTAGTAGGGAAAGGTCCTATGAAAATAGACACTTAAATAGATTCTCCCTCCCTACCAGAGTGGGGATGACATCCACAAATGGATAACTGCACTGGAAAAGGCCTGCAAAGTAGAAAAGGTCCCCGAGGAGCAGTGGGCAGCAATTTTGTTGCTCTCCTTTGCAGACAAAGGTAGAGACACGGTCCTCGCTAAGGAGAAGAGGATGCTGATGATTACAAAGTCATGAAGAGTGCTCCAATAGATGGGTTTGGCTTAACCACTGAGCAGTATAGAATACAGTTCAGAGATACCCAGAAGACACAGACACAGGACTGGGTTGACGTCGTTGATTGTGCTACTAAGGCTCTGGAGGACTTGTTACTGGGCAGTAACGTGTGTGATTATACAGGATTGTATAACTTGATCATGAGGGAGCAGATCCTTAATAACTGTCAATATCAGCTGTTGCATCAGCACCTGGTAAACTCTGATCTGACCTCTCCCCAAGAATTGGGAAAGGTGGCAGACAAATGGGTCAGAATCATGGCTACTGATGAGGGACAGGAGGAAGAGAGTGACCCTCTCCGAGATTTGCTCTCCCAGAACCCTGATGATGGGTCAGTTGATGGTGTAACCTTGGCATGCAGCCTTACTGACCAGCAGCAAACTGATTGCAGACAAGTTCTCAATCAGTTCAGACATATGTTTTCTCTGACTCCAAGTCAGACCACCTGGTACACTCATGAAGTGGACACTGAGGACAGTCTGCCTGTTAAAAATAAGATTTACAGGCAACCTGATCATGTCAGGGACTGTATCAGGACTGAAGTCCAGAAAATGTTGGATTTGGGAGTTATTGAACCCGCAGATAGCCCTTGGGCTAGTCAGTAAACTTGGTACCTAAACCTCACACCCAAGGTGGTAAGAGAGAGATGAGGTTGTGTGTTGACTACAGAGGTCTCAATGCAGTCACTAGGACTGATGCCCATCCAATCCCAAAAACAGATGAGTTTATAGATATGTTGGCCTCAGCCAAATTTCTGAGCACATTTGATCTTACAGCAGGCTACTGGCAGATCAGATCAGCTGATGATGTGAAGCCAAAGACAGCATTCTCAACCCCTGTGGGCACTATCAATTTGTGGTAATGCCCTTTGGTCTGAGGAATGCACCTGCCACTTTTCAAATGTTGGTGAATAAAGTCCTAACAGACCTGGAAGACTATAGTGCAGGATATCTAGATGATATTGCTGTCTTTAGCTCCACCTGAGAAGATCACCTGGTCTACCTGTGAAATGTTTTCTAGGCCCTGCAAAAGGCAGGCCTAACTATCAAGGCTACTTAGTGCCAGATAGGGTAGAGTCAGGTTGTGTACTTGGGCCACCTTGTAGGTGGAGGCCAGGTTCAACCATTGCAGAGCAAAATCCAAACCATCATGGAATGGGTTGCTCCAACTACCCAGACTCAGGTCAGAGCTTTCCTGGGCCTGACTGGGTACTACAGAAGATTTGTCAAGGGGTATAGTTCCATTGTGACACCCCTGAATGACTTTTGTTTAAATCTTTTTATTAGGGTTTTACTTTACAGATTCCCATGTGGGACGTCAGACAGGTCACAGGTCAATCATCACATAAGTTATTGATTACACATCAGCTACAGTTATAGCACATCATTATCATTCGGGTTCCATTCCTACAAATATGGTAACACATAATCTCTCAGGTATCTGTTAATAAATCGTCTTGTTACATGATGCTGTGCAGTATTGCGTCCGGTCCCTTGTGTTGTATAATGGCGAGGACTGGTGTAACTTCCTCCCCTCTACCTGTGTATGATTATCCTTTACTGCGTGTTCAATCGGTAGTGCTCTGTGAATAGGTCGGCTTCTGAATCGCCGCCTGGAACTTAACTGGAAACTGTGGGAAGAAACCTCTCACAAAAGAGAGGGGAGGGGGAGTACAAGGGGCGAGTGAGGACAGGTGGCCGTGGCGGGCGGTATGTGAGCCTGGTACTGGCCTAGGGGGTGGGGTCGCGTGCCACCCGTGATGGGGAATGAGTGATCTGTCATGGGAGCAGACGATAGTCTCAGTAGTATTGACTGCCTGTCCTATTCTATCCTCTCAGCGGGGGCTTCACTCGGCTGGCATTGAGACCTGTGACCTGGGGTGTTGGGAAGAATTGCGGTGTGGGGGTTGTGTCGGCTCCGGTGCCTTCTCTACTGTTGTCTCTTGTTTAATTGTATTAATAGTTGCGCCCACTCATAGAGATTGGGTGTTTAAGTGTGCCTTTCACCTCTTCCTCTCTCAGGGTCTCTTCCTCCGCTGCCCCCCATTTGCTCAACGCTCCCACCCAAGCTGCTTTTGGGGGTCCTGTAGGGGCTCTCCAGTGCATGGCTATGTTTCTTTTTTCTAGGAGGATAGCTAGGGATGCGAATCGCCGCTGCAGCTTATCAGACTTTTTTTCGGTAAATTCCAAAGGCACACTCCTCCTATGTGGTAATGTGTGGCAGGTTGACTATTGTTTGTAGTGTACGATGTATTTTGTCCCAATAGCCTTGTATGGATGGGCAGTCCCAGAACATGTGTCTGAAGTTCGCCTCTAGTGTCAGGATATTAAACTGTATGTTTTTGAAACGTCCATTCCTGTAAACCTTTTTAGGGTATTCTGAGGCCAGGGACCATTCTTTGTCGTGGAGGGCTCGACCCACTTCGTCCTCCCACGAATGTCTCAATCCGTCCAGGGAGACATTGGTCAATTCCCCGATCGCTTTGTAGTGCCATGTTACCAGGTGTCTGCCTGCCCCCATTCGTAATATCGTGTGCAGTACCGGGTGTATTGGGGGTTCCCCATCTCGTAGGTCCCAGCATTGGCGACCGCTATCCAAGAGTTGCCTATCTGTTAAGAATTGCCCCTGCGGGAGGTCGTACCATTCAACCATGTCCTCATATGTTTTTAGTTGCCCTTCGTGGAACAGAGCTTCTGCTTCCGTCACGTTGTGATCGGTCCATACCTGCAGGGCTCTCGCGGTGTAGTAGTCTTCCTTTCGGGGGAGGCCCACCAAGGGAAGCAGTGGGGAGTATAGCAGCCGCCCTTTCAACATTCTGTGCACTCGCATCATGGGAGGAACGAGGTGGGATCACTGGAAGATTTGTGAAGTAATATAGCATTCTGGGAACCATAATCATTTTAGCTATAGCTACCCACCCAATAGGTGTCAGGGGTAGTGTCTTCCAGAAGCCCACCGCTGATCGTAGGCCTGCTAACACTTTGCAATGGTTACCTTCGTAGAGGTCCTCCGGGGAGTGATATAGGCGTACTCCCAGATATCTGGGGTCGCTTCGCTCCACTTCAATGTCTGTGTGCCTATCTCTATGTTCTGTGGCGCCAATTGGGGACCGAGTGGGTAAACTGTTGATTTTCCCCAGTTGACTTTGAGACCGGAGGTCTCTCCAAATTCCTGTAAAGCTGCCCATATTGAGGTGAAGCTGCCTGTTACGTCCCGAACGTATATCAGCAGGCCATCTGCATATAGCGATACGCAGTGTAGTGTTTCCGCTATCGGGATACCCCATGCTTCCCCCTCTCGTCGTAATCGTATGGCCAGGGGTTCCGCTGCCAGTGCAAAAAGGAGGGGGGAGAGGGGGCACCCCTGTCTAGTCCCCCTCTCCACCGGGAATGGGGCTGAGATAAGTTTGCTGACTCTCACCCTAGAGGTGACGCCTCTGTATAGGAGCTTTGTGTATGCCATCAGTGTTGGGCCAATATTTATTTTCCAAGGGACTTCAAACAGAGGGGGCCATGTCAGTGTGTTAAATGCCTTTTCTAAATCAAGGATCAGGCACGCCGCAAGTGGGAATCTGTCTTTTACCCTGTCCTGTATATGAAACAGTCTACGTAAATTATGCGAAGTATTAAATCGTGGCACGAAGCCGCATTGGTCAGGATGTACCAAGGCTGGGAGAATTTGACTGTAGCGATTGGCCAATAGATTTCCCAGGATCTTGCAGTCTGCGTTCAGAAGTGTTATCGGCCTGTAAGAGGCCGGGAGTGTTGGGTCTCTATGGGGTTTCGGAAATGTCACCAACACCGATTCGCAGAACGACTCCGGTAAAATGCCTCTGGTTAGGGTGTCGTCATATGTGGATGCTAGATGGGGCACTATCTGGGCAGCGAACGTGCTGTAGTACTCTAGTGTGAATCCGTCCATACCCAGCGCTTTTTTCTTTGCTAACGGCCCGATTGCATGCTTTATGTCGGAGGGTGTAATTTTGCTGTCTAAATCATTCCTATCTGCCAGGGAGATTGTGGGCATAGGCGATGGGTCCATAAATTGTACCAGCTCACTTGGTGTCTCCGGTGTCGGGGCACGGTATACTTCTGTGTAATAGTCCTGAAATATGTGCAAGATGTCGATTTGGGAGTGTTTTAGGTGCCCATTCCTGACTGTGAGCTCTGTGATGGGATGTGACGCTGTTTTCTGTTTGACTACCCATGCCAGTAACGCTCCCGTTCTATTGCCCTCCCTGTGTGCCCTGGTTGCATATGCGCCGAAGTTGTATTTGCGTAGGTCTCGTAGCGCCTCTGCGTGTAAGAGTTTTGCCACTGAGAGCTGCGCTAGTGTGGCCATCCCCTGGTCCGTGTCTCAGGACATGTCTGCCAATCTTTTCTCTGCTCCGTTTAGTGTCTGTTATAGTGTTCTCCGTACCCCCACCACCTGTTGGATACATTGTCCTCTGGCGCTGACCTTATATGTATCCCACTCTATTGCCCTGGAGGAGGCCGAGCCAGCGTTCCGTAGAAAATGTTCCTGGATATATTCCCCATGGATGTGGCGAAAGGCCTGATCAGTGAGACAGTCTTGGGGCAGTTTCCATGTTGGGACTGGGGGTTGGGGCGGTCTCCATCTAAGGGTCCCTATGTGTGCATCATGGTCCGACACTATCCTTCCCATAGAGTAAGCGTATTGCATCTTGGGTAAGAGGTCTGTGGAGCACAGGAACCTATTATGTATAACTCGCAAGTTGTGAGGGATGGAGTGAAAGGAGTACATCCTGGCGTCTGGGTTCCGCGCCTCCAGGCATCCACTAGTGCCCAGTGCTCTACCCATCTACGGAAGCGGTCAGTTTGTTTATGCGCAGGCGAGTATAGTGGTGGGGAATGTGATCTATCTAGGTGTAAATCTAGTACGCAGTTGTAGTCTCCCCCTAGGAGCCATGGGATGGCTGTGTAGTGAGCTAGCATGTTTGTAAGTTTTTCCCAATACTGGTCTTGTTCCACATTGGAGGCGTATATACATCCTATGAGTATAGGTTGACCCTCTAATAGCCCTGTCATGCTTACATATCGCCCTTCCCTATCTATGTGTCGAGTTTGTTCCTTAAAGGGCACCCCTGGTCTTATCCATATAAGTGTACCTCTGATGAAGGCGGAGTACACAGTGGCACAAGAGTATGCCCGCCATTTTTTGTGCAGGCGGCCTACTACCTGTTCTGTCAGATGTGTCTCCTGTAGGAGGGCCACTTGGGTCTGTTGCCTCTTAACATAGGCGTAGACAGAGTAATGTTTCATAGCTGTATGCATACCCCTGACGTTCAGTGTGACGAATTTTATGTTTGTGGTTGGTGTTTTATGTGTCGTGTCTTACGAACAATCCGCGTTCTTCTCTAGCTGTATTGTCCCCTTCCCCCTACCCACCCCACCCGCCCCCCACCGCTCACCGTCTCTGAGAACTCTGTATTGTCCAGTCTCTTCACATCTCACCCGCTTAAGGATATCTGGGAAATTTAGGAAAGAAAGGGGGACAAACTGCAACTCTGGGGAACAGTCCCAACTTGGGGGACCTACTGCTGGAGGCAATACGTTCAAACTGGTCATCATAGGTAGACTTTAGTTCATTGTTGTGGGGTAGTGGCGGTTCCTCTCCCTGACTTCTGCCGGTGCGGCCGCACATTCATAAAAGACTGCGGGAATGTGCCCCCTTGCATCACAGTGAGTGTTGATTGTTTTCACTGGATTAGAGTGACTTTGTGTTATAATCATCATAATAAGTCCTGACGGTCGCCGCTCTACATCCCGGTGACTGGATGCCATTGCGCATGCACGCGGTTCAGTTCCGGGTCATGCAACTCTCACTGTGTGTCCTGGGCGCCCACTAGACTGTTATATCAATGTGTCAGCTGTTTGAGGAGTCACTATTGGAGGCGTCCTTGAGCCTTCTCAAGACGCAGGTGCGTCACTGCCCTCATCGTCAGAGCTGAACAGGCGAGGGCCTTCCTCCACGTCCGACCCTGACCCGGAGGCACTTAAAAGATCAGGGCGCCTCCCGCAGCGCGAGAAACTTTTACTTGCATTCTCTGGAAAATCCTACCTTTTGGGGTACATCAGCAGTATCGCCGCTGGTCCGGCTCACCTGCCGGAGTGAACCGCCGCCCACGCAGCACCGTGACTCACAGACTACACCTCCCAGGGTGCTTTGGGGGCTGCGCACCTGATTGACATCACCTCTAAGCGCCCGGAGGCGCTTAAAAGATCAGGGCGCCTTCCGTGGTGCGGGAAACTTTTACTTGCATTCTCTGGATAACCCTACCTGTTTGGGGACATCAGCAGTATCGCCGCTGGTCCGGCTCGCCTGCTAGAGTGAACTGCCGCCCACTCACCACCGGGACCCGCAGACTACACCTCCCAGGGTGCTTTGGGGGCCGCGCACCTGATTGACATCACCTCTAAGCGCCTGGAGGCGTTTAAAAGATCAGGGCGCCTCCTGCGACGCGGGACACTTTTACTTGCATTCTCTGGATAATCCTACTTGTTTGGGGACATCAGCAGTATCGCTGCTGGTCCGGCTCGCCTGCCGGAGTGAACTGCCGCCCACGCAGCACCGGAACCAGCAGACTAAACCTCCCAGGGTGCTTTGGGGGCCGCGCACCTGATTGACATCACCTCTAAGCACCCGGAGGCGCTTAAAAGATCAGGGCGCCTACCGCGGTCCGTGTTTAAATTGTATTAATAGTTGCGCCCACTCCATAGAGATTGGGTGTTTAAGTGTGCCTTTCACCTCTTCCTCTCTCAGGGTCTCTTCCTCCGCTGCCCCCCATTTGCTCACCGCTCCCACCCAAGCTGCTTTTGGGGGTCCTGTAGGGGCTCTCCAGTGCATGGCTATGTTTCTTTTTGCTAGGAGGATAGCTAGGGATGTGAATCGCCACTGCAGCTTATCAGACTTTTTTCGGTAAATTCCAAAGGCACACTCCTCCTATGTGGTAATGTGTGGCAGGTTGACTATTGTTTGTAGTGTACGATGTATTTTGTCCCAATAGCCTTGTATGGATGGGCAGTCCCAGAACATGTGTCTGAAGTTCGCCTCTAGTGTCAGGATATTAAACTGTATGTTTTTGAAACGTCCATTCCTGTAAACCTTTTTAGGGTATTCTGAGGCCAGGGACCATTCTTTGTCGTGGAGGGCTCGACCCACTTCGTCCTCCCACGAATGTCTCAATCCGTCCAGGGAGACATTGGTCAATTCCCCGATCGCTTTGTAGTGCCATGTTACCAGGTGTCTGCCTGCCCCCATTCGTAATATCGTGTGCAGTACCGGGTGTATTGGGGGTTCCCCATCTCGTAGGTCCCAGCATTGGCGACCGCTATCCAAGAGTTGCCTATCTGTTAAGAATTGCCCCTGCGGGAGGTCGTACCATTCAACCATGTCCTCATATGTTTTTAGTTGCCCTTCGTGGAACAGAGCTTCTGCTTCCGTCACGTTGTGATCGGTCCATACCTGCAGGGCTCTCGCGGTGTAGTAGTCTTCCTTTCGGGGGAGGCCCACCAAGGGAAGCAGTGGGGAGTATAGCAGCCGCCCTTTCAACATTCTGTGCACTCGCATCATGGGAGGAACGAGGTGGGATCACTGGAAGATTTGTGAAGTAATATAGCATTCTGGGAACCATAATCATTTTAGCTATAGCTACCCACCCAATAGGTGTCAGGGGTAGTGTCTTCCAGAAGCCCCCGGCTGATCGTAGGCATGCTAACACTTTGCAATGGTTACCTTCGTAGAGGTCCTCCGGGGAGTGATATAGGCGTACTCCCAGATATCTGGGGTCGCTTCGCTCCACTTCAATGTCTGTGTGCCTATCTCTATGTTCTGTGGCGCCAATTGGGGACCGAGTGGGTAAACTGTTGATTTTCCCCAGTTGACTTTGAGACCGGAGGTCTCTCCAAATTCCTGTAAAGCTGCCCATATTGAGGTGAAGCTGCCTGTTACGTCCCGAACGTATATCAGCAGACCATCTGCATATAGCGATACGCAGTGTAGTGTTTCCGCTATCGGGATACCCCATGCTTCCCCCTCTCGTCGTAATCGTATGGCCAGGGGTTCCACTGCCAGTGCAAAAAGGAGGGGGGAGAGGGGGCACCCCTGTCTAGTCCCCCTCTTCACCGGGAATGGGGCTGAGATAAGTTTGCTGACTCTCACCCTAGAGGTGACGCCTCTGTATAGGAGCTTTGTGTATGCCATCAGTGTTGGGCCAATATTTATTTTCCAAGGGACTTCAAACAGAGGGGGCCATGTCAGTGTGTTAAATGCCTTTTCTAAATCAAGGATCAGGCACGCCGCAAGTGGGAATCTGTCTTTTACCCTGTCCTGTATATGAAACAGTCTACGTAAATTATGCGAAGTATTAAATCGTGGCACGAAGCCGCATTGGTCAGGATGTACCAAGGCTGGGAGAATTTGACTGTAGCGATTGGCCAATAGATTTCCCAGGATCTTGCAGTCTGCGTTCAGAAGTGTTATCGGCCTGTAAGAGGCCGGGAGTGTTGGGTCTCTATGGGGTTTCGGAAATGTCACCAACACCGATTCGCAGAACGACTCCGGTAAAATGCCTCTGGTTAGGGTGTCATCATATGTGGATGCTAGGTGGGGCACTATCTGGGCAGCGAACGTGCTGTAGTACTCTAGTGGGAATCCGTCCATACCCGGCGCTTTTTTCTTTGCTAACGGCCCGATTGCATGCTTTATGTCGGAGGGTGTAATTTTGCTGTCTAAATCATTCCTATCTGCCAGGGAGATTGTGGGCATAGGCGATGGGTCCATAAATTGTGCCAGCTCACTTGGTGTCTCCGGTGTCGGGGCACGGTATACTTCTGTATAATAGTCCTGAAATATGTGCAAGATGTCGATTTGGGAGTGTTTTAGGTGCCCATTCCTGACTGTGAGCTCTGTGATGGGATGTGACGCCGTTTCCTGTTTGACTACCCATGCCAGTAACGCTCCCGTTCTATTGCCCTCCCTGTGTGCCCTGGTTGCATATGCGCCGAAGTTGTATTTGCTTAGGTCTCGTGGCGCCTCTGCGTGTAAGAGTTTTGCCACTGAGAGCTGCGCTAGTGTGGCCATCCCCTGGTCCGTGTCTCGGGACATGTCTGCCAATCTTTTCTCTGCTCCGTTTAGTGTCTGTTTTAGTGTTCTCCGTACCCCCACCACCTGTTGGATACATTGTCCTCTGGCGCTGACCTTATATGCATCCCACTCTATTGCCCTGGAGGAGGCCGAGCCAGCGTTCCGTAGAAAATGTTCCTGGATATATTCCCCATGGATGTGGCGAAAGGCCTGATCAGTGAGACAGTCTTGGGGCAGTTTCCATGTTGGGACTGGGGGTTGGGGCGGTCTCCATCTAAGGGTCCCTATGTGTGCATCATGGTCCGACACTATCCTTCCCATATAGTAAGCGTATTGCATCTTGGGTAAGAGGTCTGTGGAGCACAGGAACCTATTATGTCTAACTCGCAAGTTGTGAGGGATGGAGTGAAAGGAGTACATCCTGGAGTCTGGGTTCCGCGCCCTCCAGGCATCCACTAGTGCCCAGTGCTCTACCCATCTACGGAAGCAGTCAGTTTGTTTATGCGCAGGCGAGTATAGTGGTGGGGAATGTGATCTATCTAGGTGTAAATCTAGTACGCAGTTGTAGTCTCCCCCTAGGAGCCATGGGATGGCTGTGTAGTGAGCTAGCACGTTTGTAAGTTTTTCCCAATACTGGTCTTGTTCCACATTGGGGGCGTATATACATCATATGAGTATAGGTTGACCCTCTAATAGCCCTGTCATGATTACATATCGCCCTTCCCTATCTATGTGTCGAGTTTGTTCCTTAAAGGGCACCCCTGGTCTTATCCATATAAGTGTACCTCTGGTGAAGGTGGAGTACACAGTGGCACAAGAGTATGCCCGCCATTTTTTGTGCAGGCGGCCTACTTCCTGTTCTGGCAGATGTGTCTCCTGTAGGAGGGCCACTTGGGTCTGTTGCCTCTTAACATAGGCGTAGACAGAGTAACGTTTCGTAGCTGTATGCATACCCCTGAGGTTCAGTGTGACGAATTTTATGTCTGTGTTTGGTGTTTTATGTGTCGTGTCACATGAACAATCTGCGTTCTTCTCTAGCTGTATTGTCCCCTTCCCCCTACCCACCCCACCCGCCCCCCACCGCTCACCGTCTCTGAGAACTCTGTATTGTCCAGTCTCTTCACATCTCACCCGCTTAAGGATATCTGGGAAATTTAGGAAAGAAAGAGGGACAAACTGCAACTCTGGGGAACAGTCCCAACTTGGGGGACCTACTGATGGAGGCAATACGTTCAAACTGGTCATCATAGGTAGACTTTAGTTCATTGTTGTGGGGTAGTGGCGGTTCCTCTCCCTGACTTCTGCCGGTGCGGCTGCACATTCATAAAAGACTGCGGGAATGTGCCCCCTTGCATCACAGTGAGTGTTGATTGTTTTCACTGGATTAGAGTGACTTTGTCTTATATTCATCATAATAAGTCCTAACGGTCGCCGCTCTACATCCCGGTGACTGGATGCCATTGTGCATGCACGCGGTTCAGTTCCGGGTCATGCAACTCTCACTGTGTGTCCTGGGCGCCCACTAGACTGTTATATCAATGTGTTAGCTGTTTGAGGAGTCACTATTGGAGGCGTCATTGAGCCTTCTCAAGATGCAGGTGCGTCACTGCCCTCATCGTCAGAGCTGAACAGGCGAGGGCCTCCCTCCACGTCCGATCCTGACCCGGAGGCACTTAAAAGATCAGGGCGCCTCCCGCAGCGCGAGAAACTTTTACTTGCATTCTCTGGATAATCCTGCCTTTTTGGGTACATCAGCAGTATCGCCGCTGGTCCGGCTCACCTGCCGGAGTGAACCGCCGCCCACGCAGCACCGTGACTCACAGACTACACCTCCCAGGGTGCTTTGGGGGCCGCGCAACTGATTGATATCACCTCTAAGCACCCGGAGGCGCTTAAAAGATCAGGGCGCCTCCCGTGGTGCGGGAAACTTTTACTTGCATTCTCTGGATAATCCTACCTGTTTGGGGACATCAGCAGTATCGCCGCTGGTCCGGCTCGCCTGCTGAAGTGAACTGCCGCCCACGCACCACCGGGACCCGCAGACTACACCTCCCAGGGTGCTTTGGGGGCCGCGCACCTGATTGACACCACCTCTAAGCGCCCGGAGGCGTTTAATAGATCAGGGCGCCTCCTGCGACGCGGGACACTTTTACTTGCATTCTCTGGATAAACCTACTTGTTTGGGGACATCAGCAGTATCGCTGCTGGTCCGGCTCGCCTGCCGGAGTGAACTGCCGCCCACGCAGCACCGGAACCAGCAGACTACACCTCCCAGGGTGCTTTGGGGGCCGCGCACCTGATTGACATCACCTCTAAGCACCCGGAGGCGCTTAAAAGATCAGGGCGCCTCCCGCGGTGCGGGACGTGCACGGGCAAAGCCCGGGCCAAGGGCGGGCCCGTCCGCGCCCGTCAAAGGCCGGAGGAGGCTGGGCTGGGCTGGACCAGGTCTTTTGGTTTCATCACTAGCTTTGGAGCAGATTGAAATACTGAACCACGGGTAAATGACACTATAGACTTTATTGTGTGTAATCCTTGCTGTCTGCAATAACCCATAATCGACTCGGGGTCTGCAACCCCATATTCTTATTGGGTCTGCTAATCAACCTAGAGGGCCAACAGGGGGACCAGGAAAGAAAGCTGGTGATAATTATCAACCGCACTGTAAGTTAAATACCCGGATATTTACTTTTGCACTCTGTCTATTGTGTCTAGTTTGTACATGTAAGTGGCGAGGGCGTGCAGGGCTGTTTACTCATAAGTACGTACCAACTTTGTGAAACAACAGCAAGGGTATAGTTCCATCAACCGATCAGGGTATAGCAGTTACTAACTGGCCTTTTGTTAAATGGGGAAAAGAAAGCTACACACTAGCCCACCGGGCAAGAAAACGTCTATTGTTAAAGAGTCGAGTACGACCCTAATGAAATATTTGACGGATGCAGTAGGAGCCATAGAGAAGCGAATTTCTAACGTAGAGGAAAAACTCAATATAGGGCTGTCCGCAACAAGCATCATTGAACCTGTTAGAAACGAGTTGAGTGATGTACCTGCAATTTTTATAGCAAATGTATCTCCCCTGGATCACCACAATGTGTGTTTACAGCAGGGTAGCGACGAGATTTCTGTAATTGACCTAGAGGGCTCTGATCTCCCCTGCCAAAAAAGAGTATGCATGTCCAAGAATCCTCCCCACACTATTTTAGTACCTCAGATCCATGAATTTCCAGCAACCCCAAATGTCCTAAAGAGTAAAAGTAAATCACATATAGGGAAAGAGGTAAGAAAAAGCAGAAAGGAACAAAAGAAAAATGTGTCCAAAATCCACTAACGATGAACGCTTAAGCAAGGGCCAACACTACACTGATTATGGAGACATCATGAAGTCAATAGTTGATCTCACCATATTCGTGAAAGAAGCTATAACTTTAATGGGGAACAGATTGGGACAGATAGAGTCCACTTTGACAATACTCACAGTGCAAGGGAAAGAGGTACACAGTAAACAGGTTGCTCCTAGTAGTACTAGCAACACTCAGCCTAGCCGGCCTTGCAGTCCGCACAAAGTTAGGCCCCCCACTTCTGCCAGTCAAAATAATAGTGGACATCGTTCTTCCATGCCCACGGTAGATGGACCTGGAAAAACAGGGAGTAGTACACTTCCTTACCAAGATGACGGCTATTTTTTGCCAAATCTGAACCTCCCACCCGCGGCAGCTCCCTATACGTTGGTTTTGGCCAACGTTCCCATAGTGGAGGACGGGGTGAGGGAAAACTGGGAAACACTGAGAAACAAAGCTATTCATTTCCTGGGTCAGAAAACGGGATTAACACGAGATATGTTACATTCATTTAAAATGGCAAAGCGAGTAAGGTGGCTTGTCCCAAATAATAAGTCCTTTGTTGGGGATTGCTTAGTTTTATCATTTGCCTCCCCACCCTTAGTCAAAGAAATCTTGGATCGGGACGGGGATAATAGAAGGCGGACGGCGGGCATAAATGTGCTCCCACTTGGTTTTTCGCTTAACTACATTTTCTAAAGTAAACGATTGGTCCAGAATGCTCTGCAAATGCCCGTGCGATAATATATCAGACCAATCTACTCTGCATGTAATATGTTTTGGTAAATTTTATTCAACAGAAAGGACAAGATGGATCAAACCATTTAAAAAAAAACAAGGTTCATGGCATCAATGTCGCCCGGCTCTATTGTTTCTACAATCCTTAAATGATACATACTGTGTTGGAATAATGACAGGTTTTTTAAAAAGTATCTTGAGGAAAAGGAAAAGTTTAATTAGCTCTTAAAACTTTTATGAACCTATTTACTGTTCTCATCTGTAATTCATTGGAATGTTTGACTTAACAAATGAATTGTCGCTTTTATGATTTTATATTTTGTGAAATCGAATAAAGCTTTTCTACTACTACTACTACACTGCCACCTATAAACCTATAAGTCACTCCTTGGCAGGCCTTATCAATACTGAAGGCAGAGTGCTTGGTTTTGTGTGAGAGGGTGCCCAAGTATGAGCTGAGCCACTCTGCAGCTTTCGGAATCTATTCTCTGATGCTGTTCTGTGATGCAGCCAGACCATATACTCTTAAGTGCATTATAACCTCGCGGTAAATGCTAACTTTTGAATGGCTGTATGGAAACATGTGTTTGGTGTCAAACACTTTGGAATCCTACACCCCACCAGTCCTGGCGGCGGGGGTAGAATTCCACCCTTCTAGAGGGAGAAGACATGTACACACTTACCTAACCGGTAATAGTTTAAAAGAACCCCAGCATCACAAAATGGATGCTGCAGCCACAGACACGGGCCTGACCTCCTGCTGCTGGACCAAACTCCAGCAGGGAAGGACTGGGCAATAGGTTTCCTGTCACAGGGAGGTGTAACCACCTCCCAGGTAGGCTTTAGTGTATTGGGGCTGGGTGGGTGCATTTATAGAATGCTTTTCAGACAGTGCTGCGGACACACTTGGTGTCCCTGTGCATAGCCAAGTTCAAACCGGTTGCAGGGGCACTCAGCCCCTGCTCTGGCGCGAAACTGGACAAGGGGAAAGGGGTGTAACCACCCCCTCCCTGGGTCCTCCAGTAGTTGGGACCCTAGAGTAAGTCCAACCACTAAACTTAGAATAAGTATAGGAACCCAGTCCTTAATACTTTGGATTATACCTGGACGAAACTCTACAACATATATCCTGGAACTTTGACATTCTATTTCGACTAGAAGACAGAAGGATCTCCCTTGTGGTCAAGGAGTGACTTCCCTGTTCGAACCAACAAGTGATGGACCGAATGTGGATCAATGTCACACATTCCCCCAGTCAAAAGATCTGGGCCTAAATCCATCGTTTTTTTGCACTCCACACCACCCTGGGTTAGACAATGGCGATATGCAAATCAGCTCTGACCCTGTTGCCCCATGGGAACAGTCCAGTCCGAACTACAAAAGCCATGTCCTTCCCAGAACGGAATCAAGCATCCGAGGACCGGACCGGTTTCGAGGTAACACCTCTCATCAGCCCGGCTAGCTTGACTCCAAGTGGTGTGGAGTGCCTGGGACCCACGTCTGGGCATCCCCAGCGCACTTAGGGCGGCAATTGCAAAAACAACAAGTGATGGACCGAATGTGGATCAATGTCACACATTCCCCCAGTCAAAAGATCTGGGCCTAAATCCATCGTTTTTTTGCACTCCACACCACCCTGGGTTAGACAATGGCGATATGCAAATCAGCTCTGATCCTGTTGCCCCATGGGAACAGTCCAGTCCGAACTACAAAAGCCATGTCCTTCCCAGAACGGAATCAAGCATCCGAGGACCGGACCGGTTTCGAGGTAACACCTCTCATCAGCCCGGCTAGCTTGACTCCAAGTGGTGTGGAGTGCCTGGGACCCACGTCTGGGCATCCCCAGCGCACTTAGGGCGGCAATTGCAAAAACAACAAGTGATGGACCGAATGTGGATCAATGTCACACATTCCCCCAGTCAAAAGATCTGGGCCTAAATCCATCGTTTTTTTGCACTCCACACCACCCTGGGTTAGACAATGGCGATATGCAAATCAGCTCTGACCCTGTTGCCCCATGGGAACAGTCCAGTCCGAACTACAAAAGCCATGTCCTTCCCAGAACGGAATCAAGCATCCGAGGACCGGACCGGTTTCGAGGTAACACCTCTCATCAGCCCGGCTAGCTTGACTCCAAGTGGTGTGGAGTGCCTGGGACCCACGTCTGGGCATCCCCAGCGCACTTAGGGCGGCAATTGCAAAAACAACAAGTGATGGACCGAATGTGGATCAATGTCACACATTCCCCCAGTCAAAAGATCTGGGCCTAAATCCATCGTTTTTTTGCACTCCACACCACCCTGGGTTAGACAATGGCGATATGCAAATCAGCTCTGACCCTGTTGCCCCATGGGAACAGTCCAGTCCGAACTACAAAAGTCATGTCCTTCCCAGAACGGAATCAAGCATCCGAGGACCGGACCGGTTTCGAGGTAACACCTCTCATCAGCCCGGCTAGCTTGACTCCAAGTGGTGTGGAGTGCCTGGGACCCACGTCTGGGCATCCCCAGCGCACTTAGGGCGGCAATTGCAAAAACAACAAGTGATGGACCGAATGTGGATCAATGTCACACATTCCCCCAGTCAAAAGATCTGGGCCTAAATCCATCGTTTTTTTGCACTCCACACCACCCTGGGTTAGACAATGGCGATATGCAAATCAGCTCTGACCCTGTTGCCCCATGGGAACAGTCCAGTCCGAACTACAAAAGCCATGTCCTTCCCAGAACGGAATCAAGCATCCGAGGACCGGACCGGTTTCGAGGTAACACCTCTCATCAGCCCGGCTAGCTTGACTCCAAGTGGTGTGGAGTGCCTGGGACCCACGTCTGGGCATCCCCAGCGCACTTAGGGCGGCAATTGCAAAAACAACAAGTGATGGACCGAATGTGGATCAATGTCACACATTCCCCCAGTCAAAAGATCTGGGCCTAAATCCATCGTTTTTTTGCACTCCACACCACCCTGGGTTAGACAATGGCGATATGCAAATCAGCTCTGACCCTGTTGCCCCATGGGAACAGTCCAGTCCGAACTACAAAAGCCATGTCCTTCCCAGAACGGAATCAAGCATCCGAGGACCGGACCGGTTTCGAGGTAACACCTCTCATCAGCCCGGCTAGCTTGACTCCAAGTGGTGTGGAGTGCCTGGGACCCACGTCTGGGCATCCCCAGCGCACTTAGGGCGGCAATTGCAAAAACAACAAGTGATGGACCGAATGTGGATCAATGTCACACATTCCCCCAGTCAAAAGATCTGGGCCTAAATCCATCGTTTTTTTGCACTCCACACCACCCTGGGTTAGACAATGGCGATATGCAAATCAGCTCTGACCCTGTTGCCCCATGGGAACAGTCCAGTCCGAACTACAAAAGCCATGTCCTTCCCAGAACGGAATCAAGCATCCGAGGACCGGACCGGTTTCGAGGTAACACCTCTCATCAGCCCGGCTAGCTTGACTCCAAGTGGTGTGGAGTGCCTGGGACCCACGTCTGGGCATCCCCAGCGCACTTAGGGCGGCAATTGCAAAAACAACAAGTGATGGACCGAATGTGGATCAATGTCACACATTCCCCCAGTCAAAAGATCTGGGCCTAAATCCATCGTTTTTTTGCACTCCACACCACCCTGGGTTAGACAATGGCGATATGCAAATCAGCTCTGACCCTGTTGCCCCATGGGAACAGTCCAGTCCGAACTACAAAAGCCATGTCCTTCCCAGAACGGAATCAAGCATCCGAGGACCGGACCGGTTTCGAGGTAACACCTCTCATCAGCCCGGCTAGCTTGACTCCAAGTGGTGTGGAGTGCCTGGGACCCACGTCTGGGCATCCCCAGCGCACTTAGGGCGGCAATTGCAAAAACAACAAGTGATGGACCGAATGTGGATCAATGTCACACATTCCCCCAGTCAAAAGATCTGGGCCTAAATCCATCCTTTCGAACCGGCACCAAAGAAGCATCTTCCAAGGCTCCCGCCGGATCCCGACAGATTTGCAACACAGGACACAGACTTCCAGACTTCCCCGAGGCCGACATGAGATCCCAGCAAAGCTGAGACCCGCAGCCCTCACAAGTGACTTGAAATCGGAACTCCTGGACACTATGCACATTTGCTAGTGCATCAACTTACCAAGCTTTCCCGAAGTTGTGCATTGGGCTAATTATAGTCCCTGGGCCATTGACTGGTGGGTCCCCATGAAGGTAACTCTTTTGTTTCTTGGGCTTCCCTGATTGCTCCAGATGTGCCCTGACTCCCCTCCAAAATGTGAGTCCCTCAGACCTTTCTGGTCTGCACCAACGCCAATTTATTTGCTTTCTACATGGGTTGCTGTTGCCAAGGCTTGTTGGGTCCAATCCAGATACCGACACCACAGCACTCGACATCCCCTCATGGCACTGCTCAAATCCAGCTCCTTATTGTTGTTGAGGCATCCTGGTCCTCATTGCTGAAGAGTCAAGCTTCACCTTCTGTACCTGTAATCACCGGACATCGGTGGGCGTCTGCTCATCGCCTTCCTGGTCACTGGCTAGTAACCCAGACTCTGTCCTCTCTGCTTTCAGGTTCTTCATCTCTCTGATCCACCCTTGGATCCATCCGGACACTTTCTACTTGGTCGCTGCAGCTCTTTTCCGCAGCTCACCATAGAAAACGACGACGAAACCTGACACAAAAAGACACCTATGCACCCGGCTTCCACGGGTGATGTAACTCGAGTACTCCGGTGCTCCCGTGGGTATTGACTCTAGAGCTGCCTAGTTCTAAATGGGTTTGCTCCAAGTCCACTTCTAAGTGTCCCTAATCTTTAAAATTCTAACCTCAACTATCTCCATAGAAGTCAATGGTGATTCTCGGCTGTGTTTAGACACTGCACGTGTGCCCCGTGGGTCATCTCTGTCACTTCCTTGGGTGGTTCCTGGTTGCCCCAGCGGTTTTACAGGCCCTAGGCCTTGTCTCTATGTCTATTGTAGTTCTTATACTACTTTCTTAGTATATGGTTTATTACGCCCCTAGGGCTAATCATATATTGTGCTAATTTACTGTGTGCTAAATATGTTTACCAAATGTACTTTCGCCTCTAGCCTCATAAAGAGACTAGAGGGATGTGTTTAGAATAAATACATATATGTTATATATATACCTAGCGTGGTTCTCCTTTCAATTGGTCATTCATGAGATTATAGACTGGCAAAACAAGCTGCTTTACATACCTTCAAGACTTAGCCTGAAGGTTGCTCTCCACAGCTACCACTAGGATAGCTTTCTATATAGATTATCTTTAAACCTACCATCAATAAGGGTCGTTTGGACTGGTGCAAGGTGCCCACTAGAATAGTGGACAGCATATGCCAGGCCAACTTCTCACAGTTTCACTTCCAGTGGATCTGCTTGTTGGCTCTAGTTGCATCTTAGTGTACCAGACAGTTTCACCAGCAAGGAGGAATAGACGCTGAGAGCAGAGGACAGCTGGTCAGCCACCACTAAGTGCACTGAGAAACACCTACTGGAACCCCTCTTGGACTAGGTGCAGTAAGAAGCCGGGGGCCCGAGTCTCTCAACCCCCAGCGACAGGACAAGAAAGAACTCTTAACCCCACAGGGCTGCTACCATCTCTGGTTGTCTTTGTACACCGCTTTGCCCTTGTTTTATTCTCTGCTGCTAATCTGCTCTCCTTTCTGTTTCTGCGATGCTGCTCCTGAATGCAAGAGGAGAAGTGGGAGGCAATCGGGGCCAACAAGTGGGGACAATGCAGTTCGCTTGCAAGCTGCACCCGGTCCTGTTCTGGCCGCTTCTGCTGGCTACCGGGTCTCTCACTTAGCAGCCACCTACTAATGGTGGCTGCGCTTGTGCTTGGCTTCCCAACCTGCTGGTCCCGCGACCCGTCTAATTAGCCTGACGGCTGCTCTACTGTGGCTGATGCTGCATCTCTGGATTTCAGGGGGCTTAGTCCTCCTGACTACCGTTTACTCCTCTGCACGGGTCCCCAGGCAGGAATTCGTTAAGAGTTGAGGCAGCAGGACGAGAAAGAGCAATAGGGCCTTATGGCCATCAGGGTTTGAAGAGGGGCTGGGCAGAGCCAAGAGGGTCAAGTGGGATTCAAGAGGGGGCCGCAACTAAGCGAAAGTAAGTACTTGACCACGGCTCTCCCCTCAGCTTAGCTCTCCCCTCTCTCTTCTCCTCACCTCCAGATGACATTGATGCTCCGTGTTCTTTGCCGGCACAAGGGCTCTTGGCTCATATCACTTCAGCTGCAACTGCAATTGCTGCCGCAAGAGGCTGCAAAAGGCCGTGAGCAACCGTGGCACACACCGCCTGGTTCTTGAAGGAGCAGCACCAGCAGTGGGAGCGCCCAATACAGCCCTCAGAGGAGTGGCAGAGGAGTTACGGTTACGGCTACGGCTACAATGAGGCAAATCCAGCAATGTCACTTCCAAACGGCCGTTCCACTCTCCAACACCGCAGCCTCACTCGCTTGCTGACAAGAATGCACATGACCGCAGGGAGGAGTCCAACAGACAGTTAGTTCCAGGCTGCTGAGAGAGAAGCTCTATCACTGGCCAAACCATTATTTAAAAAAATGATCATGTTTAAGACAGTTCCAGTCATACTTACTCTATGGGATGCCTGTTCACCAGTACTGTCTTTTAACTTTTTTAGGCTGGGTCTGTTTCATCAGTTGTTAAATCCAGAGGAAAAATGGTTTAAGTATACCGATTCTCCATTTTGTTCCTGTAATTTGTCTTTTAAAAGTGATATTTTGCACATCGTGTTGATATGTCCTATGTTTGAACATCTCCATCACAAATTTTCAAATCCACTTCTTTTAATTGGTTCCTTTGATTGGGACAGGGCAACTTTTTTGTTTTACAACTTCTAAATTCGCAATTAATATATTATAAAGTATCAATGTTTCATATGAGGGGTTCATAAAGTGGTACGATAGGGGACAATACCACTTGTATTGTATGGCATATGAATCTATTCATATACTTTTTTTTACTGTGATGGATTCTCTTATGTACTTGTATGATTGTATCGCAAAATCGAATATAAGTCTCCTATCATTATATTAGGACGAGCAGCTAGGTGAAATGTATCAGTATAATGACATCCATTTATGTTTTATTGCTTGAAAATTATATTATTTCAATCATTGCAGGGCTCATTAGTACCCCACCTATTTTAGTGAATATTTTTGACCTCCCCATACTAGACAATAATATAGATAACACAGGTAACATAGGCGACCCCTAATGAGGCCACTTCCTAGAACTTTTTTCTGAGGTTTTTGTCCCTTCGGCTTTCGTCTTAGTATTGTTTTAGCATTTTCACAATCAATGTATTATTAAATGACGTAAATAATTAATTTACTCTCTTAATTTCTATGCAGGTAAGTACTTAATCAATAATAACTCAGATCGGATGAAAAAAGACAGAGTCCGTGGTGTTAGAGTTTCTAA
Organism: Lissotriton vulgaris; assembly: GCF_964263255.1. Lineage (NCBI taxonomy): Eukaryota > Metazoa > Chordata > Amphibia > Caudata > Salamandridae > Lissotriton > Lissotriton vulgaris. The sequence goes on along the minus strand of NC_141685.1, from coordinate 1,362,381,100 downwards.
GGGTTTTATTCCTCATAAAGGAATGGTCAAGACCAAGATATCGGATTCTGAACACCACAGGGGTGTCAGAAGGGATAGATGAGCGCGCTCCAGTTTATTAACAATACATAGCTTATATACTTAATTCACATCATAAGTAATAGTGCAGGAGGCGTAACAGTTGAGAGAAGACAAGATAACAGTATACACGTGGTACTAGTACGTAATCAAGAGGCGTGAACTACGCGTGAACTGGAGGTGTGTGCTAGAAACGTCACAGATAGGTGACGCAAGTGGGTGGCACCAAGGGGTGGTGCTAACAGAATTGTTGCAATGTCAGCAGAAATCGGAAGCTTGGATGCGCGCGCAGCTGCATGACGTGTGATTGACGGAGTGCAGGGGACTTGACATTTACACTGACGGAAAGAGACAGAAGTCTGGCATGTCAGATCAACTTGTACTTCTATCATATCTGATATCTGATGTTTAGGAACCATATTATCTGGACGGAAAGGTCTCTAGGGCAGAAGCTATTCTATGCTAACTGTGGATGCGTGTATAAGCGCCTAAGTGTCTACATGAGAAACGTGGGGGCACGGGGCCTTCCATGGAAGCATGGTAACAGAGACTATGAATTACTTGCACTGGGACAGGTCGGCCCTTTGGCTCTGCAGCTGGGGAGGATGTTTACTGAAGCTAGTAGGCAGGAATGCATTTTCGTGGAGCGGAACAGATAACTCGAAGGTTATAGTCAGTCTTGGCAGAAAGCAGGCTGAGCTGAGCGCGAGGGGCCGCGCTGAAAGTAAGTCGGAGTTCACGGGTACAGAGGTAGCCTGGGCAGAGGCTGCCATAGTCAGAAGCCAGAAAAGAGGCTCGATGGCAGAAATTCAGGGCCTACTCTGTCAGAGCAGGAAAAACATGTAAAGTACACTACAAAAAGACGTTGGCATAGCATACTTAGGAACGGACTATATAGTCCATTCAGGGTGGATCTGAAAGAGGACAAGTTAACGTTGGACGCAAATGTATTTGCGTCTTCATAGCTGGTACAGGAGGGAAGTTACATGCACTTTAAGCTGGTACATGGAGTCGGTGGGGTACGCGCTAGGGAACATAACATGACCAAAAAATTTATATTTCCTCATTCCCTCCTTGTTCCCTACGGACCCTTCATGCTATATCGATCCTCATAAATCGATCAGTTTGTTCTTGTAACATCATTTGTTCTTCTTTCTTTCGTTTACGTTTTGAGAGAAAACTGGAATGTTCAATACAAGAGGTGGCACACAGTCCACAAATCGCTGGCCCACACTGCAGGCACAGGCAGCAACTGAATACTAGGACTAGGCCAATGCCTAGGAAGGATAGGATTTTCCATCCCCAAGCGGTTAACGTTGTCCAGAACCAACCGGACCAAGTCCAGGTGCCTGGATTCTGATGTATCTGATTTGCAATTTTATGGAGACGTGTAATAGCTTGATATACAGATGGTGCGTTCTGTGGTATGAAAACACAGCAACTTGACCCGATGACCTTACAGGCTCCACCTCTATCTGCCAAGATGACGTCAATAACAAGACGGTTCTGAAGGACAACAACCCGCATGGCGGACTGCTCTTCTGTTAAGTTACCTAAGGCGGAGGCAGTTTCATTTACTACTGCTTCAAGTGTTCTAGTTAATCTACGTATTAATTTACTATTCTGAACAGGTCCTAAAAAGAAAAAGAATCCTTTATTAAAATCGGTGTACTGTTCCCATGCCGTTTCTGTGTAGTCGACAAGTGGGATATCTCTTCTGGGTCTATTCTTTACTAGATTAGTATTTCTATGGTAATCAGGGGGAGCTAGGAAAACAGGTGGCAGAAGGAATGCAATGTAACAGGTACCATCCCAATCTGGAGGTAGACGTATGTATGCGGTATGACCACAAACAAAGTAAGAATGACTAATAGCTTTAAAGGACGATTTACCATGATCACTGAATTCGACCACAGTAGGGCATTTACTATGACCTAAGTGTACTGAACCTTTCTTCTTGATACATAATGCACCAGTAACTGGCAATACTGACATAGTGGGTATAATTGGCGTGTCTTCGGATTCAACAGTAAGAATCATAAGGCTAATTGTGTAATTACCTAATCCATACACTTCATTTTCTAGATCAGTTCCTGTTCTAGTGGGGAGTCCCTCCTTATCAGGGTAACAGAAGTCGAGCAGGACTAAGTTCAGGTTTCCCCAAACCCAGCCCCCATCGAAAACAGCAATATCAGGATCTAAGGAATTAATTATTTTAAACCATGCTCCGCAGGAGCCATTGTGAGTGAACGGGTACGGAAAGAGGGGCAGAGCTCCCTTGTAGTTCTGGTAGGGAGGGAGTCGGCCACATATCCAGCAATTTGTAGCATTGTTAGTTCGATGAGAATGGTGTAGCATACTAATGAATGTGTTGTTGCGCAGCGCAAGTCTGTAGGAAAGCTCGTGTGGAGGTAACTCACTAAAAGTGTGTTCAGCAGATACATTATAAACAGATTGTTCATGCTTGAAAATAGGGTAGTAGATAGGTAAAACGATGCTCGCAACAATAATTAAGATACTCAGAATAAACATGATTAATAGTGTCACTATACAGTGACTACGAAGTGATTTACAGTATGTACGTTTCTTGGCTTCTCTCTCTCTCTCTCTATCTCGATCTAGGGGATACATGTCAGAAACTATTTAACCGATTCACCTAGGGGAGGACTTAAACAATTAAACTGTCTGACTTGCTAGATCGGAGTTTCATGCGATAATCTTCTTGGGGAGTCTTTTCTCGTTCAGATTCTGTAAAGTCTTTAGGCTCAACACAGTCTTTGGTGGGGGTGGACGAGTCTCGATCAGGTTTCAGTCCAAAAAATTTTTTCACATGACTCGTGTGAACCCACCCCTTTCTCCCTTCGATCTTCACGGCGGTCCTCGTGGTGAGAAGGACGGTCTTCGGGGACTTCCAGCGGGGCTCCAACTGACTCTTTCTATCAAAATTGCGCACTAGTACAATGTCCCCAGGACGGACGTCGTGCGGCTTTACATCAGTGTTGTAAAGGGAAGGCTGCGGCAACCTGTGAACGACATGATTGGAGTGCAGACATCAAGGAGGCAAGGTAATCTGTCAACATATTACAATCAACATCAGTAATCTTTTTCGGAATGGGCGTCCCCCACATATTCGGTGGTCTGCCAAAGACCACCTCGTACGGAGATAGCCCTGATCTCGAATGGGCAACCATTCTCATGTAGAATAGTGCCACTGGCAGGGCAACTATCCAGTCGACCCCTTTCTCCTGACATATTTTGGCAAGGCGGATCTTTAGTGTCTGGTTATGCCTCTCTACAAGGCCTGTGGCTTCGGGATGTCGGACACAATGGAATTTCCACTGGTATCCCAGTAATAAAGAAACTTCTTTCATTAATGCAGATGAGAATGGCTGACCGTTATCTGAGTACACGACACGAGGCAAGCCGTATCGTGGGAAGAATTCACGAACCAGCTGCTTGGCAGTGGTCGGAGCAGTGTAATCTGGGACTGGGTATGCTTCGGTCCAGCGGGACAGAGCACAAACGACTACGAGAACATATTTAAATCCTCGACAACGGTCCATCTGGATATAATCCATCTGGAGGACTTCAAAAGGGTGATCGGGAGGATGGAATCCACCTTGCTCTACAGGGACACTTTTACCTGGATTGAACTGACAACAGATCATGCAAGTGCGCACTTTCTGTTTCGCTGCTCGTAAGTGTTTATTGTTCCAGAGATTTTGTAAACTGTCTAACATCGCTTTCTCTCCTAGGTGTGCTGGGCTATGTGCTGTATTTATCATAACTTGAACCATAGAGTCAGGGAGAAACCATGTAGATTTTCCCTTCGTCACCCAACCTTGGTCTGTTTGGACCCCTCCTTGTTCAATCCATTTCTTTATTTCTTCTGGAGTAGCGTGTGTCTGAATGTCGATAACATCTAGTGCGGGATCCCTGACTGTCATGCAATTTGTCGGTCCTATTGTCTTTGTTGTATCAGTTGTCTGAGTGTGAGTCAGTGCTGTATGTTTTGCTGTCTGGTCTGCCAGGTCGTTACCCTGGGAAACAGAATCTGTGACTTTAGTATGTGCTTTACACTTCATGACTGATATGCCTGAGGGCAGATGTATTGCTTCTAACAGTGCTTGAATGAGGGGACCATGTTGAATCTTGGCACCATGAGAGGTCAAGAAACCTCGTTCTTGCCATAGCATGCCGAAGTCGTGTACAACTCCGAACGCATAACGGGAATCAGTGTATACATTGACATTTCTGTTCTTGGCTAGAATACAGGCTCGGGTCAGAGCGATGAGCTCTGCCGCTTGAGCAGACAGTGTGTCAATACGATGTGTTTCTTTAACTTCAGTTTCAGTGGTCACGGCATACGCGGCCACTAATTCTCCTGTACTTGTTCTCATACATGAACCATCCACATAAAGTGTCAGGTCCGGATTTGTCAGTGGAACATCTGTTAAGTCTCGTCGGGGCTTTGTTACTGCATTAATGATTTCTATACAATCATGCGGGGCTGGATCTGTCATAACTGTAGGTAACAGTGTTGCTGGGTTCAGGATACTGCAGCGTCTGATTTCTATGTGTGGCTGGAATAGTGTCAATTCGTAACCTGTCAGTCGTGCTATAGTCAAGTGTTGAGTTTGAGTTCTGTTTAAAAGAACCTCTACAGAGTGTGGAACTTGTACTGTTAACTGATGGCCTAAAACAATTGAGTCACTCTGTCTTATTGCTAACGCTGTTGCTGCTACTGACTTTAAGCACGCAGGGAGTGCCTGGGCTACTGAATCCAATGTACTTGAAAAATAAGCACAAGGCTTATGTGAACCTGCTTGATCTTGAGTGAGGACAGACAATGCTGTACCGTCACGTTCTGTAACAAAAAGTGTAAACGGTTTGCTGTAACATGGTGTCGCTAAAACTGGTGCTTGGCATAATGCTTTCTTTAATTCCTCAAAGGCTTGTGTGTGTTCCTGAGTCCAAGGGAGGACAGTCGAAGTCGCTGCCTCCTGCGTCGTTAACTGGATGAGTGGTTTAGCTAGAAATGCATATTGAGGAATCCATTGTCTGCAGTACGAGGTGAGGCCTATAAAGGCCCGCACTTCCTTTTGTGTCTGGGGTCGTGGCATATTTACAATTAACTGAATGCGATCGGGAGTGAGCTGTCTCCCCACTTTGGACAGCAAGTGACCCAAGTATACAACTTGCTGAACACAGAATTGTAGCTTCGAAGGAGACACCTTGTGTCCCTTGTCTGCCAGGAAATGTAAAACTGTCAGTGATGCTTGTTCACATTCGGACTCACTTCGTGCGGTGATCAGTAGATCATCGACGTATTGCAGTAAAGCGGTGTCAACTGGCATTTGAATACAATCTAGTTTTCTTTTCAGTGCATGACTATAGATGCTGGGGCTTTCTGTGAATCCTTGAGGTGCGCGGGAAAATTTGAAACTTCGTCCATTTAAACTGAATCCGAAGAGATATTGGCTCTCTGGATCAATCGGTACACTAAAGAAGGCGTTCTTGAGATCGATTACAGTAAAGAACGTTGCTTCTGAATCAATGGCAGTTAATAGGGAAGAGATATCGGGGACCACAGGGTACTGTGGTACAATGCATTTGTTTAATTCTCGAAGATCAATCACCAGCCGATATACTGGCGGTGCATTGGGGTCTGTACGTTTAAGAATCGGAATGATGGGTGAATTACAGATATTAGAGTCGGTCTCTACGACCACTCCCTGGGCAATAAGCTCTTCAATGATTTTCAGTAAAGCCACTACAGCATCGGGTGGTAACTTGTATTGTCTGATTCTGGGTAGAACAACTCCTGTCTTGAGTGTAACACGGTATGGAGTGATATGCATACAACCTACGTCAGCTGGGCCTTTTGCCCATAGGTGATCTGGTACATTTTTCAATCTGACATCAAAATCTCGTAAAACATAATGACCCTTGAAATCCCGTAGAAAGAGTCTAACTCCCTCCGGGGAACAGCATATTATAGCTCCTAGAGCCTTCAGAGTTTTAATTCCTAACAGATTTTCTGGGCATGAGTTCGTAAGTAATAAATCTGTAACTCGTGATAATGGGTCCACAGCCAAGGGTACTGGTTCCGATACTTCATTTACAATAGGCTGTCCTGAAAAACCAAGGGAAACATTCTGCGAGCCTGAGAGGGGTGCCCCTGGGACTTCATTATGACTGATTGTGGTGCGGCTTGCCCCTGTGTCAATTAAAAACTTTCTGTCTTTTCCCAATACGTGACTGTGTACATAAGGACCTTCTTGATCTACAGGAATTTCAATAAGAGGCAAACCACCTTCCCTCTCTAGGCTGTTTCATGTATATCGGGGGTAATCTGGATATGCAGATTGGGCATACTGGTACATCTGTTGCGAAACTTGCTGAGTCGCGGCAATGGGCTGTGGCTGTGGTACTGCTACTGTCTGTGCTGTATGAGATGGAGCATGCATAGGCTGTGTATTCTGCATTGGCTGTACATTTTGTGAGGTCTGTTGCTGGACCTGATCTTGTCTAGGCGGATGCGGTCTTTCTTTAGTTTTACCTGTTGAGATGTTATGTTTCAGGACTGGGCATTCATGTACATAATGACCTGGCTGTTTACAGTAATTACATGTCCCCTTAACGGGAGCTGTATTATGACTTGTCTGGGTCCCACCTTTTCTCTGACCGTCGGCTGGGACCGTCTGAGCTACTAACATTTTCATTTTCGTATCTTTCATACGTTTCTGTTCTTGATCTTGTTCTTCTCTAATTCTGTTCTGATGATATTGTAACATTTGTAACATCTGGGATGGCGTATTTGCCTGCCAAGTACTTTCAACTTTGTACACTCTATTTTTAACTAATGGTAGGGAGTTCTCGACTAGTTTTGATACAAAAAGGTGTGGATATGACTCGCTACTTGGTTGTAGGCCACTATTTATAATGAAACATTTCTCGAATCTTGAATAGAAGTCACTAGTATCTTCATCATGTTTCTGTTTACAGGACGAGATGACGTCCCAATCTTCCTTTCTAGTTGTCAATAATCTTGGCAGAACCTGTACTATTAATCCGGGTAATGCTTTAGTCTTGTCCCCAAGGCCTACCCCTGGGACCCGTTTGCTTTCTTCGTCTTCTATTTCTGCCCATGCAATCTTTGTGTCCCCCACCTCCCATTCTTTTTCTTTTAATTTCTCGTAAATGCCCGTGGGCAACAGTACCTTTAACATTTTCATAATATCATCATACGTGTAATCCCCCATTAACAACATGTCTTTAAGCTCTCTGTGAAAACCTGCAGGGTCTTTATCATGACACGGAACTAGTTTCTTCATTTCTAACAGTTCTAACTTAGTCAGTGGTGTGTGCACATATACACGTTTCAAGGCATGATCCTCACCCATAACTGGGTGTACTTCTCGTAAGGGGTTCTGACTTTCAATGCCACTCAGGCATTGCATGTGATACGTTTTCCTTTCTGGGGGCAGAGCGGGAACATATTCGGAGCTTATGAAAGTGTTATATTTATGTCGTTGTTCTAGAATTATTTGTATTAACTTGGTACTGAAACCTCTCCATCTATCCATGAGTAGTGCTTCTAATGTTTCATGTAAGGGACCTGGATCGGAATGTTTATTTCTGTATTTCGTGAGGAGGTGCTGAATCATGTATACACCTGCTAATTTCTGTTCGTCTGGGGAAAGGTTCAGAAATGTCTGCGCTAAGGTATCATCATTATATATGTCTGGATTTTCAGCCCATAATATGGCTGACCGGGCTAGTTCTTGTTCATCCATTGAATTGAGTACATGGTACCCCATTCGGTCTCGTAGTCTTTTATCAGTTTCCTGGAACAGGTGTTCAGAAGAATTCGGGTTTGTTAGAGCAGAGAGAAAAACTCTCTTGCTTTCTGGACGGATGCCTTTCCTAAGGTAGTTTCCCTTACCTACATACGCTATAGTATCTGTAGTCCTTCCTGGTTCTTCAGGTTCTTCTTCCTCCTCGGAGGAAGCTTTTTCTTTCAGGTGTGCTGTTATCACTGCTTTTCTGATTTTCTTGTACATACTGGCTATGCAAGCCCCCTTGTCATGTTTTCCTTCGGCTATGTTTTGACCCCACTTGTTTAGTGCATCTAATTCACTCTGATCTGTTCCGGGCCTGTCTCGTTCTCTTATTAGGCAGTTTATAAAAAATCGTAGTATTTGTGCTTGAATGTCAACTTTCTGTTTCTCCATGGCATCCTTGATACTGTCAGGGTCTTTCCCTGTCTGAACAAACTCATATATTCTATCTAGACGGTCCTTCATTCCTACATAGCATAGCAAGATATCAGTAGCAGATCTTAACCGTAGTGATGCCAGTATCATTAGATCGTTTTTACCGGGTACTGGATCATATCTGCAAACTGAAAGGTTTTCTTTAAATGCGTCAAGGCGGGGAGACTGGAACGTGAGAGGACTCTGCGTGTCCCTGAAATTGAATCTGCGTGTTAATGGCGGGGTCCGAAGACCCGCAGTCGCACCTCCTGAAGCGGATGCTTGGGCATTATCTCCCTGTGGTGTCTGTACCTGAACTTGAATTTGTCGTTTGGTGGGATCAGGTCGGAGTGGTTTCGGTAGGTCAGTTTTTAGTGCGGGAAGTGGCGGAGCTGGCGGAACATGATCTGGGGGCGTAGTGCCACCCCCGTCCCTGTCATTAGGCAGGGCACAAACAGGCAAATTGGTGTAAGCTGGTGCTACATCCTCTAGATAAGAATTTAGGAATATGTCTTTAGTAGTCTTATGCATTACTTTAGTTGGAACTAATGGTGGCGGTAAGTTTTTCGGTATTTCTGATAGGGCCTCAGGTGTGCCCTCGGCTGCAAGATACATACCGTTTACAATATTGTTTCGGGCACGGTCTATTTGTTCTGTTTTTACTCGGATCCCTTCAATAACTAACTCGTTTTCTTGGGCCTTGTCTGATTCTTTAAGTCTGTCTTCTCTACGGAGTGCTTTCTCAGCACGCTTATGTGATTCCTTACGCCAAAATTCTATGGCGTCTTTCTGTGATTGTCTAGCTTTCTTTTTCCATAATGCTTCTTCTACCTTCATGATGCACTCGGCATCCCATGTTCCGGTAACAGGCCATCTGTGTCTTTCGTCTAGGTGCTTGGTGTAATCGGCCCATAAGTCCAGATACAATATGGCATCTATGCCATGTTTATGATACATAAAGTTACCTGGAGTGTCCCTAGGGGGAATAGGAATTTCTTCCTCCAGTATCCCTTTCCTAGTTCCTATCTGCTTTAACTTGTTGAAAAACGGCATTTTGCTTACTTATTACTGAATACTCGATCCTTACTACTTAATACTGGTTACAGCTACTTTATACAAGAAACACAAAAATGCACATTAAACGGTCACATTCATACCACGACATTAATCACATGAAAAGACATTTTTGAGACATAGATGACTACCCCCTATACTGGATGTACTGCTCAACAGTACAAATACACTGGTGTAACAGTGCAGAAATTCAGAATACTAGATATACTGCTAAACAGTACAGATATACTGCCTAAAAACAGTGCAGACCGGACTTGTGTACCCAAACCCGTCTAGATACGTCCCAGCAATGGTACTCACCGGGAAGCACGGAAACTGAAGGCCTCGGAAAACTCTATTGGACTGGACTCGACTCGGCTCGACTTCGGGAAACTTCGGAAAACTTCGGAAAACCTGGTGGGCCTCTTGACACCTCGGACCTTGCTTCTTTCGGCTAGGCTCTGGTCGGGATCCTCCGCACTCCTCACCGCCTCGTCTGGGCACTGATCGCAGTCTTCGTCACCTCCGTGGGCCAGAGGGAGATGCAGGAAATCCTGCCAGTACGCGTAGGTTCCGTCTAACTGATGGCAGGGGACAGAGCTTGCAACGCACCAACCGGCGCGTGAGGTGGGGGAGGGGTCCCTGTTCGGGCGCCAAAATGACGTAAATAATTAATTTACTCTCTTAATTTCTATGCAGGTAAGTACTTAATCAATAATAACTCAGATCGGATGAAAAAAGACAGAGTCCGTGGTGTTAGAGTTTCTAAGGGTTTTATTCCTCATAAAGGAATGGTCAAGACCAAGATATCGGATTCTGAACACCACAGGGGTGTCAGAAGGGATAGATGAGCGCGCTCCAGTTTATTAACAATACATAGCTTATATACTTAATTCACATCATAAGTAATAGTGCAGGAGGCGTAACAGTTGAGAGAAGACAAGATAACAGTATACACGTGGTACTAGTACGTAATCAAGAGGCGTGAACTACGCGTGAACTGGAGGTGTGTGCTAGAAACGTCACAGATAGGTGACGCAAGTGGGTGGCACCAAGGGGTGGTGCTAACAGAATTGTTGCAATGTCAGCAGAAATCGGAAGCTTGGATGCGCGCGCAGCTGCATGACGTGTGATTGACGGGGTGCAGGGGACTTGACATTTACACTGACGGAAAGAGACAGAAGTCTGGCATGTCAGATCAACTTGTACTTCTATCATATCTGATATCTGATGTTTAGGAACCATATTATCTGGACGGAAAGGTCTCTAGGGCAGAAGCTATTCTATGCTAACTGTGGATGCGTGTATAAGCGCCTAAGTGTCTACATGAGAAACGTGGGGGCACGGGGCCTTCCATGGAAGCATGGTAACAGAGACTATGAATTACTTGCACTGGGACAGGTCGGCCCTTTGGCTCTGCAGCTGGGGAGGATGTTTACTGAAGCTAGTAGGCAGGAATGCATTTTCGTGGAGCGGAACAGATAACTCGAAGGTTATAGTCAGTCTTGGCAGAAAGCAGGCTGAGCTGAGCGCGAGGGGCCGCGCTGAAAGTAAGTCGGAGTTCACGGGTACAGAGGTAGCCTGGGCAGAGGCTGCCATAGTCAGAAGCCAGAAAAGAGGCTCGATGGCAGAAATTCAGGGCCTACTCTGTCAGAGCAGGAAAAACATGTAAAGTACACTACAAAAAGACGTTGGCATAGCATACTTAGGAACGGACTATATAGTCCATTCAGGGTGGATCTGAAAGAGGACAAGTTAACGTTGGACGCAAATGTATTTGCGTCTTCATAGCTGGTACAGGAGGGAAGTTACATGCACTTTAAGCTGGTACATGGAGTCGGTGGGGTACGCGCTAGGGAACATAACATGACCAAAAAATTTATATTTCCTCAATTAATGTAATTGTTTTATATATTACACTGCTATGACCTGTAATTCGTATCTATTGTGCTTTTATGTATTTATATTGCTTTTGTCCTGTGCACTTTTATGGTTTCTTGAAACGAAATAAAGTTGGTTGAAGAAGAAGACCTCTTAGAACAAACTGTGTGCCATTGTATCTTCTCTAGTCTGAGGGGCTGCATACACCCTTTGAAATAAAAGTTAGACAGTCCAAGTAAATGTATAAATGACCTTCACTAAAGATCACAATGACTTTGCATTACACTCCTGGTGACCAAACAGGTAAAACAAAGGAGTGTTTGCATTATTGAATACTATTTGTGGTTGCGATGTGAACTTAAAAAATATTTTTGCAAATTAAATAGTCTACAGTTACTGGGGTGTGAATTATATTTGCTGGAAAAGCAAGAGAGACAGACCTTGGTGGACTCGCTATTGGAATCATTACTTCTTGAATCTGCCAATTTTCATTTGCACAGAAATATACTTTTATGAGCCTTGAGACTAGAAGATTAATGTTGAGGTCCAAAGTGATTCAGTTTCTGCCTGGTCTGAGCTCTTACAGTTCAAAGGACAGGGTGTTACGATTCCCTTATGGGCCTTCTTTTGAAAGCCTCCACTTAGAATAAAAATTTGAAAGCCAGCTACAAACCAAAAACAAATGACAACATTTTGGTGTAAACCCTACTGGCCATGCACATTTGAGGCTGTTCCCCTGATGAGTCTTCTGAGCCTTCACTGCAGGTGATCATTCTCCTCATTAACATCTGTGAACCTAAATGTGTTCCTAAATCTACTTTCAGTCACCCATCTTATGTGCTGCAGCTACTGCCTCTAAGTCACCTCTGTGTCTCTTCTAAGCAACCCCTCCCCCTATTAGGCACATCTGCACTCCCTTGGTTCACAATGTGCAGGGCTGCAAGAGGGACATTGAAAAATACCTTATCCACTAATGCTAATACTGAAACAGGTGTAGTGGCACCTAGGTCCAGGGTTTAGGGGAACATCCAAATTATGACTGTATTTTACTGTCTAAATGTAAACAAGGGGCTAATTTCCTTTCAATGGTGTCCATCTAAACATTCTCAATCTCAGTGTGTCCTCTGACTGGAGGCTGTATCTGGTTGACTTTGGATGAGGATATATTGGTGAAGCACTTGCAGAATCAGGCAGATACCCAGAGGACCTGTGGGATGAAGAGGGAGAACTAAGAGGTGAAGAGGTTACACAGACGAGGAGGACAAGGGTACAAGAATCTCACAAGGGACCAGAAAAAGGGCCAGTACAACTGAATGAAGGAGGAGGCGAATGACCAGGTCCACCAGTAGGGTTAGGAACTGGATGTCCAAAAGAAGGAAGAGAAAGCAATATCAGTAGGGCCATGAAAAAGACCTGGAGGATCAGGCACCAAAGACCAAGTCTGCTAGAATGACTGAGGCCACAAGGACATGAGGACCAGCATGCCCAAGACAAAGGGAAGGATCAGTAAAACCAGGAGGAGAATTAGAATGAGGAATACCAGAACCAGGAGGCCAAAGAGGAGGAGAATGATTGGCAAGTGGAAAACGAGGGGCATCAGGAGGACTAGGACACAAGAACAAGAAGGAAGAAGATGGCCAGATCCACAAGGAGGACTTAGACCACTACAAAGACCACACACAGGATGAGGAGAAGGAAGATGGCCATGAGGATGACTAGAGGAGTTGAAGGGGGTCCAGGACCACTAAGAAGTTTATGAACTCCACGACCACCAGAAGGATTTGGGTCACTTGACCAACAGGGGGCCAATACCTTGTCCAAGTACTAGGGAAACCAAGAGGATCAAGACCAGGAGGACTGGGAAAAGGACTTCCAAGAGGACTAGGAGAATAAGGAGGAAACCCAGGAGGAGCAGGAACAGAAAAAGGAGGAGAATTAAAAAGAGAAGGAGAAAGAGGAGGCCAGGAGGAACAGAACAGCAGTCACCGCCATGATCACCATGAGGGTCAACATCAGGACCGCTAGGAGGAATGGCACTAGAGGATCCAGAGGACTAGGAAGAGGATGACCAAGACTAGTTGGACCATAAACACAAGGACAAGCAAGATCATGAGGACCAGCAGGACTGGGAACAGAAGGATGAAAAGTTCCAAGAACACCAGGGCAAGATCGCCAGAAGAACAACAAGGAGGGACACAGCAAGAAGCACCATGGTAAAGATAATATTTACCAACAGGACAAGGGTCTCAGGAGGATGAGGGCCACTTATGACCAATTATCAATACCCAGAAGATCAGGACCAAGAATATGTGGATGAAGACCAGAAGTATGAGTTTGAGGAAAACTACGAGGTGGGACAGGGTAAAGAAGATTAAGAAGATAATCAGGAGGAAGAGATCTAGAAAAAAGGATAGCTTGAAAACCAACATGAAATTAGGAGAACTAGGAAAAGGAAGAGCTGGTAAACCAGGAGCATGAAGAGGAAAACCTGCTGGTGGAAGACCAGGATGAGGAGAATGACCAGGAGGAGCAGAGGGACCAGGGCAGCCGAGAAGACTAGGAGCACTAGGATTACCAGGTCCACCAAGAGAATCAGTGGACCATGACCTGGAGGACCAGGATACAAGCAACAAGAGAATCGTGAGAACAAGCATTAGGAGGACTAGGGATGGGTGTAGCAAATGCAGAATAAGGATTTGAAAAAGGAAAGGGAGAGAAACAAAACTAGTTAGTACCATCAAGACCAGCAGGAGGATGAGGAACAAGAAGACCATGACTGGGGGGAGGGACTAAAATGGCCAAGAGGATCTAGACAAGAGTGCCATAAGAAGCAGGCATAGCAGACAACCCAGAGAACTAGAATCACCAAGAGAACTAGGACAACCAAAACGAGGGCCTTCAGCAACTGTGGTTAGGAATACAGGGCCCACAATGACAAGAAGTGATTCTAGGCTACATGCGTTAGGGCATGCCCCAGTTAAATGCAAAAGAAACAATTGATGGACAGAATTCTGGACAATCCAAACATTCACCCACAGTCACAAAGACCTGGGTTAAATCCATCATTCTTTTGTTCACCACACCACCACAGTTTGGACCCAGCCATATGCAATTCAGTCTTAGACCTGTTCCTTGAGGGAACAGTCCAGCCTGAGCTACCAAGCCAGGTCCTCCCTGGACTGGAAGCAAGCATCCTAGGACCAGTTTCAGGGCATCACCCTTCATCAGCCAGGCTAGCTTGAATCCAGTGGTGAATTGAGCACGGCGCCCACGTCTGGGCATACCCTTCCCACTTAGGGCGACATTTGCAAAGGAACAATTGATGAGCGGGCTGCTGGGCAATGGAAACCTTCAAGCCCAGTTACAGGGATCTGGGTTAAATCCATCATTCTATTGCTCACCACACCACCCCAGTGTGGACCCAGCCTTAAGCAAATCAGTCTTCACCCTGTTCCTTATAGGAACCATCCAGCCTGAACTGCAAAGCCTTTCTTCCCATGGACTAGAAACAAGCATCCTGGGACCCGTTTCAGGACATCACCCTTCATCAGCCAGGCTAGCTTGAATCCAGTGGTGTAATGAGCACGAGACCCACGTCTGGGCATACCCTTCCCACTTGGGGTGACATATGCAAAGGAGCAATTGATGGACGGAATGCTGGACAATGCAAACAGTAACCCCAAGTCACAAAGATCTGGGTAAAATCCATCATTCCTTTGCTCACCACACCACCTCAATTTGGACCCAGCCATATGCAAATCAGTCTTGACCAAGTTCCTTGAGGGAACAGTCCAACACGAACTGCCAAGCCAGGTCTTCCCTGGACCAGAAACAAGCATCCTGGGACCGGTTTCAGGGCATCTCCCTTCATCCTCCAGGCTAGCTTGAATCCAGTGGTGTAGTGCACACCGGACCCACATCTGGGCATACCCGTACTACTCAGGACGACATATGCAAAAGGAACAATTGATGGATAGAATGGTGGACAATGCAAACATTCACCCCAAGTCACAACAATCTGTGTCAAATCCATCATTCTTTTGCTAACAAACTACCCCAGTTTGGACCCATCCATATGCAAATCAGTCTTGACCCAGTTCCTTGTGGGAACTTCCAGACCAAACTGCCATGCCAGGTCCTCCATGGACTGGAAACAATCATCCTGGGACTGGCTTCAGAGCATCACCCTGCATCAGCCAGGCTAGCTTGAATCCAGTGGTGTAGTGAGCATGGGACCCACCCACTTAGGGCAACATATGTAAAGGAACAATTGATGGACGAAATGCTGGACAATGCAAACATTCACCCCCTGTCACAAGGATTTGGGTTAAATCTATCATTCTTTTGCTCACCGCACCACCCCAGTTGCGACACAGCCATATGCAAATCAGTCTTGACCTTGTTCCTTGTGAGAACCATCCAGCTCAAACTGCCAAGCCAGGTCCTCCGTGGACCGGAAACAAGCATCCTGGGACCGGTTTCAGGGCATCACCCTTCATCAGCCAAGCTAGCTTGAATCCAGTGGTGTAGTGAGTTAGGGACCAACGTCTGGGCATACCCTTCCAACTTGGGGTGACATACGCAAAGGAAACCCAGATCTCTTGACTGGGGGAGAATGTTTGAATCATTCAGCATTCCGTCCATCATTTGTTGCAGTTACACTTATCGCCCTAAGTGGGATGAGTATGCGCCAGACGTGGGCCCCTTGCTCAGTGTGCCACTGGATTCAAGCTAGCCTGGCTGATGAAGGGTGAAATAAAACCGGTCCCAGGATGCTTGTTTCCTGTCCAGGGAGACCTGGCTTGGCAGTTCGTTCTGGACTGTTCCCATGAGGCACAAGGTCAAGGCTGATTGCATATGGGTGGGTCCAAACTGGGGTGCAGCAGTGGGCAAAAGAACAATGGATTTAACCCAGATCTCTTGACTTGGGGAGTATGTTTGAATCATTCAGCATTCCGTCCATCATTTGTTGCAGTTACACTTTTCACCCTAAGTGGGAAGGACATTCACAGACATGGGTCCCTTGCTCACTGTGCCACTGTATTGAAGCTAGCCTGGCCGATAAAGGGTGACATAACCTGAAACCGGTCCCAGGATGCTTGTTTCTGGTCCAGGGAGGACCTGGTTTGGCGATTTTCTCTGGACTGTTCCCATGAGACACAGTGTCAAGACTGATTTGCATAAGGCTGCGTCCAAACTCTGGTGGCATAGTGGGCAAAAGAATGATGGATTTAAACCATATCTCTTGACTGGGGGAGAATGTTTGAATCATTCAGCATTCCATCCATCATTTATTACAGTTACACCAGTTAAATGCTGCATGTGTCCACTTGTGGTTCCTTGAAGGTCTATAATCCAAAATCTGACTCCATTAGGTAACCTCTACAGAAATCCCTATGGACATTAGAGATCTTGATTGCTGACAGGCATTAATTATAAAAGGGTACTCCTGTGTGAGGCACTGTGAGTCAAAAAAACAGAGCCATCAATGAAGAAACAATTAGACATATTAATGGTCACCTTTCTAAAAATACTTGTGGTCATGTGTATTTAGAATTAGTACATAAGAGAGCTTGTTCACACACAAACTCACTCTAGCATTCATACAGAATGTATAATTTGATGTTTGTCATTTACCATTGACCCTCACCATGTCCTCAATTTTGCCCTTTGGCCTCATCTCAATTGACTTATCTCCTTGCAGACCCTTGAGTTATGCATGAAGGCAGCTGTTACCAAGAGTTGCAGAGCACTGAAGGAAACTGTGCCAACCGTGCTTACGGCTCTGCATCACCTGGTAAGTATATACATGAGGACATGCAAAGTATTTCAGCAGGAGACAACTGACATTTCCTAACAAAGAGGGTCCTGCATTAATCCAATTTATAGTAAGAGTATTTTTAGAGGGGAACACTTGGGAACTCGCTTGTATAAAATATTAAATGATCACCCATAAAGAGCCTACATGAACCAATTTGCTTCAAGGATGCAAAGAAAGAATACAATGCAAATACCTCTGTCAGATCTTTCAGCATTGAGAGGTCATCAGCAGGAACCACCCATAAGTCTACCTCTCAGCAACTCTGGCTCTGATAATAGGTAGCAACAGAGTGGCCTGACAAGGGAAGGGACACAGGGAGGTACACCAAGGATGGAGACATGAAAAAGAAAAGATTTGCCCAATAACAATGGTTTACAAACAAATATATAATCACTAACAATGATTATCTCTGAGGGTCAATTGTCCAACTAGACTTTACTATATAACATATACTTATATAAATAATGATAAATAGTATATATCATATACATCTGATTAATGTCATCGATCAAAGTAAATTCATTATTTATCCAGCTGGGGTTCCTAAAGTCAATATGTACAGAAACTACCCTACAAATAAGTTCAAACAATCCAAATGCATAATTCAAAATCAAGTTAAAGCCATTCGCTTTGCTATACAATAGCATTAGCAAAGCTAATGCCTTTAACTTAATCAAAAGCAAGACCTATGCATTTTCAATGCTTGTTTTTTTTATTGCTGCTATGAGTACTTTCCAAGAGACTGGGAGCATACTACATTTACTCAGATCCTGCCTAATATCTTTTACTAATGCTAACCATTTATCAGGGACCATCTTTGGCAGTGATGGGGTGATGCAAAGTCTTTAATATTTAGTGTAATAGAAGTTATTTTTTAAATCCCTTCACTTCTGTTTGTGCAGGCATCAGTGCAAGTGTTTCAGATTTATTTATATTTAGACAAAACCATGCTATCCCATAAACAGTCTCCTTGTTCCGAGAGTCGTGTATCAAGTCTTGGAAAACCATCCCTTTACAGGTTCCTCTTTGAATGGTCTTCTGTTTGCTCCTCTCTGCAAGAATTAATATATTCAGATGGTATGTGGTATCTTGGCAAACACAAGGAGATCTTTGCCACAATGTCCTGAGGTCTAGCTTTGTCATATAGCTCTTTCTCCCCCTTTGTGGTCTCTTTCAATCCCTATAGGGAAGTCTAAAGAGCTGTTCAAGCACTCCACCACATATTCTCCTTCTTCTCCCTTTCCTTTTCCATATTACAGCCTCTTAGATTGCCTGTCTGGACCTATTTTCTAGGTCTTCACATCTATTAATTAATTATATGCTCTCGGTCTCCGGAGTAACTATCGACGTGGTGGCAACCTGGCTCATGTTACATGAAAATTGCTCTTCAAAGCCATGCCTCCAGCCTGGTAATATAGATTCTACCATCTAGTGCAGTGGTTCTTAACCTGGATTCTGCAACACCTACTCAGGCTGCCCACAATAGAAAATCAAATCAAATAGCAAATTAATTAAGCAAACCTAGCTAAACATCGAATATGTATTAATGTTCTATAAATTAGTAGGAATTTGCAACTGGGAGTCTAAAAATTAAGTTGGTACTGTTAGCACGATTCGTGGGAGCAGCACAAGAACAGCAACTAGAATCCAGTTGGACAAATGGTGGCCTCAACTGGAGCACTGCTAGACACGAAAAACGCCAGCAGTAGGAACAAAAAAGAAAGTGATTTGCAACAGTCTAGCATATTGTTTTGAATCTGAGAAATAAAAACACATTTTGAAAAGTTCCAACCTTCCAATTAAAATGTCAACTTTTTCATAGTTTTTTATTTGTGAGTGAAATAATTGCATATGTTGTGTATTTTTTTTGATGTACACTTGTTTCTTTATTTTCCTGTATTGTTTAGATGTTTGAATCGAAGCAATTGTGCTCAGGCAGGGTCCAGCTTCTAGTAGTGATTCAGTCGGTGTCTGTTTACAGATGTCAAAAGTTTAAACACCACTTAATTGTAGTGGCAATTCCGCCTCACTTCAACATATGCAATGTTCCTAACCCCTTCCTACTAGTGTCATGCTTATCACCCACTTAAAGTTGTTCAGTATTTTCATGTGTCACGCTGTGTCTTCCCGGTAGCAAGCCTCAATGTGCAGGTGTTCCGCTACTAGCAGTTGTCATCATGCATCAAGCCGTCTCCCTTACGCCATGTCAAAGTCCTCATGCCCTAGTCTCTCTTCCTCCACCCATAACAATACATATAACCCTCATACACTGCCTGTCATTCTTCATAACCCACCTTGTCGCACACCATACCCGGATGGTGTCAGGCTTCAATCGGGGTAGAACGCATCTGAGCTGGGTTTTGCTTCTAACATCTGAAGTCACAGGTCTCGCCTTTTCAGACGAATAGCCAAGGCTATTGTGAAATATCCTTCAGGCTTAAAGAGCATCTTCATGCGTCCCAGACATACCAACTTTCAATGCATGTACCTGTCTTGTCATTCTCTATATCTCCTATTGTGTCACAATCCTTGTCCCCGTCTCGGACTTTAACCTGCAAGCAGCATACCTACAAGCCAAGTTGTCAAAATCCCATGATGTCAAACTCCTAGAATCAAGTTCCCTGCAATGAACCTCGAACCACGAGTATCATAGGGTTTTACCAATTGTCTCTAGAAGGAAATGCCACTGTTCAGTGGAGTCGCTCTATCCATTACTGTTTCGGTTTCATCCAATCACCTACAAGATGCTGCTTTAGGTTTCACACGTGTTCAAAGATGACTTACAAAGATGTCGTGCTCATGTCAAAACATACCTGCTGTTATCATGGAATGTATGACCTTACAACGCGGTCTTTACACTGCGATACGTTCACAACGCGGTCATTACAATGCAAGTTGTTAGAACGACTTGCGCTAGAGGCGAGGGACTTAGGAATAGTATGATTTACTATTCCAACTCCAGCTACGTAACAGTAGGGAAGGTATTGGAATAGTAAATCATACTATTCCTTACTATATAGCGCCATCCAGTGCAAGTCGTTGTAACGACTTGCGTTGTAATGACCGCGTTGTAAACATATCGCGGTGTAAAGACCGCGTTGTAACTGTTGTCTCCCATTATCATGCTCTTCCCTACTAACAGACCTACATAGTCATCTTCCGTGCGGCTGCTCACCCGCAATTATGGCACCAACCGGTCATCAGAATGGCTGGAGTCGAAGACCAGTGTCACAACTCCTTAAATGACTGGTTCAGGTGTGGCACGTTCAGCCAGAATAATTGATGACAAATCACCCTTAAAGTAATATTCAGTATTCCCTTCTACAAAAGTATGTGTCACTTAATAGCTACTACATAAAACAAGCTTACAAAAAAAAGTGCTGCAATGAACAAAATAAATAATTATGAGAAGCATACGCTTACCGTCATGGCGGCAGAGAATAAAGAAGCTTACAAAAAAAGTGTGGCAAGCTGATAATATACCTACTGTGTCACGCCACGGGTAAGAGATCCAATCCCGCTAGGCATGGCTAAAAGGAGACAGGATGGCAACAAGCAGCGATTTACATGCCTTGCATGCAATCATTGCACTGCTATCGGCATAATTTGTGATGCCAAACGCCGCGCACGAATCAAAGCTGAAGGTGGAGCTAAGACGAGGCTTTTGGAATTGTATCAATTCCAAGAAGATTCGTAAGACGAGAGCAGCACATGCACTGCCTATGTCACAAGACCTAAAAAAGGAAGTACACAACTTGACGACCATGGCATGAAATTCTAAATAGCAATGCTGGTGTGCGGAATTTGCAATGAACAGGAACCAAAAAGACATGCAGCTCTGATGGGGACCAATCTGCGAGAACTGAATGCAAGCAAAGAACAAAAAAAAGAAATTATTGCTAGCGGTACGGCAGAAGCAGCGAGTGGCGGTGAGACCTGAAAAAGACCCTAATGCAGGCACCAACAGAAACACTCGCTCACTACTCTGCCAACCAGAAACTGGGGACACAAAAGGGAGGAAAAGTGCACAAAAGAGGCCCGCTCTGAAAAGCATGCAACCCACCTTGCTAGCCAGACACTGTGAGATGCAAAGGGGGAACGCACTTACAGTCCCTGGAGATAAACTAAGTTGAAGTGCAACAACAGCCTCTGTCTTGATTTCCTTGAACAGCAGACGCTGTCACTAGTGCCAACTGTGTTAAATAGCATTCAGTACGACTGCCTGCTGCAATGTTGTGAGACTTCAGTCTCCAAACCATGCAGAAACCATAGGAAACTAAGGCGTTAATCTTAGAATGGCAACTGAGAATTTGCAATTCCACCATCATGGCCCCACAAATCCTGACAAACTCTTATGCCGTCATTTCCCCACTGAATGGAATTTGCTTTCCAGATGTATAGGGTTGGCTTTCAAATAGCCTAGCTTCCATTATTGTTTAATATGGCTTTGTTATTGACAGATCTGCGCACCCTACCGTGGAGGTTCAGATGAAAGGGAAGAGTCAGTCAAGGTGTCCACGGCCATTATCCTGTCACTGGGTGAGTTGGTCATAAATGTATATATGTATATATTTGTGATACTGCAAGTATATGACGGTCTTTACCAGTGATCGGGTCCTCCGAAACATTAATTTCTGTCCACTGCTCTGCACATCACTTGATCTTCTTAAAAGCTATTGTTGCTTCAGTAATTACCTCCCTTCCCAGTGCATTTGTTAGCTTTCTATTAGAACACGTTGTCCAATTTACTATATACAGCTATAGTAGTCACATGAGTACCATGTGCTCCACCGATCATCATTAAATGTTGTAAACTATTGATATTGTACCTCCTGGATATGCGTTGAAAATTTCCTTACATTTGGCCTTGATGACCTGCTCCCCTGCGTTTAGTTCCTCCGTGCATGATTTTATTGTATGTCATTTTTCATGTATGTCTATTTTTCTCTTCACTTTACTCTTGCAGCCCATTCTAGCTCTAGTGAGGTCCTTAAATATTTTGGAAGTAGCTTGATCCATATGGGTGCAGAGTCCCGTGCCACAACAATAAAGCTGCTCTGCAAGCTTCTTGCTGAAACTGGTAAGCCTCTCAGTGGGTGGGTGGCAGCATGTGATTTCGATAGACATGGAAGATAGTTAAAGGACTGAATGCTTTTCATGGAATGTGGAGCCCTAAGTTATAATTCCAACTTACCCTCTTACTTAACCAACATGGTGCAGCTATGATCAAATCACCTCAATTTCATATTCCTCAGCTACACTGACTGCCAACAGTTCCTGGTAGAGCACTGTAATTTAAGAATAAATCCTCCCATCGTTAACATGAGTCGTGGTGAAGAAATAAAGTAGTGGTCAAACATTTCCACATCTGTCTTTTTGATAAATTGCTCCCACTGTGAGCCAATAATGGGACAGGGACACTGTGGAAAGAGATCCTGACATAGACTTCGGTGAGGAACAAAAAGGGACATAAAATATGGGGCAGGAAGACACAGACACACTCAGTGGTACATGATGGCACAGACATGCACAGTAGAACAGGAAGACATTGATAGGCCCATGAGGCTCACAGTCACAGACACACACACCAAGACTTGACAGGACCCTCAGGTAGGTAGGCACATGTAATAGTGGAAGCTTCATCTACTTATCTATTATTCCTGATCGTACTAGACAAAGACAATATCTATGTGTTATGAACATTTGATGTATGGCTTCATTTCATAGATTCAGAAGGTGCCTCTTATCTGGATGCTGTCCGTCACGTGCTTGAGGATGACAATCACAAGGTACCATCAAGTTATTATGTGTGCAGCATTCTGTGGTCAAGCAGTTTCATAATTAGCAACGCAATCTAATTTAAGTTATGCACTTTTTGAATAGTGCAGTATTCTCTACTTACGTGGACTCATTGCAGTGGTGCGTATACCACAGTCTGTTGTATTTTTCTAAGGCTGGTCTTTCGTGCAGGTGTTGGGTCATGCAACCTCCATCCATGTGTGTCTCCTCAGTGTCTTGTGTCTACTGTTTCCCTGTTCAAGTAGACATATCCAAGTTTTCCTGTCCTTCTCTGTGTCAACTCATTTTCAGACCCAATATATAGTATAGTGTAGGTCTGCTAAATCCTGCAGGTTGAGTTAGACAGTGGCCATCATTCTTCCCACAGACTACTCTAGTTTTTTTTCATTTCCACATTATTGGAATCTACAGCCTACTGATTTCTCATTTGCATTTTTGTAATCAATACAAGGTCCTGAGAGCTTCTTTGCTAGTTGTAACCTACCTAGACATCTTTTGCAATGTATCTTTCAATCTTTTACCAAGTTCCAATCACCTATAGAAGGCGTACACCACCTGGAATGTTTGAATATTCCCTCAATCACGCTTTGGTCAGACATTCTGTAAAAACAGTTTAATTAAATTGATTCAAGTTTTATTCTCAGAGTGTCTTAATAACCATTTTCCAATATTTTTTCAAAGGCTATATCCAGGTACTAGCTTTCCACACATACAAGTGTATTTCTATTTCCTCTATGAACAAAAAGGAAGGAGAGATTGTATGGTTTTCTCACACTCCCGTGCTGCTCCCTCACCAGAATGTGGGATTTGGTTTTATTTATACATCAAAAGGGTTTCTCACTAACCATTTTTTGCTTCATCACAGGTTATTCTTGCCACTTTAAGTTTAATATCCAATTTAACAACCAAAGGATATTATGATATGAATGGAAGAGCTTTGATGGAATATGTGCTTAGGAAAAACAGTCTCATCATTGAAGAACAGGTAAGTGGCAGATGTACATATTTGGGTGGGTGAATGTGCTAGGGGAACAGCAACCGTAGTCAGCCCAAAAGAAATAAGTGGACCTTTTAGCCCCTTTGTGCCCCAATGTAGCTTGTTTGCCACGTAATACAGATCTGCAGTGTTCCATATTTGCCCCTGGTGGTGGAATATAGACCTATGTACCTCTATTTAGTTCACATAGGCCCACTTAACATTCCATGTTCTCCATTTGAGCCTGATGTTCCCCACTTGCATTCCAGTGCGTCTTTCACCCTCCCTCAACCGTATGGGTCTCCCTTGCTCCATCAGGCTGATTACATTTGAACCTGAAATTCAGCTGCTGACTACCAGTGTCAACACTGTATATGCCATTTCTTTATGTCTTGTTCTTTCAGGGTGCCCATGACGTGAACCAAGCCACTCAAGTGCTTTCCAGTATATTTACTTGTAGCTTCACTTGGACAGTCATCCTTTCAGTATACCTAGGCTTTCCTGTTTTCAGTTTCTATTTGTGGTCCATTCTCGTGTTTTTTTTCAATGTTTTCAAGTTATTTCAATACCTTTAAAAACAAGCATTGGCATAGTCAATAGAGCTCGCCTTTGGGACCTTTGGGACCTTATAAGTGTTTAGTTATCCAGCACAATATCCTGGTGCAACAGCAAGTGTTGCATGGCTAAACACTTATAAGGTCCCAGAGGAAATACCTATTGGCTATGCCAATGCTTGTTTTAAAATCCCTTCTCAATGGTTTATACAATGATCAAAATTACAGCTTTCCTAGAAAATCTCATATCTCCACAATTTCCCAAGCAAAACACCCGGTAAGTAGGAGTAAATGTAAATTCTGCTGTGCAAATCACCAATATCCCTGTTATGCCCTCTTTTAAAGGGCACCACTTGTAACAGGCAAAAATGATGGCACCTTTTAATTTCCGATCCCCGTGGTGTTAGATGTAAAAGAATGCCATAAATATCACATCCCCAGCAGGCCACTCGTAATGAGCTCCTAAACCATCCTTTCCGATTAGGATGTTTAAGAACTACTGATAAAAGGGTTTCCAAAGGGAGTAAATGTGTTAATTTATTGAGCATAATGGAGCATAATGGTGGAAAGAATTGGCAGAGGTGGGCTGCAGAGTTCCTCACAGAACGCTAGCAGCTTAAAGCCATCTGTGGCTACACCAGGACTGGTAAGGGACGAGATAGGACTGGGCAAATGTGTCGGAATTATTATGATTTATGGAGTCCTGCAGCAGGGTAGCAGCACCGGCCCAGCTCCGAAACAACTATCTCGCACTTCCATGTAAAAGAAGATGTGTGCCCACACTTTTCATCAGTTGTTCATGATAAATGGGCAGATAGTGCGGTTTTAATATTACATAAAGTTCCATGCAGCAGGACCATGACTCGCATAAGGCGAAATGAGGCAGCAATGTTAGGGTATTAGGACTAGGTGGCGCAATAAATCAAGGAAAGGCCATTAAAATAGACGGCTTTCCTTCTTTGCCTGGAGCACCGAGTATGCTAAACAAAATGGACTACTAGTGAGGAACAACAGTGGCTTGTGAGCTGCACTGCTTTAACAATGCTTTTGTTTACTTTTAACAATAACGGGAAAAATAGAGACTATGGGGATACGGAAAACAATATGGTTTATCTGTTAAACTTTTGTAGATCAGAAGTTGGCGTTGCACCTATAAAGCACTTCAAAATCCTAGAAAGGTGCAAAGACGCGATTTGACAGACTGGTACCCCAGTACTCATTTGCTTGGGCTTGTTTGGAAGCTCTGTGGGATCCAATATTTAATTACTTCCAGGGCTTACCAGCCTAGCAAACACATTACAAATCTACAGTCACACATCCTGCACAGCTAGAGTAAATATCTATTGCCAGTCTTTTACAAGACATACGTTAAGCGACGAGCGACCACGTTTACCCAGTCAAATGCAGCACTGAATAATCCAAACATACCAATGCTCGAATTGATAGGCAGGTTCTCTCTGCTCGCTACCTCCACTAGGTGGAGCCTAACCTCCATCACAGCTTCCTTGTGGTGCAGACTGAGCATGGACTCCCACAGGGCCTTCTCGCCAAAGAATGTAAGAAAACTAGAAACAACCGGAACTAAACAAAACCATGCATTTGTATTCTACCATTTGCTTTAGAATCTGCCCGGCACATAACAGAGAGCATACAGCTGCATGCTGGAAGAAACAGAGACGCCACATGTATCTCACTTGGTTTCATTATAGATGAACATTGAAAG
This sequence comes from Lissotriton vulgaris, assembly GCF_964263255.1. Classification (NCBI taxonomy): domain Eukaryota; kingdom Metazoa; phylum Chordata; class Amphibia; order Caudata; family Salamandridae; genus Lissotriton; species Lissotriton vulgaris. The sequence goes on along the minus strand of NC_141685.1, from coordinate 1,362,354,978 downwards.
TATAATAGTGAAAGAAACAGAAAAAAATACAAGCTTCAGCAGCACACGAGTGGTGCGCGCACGAGGCAAGAAGTAAACGAGAGGGAGGGGTGGGAGAGTGCCCGCGCGCATGCTAAACATCTAAAGGACATTTTGAAAAAAGCACGTAGGTGGTGGCCGAAAAAGCATTGTAGGTGCAAATGATGTTTAAACATGAAGCACAGCAACCTAAAGTGGGTCATCGCGATCGTTGTGAAAACGAAAGTGATTGCGATGACGTGCCAAAACACGTAAGGGATGCGCGCGCAGCAGGCCGCATGCTTGTGCGCATTCTAGCAAGCTGGTGGCTGCTTTGGGAGCACTTCCCAAAGCCGCTACTATATGGACAGTGCATGCGCGCTGACTCATCGAGACCTAATCAGTGGTGTCAGGGGTTACAACTTTTTCGCGCCATGAAAAGCAACAGAATCAGTGTTTTTCTGGTGTGTATGGAACATTTTGCTTTTATTATTGCTTGCTTTCTACACTGATAATGCATGGTATATAGACAGTGTATGTACAGTGTATATGAGGTCCAAATACATTTTTGCAAATCAAACGTATTGTAGTACACCATAGACCAGAGACTTCAATGAGTCTTTGGTCATGTGCGCTCGCTTTTTCCTTCCCATGTCCCTTTTTTCTGTGAAAAGGCCCTCTCAACATTGGCACTTGAAATGGGCAATGACAAGACAGCCAGTACACTATTTGCTAACGCTGGCCACTGACATAGCTTTCTATACCTACACTGTGCCCTTGAAGATTGCAATTCTCTGGACAGGTTCTGCAGCATTTGCTTTGAACTGGGCGATTCTGCCCTCCGAGTTATTGAAGTGGTCAAAAATAAAGCAGCACTTTTGAAACTACTGAGAAAATTCCCCTTTACTGAAGGGAACTAGAACTTGCACAGTGTACCACAGTGAGGATTCATTGACTTCAAATGCCATGGTTGATGAAGGGACATTTCTATGTCAAGCCGTTTCTCGTACATTGTAAAATAAAAGTTCCTGAATTGCTCTTCAACACTGATTTGTTTACCATATGGCAAGCACTCTAACATGGAACATGTTGCAGTGCCAAAGTCAATTTAAGGTGTCACCCAGACAACTCTCAAGACGATGTTTCACATTTACACCAAGTATGCAGAACACTTGGCAGACCAGGGTGTTTTCCGCCTCTAGTTTTTTTTATGTCCACTACAGCAGTTATGTTTTCCTGTAAACATCTAAGACTTTAGTAGAGTGTACTTCTTTTCACATCACTAGTAATTTGCGAACAAATATCCTCACATTTCTTGCCTTTGGCATCATCATTCAGCAAACATGTTGTAAACGGTTTCCACATGGGTACTATAGCATTTCACAGCCCCTTGGTCCAAGAACCATCAGCTAAGTGACACAGTTCACAGTGGGATGACTTTTTCTTTGATGCCACACAAAGCACAAAATGAGAAATATTTGTGTTTTAGTCCCCTCGCTCAACAAAACAGTGCACTAGGATGGACTAAAAAGTCAATAGCATTCTTCATTAACTCTGAAGATTGTAAAGATGCTTTTAGCATACCATCTAACAAGTGGAAAGGATCTCTTACAGGTATCAATTTTGAAAGGTCATTACACAGCTTTTTTGTATATGTAGCTGAATCACTGCAAGTACAATCAAAATCACTCCAATCTGTGTTGAATTTAGAAAGAAACATTTTGCAGCGGCATACCGAGTGACACTGCGATCCATGTTTCATCCTGTCATGTTTTCACCACTATCCCAGATGCTTGGCGATAGCACTTTTTTCACATATACTTGTCATTATACATTGCATTGAATGTTTAAAGCCTGTGGTGTTGTCAATTCACCTACTATCAATACTGACTCACTAGAAACTTGGGGCTGATCTATCAAGGGCTTTTACCCATTCTCTGTGGATAAATGTGATGGCACATTTTGGGACAGATTTGTATGAAACCAGCCATTTTACCTATCAGTTACAGAATCAAACACAGCCATAATATCAAATATGATTTTGATATTTCCTGATTCTCTACAGTTTATCAAATTATTAAACACGACCTAAAACATGCTTCTAAACTCTGCATCTTTAGACCAAAGACCACAAAACTTCAAAAAGCAAAAGGAAGAAAAAACATTATTTCAGTGACATCCCTCAACAGCAAAACTCAAGCAGAATAATGTTAGCCCAGTCTTTCTTGCTGCCACCTTATATAACAAAGTTATATTGTATAGGCCCCCTCAGGAAAAAATGACTCTTTCACTCTCCTTTTCCTTTCTTTGAGTGGCATTTAATTAGTAGTACGCAGGTGTTTTTTCAGTGTTTATAAGTTTAAACTGGTGAGGGTTTATCAGTTATTATAGGTTTAAAACTAAGACAGCCAAAGTATACCCTATCCATGGTTTTTCAATTATTGCGAAACGATTAACACAGTGTACCCTTACTATTGTGGGGTCCGAGTTTTGATGTCAAACACAAGTGCAGTCAGTGTCCCCAAATAAGAGTCATTGCCACTGGTTTGAGTAGGACTGTGGCCCTTCTGATCCTTTGATGGCTTTCATCAAGCTCTTGTGGTGTGAAAAATTGTTCAATGTTGTGAACAACGCACATCAGAAAAGGGTCCAATAATATCCTTTAGTTATTCTCATTCTAATTATTTGCCCTCCTCTTCCTCCACAGATCCAATGAGTGATTTTGTATTGGGCACGTCTTCTGCCTCTTCTCTTTTCTTGGACCTTCTCAAGTCCTATGGACGCTTACACTTTGATCATATCTCTAGTCGCTGTAGAAACACCTGTCATCTGACTAGGGGACAGGAATGAGTTTTGGATCAGTGCCCTTCACCAGTGTTTGTGGGGCTGCAGGTGATGGTGTGAAAGCATGGGCAATGGGAGGTGGCATGGTGCCTGAAGGCTGCAGGACACTTGGCTTTGTCAGTGTCCCTGTGAGAGTAGGCCACAGTTGCTTATGCTCTCCCCAATCCCTCCAGAACAGCAAACGTACCATGTCCTTTTTGATCACTGTGAAAGATGGCGGGACCTTATTGAAGCTTGTAAGGAGAGGAACATGCACCACTTTTGGAGCCTGATAAAATGGGGTGCAGGAAGCACATGTAATCACTGCAAAATCATGTGGAGCCTGCTCTGTAGGTTAAGTTTTTTCAGATCAATATGCATCTAATAATAAAATTGATTATGACCCTTCTTGGGTTTATTTTAAATCATCGGATACTGTCTTCAACTTAGCTGATGTGACAATGGCACTGAGCACTGTTACCATTGGGAGAGCGCCAGGCATAGTCAAGGTCCCCGCAGATATTTTTCTCCAGGATAAAGACAATGGAATTAAAACATAATGTTTTTAGCAAATGCAATTGCTCATGGAGCTCTGATCCCGGATACCTGGAGAGGGGCGGAAATCATCCCGATTTATAAAAAAAGGAGATACATCCTTACCCGGGAACTACAGGCAAATAAGCCTGTTAAACTCAATCCAGAAAGTCGTAGCTCAACTTATCTTGGCAAAAATTAAAACCTGTATTGATGATAATGACATTTTGAGTCCTCTTCTGGGCTAATATGAGCACTATTTATAAAGTATTCCGATTAATTAAAATTTATCGGTGGACAGTAACACTTGGAAAAGGAAGCCTTTATGCAGCCTTTGTTGATCTTAAGTCTGCTTTTGACTTGATATCACGGCCCAAACTGTGGAGGGTACTGCAGGAACTCGGCTTGCCCCCGACCTACTTTTCCTAATTGTGCGCCTCTACGAATACAACTATGACCACATTTGTTGGGGGGCGCCAGGAAACAAGACTGACCAGTTCCCGGTAATGATGGGAGTACGTCAGGGTTGCGTTTTAGCACCTACGTTATTCTCACTCCTTATTAATGGTATTATTAGCTTTTTAGCTTCCTTTTCCACAGATGCTCCAGTTTTAGCAGGCACAAAAAGTCCCATAATAATGTTTGCGGACGATATGCTTATACTGTCTAAAACACTGAGTGGGCTACAGCATTCGCTGTTGCATTTTGAAGAATTTTGCTTATTGCCTGGCCTAACAGTCAATAGTTCAAATAAAAGTTCATGACCTTTAAACCACATAGGTCATTTAATGGGGGGTAATGGATGGGCAATCCGTGGATCAGGTTAATGCATTACTTATCTAGGCATCACCCTGCATAAACGACTTAGCTGGAGACCGCATATTGACACCATGGCCTTAAAGCACATGCAGTTGGCCGGAGCCATGAAAAAAAGGAACATAAGACATCACTGACTAAGCCCCTTTACCCCGGCACTGCACATCTATATTATGGGGCTTAGAGAAAATGCATCCTCTAGCTTTCTCCGAGAATAAGTTCCTGAGTGGGATAACAAGCCTACATCAAAGTACCCCTATGATTTAGGCAGAAAAGCCATAGTAGACCTTGCAAGGCTGTGCCCTATTCTCTTCTGGCGTAGAATCTGGCGTACCCCAGAATTGGCCATCTTTGCAGACGGTCTTAAAGATATAATGGAGGCAGATCACTTCCACAAGATTGGCTGGCTATGCAACATCAGATCATTACTAATTAGCATGGGTATGCCATCACTGTGGGATGATCCTAGTGCTACTGGGTTCCCACCAAAACATTTAATTAAGCAAAAGTACTGGGAACCGATGGTGCAAGAAGCAAATAGAATGAGCGATGCCACCTCTCTAACAGGGAAGTTCTAACAAATTAAACCAAATCCATGTTTTACTGTGACGTAATTAGTACTAAGCCGCTAGATCGCAAACTGTGTTTTCAGTTTAGAGCAGGCTGCTTACCTTTGAAGTCCTTTACAGCTGCATGGTCCACTGCGGCCGATGACAAATGTCTAAACTGCACTGACACTGAAGAATCATACGCGCATGTGCTGTTTGTCTGTCCGGCGTACGCTGCTCCCCGCAAAGCCTGGCTGACACCCATTTGTAGGAACATGGGTACTCACTTGTTAAGTGTAGCAATGAGAATATTGTGTTCTGATCCATCAGTCCAGTGCGCAGTATCAGTGGAAACGTTTTTGAGATGGATGTGGACAATTAGATCTAGGCTCCTTTTGTACCTCTGTAAATGAAGTCTCCTACCGATAATAATAATAATATGCTATATTTTAATGCTTGGACACTTTTTTAAACTATCTATCAATTAGTAGCATTAATTTTGTCTATCAACATATAGTATATGCTCTTTTAATGTGTTTGATTATCTCTTTTTATTGAAATTTTCAATTTATTGTATTTTTTTTATAACTTGAAAAATCGTTTTTATGTGAATTGCTTTTGTGACATCTGTCGAATAAAGCTCATGTTGACTGACAGTTAAGCAAGGCCCAACCTTAAAAAAACAAAACCTATGAAAAGCCATTTTTTGGAAAGGCAAGGGTCAGTTTTGGTCATGATTCAAAATGGTGGCCAAAGATAAAATGGTGCCGCAAATGCAAATTTTTACATGAATAAGTGCATAATCAAAACAGCAAAAACAATTTTATTCTAACAAGGTCTGATGCTGGGGACAATTCAGATGCCTGTCCTTGTGTTGCATCGCACTGTAAGAATGATGCTTGTACACCTAGATCCCATCTTAGTTAACCTGATGCACATGTTGACTGGCTTAAGCGCAAAGAAATAAAATGCTCAGACACTTTGGGAATGGGACTGGCTCAACAGCAGTGCTCACAGGCAGTACAGAGGCCAACCACACAATCCAGCCTATGAGATCCAACTGCCCCTTAGACTTTACCAAGGCTAACTGGGCTATTTCTGGGGTGATTGGGGAAGGCACATGGGCATTCAGCTACTGCACTGATAAGCTGGGCTTTTCACTGACAGTGCATTATCTAGTGGGTTATTTTCTGTTGCATACCCCACTTTACAGTTTAAATGCCTAACATGGCAAACCACCAAATCCAGCGCAAAGTAGCATGAACATACTTCAAATCAGTATTTTATATCAAAACTGCCTACCATAAACGTGGTTCCTGGTATTCTTTAGTCTTTATTGAGTGTATTAAGTCCCATAAGGTATCACATACTTCCTCATCAAGTCATAGGGGAAGGGCAAATCTGTGTGGTGAGCACGAGATACTACTGTGTGGTGCCAGAGGCGCAATTTCTCAGGGGTAGTGTCCCATGTATCAGAACCTTATATATTATAAGTGAGTCCACCGGTATTTTGACAGTATATGAATGCTATACCCTCCCACGCCTAATGGCTGGGTACTTTTATACTCAACAGAGCGGAGCATGAGAGCATAATCGCATTTGTACATTTCTATTTACATGTTTGAGGCTAGTAGTTTTGCTTTCACATTTGGATTTGTCAAGAGGTTCTCTTTGTGCTTGACAACTTTGATTAGAAAGTTGTGATGTTTTAACTCTCAAATCTCTTGTCCCTCCATAAGGAGAGAAAATACAATTAAAATTATGTGCAAATACATCGTATTTTACTTTGCTTTCTTTTCCACATTTCCACAGATCGCTAGTCACCTGGATGATGAATCTGATGTTGAGGAAGAGACCATCCTCATCCAAATCTCTCAGCTCCTCAATACAATTGCATTACACCATAGAAATACTGATGAGGTAAGCGAGGGGGATGTGAAACAAGGTGGGTTATTTAACTAGGTGTATAGAAAATATAACTTGCAGAATGTCCAAAGACTCCTAAATGCCCGGGTGATCTTCATTATCCTCCGGCTCACATACAAGCACATTTTTGTAAAGCTCCCTCTGCTGCAGGGTTGTATGTTGGAACCATGCAGGAATTTATCACACCTGCCTTAACAACGTGTTCTGAACCACGATTGCATGTTTGAAACGCATTCCTTTACCAGAGAAGTCGTTACAATGAATTGCCTTAGGGAAAGCGCTGGACTTTGGAATAGTAAAATGTACTATTCCAACTCCATTATGTGCAACAGTAGGGAAAGTGTTGGCCTTAAAGTCCAAAATTAGTCCAACAACGCTTTCCTTTAGGCGAGGCATCGCAACTACCTGTGTGGTAAAGGAATACATTGTAAAGATGCATTAGTGAGTTGGATCACATTGTTAATGCACACAGTGGTTCGAGATACGATGTAAAAGTTGTGTCCTCTGATGGAAGAATGGAGGTCTGCTGTCCCATGCAGAACTTCCCAGGGTTTGGAGCATTTGTACAAGAGCACCAATTGAATCCTACCTCATTCATTAGAATGAGGCAGAAGGGTTTGCAGCTTCTTCTAAATAGACTGAAATGAGACTTAATGGTACATCGGTTATATTGCATAACTTTGCTTCTCAATTTGCATCTCCTATTTGCTACCTGTCCCATGATACATCAGGCACCAATATTTCATATCAACATGGTTGTTCATTCCCAGCCATTGCTTTTCGTATTCTGGCACATTCCTAAAGATGATTCTATGAAGATTCCAACAGATAATGAGCTAATTTGCAAACTTCAGCTCACTTGTAGGGTTTTTGGAAAGTAACATGTTTCACACATTCTCTGCACATAATGGGTTCATTTTGATTGGATGCAGAATCCCAGATTGTAGCATTAAACACGGTTAGTGCTACATCAGTGTAATACTAGGCATCTGCCTTGGACCCCATCAGCGAGGAATTATATCAGCAAGGGGATGAATCAAATATAGCCCCATCTCTTGGATATGGGAGCTTGCAAAATGCCCTATGAACTAAATAAAATGCCAAAAACCCTCCCACCAGCCATGATTGTTTATCTGTGGGAATAAAGCCTTATTAAATGCTAATGATACAAATAACACGTTCACCACTCTTTCTTGCAGGACTTTTGGAAAGAGATTTTGCTCTACATGCTGGAAGAGGGCTATACTTCATCTGTGCCAGCACTGTGCCAGATGGTACTTGTTGTAGATAAGAAAGCAAGCATCAACTTTAAGGAATGTGGTGAGTCTTAAACATCCTACTCATTGATGCCGTGGGATCTACCATTGAAGGTGGTTAATGCTTCCTCCTCCTCTCCCCAGATTCCCTCATATTTAGTAATGATCTGGCATGAGGTGAAGAACCAGTCCATTAGCTCAGGAGTTTGGTTAATTTACTATAGTATGTGGGTGTCATTCTTTCAATAACAGTGTTTGCTCTCACTTTATTGATATATGTATCTGTGTTGATGTTGCTGCTTTCTATATAATAATAAATCTTCATTCGGAAGTAGTCACATCCATAAAAGATTCAAAAAAATATAAAATATAACTATAAGAAGAACTTCATTACATTAAAAGAGATACTGTGCAAATTTGCATGGTCCAAGCTGACGTCAGTCGCATCTTGAGCTTCTTGATCTAAAAGAATCCCTCAGGAAATTTGTGGCAACAAAAAGGGTATGGTTGTTAGGCAAAAGCTGCAAATGCATTACTACAACCCAGGCTTGTCTAAATTTCATGGCTTTTAAAAGGAGCCTAAGAATCAATCTCCTGGGGTGGGGAAAATATTTACATAAGAAGACAAAGTGTAAGGTGTCCTGTGGCGGCCAAAAGTGTGGCAGGGTATGCTCAGACGTGAGTCCCTTGCTCACTTTGCCACTGGATTCAATCAAGCCGGGCTGAAGACGGCTGGAATGCCAGAAACCGGTCCTCGGAAGCTTGTTTCCGGGCCAGGGAAGGCATGGCTTGGCAGTTTGGGCTGGACTGTTCCCATGAGGCACAGGGTCAGACTAATTAGCATATAGCCATGTCTGAACTGGGGGGGGGCAGAGTGGGCTAAAGAATGGTGATGGATTAAACCCAGATCTTTTGACTGGGTGTGAGTGTTTGATTGGTTTAGATGCTCCGTCCATTACCACCCCCTTTTGTACTGCTTTTGGCCGCCATAAGTGTGGCAGGGTATGCTCAGACGTGAGTCCCTTGCTCACTTTGCCACTGGATTCAAGCAAGCCGGGCTGAAGACGGCTGGAATGCCAGAAAACGGTCCTCGGAAGCTTGTTTCCGGTCCAGGGAAGGCATGGCTTGGCAGTTTGGACTGGACTGTTCCCATGAGGCACAGGGTCAGACTGATTTGCATATAGCCATGTCTGAACTGGGGTGGCAGAGTGGGCTAAAGAACGGTGATGGATTAAACCCAGATCTTTTGACTGGGTGTGAGTGTTTGATTGGTTCAGATGCTCCGTCCATTACCACCCCCTTTTGTACTTCTATCTGTGACTAGCATAGATGCCTCCCCTGGTCGCTTAAAGATAATGTGCCCGGTGATATGGGAGGGTCCGCCGCCTTGTTCTCTATATACTTATTGTAGTTTGTCAGCCATAAAGTTACTTTCTGTTGGTTTCAGCTCTTCATCTGGTTATTACCCTCACGCCACTTAAATGCAATGTGCTGACTGTCTCAGGTTTCCACACTCTGTGAGACTTCTCAGGCCTCTAATGGTCCTCTTCAAACCTTGGAGTATTCTTGCTCTCCATGGAGTTACCTATCTCTGGTATGGTGATCAGACCTTTCTGGGTATGGTACCTATTTATACGCTTTTACTTTAGTCAGCCGCAAAATGGATGTATTTTATTTCTCTATGGAGTTACTTTTGGTTATGATATTTGTCTCTTCAATGTTTCTGGTTCATTATTTTGGACTTCAGATCCAGACTAAATTGCTAGTTATTGGCTCTCACTTGACATATGGACCTGATAGACAAGGAGGCCTACTCAATGAGGGTAAGTGAAAATAATTATTTGGACTGACTCCAAGGTCAAGAAGTAGATTAGCATCATGTGGTGAGAACCTGTAATTGAAAACTACATTTCCAGAGCTCCAATTAGCAGTCCCCACTCAACTTTCCAATGAATATGTTGATAAAGTACAAGTAACCTGGGCAGATGGTATCATAGTCTATTTCTTTGTCACTCATGTAAAGGGTCCTAAGCAGAACAGAACAGGTAATTATGTATTCATTATAGCCTGCTCCCCAGGTGGTTAACATTATTAGAAAATGGTTATGCAAGAACATGTTTTGGTGTCCTCTTTCTGTTGGGATATCCGCTGTCGCAGAATGACTCCTCTTTAGCATGGTCCATTCAATATGTAGGGCGTGTCCACGGCTCCTGTTGCATCCTCTCTTATCCCACTGTAGTCTTCTGTCACTCAATGACAGCTGAAGCAGGACCATTGCATGACAGCTTAGGTAGCATCTTCTGCGGCTGTCATTCCTTGACAGCAATTGTTGGGGTAGGGAGGTGGAGCATTGTAGCACAGACCATTGAGGTACTGTATACCACTAGCAGCATCCTTTGTGGTGGGGTTGTCTTTGTCAGTATCTGCAGGGACATTAAAGCATCCTCATGACCTCTAGTGCCTTATTGAACTACCACCCATCACTCCATCCTCTTGTTTGCAGATACTACTGAGTGTCTTAAGTGTGTTTGTCAGCCACATGTCTTCCTTTGGCAAGTGTTGCTCAGAATTTTATGGACTGAGTATGACATGTCTTCTTTCTTTTGTATCTAAACAGTTAAAGGAATTCCAATACACAGCCTCTTCATAAGATTGCTTGTGAGTATCCACCCCCACCATATTCCAACAGATCCCTCTCCTCAAGTTCTTTGCTGGCATTTCTATGCAACCTGCCCATGGAGAGCTTGCATTCAACTCGGCTTTTATCCTTTTGAACTTGATGGTTTTATTTCTAGTCAATTGGTTATCAGTAAGACATACTATTTATATCACACAGAAACAGCCAAAATGAGGTATTAAGTACTGTATAGAAAACAAGGTAGCATTTCCAGATGCTTTAAAGACCAGTGAGTATTCTCTTGCTGAATTCTTTGTTGTGGGTTTTCAGGTCATTTCTTCACATCCTCGCTGGGATGTCGAAAAGGGAACCGCTGTCTTGGCTCTTCTCGAACGCCTGATTCCTGCAAACTACCCGTTTTTAGCGAGGCTCATCAGAATGAAGATCCCCCCATTGATAACATATTTGGAAGGTGAGTTCCCAAAGCACAAGCCATTGAGCACCCAATTTAAACAAGCATTAATGGTATTTCAAACAAGCATTGACAAAGCTATTAAGCCTGGTGTTGGCTGCTAGTTTTTAGGCTTTGTCCACGCTTGTTTTTTTTCACAGTTTTTGTAAGCCTTTACTGTGGGAGGAGATGCCAGGTACTCAAAAAGCCCACATTCCTTTAGTAGTCCCTGGAACTAAAGAAAAATACTTTGTGGATGTGCTCCTTGTGACCCTCACGGGTGAGTAGTGCGCTCTACAAGTGTATTGATTGATTGATTGAAAAAGCAGAATGCCATCACTTACAGTGAAGTTAGCTTAAGGCTGATTTGGCCCATGATGAATGCTGTGGAGGGCAGAAGAGAATGTGAATGATATGAAACAATAGGTCAACAGATGAGGAGGTCGAACTATGAAGTGTTATAATCATTTTGGTCTTGGTTATAATAAAGGAGTATTTTTCTATATGTATGTAATTTTAGAGCAGGTATGCACTTTTTATCTCTGAACCACGACGGCCATCCCCTATGTGATCAAGGCTGCATCTGACAGCCAAATGCTTTCAGGCTAAAGCTCTGTAAAAATAGATCTTCTGCAAACAAGTGATGTGGCAGCCTTTCGGTTATATAAGAAAGGAAACAAAAATATATAAACCTAAAATGACAACCAGATATAAGGATGTAAGAGTGACATCAAGGGCACATGAACAACTGATGACATTGAATTCAAATCCCAGGACAGGCTGAGCCAACAGCCAGATTTTGCACACTTTGAATTGTGTGACTCTACTTCTGCTAGTGCTTGGTATTTAAGCCCATGGCATTTGAAATGTTGCCTGCTGTTCACTTTTACTTACATATTTTCTTTTTTCCCAACTGCTATTTCAGCTGCAACTGAAAGAAACTTTGACTTGGAACAGTGGAAATGCGCGCTTGTTTCAGTAAGGATTAATTGCTAATGAATGTCACACATGGCTCTTAACGCATTGTCTTTCATATTCACTCATTTAGAGTGAATTAATGCAGATATTAAATTCACCCCATCATAGTGCTGTTCTGCTATGTGGTTGCAATATGTTCACCATATGCCTATTGTTTCTCTGGATTGTGAATGGGCACGGTGAGGGAGAAGCCAATCTCGGTACACAACTTTTTCCTAGAATGCAATATTTACCAGAACCATTTAAAACCTCATTGGCCATATTCACATTCAGAACCTTGGAATTACGTGCTTACTGCAGATAGTCCTGCATGTATAAGATTTTATCTCCATGTTTTACCTACATAAATTACAGGCACTGCAGTGATTATTGCATTAAATCAATCTGACTGTTTTTACACAGGGTTAGAAATGTAGCCCCGTGTTGGAAATCAGGTCCTCTGACTCTTTTTGTCCCCAGGATAGTCACACTAGCACAACATTCTTCTTTCCCTGGATTGTCACAATATCACTCTTCCGGGTCTGCCAACTGCTTTTCACATCATCAGAATGTTTATATTCTGCAATCAGTTTGGCATGTGATCAGTGCTCTCCATATTCATCTGAATTGTTACTCTGTCACTGTTCTAGTGTAACCTTGTAATGGCCAGGTTATAACTGTCTCTATTCAATCCTTGGTTATCGCACTCCTACTTGGTTCCTTTGTAACAGTGTATTCTTTGCCAGGTCATCACACTTCACTTTGCTTTTATTGTGCTCCTGTGAGGTAATTTTCTTTTCCTTGTGTTCAGTCTTCACCCTTATTAACACTACATTTTCATTCAGCCCTAACTCTGGTGATCTAAGGGTATATGGAGCAGATTTACAACCCTGTCCGCCCCTTTTGCGTCACTTTTCCCACTTTTCCCATGTTAAAAGTGGCTCAAGGGGCTTGTAAATCAGCCCCTAGAGGTTTGCATTCTGCTCCTAAGTATATGATATAGCTGCAAAATCCCCATGTGTTTTCTGTCTGGATGGCTGCACTGTAACTCTTTTCACAATAATTTGCAGGCAGCATGCTTTTGGTGCGTATGTTTCTGTGTAAATCACTGCCACTGTAAAGGCATCCTATTTCTTCTGACCACTGATTTCACACCACACTATTTACGTGCTGCTCTATGTGTTCTCTGGTTCTTCTGTCCACACATTATTTCATCATTACTGAGGTTGTTGTCAGCTGAAGTTTGTTTTCCCATATCTTCTCAAAGTCACTGCAAACATCAGCTGTGGATACTGCATTAATGTTTATATTACTGCATTAAAGTCTCTCACTGTTTTCTTTTTAGTTCCTGGGGACTATCCTGAAGCAAGCACCATACAGAAAATGGCATGCCTTTTTTATGGAAGAACTCACCGCACAAATTGACAGTTTTGCCCATCATGAGAATGAGGAGGTTAGTGCTCTCAAGGGTCATTTGGAAAGGCAGTTTAATACAAAGTCAGAGAAGGATATAACTTTGTATTCCAATCGCACTGTGATTGGTAAACTACACTTGTATACTATGGGTGCACAGCACTGGAATTAGTCAGTCGGGAAAATCAGGTATGGTTCTCCAACTCCCTGGAAAAGCCAACCTTCTTAGAGTCAGATGGAGATAAACACCATGAGGTAATTCCTCTCCACCTGGCTCGTTAGGAGACACCACATACCAGGGCTATACTCCTTGCCCTAATGGATCTTCTTTAGCCAATAGGTATTATTCATTAGAGCCACTCCCCATTCAGTGGATGTAAGGTCATATTCATGCAAAAATCAGTGGAGCTATTGTTCCTATTGAAAAGCAAGGATGAAAGAAAGGCAGACAAGAAGGGGGAACCCTAAGGATTATTTCTTGGTGCCCTCACACATCAATGAGGATGTCATGCTTCATAGTGGGCGTGCTCATTGTAAGGCCATCACTGTAATGCTCTATGGGCCCCACAAAGAGTCGCTTTAGCGGGGATCTTTTTATTTTTGCTGTCTGATGAAAAGTGTCTGTGTGAGGGCATTTTGAATGTGGGGGTGGAGTGAAAGTCTAAAGTGAAGGGAAGGGAGACTAAAACTATCTAAGAGATACCAAACTGGACCTTAATGTGATGGGTCCCTTGCAAGGATTAAAAAACATAATTTAGTAGGGTGATGTACCCAAGTAGCCTAAAGTGTGGGCAGGTCGCTATGTTTCACGCCCAATGGCCTAAAAAGGATCCACAATGCTTCTTCAGTACCTAAAAAACGGGTGGATAACCCTTTCCCACACCTAAGGCATGACATCCAGTATAGGTATTCCCTCAAAAGAAAATACCCGGTTCAACAAGTTAAAAATTGATCATCCAATCTAGAAAATAAATGAGAATATAAAAAAAAACACACAGTAAGCAAATGTTTTGTATATATGGTCCAATGATTCACTGGAATCGCTTTTCCAGCTCACTGTATCACATTGTCTCCAAAGGTACAAATGTTCATGCTAATATTGGTGCTGATCAGTCACCACAATGTGAAAAATGTGAAAAACACACTTGTACTTACAATATAACAGATAAAGCAAGTGGACATACGTGGAACAGACAACATAAAACCAATCTCTGGTGGTGTTACACATCGCTTCATGAGTGATTGGTTGTCTTCAGGTGTGAGTGCAGGGTCTTACACTTTGATACAATGTATTATGCCCCATAGTTCAAAAGCACAAGAGTCTATTCTCCTCTGCTTTAAGGTGCAGGTAATTGGAGTGATTTTTACAGGTGTGGTGTGTGCATTTGCGGGAAGAAGTGATGACCAAATGGCCAATGAAGAGAGGAGGGGTAACCTTGAGCCAGTAGGAGCAAGCCCCTCACGTGCTGGTGTAACAGAGGTATCATCCCTCATTGGCGGCCATCTCAGAGTGTGTAGTGCTGAAATGCTGGCCGACCCAAAGTCAACCATGGTTTTTGAAAGGTGGCATCTAAGCAGTAAACTAAGACAGTTGAAGGTTTTCTTAATGGAAGGTGATGGTAAGAGAAATGTATGGGGCACCTAAGTGCTCACGCATATATAGTGACGGGAAGCAAGTCAGGTGCACATAAGTGCTTGCCATCCCTCATGGATTATTCTAGGCATATTGGCGTCTATGTTCATGTTGTAAATATGGGCGGTCACATTTAATAAGTAACAAGGGCGGCTAACTGGTCTACTGCCAATGGATTTGCATGCTTGGAGAGCACTGTTGGGCAAATGGCTAATGAGGATAAGAGAGAAGAGTAGGGGTGTGCTAGAAGTCATAGGAGTGAGACCCTCATGTGCTGGTGTAACAGAAGTATCATCCTTCAGTGGTGGCCATCCTGGAGTCTGTGGTGCGGTTAAATGTGGGCTGGCCCAAAGTCATCAATTATATTAGTAAAACGGCGTCTAAATCAGTAGACTAACACAGTTAAATGTTTTCTTATGAAGGGTACCACCTCATTGTTTCCACAGAAACATTTGTAGTAATGAAGAAGATACCCATGGCAAGTCGCAAAAGGCTTATCATAAGCACTGCTTTTTGTGGTATATGAGACTCTAAAGCAGGTATGTTACATGGTCTCAATGGTGAAATGGTAGATCAGATCCCCTGTATGACGGCATGTCAATAAATCCATTGTAAGGGAGTATCTGATTTAGCAGGAGTCTGACATGGGAATTACACCTTGCACCAAGGGATTTCATCATTCAGACCTTTGCTGTTCATGGAGAGGCAGAAAATACACCATTGCTCCCTTCTGAAAAGTTTAACAGGACTACATGAGTTACTTGCCATACATGAAACAAATTTGTTTACAGTGTGTCTTCTTTATTTTCTAATTTAGTTTCTAGGTTGGATGATCAATTTTAAAAATTTTGAACAAGAAGTTGTTTTCTAGGGCAATACCTACACTGCATATTACGTCTTAGGTGTGGGGTAGGGTTACCCCCCCTTTTAGGTTCTGAAGAAGCACTTTGGATCCTTTTTGGACCATCATGCGCAAAACATGTTGACCTGACCACACTTACAGATTTAGGCTACTTGGATACATCACGTCCCTGTAATAGCCCCTACCAAATTAAGTTTTTCAATCTTGCAGAGGGAACTGTCACATTAAAGTCCTGCGTGGTATCTCTTAGACTGTTTTAGTCTCCTTTCATTTCACTATACCCATTCACTCCACCCCACACATTCAAAATGCCATCACACTGGCACATGTCATCAGATAGCAAACCTAAAAAGGTCTTTGCTAAAGCGACCCTTCGTGGGGCACTGCAGCACCAGCCCTATGAGGAGCACATCCTATGATGATATAGTACATCTTCATGGATGTGTGATGGCACCAAGATATAATCAAAGGGATTCTCCCTTCTTTGTCAGCCTTTCTTTCTTCTTTGCTTCCTGAAAGGAACAGTACCTCAACTGCTTTTTGGATTAGCAGTTTCGGAGCATAGGTACTGGACCTTTACTGGCTCCCAGTCCTCCCTCTTCATTGTTTTGAGTCATATTCATGGCCATATCCAAATCTCTACAATGTCCAGAAGATATAACATGACATAACATAACAAACATTTCGCTCAACTCATTAAGAGTTGTTTCATAGTGTGAGTTGAAGACATGTGTAGAGTGAATCAAAGATGAATACTCCTCTATAAGTATTACTCTCATAGAGTGGGCAGGAGTTTCTTTTCATTCTTAACTCAGACTGTCTTTAATTTACTCCTATATTAGGGTTTTATTTTCCGGTGCCTCGGGAAGTGCCTCGCTGCATGCGATGATACTGAGCTGATCTTACGTTACCTTCGAAAGATGTTCAATTCTACTAAGTTTATTACAACTCCTCACCATGCAGTAAGTATCAAGTGTATTTCTATTCCCCTTAGGTAAAATTTGACCCTGTATGACCAGAACAAGCACATGGAGTCTTACGGGACTGAAGAGCATCTGGGTTATATTGTTCTGGATTGTAACTTCATTAAAGGAGCTTGATGGTAAATTAATGATAACAGGAAACACCTTCCTCACTTAGCACATCCTGTCACCCAAAAGTGTGATATCTACCCCATGGATAGCCAAATCATATCAGAGTGGAAACCCTCCGCAGAGTGGGTGAAGACTAAGCTAGCTAAAACTAGAAGTGTAGCGCCTTTGTTCGGGTTACTACTGCTGCATTTCATCAGGGATTATTTTTGCCTCTTTAGGTGATCCGTCTTGATGGACACAAGTGAATTATTTATATAAATCAAGCTTAATCAATGTAGCAGATAAATGGGATGACGATCTAAAGCTTTGTGAAGCTTTCAGAAAGGCCCAAACAGATAACAGAGCTGTCTGTTTCTACCTGTTGTCAGAGGGGGGCGATTTATCAAAGAATGAAGGACAGAGCAGAATCTGGTATAATCCTTGCACAGTACCCTTGAGGAAGAGAGGATAAGCATTCCTTCTAAAGAAAGTGCACTCCTTCTTCCCAAATGCTTGTGTACTAAAAAGTCCTTGCAGTTTCTTTAGGTGAAAACCAGAAAGAACTAAGTTACAGAACAGAAATAGTGACTGAACTCTCATCTTATTGTCCATAGATGTTTCTTCAGTAGCATGGTAAGGACACTCCAGCATAGTTGTATAGGGGGTATCCTTAAATCATGCTTTCTGGAAACTGAATATATTTGCTTTACTAGTGGAGAACCATTTGTAATTGCCAGTTGTAAACACTGAAGGTCCAATCAAGAACCGTATCATTATAATTTCTTTCGAATATGGAATCTCTATTCCAAAATGCCTGTGTTTGGTTAATGTTTCCCTAATGCTGTGAGTTGTCTTTCACTCTTTGCAGGATATAATAATTGGATTTCAAACATGTGCCAAGACTCATCCATTCGAAAGCCGTCGGGTGATTGAAGAGTACAAAGGCTATCTTTTTGCTATTGACCTGGTAAGAACCATGCATCTCTTTTTGTCTCATATTTCCAACTTTCCTCAACAGTGGCGATTTACATCTATAAAAGTGTAATTTGCAATTAGATAACAGTTTACAAGAAAGAAAAGCAAAAATATGTCTAAAGGCGTAGCTGGTCTACAATACCGAAAACAAAAGAAATTTAAATATTTATTTTGAATGGGCTTATGATACCAAATGCAACAATGTCTTAAATTCACTATGAACAACAAGAACATTCAACCTTTACTTCCTCCTTTGCATTACTCATGACTTCAGAAGTGATAGAGCACAGAGGGAAAGGCTGCCCTCCAAGGCGACTCGCATTTAGGAATCAATACAAGACAGGGTCTAAGACCGGTCCCTGCACTCCGAGGTGGCGGAGTACTCAGGATCAAACACCAGGCCTGGCTAAAGGCTGGGCTCTGTATCCACAGGATACACAATACAGTTACATTGAGGAAAGGGGAAGGGCTCTGTTCATAACTCCAGTTGAAATAGTGACTGGCTTAAGCCAGGAGGCAACCTTCACTGGCCCTGGTGTGTTGTGCTACATTCAGGACATCCTGGGGCCGAATAGCAAAGGCAATCTGAGACAAAAGTCTAACTTTACAACTTTTGGTATTCACAGAAGTTATTTATGACTTTTGGTATTCAAAGAGGTCATTTATGAGTCGTATCTATACGTTTGCAGTCGGGCCGGAATCTTCGCCTCTGTCCCAAACTCTACACACCCAGGCCTTACTCTCCGGCTGGGGCCGTACTCTCCAGCTGTGGCATTACTCTCCATTTTGAGTCGTTCTTTCCAGCTCAGGCCGGATGAAGTGTAATAAATGGGCTGGAATGCAAAATTTACAAAAAGGAACATTAGGAACATGTGATAAATTATAGAGGAGGCCATTTAAAACAGTCTGGCAGGGAAAAGGGTATGGCCAGACACTGCATCATGACCCAGATAAGTTTGCTCCTCTGTATCATGGTACAATTTGTGCTTACCTCAGTGTTGACTGTAGTGTAAACCCTACAGTCAACACTTAGGGCGCTCCCCTTAGTGTTGACTGTAGTGTTAATACCAGAGAGTGTGTGTGTGTGTGTGTGAATAAGAGCTACAGTAGGAGTAATGGGACACATTAAAGTTAGGTGCAGTGATAGACTCCAGGTTGTGTATATTGTGCCAATTATGGAACAGTTTTTGTTTAATGTTAGTCTTAGGGATACCTTTATGGCTAGAGATGAAGTATGGGTTTGATACAGGGTATTGGTAAATGATTTTCTTAAGGTTAAGGATACTTTGCAGGATTGAACTAGGTTTAGGTTTATGGAATGTAGGTGTAAATAATGCTGCTAGTGTTAGGGGTTTTGTGTTTGGGTTACATTGCATAAGAGTAATGGGCAATTGATGAGGATAGCGTTATCGTTAGGCATAGGATTTGCAGTTCGTGTACCTGGTTCGTGAATGAGAAAATGAGCTGGGTGTCGGAAGCGTGGAATACTATCCTGAGTCTGTGTTTTCTGACAATGGTGGCAAGAAGGACCATGCAGATGTTGAGGAGCGTGGGGCTGATAGAGGATCCTTGGGGTACTCCGCAGCTGATCTCTGTTGGTTCAGAGAGGAAGGGCGGGAGTCTGATTATTTGAGTTCGGCCGGTGAGAAAGGAATGGATCCATTCCCCTGAATGCCGGCGTCGCAGAGTCTGGCGGTTAGTGCACGGTGGGAGACGGTGTCGAAGGCTGCAGATAGGTCTAGTGGGATGAGGGCAGCCATGTGTCCTTGGTCAAGGAGGGTGAGGATGTCGCCCGTGGCGGCTAGTTGGGTAGTCTCATGCGGAGGTTGCTACGGAATACAGATTAGGAAGTGTAGAGGATCGAGTTGGATTCAATAAAGTTCGTGAGCTGGTTGTTGACGATCTTCTGTTTGACTTTGGCTGTGAAGGGGAGGAGAGAGGTGAGAAAGGAACGGATCCATTCCCCTGAATTCCGGCGTCGCAGAGACTGGCGGTTAATGCACAGTGGGAGACGGTGTCGAAGGCTGCTGATAGATCTAATAGGATGAGGGCAGTCATGTGTCCCTGGTCGAGGAGGGTGCGGATGTTGCCCGTGGTGGCTATAAGGGCAGTCTTAGTGCTAAGGTTACTACGTAATACAAATTGGGAAGTGTAGAGGATTGAGTTGGATTCTATAAGTTTGTGAGCTGGTTGTTGACGATCTTCTCGGTGACTTTGGCTGCAAAGGGGAGGAGAACGATGGATCTATAGTTCTGGAGGTTGTCAGCTCTGCGGAGGGCTTCTTGAGGAGGATCTTGACATCAGTGTGTTTCCAATCACCGGGAAACATGCCTGTTTTGAGGGTGCTATAGGGGAGGTGGCTCTGTGGTAGATGTACGTCGGGCTGGGGTCAGTGGGGGCTCCTGAGTGTATGCTTCTCATGGTTTTAGCTGTGTCTTCTGTGGTGACAGGGGTCCATGCGGTGATGGTAGGCTGGTTGGCATTGCTGGTTGTAGGTGTAGTAGCGGTGCCTAGGTTCCGCTGAGTAAGTCCCAGATTTCTACTGCATGTCTGTGCAGGGAGCGTATGCTGAGGAGTATGCAGCTCAGGGGAATGGGTGCACTGGCATCCGGTGGGTAGGCACAAATAAATATCACGTAGTCCCAGGGCTTTAAGTGGGCTGGGTCTTGACGGTGCACCAGCAGTACTAAAAAACAGGTGCTGAGATGGGTCCCTATTGGGCTTTTTCATTTGTATAACGTGCCCTTATTATTGCTCTCTCTTTCTAACTCCTGGGGCTAGGTACCCTCTCACACTCCAGTGGATTTGAAAATGCAAAAGCTTATGTGTCCCTTGCCACTGCCTACCTGGGCTCTCTGCAGGAGGGGCCTTTCACTGCAGTGTGGGCCGCACTGAAGCAACCTCTCAATCCGTGTGCCACCTCTTCAATAAAATAGGAACAACGCCTACTTTTCTCAGAACGTAACTGTGGGTCGAAAGGTTGGTATGTGATCGAAAAGAGTGGCAGATTGTAAGGTACTACACTATGAACATTTTGAGAACCATCGGAGTCATTTTACACTCATCTAATTTGAAGAAACCTGTTACATATGTTTCTTTTATTATATTGGATTACACCATATTTGCATGTACATGTGATTTTCCTAGGATTACATTTGTACACATGTGTGCTACTTTGTGTGCATACCCCCAAGGACAGGATGCCATATTGCACATTTATGTCTGCATCTACAAATTTGTCCACTACCCCTATACCGTGGCCAAAACACACGCAGCCATTTTTGTTGTCAGGCATACTGCTCCCACTTACTCATAAACCACAGTGTCTGCTTGGTCAGTCTATCTTGCTCTATGCCTCAATCTGAGAATGCGAAGAAAACATATATGCATTGGTACAGGCAAAGCCTTGCACCGCTATTCAGGTATCTCTCTGATGGTAAATTACACAGTTAGATTAAGTCATGTTTTTAGGTCTTGGCTCTAGACAGCGCACATGAGCTGTCTCAAACCAAGAAATACTGCATCTACTACATGGGCTTCAGCCTGCCCATGGGCTTCCCATTTGCTGAAACCTTTGTCACTCTTAAATTCTATCCGCATAATTCCACAGCACACCATGCCACATATTTCCACTACACAACTTCACACTACGCCACACAATTCCACAACAAACAATTTCAATCCAACACTTGCACTACCACCAAACCTGTCATCTCTCTTCCACATACCCACAGCCCCTCTCATCTCTCCCTCACACTCACAGTACCCGCTCTCATCTTGCAATACCACTGCCCTCTCATCCCTCCCTCACATACACTGTCTCCTCTCTATACTGCCTGCTCACACACGCTACCTTCCTGTACCTCCTCACGCTCTGCACTGGTCCGCTTCTCCCCCATGGGTGCCCCTTCCACTCATGCCTTTTTCTCTCTCTCTCTCTCACTTGTATTCTCTCTCACCCCTCTCTCTCGCTCCCTCACACACGCTTACCGCCTCTCTCATATGGTTCTCTTCAGGTCTTAAAGCACAGTTTCTTTCTCGTGCCTTTTCAAAATTTGAATCCCTCAAGCCCATCCTCTCCTCCTCTTCTTTGGGTGTCTTCTGCTTACACACGTGGTCCCACTGTATGCATCTGTGGCCTGCTGTCCCCTTCTTTTTGCTACCCTATCTCAATATCAATCACCACTTCCTGCACAAACTACCTATTCCTCTCGATCTTCTTTTCTATCTATTCTGTGCAGCTCTCATCCCTATCTATTCACTATGCCACAACATTCCCTTTCACAAATACACAACACAATTTCAAAACTAACAATGTCCAATACAACCCACATATTTCCACTCTACACCACATACATCCACTTCACTCCAAACCAAAATATATAGGTAAAAGGCATTGTCATGTACGTCAATTGCTCTAAATATCAAAAATCTGAGTCCTAATGTATTGCAAATGCTTGTTAAATTATGCAATCCAATAACTGTGAAGGTCTCTGTGCATTGGCTGAGGGTTATGAAAGGGATAATGTAGATGATCAGTGGCTAATAAAGCAAGACAATGAAAGGCTCAGACTAGATGAAGAGTTTAGAGAAATGCAACAGCACCTACAAAGGCTGAAGTGAGGTGCCTACTTTAACCAATAGTTGTCAATCTAGAAACATGTAATTTGATTCTCTTAGAATACATCAGTCACAACAGCAGTCCCACCTCTTCCTAGGTAACCTAACACTCTACACTGATATTGCATGTATGTATGCATAGATATTTCTATAATCTGAACTTCATAAATATTGTAGTGTTGATGGATGGGCCAGACCATCAAATAGTGTACTCCGTTTGGACAGGACAGTGGTGGCATGTACTCTACTGACCTGGCAGACATACAGCCAACCATATTGAGGGATTTCTTCCCTCTGAAAATCCCATGCTAGTTTGTAGGACTTGGGTCAATAATACCAAAAGTTGTGAAGAAATTCAGCCGGCACATCTGCAGGGTCAGCTTTGACTGTGATGTGAACAGATTGGTGGAGATTCATTGCTGCATTTCACTCTGATTCGAGAGTAGCTATTGCACAAGAGATAATTCTTGTTGTATTTCCTGTAGCTGGATAGTAATTTATTTCTTTAAAAAAATTATTTTACTTAGTTTTCAACAATTTTAAGATCACAATACTGTGACACTGCTTCGCCATCCACCTGATTCTCCCCTTTCTTAATATCCCATTTAGTTCCAAAATACCATGAAGTAGACCACAGTCAAGTCCACTGCAACCAGTCCGGTGCACTATAGATGGGTCTGTGCCCCAGTCAACTGTGTGCTTTTCCCCAACAACTTCCTATGGGTGGGCCGCTCTGGGTATTTTGTGAAGTGCTTTTTACTGTCCCCAGATGTTATCATACTTTTGTGGTCCCCCTCTGGACCTATTCACGGCTTCCTCAGCTGAAAAGAAGAAATCCATCCCTCTTAGCCACTTTGAGATTGGGAGGGCCCCCCGGATCCTCAATGGCCCGCTATGTGATGTTTAGCCAAAAAACAACTGATCCCAACCATCAATTTTTGTCCCCTTACCTGTCCCAACCCGGGAATAAGTTCTGTGTAAATGGCATTCAGCTTTGAGATGGTCAGAGAACATCATATGGTGTGTCTGCCAGACGTCTCCCAATTTTGAGATCCCCAACTTATTTCAGTGTACTTGAGCCCTACTGTTTTCCATAGCCATGTACCCTTCCACAATGGCTTCTTCCTAGTGGGCACCCTCCACTTTCATATCCATTGCAATGCCTCTTTCCAGCTAATCACTGGAATGGCTGGAATGGCTGGAATGGCTGGAATGGCCGGGGGAGTGGGTAGGAGGGACTCCCCATACAGCCAAAACCCTGGTGCTTACCTGGTAAAGTCCATGTGCGTCTCGTAGTGGGTCCCCGTGCACCAAAGATCCAATCAATAACCACAACCAGCTGGGCAGCCCAGTAAAGTAATACAGTCTGATGTCTACTGCCCCTAGTCCACCATCATAAGGGGATTTTATGCAGTTCTTATGGGAGATTCACAGCAACGATCCTCGCTACTTGTTGCTATTGACGTTGGCCTCTAGGGTTGTAAACAAAAGGCTAGGGATTTTGTGGGGGTAGTGTTGCAAAACATACAACAGCTGTGACCAGGCCACAATTTTGAAGAGGGCTATAGACCCCATCATGATCAGGGGGAGAGAGTTCCATCTTGCCATATGTCCCTTAATTTTGCATGTCAAAGGGGTTATATTCCTGCCCTAGCGTTCCTCTGGGTCTCTTGATAAGAGCATGCCTCAGTGTTTGAAATTGGCTTTCTGGTTGGCACAGGTACGCACCCTGTCCAAGCAGAAGCCATAATCCTGGTCAGGATAAGCAAGATACACACTAAAAGATAACCTGTGCTCAGCTTGGCACAGAACACTCAGGGGTATCCAGAGACAATGTGCAAAGTATGTGTGCAACACACACACATGCACAGTAACACAATGAATACACCACAACAAGACTCTAGACAGGTTTAGAAAATGATAGACAATTATATTATAACCAAAACAAGCCTAAAATGACAAAAATCCAATGTATAGAAGTTGAGATATATAACATTTTTAAATGAATAAATGCATTAAAGCACCTAGAAGCAAGCAGCTCTAAAAAGGTTACTTCAGGTTGCGCTGTATCGGGTCAAAGTTCAGGCCAAACGCGTGGAAGCGCAGGCCAGCTACTGAACCCCGGCAGGAAGAAGTGAAAAAAGTACCTTTCCTGGTCTCAAACAGTGAGATGTGTTGATCTGCTCCACGTAGTGAAGGCGATACGTCAGTTCTGAAAATGGGTGGTAGATGTGTTGAGTGATGTGCCACATCGGATTCTGCGACACAGTCGAGGGGATGCATCGATCTTACCAAGCTGCCGCCGAGGCGATACGCAGTCTAATGTATCGATCTCTGAGGGCAAAACGCTAGTTCTGATGCGCTGTGCCCATTTTACTCCTGCAACTGGTTGATGCGCCAGTTCTGTTAAACACAGACATACAATTCATCAAATTCCATGCTGCAAGTGTCTGGGCCACTTCCAGTGAGTTCAGGTACTGGAGCAGGGATAGAGACTTTGATGTCCCTCAGTCTCATGCAATAGGAGGCCAGCCAACAAGCCCTTGGAGATCACTTGGAGGATAGGCAGAGCCCAGCTCTCCTTCAGGGCAGTCAGAGAAAAGCAGACAGCAGAGAAACACCAGAGAAAAGCAGGCCTTCCAAGCCTGCAAGCCAAAGATAAGTCATTTAAGCAGAACAGCAGTCCTTCTGACATAGATTCAGTTCAAGATCCAGAAGTGCCTGATTTTGAGTGGGGCGTGTTGGTCAGAGACCCAGACTTATAGCCAAAAGTGCCTTTGATGCTGGTTGGTGAATTCAAAGCAGCTCTCTGAAGTGCACAGCTTCCTCTTTCAGCCCAGTCCTGTCCTCCAGGCTATCTATAGGGGATAATCAGTCCTTTGTGTGGGGACAGGCCACTGCCTATTCAAGTAAAGTGTTAGACCCTCTGTTGCACTCTGCCCAGGTAAGGCCATCAGAATACAAATGCATGTTGATGGCTACTCAGACACACCTATCTTTTCTGGGTTGTGGCTGTCAAGAGGGAATGCAAAAAGTGTAGCTGTCACTTACTCCAATTATTGGAGATGGGCTGTCAGGCACACAACGCAGTATGTGCAGATAAATGTCTACTTTCTTATTGTGAACAAAGCAAACACAAGGAAATGATGTACGGAGTGCTGACACTTTTCAGACACTCACCCCCTGTCACAGATTGGGATGAATGCATCATCATTCTTTAGCTCACTTCGCCACTTCAGTTCAGACCCAGCTACATGCAAATCAGTCTTGAACCTGGCTTGGCAGTTCAGGCTGGACTGCTCCCATAAGGAACAGGGTCAAGACTGATTTGCATATGGCTGGGTCCAAACTGGGGTGGTGTGGTAAGCAAAAGAATGATAGATTAAACCCAGATCCTTGTGACCGGGGGTGAATGTTTGCATTGTCCAGCATTCTGTCCAGCAATTGTTTCTTTTGCATACTTTCTTAAAGCATAGCGGCATTTCTAAAATAGCAATGTTAAATTCAACTTCACCAGTAAGTAGGATTTATCACTACCATTCCAAACATACGAAACACAAAAAAGCCTCATTGTAGTGAAAAGTGAAATATGCTGTTTGTCACTATCAGGACACGCAAAACAGAAAAGTACATGTCCTACGTTTTACTTGCATACACTGTGCCCTTAGGGCTACATAGGGCCTACCTTAGGGGTGACTTATAAGTAATAAAGGGGGAGTTTAAGGCTTAGTAAGTAGTTCTAAATGCCAAATCAAAGTAGCATTAAACTGCAAACACAGGCACTGCAGTTGCAGGCCTGAGAGAGGTTTGAAAGGCTTCTTCTGTTGGTGGCACGTTCAGAGCTGCAGCCCACTAGTAGCACTACATTTACAGGCCCTGGGTATATGATATACCACCTTACAAGGGACTTACAAGTTAAATAAACAGGTCAATTAAGTATACACCAATTATACACATGTTTAAGGAAGAAGCACATGCTCTTTAGCACTGATTCAGAGTGGTAAAGCGCTCAGAGTCTTAGGACCAACAATAGATTCAGCCAAATGTGGAGGCAAAAAGATTGGGGAACACCACCCTCGGGCTGACAGGTCAAACACCAACTATTTAAATGCTCCAGATCACCTGGAAGTAACTCTGGAGGAATGGCACCACAGGGATTATGACTGATTTCCCCCAGTTCACTCTCAGGCCTGTTTCTTCTTTGTAGATTTCTAGAATGCAAATCAGCTGTAGGATCAGTTGGTTTAGGTGCTGAATATAAAGGAGGACATCATACCACATACAAAGAGATGCAGTACCCTAATTCTACACCCCACCTCAAGCCCCAAACCTGCGCATCCCCCGATCTATTTGGCCAGTGTTTCAATCACAAGAGCGAACAGGAGAGTAGACAGCAGGTGGCCCTGCCAGTGGCCTCTGCCTAGCTGGAACTGTTGTGAGTAAATGGTGTTCACTCTGACCCTATCACATGGCACTGTGTATAACATCTTTACAGACTGAAGGACTTTAGGGCCAAAATTAATCTTTTCCATGATGCGTGGAGGAAAGGTCATTCAATTGAGTCGAAGGCCTTCTCTAAGTCCAGTTGCATCACTAGGAATCTCACCTGTTTCAGTACCCTGGTGCTACGGCCTTTGCAAATATTTTGGTTTAAATATTACTTAGGGGAATCAGGCTGTAAAATGCACAGTCTGTAGGTGGCCTATATGGTTTGGGGAAAACTACAACTGAGGCCCCCTAGATATGATAGGGAATTATCATAGCTGTACCTGCAGCTTCGACCATTGTAAAGAAGTGAGAGAGTAGTGTTGGTGTAACCTTTTCTGCACTTGAACCGGGCACCTTCTCAGAATGCATCTCCTGCAAGGCTGAAAATATTTCCTCCTTAGACAGAGGTGCATCCAAGTCCTGCAGCATGATCAGGTCCGCAGCTATGGGGTGTTGTTGCTCCACGTGCCCGACGTGTTTGATTGGTAAAGTTTCTCATAGTAATGTGTGCAGTCATTGCCGATTGCCTCAGCATCATGTGTCACCTCACCGTCGGGCCCCGTGTCTATGGGACAAACCTGTCTGCCTGTGTAGCAATGTTCCCATATTCTCGCTGTTTTTGAGAATCGGACACTGCTGCCCATGCAGGGTCTGCTATTGTGTTCCCCTGAAGAACTGCTTTCCTTCCCTCCCACAATGTGATTGGGGAGACATCTGTTGTGGAGTTTGTTCTGAGGTAAAGTTATATCTTTACCTTCATGTGTTCCGAAAATCTAACATACTTCAGTCACCCAACCTGAAGGTTTCAGTGCGTATTAGACCTAGGCATCCCCAATTAGTTAAATCGGTCAGTGGTCCAATGGTACCCTTCTGAGAAATCGGAGTCCAGCAGTGAAAATAATACATACTGACTAGTTCTTTGCTTTCCATTGATTGCAAAGCATCAGGGACTCCACCCATGGCACCAGGGTTGAGCCTCTCTTTTCACATCAAGTTGTGGGTGCATGACATTATTGAAGTGGCCTGCTACAGTAAGGTCCCACTCCGAGACTGTGGTGATAACTGTCATCAGATCTTTCATTGTGGTCGCCTGCAGGTTCGGTGAAATATACACAGACACTACCATCCATAGGATGCCATTCAGGAATTGAGTAACCACCACATATCTATCCATGGTGTCTCAGATAGCATGCGTGACCATCAGGGGAAAGGTAACTCTTGTTGAGCACCTAGTAAACCCTGCATGATATACGCAGTTAAAGCCATGCTGTACCAAAAAGGAACCCCTACTCCCAAGCAAATATGTCTCTTGCAACAATAGAACCACCAGGGTCAGCTTGTGGACCTATTGAGAATTGTTGTGCATTTTATTTTATCCAGCAACCCACTGACATTGCAAGACAACAGCTTTTAGTGGATGGTTTTGTTGTCAGAGGTCTTGGCGAGTCGTTGAGCCTGTTTGACTAGGGTCCGTGGCCGTGTAATGTGTCTTGCGTGAGGCATAGTGTTGCAACCGAAATCAGCCCTATAGTACGCAACTTCAGGCGCGGCTGGCACAGGTAACAGCGGTGGGGTGTGAAGGGGTGGGAGGGATGAAGTCGGCAGAAAGTAATCACCATAGTTTTGTGTAGCTTCGCTCCAAGCAAGCCCCTCTATCTGGAGGCAATGTGTCTCTTCTCCATAAGTGAATGAGACAACATTTGTAGCTATACATGGAGGAAAGGAAGGAAGGGTACCAAAATTCTCCTGTCTGAGGAGGATGCTCTACGTCTGTCCTCTGGTTGTGACCAGAGTTGCCCTCCTATCAGTCTGCTACACTTCTTCTTAGGGTGGGATGGTTGACCCCCTACAGTCTCCCGAGATGTCATTGGCTCCTTTGTTTATATGGGCAGTTATTTCCTCTCCACTGCTCACTCCCAGGCCTCTTCCGGGCTCTCAAAGAAAATGGTTCTCCACTGTGACATTAATTTCAATTTGGCAGGTTATATCAGCATATATTGAATGTCCACAGCCCTGACTTTCTACTTAATCTCTAAGAAAGATTTACAAAGGAGCTGCACTTTAGTTGTGTAATAATGGATGTCTAGATGTTGGCGTACCTGCCACAGGATATATTATCAGTTCACAAAGTTCAGTACCCTGATGACAATGGCTCTAGTGGGTCCCCCCCGTCGGAGGCCTTAGGGCAACCACCCTGTGTGCCCTTTCCAGAACAAAGTAGGGGGAAAACTCACAATCCAGGATCCAGGGTCTGAAGCATTCCATGAGGAATTTCTCTGGGTGCTGGTTTTACATGCCCTCTGGGAGGCCCACCAGCCATAAGGGCAGAGGAGGGTCACCCCCTACACCTGATACAGGGAACATCTGCCTACGCTGGTCCAGGACAGGGGCCACGCCCTCTATCCTCTTGAGACACCACAGTGAGGTGGAGTATTGCTGTACTTGTTTGACCGTCCAAGCCCAGTGTTTGCTGTAGTGGGCTCCTGGGGGGTCACCTCCTGAGGGGGAAGCTGTGTGCCCATCTCCTACCTTTGGGGTGAGACGTCATGTGCGGGTTTCCACCCACCCAGGCTGCAATCGTAGTCCTGGATTCTCATGTTGCTCAGTCTGTCTCATCTACCCTTGTCCGCCAATTTGGCTGGGCTGTCACAAGCCCATGTGGCTGCCTAAAGGTGAAAGGGGGTCCCTACCTCTCTTCTCCATGTGACTGTTTCTTCTGACTCGCTGTGCCCCAAGAGTGAATGCTGAGGTAAACGTGGGTCGCTGCTGTGGGATTGCAGCTCCAGGTTGTGTCCGTTAGCGTCATGCCAGTCTCACGGCAGGGCGTTGTTTGCCTAATGCGTTTCTCTTGTCCCCGGCTTGGGTAAGCTGAAGGGGAAAAGCGCGGAGGCCGCCTCATGGATTTTTGCCTCAGAGAAAAGGTTGCCCCATAGTCAGCTCTTCCAGGATGCAGTTGCAGTCCTGGCTACTTATAGCGCCCAGCCCATCTCCTCCACTTTAAGGTACCCGTTCCGCTATTACGAGCTACCGCTTGGAAGTGAAAACAGCTTTGTCCCACACCCCGGCTAATCAGCTGTCTTCTCTCCCTCACTCATCCCAGGAATCGATGCAAAGGGGGGTTTGCCACGGTGGGTTCACAGCTCCAGGTGGAGTTTGCCACCGGCAGGCCATCTCTCGGCAGGCCATACACACACCCATGTTGTCGATCACCAAAATTATCTCTCTCATCCCGGGCTCCCTGGATGGGCCAAAGGGGGTGAATATGAGGGCCATTGTTCAGGTGCTTGCAACCGAAAAAAGGTCGCCTAAGGGTCGGATTCAGCACGATTCTCAGAGCAGACACCAGTTTGTTAAAAATGTGGCCACAATCCTAGGGTGCTTGGCCACGCTCCCCAGTAATTTCTTCCCTGATGCTCTTTACAATGTAGTTGAGGAGAGTGATATGTCAATGGTAGATGATCCCTTTGGAGCCAGGATGGTATTCATCAATAAGGTAGAAAAAGGTAGAAAATGTATTGTTTAGGAGTCATATAAGATTTCTTGAGTAAAGAGCAGAGTGAGCACTTCTAGTAGCAGTACACTTGTACACTGCCAGCTCACCATTATTCACTATTTCTGCATCTTTGATCTATTACTCACAAATAGAAACATTTCACTCACACATATCTTCTACTTTAAAAGGTGATGAACGCAAGGTGCTATGGATGTGAAATGCCAAAATAGGAAGCAAGCATAGTATGCAGTTACTTGTACAATTTCTTTTCTCCATTTTTAGTTGTTTGAGGTGTGCAGCGTTTCATGACTTCCATCTCTGGAAACTCATAACAGTCCACCTTTGTTGACAATGGTCTTGGTAATGCTGATCTTTTTTATTATATTTTCAGTATCCATATAAACTACTTGAAGAAGTAACACCACCGGAACACAGAGATGCCTTCAACATCCCCACCTTAGCAGCTGAGAAACATGTGAGTCTTCTTTAAAATACCATAACATCATGTTTATGTGCCTCCTCTCTCGGACTCAGTTTCTTCCATTCCATCTTCACAAATCAAAGTAAATCTGCAAGATATCACAGGAATAACTGCCTGTGGAAAATGCACTCCATTCTCAGAAACAAAGGAATTCTTTACGATACTAGCAAGGAGTGAATGGTGTAGCAACTCAATCCGTCTCTCAGCCACTGGTACCCTTAGAAAGCTAGAGCTGATTTCTTAATTTCAAAGACGGTTTTAGTGCATAGAGTAAACAGATAGAGTTGGAATCTATCTCCTGCTGGTAACAGGGATTAATTAAAACAATTGTCTTGACTACTAGACTAACCTCTTCTGTGAGAGATGAGAAAACAATACACTGGGTTGATCCTACTTGTGGACAAGCAAGAACTTATGGGCTCAAAAATTCCATTTCACTCTAGGATCAAATTTTGCCTCACTTCTAAACTAGACAAAGGAAACAGCTGGCATTGGCTTTGAGCAAAGAATAAAAAAATCTTCTCTTAAAAAATTGGTCACTCCCAGATTTCGCAGGTGCAAGTGGGGTGGCCGCTCCGTTTCTGTGGCAGCCGTAAAACTCTGGAAATCTTTGCCCCTTCTGATATCCAAGGCAGACTCCCTTCCGGTCTTTAGGAAGCTCTTGAAGACCTGGGACCAGATGCATGACCCATTTTTGCATGCACAAATGGGTTAGCGACCTGTTTGCACATGCAAAATCTAATAGGGCCATGTACAAACCCTATTTAGCAAGTAGCAATTTATTTGCAATTTGATAAACAGGATTTGCAACTCACAATTAGGATGGGGCATTCTGAGGGTGTCCCTTCCTAATTGCGATTTGCTACCCTATGTAAGGATGTTTTGCGATTGCAATTGCAGTCACAAAACACTCACAATTTACCGCCCTCTTCAAGAGGGTGATAATGCACTCTCAAATGAGAAGGTGTCCCCAGGGGACCCTTCCACTTTGCAAATGCAGGGGAAAACAAAAACGTTAATTTGTAAACACATCCAGTTTTCCTTTAAGGAAAAGGAAAAGGGGCTGGATTTAAAAAAAACTGCTTTATTGAAAAGCAGTCCCAGACATGGAGGTCTTCTAAGTCGAGCAAGTCGCCATACCTTTGAAGGCCAGCCATTCTTACTGGGGTCGCAAACTGCGAGTGCCTCATGAATACTGATGAGGCATGTATTGTGCAACCCCATTGGGAATCACAAACAGTGTCTATGACACTGTTGTACATGGCATTTAGCGACTCGCAAATTGCGACTCGAAATTGAGCGTAATTTGCAAGTCGCTAAATGCCCCGGTCGTACATCTGGCCCCTGGTTATTTGCCTCCTAGCAGGTTGTTGTTGCTGTCACTTCTCTCTGTTCACTTAGCGCCTTGACACCAGCTGGTATAAGTGCGCTTTATAAATACTATCCTATCGTATTACCTAGGATCAACCAGTTTTGCCATTTTAGAGAGAAATATATCAACAGTTTTACAAGTCTAAATAGCCTTCTTGTTTCCATTCTCTCTATCTATCAGCTTGAGAACATGATCAAAATGATGAACAGCACTCTCAGGTTGTGCGAGTTCATACTATCTACAGAGGGCGAGGTAAGATTTTGATGCTTTTTTCTGTCAATGTGAGAGAGAGTGTGAGTACTATCCAATTGAAAGAATCACACAACTAACCGTTACTAATCAATGTGGTCTCTGGAATGTAATGTAAATGTAAGGTGGATTTGTAAAGCAGTGCTTGTCACCCATGAGGGTATCCAGGGGTTTCTCCCATCCAATTATGGGTTTGCTTTACTTGCCAAATAATCCATCCTATGATACACACTTTGCAGTTTTCCACAAATAAATGTTTGGCTTGTTTAGAAGGATCAAATATAACACATGGTGCTGCGCGGTGGCAAACGTTAACTACTCACCTGTTTGTTTCACCCAAGTGTTATATTGGTACTAGAGAGGCAGAACGTCTTGTGAGAACAGCATTAATATGTGATGAAACAGCAAAATAGTATTATCACAGAATGCACTACATTATGTTGCATCATTTTCACTGTGTTCAATAATTTGGCCTTCCAAATGTGTCTCTGAACATGAATATTGTGAGGCACTAATATCATTGACAAAAAGTCGAGAGACAAAATGTCAAAAGGTATTTGCATAGATTTTCTGTACCTAATTCCACATCTGTGTATCAAAAAAAACATACACATATATCTTCATTTATGTGGCGTTAATAATGGCAAATGTATACATCTCTCTGTGCATTTACCATTCGATATTTTGTCCCTCTATATTTTGTCCACTGTTTTACTGTGCCACAATATTCTTGTCCTAGATATTAAAGAATACAATCGGCCCTTCATAGTCTTGGAATTCCAGAACCACTTCTGATGGAAGACATTTGATTAATGTTTTAAATTACATTACAGTTGGGTGTGTAGAAAAAGAAGTAAATGCATAGGTTTTCAAGAGTCTTGGGAAAAAGTTAAATCAACATACGACATGGAGAGACTGAGGCTCACATCCCAATGGTGCTGTAGAAGGAGCGTTTCTGGGGTAGGGTCATTCAAAGCAGTCCTCATCATATAAGAAACACATTTATGTTGATTAAGATTGGGTGCAAAACCTTTTAAAAGAGAAAGACTTTGTTTATATGAATTTATTACATGCATCATGTGAGAATAGAGCTCCCAAGAGCTTGACTGTCATCCCTATATGGATGATTTGGGATTGCCACAGAAGAGCAAAATAATTCTGCAAATCTAGTTCAGATGCAAGGGGGGCCCGATGGGTAAGTAACATTATCTGCCCCCTAGAGTCCAAGACTGGTGTTTATCAGGTCGCGGTCAGATTGTTATAAATAATCTGAATGAGTACAAAACTCCTACTGGCTGTTTAGAGACTTCAAAGAGTAGTAGAATTCTGTGGAGTAGCTCCTGCGTGGGAGAGGTTGTGACACTGGAGAAGAGATGAGGCCGCTACTGGAGTACAATATTGTATGGAAGCACATTTTTATGAACTGTCTTACCTCTTGTAGTGTTTAAAGAGGCATAATCTCTTCCCAGCTAACTCCCCCTTTACCTTACTTAAAGTTATTTAAATTCTTTGCAAGCCAACATTTAAAGCAAGGCAAAAGATATTTTATGAGCTCATGGTGCCTCCACGTTGCTTGCTAGACTGTGAGGATGGGCAATTGCCTACTTTACCAATCTGACCTTGTACCTTTCAACTTTCAGGTTCCAGCCGAAATGCCATCTTTCGATTCTGACCACTGTGACTGATATCACTGATCACATTTATGGAGGATCCCTCACCATTTCCTTTCTTTACATATTTATTTAAATAAACATTTAGTATATACCTATTTATGTATTCCATATTTATTTGTTTTATTCAACAGCAAATGTTATACCTCCATTGATATCTTTTTTTAGTATTGTATTTATTAACCACTTATTGATGCCTTATTATTAACTTGTATTATGTTATAAAACTCAATACAAATTTTCAACACAAAAAATATGTGTTATGTGAATGTTCCTACCCACACTTAACTGAAGGTAAACATTGTCCCATTTTTTGTTTGTTATGCATTTTAAGGTGCCCTTGGAACATAATAAATTAAATAAAGAAAATCCATACTCTTGCCTTTAATGAGAGCTATCATATATTCTTGGCTACATGACTGGCATAATCCTTCAAGATAGAGTTTTAAAACTAAGTAGGTGTGGGGCATATTGCAACACTCTTGAAAAGGCCCACTCAGCAAGGTTTTTTAATGCAGAATTTAAGATTTGGGTGGAACATGTTTCTTAAATCACATTCCCAAATTTGAAACACAGGGACACACTGGTCTTTGTCTATGAATTTGCTTGGTTCAGACATGTGCAAGAGAATCAACACGAAGAAAAGAATTCTGTTTATTAGCTGGGCAGTAAACTCTGCTGCACTTCCGGAGTTTGCAGAGTATTTCCCTCTCTGTGCCCTGCACAGAGCACGGAGATCCGAAAAACTCTGCAAAGTGGCATGGAGTGGAGTATTTCCTCTCTCCTGGCTCACCAAGGCTAGACTATCTCCTGGCGAGAATCCTCAACATGGGTGGTCACAGCAGATCGTTACTGCTCACATTGAAAAACCGGCCACTTGCATTGAGGAAGCTGCCACTCAAGTTAAACATGTTTTCAATTGGCAGAAAGAAGCTTGCTCCTCTTGCTCTGCTTGTGGTGTTGTTCACGCTGTTTTACTTCTTGTGGTAAAAATCAGCAGTGTGACTTATCTCACTCTGCTGCTTGTGGACCTCCATGCAGCACTGTGGAATTGTTTGTCACTCAAGCCTACTAATTTGTCCCTTGTTTATGTAAACGCTTATGCCAGCCATTAAAAAGCCATGAAGAATCTAAGAAACCACATTTACACAAATCACCATAAAAAACAAATCCATGCTGATCACATTTATGAATCTTCTTCAACTATTTTCAACCATCTTCGTTATTTGGGATGTTTCAATGGACAAAAATAATCTCACTGTTTCAATTATTATGTAGTGTCCTTGAGCAGGGTAATGGGCCCATACATCTTTCTTGAGGAAATAAATAACAAAGTAAAAAAAAAGTGAAAGAGTATCTAAGCCCCTAACTCGCAGGAGATTTTTCGCTTTTTACCCCAAATGATTTTTTCGACTCCTGACTCATTCTAAGAAGGAAGAGATGTAACTGAGGATCATATGGCTTCTCTGGCATAAGTAAGAGACAAGGTAATTAGTAAACAAACCCCGTAGCTGTGTGTCTCAAAATGTCCTTTCTTATTGTTAGATTTGGGGGTCTGTAGTTGGCCCAGGTAGGTACTTGTGACAAATAGGGCCCCTTGCCTCTAGTCTGGGTAAGGGGGGTATACTCCTAAAATAACCCCTGCTCACCCTATTGGTAGCTTGGCACGAGCAGACAGGTTTATCTCAGAGGCAGTGTGTAAAGCATTTGTGAACACATACAGTAATCAAGTGACAACACTACAGATGGATACCACACAGGTTTTATATAAAAAATAAGTATTCTTTATATAGGCTTATCACAAGACCACTACCAACAAAAATTCACAATCCTAAAATTAAGATGGTCGTTTTAGCTTAGTTCTCTTTAGTTCTTAAAATGCAACACTTTGAGTCTATGTACCTTAAGATGCGACACGAAGGGCAACGAAAGTGTTGCAACGATGGAAATGCAGCTAATATCCGGTGCAAAGAAATAAAGATGGTGCTTTCTCCTTGATGCGACGCGCTTCCCGGTAATGCGGCGGCATCTGCTGCAATGTCGATCCTCTTCTCCGGCGATGAGCGGCGACAGGCCCTGCGACATGCTACTCGGAGATGCGGCGGCGACTGATACAACGTCGATCCTCTACTCCTACGACACGCTTCCCGGTGAGGCGGCGGCGTCTGCTGCAACATCGATACTCTCCTCTGGCGATGCGAGGCACCTCATGTTGTGAAGAGGCAGCTCTGCGACACACTTCTCGATCTTGAGTCGTGCTACCAGCTCCTTGCGACGCGCAAGTCCCTAAAAAGTCCAACACAACTGCAGGCTCTTCAGGAGAACTCTTGAGGAGCCAGTGGGTGAAGTCTGCTGTGGTGTGGAGTGCAAAAAAACGATGGATTTGGGCCCAGATCTTTTGACTGGGGTGAATGTGTGACATTGATCCACATTCGGTCCATCACTTGTTGTTTTTGCAATTGCCGTCCCTGAGACTTCAGCAGGAGGCAAGCTCTGTTGCAAGCCCTTGGAGAGCCTTACACAAGTTGATGAAAGTACACACAAAGTTCCTCTCACCTTTCTTTGGCAGTTAGGCAACCACTGTAGGCCAGTCCCCCAAGCAGCACTTCAGCTTAGGGATAATCTTTCCTCAGTTTCGTCAGGTTCCTCTCCTCAGCAAAGGTTTTTTCTTGTTGTCCAAAAGTGATCTAATTTCTTGGGATGAGGGTCCCAATATTTATACCCCAAAATTATTTGTCCTCTGAGGGCAGAGGGGGTTTTGCCTAGTCCAAACCAGTTCAGATGTCTTGTGTGGGTTTCCACTCACCCAGGCTGCAATCGTAGTCCTGGAGTCTCATGCTGCTCAGTCTGTCTCATCTACCCTTGTCCATCAGCTCAGCTGGGCTGTCACAAACTCTTGTGGTTGCCTAAAGGTGAAAGGGGGTCCTTATCTCTCTTCTTCTTGAGACTGACTCCTCAGCCTCGCTGTGCCCCAACAGTCAATGCTGAGGTAAAGGTGGGTCTCTACTGTGCGATTGCAGCTCCAGGTTGTGTCCATTGCCGGCATGCCAGTCTCACGGCAGGGCGTTGTATGGACTAATGCGTTTCTCTTGTCCCCGGCTCCCAGCATGGACTTGGGTAAGCCAAAGGGGACAAGGGTTCGGGCCACCTTATGGATTTTTGTATCAGAGAAAAGGTTGCCCCATAGTCGGCTCGTCCAGGCAGCCCATCTCCTCCACTCTAATTTACCCATTCCGGTATTACGGGCTACCACTTGGAAGTGAAAACAGCTTTGTCCCACACCCCGGCTAATCAGCTGTCTTCTCTCCCTCGCTCATCCAGGAGTTGATGCAAAGGGGTGTTCGCCACTGTGGGTTCACAGCTCCAGGTGGTATTTGCCACCGGCAGGCAGTCTTCCGGCAGGTCATATGCACACCCATGTTGTCGATCACCGAAATTATCTCTCTCATCACAGGCTCCCTGGATGGGCTCAGGTGAGTCAAAGGGGGTGAAAATAAGGACCATTGTTTGGGTGCTTGCGACCGAAAAAGGTCGCCTAAGGGTCAGATTCAGCAGGATTCTCAGAGCTGACACCAGCTTGCTTAAAACTCGGCCACCATTTTAGGCTGCTTGGCCACGCCCACCAGTAATTTCTTTCCTGATGCTCTTTACAATGTAGGGGAGGAGAGTGATATATAATGGTAGGTGAGCCCTTTGCAGACATGATGGTATTTATCAGATAAGGTAGAAACTGTATTCTTTTTTTTTTTTTGCAAGACCTTTATTGTCATTTGATAATCGTACACAGCCAGGAGCCTACAACCCTGGGGCCGGCTGCGAGGTAAGAAATAGGACAAGCCAATGAAGGAGTTACACAGCCCTTCAGCCGACAACGCTAGGTCCGGTGGCTTAATGCATTACATGAAGTCTTACAGTTTTATCGTTCTTTTGTAGATGTCCAACGACAAACAGAAAACAATTACTTAGAAACCTGAAAATGAGACCATTACAATCCAGCTGTCACAACAGTGTAATCTGTATGATTCATGACATGTACAATCCGACGGGACAGTACGGCACACAACCATCACAACATCGACCCTTACATTGTAACTCATGTATATGGATCACTCACGCGCGTCCACATCCAGTGTACCCATATAATCTGTGAAGTAGTCCCAAAAGTTCTTGGGCCTAGATTTCACCGGTAGCTCTTCCTCGTATGTTAACAGCTTATCTCTACAGCTGGACATGTCGTGTAGCCATCTGGATGCTTTTGGC
The DNA here is from genome assembly GCF_964263255.1 of Lissotriton vulgaris. Classification (NCBI taxonomy): domain Eukaryota; kingdom Metazoa; phylum Chordata; class Amphibia; order Caudata; family Salamandridae; genus Lissotriton; species Lissotriton vulgaris. Next base: position 1,362,316,464 of record NC_141685.1, on the reverse strand, counting down.
ACTTTCCTACTGTGCCAGCATTGTGCAATCTGTCTTTTGGCCAACAGTAGGGAAATCACACAAAATTTGCGTTTGGCGGCTTTAAGATGTGGTATGATTCCTAGCAGGCAGGACCGTATTGTACATTCTACCTCTACCCCTATCATAGTAGAGAGTGTTGTGGTTACCTCCGCCCAGTAGTCTTGGACCTTTAGGCATGACCAAGCCAAGTGTGCGAAATCTGCGCCCTCCACCCCACATCTCTTACACCTGTCTTCTACTTGTAGGCCAAATTTACACATACGCGCAGGCGTGTAGTACGCCTGATGTACAAACTTTTAATGGATAATTCTGAGGTTGCCATTAGGAGTGAGGATTTGTGTTAATGCGCAAGTTTGCTGCCATTCTTGGTCTGTCAGTGAATCCTCTAATACCGTGTCCCATCGTGCTTTAGCCTTCTCAGTGGTGTGTGGTATCTCAGCCTGTGCTGTGGAGTATAGTCTTGATACTAGGTGCCATAAGTCTTGGGTTTCAATGAGCAGCTGTAGTGTGTCTAAACTATCTGGTTCGTTGGGGAATGTAGGATAAAGTTCTTTCAGTGCGCGTTTCAATCTGAGGTGCGTGAAGTGGAACATGGGCGACTTGTTTTGAATATATGTTAGGTCCTCAATGTCAAGAAATGTGCCCTCATGAAACAGGTCACCCATTATTTCTATGCCCACTTGTTGTAATAGTGACATGCCCACTTTTTCACCTGTGACCGACAACGCCTGATGGTGATGTAATGGCATTGCAGGTGCATATAGCGGGGTCTTATGCGCCAGTTGCCCGAGTTTCTGCCAGGCTTTGACTGTGGTGTCGATAGTGTTGATGTCTTGAGCATGAAGGGGTTGTCTGACATGAGACAGGATTGCTGTCAATGGGATTGGTTCCCCGTCCCCTTCCTCAATGGCAGTATGAGCGATGTACGGTAACTCGTGGTACCAATAAGCAGCATATTGGGCCTGGGCACATAAATAATACAATAGAAAGTCCGGCACCCCGAAACCTCCCCGGATATATGGAAGAGTTAGATCCACGCGAGCCTGTTTGCCTGCCCATATGAGCTTTAGTACGAGTGATTTTATGCGGCGGAAAACCTCTCCAGGGGGTGTGATAGGGATGTTATTAAAAAGGTATAATAGTTTAGGTAACACATTCATTTTCACGATCGCTATGTGATCCGCCAAAGATAGTGGCAATTGTATCCAACGCTGTACCTTGTCTTCCAATTTGGAGATCGCTGACCCATAGTTCGACCTGATAATCACCTCAGGGATTCTATGATACATCACACCCAGATACCGTATGGGATCTTTCTGCCATTCTAGCGGATATTCAGTGTCAAAGGGAGTCGTCGTATCCGTTAGAGGGATAATGGAGGATTTGGACCAGTTTATGGCCAATCCCGAGTGTCCCCCGAATTTGATATACTCTCGCAGCAGCCGATTTAAATGTATGTTGGGATCCCGAACGTATAACAACATATCGTCTGCGTACAGCGAGATATGAAGTGGTCTGGAAGGGAACTGCAGGGCCGACGATTTGTATTTCTGTCTGATCAGGCAGGCCAATGGCTCCAGTGCTAGCGTGAAGAGCAAGGGTGAAAGCGGGCACCCTTGCCTGGTACCTCGCTCTATATTAAAGATGTCAGAGAAGTAACCATTCACTCGAACTCGGGCGCACAGATTGGTGTATATCAACGATACCCATTGTACGAAACGTTTGGGGAAGCCCATTCTCTGCAGAATAGCAATCAGATAGCTCCATTCAATAGAATCGAAAGCCTTAGCGGCATTGAGCATGACTGCCACTGCCTTCGTGGAAGGCTGAAGATAGTGCGAGAGGGCAAACAGTGTCCTAGTGTTATGGGATGTTGCCCGCGTAGGGATAAACCCTGCCTGGTCCGGGAGGACCAATTTCGTCATCAGTGGAGTCAGCCGAACAGCCAGTAATTTCGCGAGTATTTTGGAATCAGTATTGATAAGCGATAGCGGTCTGTAAGAGTTGCACAATTCCGGGTCTTTGGAGGGTTTTAAAAGGGCGATTATCACAGCTTCCTTAGTGTAGGGGGTAATTCTGCCCGGTCGAAAGCTGCACCGTACATTTCTACCATATAAGGCGCAAGCACATCTACGTATTGTTTATAAAATTCATTTGTGTACTCGTCTGGGCCAGGTGCCTTCCCGTTCGGAAGTGATTTGATCACGTCAGTCACTTCCTCTACCGTAATGGGTTACGCCAAATATTCCCTCTGGTGAGGTACCGGGTTTTTACCCGGTGCCGGGGGAAACACCCAAAGACCTCGAGTCCCTCCTGTTTTGGACCACAGAAACACAGAGTCTTCTAGGTGATGGCAAAGATCGTATTTATTGGCTGCAACCAGTAACAGGTATCCTAGAAGTACAATAACATGAAGCACATGTATGTTCTCAGGAGACTGCTTGTTTTTACAGAACCAGCCTTCTCTTTTTATACAAAATATTGAGCTTCAGGCAAGAATTCCTTGTTTTACAGTTTGACCATATACATATTTTCACTACAAAGAAAAAGCAGAGTCACGATGACAAGCCCACATTTCAGTCTGTCCAGTTTGTGATAGATTACCCCGCAAGGCCCAGAACTTTCATCAGATATCGACAGACCCCTAATAAAATCGGGCACCTCCTCCTTGTAAAACAGGTCATAAAGAAGAAACAGGGACAGGTGTGTGTGAGATAAAACATAGCTTGTATGCGATGAACGGTTTATGACATGTTATGCCTTGATACTAATCTTGTTCGGCCATTGGGAAAGGAACTGCCCGAACAGGTTTGGCATGAGGCAGTGGAGTCAACTCGCCCAGGTCACAGAGGAGTCAGCAAAGGTGTACGTTGTACGTGTCCTTTTAGATCGAATTCGGCCTTTGGTCGTTTTGACTATGTAAGGGCAATCACAAAATGGATGCCGCTCACAAAATGGAACCCGAGGGTTCAAAGACAAAAACTACGATTTCAGGGTGATTGCGTCACTCGATCATGACGCAAATGTTGATGTATAGTATCCCAATCATTACCGGTCTGCCGATACCAAAATCGTCATGGTACAATGATATTTATGAAACGGATGCAGAGCTGCGGTACCACACAATAGCGGGGTCCAGAATTTTCAGTACCACAGACCCTTCTTTTGCCCTTATATAGGCAATAACCTATACTCATTCTAATCTGAGTCTAGGTCTGTATACATAAAGTCATTGAGATGCTTCTGTAGCATCATCCTATTACTTTACCTCTTGATACAGGTTTCCTTACACATGATGTAGCACAGAGGGCACATATTGCAGGAGCACACTGCACGCACAGGCAGAACATAAACAGAACGGCTAAGACCATCCCAATGACTATCAGAATCTTCCATCCCCAGGCAGATATCAGTTCCCAGAACCACCCCATTAAGGACCAGTCTCTTTTGTCCACATGAATGGACTCAGAGATCTTATGCAATTTGGAGATGGCCTGGTATACTGTCGGAGAGTTATCTGGGATGAAGATGCAGCAACTGGATTGGATCACCTTACATACCCCACCACGATCTGCAAGTATGACATCTAGGGCAACCCTGTTCGGAAGAGTCATAAGGCGGTCCGACTGGAGCTCCGCAGTCAAGTTACTAAGGGCACCAGCCGTTTCAATCACGGCGGATTCAACTACCCTCGTCAATTGGCGAATGTTCTTGTTGTTGACCATAGGCCCCCAAAACGGCAGAAAACCTTTTGCGAAATCCCCAAACTCCTGTTCCGCAGTGTCGTCTTTACTCACAACACCCCTAACTGTCCTTGTCCTATGGTAATCTGCCGCGGCCGTGTAGGTGGGTGGCAGCAGGAACGAGATAAAACATGTGCCCGAAAAGTCAGGGGGCAGCCATGTATATGCTCTATCATGGCAGATGAAATATGTACCCTTAGCTGCTAAGAATGAAGGGGAGGTCTGAGACGAGAAAACATATGTTTCGGTACAGACGCTCTTTCCTAGCTGAGCTCTGGGGTTTTTGCCATTTCCCTGCAGACATAGGTGACCCTGATGGGGTACTATCCAGATTGGGGAGGACTTCTTTGCTCGCTGGCTCTCACTCAAGGAAATTTCATAGTTTGTTATATTCCATCTACTGTAAGCCTGCAATTCGTCTCTGGGAATCGTTCTATACGTGTCGATATCTCTACTCATATTTCTGATTCCCACAACTAGTGCCTTGTTGCTCGAGTTGCTTCCTGTGGAACGTGAGGAATATGGTTCGAGGGCAAATAGGAACATTGTTTGAAATGCCCACAGAGAACCATAGTAGCTAAATGGCAAGACAAAATAAGGGATACCTTTATCTGTCGTGTGCGGCATAAGTCCACACACCCAACAATTTGACGTGTTCACTACAAACTGGTGTTGGTGTAGGAGCTGAACGAATGAGTTATTTATAAATTCTAATCTCCTAGAGGACTCATGTTCGGGCAGGGGGTGAAAAGAATGCGAGGAAACAGTAGGAGGAGGTATGGGCTGTGTAGTGGGTGCAAATGAAACTCGAAAGGTGTATAAAGCATAGCCAATTAAAAACATCATTATACTACACAACATAAAAATGCATACTATTAAAAATCGTGTTTTTGCCATTACAGTGCATATTCTGGTTTCAAAGTTCGTTGATCTGGCAGGTCTCTCTATGTTGGGAAACTCCATCCTCCCTAATTTGCTGCCCGCGGTGGGAGGTTGTTTCTGCTAAGGAGTGCTTCTGTCAGTCCAGGGTAACTCTCTTGAACCGACCAGAACTGTCGACCTAACCGTCTCCAGCTGCACTCCAAAGACTGTGGCAACCGCGACCCTAGCAGCACAACCGGATGGCGGTTCAAAAAAAACTAAAATGAGCAAGTTTCCTAGATGAGAGAGCTGCACAATAAAAAGTAAAAAAGGTTTATTTGTCCATAGTCATAGGTCTCAGCCTCAAATTATAACGATTGGTACCAGGTGCCGTTTGGTCTTGAAACAGAAGTTCAGGCTCTGTAGTGTCCAATCGCATTGACGGTGGCGCAGATCCTTGCAGAATGTCGTCACTTTCGCGTACAGAGTTTGTTCCTTTTATCTGTGCATCACTAAAGAGCAAGAATCGAGGCAAAGTCTCGGTCTCAGAGTCAGCAATCCCTTCCTGGACCCGCTGGTCGTAAGGCAGAGGTAACGGGACCCTCTTGCAATGGGTCCCGTGGATCCAGTTTTTCTTTCCTTCCACTCGAACCGACGATCTTGTGGAGAGGATAACTAGGTGGGGACCGGTCCAGCGGGGCTCATCATTCTTTGTCCGCTGGAAGTTTTTCACGAGGACATAGGTTCCAGGATCGATAGGGTGTCCTGGAGCTTCAGAGGCCTGAGGTAGGATGTCGTGGACCTGTTGGTGTAAAACACGCAATTTAGCCGTCAATTCATACAGATAGTCAAGCAGTACAGGATGCTCTATTTCACTAAACCTGGTGGGCCTTGGCACTCCCCATATGTTGGCCGGGCGGCCGAACACAATTTCATGTGGACTAAGTCCCACTCTAGAGTGAACAGTCATTCTTGTGGATAGGAGTGCCAAGGGCAGGGCGTCAGGCCATTTAAGACCTGTGCTTGCTTGAATCTTGGCCAGTTTCAGTTTTAAAGTGCCATTATAGCACTCTACTAGTCCAGCTGATTGGGGGTGATTTGCAGCGTGGAACTTCTGTTGTATGCCTAGCCCCTCACACACTTTCTTCCTCACTCGTCCCACAAATTCACTTCCATTATCACTCCAAACCATACTAGGCATTCCAAACCTAGGGAAGAATTCCTTGACAAGGGCTTTAGCTGTGGATAAGGCAGTGTTGTCCTTAAGGGGATATGCTTCCACCCACCTGGAGAAGGCACAAACAACAACGAGTACGTATTTCAGATTGTTGCACCTTTCCATGTGGATGAAATCTAGCTGCAAAACCTCGAACCGATACGTTGGAGGCGCAAAATGACCAGCTGGAGTTGGGGTTCCTCTACCAGGGTTGTATTTCAGACACACCATACAATTCTTGACCACATTCTCTGCACACTTAGGGATCCCAACATTTTGCCATACTGGAGCCAACAACTTACAGATCCCTTTCACGCTAATGTGAGCCATTCCATGAGCCATTGTCACCACGGCAAGCACATACGCATCGGGTAACAACCATCTCTGATGTTCTGACAATTCGACCCAACAACCATTCGCATCCAATTTACCCTTACTTTCTCTCCATTCATTCACCTCTTTCTCTGTGGCTTCGGCTTGGATAGACTTCACACTCTCAATCGCATCTTCACACATACCAACATCACCAATCCATCTCGCAGGGCCTGCAACATACATTCGGCTCATTACATTCCTTGCAGTTTCTTTCGCGACTTCATCCGCAAATGCATTTCCACGACCAACATCATCCGTCACCTTTTTGTGTGCACTGCATTTCACAATCGCAACTTGTAATGGCAAGGTCAGTGACTCGAAAAGCTTATTTACTAACTGACCATGCTGGATCTTAGCATCATGCGAAGTCAGGAACCCACGTTCTCGCCACAAACGTCCAAAACTGTGAGCCACGCCAAAGGCGTATTGGCTGTCCGTGTACACATTCACTCGTTTCCCTTTTGCCAAAACACATGCTCTTGTAAGTGCAATCAACTCTGCTGCTTGCGCGGAATTGTGGGGGATACGTGCAGCTTCAACAATAGTATGCAACGTCGTTACAGCATATGCTGCAGTCGTATCGCCATTCGGCAACTTGAAACATGAACCATCAACCTATAAGGTATCATCACATTCAGGAAGAGGAGTGTCCTGTAAATCTATTCTCCCTCTTGTCTCTTCTTCTGTCCTAAAACAGCACTCATGTTCCTCAACTTCATCTGTCTCTACTGGAATGGGCAATAACGTGGCTGGGTTTAGTGTGTCGCACATCTTTATATATACATGACTTGCTAACAGTGTCAGCTCATAACTTGACAATCGAGCACTAGTTAAGTGCTGTGTCCTTGTTCTGTTTAGCAAAATGTCTACTGCATGTTTGACCATGACAATTAGCATGTTATTCATTACTAACCCAGCAGACTGTCGAATACAGACAGCTGCTGCCGCAGTGGCTCTCAAGCAACTTGGCAATGCCTTAGCTACCGGATCTAGAGTCGCTGAAAAGTATGCGCATGGACGCTGTTTGTCCCCGAAAGATTGTGTCAGAACTGATAAAGCACAACCTTCTTTCTCATGGACATACAATGTAAAAGGCTTACTGTAGTCGGGGGTACCCAACACAGGAGCCGAACACAATGCATCACGCAATTTGGAAAAACTTTTCTGACACTCTTCAGACCACGGAATGGGTTTCGGTGTATCTTTACGAGTTAATGCTACCAAAGGTTTGGCCAATAAGGAGAAATTCAATATCCATTGCCTGCAATATGATGTAATGCCCAAGAAAGCACGCACTTCTCTCTGTGTCCTTGGGACACTCAATCTTGCAATTGCCTGAATTCTTTCTGGGGTCAGTTTCCTTCCCTCCTTCGATAAGAGGTGACCTAGGTAGGTCACTTCTTGTCGACAATATTGCAACTTTGAAAGAGAGACCTTGTGGTGCAGATCACATAAATGACGCAACAACGACAATGTGGCTTCCCTACAAATATCCTCAGTATCTGCACCTATTAGCAAATCATCGACGTACTGAATAAGGGTAGCGCCGTCGGGTAAAACGATCGTGTCAAGCTGCGATTTCAAGGCCTGACTGAATATTGATGGACTTTCACAGTAGCCCTGAGGAGCGCGTTTGAAGCGGAAACTTCGGCCTCCTAAATTGAAGCCAAAAATATCTCTGCTCTCCTCGGCAATCGGGATGCTGAAGAAAGCATTCTTTAAGTCAATCACCGAGAACCAAGTGGCTGAAGCTGGAATCATAGTCAATAGGGCAGTGATATCAGGGACGACTGGAAATTGTGGCACAACAATCTTATTGACCTCTCTAAGATCAATCACAAATCGGTACACAGGTGGCTGGGAAGGATCAGTACGCTTCAGAACCGGCAGAACAGGACTATTACTGATGTTGCCTGCTGTCTCCTCAATGACATCTTTCTCAATCAGATCATAAGTGATCGCTAACAACGCTTTTTCACCTTCACTAGAGATCTTGTATTGGGGAATGCGTGGCATTCTAACATTAGTTTTCAATGTTATAACATATGGCGCTATTTCCAAGAGACCCACATCATTAGAGCCAGTAGTCCAAAGTGTATCCGGAAGAGAAGACAATTCTGCTGGGAGCTTTTCCCTTGACATGTACATTGGAGAAACCACTTTCTTACCCAGTGTAAGCTGTACTCCCGAAGGAGAACAGTACAAGGTTGCATACAATCTTTTCAACAGATCCAATCCCAACAAGTTTTCGCCACAACCTGTTGTGAGAATAAGGGGTGCTTCTAATTCACATGGCCCAACAGAAAGGGACATAGGACTAGAGATCGGTTCCTAACCGGGGCGCCAGAAAAACCTACTGAAACATTCATTTCGCCAGACAAAGGTGCGCCAGGGAGTTTTGAGTGCATAATAGAACTCTTTGTAGCACCAGTATCTAACAGAAAAGGCTCTGACACACCTGATGTAATCACCTCAACATAAGGTCCGTTCTGATCTACTGGAACTGTTACAACTCCCTCTCTTTGTCCATGGCTGTCCTAGCAATCATACATAATCGTTTTCTGCATAGTAGTCATCAGCATAGTACTGAGCTGTCCTGGCGAACACGTTATTCTGCTGGTCAAAACTATTCATAGAATTCTGAGGCGGGAAAGAAGGAGCATTCTGGGGGAAATTTCCACGGCCCCTACCTCTAGGAGCCTGTTGAACACCTCGACCTCTTGCACCAGAAGCACCATTCATACGTCGTAACAAAACCGGACAACTACTCTCGAAATGACCCTCTTCCTTGCAATACGCACACTGATTCGGTCCATACTGTAAACGTGGTTGAGAAGACTCGTTTCTTTGCGAGTTTCTCGAATACTGCTGGGGTTGCTGATAGTCACGCTGACTAGTAGTACTAGGTGGATAAGCTTGCTGTAGAAGGACTATAGTTTTCAATTCCTTAGTCTTTTTATCCGCTTTCTCTAGCTCATCTTTGCGCCGATTTTCATAGTACTGGGCCGTAGCTAAAATCTGTGCTGATGTGGAAACGGCCCAAGCACTCTCAGAATCCTTCAACTTATTACATAATTCAGGAAGCAAATTATGTACAAATTTGTCAACAAACAATCTCTGGCCACCCTCAGTAGCCATATCCTGACCACTATTATCGACGAAAGTCTCCTCGAACTGCGTGAAAAAGTCGGACACAGTCTCATCTTTCTTCTGCTTGCACGCAGACAACTTGTCCCAATTCACACGCAATTCGGGCATTAAAGTCTTAATATACGTAATAATCCTACCAGGAAGTTCTGCTACTAAAGGCTCAGGTTTAGCACCACCAACTTGTCTAGCATCAGCAGTTGCAATATTAACCCATGTGTCACCTAACTCTTGATCATGATCTGTATGACGAATCTTTCCCCATAAAGGCTGTGGAACAACATTTCCAAACAACATGTCTATATCGGCTAAATTCATGATGCAGGAGCTCGCAGTCTGTGATAACTCCTTATAATATCCTGCAGGATTTTTACGGGGATCAGGCAATGTCTGTTTAAGAGCCAAAACTTCAGATCTCTTCCAAGGAACATGTACCCACACACGCTGAAAATGCGGCGGAATGGCTGGATTAGCATTTGCGTCACCTTCCCTCCAAACTGGGGGAACCTCTCTCATGGGATACTGTCGCGCCTTTTTCCTACCTGGTGCGTCACATTCAGATAGTGATCTGGAAGTGCCCCCTCTACTCCTATAGGATAATAATGTCGCAACCGCTTGTTCAACATCGGTGCCCACAATCATGCCCTCCGCGAACCTGAACCGCACAAGGTACAACTCAGACAGATCGTGTTCCGGATCATTTCCCTTCAGATCTTCGCGGAGAAGTACACACATTTGTTCAAAAACATATCTCTGTTTCGATGCTTCCCATTGACGGAAGACTTCTATAATAGACTCTTCATCATGTCTTGCAGTATCGACAACCCATTTGCGCGCTAACTCATCCAATAATTCTCTCTCCCGATAGTCAGGCAGTTGACTCCGCAACTGTCTTCGTTCTGAGTTAGGGGTCGTATTAGGCGACCCAAAGAAAGGTGAGAAAGGTGAGAAAAGGCCAGTAACAGTGTTTGTTACTCTCTGTCGAACAGAAGGAGAAACTGACGGAAAGGCATAAGCGCCGGAAAAGACAGGCTGATGTAAAGCAGAGGTGGAGGCAGTAATAGAGGAAGTATTAGGATAAGCAGTTGGAGCAGTAGGCGAAGTCGTAGGAAAAACAGATGGAGTAGGTAGCAAAGGCGGCGACCCTTGAGAGGGCTGCGCCGGAGCAGTAGGAACCAGCTGAAGAGGAGCTGTGCTTGTGGTAGAACCTGTGGCCCAACAATGGGAGGTTGTTGGGGTGCTGTAGCACTCTGCGCATAAGGCGGAGGTGAACTCAGTAAATGAGACATTAAAGGATCTTTATCGAGTTCTTCTTTTGAACCTCGTCCTTTACGTGGCAAAACTGGGTAGACCTTGTCTACCGCTAACTTCCTACTTCTAAGTGTTTGTTCACTCTCTTGCTCTTCCTCATTATCCCTGAACGCCACGGCAGCTTGTACCATCGACATACCTTGTTTATTTTTCTTTGCTAATTTCATTTCTTTCTGTTTGGCTTCTTTGCGCCATAGGCGAAAGGAATCAAACATCGCCGGCCGGGCTTTCTTCTTGAAAAGTTTTACCTGCAGATTATCTAAAATCTCTGTGTCAAAGCTACCATATTGGGGCCATTTTAAGACACCATCGTTTCTGGTGTATCGGATCCACACTTCATTATATGTGATAGGGCCTACGCCATGCTTCACATAGAGCTCATACGTTGGAGTTCCAATCGGAGGAACCGGACACGAGTCCTCCAATCGGGAGTCCCTACTACAACCAAGACAAAACAAATTTCCAAGTCTGCTAAGACCAGGCATCTTCGCTCTCTAGTCTGGCTTCAAACTGCAAAGGATTATCGAATACGATAGTCTCGTGAATACACGAGGCCTTCGGCTTTGGCGCTTGCAAGTTCCAAATCAAAGCGTATCCGAAGGATACCAAACAAAGAACCAAACTAAGGACTGGGAGACGCTCCACTTATACTTAACTGAAGTATCGATGATCGATGACGTCACCAGAAGACTCGTCTATCGTTTCGCTCTACCAATCATCAAGGGTCCAAAACAGGGCGATAGTCAGGGCAGCAGTCCTTCGTAGCCGTCGGGACGTGGGGAACCTCGCAGCAAAGACCTTTGGAACCACGTCGACATACAGGGGTCGCTGAAGTGGCTGGCCGTCCTCCGGAATTTTCACTCGAAGCTCCTCACGAACCTCTGGCTTGGACCGGTACCGCTTGATACCGCCCGAGTTGGGTGCCAACTGAGGTACCGGGTTTTTATGGACCCGGCGGTGCCAGGGGAAACACCCAAAGACCTTGAGTCCTTCCTGTTTTGGACCACAGAAACACAGTCTTCTAGGTGATGGCAAAGATCGTATTTATTGGCTGCAACCAGTAACAGGTATCCTAGAAGTACAATAGCATGAAGCGCATGTATGTTCTCAGGAGACTGCTCGTTTTTACAGAACCAGCCTTCTCTTTTTATACAAAATATTGAGCTTCAGGCAAGAACTCCTTGTTTTACAGTTTGACCATATACATATTTTCACTACAAAGAAAAAGCAGAGTCACGATGACAAGCCCACATTTCAGTCTGTCCAGTTCGTGATAGATTACCCGGCAAGGCCCAGAACTTTCATCAGATATCGACAGACCCCTAATAAAATCGGGCACCTCCTCCTTGTAAAACAGGTCATAAAGAAGAAACAGGGAAAGGTGTGTGTGAGATAAAACATAGCTTGTATGCGATGAACGGTTTATGACATGTTATGCCTTGATACTAATCTTGTTCGGCCATTGGGAAAGGAACTGCCCGAACAGGTTTGGCTTGAGGCAGTGGAGTCAACTCGCCCAGGTCACAGAGGAGTCAGCAAAGGTGTACGTGTCCTTTTAGATCGAATTCGGCCTTTGGTCGTTTTGACTAGGTAAGGGCAATCACAAAATGGATGCCGCTCACAAAATGGAACCCGAGGGTTCAAAGACGAAAACTACGATTTCAGGGTGATTGCATCACTCGATCATGACGCAAATGTTGATGTATAGTATCCCAATCATTACCGGTCTGCCGATACCAAAATCGTCATGGTACGATGATATTTATGACACGGATGCAGAGCTTCGGTACCACACAATAGCGGGGTCCAGAATTTTCAGTACCACACTGGCCGTCCGACAGCCAACCTATTGCCACATCCTCCAAATAGCTAAAAATCTCCTCCGCCGATGCTATCGGTTGTGATTTGTATAGTGCCCCGTGAGTGTCAACAAAGCCTTTCAGAATGTCCGTGGCTTGTGTCTGTAATGTACCATCCCTAGACTTGATGCGCAGTATAGCCGTGTGTCCCTTGCCCTCGCATATTTTGGTTGCCAGTACGCCGCCAGGTCTACCGCCCTCACCGAAAGATCTAGCCGTGTGTTTTCGATCTATATACTTTATTTCATCGTCAACAAATGTTTGATGTTCTGTGTGTATTAGACGCAGTTCCCCCAGTAGGGTGATATCGTGAGTGGTCTCAAAGGCCATTTCTCGCTCCTTCATGCGCGTCTCGCAGCGCTTTATCTGTTGCCTAATGTCCTTTAATATGCCTATTGTAGTGCTCATGCACACGCCCCGTATTGTGGCCTTAAATGCCTCCCATAACAGCCCTGGATCCTCCACCACTGGTACATTTATCTGAAAATATTCCCTAATCGCTTTATTGATGGTTTTAGCGTAAACATTATCAGCTAGAGCACGTGAGTTGAACCTCCAGTGAAACGGGGGTGGTGCGTAATGCGGTATCGTGAGTTTTAACAATACAGGGTTATGGTCTGACAGTGTTCTAGGTAGGACGCGCAAGTCCTGTGCCCACAGTGCAATGCTATCCGTGCCCAGCCAGTAATCCAAACGTGACCAACTATTGTGGATCGCTGAAATGTGTGTGGCCCCCGGTGTGTCAGGGTGTCTGTGTCTCCAAAGATCTGTTAACGACAGGTCCGTCAGCATATGAACAAGTTTCGTCCTTGCCTGCTTGTGCTGTTCCGAGGAGTGTAAGGAACGGTCTACACCATCCACCATAGCCACATTCCAGTCACCCCCGCATATGATGTGTGTGTTTGTGAGTGTCTGTAAATGCCCCCACACTTCTTGAAAAAATTCGGGTGCATCCACATTCGGACCGTACACGTTAAGGAGCGTTAGTCGTTGCCCACGTAATGTGCCGGACACAATAACATATCTCCCATTGGTGTACTGTGAAGTTCACACCCCTTCGGATCAGTGTGCTCACCTCTCTCGAATAAGAGGAGTAAGTAGCAGTGTAGGACGACTGCGCCCAGCGTTTGCCTATGTGCTGATGTGTGTTAGGTGCGATGTATGTCTCCTGCAGCACAGCCACATCTATGTCCCATCTATTTAGGTAGGCAAACACCTGTCTTATTTTCTTTGGTTGTGTAAAGCCTCTGATATTCCACGTGAGGAAATTTAAATGTGTTCTACCTGTACCTCTACCTTCCGGAGTCATCGATAAGGCCATTGAGTCCAAGCTAGCAACAACTTACAATCATGATCAGAATCCATACGCACTGCAATGTGTGCGGTCACGTGTGACCTATTAGCCCCTTGCCATACAAAACACAGGAACTTGACATTGTCATGAAAAATACCCCTACCCCTCCCCCCACCCACTCCAGCAACCCAAATCTGCCCTTCTGAAACATACCCTTCAACCTAGAGAACTTCAGAACAATTCCCATCTTAACAGAACTTACGTGGGGGGATACCCTTGCGGAGGTCCGCTTGGCGCACAACTCAACACCCAACTTAATGGATGCGGACGACTCACTTATCGATCGATTCACACATGTGTGGTATGGCTGGCTGCCCCTATCCCACCCACCACCAACAGGAACCTGGATACAGTCTGTGAGTAGTAACATCAGTGACCTCGTAGAGCATGACAGTCCAGCATGAAGATGCCAGCGATTTAGGGGGCTTTGTGTAAGGCTGATAACAAGGTATACAGTGTGCACATATATCTCACCCGGTCATATCGAACCTTCCGTATTATGACACTGCGTGAGGCCGTAATGGCCGCACCACAAATCACAGGTCATGTGCTCCTTTGCCATTGTTCACCCTGGTCCTTTCGTCAAACGGGCAGTGGTCTACAGGACGCATAGGAGCGTGAAACATTATCATGCAGAGTGACAGAGTCCCGAGTGGAGCGGGACAGTATAGAGGGCATGTGCAGACCCATTGGCCAGCACTAACAATCAGCCAGCAAGGCACTTCCTCATTACATCAGAAGTAAGTTAGGGTCGTAATGCAGATATGCCAGTGATGTGCAACCCATAGCGATAAAGGGCCCTCTGGAGGCTAGGATTAATGCATAACAACGCCTTGTTAATGAGCGTAGCAATGATACAGTTCTCATGGCTACACAGTGGGCCAGTCTCTAGTCCTGTCACGTCCAGCGGCCTCCAACGATTACACCCAAAGCAATAGTTTGCATATCTGACAGCCCTTTGAAACAGTTAGTGCAGGCCACGGAAATTGGCAGTCGATGCCACCTGGGGTTTGCACGCCGTGAACATGACCGTACCAGTTATTGGGAACATCAAACCACAAATGATCAGAGATCGTCTTACCACAATTTTCGCGGGAGTACTGCCTATCTGTCCATCCCCCTCAGTCGGAATCCGGTTTCTGTTCCACTCGTGCATTAAGTTTATTCTGTTTCATCACCTTTTTCACAAATTCTTGCGCGGCCTTAGGGGTCGACAGCAGTACAGCTTTACCTTCCCAAGACACACGTAATTTGCCGGGTATAACATGGAGTAACTGATGTTGAGATCTCGGAGCTTGGCCTTCACAGACGCAAATTCTTTCCTTGCTTGCTGTACCGCTACAGTGTGGTCCGGGTAGAATTCTAAAGTGTTACCTTGATGGGTGATCGTTCCCTTCTCACGTGCGAGCCTCAAGATGGTGTCCCTGTCACGATAATTAAGAATTCTCGCCACTATGGGCCGTGGTGGAGCTCCCGGCGGTGGACGAGGCGCGAGGGATCTGTGAGCCCTCTCAACTATGAAGATCGGAGATAGCGCGTCTGCACCGAAGAAATCTTTGCACCACTGTTCTATGTATACCTCCATGCGACCGGTGTTTGTTGTTTCCGGAAGGAAGGCCAGTGATACACACATTATTGCGCCTGGACCGCGCTTCCAATTCCTCCTCCTTCGCCTTTATCACTTCCAACATGCGTTCCATGCCGGCGCATTTGTTGGTCGTGGCGCGCGACTCATCTTCTACTGTTGATATCCTGGTTTCGGCCGTTTCCAACCTCTCGCCATGTTTTTCCAGTTTGTCAGACATGCCGTCCATCGTGCATGTCAAGTTGTCCAATTTGCCGTTAATGTCCTGTAAGTTCGCCTGAATGGAAAGCAGTATCTTCTCCATATTGTTACTCGGCGCCAGGTCGGTCGACACCTCGCCGTCCGCCATCTGCTCCGTGGGTTTAGGTGCTTTTTTGCTTTCAAATGAAATCTTTTGCTGCTGTTTGTCTGGCTTAACCATCTTCACTGGCAGTGGTGGTCTTGGTTCCACAGCCTGAAGCGAGGACCTGGTGATCCTGGTTGATGCCGCCGTCGTTGCTGCCAAGCGATATTTAACTATGTGCACCGCGTGCAAATCAGGGTCCCTAGCGCCGCCGCTCCCGATGTCCAACCGAGGCGTGGTTTGAGCTGCCTGGTGGGGTGCAAAGTGTTATCTTGTAATGGGGCTGAGGGGGGCACCACTGCAATACCCAGCAGGATGGCTGATCCCCACGATGTTTGTTTAAGGGCGAGCAGCCTTCAGCCCTGATGAATCATTGGACGCTGAGTACAGTGTTGGCTTTATCAGGTGCATGAATGGAGCGACACGGCGCATCAAAAGCCACTGCAAGTCCGTATCCTCCCAATGGCACCACAGCGAATCGTCCTAGTCCGTAGGCTTCGCTTGCATACAGGGTTGACCAGTCCGTGCGTTTTCGCGCCCTTTCATTGCCATAGCGCCTGGCGAAGTATCGCCTCCTGGGCCGCGAAGCACCGCGCGTGCTCTGGACGCCACTGCCGCCTACACATCCAAGGGTTGGTTTACAGTGAGCAGTCTTCCCCCAGTCCCACATATCACGTTGGTCGTATAGTAAGTGCAATGCTCGCCTGCCGATCACAGGTTACACGGGCGCTGCCATTTTGCCTCAGTGCATTCCCGGGCGCTTAAAGGAGCCGTACCCCAGCCATTACGGTCCGGCACTGAATCCATACCTTCCGGTGCTCGTCTCAGCCCGCATGTCACAGCCCACACGTACAGCGCTAACGGTGTTGCTGGTCTCCGCGTTGCTTACTTCGGAGTTCTGGGCTTGTACGAGTCGGCAGCAGACGCGGCGACCGCCATCTTGAATCGCCGCACAGTCCCACTCTCTTTTGTCCGCAGTTTTCTCTACTCCACTCGTGATATTGGCGTTCAAACTCGCTTTTTCACCATCCTGATGTATTCACACGTCGGGGCCATATTCCGTCGGCGACATTGCAGGCCTCGGGGCGAGCACAGACCGCGTTTCCTTCGGTTGTCCGGCGGAGCTGCGGTCTCACCAAGCCATTCCGCTGTGCGCCCCCTAGCGCCTCATTTCAGGTAGAAACTGTATTGTTTAGAAGGAGTCACACAAGATTTCTTGGGTAAAGAGCAGAGTGAGCACTTCTGGTAGCAGCACACTTGTACATAGCCAGCTCACCTTTATTCACTGTTTCTGCATCTTTGATCTATTACTCACAGATAGAAATATTTCACTCACACCTATCTTCTACTTTAGAAGGTGATAAACACAAAGTGCTATGGATGTGAAATGCCAAAATGGTAAGCAAGCATAGCATGTAGTTACTTGTACAAATGGTTTTTAAAATGTTTAGTACCTTGAGATGTGCAGCGTTACATGACTTCCGTCTCTGTGAAACTCATGACAGTCTACATTTTTTGACAATGGTCTTGGTAATGCTGATCTTTTTTATTATATTTACAGTATCCATATAAACGACTTGAAGAAGTAACACCACCAGAACACAGGGATGTCTTCAACATCCCCACCTTAGCAGCTGAGAAACATTTGAGTCTTCTTTAAAATACCATACCATCATGTTCATGTTCCTTCTCTCTCAAACTATGTTTCTTCCATTCTATCTTCACAAATCAAAGTAAATTTGCAAGATATCACAGGAATAACTGCCTGTGGAAAATGCGCTCCATTCTCAGAAACAAAGGAATTCTTTACGATACTAGCAATGAGTGAATGGTGTAGCAACTCAATCTGTCTCTCATCCACTGGAACCCTTAGAGAGCTACAGCTGATCTCTTAATTTCAAAGCTGGTTTTAGTGCACAGTGTAAACAGACAGAGGTGGAATCTATCTCCTGCTGGAAACAGGGATTAATTAAAACAATCATCCTTCTGACTACTAGACTAACCTCTTCTGTGCGAGACGAGAACAAAAAACACAGGGTTGATCCTACTTGTGGACGAGCAAAAAACTATGGGCTCAAAAATTCCATTTCACTCTAGGATCAAATTTAGCCCCACTTCTAAATTAAGCAAAAGATTCGGCTGGCATTGGCTTTGAGCAAAGAATAAAAAAATATTTTTCTCTTAAAAAATTGGTCACTCCCAGATTTCGCAGGTGCAAGTGGGGTGGCTGCTCCTTCTCTTTGGCAGCCGTAAAACTCTGCAAATCTTTGCGCCTTCCGATTTCCAAGGCAGACTCACTTCCGGTCTTTAAGAAGCTCTTAAAGTAATGGGGCCAGATGTACGACCCATTTTTGCATGAGCAAACGGGTTATGGACTCATTTGCGCATGCAAAAACAAATAGGGCCATGTACAAACCCTATTTAGCAAGTTGCAATTTATTTGCAACTCGCTAAATAGGATTTACAACTCACTATCGGAAGGGGCATTCCAAGAGTGCCCCTTCCTAATTGCGACTTGCTACCTTATGTAAGAATGTTTTGCTACTGCAATTGCAGTTGCAAAACACTCACAATTTACCACCCTCTTCAAGAGGGTGATAAAACACTCTCAAATGGGAATGGGTCCCCAGGGGACCCCTTCCACTTTGCAATTGCAGGGGAAAATGAAAACGTTATATGTTCTTTTAAAATACATCCAGTTTTCCTTTAAGGAAAACGGGCTGCATTAAAAAAATGCTTTATTGAAAAGCAGTTTCAGGCATGGAGGCCTGTTGAGCTGAGCAGGCCGCCATACCTGAGAAGGCCAGCCATTCCTATTGGGGTTGCAAACTATGAGTGCCTCATGAATATTGATGAGGCATGCTATGTGCAACCTCATTGGGAATGACAAACAGTGTCTCTGACACTGTTGTACATGGCATTTAGCGACTCACAAATTGCGACTCGCAATTGAGAGCAATTTGCGAGTCACTAAATGCCCGGGTCGTACACCAGGCCCCTGTTTATTTGCCTCCTAGCAGGTTGTTGGTGCTTACTTCTCCCTGTTCACTTAGCGCCTTGACATCAGCTGGTATAAGTGCGCTTTATAAATACTATCCTATCCTATTACCTAGGATCAACCGGTTATTGGTAATGCCCACAGTTTGCTATTTTAGAGAAAAATAAATCAACTGTTTTACATGTCTAAATAGCCTTCTTGTTTCCATTCTCTCTATCTATCAGCTTGAGAACATGATCAAAATGATGAAAAGCACTCTCAGGTTTTATGAGTTCATACTTTCTACATAGAGCGAGGTAAGATTTTGATGCTTTTTTCTGTCAAAAAGAGAGAGCGTGAGTACTATCTAATTGAAAGAATCACACAAATAACCGTCACTATTCAATGAGGTCGCTGGAATGTAATGTAAATGTAAGGTGGATTTGTAGAGCAGTGCTTGTCACCCTAGAGGGTATCCAGGGGCTTCTTCCATACAATAATGGGTTTGCTTTACTTGCCAAATAATCCACCCTATGATACACACTTTGCAGTTTTCCACAAAGATTTGTTTTGCTACTTTAGAAGGATCAAAAATCACACATGGTGCTGCGCCGTGGCAAACGTTAACTACTCGCCTGATTGTTTGACCCGTGTTAAATTGGTACTAGAGAGGCAGAACATCTTGCGAGAATAGCATTAATGTGTGATGAAACAGCAAAATATTATTGTCACAGAATGCACTACATTTGCTGCATCATTTTCACTGTGTTCCATAATTTGGCCTTCCAAATGTGTCTCTGAATATCAATATTGTGAAGCACTAATATCATTGACAAAAAATCGAGAGACAAAATATCAAAAGGTATGTGTATAGATTTTCTGCACCTAATTCCACATCGGTGTACCAAAAAAACATACACATATATCTTCATTTATGTGGCGTTAAGAATGGCAAATGTATACGTTCCTCTATGCATTTACCATTCATTATTTTGTCCCTCGATATTTTGTCCACTCTTTTACTGTGCCACAATATTCTTGTCCTATATATTCAAAAATACAATCGCCCCTTCATAGTTTCAGAATTCCAGAGCCACTTCTGATAGAAGACCTTTGATTAATGTTTTAAATTACATTACAGTTGGGTGTGTAGAAAAAGAACGAAATACAAAGGTTTTTAAGAGTCATGGGGAAAAATGTAATCAACATACGACATGGAGAGATTGAGGCTCAAATCCCATTGGTGCTTGAGGAGGAGCGATTCTGGGGTAGGGTCATTCAAGTCCTCATCATCAAAGAAACACTTTTATGTTGATTAAGATTGGGTGCAAAACCTTTTAAAAGAGAAAGACTTTGTTTATATGAATTCATTATGTGCATCACGTGGGAATGGACCCCCAAGAGCTTGGCTGTCATCCCACTATGGATGCTTTGGGATTGCCACAGAAGAGCAAAATAATTCTGCAAATCTAGGTCAGATGCAAGGGGGACCCAATGGGTAAGTAACATTATCTGCCCCCTAGAGTCTAAGACTGGTGGTTATCAGGTCGCGGTCACATTGTTATAAATAATCTGTATGATTACAAAACACCTAATGGCTGTTTAAAGACTTCCAAGAGTGTTAGAATTCTGTGGAGTAGCTCCTGCATGGGAGAGGTTGTGACACTGGAGAAGAGACGACGCAGCTACTGGAGTACAATATTGTATGGCAGCACATTTTTATGAACTGTCTTACCTCTTGTTGTGTTTAAAGAGGCCCAATCTCTTCCCAGCTAACTCCCCCTTTACATTGGTTAAAGTTATTCAAGTTCTTTGCAAGCCAACGTTTAAAACAAGGCAAAAGATATTTTATGAGCCCATGGTACCTCCACGTTGCTTGCTAGACTGTAAGGATGGGAAATTGCCTACTTGACCAATCTGACCTTGTACCTTTCAACTTTCAGGTTCCAGACTAAATGCCATCTCTTCAGCTTTTGATTCTGACCACTGTGATTGATATCACTGACAACATTTATGGAGGATCCCTCGCCATTTCCTTTCTGAGAAGCATTCAGTGCTGAAATGCCATATCCCACCAGAGGACTTGCAGAGAACATTTAGAAATCATTGAATAGTAAAGCTTCACCAGCTGTAGAGAAACATGAAGGTTCGACTTTTGTGATTTGGCGAAGAATGACGACAGCATCTCAACGGCTTAGAATCACCTCCAATGACAATGAAGTACTGCTTCCTCGAGTCTGGGGCTCCTACATCAAATCATTCTCCAATATCAGCCATGAAACATTGGTTCATCACAACTTGAGCAATATTAAGCAGTTAATAAATAGTTATTGTACAGCTATGATGAATATGAAATTGCTTACTATTTGTAAAGTAAATCTGACTCTTTAAAATAAATGTAATGTGAATGTTCTTACCCAGACCACTGAATGTAAACATTGTACATTTTTTGTTTTTTTTATGCATTTTAAGCACCCTTGGCACTAAATAAAAAAAATGAAGAAAACAAATATTCTTGCCTTTAATGAGAGCTATCGTATATTCTTGGCTACATGACTGGCATAATCCTTCAAGATAGAGTTTCAAAACTAAGTAGGTGTGGGGCATATTGCAACACAATGCATCACTCTTGAAAAATCACTCTAAGCAAGGTTTTTATGCAGAATTTAAGATTTGGATGGAACATGTTCCTTAAATCACATTCACAAATTTGAAACACAGGGACACACTGGTCTCGTCTATGAATTTGCTTGGCTCAGACATGTGCAAGAGAAGCAACATGAAGAAAATAATTCTGTTTATTAGCTGGGCACTAAACTTTGCTGCACTTGAGGAGTTTTTTTACTGAGTTTTTCCCACTCTGAGCTCCGCACAGAGCACGGAGATCTGAAAAAGTCTGCATAGTGGCATGATATGTGAGTGATACTTCTTAAACACTAACAGAATACTAAGCAAATACTTATTTGCTAACCATATAGTCTTCATTTACAATGCAGAACATTTAGTGAATACAAACAATTTGAATACTACTGGACTTTACCCAGACTACTATTAACATTCTAATCAAGCTGCATGCTAAATAGTAGCAGATTGTGAACCTTATTAGTTACTAAATATTAAAAAGATGTTCAAAGCATTTTGTGTCCAAACTGTTAAAGCTAAACCGAACGGTATGGCTAGGTTAATAATATATCATAATATTTACAAATAAACAGGTATACTAGCAGATACTTTCTAATTACACATGCATAGATTGGAGGATCTCACAACTTCCTCAATTAATATATTAGTATGAATTAATGGTCAAAGTATTTCAGCACTGATGACCGTTTGTTCATATGACTATTTGGTTTATTTTCAAAAGTCCTAAGATTACAATAAAGTAAAAGTATATGAATTTTTATCAGTAATACATTGAACAATCTCCACATACAATGACTGAGACGCATAGAAGCCCACCTTCATTTGTCACCCTTAAGTGCTATAATATTTATTTGGCTTGACCATTTGAACTAGCTTGTGCCTTCTTTTTTTTTAAACAAATTTTATTTGTCAAGTTGCACATACATTGCAGGGCTCTGCACCCCAGAGACAACTGCACAATTCAACCATACAGTGATAATGACTTTGACATTTAATAACCAAACACATATTAACAACTACCTCCTCCTCCCTCCTCCCTCCACCCCCCAGATCGCGCCAATTCCACATAAACCTGTCCACCACTTGGAGACACAGTAGGAAATGCTAGCCCCTCTGAGCCCTCCCACAATTTGCCCCCTGGTCTAAAAGTATGCATATGTATAATTCTGACAAATGTGCCTCTACCACCGGCGGCGGCGGTTCCAACATCAGACCCCGATAATCTCCCAACCGTTTCCAAATTTTGTAGTGTTTGCGCGGGCACCCCCTAGCAATCAAAATGGGTTGTTCTAGCCCCATACAGAAGTCCAGCCCATTCTTCCATGCAGCCACCGATGGGGCCCTAGGTGCCTTCCATGTCCTGGCAATATCCCTTTTTGCCAGTGTAAAGCCCAATTGCATGAGGTGTCGCTTATAGTTATTACCCCCTACCTCCTCCATAACATGCAGTAGGGCAAGCTGCAGCATGCGGGGGAGACCCCATCCCAGAACCTCAGAGAGGCTGGAATATACCCAACTCCAAAAGCGACTAAGAGACGGACAGTTCCAGAACGTGTGAATAAATGTGCCCTTCTCCCGATTACAGCGAAGGCACATAGAGGAGGCGATCAGCCCTGCCTTCCACAAACGCACTTTGGTGAAGTAGACCCTTTGTAGGTACTTGAACTGCACCAGCCGAAGGCGCATCGCTATTGCCGCCCCCGCGGGGCTGCTAAGGCCTCGGTCCAATCCTCCTCCTCCAATGTGCCACATCCTCCTCCCAAGCTTTCTGAAGCCTCTGTAGCGTGGGGTAGCAGTGATTGACCAGGGATTGGTAAATTCGAGAGATCTTCAGGTCAGTGAGATCTCCCATGAAGACCTTCACCGCTAATGGACTGAACTCCGGCAGTTACTCCAGGCCCTCTAAACTAGGGGATAGGGCATGCCTAAATTGCAGTAGCGATAAAACTGGGATTTCGGCATCGAAGATTCCTTCTGCAGGTCTTTAAAAGATTTGAGAGTCCGGCCCCTTATGACATCACCAAGGACCGAGATACCTATTGCGTTGCAACCCCGGAAACCCTGTAAGGCCGCTAGCTGAGGCAGAAGCCCATTGTCCCAGAGGGGGGGTCTCACGAGTCAAAATGTTCCACCACCCCATGTGGCGTAGAGCTTGCCTCAAAATCAGAAAAACTGCTCGCATGACCGATGGCAGCGACAAATATAATATCATATGTAGGGAATGGCGCTCCATGAGCTGCCGCTCAACTGCATATGCCGGGCCGCCCTCGTCACCGTACCACCACTCATTAAGAACCAGCAAGTGTGAAGCTTGATATTAAGAGAGGACATCCGAGGACGCCAGCCCTCCACAGTAGGTGGACAGGAAACATCTGCGCAAGGCCACCCGCACCTTTCCCCCCTCCCACAGGAACTGACCCAGTGGTGCGTTCACTTGCTTAAACCATCGGGGTGGGATCTGGTATGGATGGTTCTGCAATTGGTAGAGGAGCAGAGGAAGCACCACCATCCCGTATAGGGACAGAGGCATATGGGACCAGGACTTAAGATCTTCCCGAGTGCGTTCCCACACTGGGACCAGATTGCGTTCCCAGGAAATTGCTGGTATATCTGATAGAAACATGCCCAGGTATTGCAGCTCCCCCGCCGCCAGCTGGACCGAGGACTCCCACGCTCCTACTCCAGTGTGATCCCCTAAAATTCATAGTGTTGACTTATGAGGGTTCATATAGAGTCTTGGAGTGTCCCCAAAGATTTGCAGAATGCGCAATAGCCGCAGCCCCGTCCTATCTATAGCCGTGAGAAAGAAAAGGACATTGTCCGCGTATAATGCAATCCTATCGAACAGGCCCAGCGCCCATTCAAATCTCCAGATCTGAGCGTCAATGCGCCCCCAGGCTGCCAGCGGCTCCATGGCAAGCGCAAATAAGTATGGGGACAGGGTGCAGCCCCGCCGTGTACCCCGCTTAATAGAGAAGGATGAAGAAAGTGCTCCCGCCACCCGCACCGACGCCGTCAGGTCTGCGTATAGTAGAGTTAGGTAGGAAAGAAAGCGCGGGCCGAAGTTGAGCCTTCGCAGCAAGGCAAAAAGGTACACCCAGCTCAGGAAGTCAAACACCTGTTCATATTGGCCAATTAAAGTGCAGCTGGCTCCTCCAGTTGCCCGCTGGCCGCCACATGTGCCCACCTACCTGGTCGCCCTCTGGGGCATAAACCCAGCCTGGTCGGGGTGCACCAGAGTGGAAATGTGGGGCAGAAGACAGTTGGCCAAAGCCTTGGCCAGAACCTTCGCCTCCACATTCAAGAGGGAGATGGGACGGTATGAAGCATGCTGCTCTGGGGGCCTACCTGGTTTGTGGAATACCACCACCTCCACATGTCTCCAGTCCGGGGGAGCGAGCCATCAATGGGGAATCCGTTGGGTCCCGGGCATTCCCGGGGTTGAGTTCTCCCAGCGCAGTACCCAACTCCTCATCTGTCAGTGGCAGCTCCAATTGTTTTCGCACCTCAACCAACACATCTTTAGACGGTAAATCATCGATAAATGTACCTATGACGGCAGCTAATTCATAAATTACAGCATTCTTTTGAAGCGTAAAGTTCCGCATAATAAGGAGCCAAGCTTTCGGCAATAGCCGCGGAGTCGATAATTGATTCTCCCGCCGGGCCGCATTGATACACTCTGCTACGCATCGCCAGCCAGGCTTGGTGGGCCTCATCCATTGAGAGGGCCGCATAATTTTGTTGTACCACTAACAGTTGCCACCTCACTGGGCCCCCCTCTACCTCCCGGCTCCTACGTTCAAGCACCTCTATTCCTGCCTCCACTTGCAGTAGTTCCTTCTTACGCTCCCTACGCGCTGCTGCACACCACGAAATATCCACCCCTCTCAGCATGGGTTTCAGTGCCTCCCACAGTGTCTCAGTACAGGAAACGGACCCCACATTAACAGTCAGGTAGTGATAGATAGCTTAACTCATGCTCTCCTTATAGTCATCTTTCTACAGGTACCACACAGACATACGCCACCTAAACGGCTGTCGCCCTCGAACCATCTGAAGTGTAAGGGCCCCCGGGGAGTTATCCGACAGGCCCCAGGGCAGAATGTCCGCTGACACCACTGCACTCACTGTCACTCTGGGGACAAAGAGATAGTCAATTCTGGAGAACGGGTTATGTACTGCGGATAAATAGGTGAATTCCCGACTATCCCCATGGAGGCGCCTCCAGACATCCAGCCCAGCTTGTGCTTTCTGAACACGCACAAGCTGCAAATTATCAGGCGCAGGTAAAACATTGCAAAAATTTGGGCACGTACCCCTACAATATTTAATTTGCTCTTAACTTGCAGCAGACCCATACGCACAAAGCAGGTTCATTGATAGCTACATTTAAGGAACATTTTTCTTCAGATATTCATAAATCACAGCAGATCAAGCACTTCAAAACATCAATGCTTTATTGAAAACTGTGTCACATAAATATAAGTGTTAGGAATACTGGATGAGCATCACCTGGATGAGCAGCAGCTGCCTGAAGCTCAACTCTGAGAAAACAGAAGTCATCATCCTCAAAACCACCCCCTCCTCGTGGGACGGCACCTGGAGGCCCGCCGCCCTCGGAAACACTCCCA
Source organism: Lissotriton vulgaris (assembly GCF_964263255.1). Classification (NCBI taxonomy): domain Eukaryota; kingdom Metazoa; phylum Chordata; class Amphibia; order Caudata; family Salamandridae; genus Lissotriton; species Lissotriton vulgaris. Next base: position 1,362,290,395 of record NC_141685.1, on the reverse strand, counting down.
TGCCCGTGGACCATGCCCGCAACCTCGCCATCATACTCAACTCCTCCCTGACCATGAACTGACAGATCTACACACATGATTCAACACCCTCTGCATACTCTGCAAGACCTGAAATGGAGCCATCCTGAATCGAGGAAGACCGTCTTAAGCTATTGGGCGGCATACTTACCACACGTGAATAACATTATCGTATGGTTAGGTATTTACAATTCAGGGTAAATGCCTCTTATTTCTAGTTTTCAACAAGAAAACAACGCCCAACATAATTAGCCTCCAACACACCAAATTGCAAACGCTTTGCCTTTTTTCCCCCAGACATTTTTCCCTGATAAATTTCTGCAGGTTGACAAGTTACTGTTTTTTGGTGTCTTCTGAAGTACAACTCAAATACTGAACTCAAGGTAACCAATATGGATGGGAGAGCCAAGCACCACTCTCAGAAGCGTTCTTAAAGCTATTTCGGTTGATCCCACAAGATGTAATGCTGCACTGCCAAAGGAGACCTGAAAAAACTGAACTCTGCTGGGGCCAATCAGTATGCAATAGAAGGGTCTACCAATATGAGACTACTGCAACCCCACACAATTCTGCATAATCGCAGAGCTATATTAAAGCTGCTCGTTTCAAATAATCTGTTAATATTGGGATATAGGATTTCAATTAAAAGACATCTTTATCACTTCGGAGGGGATTCGAACTGGACAAACGAACAGTGCTGTGGCTTTGTGGTGATGAACGTGACCGATTCGATCTACAAGGTCATTTCGAGGCAAGAGCACCAATTGGAAGCTCTGTGACACAAATAATACCAATTACTCTAGGACGTGTCTCACAGTCACTGAAGTATACTCGCCAGGGTAAAAAAAAACCTCCAACACAATTGATTTTGAATCTACAACCAAACCTTTAACCAGCAAAAACATGCCACAGAATATAGAACTCTACCACTTCAGCAACCAGGAGATCATCCCTTAAAAGAAAGGACCCATGAATCAATCTTATTCCTTCAATAGTCCGACTAAATCTGCAGGCCTGCTAAGTATCACGCATCAGGTGTTGTTAGACTAATGCATTTCAGTGTGGTGGTCCGCATCACCGCACTGAAATGGAAAGTCATGCATTTATATAGCGTCTCCTGGGCTCTCAAAACAAACAGGAGCGCTGTAAATTAACACTACAGGCAGAAAGCTGACAGCACTCGGAGCGCGCAGCTTGCAGGCTTGTTTGGGGGGGCTGGCTCAACTCGCACAAGGCTCAAGCAGGTGGGGTTACAACTTAACTAATTCACCTGTGCCGCGAGCGCGAGGTTGCGCAGACAGTTTCTGCTGAGTGCTCACACTGCGCATATTGCGTCAGACTATTATGTACCATAACATGCCCACGCCGTCATCACCAACCCGTCTGCCACCAAAGTGACAGTGCATCAGCAGACACTGCAACCTGTAGCGTGTCCAGCAGCATTGAGGCCATTATCAATGCTGCGTTGGCACTGTCCTCGACTCGAGACCTGGACCACGGTCGGAGCTGTTTCAGGGGAAAGTCATCGCAGCAGGGTTGCCCAGCAGTCCGTGTAGTTGCGGCTACAAGGAGCAGGCTCGTTGGCAGCAACTGCTGCAAAAGTAAGTGTCTCATTACAAAATCCTACTTGCTTATGCTGCTGTTCGACTGTTTTCGGCGCAGTTAGCCACAGAGTTGTGGCATGGCTGAAATTCCTCATTTTTGGGCGACTAAGCAATAGCTAATTTTTGCTCGAGTGAGGCTGAGCTGCAGCAAAAACAGCACAATGGCGTCCGCTGTGTGGATGTCCATGGCAGCCATTGCAGACACTCCCAGAACTGTGTCCGGGGATGTTCATGGCAGACAATCCCAGGATTGTGTCCTCTCTGCCGAAGTCTCCCTTGTCTGGACCTCCCCTCCCGCACATTCCTTCTCTCCTCCTGCTTTGCATGCTTCTTGAGGTGGCCTTATATACGGCACCAGCAAGGCCACGAGCTGGCAGGCGTGTTTCCCACAATCCTAGAGAGCCTTGAAGACCGAGTTGGAAGCTGCAGCAGGGAACGAGGCCTCCAAAACCAGGCAACAAACCCAGGGGCGAGATGCTCCATAACTCCCAGGCGTGCCACATTGTACTTAAAAGATCAGCAGGTAAAGACAGTGATAGGGAGCCCAATATAATCTCGGGAAGGGAAGGAGTCGGGGAGCCCTCACAGAGCACCTGTGAAGGCCAGGTCTCCCAGGGAGCGAGGACAAATTATCCACATGGGAGGGGCGGTCTGAACTAGGGAAGCATGGATTGTCAACTCTTGAAAAGGAGAGGTAAAGAGAGAGAAAGTGCCTAAGTAAACAAGCATTGGCATAGCCAATAGGTCTCGCCTTTGGGACCTTATAAGTGTTTAGCCATGCAACAGCTGCTGTTGTTGCAACAAGGATATTGTGCTGAATACCTAAATACTTATAAGGTCCCAAAAGTGAGACCTATTGGCTATACCAATGCTTGTTATTTTTGACCTCACTAAATAATGAAGTAATACTATTACAAAATAAGCAGCACTAAGCTGCACAATTTGCCTTTTCTTGCCGCATAATTTACTCAGTCCTGCCCCATAATTTGGCCTTTCCTGCAGTATAATTCCAGTGGCCCTACCTATAAGGCAATTAGGCAACAGCTCGATGGTATGATGCCTTATGTTCCCTTGCCAGTAGGCGTTTGTGGGTGGGACCATTTACAAAACCTACAAACATAGATGGTTGAGCACATTATAAACTTGCCCTTAAAATGGCCAAAACAGAGCTTAAGCATTAGAATTGGGATCGTGGTTTTAGGTTTTACAGAGGCGCAGTCCAAATATCTTCTAGCAGACGATCAATTCAATTAGGGTAAGTGATTGCATTTTAACTATAATAAGTACTCAAACCACAGACCCTCAGTGGGTTTCTCATTTTAAGGTAATTTATAGTTTTGATGCTGCTACTAACCCTTATGTTCAAGGTAAACCTCTTAGTGAAGCTGCGGGTTTTAACTTGAGCTTTAATTATGACAAAGTGTTCTTAGTGCGTAGTGGCCCCCGCAGCTGGTGCCTAGATTTCACTGGTACAAAAACCCTACCACCTCTACTCTCTTGCACCCCTCCACAAACTCTTCCAACTGTTTTTAGAAATGTTTTGTACAGTGTGATGTCTGTACATGTAATGGTTGAGAAGCTGGTACCAAAGTGGTGGCAATTAGTTACTTGTGTAGTACTGTACACAGCTACTCACACCAGTTTTTATATTTCCAAAAAGTACTTTAAGCAAATCGAGCCTCCTGACATACAGCCTACAGAGCAGGAATGAATGGTTTGTAAGCCTCAGCAATGGTAGTGTGTTTAGCGGGGGCTGTGTAAGTGCCTAGTGATCCATTTGTTGGTTTCACTAATTAAGGTGCACAAAATGGATTTGATGTATCCTTTTTAGGTGCTGATCTCCCCCACAGATACGAAATGTGCCTTTAAGTACGAGTTCGCAATTAAGCACGGGCAGGGATCCTAAAAAATAATAACGAAAGAAAATATATGCAGATAAAGTAAACTGTAGTGTTTTATCAGGTTTTTAAGAGAGGGAGGAGAGAGAGGAAGAGTGAAGGGGGAGGGTGGGGAGCCAGTGAAGGGGAGATAGACGGGAAAAAGAGATAAGAAACAATGCCAAAAAACAAACGGGAAAGAGACATAAGAAACAGTGCTAAGCAAGACTGCAGCAACATTACATTTGCTCCATACATGAAATACAGCTCTTTTGCAAGAGTGTACTTTGGGGCAGGGCTGATATCCAGGGACTGTTTAGAAGAGGCGCTGAAGCATGTGACATTAGACAGCGAGGGAGAAGTTAAAACATTACGGGTTGTTTATAGGCAATGGCATGTGAGAATTAACATCACACAAAGTTATCAGAGGGGGCGTTTATAAGAGGTGCCGAGTGAGAAACATTAGATGCAGCTATCAAAGTGGAACATTGTGAGCTGTCACTTATTAGAGCTATTCTGTAAACAATGTCCTTTATCGGTGCTGCAAGTATGTGCTGTCGTAGGTGCCTGTTTACAAGAACTCTGTTAAGTCTGGAACATCCTGTGCAATTTAAGTATATGTGGCGGAGCCACGGAAAGCTCCAGACAGAGACTGAGCTTTCAAGTGGCTTCTGCCAGCAAACCCACGCTCTAACCTCAAGCACCAACAATTGAAGAAGACCTCAATTTACCAGTCTGTCGAAACGCCCTCCAACATTGATTGTTAAAACAATTCAGCACACACAAAACAATACCGGCCCTACCAAAAAATGAATGTTACCGTGTGTTATGAAACTGATGCTTGTATAAAGCGCTCCAATACCTACGGGCCGAGATCGCTTTGTATAAAACTGCAAAAGGGGAGGGAGGAAATCAATACACAGTGGAGCGGAAAGAGGTCACTGAACGCAGTGACCTCGGAGGGCAAGTGGGAGCGGTGAGATGGTGTTGGGCAAGGCACGGGAGATCGGGAAGATGAGTCATGGGCAAGCAGAATAATAAAGCGGCTGGGAAGGCTTATAGGAAGTAAACCAAACTAAGCATTTAACAGGAGCAGAGACAGGATAACCAAACGAGCATTGGCTGCGCAGCAGTAAAAGTAACGCTGCGCGGCCGTGAAAGTGAAAGTCATCGCGATCACTCTGATAGCGCAGGTGATCACGATCGCGATGACGTGCTAAAGCACGCTAGGGATTCGCACGCTTGTGCCCGTGACAGTAAGCTGGTGGCCGCTTTGGTAGCACTTTTAAAAGCAGCTACTAAATGCCTCGGCCAGACCAGCGCATGATCAGTTCGAGACCTAAAAAATAACAAGCACAGGGCCCCAAAGATGTTCTTAGGGGCCCACTGCAGGAGCAGTAATATGCTAGAGTGCCTTGTAGATAACTAATGCCAGTGTTTCCACCCCAACCCTGCGTGTCTCTTTATCTCTCTTTTATAGGTTCATTTTTAGGTCTCGCCTATGCAACGCACATGCGCTGCATAGGAGAGAGACCCAATGCCATCGGCACCGCTTTGGGGAGCAAATACGTGCACGTGTTGCATTGCTTGCAATGGCAACGCGTGCACGTCTGGCAATTTACTTAAGGGAGCGCGCAGCGCCATATGGTTGCACGCTCCCGCAAGGGAATCGCGCAGGCCCCCTCCCCTGCTGCCGTGCGAGGGGCACACTTGCTTTCATTCTCAAGGTACGCCGGAAAGTATTTCCTTTTATCTCTACTGAAATGCAGACTATAGTGATGGTAGTGTAATTATTGTCGCGCAGAACGTAGTAAAGCCGGACCTATACATGGTGCAAATGTACTTAACATTTTCATTGTTTAGGCGTACATTTTCTTCCGTATAGCGCCATCGGAATTTCCAAAGGAGCTGCTGTGAGGCCATTCTTTACACCACACCACCTGTTTTAAATCAGCAGTAAACTTGTAATTGGACCAGGTAAATACCTGGGCTCAAATAGTTATTTATTCTTGCGGGACATGTAACAATTTCTGAACTGTTCTGCAGTAGATTTACCCACCCTTTTGGCACGCGACCCATGTCTGCTGGGCTTCCAGGGTGTGCCTGCCCTAGCATCGCTTATTTCCCAAACACGTTAAAGAAACTTGTTCTTCGACCAGTGCTGCAGATCTGTCTCATTTTAGTTTTCAGGATAAATATTTTGAATTGAGGCAACCCAAAACAGAACAAGCAAAAAACACATTTGCCCCTTGTTTTAGATATGCAGGTGCCAAAAGCTGACAGCTCACGTTCGCTCTCTCACACACTCACACACACATTCTAGGAATCACTGATTGACAGGTTCCTCCGCCGGTGGATGTATAGTGGGAGGTGGAGCCAGGGCGGGGCATACTGAGGGTAGGTAAATAAGAGTCTGGACCAGGTTGGGTCCTGTCCTGTGAAATGGAAAGTGGGTGGTGCTGTGTAGTCGCAGGTGGAGATTTCACCTTGTGTTTGAAGGGGGGGTTGTAAATGGTTTGGCCGATGCCCCCTGTGCACACCTCAGCAAAAGGCAGCGGCTGGCGTGTTTCCTCTGCAAAAAGCATCTTTCTGACTGCACCAAAAATCGACAGCGAGGGTGGGGAAGAAAATGTTTTTTTGTGGTTTTGGTGGAAGCAAGACCGGGGGGTTGATCTGATCGCTTTGTTGGGGTAGTCCTCTGGTGTTTCTGGAGGACCCGCACCAGTTACCTTGGCATGGGCTGACACAAGAGCATGTGTACTGTCCCAGAAACAGGAGCCTTCTCTTCAGTGAGACATCCCCAAAAGCAGTCCAGTTCAGCTGACTTGAAGTAGCCTGCACGTGAAGAATGGGAGGCATGGGGGCCACCAGGCAGACAGCATGCACCCCATGCCTGCTCTACAACGGCAAAGTGTTTCCCCTTGTCATCATGGTACCCACCGCCTCCGCCACACCAGACAGTACGTTTCAAGCAATGTGTGTGTCTTTTTGGCAAGGGCAACAAGCATTGGCATAGCCAATAGGTCGCCCCTGTGGGACCTTATAAGATTTAGCCATGCAACAGTTGATGTTGTTGCACCAAGGATATTGTGCTGGATACCTAAACACTTATAAGGTCCCAAAGGCGAGACCTATTGGCTATGCCAATGCTAGTTGTTTATGCTTTCTCCTTTTTTACAGTTTTCCTATTCCCCCCTTTTTCTTCCGCCTTTATCCCGTACCCTGTCTGAATAAGGAAAAATGTGTCCCATTCCTCTAAAAAAGAGCAGCACACCATGTTTACAATCCAAGCCTTTCGTTTTAGGTATCTTTGTTTTCAAGTGTGTTTATACAAAGCGCTCCACTGAGGCATGTCAAGACTACAGCTCCCAGAATGCACTGAGTGGTTAAATCACCATAGCTGCCATGGTCTCAGATTGCTATGTGTGACAGTTTAATAATTTTATTGCAATCATGCGTCAGCGGGCGCATCGTTTGCACCAGTTTTAAGTGCACTTCGCGAGCTACGCGTAGCACTACGTGAACTGCATAGTAGCCGGTTCGCACTGTGCAAGATGCCATTTTCAATGATTGCATAGTGCGGACAAGCATCCGGCACTGTGCAATCATAGAAAACGGCATCTTGCACAGTGCGAGCTGTAGTTTTCTGCCGCTCAAGTAGATTTTTACTTGAGCGGCAGCTTTCTCAACAAGGACTGGTAGTTTCTCATCGTGAGCGGTCGCGAGCATACGTGACCACTTGCAATGAGAAACCTGACCTCCCCGCGTTGAGAATCTTGCCGGGAGGTTTATTTTCCAAACTCGCATTCAGCAACTTGATGTTGCTGATTGCGAACGAGGAAAAAGTCTCGCCGGCATGTCAAAATGACCGCTACGGGGGTTTGCACTGTGCTACGTGCAGTATGCGTAGGGCGAAGTAGCAAAAACTTCGCAAACAACGCAAGCGTAGCGTAGTGCTTTGCCCAGGCCTAGTTTTAAGATCTTCTTAGAGTTTCTCTATGCCTAAATGAGTCTAATTTCTGATATTTATAGTTACTTCGTCGTCATTGCTTGATTTTTGCTTGTAAGAAAGTGTCGCTTGTACTCGTTGAAATGTCACTCATAATTACACTGTAATTATGAGAATGTCACACACAGCAATCTGAAACCTTGGCAGCTATGCGTAAAGAAACCTCTTCGGATATTGTCCATGTTTGGAAAATAACATTTCTATTATACAAAAAGATTTTAGTCTGCTGTCCAATCCCTAAAGTGCCATATCTCCCAAATGTAATTCACTTACTCACCAGAGTGGGCTGTCACGCTCTGGCAGTTACCTCCAATCCTCTTGAGCGTGCGCAGAATGGCTGTGCATCATGATTGGGCAATGGACTTGCAGCGTTTACGTGCACTGCAAGCACACATGCTGCTTACATGGCTGCGGTGTACTGGGTCACCGGGCCATCAATCGAGCAGCGCTACCAATGACAGCCCTGGCAATTAAATTGGCCAGCCCCTGCAGCTCTATCTTCAAAAGCTGCGATGACGCGGGCGATCTCTTCAGTCGACACCGCAGAGATCGTGACTCTTTTGTTATAGGCCCAGGGAGTCACAGATAAAGTAAGTTTGCACATGTGCCCAGTCATCCTGAACGGGGAGGCTTAAAGCGGGTGATACGCATGGGTTAATTTATGCCATACATTTTTAAAGCCACGATTTCGAAGTCGGATGGGATAACCTTCTCCTTCTATCCCACGCTGTAGTGTTAGAATACCCCTGCAATAAATAACGCACTCAGTTTTGGGAGCGCGATCATGCGCCTACAAATTACACGCATCAGGGGAATTTACTTATTGTTTATGGCTCGCAACCACTCGTAAACGTTGTAAAAAGGCGGACAACCAAGAGAGTAAAGGCAGGTGCCTTCGAAATGGGACGGTCCTCAAACAACGAAGCAGGCTTCTAGGCGCTGTTCACTGATGCCAAGGTCCTGAATAACCTCCCCTATGTGGAACAGTGATGTTTATTGTTGTGCTATTTGCATGCTGTGTTGCGCCCTGGTATTCAGAGGAAAGTCTGCTTGGTGTAAAAAATAAATCCAGATTTTTTTTTCGTGCTAGCCTGTATTCCGTAAGATGCTGGTCAGGCAGAACATTTGTCTTGGTGTAGCGTGCGACCATAAATGAGCGTTTTTCTTTGCCCCCCCCCCATCGCAGACATAAAATGAGAATTGGCCTGGTTTCGGTTACAGCCTCATGTTTCTGCTCACTCCCCTACTACGTGCACCCATTATAGGCATTGCAGCCCCCGGGGGAAGTGAAGGTCGAAGACCAGTCTTCCCCGGGGTATTCGCGCAATGACGGAAGGACAAGGTGGGGGGCGGGACTAGAAGGGTTAAAGGAGGGAGGGCATATAAGGTATCAGGAGAGGAAGATCCTGCCTCATCCTGACACCTGAGCACCACCGGGAGGATTTAGAAGGTTTGTGGTTAAGAAAGTTTATAGGTAGGAGGATGGCTGGGGGACAGGAGGCCGATTTGTCGATCGGCTGGTGGTCGGGGGTTTAGCAATTTGTCGCGGCTGAACTAGGCAGAGTGTCTCCGTTTGAAGTGCCCCCAGGGAGACTTATGGCGCGGTGGCTGGCTTTGCCACAATGTGTGTGCGAGTCCGAGCAGGCCGTGTGGAGAGGTCGCAGTGGGCGAGTCCAGCAGGCGCAGACTTAGGCCTGAATGGGGTTTCGCGAGAAAATTTGTGCACGTGCGAGGGACGGCCGGGTGCTGCTGCGGTGGTGGTTTGCGAGGAGGAGCAGCCACCGTACACGTCGGACGTGGCAGGTAGGGAGGGGGCACTCTATTATGGGAGCGGGCGGTGGAGTCTCGCTGCGTGCCTATGGTTTCGTTATCTGCTGTGGTGTTATCTGTGGTTGCGTTGCATGCTGCCTTCGCCCGCAGGGGTAGGGATGGGGGAGGGGGGTTGGAGCCAGCGTGCGCGGCTGCTGGGGGGCCCGTAGCCAGGGGGGGTTTTCATTGCATCCTCAGGCTTGGGGGGCTTGAGTCGGGGTGCCAGGGGGGTGCGTGATCGGGCCCAGATTAAGCACAGGGATGAGCTTTTGTGGTAGCTGTTCGCCGTCTTTCGGTGGCATTCCATTCCTTAATTCAGATAGTGGCACCTTAATTTTGCAGAGGGAATTTTTTTAATGTGGTTAGGTAGTGGACTGTGAGCATTTTTTAATGACAATCCTCGGAGCCGGCAGTGGTTCCATCAGGCATCTATCTTTTTCTAGCAGCGAGGTGGAGGTATGAGCCCATCCATTCTTGGAATCTGCACCATTTAGTTGGTCATGGTGCACTGGAGACAGCTGGGGGTTTACAGCGCGGGAGGGATGGAGGGGGGGTCGGGCGACGGGTCCCTGTCGGAGTTTGTAGATGGCGCTGTGAAGGGTATACGGGACAAGGTTGAGGGACTGCCAGCACGGCACGAGGCCCGGTGGTGCTTGGGCCCACCTGGTTGTGGCGACCCAGTGGGCGAACCAAGGCCGGAGGTCGAGCCCGGCAGTAGGTGTGATGCCAGTGGGCGCACAACGGCCTCCGAGCGCTGGCCAGAAGCAGTAGGGGGGGCCGCGGCGGCCTGCCCTCGGTCGGGGGATCGCGCAGCGACCAATACCGCTTTCTTAGTTGGACAATGTTACGAATATAATGCGTGAGAGATGCCATGGATGTTGAGGGAAAAGTGGGGGTCGGCTGGCGTGGTTGTGAAGGGCGAAGTGGGCTCTGGGATGGTGTGTGATGGGGATGCCGTGGGGAATGGAAGTTGTCGTGAGAAGGGCTGGGGCTGAGTGGGTTGCTGCGGGGGGAGGGGGGTGCATGGTAACTGGACTGTTTCCTTATTGTTGCAGGGGTCAAGTGCGGCTACTTAATGACCTGTGGGTACGGCCACTGTTGGCACGGCAGCTACGAACAAACGTAAAATGTACTGGTTTAACCCTCAGCTACGTGATTACGGCTGAGGCCTGGGAAAGCAGAAAGCTTTTGGCGGGGACACTGGCAGTTCAGCAGCGGTGTGCTATGAGTGTGGGGGGGGTGTTGTGGGGATACAAGTGCTGCTGTGGCAGGAGTCACGATGGGAACCCAACGTTGGGTGGCATGAGTCAGAGAGGATAATATGGCAACTGGGGTAGCAAGGGTGGCCGATCGGCTCACAAGCGGTCATTTGGTGGCAAAGCATTGGCATTCATATGATGGTGGGGCTCAGGGGTTGGAAAATTACCCTTGCGGCGGGGGGGTGTTTCGCAAGATGCAGACACTACCCACACCATGGCTTGCTGGCGAGCTTGGCAGCATTACGTGGGCTCAATGAAGTAGCAGAGAAGGGGACAGGGCAGATTGGGGGAAGGGGGGTAGGTTTCCGCAGAAGGTATTATGCCGGACAGGTCCCCGGGGGTCAAAGGGGACAGATTCCACAGATGTGACGCAGGCGGGTTGAGGTTCGGGGTCTGGGGGGTCCTTCCTGGCTAACTGGGGGTCATGGGGTCATGGCGCTAGATGTCTCCTGGGAGGAAGCCAGGTTTTTTGGTGTACGATGTAGGAGGTGGCATGCTTCACATCATGGCTCATCAGATGTGCAGGGTAGGGGCTTGTCAGATGGGATATCCACACCAGGGTGGGGGGCAGTTGTGATGGGCTATAACGGATGATAAAAGGTTTTAGTATTCGGGATTTGTTGCATTGCAGTTTCCTGGGGGCGGGGTGGGGGTCACGTGAGCCGAGTGCAGGATGGAAGGCACAGTCTACGATAGCGAACACGGGTATGATGGTGCTACGCAAGGGGTTCGTGGGTGAAAGTAATAAGGTGACGGGTGACTGACACGTCGGCATGGGCAGGGTATTTTGGTGGGATTGTAGGGGGAGGTGTGTTTTTTGGCAGGGGAACGAGGAGATTCTGAAGGCGAGGCATGTGTGCAGGGGTGCAGGTGGCGGCTCGGTGGCCATTGTTAGGGCAAGTGCGCATGATCTGACAAGGGCGCGTAACGTGGGGTTTTGTGCGGGGTTGGCCGAGGTGGGGCAGGAAGATGGAACGCTGTGGTAGAGGTATAGAGCCGCTGGGTTATATTGTCTGAGTTTTTTCGTTGAACTGCGTGCTTGGTACTGCACACCCTGGAGGCGGGAGTTTATGGTTCAGAGGGAGCTACGGATAAAAGGGGGCTGTAGGGGGGGCAGGTTGGGTTGCGCTGGGCGGTTGGTGGTGCCAAAAATGAGGCACAGGCATTTCGAGCAGAGCAGCGGAGGCTAATCCTTTGGGGGGCTGCGGACTCGGGGCGACAGGAGTACAGTATGGTGTCTGTGGCGACGTAGGTACTGGGGGCATGGGTTTTTTGCAGATGTGTTTAGGACGACTGCCGTAAGGGGGCTGGGGACCACAATGTATTTCTTGCAGAGCTAATTTTTCTTTTTCTACCATAGGATCTGGAAGTAGAGCGGGAGCCAGGGCAGTCGCCTGGATGGGGGTGGTCTTTCTCCCGGCATTTGGACAGCACAGGAGGCGCTTTAGCGGGTGTGCAGACATCACTGGGGCAGGGACCACAATCATCAGGCTGTGAGATGATGGGGGAACCAGTCAAATTAAATTTGTGGGGGGATGTTTGTTGCCAGTACGGTTGACATTGGGTCGCAGAAAATATGAGGTTGCCCCGATCTGAGAATACATGCGGGGGAGAAGTTTACTGGGATATGTCAGGTCTGGCGTTATCCTGGGATGCTTAGCCGGGGATGTGTTTCAAGTGAACGGAGCATGGGGCATCCTGGTCATGCGCATGGATTGTGCTTGCTAGAGGACGGGTTGGGGGGTTATGGATTTGGAGGTCCAGGCCATGGCACACTGGTGATGAGACTGTTTGAGGTGAAATTGAGGGGGGTCTTTTTTCAAGGGGGGGGCACCTGTCACGGTCCAAGAATGGTCGGGGACTGTTACTCACTTACATTTGGACACAGGTGCAGGTGGTGGATGGTCGTCCATGGGGGGCGCCTCTCATGGACGAAGTTTGGCCCGAGAACGTTCTGTGTATGGGATGCAGGCCCGGGTGGTGAATAGTCGTTCACTGCGTGTAGCGGGATCCAAATGTAAATATCCAAAGCACAAAGATATAAGAGACAAATTAAAGATTAACATGCAGAAGTTTGATTCTTAACAAAGACCAACGTTTGTTCACTTTGCAATCCTCTGAAGATCACAACACGTTCTAGAATACTTCTGTGTCATCAGGAACTTCTAAGGTTAAACATTCCTTAAAGATGCGATGCAATTAAATATAGAAGGGAAACAAACTTACATGCTACACAGCGTTGGGGGGCACTTTTTTATGGACAAGGAGCGGTCTAAAATCTTATTGTTTATCAAGGGACGCAAAGGACGGATGTACAAGGGGTGGATGGTCATTCACCTCGAAGGTTCAGGGGGGGGCACCTTGGGTGATCAATAGATTGGTCCAGAAAGGTTGCTTGTTTTGCTAGGCACAGGTACGTGCGGTGGACGGTCGTTCTCCACAAGGGGGGCAATTGTCTCTGGGTCAAGGATTGGGCCTGTCAAAGGTTGCATGAACATGGGACACAGGTCCAGGTGGTGACTGGTTGTTCACGGCGAGGGAGGTGTCTGTTTGCGGACAGGGATTGGCCCTGCAAGGTTACCAGTTCCACAGGATGCAGGCCAGGTGGTGGATGGCCGTTCACCGCGAGAGGGGGCACCTTTTTTCGGTCAAATGATTGGGCCCGGACATGTTGCTGGTTTATACGGGCATTGGTCCAGGTGGTGGATGGTCGTTCACCACATTGGGGGGTGCCGTTTACGGCAGGGAGTGGCCCCATGGGATGTTATTTGCTTACCCGGCACGCAGGTACAGGTGGGGTGATGGACTATCACCGCGTTGAGAGCATCTTTTCTTCTTGGGGTTTGTCCCGGGAACGTTCCTGACTTGCAGGGGATGCATGTTTAGGTGGATGGTCGTTCACCAGGTGCTGCAGAGTGGGGCAGCCTTTAAGCGCACAGGACTGAAGGGCACGTGGGCCCGCTTTGGATGGGCACCTTTCGCGATTCACGTTTGTACCAAGAATGTTACTTTGCTGCAGGACACAGGGTGAGGTGGTGGATGGTCGTTCACTAGGAGGCCGCAGGGTCGGCTGGCAGGAGGCGAAAGGTGCACAGGACAGTGTGGGGGGTGGGGCAGGTAACCGCCCCACGGGGGTTCCCTGGTTGGCTGTACTTTGGAGGGGTGGGGAGTCACATACGGGCGGATCCACCCCTCGGGTGGGGGGAGAATGGTACACAGGTGACTGATAGCGGGGCACAGGAGGCAATGAGCAATGAAGGCAAAGTCAACAGAGGATGCTTGGAGGGCAAGTGAAGGTGAGAATGGGGAAAGGAAGGAGGTTATCGAGTGAATGGGGAAGAGTCAAACAGGTGAGATGGTTTTGAGAAGGCAGAATGGAGAATGCGTGGGAACGTATATTTCTTACATTGATGTACTGTTAATAAGTCTAAATGATTGCAACCTTGTCCTAATAAAATGGCCTTTTACGCTTCAAGTAACAGCGTGGAGTGGAGTTATTGCGTGACGCACACTCTTTGGGCCTGCACATGAAGGGGAAGAATGGATGCGTGCTGCTCCCCTCCTACTTCGTCAAATAAAAAATGTTTAACCGCCTTTAAAATGCAACATACGTATATAAGAGCAAACCACATCTTTTAGCGAAATTATAAAATGCACAAAGAACCCCAGTTGTTTCCAGTAATGAAGTGGACGTATCCACATCACTCTAAGAGCCCTGCAGTTTATTGTTCACACAGTTGTAAAAGTGAATGCTGCAGACATTTCATGTCACTTTGATATTGGTCATATTCTCAAAATTAACCACCGGGAAATGGTTTGCGCTATTTCATTTAATAAACGTTTCTTTAAGGCACATAGAGCTTCTTGTCTCCTCCTGGCAGCGTTATCACACTAGTCATAAGAAACTAAAGAGGATAAATGATTAATCAGAGTGTGCATACTTCAGGTGGATTAAATGGTTGCTCTACAGTTGGTTTTGCTAATGTTTGTTGATTTGCATGTCTTGCATCCCTCCCTGGTGCTTTCCTAGTACAGTGACAGTGTGTGCTCTTGCACTGTTGGCAGCAACTTATCTTGCTGGTAAATCAGCTGCTTTGGGACTGGCAATCGCTGGAGCGGAGGCCTTTGGATATGTTGCTTTTCATTTTATTTTTCATATACATTTTGTTAAAATCATTTTTTACAGAACATATGGATGCAAATGACCACATTATATGAGCTGCTGACAAATAGCACATCAGTGCTTTAAAGTCTACCCTTTCTTAAAAGAAAATACTGTATAGCCTCTCCTTTAAAAAAATTAATTAATAAATAAACAAGCATTTGCATAGCCAATAGGTCTCGCCTTTGGAACCTTATAAGTATTTAGTTATGCAGTACAATATCCTTGGTGCAACAACATCAACTGTTGCATGGCTAAACCTTATAAGGTCCCAAAGGTGAGACCTATTGGCTATGCCAATGCTTCATCGCCAGTCCTTCTTCCAAGTAAATCCTATTAATGAGTAAAATTGTAGCTTACCTGTTGGAGAATTACTTGCAGTACTTTGGCCAGACAGAAGCAACAGCTGGTCACACGGCATTGCCTTCTTACCTTCTAGGATAGCTTTGTAGATTCTTAGCAGTTCTCAGTCTAATTACTTGTGCTAAGTTTATTTTCAAGCACTTTGACAGACACCTTGTCCGTCACCTGATACAATTAAACCTCTATGCTGCGTACGTTTTCGCTGCATATGAAGAACCCACATCATACCAGTCAGCATCAGATGACAGATCAGCCCCATTGTTAAATTCGTTTTTTTCCTTGCATTGAACACGGCTAGAAGCATGAAGAGCAGTCTAAATTACAAACAAGTAAAAAAAGTTTTCAAAGCATTTGATACGGTTCCTATTTTTTTAAACATTTACAATTGCTGCTGCACCGCTCCAACTCATTTAAACAAATCAACAAATGCTCATCCCTAAACTTCGAGTACTTTCTGTACTCCCTCTCCAACAATACGAACATCTTCATTTTGAAGCATGTTCCTTAATACACACCTAAACCCTACGGGCTAGATTTTCTTAAGTACTCTCCCTTAACCAACTTTTAGTTTCAGTCAGTCTACACTTACATTTATTTCTGCACAGAGGGAGAATTCTGTGAGCCGTGGAGGGCATTGGAGTTTGTGTGCTGAATACTGCTCAAAGAAACATGATCATACAAGGGTTGCCACAGAAAACAAAAAGGTAGAAATTGGAAGTTTAAAATTCTACTTCGAAAAGCTTTTGGCCACACCTACTTGCTAACTGAAATTGTCATTTTCTCGCATACGTACTTCTTAAAATGTTATTAAATACTAGTCACAACCTTATATTGACTTCACTGATCGTCACATTGCTGTGTCCTATGCCTCAAACAGCAAGATGTATTTTAACAATGCTGCAATTTGTTTAGTTGGCTAGAGAGTAAAACACACTTTTAAAAGGGAAAGGGTAAGGGGGACAGAGTGTTTCTTTTGACATGCCTAGTTCACACAATGAAATAAGGACTGTGTTAGAATACACGCACGACCTGATCCCCTGCATGGCCCCAGAACTAAGCTGCTTGGTCAAAGATCTTGTCCAGCAGTCTCTCAATCCAGCTGCATGCTCTCCTGCTATAAACCATTCCACTTGCACAATTCAATTTAAAGGCAGCTCCTTGGTACCTTGTAATCTTGTTCACGCTCTATCATTTACTCAACTCCGGAGCAGAATTTTCCCAAGTCGTTCCTTCCAAGAAAGCAACACAAGTGAAGGTACAGAACACTGCCACCACCACTTGCGCAAAAAGGAGCGCTCCATTCAAGTTTTAACAACTCACGTCAATTGTTAGCACTTGTATTCAATTATACACAACTACAAAGTCTGCCCGTCACTTACATTCAGTGTCCCCAAAAAAATGTCTGACCCAGAGGTGTGTATCCAATACCCAAAGCAACCATCCAAGCCAAGCGAAGTTAACACGTAGATAACAATATAAATGTATGTGTTCCATAGTAATCAATGTATTGTGACAGAACCAAAAAGTATACAAAGATTACATGCAGCCCATTTCAGATGACACTGGACGAGGAAACTGCACAAGTATCCCACAAACGTAACGTAATAGTTTTTCCAATGTATACAGAGTACAATCTAAATCAGGATAAAGCACAAATCAAATCATCATAAAAATGTATATTTCTTGCTAGGAGTGTCAAAATGGTATCTAACTAAGCAGGGGGCTGATAAATAATGTCTTATAATATGTATATCTTTATCATACACAAACATTAAATGTTCAGCAGGCAGTTAACTGCTATTGTGCAGCAAATTCAGCTGTATGGGTTTGGTTAACACGTCAACAAATGTTTTGGCTACACCTGGGCAAAATGTCTATTATGCAGACGTAATCTTGCAAGTAATTGTTACGCAAAATTCCACCATTACACCACGAGGTGTAATTATACCCTCTTTGCGGCAACGTTTTAGCGCAGGACTTAGGGCCAGATGTAGGTGTGCGAAAATAGCCATTTACCGATCGGTAACGGCCGAATTCGGCCGTTACCGACCGATAAATGGCCATTGACATGTAGGGGCCCTTAAATGTTACATTTTCGGTAATTTTTCCGAATCGGTAATTTTACCAATTCGGTAATTTTACCGAAAATGCAAGATTGAAATGTGGGTAGCCAATTTTCCATTGGCACATGGCTTTCAGAATCTGTATTTTACCATGGAATACAAATCCTATGGTAAAATACCGATTCCTGTGTACATGCACATCTGTGCATGTACACATGTGCCATGTGACAGACAGACGTGCCCTTAGGGCATGTCTGTGTGCCACATTGCACACATGCCCGTTTTGGGGGTGCTAGAGGGTGTCAAAGTGACACCCCCTGCACCCTTGACAAATTCGGTATTTACCGACTCGGTAAATACCGAATCGGTATTTGAATTGAATCCTATGGGCTTCAAGGCCCATAGGATTCAATAGCAAATACCGATTCGGTATTTACCGAATCGGTAAATACCGAATTTTTAAGGAATCGGTAATAAATCCAGATGTTGGTACCTACATCCCATTTACCGATTTTGAAATACCGAATCTGTAAAATTCGGTAATATTCGGTATTTCAAAATCTGTAAATGTGATTTACCTACATCTGGCCCTAAATGTATGACCAAACCTCGAGTGGCAGTTGTTCATGGCACTTCTACTTTTCATGTTTTTTTAAGCACAAAATGTACACTTGCCTCCAAAATGTAAGCATTCAGCACTAAAATATAACACGTAGGCCTAGATGTAGGTAATAGCAAATTACCGAATGGTAAATACCGAATTTTATCGATTCGGTATTCACTATTCGGTAATTGCTATGTAGGTAAAATATTCGGTAAAAATACCGAATCTGTAAGATTCGGTAATTACCGATTCTGTAATTACAGAATCGGTATTTGCCATTGATTCCTATGGGCCTTGAAGCCCATAGGAATCAATGGCAAATACCGATTCTGTAATTATAGAATCGGTAAAATTACCGAATTTGCAAGGGTGACAGGGTGTCACTTTGACACCCTGTTGCACCCCTGTTTCTGGCTTGTGTGCCATGTGACACACAGACATGCCCTTAGGCCATGTCTGTGTGCCACATGGCACAGGTGTACATGCACAGAGGAGCATGTAAACTGGAATTCGTTCTTTACCATGGAATAGTATTCCATGGTAAATAACGATTCGGTAAGGGCCTGTGGCACTGATTACAGTGCCACCTACATCTTGATTTACAGAATCAGTAAATTTACCGATTCGGTATTTTACCGATTCTGTAAATTTACCAAATCTGTAAATATACCGATTCTGGAAATAAAATGCCCCCTACATGCCAAATCCCAAATACCGGTCAGTAATGGCCGAAATCGGCCGTTACTGGCCGGTAATTGGCGACCTACATCTGGCCCTAAATGCTGTTTTGCTTCACCACTATTGTGGAATTTTGTGTAATCACCTAGTTTGGGCAAGCTTAATTCAGTGAAAGTCGCCTTTCTCAAGAAGCCCCTCCAAAAAATTACTTTATAGAATGCAAACCAGATATCAACTGGAAATCACAGACTAACCCAATTTCTAAATGTTGGAGGTCCATAAGTCAATTAGCTATTTCAATACCTTAGAGTATATCTAATACATGCAGCAAATGTATAAACTTCTTGGATGAGAATATCATTGTAATAAGCTTTACTGACTGACTGAATGTAAAACCATTAAACATAAAAATACTAAAGAGCACTCTTAGGCTTACTTGCCTGCAACGTGGAAATGTCACATTTTCAAAAATTTCAACGAATAAAAAAACCTCTGCCATTACACTTAACACTAAACCAAATGTAACTATGTGTTTGGGGAAGAGTAGTCTTCGATCTGGAACAATATTATATCTCAATTTCCAACAGAATAATCACTAGTCAGTGTAAACCAGAGCAGCACAGAATATGTGCAGCCTAGGTGTTGTTATAGACTGACTTTCCAGAATGCCTCTCACTCACATGTGAACCCAGTCTCATCTCGAGAGGGAAAACCACGAACTACAGCACTGCTGGAATGTCAAACCTTTCCAACTGCTGACGTTTTGCTGAAAGAAACCCCTCAAATTACTATTTAATTTGTCAATAAACATGGTTCAAAAACGAATACTTTATCGATCTAGATCTCCATCTATGTGTGTGTACTATATACATGCAAACACGCGCAAACATACATAAATACCTACATGCATATACTCGAGTATAGATAGTGATAAGAATCAGATAGAAAACATAAAAAAATGATTTTTCGATGGGCCTTCATTTATGTTTAAAATATCCACCTGACAGAAAATATGCGATTTTAGCATTTCCTGGTTAAAAACCACTGCGGAGCATATTCACTGTTCTATTAAATACAGAGGCGTAGCTAACAGTGGCAGGCAGTTGGTGGCAAAAGTATTAAATAATGGTCCCGAAAGCAGGGTCCATCCAGACTATTAGCATTGGCAAAGTACTACTGGAGAAAATGCTTGTCCAAAACAAAGACAACGGCGGCCTATGTATGTTCCTGATACTCTGCTGCAGCTCTGTTCAGAACTCAAGAAAATTAGTGTGCAAACAAAGCCTGAAACCCGTACTAGAGCTGGCACAATCAAACTCGAAGACAAGTACGCTAAACCCACTTCATTGTCCATTGACGAGCTAGTCAAGGATGAAAAATTGTCTAGCAGACGCGACAAAGAATTTTCAATTCTATTAAGGACACGGAGGCGAGGATTATGCTTCTCTTCACTTTACTGACATAAACAGCAGCCAATAAAAACTTTAAACTGGCATGACCCCGGAAGGACAACCCCCTCCAACAGTATGCACCAATCACTATCAAGTCCAATGTATAACTGTCCATGTTTATCCATACGACCTCCTCTTTCTTTGCGACACATCATCAGTCCAACAAGACCGGAGGCCAACGTGGCAACCATCGCATCCAACGTCGAGGAAGGCACCTCCTGCACCTCGTCATAGATTTCCAGAGCATAGACTGTTCATCTCATGTCTGCTTGTGCTGATCTCCTGAAACAAGAACATAAGTCGTAATGGCCATTCCCAAACTTGGAAATACAACAAGCCAATAACAATCATTCGGGTGGGTACAATAATTCATCAACCATAAAATATTGCATGAAATACCATCCTGCAAGCCCGGGTGGGATAATCCTCGCCTCCGTGTCCTTATTAGAATTGAAAATTCTTTGTCGCGTCTGCTAGACAATTTTTCATTCTATGTCAGTCCACGGAGGCTCAGATTATGCTAGTTTAAAGTTTATCCACCACCACCGAGGCCACATCCACAATAGGCTTATGATAAAACACTTTAAAGGTGGAATCAGAAGACCAATCTGCCGCAGTCATGATATCTTGAAGCCGAGAGCCGGCACCAAAGGATTTTGAGGCCATAGCCCCTCTCACAGAATGAGCCCCAAATTTAGAGGTATCAATACCCGCCAGGTCCAACAACCAGGTAACCCACCTGGCCAGAGTCGCACTGGTGACTGGGCGGAAAGGTTTCTGTAATGAAATCAACAGTTGACCAAAACCAGTTCTAAATTCTCTAGTACAATCCTCGCATACCTCCAAACATTTGACTACACATAATTTACTGTGATGAGGAAATGCAGGATATGCAATACATTTTGTATGAGTTTTCGTACGTCTAGAGATCGTAAAAGAAACTCCCGTGGGAGTGAATACTCTACCTGATAAATCCAAGGCCCGAATATCCGACACTCGCCTGCATGAAACCAAGCAGAGGAGAAGTGTAAGTTTAGCTGAGAGCTGTTTGCGAGACAGACCCTCATTAGCCGGCCAGGCCGCCAAAAAACGTAGGACCACTGACACGTCCCAGAGTTCAGTATACCTGGGTTGAGGGGGCTTCACTAAGCGGACCCCCCTGACAACTCTGCACACCAAAGGGTGTTCCCCAACGGGCTTACCGTCCACATGCGGGTGTCCCGCAGAGATCGCCGACCGGGAGTTATTCACTGTTCGATAAGCCAGGCCAGATCGCGCCAATTCCGATAAGAAATTCGCTATGACAGTGATATCGGATCCCACCGGATCTCCCTGCCGTTCGTTACACCAACCAACCCATCGTCTCCAAGCTGACTCATATCGTTTGTGGGTGGAAGGTGCCCATGCCTGAGATAAGAAAAAGAGAGTGTCCTGTGAAACTCCCGGCATTTGCCAACGTCGCCGGAAAGTCTCCACGCCATGAGGGACAACTGATTCTGAAGGACCAACGGGTGGGGAAGACCCACCGGGTCCGTGAGAAGATCCGGAAACGATGAAATCCGCACTGGCGGTGCACAGGTGAGACTCATTGCCACCGGGAACCACGCTTGTGCCTTCCAGCACGGTGAGATCAAGACCAGTTCCGCTGTCTGCCTCCGAACCTGAGCCAGAACTCTCGGGATCATGATAAACGGAGGAAACGCATACAGAATGCCCGTCGTCCACGATTGAAGGAAGGCGTCCGAGCTGATCGCCAAGGGATCCGGGCGCCAGCTGTAAAATTGGGGAAGTTGCCGGTTGAGCCGAGAGGCAAAAAGGTCCATCACACACGGACCCCATTTGCGGTTCAATGCCCCGAAGATCCGAGGATGCAGTCTCCAATCGCTCGCATCTCTCAAGTACCGAGAGTTCCAATCCGCCGTCACGTTGGCAGACCCCGGAATATATTCCGCCGTCACCGAAATTTGATGGGCCAGGCAGTAGTGCCAGAAATCCTTCGCTATCTCCGCCAGGAGGCGAGATCTGGTTCCTCCCAGGCGATTTATGTATCGCACCGCGAACACATTGTCCATGCGTAGGAGAATGCAGCATGACACTTTCTGAGGGGACAGAGTGCGAATCGCAAAGGAACCCGCCAGAAGTTCCAGGCAATTGATGTGGAGACTCAGCTCGTCGCTGGACCATCGACCCCCCGTCTCCACCGAGCCGCAACGGGCTCCCCAGCCCCAGCGGCTGGCATCTGACTCTATCACCACCTCCGGGGTGGCCGCGAAAATGGCTCTGCCATTCCACGCATCCATATGCTCTAACCACCAGTTCATCTCCGTACGAGCCTCTGGCGAAAGGGAAACCTGTTGAGCGTAAGTCAGACCTTTGCGCAAGTGCAATGCCTTCAAACGCTGCAAGGCCCTGTAATGTAAAGGGCCCGGAAATATCGCCTGGATAGATGACGCTAGAAGTCCGACCAGGCGCGCCAAAATCCTCAAGGAGATTGTCGGAGAGGCAAGCGCTCTCCTCAACTCCTTCCTGATAGCCACTCTCTTCTTGAGGGGCAAGAGTAGTTGAGCCTTCACCGAGTCGACCTGGAAACCCAGGAATTCCATCACCTGAGAAGGTTGCAAGATGGACTTCTGTAAATTCAGAAGGAAACCCAAGTCCTGAAGAAGTTGAATCGTCCAGGACAGATGGAGTGACACCATCTCCGGTGACCGACCTAAAATCAGTATGTCGTCGAGGTAAATAATGAGGCGAACGCCCCGTTCCCTCAAGTGCTGTACCACGGGTCTCATCAACTTGGTGAAACACCATGGGGCGGACGACAGCCCAAAGGGCATGGCCGAAAACTCGAACCACCGGTCGCGCCACTGAAACTGTAGAAAACGCCGGTGCGGGGGGTAAATGGACACCGCCAGGTAGGCGTCTTTTAAGTCCAGGCGTACCATCCAATCCTGTTCTAGTAGGATGTCGCGCAGTAGGTGTATACCTTCCATTTTGAAGTGTCGATACACCACCCAGCCGTTGAATTCCCTAGGTTCAACACCAGCCGATACCCCTGGTCCTTTTTGGGGACCACGAAGACAGTGCTCACGAAGCCCAGGTCGTGCGGAACGGTGTCCACATTCGCGCCCTTCTGGAGTAAAGAGCATATCTCTACGTCGATGAAACTCTGCTCTGTCTGGGAAAAATGCAGGGCATTCGGTCTCCGCCGTTGGATCGGGGAGGCATAGAACTCTATGTGAAATCCCTGTACTGTCTGCAACACCCAAGGGTCGCTCGTGAGCGCGCGCCACCTGTGGAGAAAAAGAGACAGTCTGCCTCTCACCATATGATCTGACGGACACAAAAGTCGTACCTGAGTAGGAGTTGTCTCCAGAACCACTCTGCTGGCCACGATAGGTTCCTCTCTGTCCTTTGCCCCTTCCTCCTCTATCGCGAGAGGGGTAGAAGTTGGAGCGTCTGTTGCCTCTGCCTCTCTGATCTGCTCCACGTGAGGTCTGTGCATAACCTCGGCCGGACCCTCGACCTCGTGGGCGTCCGGCCCTATCAAAAACACCAGTGTGGAATACCTTCTTGATATTTGATTGCGCCCGGTCCAGCGCGGAAAAGGTGGCAACGTACTTGCCCATTTCTCTAACAAATTTGTCTCCAAAAAGCATACCATTGGCGAGAGAACCAGGTTCGGTAGGGGCCATTTCCGCCAGCTGGGAGTCGATTCTCATAAGAAAGGAGCGCCTCCGCTCCGTAGACAGGGCCACATTTGCGTTCCCTAAAAAGCACATGGCACGTTGTGCCCATTCAAGGATCTCTGACACATCCAGTGGCACCTTCCTATCCTTTGCCTTGACTGCTGCGTCCAGAATCTTTGTGAGGGGTCCAGCTACGTCCAACATTTTGTCCTGACACCCCCGCCAGGCTCTATCTAATCCCTTTTTCGGATCTTTCGAAAACTTTCTCATAAAGGCCGCCATCGTGGGGTCCAAGTCCGGCGTATCAGCCACCTTTCCTGTCATGGATGGCCTGGGACATTCAGATCTGAGTGTGGCTCTGACACTACTGTCGAAACCCTGTCGCAGGTTATTACCCACATAGTGTGCCACCTCCGGGCACGGCACCCATTCCGTGGACCTAGGGTGTACAATGTTGTTTGGATCAAACAGAAGGTTCTTCGGCGCCTGACTATCATCAGCCTTATAGGCGGTGTGTTTCACCTTCTTCGATTTCTTCCTGGACGTCACCGAGTCCACCTCAGAATCAGAAGTGACAGGCGGGGTCGGGGACGAATCCCCAGATGTATCCATAACCATCGAGCCATGATCCTTCATAACATTCCTGGCCATCTGTGCTAACACCTGGGCCGAGGCTTGAGTAGAGGTATCACCCTGTCGGGCTGACTTAAACTTCCTCTTGCCATATTTCTGAAGGGTGTGAGTAAAAGGCTTGAGAGCCTTGATCAATGCCTTATTCACTGACCCTTGGACATGGGTATCCAGGGCCTCAACCAAATTTTCCTCCAATTGTTCTTCCTGTGGCTCATACTCCTCGTATTCATTATATTCTGCCCATTGGTTATCCTCCTCGGCGTAGTACGCCATAGCGCTAAAGCAGGGAGGTGTGGAGGAACTTCAACAGGGGGGAGCAGCCCAGGGGTGCCTCAAACACACACACACACACAGTAATCCAGAAAGGTCACCACGTTGAGAGGCCAAGATGTAGGTGGAAGGAGACCCCTTTATCACACAAACGCTCCCCTAGAGCAAGGCTCTGATCCGGACACGCTCCGGTAAGCGTTCACTGAGACCAGGATTGATGCAGTCGGAAAGACGCGCGATGTGCGAGGAGCCGGCACTGCTGAAAACGAAAGCGGCTCCTCGCGCATGCGCGTCGCTCGTGGGGCCGAACTTGACTGCCTCCTGAGCGCGAGAGGCTCGCGTCTGTCTCCTCCTTCTCCACCGCCCCCTACCGAGCGAGACACGCGCACCGCCGACTCGCGGTCACCGGGCAAAACAAACGCGCGGCACAGACCCGAGCGGGTCACAAAATAACCTGAGTCATAAGGCGAACATTCAAAATACACACCTCCGCAACGCGAAGTAGCGTGCGAGGGGTACACAGCACAACGGAAGACGTTGCAGTCAATGAGCGCTAAGGCATGAAACCACATCAACATTAACAAAGTCAAGGGCACGAACCCGCGCCGTTCACAACCACCGCCCTCCAACCATTAACCACCATAAAGTAGAAAGGTAAAGGGCACTTAACTCGCTGCTGCAGCAGCAAAGAAAGAGGAGGTCGTATGGATAAACATGGACAGTTATACATTGGACTTGATAGTGATTGGTGCATACTGTTGGAGGGGGTTGTCCTTCCGGGGTCATGCCAGTTTAAAGTTTTTATTGGCTGCTGTTTATGTCAGTAAAGTGAAGAGAAGCATAATCTGAGCCTCCGTGGACTGACATAGAATTTAACCTAACAGCAGGACAATACCTGACCAATGGTCCCCTAGCTTTTAACATGCCCGGGCCGGGAGTTGTGTGAGCGCACGCGCTGAAGAAAAAAAAAGCACGCGAGACCCTGGCACAGAACTCTTGAATGAGAAGACAAAAGTAGACCAGCTGGAGGGAATGATGCAATAAGACCCAGTCACTTCCAATTATGTACAGCACACTGGGATTGGCTGTGGGGTCCCCATTGGTCCAATCCTAGGTCGCCTCACACAGTATCCTTCCCACCGCCCCTAAACGACTCTCGCAGTATGTTCAGCAGTGGAATTGGTTGTTATGCGACCCGGAAGTGCCAAAAAGGACAGACAAATTACATCTGTTCAAAGATCAACAGACGACTGACAGACAGAATTCACGGACGGCCCATGTAAGTAGCAGACAGGTGGTCACAGTTCTTCCTTGTCGTGGGATCACTTAAAAGAGGGCTTTTGCTGGGTGGGTGTGGGGAGGAAACACAGAACACATGACTCGTGTTCTATGAGGGCACAGATGAGAAGGCTCCTGTCTCTGGGAGGCACTGGAGAAAATGTTTCTGCAGAGTATGTGATCACAGTAGGAATTGTGCTTGGCTCGGAGAGAAGACACAAGTCCGAGCATGGAGGCAACAAAGGTACTTGGGGCATACAACCCACGCAGGATATGGAGGACACAGGGTGGTATCCTGCATGGCACTGGAATACAGACTAAGCCCCTTCCAAATTATAGGATCCTGTAAATAATGCTATTACAAGACCGGAGGTTTCGTATTATGCTTCTCTTTTTTTAATATGCTACACACAGCAGCCAATGAAATTTAAGTTGTACCAAAACAAACTACATTTCCCATGATGCTAAACACACATCACTTCCTGCAATAGTCCATAAGACCTGGTCACTCCCGGATATCCTCCTCTTTCTTTGCTGCTCACACAGCCAGTAAAGTGCCATTTCTTGCCTTGCTATATTTATATGATAATCATTGTATTATTGCTTCTGTATTTAGGCACTATTGTCCCTCTGGTCTTATTGCCTGTGCTCGCGCTGCGGCGCGCTACTTTGCTGCCTTCTTTGCAATCTCTTAAACGCTTCGCTTCAGCGTCTGCCGGGTGCGATCGCGCCTTCCTTCCCTGCGGGGGGGGGGTGGGGGTCACGAGTGCACCGGGACGCCGCGTGTATGTTTTAGGAGCGGCGCCTGTGATCGCACTGGCTCCCGAGAGGCTTTTTGGATCGCGCTGTTGAGCGCGGCGGTCGCGGCTGTTGCCGCTTGAGTTTAAAGTATTTCCTTTCACTTTGGGCACGGTACCGACTTGCCGACGGCGAGATTCTTACCTTATTGAGAGCGCGTGGCCCCCCTCATTGGCCTTAGACGCTCGGAGCCTTTAGGTAGTTTCGGTTTCGATAGTTTCGACCTGCGTAGCCCAATTGGGCTTGTTTTTGGTAGGATTGGGCTACGCACGTCGCTACTGCCAGTTTTTGGTTAGTTTTTAGGGATTTTGGTGCTGCCTTCCACCGGAGGAAGATCATTGACGCTTAGCTGGCTGGAATAACTGCTGGGCCTAGAGGGTGCACACCTCTTTGGACTTTATCACTCTATTATAGAGACTTTGGCTCCATTTTACGCCTGTGGGCGGCAATAATTTCATACAGCCTTTGGCTGAGGAGCTAGGTACCGGTTGCCCATATATATGCATATATAAATATATATATATATATATATATATATATATATATATATATATATATATATATATATATATATATATATATATATATATATATATATATATATAATATCTTCTTGTGCTGTGGGTTGGCTCCCCCCCCTTTACTCCTCTGATATTACTCTTGCCTTATCCATGAGCAAGTCTATGTATAAATTTGGTGCCACCATGGAGGACTGGGTGACAAATGATGAGGAGAATGTCTATGCAGAGGAAGTGGTTAATCCTTCTGTTGAAGAAAAGATTGTTGAGGCTCTGGACGCCTCTGTCCAAGATTCTGTCAACAAGGCCCTGGAGAAGGCAGTTCCAGGAACTGTTCAGCAGGCTCTGGCTAGTGCTCTGAAGCCAATCACTAAACAACTGGAGAAGTTTGCGAAGATGCATAGTTTTACCTCAGCTGATACCGCAAAGAAGGGCGCAGCTGCCTCTCAGGCGCCTTCGGAGGCTTGGCCTCATTTCTATTCTATGTCCTCTCTGCCTGCTCCAGACTCTGGTAAGAAATCCCAGGTACAGGATACCGATACCGACACGGACACTGCCACTACTACTGATACTTCTGATGAATCCCCCCCTAAAAAACGAGCAAAGAAGTCCAAGAATGTGGAATCTACACAGTCTCTGTCCACACGCTTTACTTTCGATCCGGCAGATATTGTCCACCCGCGATCTTCTGACTGGCTCCCGGCGCCAGAGGTCGCAGCCTATATTCATGACAACCTCCGCAAGAGTTTCGACAAGGAGGTCAGAAATAGACTCCGATCGGAATGCCCGCGCCCGGACATTTCCGACAAGGTGGCGGAGACTCCGGATATTGATCCTAGCATGCTAACTTTCCTCAAAAAGTTCGCAAAGGACCCTAAGAAGGGTATAGATCGCGCATGGAGGGGCTGCCAGGACAAACTCCTGTACGTGGTCGGTCCCCTGGCCAAGATCCTAGAGATGGCTTTGGAGGCCCAAGAATCCGGTTCGGCCATGGATCTGCATGTATTGGCGGGCTGGACCCAAAGGGCTATCTGCCTATTGGGCAATGCAAACTGTGCTATTTCCACTGAACGGCGCAAGTCCCTCCTCATGAGGATGGATGCAAATCTCACTGAACTTGCCACCGCATAACCAGGGACCTTGGCGGAGGGCAATCTATTTGGTGACCGCTTCGTTAAGGATGTGGCAAAGTACGTGGGTACTTTCACCACTTTGGATAAGGCTCAATCCGGTATCAAGCGTGCCCTGCAAGCTGGTGTTTTTCACAGGTCCGGACGAGGCCGGGGACGTTCGTTTGGCCGTCAGCAATTCCAATGCCCCCATAGAGGCGATTTTGGCCGTGGCAGGGGCGAGTGGGATTCCACCAGAGGGGGAACCTTCTACCCTACCAGGCAGCGATTCAACAAACGACGGTTCAACAAAGGATATTACAGTGGTGGTTTCCAGGCCTCAGAGTCAGGAGGTGAGTGCTCCGGATATTTACCCATTGCCTTTGGGGGGTCGTACTCGTCACTTCTTTCACAATTGGGTTCAATTGTCTCAGGACGCTTGGGTCCTGGAGACTGTTAAAGGTTTTCATCTACATTTCTTTCAGGTCCCCGTGCAAGACAGTTTTCCCAGACAGCTGTTTTTTTCCCAAGCAGAGGGCGCTTTTATCGATTCAGAAATAGGAGAATTGCTGCGGAAACGCGCGATAGCACGCTGGGACGCGGGCACTCGCTTTTTCTGCAGCAATATTTTTCTAGTACAGAAGAGAGATGGAGGTTACCGGTTAGTACTCAATTTAAAAACCTTCAATGTGTACATGGTTTACAAGCATTTCAAGATGGAGGGCATCCATCTTCTGACGGATCTGTTGAAGCAGGGAGACTGGATGGTCCGTTTGGACCTGAAGGACGCCTACTTGTCCATTCCGATTTTTCCACCCCATCATAGAATTTCTACAGTTTCAGTGGAGGGACAAATGGTACGAATATTTGGTCCTGCCTTTCGGTCTCTCATCAGCTCCTTGGTGCTTCACCAAGGTGCTGAAACCGATGATTGCGTATCTCAGGGAGCAGGGGCTCCGTATGATAGTGTACTTAGACGACATCCTGATCATGGCACAGGCGCAGGATGTGGCATCCCAACATCTGCGCTTGACCATTGCTACGCTTCAAAATCTAGGCTTTGTCGTCAACGAGAAGAAATCGGTTCTCTGCCCAACCCAGAGGATAGAATTTCTGGGTTTTGTCATAGACTCGCAAAAGGCTCAGTTGAGCCTCCCTCGGTCGAAACTGCGCGACATCCAGAAGGAGTTGGGGTCCTGTTGTCCAGACAGAGTGTGACACTGCGAGCGATTGCTAGGGTGGTGGGTTTCCTGGCATCATCTGTGCAAGCAATATTTCCGGGACCCCTTCATCATCGAGCCCTTCAGAGGTTGAAGATTCGGCATCTACAGGAGGGTCTCTTGTATACGGATCTAGTTCCTCTGTCATCGGAGGTTCGACAGAAACTCCAGTGGTGGTTAGGTCACGTGGTGGCTTGGAACGGCCGGGCCGTCTTCGGCTCCGTTCCAGAGGTCATCATAGAGCCCGACGCCAGCCGTTGGGGCTGGGGAGCGCGTTGTGGAAATATTTCCACCGGCAGCAGGTGGTCTCTGCAGGAGCTAGAGCTGCACATAAATTGTCTCGAGCTGCTCGCCGGTTCGTTCGCGGTCAGTACCCTGGCGCCCAGGAAGGTGTCCTGTTGCATCCTCCTCAGGATGGACAACGTATCAGCGGTACGCTATATCAACAAACTGGGGGGCACAAGATCCTCCATGTTAGTAGAGATAGCGAAAGATTTCTGGCATTTCTGTCTGACCCATCAGATTTCAGTCACGGCGGAGTATATCCCGGGTCAGTCAAATGTGGTGGCGGATTGGCATTCTCGTCACCTGAAGGACTACAGCGATTGGCAACTCGACCCGACGGTGGTGCAATTGTTGCAAAGGACGTGGGGAACGTGTCAGATAGACCTGTTCGCGTCCCGACTGAATCATAAGATGCCTCTGTTCTTCAGTTGAAGGCCGGATCCGTTAGCTCTAGCGACCAATACTTTTTCTCAGGACTGGTCTCAGTCACTGAATTATGCGTTTCCCCCCTTCATTCTGATTCCGCGGTTGTACTCTCGGGTACTGCGTCAGAAGGCGGAATTGATTTTAGTGACTCCCCTGTGGAAGTCGCAGCCGTGGTTCCCGAGCCTCTTGGAGCTGTGCTGCGACCTTCCCAGGAAGATCCCGGATTTTCCGACACTGCTCCAGGGTCCTCAGGGAGAGATGCACCCGATGGTATTGTCGGGGCATCTGACACTGATGGCCTGGAGACTTTCAGGAAACGTTGGCAAATGCCAGAGTTTTCGGAACAAGCTTCAGCCTTCATTTATCAAGCCTGGGCTACCTCCACCAGAAAACGTTATACTTCCGCGTGGAAGGGCTTGGTTCGTTGGTGCGTGGAACGGCACATGGATCCCGTGGGGGCAGGACTACCCTGCATTATAAATTTCCTTTCTTCGAAAGCTTCGGAGGGGTTGGCTTATCGCTCTGTTAATAACTTCCGCTCCGCGATTTCGGCGGGCCATTCCCAAATCGATGGTAAGCCGGTAGGTATGCATCCTATGGTATGTAAACTCTTAAAGGGGATTCGGGTTGCGAATCCACCTAAGCCAAAATATACGTCCTTGTGGGATGTTTCTAAGGTACTCGATTTTCTCGCGAAGTAGCCAAGTAATGATCTGTTGTCCAGGAAACAACTTTCAACCAAGCTCGCCATGTTGCTGTGTCTGTGGGCTTGCCGACGCTCCTCGGACGTGAAGGCTCTGGATATTACGGGTAGAGTATTCACCCCTGAAGCGGTTTCCTTTAATATAACGGCCAGAATCAAAACTATGTCTAGATCTGTTGATTATTATGCTTTTCCCAGCAATGCCAATCTTTGTGTGGTTCAATGTCTTAAAGCATATGAAGCGTGTACAAAAGAGGTCAGGCCTCAGGGTGTTAAGCAATTATTGATTGCCTTGCAGAAACCGTTCAGACCTGTTACTGCGGCTACTATAGCCAGGTGGTTGAGATACATTATGCAGGAAGCGGGTATTGATACCCAGGTGTTTGGAGCACATTCTGTTCGGGGCGCCATGGCGTCTAAAAGGTTTATGTTGGGGGGTACTATTCAGGATATAATGCATTCAGCTTATTGGTCTTCTAAATCCACTTTCAAACAGTTTTACTACAAGCCGGTGGGTGATATTTCCTCTGTGGTGTTTCAAGAGCGTTAAACTAGCATAATACGAAGCCTCCGGTCCTGTAATAGAATAAAAAATTAGCTAGCTATCGCGCCAAGAATTTTCAATTCTATTAAGGACACGGAGGCGAGGATTATCCCACCTGGTTGTATTACATGCATTGTAATATTTGCCAACCTATGCTTATGATCTGTTCATGCAGATTTTACGGGCATTATTTTTCTCATTCTTCCAGGTTCTGAGAAGAAGATGGACTGAGTACATCTCTGGTTAAGGAATTCTTTCCTGTTGGCTGTTCTTCCATGTTGGAGGCTGTTTTGTTGGACTTCAGTTATTTATGGACTTCTGTTCGAAGCAAAGAAAGAGGATGATATCCGGGAGTGACCAGGTCTTATGGACTATTGCAGGAAGTGATGTGTGTTTAGCATCATGGGAAATGTAGTTTGTTTTGGTACAACTTAAATTTCATTGGCTGCTGTGTGTAGCATATTAAAGAAAGAGAAGCATAATCCTCGCCTCCGTGTCCTTAATAGAATTGAAAATTCTTGGTGCGATAGCTAGCTAATTTTTTATTGTGCATTGCAGATAAGCAGGCCCATGGGTCCATCGCAGTTAATTGCATTGGGGAGCGAACACCTGCAGCATAGGGCACTAGAAATTAATGGAATGAACAGTAGGTGCTGTGTTGGCATGCGGACTTCAGAGCAAGACAGGGCACATGTATAGCTTGAACTGTATACCAGATGTGGCACGTACAGGACGTGGGAGCACAGGGAAAAGCATACACTGGGCATGGAAGCACAAGAGAGGGTAGAGTATTGGGGTACAGGAAAAACAACTATGTTTGGCATGTGACACTGAACACATGGCACCTTCAGGGTATTGGGGAGAAGTGAAAGGACAGCTGAGGTGCTGGAGGGCGGATGCACGCAAGTTTCCAGGGGTGCGTTTGTTGTCGAAGGGTTGTAGATGAAAGATAACCAACCCAAAGGCTATGTTGACAGTTAATCTAAAAGCAGAGGCTTGGGGCACAGGATATGTACAACAAGCATTGACCGCGCGACCCGCCCGGGAGTTGTGTCCACGGGCACAAAAATTAACGTGAGTGGTGCACGTGCGCGGCGTTAAAAAGTGCTGTGTACGTTGCGCGTGCTTCTGCGCGTAATAGCAAGCTGGTGGCCGGCCTGGGTAGCACTTTTTAAATCAGCTACTAAATTTATAGAAAAGACCAGCGAATGCCCTGACTCTAGCGAGACCTAAAATGGAACAAGAGAATCGCCAGGTAGAACTGTTCACACGCAAGGTCGGATAAAGGAAATTCAGTATTTTAATTAGCATCATTTAGGGATGAAGAAGTCCTTTCTCTTGAAACAGCCATTGAAAGTAAGTCTTAAATACTCATGCAAGTATTGGGTCAGAGTTGCACTTCTTAGCCCTCGAAAGCAATTTCGAGGGTATTCACCAATTTTCAAAATACAGTTTGAGTGTTTCTCTAATCTTAGCCAGAGCTTAATTCCTTTGGTCTTAGGTTATTTCTGACTTTTGGACCAGTGAAGATGTATTCTCATTTTTTACATAATTTGACATTACTGCAGAGGGTTTTCACCTTTGTAGTAAGCTACGGCATTTTAGTGTTTTGTAATTTTTCCTTCCAGAAACTCCCTACCCTTTGATAGCCTAAGACATATTTTTAAAGCCCCTTGTTGTTGAAGCTTATACAGTCGCCACATAATTAGTTTAACACCGACCTCACATGACCATCCTATTTTCCTACTTTGAGTATATTTTAAACCCTTTCTGGATGAAATCCAATTTCAAACCTCAGTTGCTCCGTCCATTTAATTAACATATTTTCGTCACTGCTAACATTTTTATCGGATTTTGTGATGCATTCCTGTCTAACTGAGGATGGTAGGATATATGTATGGGGTAGTGATCCATTGGATCATGATGGGAGCATGCCGCTGGATATTGTTTTTTTATTCCCTATCCAAACTATGTTTTACTTTCTGATACCACCCTTCCTCTCCATTTTAGCGCTGTTTAAATTTTAGCAAAACATAGTTAAGAAGTGAATTCCCGGAGGAGCTACGCCAGCTAACAAGATGGCTGCGTAGGCTCCCGGCTCCGCCGACCTCCGACTCCTGCCAGAAGATCCTGTTATTTATCCTGTTTTTGCGCCCTGCCTCCGTGTGTATGGACCGGACTGGAGCTTAACGGTGCAATCCCGAGATTTCTACCAGTTTGGTAGACAAAGATACGTTGTGTGGCAGTTTGTGGCCTATACCAGCCTGGAAGCCGGGGTCTCGAGTACTGGCCCAGCTGGGTTTCAGTTGAACAACATCGGCTGTAGTTGTGTGACAGGGTCCGGTCTACCGAGGTGAAAAATTTTCTTGGACCGAAGTTGACGATGGTTGGCTGAATTGGTAAATGTCGAAGGAGGGGTGACGACACACAATAGGAGCGGTGGATGGAGGTCCCTGGCCCGGTGACCCGGTTAGGGCCCCGCCGGTGTTCGCTGTGTTGGGATCTCCGACTGCGGTGGCTGAGTTTGGATTGTTATTGTCCCCAACGATAAGTTCCCCTCTGAAGTCGTCCGTTCCGCATCCACCTATTCCCCCCGGGGAGACCGGGCTCTCTGGGGACGCGAATATGACCAAAACTGAGCGAGATGTTGTGGAGCGGACTGAGAGTGACCAGTCACTACGAACTGTGTTGGCAGCCATAGGGTCACTTCATTTTTGCGTCGAAGCCCACATCCATAAAATGATAGTGTTTTTGTGTGGAACTGGGTGGATGGGACCGGACCCTGGTCCACTTCAAGAAACGAAATGACTCAAGATACCCAAGATGGCTACTTCGATGGAGGAAGCAGACCCCGTACTAAAAAACCTGCCCTAGATCCCCTCATCCATGCCAACTATAGGCCAAACTCCCTCCTCCCTGCATGGCGAAAGTGACCGAGAGATACGTGCATAGGTCGATTTCCAGTTTCATCGAAGGAAACGATCTTTTGCACACATCACAATCTGGTTTCCGTGCCAATTTGAGCATGGAGACGGCCTTACTCGAGGTCACTGATGCCATCAGGGAGGTGCTCGATTCTGGGGGAAAGGCCATGTTAGTCATGCTAGATTTGTCGGCGGCTTTCGACACCGTTCCCCATGAGAGCCTGCTTTTAAGACTCTGGGAATGTGGCCTTCGTGGAACGGTGTGGAACTGGTTCAAATCCTTTCTGGCCGGCCACCGGTAAACGATCTGGGCGCCCCCTTTCTCCGCTGATATGACACCGCTAGAGGTGGGGGTTCCACAGGGTTCCATTCTTAGCCCCATGCTTTTTAACATATTTATGGCCCCTCTGGCGGTGGTAGCGGAGTCCTTTGGCGCCCAGATCATATCTTACGCTGACGATACCCAGCTCCTGTTCACATGCGACAGGGGCGGGGTGTTTGATGGCATCCAGATTAGGGAATGTCTTGGTGCGGTTTTTGAGTGGTTTAGATGTCATGGCCTGAAGTGCAACTCCAATAAGTCTGAGCTGCTCTTCTTTGGATGCACTCCGAGCCAAATTGGATATCCTGGTGGCCACAGGATATGTTTCCCCCTGACAATGTGTCCTTCAAGGCCAAGAACCTTGGAGTGATAGTGGACAGTGATCTCTCCTTTGGGCCACATATATCGTGCCTTTCAGGGAAGTGCTTCGGCATTCTGCGGATGCTGAGAAAGTTCCTTCCTTTGGTGTCACTTCACCATAGGAAAATAATTGTTCAGGCTCTGATTGGATCACGATTAGACTACGCAAACGCTCTTTTTCTCGGTCTACCGAAGTATCTTTTGAACCGTTTGCAAGTAGTGCTGAACTCGGCAGCCCGAGCCATTTATGGACTCCCGAGAAGAGCAGGTGCCACTGTATTACTGAACACCTTACATTGGCTACCTACTCCAAAGAGGATCCTTTTCAAAAGCCTGACACTGGCCTTCAAAGCTCTACATGGCATAGGTCCCAAGTTTATCGGAAAACGCCTTTCCTTTTACCAACCCAGTAGGACCCTGAGGTCAACTTCTCTGTCTAAAATGACGGTTCCTGTCATTAGGCGTGCTAGAATGGGAGGCCGGTCGTTTCGCTACCTGGCCCAGCGGGTTTGGAACGAGCTACCACTATCCCTAAGACAGGCTTCTAGCCTCCTTGCTTTCAGGAAGGGCTTGAAAACGTGGCTTTTCACTAAATAGTTTTTTGTTGTGTCTTCTTAGTCTGCGTTTCAGATGTTATGTTGCCTTTCTACCTGTAGATACTCTTCGCCAAAGCGCCGGGATGCTCCATGGAGTAGCCGAGCGCTATAGAAGAAAAAGATTAACATAACATTAACATAACATATGGGAGGTGTTGGAGCCTCTGACCAGTGTTTTGGGTGCTGAGAGCAAGATTGATACCGCAATTGGATTGTCAGGCCTACAATCGTTGCCGACTATAGAAGGACTACTTCATGCTCCCTTTCCGGAGACTTTTGATGGGAACTGTTGTTGGTTTGAAACTGCGTCACTCCCCTATGCATCGGCACCGCTAAGATGGCGGACGAAACAACCTTGGGAATCCATGACGGTGTGGGGAGTCTTTGGACTTAGCGGAGTTCTCAACACTTTCATCTCTCTGGTTCGTCTCGGTTTTAACTTTGCTACAGCTTTTTCGTGCATTGACTATCCTGCGGAAGTGACAGTTTGTCCGGAAGGGGCGCACATGTTTGATCTGAAGGGTCAAGGATGAGACTGTGTGATTGAGTTTGCCATCGGGTATTACTGGACACGGGGTTTGCAACCATGATGCGTTCGGGAGGTTGGGTGGTGTTTGAAGTTTCCCCTGTTGCGCTACGGAACTGCAGCTTAATAGATTTCGAGACCTTAGTCTGGGGATTCTTGGCTTTGGCGGGGGGAGCGGAGACCGGGGGCAAGTATGAAGATGCCCTCCTCCATCTTCTACTTTTAGTATTTAGTTAGTTGGGGCGACAGGCACACTGCTAGTTGGGGTTAGGCTATAGCCATATGCAGGGGTGCAGGGTGGGGGGATGGGTTTATTGTTTTGTCTTCACTTTTGTTTTTATGGTTTCCTTTTCTTCACACTCTCTTTCACTTTCCTTTTATAAGTATAGTTGGTGGAACATCCTGACTTTGTTGGTATTCCAGTATCTGGTGCCCATGCTTCTTCTATTATCCTGATTCTATGGGTGGGCTGACCCTGAGAGCTTGAGCTTAATGTGAATTGTATATTGTACTGTGGCACATCCTGTTTCTCATACAATGGCGTAGGCGTCTCAGCCATTTCTTCACTGCTAGTATCTATCCTGTATCTACATCTGTTCGCCTTATTATTATGTCTCAATGTATGGCACCTGATATGTCTATTACTTTCTTTGTTTTGAAACTAATAAAAAGATTTAAAAAAAAAAAAAGAAGTGAATTCCCTTTCTAAGATTGACTAGGCCTAGGCGGTAAATCACATTCCTTTTGTGGAATGTAGGTAATTTTGCGTTCGGCAGAGAACGCAAAATTGCCCAAAATTCTACGTTCTGCAACTTCGCGAAATTTTTTGCTTGTTCGCGTTCTCAAATTAGTGTTCGCGAGAAATTTCCCCCCGAGCACGCAAACAGGGATTGCAAACAGTAAAAAAGCATCGCGAACAAGCAATTTCGCTTGTTCGTGGAATTTCTGCATGTTCGCAGAGATTTTTTACAGTTTCGCAGAGACTTGCGTAACACGATTCCGCAAATTCCGCCCACCCCTAATATTTACAAACCATAAAAATTCTTGTAGTGATCGACTTTAAACCCGAACAACTTTCTTATTAATTGTATGTATTTTCCCCTGTTTTGGGTCTATGCAGTAGTAAGCGCTCCAACACTCATCAGGGGTAACAGGTGCTATATGAATGCAAACCTTTCTTCCCCTTTTATCCCTCTGCTATCCTTTTTACTCGAACTAACTAATATCAACCACTCAAGTTACTTTCATATTTCACCATACTAATTCACCACTAATCCAAAAGGTCTCGTGTTTACATGAGTTTAAGCTATTGGCATTGTAAATGACAATGCCTTTTATTTGTTTTAAAATTTTAAAACAAAAAGGCATTGTTATTTGCAATGTCAATAGCTCAGACTCGCGTAAATGCGAGACCTATTGCATTGCAAATGCTTGTTTTTAATGCACTTCGTCGGTGCTTAAAGCACACGACCTTCGTTCACACAACACATGGGGTGTTGCTTGGTCAGTAAGATTGGAGGGGCAGGGGGCTTCAGGTTTTCCAGCAATCACACAGGCATATAATGTTAAAATACTTTAGAGGACAAGCTGGACTCGTGGGTAAGTTGCTGCCTGTTTTTAGATTTTTAGAGTGAAAGTGTGTATATTGCAGTCAAATATGAAGCATGATTTTCTGAGATTACACAGGAGATTTTTTAGCAGATTTATATGCAAACTGTGTAGTCGTAGTTTTTTTTTTGTTTTTTTTAAGTATTGGCATGATCACATCTACATGGAAGACCAGAATACCATGGAGCAGCAACAGACTAAAAACACTATAGCGGATATTTTTAAACCACTCAGCCAATGGTGTATGATGTCACCTGAAACTCAGTGTAAATTGTTCCTATATTGCCATTCTATCTCCCCTGACATATGTATAAGTTCATATTCACACATACAAAAAAAACTTGCTATCAGTTTCATAAGATTAATATGTGCATGGTGGTGTTGCATATCTCTATCTTTACCTCTCTAAGGGCCAGATGTACGACCATGGCATTTAGCGACTCGCAAATTGCGCTCAAATGCAAGTCGCAATTTGCGAGTCACTAAATATCATGTACAACAGTGTCAGAGACACTGTTTGTGATTCCCAATGGGGTTGCAAATTGTATGCCTCATCAATATTCATGAGGCACTTGCAATTTGCGACACCATTGAGAATGGCTGGCCCTCCCAGACATGGTGGCCTGCTGAGCTCAGCTTTTAAATAAAGCAGTTTAAAAAAAAAATCCAGCTAGTTTTCCTTAAAGGAAAACGGGATTCATTTAAAAAAAGAAAAATGAAACGTTTTCGTTTAATTATTTTAAGGGCAGGTAGTGTCGAGATTCCTATGGGTGTGGCCCGAGCGCTCTGATGGGGCTCAAAATGTTATCAGCGCATATTGCGGTCACAAAACATTCTCACATAGGCCTCCGACTAGCTATTAGGAAGGGACGCCCCTTTCTAATAGCAACTCACAATTCCTATTTAGAGAATCACAAAAAAAATCTCCCTCACTTAATAGGGATTGTTACACGGCCTATTAGATTTTGCATGCACAAACTGGTCACAAACCAGTTTGTGCACGCAAAACAGGGTCGTACATCTGGCCCTCATTCTCTATCCCTCTATCTCGCTAACTCTCGCACTAAATTTCTCTAAATGTCTCTTTCTCTCTCTCTCTCTGTCTATCTCATAATAGTTTTTTTAAATGTTACTTGGGGCATTAAATAAGAGCTGTTTCACGCTACTGGGAAGACTCTTGATATTAATGTTAATTTCATATCCAGGGCAATTTCATGTTTGTATCTCTAATATCCATCGTCATTCTTTCAATGCAGGAAGAGATGGGCAGTGCATTTTGAGAATGTAGACAAGGGCACTTATACAACTTATTAAGGACCCGAAAAATACTCTTCGTTACAATATCTTGGTAGATACTGGCCAACTATATAGTTTAATTGCAAGAGCACATATTTCAAGTGATCCTAGAGCATACTAAATCGAGTCATATCAATGGTGTTCAATGATCTGGAATTGGCAAACAGTAAAGGAACTGGCCAAAGAAAGCATTCAAAGGATAGATGCTTGAATGAAGAGTTTCTGCTTGCAGAGGTATGTTTGGATATATTTTATGTATTGAACTATTTAACCTTGGTGTATTTCTTCATTTTTATCCATTGAAAGTGTTATAAGGTTTTGCAGCGTGAATCTTTCTGGATTTCAGTGCATTATTCCACTATCTAGTGGTTGGGTCTGGAATCGTATTCTTTTTTTCCCCTTTTTTTTTTTCGTGGTCTAGTTGGGGGTCGGAGTCCCACCATTTGGTGTCCTCCTGTGACGTCAGCTCGCCTCCTCCGGAAGCTCCCACCTCTGGGCGCCATCTTCAGATTCTTCTTTCCGCCGTTGGGTCTGGATCGTCAACCGGGAGTTCCAGAGTTTTTGGAAAAGAGAATGTAGGAGAGTAGGCTCTGCTTACTATGGTTACCCCCACTTTTTGCTGTGTTTCACTGATTTATCGACTTTACTCTTGCTGGGGCTCTGCAAACCAGGACCCCAGCCTAGCTGCTTCCTTTGTAAACTGATTGCATGGTCATTAGGTACACTCCTGATTGGTTACTGGGTTACCCTTGTGAGTCCATAGTATATGGTACCTTAGGTACCAGAGGCCTACCAGGGACTGAAGCATGTATTAAGCCAGCCCTAGGAAGCCTTCCAAAATGGCTCCACAGGTCTGCTCTTGCAGCCTGGGTAAGGTGGTGTAAGCACCCCTTACTAAGATATAGTATACCTATATCTACCTATATATACAGACACATATAAACCTATAAGTCAATCCAATGGCAGGCCTTGACAATCCTGAAGGCAGAGTGCTTGGTTTTGTGTGAGAGGGTGTCCAAGCATGAGCTGAGCCCCTCTGCAGCTTTCAGAATCCCTTCCTTATAGCTGTTATGTGACACAGCCATACCATATACTCTTAAGTGCATTATAATCTCGAGGTAAAGGCTAACTTTGGAATGGCTGCATCAAAACATGTTGTGTTTGGTGTCAAACACTTTGGAATTCTACCCCCCTCCACACCAGTTCTGGCAGCGGAGTCGAATTCCACCCTTCCAGAGGGAGAAGACATATACACACTTACCTGACCGGTAATAGTTTAAAAGAGCCCCAGCAAAACAAAATGGATGCTGCTGCCACAGACACAAGTCTGACCTCCTTCTGGGCGAAACTCCGGCAGGGGAGGCCTGGACAATAGGTTTCATGTCCAGGGAGGTGTAACCACCTCCTCAGCCAGGCTTTAGTGTATTGGGGCAGGGTGGTTGCATTCAGTGAATGCTTTTCAGACAGTGCCCGGGGCACACAATGTATTCCTGTGCATACCCCAGTTCAAACCGGTTGCTGGGGCACTCAGCCCCAGCTCTGGCGCGAAACTGGACAAAGGGGAAGGGGTTTAACCACCCCCTCCCCAGGTCCTCCCATAGGTCGGACCTTAGAGTTAGTCCAGCCCCTAAACTTAGTATAGGTATAGGACTTCAGTCCCTAGGACTTTTGATTACCCTGGACAAAACTCTGCAACATATATCCTGAAACTTTGACATTCTATTTCGACTAGAAGCTAGAAGAAATCTCCCTTGGGGTCAAGGAGTGCCTCCCCTGTTGAAACTGGCACCAAAGAAGCATCTTGCCGTCTGAATTTCCAAGGCTCCCGCCATATCCCGAAGGATTTGCGACACAGGAAATGGACTTCCAGACATCTCCGAGGCCGACAAGAGATCACAGAAAAGCTGAGACCTGCAGCCGTCACAAGAGACGTGGGACCGGAACTCCTGGACACCGTTCATATTTGCAAGTGCACCTACTTCCCGAGCTTTCCTGAAGTTGTGCATTGGGCTACTCGTAGTCCAAGCCCTGAGCACCATCTGCACTGAAGATTGTCGGCCTACACTCCACGAGTGTTCCGTGTGCCCGCTTCTATCATTACTGCTTGAGGGCCCCTTCGCGATCCCCGGTTGGTCGACTGGTGGGTCCTCACAAAGGTAACTCTTTTGTTTCTTGGGCCTCCCTGGTTGCTCCATAGATGTGCCCTGACTCGCCTCCAAAGGGCGAGTCCC
The DNA here is from genome assembly GCF_964263255.1 of Lissotriton vulgaris. NCBI lineage: Eukaryota > Metazoa > Chordata > Amphibia > Caudata > Salamandridae > Lissotriton > Lissotriton vulgaris. Next base: position 1,362,249,165 of record NC_141685.1, on the reverse strand, counting down.
TCAGACCTTGCTGGTCTGCTCCAAAGCCAATCTTTTCCTTCTGCGTGGTTTGCTGTTGCCAAGGATTGTTGGGTCCAATCCGGATACCGAGCTGCAGCACTCGTCATCCAACGTGGGACAGCTCGAATCCAGCTCCTGGGTGTCGTCGACACCTCCTGGTCCTTGTCGCTGAAGAGTCAAGCTTCACCTGAAATCACCCAACATCGGCTGGTACCTTCCTGTTGCCTCCCTGGTCACTGTCAAGTGACGCATACTCTGTCCCCTCTGCTTTCAGGTTCTTCAGATCTCCGATCCACCCTTGGATCCATCCGGACACTTTTCATCTGGTCGCCTGCAGCACTTCATTGCAGCTCTCCATAGGAAACGACGACAAAACCCGAAACAAAAAGAAACCTATGCACCTGGTTTCCCTGGGTGAGGTAGCACGAGTAAGTGCTCCAGTGGGTCTTGACTCTGAAACTGTGCAGTACTGCAGGGGTTTGTTCCTAGTCCACTCCTAAGTGTCCTTAATCTTTAAAAATCCAATCTCAACTTTCTCCATAGAAGTCAATGGTTATTCATGGCTGTGTTCAGACACTGCATACCCTTGTGGGTCTCCTGCGTCCCTACCTTGGGTGGTTCCTGTTTTCCGCAGCGGTTCTACAGGCCCGAGGCCTTGTCTCTATGATTGTAGTGGTACTTATACCACTTTTTTAGTATATGGTTTGTGAAGCCCCTAGGGCAAAGGTATACTGTGCTAATTTACTGTGTGCTTATTAAGTTCTCTGTAAGTACTTTTGCCTCTAGCCTCAAAAAGAGACTAGAGGGGTGTGGTTAGAATACATACATATATATTTTATATATATATAACTGGTGTGGTTCTCCTTTCATTTGATCATTCATGTGATTATAGACTGGTAAAACAAGCTGCTTAACATTCCTTCAAGACTTAGCCTGAAGGCTGCTCTCCACAGCCCCCACTAGGATAGCTTTCTATATAGGTTGTTGTTAAACCTACCATCAATAAGGGTCGTTTGGATTGGTGCAAGGTGCCCACTAGAATAGTCAACATCATATGCCAGGCCAACTTCTCACAGAGAAGAAGAAAATCGACCAAAAAACACCAAAGGTTGGAGTTTTCAGCACACCGAAAAAAAAACAAAGAGCCGGGACGACAAAGATGGTGAGGAAGATTAAGAACTTCGATGTCCAACAGAGAATGCGCATACAGGGGGTCCCCTGAGCACAGGAATGGACTAAACCCCTTTCAAATTTTTCCGTAACTGCCACCACAAGTACACGCAGAAGGACCAGCACCCGGTCTGCATCCTTTGCTTGCCTCTCTACCATCAAAGCAAGGATTGCAACGCCTGCTCGGCATTCGCACCCAAGACACTTAGAGTGAGGGAGAGACAGAGGATAGCAAGCCACAACATTCAGAGGCAAGTACAACCTCCATCGTTCCGGGACTTGGGCCTCTCCAGCGGAGAAGAGGACAACATCTGCGAGGGACCAGAGGACTACACGGTCGCAGAGACAGATAAGAAGTCGACAAAGGTGGTAAGAGACGTCCACCCCAAAAGCCCCGATGGACTCTCGAAAAACGGAGTCAAAGTCCTCGAAAGGAGCACTGGTGTCAAAACCTTTGACGATCACAGCTGCATCCACGGACAAACAGTTCAGCGGATCCTTCGAAAAGGACTCCCAGATGGCAAAAGATCTAGAAAAACCAAGGTCGTCGAAGCCCAGCCCCGAAAAGGCACGCTCAACGCCGAAGGAAAAAGAGCTAAAGGCGACTTTGACATCAAAGAGAAGAGAAGCGCTGAAACTCTTGACGCCGAACAAGCGGCCGAAATGGAGAGAAAGAGAAGGCTTAAGGCCAAAATGAACAGCATCCTCCAGAGGAAAAAAGATTTTGACGAACGGATGAGCAGATACACCATCCCTTCGAAGCCCGCCACTGTAGCCGAAACAGAAGTCGAAGAGGAGTTCGACGCTGGAGAGATGCCGAAAACTCCTGAACCGGCAGAGCAACAGGACGAAGAAGGCCTGTACTATGACAAAGGGGAAGGTGAGGATGATCAGCGGACATACTTGGGCTCGATATCCTCGGAGGCGCAGGACCTGGTATGGCAGGACTTCAACGCCGAAATCCCGGAGGAGGGCGTAGAGTCATATCAGTCGAGGTCTTTGCCGCCGGACGACATTTGCATCTACAATATGATCATTAAAAATGCTGCAGTAACATATGGGGTACAGTTAGAGGAAGAGAAACCAAAAGCCTGCTTTCTCTGGAGACTCTGCTTCCCGCTCAAACTAGGAGACAGTTCCTACCCTTGTCTCAAGTGTGCTGGAGCAGGGCAGGGAAGCCTTCAAGAATCCAGCAGCCTGCAGATCTGTTGCCCCTAGAACACTGGAAAAAATAAGCATTCCTTGAAGGACCCAGCATATATCCAGGGATCAGTACCAGCTGACTCAATTATAACGTCAACACCCAGGAAGAGGGCCAACAACCTCACAAACTCAGGGCCACCTCCAGACAAGGAAAGTAAGAGGATAGACCTCATGAGAAGAAAAGTAGAGAGGAATGCAGTGATTCACTGGCGCATTGCAAACTCCAGTGCCCTAATAAACAGGCATTGAGTAAGTTCATGGGTATGATGGCATCCTGCATACACCTGGTCCCCCAATATTCGACTCCACATAAGAACATTCCAGGAATGGCTTCAACAGCAATGGTCACAGGCAACTGGGAGTTGGGAGGATCTAGTGGTTGTTACACATGCAGTGCAAGAGGCGAAGACATGGTGGACAAAGGAGAACATAAGAAAGGGGAAGCCATTTACACCACCAACTCCAACAGTGACCATCACAACAGACGCATCCCAGATGGGGTGGGGAGCGCACATGAACTAGCTCAAGGTGATGGGTTTGTGTACGCAAACATGCGGTCCAACACATCAACTACCTGGAACTGAAGACCGTGTTCCTAGCCTTAAAAGCTTTCCAGAAGCAGCTGTACGAGCACAGGGTGTTGATACAAACAGACAACACCACAACGATGTTCTACATCAACAAGCAGGGAGAAACACAATCAGTGGCGCTATCAGAACTAGCGCAGGAGATATGGAGATGGGCCAACCCACTACAAGTAGACCTCCTGGCGATACATCTCCCAGGAAAGGACAACGTGAAAGCGGACAGACTCAGCATACAGACATCAGCATCCCACGAGTGGGAAGTCAATCCACAGGAAATGCGAAAGCTGTTCAAGAAGTGGGGGACCCCACAAATAGACCTGTTTGCAACACACCAGAATGCAAAATGCCAATACGTCGCATCCAGACAACCAAGTCAACAATCCCAAGGGAATGCCCTATGGATCAGCTGGTCGAAGACATTTGCCTACGCTTTTCCCCCAATACCACTGATGCACAGGGTGCTCAGCAAGTGCAAAAGCAGCAACATGACACTAATACTGGTAGCACCACAGTGGGCCAGGCAGTCCTGGTTCTCACAAATAGTGGAGATGGCACAGGGGCCACCACACAAGTTCCCAAAAAGAAGAGAACTACACTCTACGCAAAATGGAAGGGTGCTTCATCCAGAACCAGAGAGCCTCAGCCTAGCAGCCTGGCTCCTGAAGACTTGGAGGTCGCGCACCTGAAACTCCCAGAAAGCACACTGGGGGTGCTGCGGGAAGCAAGAAGGCCCACCACATGAAAGTGTTATGTGGCGAAATGGAAAAGGTTCACACAATGGTGCATCAGGGAAAAGCTCCAAAAGAAAACCACCAGGGAATCAACAGTGCTAAAATACTTAACACACTTGCTAAAGAGTAACCTCAGCTACACTTCGCTAAGAGTACATCTGGCAGCAATAGTAGCCTATACTAGAGGAGAAACAGGGAAAACTTTCATTACATCCCAGGTGGTGAATAGATTTCTGAAAGGGACCAAACGTATCGCCCCTCCAAAAAAGGATGCCATCGCCAGCATGGAACCTCAATGTAATTTTAACACAACTCATGAAGGCACAGTTCGAACCCATTCACAAGGCTTCTCTACATATGCTCACCATAAAGATGGCTTTTCTGGTGGCAATCACCTCGCTACGCAGAGTGAGCGAGTTGCAAGCGCTAACAGTACAAGAAGCCTACATTCAAATTCACAATGACAGGGTGGTCCTGAGAACAGACCCACATTTCATGCCAAAGGTGGTGTCAAAGTTCCACATCAGCCAAACAATACAGATACCAAGTTTCTTCCATAGACCATCCACAAGCTCAGAAAGAGCACTGCACACGACGCTGGAAAAGCAATGATGCATTACATTGAAGGGACCAAAGATTACAGGAAAACAAAACAATTCTTTGTGTCTTTCGCCAGCAGTTTCATGGGAAGACCAGTAACTAAGAACACCATTGTGCGATGGAACGCACAAACAATCCAATTCTGCCACAAGCAGGCAGGTCAAGAATTAAAAGGAGCAGCACAAGCTCACTCTACAAGACAGAAGGAAGCAACGATAGTGTTCCTAGCAAACACGCCCATCCGATACATCTGCATGGCAGCAACATGGGCTTCAGTGCACACGTTCACTAAACCCTACTGCACAGATATACAGATGAACAGGGAGGTGCAAGTAGGACAAAAGTGCTTCAACATATATTCAACAACCAACGCTCATCTTCCACCCAGCGGCCGCAAAAATAGCAAACCGCTACAAAGTCTATGCACAGCATAGTAAATCCAGAAAGATTCACGCTGCAAAATGAATAGTTTCTTACCTGTCAGTGTAGTTTTGCAGCTTGAAGACTTTCTGGATTCACTAGCGAAAAGAGCCACCTCTGCCAGAAAGATGAGGCAGGAGGGAAGGATAAATGGAAAAAGGATTAATAATAGTACAATCCAAACAAACAGAAAGAGAAAAAAAGATGGCGCCCAGAGGTGGGAGCTTCCGGAAGAAGCGAGCCGACGTCACAGGAGGACACCAAATGGTGGAACGTCGACGCCCACCTGGGCCACGAAAAAAGAGAAAAAAGACTATGATTCTGGGCCCAACCACTGGACCGTGGAGTATTGCACAGCATAGTGAATCCAGAAAGTCTTCAAGCTGCAAAACTACACCGACAGCTAAGAAACTATTCAATACTTTCCAATAGCAAAGTCCTGTGTGTACTCCACAAGATCCACCACCACTGAGGGGGATTGAGGGGAAATCAAAGGTGTTGCTGTAGTATTTTGAGTCAGTGGGGTGCAGGTGGTAAATGGAACTGTGATGACATTGACTGAAGGATATGCTCATGACAGAAATCAGTTGACCTGACTGTGCTCACCTGTTAATATATTTTTAATATAACCACTTTTATATTTATTCTACAGAATTTGTTTGGGCTCTTTGCAAGGAGCACCACTGGAAAGTTCCAAATAGTGACCAATGGATCTTTAACAAGTGCACTAATACAAGACGGACTTTTTCACCACATCAAACTTTAGAAGCTTTGTTGATTTTGATAGCAATTGCAGGTTCAGATGCATGAGATGGACTGGTAATATTTGTCACGTTTTTCTAAATCAATTCTAATAATTTGATAGACAATTACTCCACTCAAATGTGTGATGCAGACACTTTTACTACTAATGTGCTTATAAACTTTGATTTAGATAGCAATATATCTAAAAGTGCAGATGCCAAGAGATGGACTGGTTATATTTGTCATGTTTTTCAAAATCTCTTCTGATAATTTGATAGACTATAACAGCATTCAAACATCTGATGTAGACATGTTTACTAATAATGTGGTCTACAATTGTTACATAAGTTCAACCATTCGGCAAGTTTTTCTATCAATAAAATGTCATCTCGCAGTCCACCTGCATCTCGTTAAGAACATTTCACAAGTTAATTCCACAAAAGTCTTGTACAATGTGTTTAGCAAATTGTTTTTCTAAATTCTAACATTCATAGTCTGGTGGAAAATCAAATCAGGAGGAAAGCTGTTATCTGGCGACTAATTCAATTTTGCACAATTGTTCCTTCTGGGTAATCTGAAAACAAACACATGTCCGGGTACACATCATAAAAATTTTGCTGAATGCATCACTAAAGAGTTTGTAACAGGCAGATTATAATCATTGACTCAGAAGCATGTAAAAAATAAAATTTAGTCTGAAAGGCCCGTAAGGCAACATTAAGAGAAGCCCTGTGCAAGCAATCAAATCAATCACTATAAATTAATCTGAGTGAATGTGACTAGTGTTCAATTAACATTCACTTTAAATTCTGCTAGTCTTACTTGAGTCTTCACAATCATTGCCGTTAGTATTCAGATATTGCTCACTAAAAAGTTGTCACAATAAATGAGAAATCTTTCTTGAAATGGCACAGGAGCTGCAAATAAACCCTAACAGAATACCACTAAGCTTCAAATACTATTCTTCTAGAATACGACTAGTCTTCTTTTAGCAATCAATCGAAGTGTTCATTATGTATTTGAAGGGTAGTTGAATAGAACTAGTATTCCCTAATTTGCATATTTCGGCTTGTGGGCATACTACAGTCTTCATGCATACTAAATAAATACTATATTTTAATAGTAAATGAATACCACTATAAACACTGGAATCACATTAAGTTAAGTTCTTCTAAACTTGCCAAATATTCCACCCTATGATACACACTTTGCAGTTTTCCACAAATAAATGTTTTGCTAGTTCAGAAGGATCAGAAATCACACATGGTGCTGCGCCGTGGCAAATGTTAACTACTCACCTGATTGTTTCACCCAAGTGTTATATTGGTACTAGAGAGGCAGAGCGTCTTGTGAGAACAGCATTAATGTGTGATGAAATAGCAAAATAGTATTGTCACAGAATGCACTACATTTGCTGCATCACTTTCACTGTGCTCCCTAATTTGGCCTTCCAAATGTCTCTCAATCAATCAATCAATAAATCATTTGTAAAGTGCACTACCTTTACTACTTTCTTTCTTGTATCTGTCGGGATCCATCTGTATATCATGCGGAGCATGCGGAGGGTGTCGAAGCAGGATGATGAGATGGCGTTGACTTGCTTGGTCATTGAGAGCGTTGAGTCGAGGATGATTCCCAGGTTGCATGCGTGGTCGGTGGGTGTCGGGGCTGCCCCCAGTGCTGTCGGCCACCAGGAGACGTCCCAGGCTGAAGGGTTGGAGCCGAGGATGAGGACCTCCGTCTAGTCCGAGTTCAGCTTCAGGCGGCTGGTCTTCATCCAGTCGGTGACGGCCTTCATTCTTTCGTGGAGGTTGGCTTTGGCGGTGATGGGGTCCTTGGTGAGGGAGAGGATCAGCTGAGTGTCGTCGGAGTAGAAGATTATGTTGAGGTCATGCTGTCGGGCTAGGTGTGCAAGCGGGGCCATGTAAATGTTGACCAGTCTGTGAAAAATCCCTGGGTATACACTATCGAAGAAGTTCACTCTATTTTCATACCTTATCCGTCTAGGTGTTCATACACTCATGCTCCTACCAACACAACCCAATCAATCACGGTGATGGTAAATGGTCAATTTCCACACTAAAATTGAACGTTCACAGTCTCTTTAATAAAAAACCATAAAAAGATCTATACACATCAACAAATTAAAATTTCAAAGAATAATCTATGAACATATACCTTGGAAAAACAGATATTCAAAACAATTCAATATAGACATTGGGCAAGCACAATTTCATTTATCTAAATTAATGTATCAAAGTTATAAACATGTTAAAAACAAATATAGCAAACAGAAATACTATACAATCATAAGAAAAACCCCTACACAATACGGCCTTTAAGTTCCTGCGCCACTCTAATGTCTAGATCCAATGGTCTTAAGTTGATTCGCACGTGGTATAGTTAATAGTACCCTAAATGTGTTAGTATATATTTCTTCCCAGACCCTATTTGGATTCTACACACAAAAAAAGGAATGCGTCGACGCGTTTCGGTGCTGTGGGCACTTGATACTGTAGCACCTTCTTCAGGACTGTCGTTTCTTTGGGGTCACCGGCTTCAAGGATTACTACTTAACACCCTCTCTGTAAATACATAGGGAGAAAAGCAAGGTATCACTACTGTAGAATAATTCGTGACACAATTATTAATCTGCAAAAAACACAGTTGATGGACAGAATGTAGAACAATGTCATACATTCAACCCAATACAAGGATCTGGGCCTAAATCCATCGTTTTTTTGCCCTCCACACCACCCTGGGTTACACACTGGCTATATGCAAATCAGCTCTGACCCTGTGCCTCATGGGAACAGTCCAGTCCGAACTACCAAGCCATGTCTTTCCCAGATGGAATCAAGCATCCAAGGACCGGTTTCTGGCTATCAGCCTTCTTCAGCCTGGATAGCTTGATTCCAGTGGTGTGGAGAGCCTGGGACTCACGTCTGAGTATACCCAGCACACTCGGGGTGAAAATTGCAAAAAACACAGTTGATGGACAGAATGTAGAACAATGTCATACATTCAACCCAGTACAAGGATCTGGGCCTAAATCCATCGTTTTTTAACCCTCCACACCACCCTGGGTTAGACACTGGCTATATGCAAATCAGCTCTGACCCTGTGCCTCATGGGAACAGTCCAGTCCGAACTACCAAGCCATGTCTTTCCCAGATGGAATCAAGCATCCAAGGACCGGTTTCTGGCTATCAGCCTTCTTCAGCCTGGATAGCTTGACTCCAGTGGTGTGGAGAGCCTGGGACTCACGTCTGAGTATACCCAGCACACTCGGGATGAAAATTGCAAAAAACACAGTTGATGGACAGAATGTAGAACTATGTCATACATTCAACCCAGTACAAGGATCTGGGCCTAAATCCATCGTTTTTTTGCCCTCCACACCACCCTGGGTTAGACACTGGCTATATGCAAATCAGCTCTGACCCTGTGCCTCATGGGAACAGTCCAGTCCGAACTACCACTCTTCTTATTGGACTGTATATGTCTCTGCTCAAGCAAAAGGTATCACTGTTAAAGTATTCCAGATAATCGTGCCCCTTTCTATATATCCGGACGGTTGTATTCTATTTATTCTCCTACCTTAAAAAGTCAGTAAAATTATTTCTGGACGGGCATATGTCCGCGTAGTTCCATTGATTAGCTGATCAGTGATACCTTTTGCTTGAACAGAGACATATACAGTCCAATAAGAAGAGTGGAAGGGTCTCTATAGATCTACAAAGAAGTGGAGAGGCCCCTTTTACTTCAGTCATATACCAGTGAAGAGGTAATTGACTTCCCTACTGTAGTCCCGAGAATATTTTGGTTAAATTGTATGCAGGGACTGATAATGCATTGTGTCCCTACATTAGGAAGGATTTCACCCCATATGAGAAGCCACGAATTGGAGTGGTAGACCAGATAAACACCCGCAGGGGATATCCATCTATACCCACAGGGTAAGAATACGTTTGTGGGGGAAGAAAGAGACATGCATGCGGGGTATGACCTAAGGTTATAAGACTGTGTTTGAGTGAGGTCCCCAAAGTTTTTTCTATTTCCACACTAAAAAAGAAACGGAGGGATAACAATCGAACAATGTGTGAAACAATCTTCAGTACGGATGTATAAGTGACCCTTGAATCAAACAGAGGATAACGAGATTGCAATCACGTGTACACGGGGGAAGGAGGGCCCCCATGTCCTATAAGATCCCATATGTGTATTATACTGATGACCCATGAGAAGTCATTTGAAAGAGGGGGCGGTTAAAGATTTGGAAAAAGTTGATGGAAACAACTTGACATAAGGGTATTTGAGATTAGATCATGATACCAACCCATCAAATAAAAGTAATAAGATGTGCTAGATTAATAATTGTGTCACAAATTATTCTACAGTAGTGATACCTTGCTTTTCTCCCTATGTATTTACAGAGAGGGTGTTAAGTAGTAATCCTTGAAGCCGGTGACCCCAAAGAAACGGCAGTCCTGAAGAAGGTGCTACAGTATCAAGTGTCCACAGCACCGAAACGCGTCGAAGCATTCCTTTTTTTGTGTGTAGAATCCAAATAGGGTCTGGGAAGCAATAGATACTAACACATTTAGGGTACTATTGACTATACCACGTGCAAATCAACTTAAGACCATTGGATCTAGAAATTAGAGTGGCGAAGGAACTTAAAGGCCACATTGTGTAGGGGGTTTTCTTATGATTGTATAGTATTTCTGTTTGCTATATTTGTTTTTAACATGTTTATAACTTTGATACATTAATTTAGATAAATGAAATTGTGCTTGCCCAATGTCTATATTGAATTGTTTTGAATATCTGTTTTTTCAATGTATATGTTCAAAGATTATTCTTTGAAATTTTAATTTGTTTATGTGTATAGATCTTTTTATGGTTTTTTATTAAAGAGACTGTGAACGTTCAATTTTAGTGTGGAAATTGACCATTTACCATCACCGTGATTGATTGGGTTGTGTTGGTAGGAGCATGAGTGTATGAACACCTAGACGGATAAGGTATGAAAATAGAGTGAACTTCTTCGATAGTTTATACCCAGGGATTTTTCACAGACTGGTTGTCACTGTACCCTGATCCCTGGTGGTAGTGGGGTACTCTCTCTCTAGATATCCATGTAAATGTTGAACAGCGTCGGGCTGAGGGAGGATCCCTGGGGTGCGCTACAGATGATCTCTTAGGCTATGGAACGGACTGGGGGGAGGAGGACGCTCTGGGTTCTGCCAGAGAGGAAGGAGGTGGTCCAATCCAGAGGCTTGTCTCGGATACCTGCGGCGTGGAGGCATGCACGTAGTGTACGGTAGTAGGCAGTGTCGAAGGTGGCAGAGAGGTCTAGGAGGATGAGTGCTGCGGTCCCGCCATTGTCCAGCAGGGTCCTGATGTCGTCGGTGGCGGCGATGAGGGCAGGCTCAGTGCTGTGGTTGCTGAATATCAATATTGTGACGCACTAATATCATTGACAAAAAATCGAGAGACAAAATATCAAAAGGTATGTGTATAGATTTTCTGTACCGTATTCCACATCTGAGTACCAAAAAAACATACACATATATCTTCATTTATGTGGAGTTAAGAATGGCAACTATATACGTCACTCTGTACATTTACCATTCGATATTTTGTCTACTGTTTTACTGTGCCACAATCTTCTCCTTACCCTCTAGAACCCTCCTGAGAGAACATTTTGCCCCTCAGATTTTCTACCACAGGTTGTGCTATGTGATTTCATTTGATCTCTGCTCAAATTCTACTGTCTCTACTCAATCTGGATTGGATTTGAGAGTTTTCTTCTTCTCAATTAATAATTTGGATCACTACCTACTAATTCTACATCTTCTGAGAAGGGCTGACAAGGAAAAAATGGGTTTATTTAGAGCCTGTGCCACCTGTTGGAAGAAAAGACCATATACAGATGGTCCTCATAAGGATTGCATCTACTGCCTTTATCCAGACCATCAGGGAAAGGATTGTAAGGTATGTCATACCTTTTCAAATAAAACTTTGAGGGATAGCGAAAGAAGTCTTTTACTATGGCTTTAAAAGCTAAAAGCCTGGAAAGTCATGTCTAGTGACAGTGATGAGAAATCTTCTACTTCTAGGAAATCTCAGAAAAGAAGCAGATCTCCTCAGGCTCATACCGCAAGGGAAAGACCTGAGAAGGCCCTTAAAAAGACAACCAAAGGTTCTTCTGGGCGCAGTCCCTCAAAATCTCCAAGCAAGGAAAAGGAGAGCAAGGGTCATGCATCAGGGGTTAAAAATGCCAAGAGGACAAGCCCTGAGCCCTCAGAATCACCCCCTAAAGTCAAGCATTCAGCCAAGAAGCCGGCTTCTACATCTCCTGAGGGAAGATTGGAAAAAACTAAATCGTCGACGAAGAAATTGTCGTCATCAGCGAAAAGTGAGGTAAAACTTGCTTATTCCCGTCGACGGTGGCACTGTCGGCGACAGTGTCGACGCCGAGATCAGGGACGATGACGATGACTATGGCGATCTCGTCGACGAGAGAAAGCCCCCAGAAAAAAGAGTATTTACCAGGAAAATGACAATTACCCCGGAACTTACCTCTCCAAGTAAGGTGACACCTCTGGTACCATCTCACCTTTTGGAGGAAGAGGAGTCAGACGAGGAGGAGGATGGTGGTGGTCCTTTTGGCTACGCGAGTAGCCTGTCGCAGTTGCATGTGAAGTGCCAGGGAGATGACTCGCAGGATGAATATGAGGACTATCAAGAACGTCCCCAGCAACATTATCGCCAGGAGTTTAAGAAGAGGTGGTGAGCGTTCCATCTTTATTGCGAAAAGATTTGCAATTTATGCTGGAAGATTATAAGAAAAGACATCCTGTACCTCATACCTCTCAAGAGTTACAAGTGGATATGCCTCAACTACGACCTAGGCCAAGTACATCGGTGAGAAGGCGAGAGATTTTACCAGAGTCCTTGCCTAGATCTCCACTACCAAAGTCTCAACAAGAACCAGTGACCACGGATGATGATCAGGAGGAGGGACAGATACCAGACCCTAGCAGAGAGTGGGATGATTATCTCATTTCATCACCTTCTTCTCCTTCACTGAAGCCTGTCGACTCACCACCGGAAGACATCAGTGGGTTTCATAATTTAATGGAGAGAACTACAGATTTGCGCTCACCATGTCATCTGACAAGGTAGAATCTTCTTGTACGACTTCAGTAAGCCATATCGTAAAGCAGTTTGGTCTCTCCCGATTGTCAATCATCTATGGGAGGAAGGCCTGAAGGTCATGGAGACACCGGCAACTGTGACTCCAGGACACGAAAGACTAGACAAAAAATATAAAGCGCTTTGGGATGCTCCAGCTTGTCTTCTAAGACACCCCAAGCCGAATTCAGTTATAACCCAGGCGGCTCTGCAGAAGTCACCAAATCCATCAGCTCCTATTATGACACCTCCTGATAGAGAGGGTAGGCTTTTGGACAATGCGGGGAAGAGGTTTTCCTCAATGTCTGCCCTACTGGTTAGAGCGGCGAATGCCCTGGCCATTCTGGGCAGGTACGATAGGCAGATGTGGTGTGACCTCTTGCCTTACAAAGACTGCATTCCAGAAGCTGATAGACAGGAGGCCAAGAAGATTCTCCAAGAAGGGGAAAGTACTTCGGCTGGTCATTGATTGCATGATGGCCATCGTGACAACGGCCTTCAGATCGTTGGGTGGAGCAGCAGTCCTACGTCGACAAGGATAGCTAAGAGCAACAGCGTTTAGGCCTAAAGTCCAAAATAAAATCTTTGACCTTCCTTTCAATTCGGAAAACATGAAGACGAGGCACTACAAAGTATCAAAAAGGATACTGAAACCGCAAAATCATTAGGAACACTGCAATATCGGAAAGTTCCTTTTTGAGACTCTAAATGTAGAGGCCAATCATCTTATAGAGGAGGGTACCAGCAAAGAAGATACTCTTCTTACCCCACCTCGTCTCAGCCCTACCGTCAGCAGTATACGCAACGTCAGTCAGGAAGGTACACAAAATGTACTCCTTAAGGTAGAAGAGGTCGTCAGGGGAAGGACAACACCCGACGACAATGACAACCTACAAGATCCGGCTACACTTATCCCTCTTACGTCACATGGTCCCCTGGGTAGAAAAATTGCTTAATATCTCGTAAATTGGCAGCAAATAACAATGAACCAATGGGTCCTCAACATTATACAATTCGGACACACTCTAGAACTTTTACAAACGCCCCCCTGTACACCACCAAAGCATCAAGAGGTCAAGCACTTACATCAGACGCGTTCGGAAATTTGGACAATGCTCCAAAAGGGAGCAATAGAACCGGTACGAAATCCCAGAAGGGAAGAGGATTTTATTACTGTTTTTTTCTAGTCAAGAAAAACATTCTCCAATGGTGTCCTATTCTAGACCTCAGATCCCTAAACACCTATCTCAAAAAACAATCTTTCAGGATGGTTTCCCTTCAAAACATCCTTCTGCTTTTAAACCCAGGAAATCATATGACCACATTAGACCAACAGGATTTCCAGTGCAATAGAATACTGTGAACAAGCAGCTGCCAAACCTTTGAATGCACGAGTTCGTGCCCATTCGACAAGAGCAGTGTCCACCTCCGCTGCTTTGTTTGTGGTAGTGCCGATGCAGGATATCTGCAGGGCAGCGACCTGGAGAAATATGCATACCTTCACCAGGCATTACTGCTTGGATACAGCCGCAGAGAGAGAGAGAGATGTGGCCGTGGGAGAAGCGGTGCTGAGAAACATTATTCAAAAACGGTAAGCCATCTTTTATATCCCTCCGTCCTTTTTTTATTGGTTACAAATGCACATTTTTTATTATTATGTTTGGTAAGAGTGGTTGCAATACTAATATGCAGAATTCTAAGTTCAATATGTATAAAAGATGATGTCTTAAGTAACTATACTGGATCTGCATTAAAAAAAAAAAATTTAATGTGCTTTATACTACTGATCGCTATTCTGTTTCAGGCATGTGAATCTATGAAAGCTCCAATACTGGAGTAAGAAAACAAGTTACTTACCTGTAACAATAGTTCTCCAGTATTGGAAGCTTTCATAGATTCACATGGGAACCACCCTCCTCCCCTGAGAAGCTCACCTCTGATTTAGTACAGAAGGTATTTATTTATTTATTTATGAAATTTGTAAAGTGCAACAAATGCCCTAGGGCGTCTCGGCGCTGTGAACATGGCAGAAAAGGGGGGAAGGTTATTGATTGAACAGCAAGGTTTTGATTTTTCTCCTGAAAGCTAGCAGAGTGGGGCTGGACCTGATGTCCAGGTCGAGGGAGTTCCAGAGTTTGGCTGTGGAAACCGTAAAGCGACGATCGCCCCAGGAGGCCGTTTTAGTGCGTGACATCATGAGGGCGTTAGTTGATCGTAGAGATCGGTTGGGAACATAAAAAGCTAAGGAGTTAAGGGGGAAACGGGGTCCTTGCTTGCGTGAGGCTCTGTAGGCTATACAAAGCGCCTTGAGTTTGATACGGTTTTTAACGGCTAGCCAATGGTAGCCTTTGATGACGTGGGCTATAGGTTTAAACTTGGGAGTACCTGACAGCATTCTTGCAGCCGCGTTCTGCACCGACTGTAGTTTACGGATGACTTATTGCTGGGCATTCATGAAGAGTCCGTTGCAGTAGTCCAAGGAGGACATTACAAATGCGGTGACCAGAGTTTTTCCTGAGTTGGAGGGGATGTAAGGGAGGATTTTTTTAATGGATTTTAATTTGTAAAAGGAGGATGAAACAATGGTGTTTGCCTGAGCGGCAAAGGTGAGTTTGTCGTCAAGTAGTATACCTAGGTTTCTAACCTTGGTGACTGGGTTAGGCGGGAGACCTAGCTCAATGGGCCACCAGGAAGTGGACCAGGTCGGGCTGAGCTTGCCAAACATCATAACTTCCGTCTTCTCGGAATTCAGTTTTAAACAGTTTATTGCCATCCAGTTGCTGATGGCGTTCATGCCTAGCTGGAAATTGGCTGCTACTTTCTGTCCATTGTTTTTTATGGCCAGGACCAACTGAGTATCGTCCGCATAGGATGTGAGGCTTTATGGCACAAGTACGTGAAAATCTGAGGGGCAAAAGGTTCTCTCAGGAGGGTTCTTAGAGGGAGAGGAGCTCTGATTGGTTCAGGGAAAAGTTTGGTCTCTTTTACATAACAAAGGTTATGGGTTGCAAAAGGGGAGTAGGCCTAAGCCTCTTTTTAATTTGCTATACTACTAAGAACTGCTTTTTTATGTACCGGAGACTCCCGTCTTGATGACGGGGAATAATTCAGGCAAGTGATTCTATGACCGCTTCCAATACTGGTTACAGGTAAGTAACTTGTCTTCACTTTGTTTATATGAATTCATTATCTGCATCATGTGGGAATAGTGCCCCCAAGAGCTTGGTTGTCATCCCACTATGGATGCTTTGGGATTGCCACAGAAGAGCAAAATAGTTCTGCAAATCTAATTCATTTGCAAGGGGGGCCCAATGGGTAAGGGACATTATGTGCCCCCTAGAGTGTTAGACTGGTGTTTATCAGTTCGCGGTCATATAAATCTTATAAATCTGTATGATTAAAAAATACCTACTGACTGAGACTTCCAAGAGTGCTAGAATTCTGTGGAGTAGCTCCTGTGTGGAAGAGGTTGTGACACTGGAGAAGATACGTGGCAGCTACTGGAGTACAATATTGTATGGCAGCACATTTTTATGAACTGTCTTACCTCTTGTTGTATTTAAAGAGGCACAGTCTCTTCCCAGATAAATCCCCCTTTACCTTGGTTAAAGTTATTCAAATTCTTTTCAAGCCAACATTTAAAACAAGGCAAAAGATACTTTATGAGCTCATGGTGCCTCCACGTTGCTTGCTAGACTGAGGATGGGCAATTGCCTACTTGACCAATCTGACCTTGTACCTTTCAACTTTCAGGTACCAGCCTAAATGCAATCTCTTTGGCTTTTGATTTTGACCACTGACTGATATCACTAACAACATTTATGGAGGATCCCTCACCATTTCCTTTCTGTGGAACATTCAGTGCTGAAACGCCATATCCCACCAGATGACATCCAGAGAACCATTAGAAATCATTGAATAGTAAAGCTTCACCAGCCATAGAGAAACATGAAGGTTCGACTTTTGTGATTTGACGAAGAATGACAACAGCAACTCAGTAGTACAGCTTAGGATAACCTCCTTTGACCTCCAATGACTCCAAGGAAGTACTGCTTTCTCTAGTCTGGGGCTCCTACATCAAATCATTCCCCCATATCAGCCATGGCATGTTGGTTCATCACAACTTGAGCAATATTAAGCAGTTGTTAAATAGTTATTGTACAGCTATGATGAATTTGAAATTGCTTACTATTTGTAAAGTAAATCTGACTCTTTAAAATATGTGTAATGTGAATGTTCTTTCCAAGACTTTACTGAATGTAAACATTGTAAATGTGTTGTTTGTTATGCATTTTAAGGGGCCTTGGAACTAAATAAAGAAAAAATAAGAAAATAAATACTCTTGCCTTTAATGAGAGCTCTCATATATTCTTGGCTACATGACTGGCATAATCCTTCAAGATAGAGTTTCAAAACTAAGTTGGTGTGGGGCATATTGCAACACAATGCATCACTCTTGAAAAATCACTCTCAGCAAGGTATTTATATGCAGAATTTAAGATTTGGATGGAACATGTTTCTTAAATCACATTCACAAGTTTGAAACACAGGGACACACAGGTCTTTGTCTATGAATTTGCTTGGCTCAGACATGTGCAAGAGAAGCAACATGAAGAAAAGAATTCTGTTTATTAGCTGGGCAGTAAACTCTGCTGCACTTACCGAGTTTTTCCCACTCTGCGCTTTACATACAGAGCACAGAGATCCGAAAAACTCTGCATAGTGGCATGGAAAGGAGTATTTTCTCTCTCCCGGCTCACCGAGGCTAGACTATCTCCCTGCGAGAATCCTCAACATGGGCTGTCACAGCAGATCGTTACCGCTCACATTGAGAAACCGGCCACTTGCATTGAGGAAGCTGCTAATCAAGTTAAACATCTGCTCAATCGGCAGAAAGAAGCTTGCTCTTGCGTTGCTTGTGGTGCTGTTCACCCTGTTTTACTTCTGGTGCTAAAAGTCAGCAGTGTGACTTTTCTCACTCTGCTGCTTGTGGACCTCCGCGGAGTGCTGTGGAGTTTTTTGTCACTCAAGCCTACTAATTTGTCCCTTGTTTACGGAACCGCTTATGCCAGCCATTAAAAAGCCATGAAGAATCTAGGAAACTACATTTACACAAATCACCATAAAAAACAAATCTATGCTGATCAAATTTATGAATCTTCTTCAACTATTCTTAACCGTCTTCGTTATTTGGGATGTTTCAATGGACAAAAAGAATCTCACTGTTTCAATTATATTGTAGTGTCCTTGAGCAGGGTAACAGGCACATACATTTTTCTTGAGGAAGTAAATAACAAAGTAAAAAAAAAGTGAGAGTATCTAAGCCCCTAACTCGCAGGAGAACGTTCGATTTTTACCCCAAATTATTTTTTTGACTCCTGACTCATTCTAAGAAGGAAGAGATGGAACTGAGGATCACATGGCTTCTCTGGCACAAGTCAGAGACAATGGCTGTGTGTCTCAAAATGTCCTTTGTTATAGAGAATGTTCTTGTTTTTTTTATAAAAGTGGGAGGGATGAGAACAGATGAGCAAGATGAGGGTTTGGTACTTTTTTTGGCAGGCTTATTAATTCATCACTCTCGGGAAGGATTTCTATCCTAATGATGCAACTTGTTACTTTGTCTTTACTTGATATATGAAAACTCATGTTATAGAGTATAGTGCCTCACTAAAGGGCAATACTAACTGCCTCTTGGGGTACCAATTTTTAAGGCCTAAGGAGATTTGATTGTGTGCAATTTGTAGAACAATATGATAGTGTTACGTTTTTTTACAGAGGACTGTATACACACCTATGGTCTGTTCACAAACAGTCCTAATGATCCGCTAAAGGCTGTTGCCCTGGGTCTCCATATGAACTCGCTGTAATATGATGTTTGTAATGCCACCTTGCCAGCATGAGATTGCTAAAAGACTGGACCTCGTAATAGATACTAGGGTGTGGCTTGAGGGCTAGGGCGGCCGACTTTTAAACTGGGAAACCATGTTCGAGTCTATTGGGAGGCTCAAACGTCCTGTGAATCTGGGCAAATCCCTTAATCCCCCTGTGCCCAAAAGCATATAATGGGGTATATAATTTCGAGCCCCTTTTGCCACAGGGATGTAATCTTTTACGGTGTTCCTGTGGCCATAGGGGCTTCCACTTATTTACAAGGCAGCGTCAAGCCACTTAGCGTGGCTTAACGCTGCCTTGTAAATAAGGCCCCATTTCATGCTACGCTTAGCGTGAAGCGGGGGGGCAATGGGTGTTGCTGTGGGCATTCCACTGCAACACCCATTGATTCTGAGGCTGGCCCCTATTTACAAGGGAGACGTAAATAGGATGCATTGCCAGAATGAAGGCCAGGGAAAACCTGGTCTTACCCTGCAGCAATGAGTTTAGTTTCTCCTCGATTTTGCTGTTTTCATGTGTGCTGCGTTGTACAGCACACATGAAAACAGCAAAAGGCCAATGATAGTTTATGGTCAGGAAGATCCTCCCTCCTGCACAAAAACAATCATTTTTTTAAAATACAGTTTTGCAACTTCTATGTGTGCTGCATTAGGCAGTCTCTGCTGCAATACCAGAGAAGGAGCGTCCTCCAGTTCTGCTTTGGTAGATGTGGGGAGTATCTGCAAGTAAAAGGGAGGCAAAAAATAGCCTTCTTGCCGGTTGGTCAAAGTTAAGGTGGTGTGTTGTGTCCTAAGTAGAAAGACACCAGGAGCCAGAATGTATATTTAGGTCTTCTTTATTCAGTCTTCAATTGTAGGTTACATCTGTCTTGACTCCAGCCAGCCTAGTGTGGCACCAGCCCCACCAGGAGCAGCCTGCCTAGCTGCTCAGCCCATCTCTAACTGCAACATTCATCCCACTCAGACACCCAGAAACCCCAAGATGGCGGCACGTTTTTTTCGTAGCGCCGGGTGGCTCCCAGCACGCCTTTGCAGTTAAACGTCCTATCACAAGCGGAAGCGTCCATCATCTGAAACTTCGTCACAGCTTCTCAAAAGGACGAGCTTGGAATGCCACATGAGTCTCTACAATGCAGGTAAGATTCCATGAGCTGAATGTAGCGCGCGCCTCAGATTTTGAATGTACCAAACAGCGGTTATAAAAAAAAAGGTTGAACGGTGCAGGAAAGCTCACCTCAAAAGCGCTGTAATCGTACAATAGAGCAATTTCCTCAGTAATGTGCTGCATAACCAATAGAAAATAAAAATGAAATAAACTAATGACAGATTCAGTACTCAAACACCACTTCGGCTATAAAATGCCAAAAGTAGTGCTATATTTACAACAAGGGGTGGTGAGGGACAGAGTCTCTGAATTAAGCAGAAAGCTCTCACCCAGTCAAGAGATCAGGGCTAGATCCAACACCGTTTTTTAGCTCACTGCACCATCCCAGTTTCAGAACCTGGCTGTATGCAAATTAGTCTGTTCCTGTCCCAGTGCATGATGGGAACAGGGCAAACCAAACTACAAAAGCCAATTCTTACACTGGGAAGGAAACAAGCTCCCGGGGACCGGTTTCTGGCATTACAGCCGTCTTCGGCCCGGTTTGCTTGAATCCTGATGGTGCAATGAGCAAGGGTCTCACATCTGAGAATACCCTTCCACGCTTAGGGTGGACAAAATATTTACAACAAGGGGTGGTGAGGGACAGAGTCTCTGAATTAAGCAGAACGCTCTCACCCAGTCAAGGGATCAGGGCTAGATCCAACACCGTTTTTTAGCTCACTGCACCATCCCAGTTTCAGAACCTGGCTGTATGCAAATTAGTCTGTTCCTGTCCCAGTGCATGATGGGAACAGGGCAAACCAAACTACAAAAGCCAATTCTTACACTGGGAAGGAAACAAGCTCCCGGCGACCGGTTTCTGGCATTACAGCCGTCTTCGGCCCGGTTTGCTTGAATCCTGATGGTGCAATGAGCAAGGGTCTCACATCTGAGAATACCCTTCCACGCTTAGGGTGGACAAAAATATTTACAACAAGGGGTGGTGAGGGACAGAGTCTCTGAATTAAGCAGAAAGCAGCGTCGTGTGTAGCCTCCAGGATCACCAAAAGAGTGCACCAACTGCGAAACGCTGGCAATCCTACACATGCAGAAATTATGCAAGAAACGATCCGTGTGGTTCTCTGCTTCAATGCAGATGGGAACCAACATGCAGACAGACCAAAGTGCCAAGAGACACCAATCAGGCACTTCGCCTCTAGAATAGAAATCCATAGGTTGAAAAACCAGGGCAGGTCTCATGTTTCTTAAAACGCTTTTCTTTAAACAGGCTGCTGTACGCTAGCACATACAATTAAATTGATGTACTGACTTAGGTAGAAATACTTGACACTCGCCTGGTTAGAATTCCTTTCAGGAATCAAACATTGTCCTTCAATGCAACTACTGCACGGATATTGTTGTGACAATACTTATTCAATAAAAGTCACTATGGTCTTGGAAGTACTTTGAATCTCAGCTACTGTGAAAAATCACTTTAAAATTCCCCATCTATGCAGCCACTGTACACTTTATGTACTAACACCTTTATGACTGCAAATCCCAAATTGTGCCTTTATATTTTATTTTGTCACTTTATTTTTAAAGACACTCTAGTCTTAAACCATTGAAAGAATTGTGAAACAAGGCCATGAAGGACACCTAGACATTGTTATAACAAAACAGGTGGTGAAGAATTTCACTTTGTGTCTTAGTTCAGACGTTGTTTTGAAAAAGTAGTGAGGGGGCAGTGGTGCTGGAACAATTTTCAGAGTAGGGTTGCTGCCATCAATGTTACATCATTGAATTCATAGGAATTGTGAAAAATGTAAGTGTCACACACAAGAATAAGTATAGCAATGCATCATGCACATTCAGCAGGAGAGTGGTAAGGGTGTGGTATGTAGCCGGTGCTGAAGTTTACTGTCGCAAATCTATCACTTTAACCGAAAAACATTTTCCATTGAAATGGCCAAAATATTCGTAATAACATGCAGTTTCACTGATAAAACACAGTGTACAAACGAGAAATGTCTCAAAATTGGGTTTCAGAAAATATTTATCATTCGTACATCACTAAGGGCCTGATTACGATGTTAGTCGAAAAGCCTGTAGGTTTAAAGTAAGACCGCTGTATTATGATGACGGCAGTCAGAGTTTAAACTGGCTGGGGAATCTGACTCAAGGAGCCTGTTGGAAAGCCCTCATAATCTCTTAAGGATGGCGTTTCCGCCCTCGGGATGATGATGTTGGTTTCGGACAGCCAAGCGTTAATGAAAAGAGCCCCCTTCTACTAATAGGGAGTTCCTCTAGGCAGGGAAATAATACACAGTGTAAATTCCTAGGGCAACTCAGGATAAAAACAACACTTAATTATAACATTTCTATTATATGGAGAGACACAGGCAAAAAAAATATTTGAAAAATACAAAAATAGTTCTTTATTGAAAATGTTATATTTAATATATATTCAAAAAATACAATCTTAAAACAGACCACAAGCACACCACATCCATGTCATCATTCATACGAAGCAGTCATAATGCATACATCACTGGCACTATAAACACCTGAAATGGTTGTGATTCAAAACATTATGTACATAGCCAGAAGTTGAACATTGCCATTATGATATTGATTTCAACACTTTTACTCGGTGAGCCTGAGATGCAGGCTTTTAGTTCCTAAATTCATATCTGTTTCACTGAGTGGCTGTAGCTCCAGATAATTTCCTACAAGCGTTTCGGCATGAAAATGCCTTCGTCAGGAAAAGTCACAGCAGATTCAGGCAATATCTGTAAATACAAAGAACATAAGTATGCTGTCCTTCCTGAAATCACATTGTACATGAAATATCTACACATATAATTATTGCTTTGTATTTGGTAGACCATCACCTCAGAGAAAAGCAAAAGGAAGAGCATATCACTTAAATAAATAGCCCCATGGTGCAGTGGTAAAGGAGCATGCAGAATTGAATGTGAAAATCACAGAGGTGTGATTGCATGCTACAAATACGAAAAGTGCCAAGAGAAGACCCACACAAATGGTTAAAATATCCCTATATATGTGCCCTTGCGTCATGCGATGTTCATTAAAAACATCATTACCATATACTGTGGAAACTGTCCGCCAGTACACTTAAAAAATATGCAATGTCCTACTTGAAAGGGAAATATGCCCTGGTCTTCTATGTGAAACAAAAGAAAGAATGACATTAAGATGCCTGATATTGTAATGTTTCCATGCTGTAGGCATATTTGATGTATAGTAGTATGTTTATGATTAAAGTGGAGAGGGTCCACTTAAAGGCTGTCTTTGTAGTATTTTTTTAAAGCAAATTCGGTAGCCAGTTTCTTGAAACCTTCCTACATGGAACAAGAAAACATACATCTGAGTCCTGGTACATATGTAGCCTAATGACCTAAACAGGCTTCTACAAAGAGATTCCACAAAAGAACAGCACAAAGACTTTTTTTTTTAACTTTTCTTTATTTTAATATTTTTTGCAACATGTACCTCCCACCCATGAGCCACCCCCCCCCCCCCCCCCCCCGATCCGGTCATCTGTTTACTTGTCACAGATTTACAGAAAGTAAGAACAGAAAAAAAGTGAAAGAAAATGAAGAAGGAGAAAAAAGAAAAGAATGATGATGAATAACTCAAATCAAGAGAACAGAGAAACATCAAATTCAGACATATTCGGGAGTCATTGACATAAAAAAAAACATTAGATTATAATGGCATTAACTTTATATAATAAGTATAATATTCTGTTTTATAGTTCTTGATGTCGTATCCACTGTGTTAGGTGATCCCATATTTCTAGACCCTTTTTTTTCCTTTGAACTCCCTTCCTCCGATATATCGCAATCTCTAGAGTGTATGTGGCTAAGAGTCTTGCCCGCCACTGTGAAAAAGTCGGGGGATTTAGATCTAACCAACTGGATGCTAAGCATATTCTATAGACAGCCAGGGAGACATATATGAACCCCTGCATTATTTTTGGCCTGATATCCCCGTCCCTTCCTAGCATAATTTTGGCTACTGTGATTTCTATGTTTGTGTTCAAGATTTCGGATAAGAATGCTGATATTTCGCATGTAAGGGGTCTGTCTTTATCACATGTGGCAAATAAGTGGACTATATCGGGCGCTGGTGTCGAGCATCTAGGGCATTGGGTACCTTTACTTGTGCTCCATTTGGCTATCTTGTAGGGTGTGTGATATAATTGGAAGAAGGTTTTATAGTATTGGACTTGTAGTTTGGGTGACATTAAGAGTGATTGATAGAGTTGGAATGCCTTCTGAACTGACTCCTCATTCATATCTAGCTTATTTTGCCATTTATTTATATGTTTATACATGTCATCTGGTAACAAGGAGACTAGGTTGAGATATATTTCTCCTATTTTTGCGGTGATGTTTCTATTGAGGATTTCTGTTATTTGAATCCTGTGGAACTCCGCGCTTCCACCACCTTTCTTTATTAAAAAATCTCTTATTAGAAGGAATTTAAAGAAATCTCAGTTTTAAGCCGAACTCATTCTTTAATTCTTCGAATGATTTGAAGTCCTTTGATGTATAGAAACATCCACATCGTGTGATCCCCATATTCACCCATCTTTTCATATAGTTATCAAAGAAGATATCAGGTATATTATAGTTCTGATGAAGGCTCGTACAATAAAAGTTTCAACCGACCCCGAGAAGCTTGCGTATATCTCTCCATGCGTTATATATACACCGGTTAATGTTTTGAAATGGACCTTTTTGTAGTGACAGTCAAAGGTAAGTCGCCATAGATGTTCACCCGTTTCTATACCAAGGATGAGTTCTTGTGGGGTCGGAACTTCTCCTTCTTGCGTAGGATTCAGATTTGGGGTCAATAAGATCTTGATATATTTCAGGAGTGTGGCCCACCAGTAGACCTTGGGGTTAGGGACAGCGAGTCCATCTCTTTCTTGCGGGAGCGATATATATCGGTAACCTCTGTGTGATTTTGTATGGCCCCATATAAATCGAGAAAATGTGTTGTGGAGGAGGAGCTACGCTGGCAAACAAGATGGCTGCTAAGGCTCCCGGCTCCTCCGACCTCCGTATCCCGCCACAAGATCCTGTACATTATCCTGATTTTACGCCTAGCCTCTGTGTGAATGAACTGTTCCGCACTCCGATGGTGAAATCCGGAAAATTTTATCGGCTGCTTTGACGAAGTTGCTTCGAGTTGAAGATTGTGGCCTACTCCAGCGGGGAAGCCGGGGCCTCGAGTACTTTCACAACCGGGCTGCAGTGCAAAAACATCGGCCGGGAGACCCAGGCAGGGTCCGGTCAATCGGAGTGGAGGGTTCTTTTATGCCCGAATTTCATCGGCAATCGTTTCTATTGCTCAGCATTGATGGAGTAGTGACTTCGCTTGCTATTGACTGTGGGTGGGGGTCCCTGTCCCGCAGACCCGGTATTGGTCCCCGCCGGAGTTCGGTGGGTCGGGGTCCCTGGCCTGTGGCGTTAACCGGGTTGACCGCGGGCTCAGACAAGGACTGGTCAGCCTCCGCATCTGCCCGTTCGTGATCCTGTTTGTCCCCCTCGGGGATGCCAGATTCACCGGGGGAGGTGATTGTGACTGGTGTCGGGCGTGAGACTATGGATCGAACGGTGCTTGAGCCATCACTGAGGTCAATATTGGCAGAGATTTGGGCGTTTCATTCACATGTGGTTGTCTTATTGAACAAATTGGATACACGCCTATCTGAGATGCTCCTTGTGGAATCGGACCCTGCCTCACTGTTGGACCAAAATGATTCAGAAAAGGGGGTGGTGATGAACAGAGTGTCTGAATTAAGCAGACCACTCTTACCCAGTCCAAAGATCAGGGCTTGATCCATCACCGTTTTTTAGCTCACTGCACCATCCCAGCTCAGAACTTGGCTATATGCAAATTAGTCTGACCCTGGCCCAGTGCATCATGGGAACAGGGCAGACCAAACTACCAAGCCAATTCTTATACTGGGAAGGAAACAAGCTACCGGGGACCGGTTTCTGGCATTTCAGCTGTCTTCGGCCCGGCTTGCTTGAATCCTGATGGTGCAATGAGCTAGGGACTCACATCTGAGTATTCCCTTCCACGCTTATGGTGGACAAAAATGATTCAGAAAAGGGGGTGGTGATGAACAGAGTGTCTGAATTAAGCAGACAACTCTTACCCAGTCCAAAGATCAGGGCTTGATCCATCACCGTTTTTTAGCTCACTGCACCATCCCAGCTCAGAACTTGGCTATATGCAAATTAGTCTGACCCTGGCCCAGTGCATCATGGGAACAGGGTAGACCAAACTACCAAGCCAATTCTTATACTGGGAAGGAAACAAGCTACCGGGGACCGGTTTCTGGCATTTCAGCCGTCTTCGGCCCGGCTTGCTTGAATCCTGATGGTGCAATGAGCTAGGGACTCACATCTGAGTATACCCTTCCACGCTTATGGTGGACAAAAATGATTCAGAAAAGGGGGTGGTGATGAACAGAGTCTCTGAATTAAGCAGACCACTCTTACCCAGTCCAAAGATCAGGGCTTGATCCATCACCGTTTTTTAGCTCACTGCACCATCCCAGCTCAGAACTTGGCTATATGCAAATTAGTCTGACCCTGGCCCAGTGCATCATGGGAACAGGGCAGACCAAACTACCAAGCCAATTCTTATACTGGGAAGGAAACAAGCTACCGGGGACCGGTTTCTGGCATTTCAGCCGTCTTCGGCCCGGCTTGCTCGAATCCTGATGGTGCAATGAGCTAGGGACTCACATCTGAGAATACCCTTCCACGCTTATGGTGTACAAAAATGATTCAGAAAAGGGGGTGGTGATGAACAGAGTGTCTGAATTAAGCAGACCACTCTTACCCAGTCCAAAGATCAGGGCTTGATCCATCACCCTTTTTTTTAGCTCACTGCACCATCCCAGCTCAGAACTTGGCTATATGCAAATTAGTCTGACCCTGGCCCAGTGCATCATGGGAACAGGGCAGACCAAACTACCAAGCCAATTCTTATACTGGGAAGGAAACAAGCTACCGGGGACCGGTTTCTGGCATTTCAGCCGTCTTCGGCCCGGCTTGCTTGAATCCTGATGGTGCAATGAGCTAGGGACTCACATCTGAGTATACCCTTCCACGCTTATGGTGGACAAAAATGATTCAGAAAAGGGGGTGGTGATGAACAGAGTGTCTGAATTAAGCAGGCCACTCTTACCCAGTCCAAAGATCAGGGCTTGATCCATCACCGTTTTTAAGCTCACTGCACCATCCCAGCTCAGAACTTGGCTATATGCAAATTAGTCTGACCATGGCCCAGTGCATCATGGGAACAGGGCAGACCAAACTACCAAGCCAATTCTTATACTGGGAAGGAAACAAGCTACCGGGGACTGGTTTCTGGCATTTCAGCCGTCTTCGGCCTGGCTTGCTTGAATCCTGATGGTGCAATGAGCTAGGGACTCACATCTGAGTATACCCTTCCACGCTTATGGTGGACAAAAATGATTCAGAAAAGGGGGTGGTGATGAACAGAGTGTCTTAATTAAGCATACCACTCGTACCCAGTCCAAAGATCAGGGCTTGATCCATCACCGTTTTTTAGCTCACTGCACCATCCCAGCTCATAACTTGGCTATATGCAAATTAGTCTGACCCTGGCCCAGTGCATCATGGGAACAGGGCAGACCAAACTACCAAGCCAATTCTTATACTGGGAAGGAAACAAGCTACCGGGGACCGGTTTCTGGCATTTCAGCCGTCTTCGGCCTGGCTTGCTTGAATCCTGATGGTGCAATGAGATAGGGACTCACATCTGAGTATACCCTTCCACGCTTATGGTGGACAAAAATGATTCAGAAAAGGGGGTGGTGATGAACAGAGTGTCTGAATTAAGCAGACCACTCTTACCCAGTCCAAAGATCAGGGCTTGATCCATCACCGTTTTTTAGCTCACTGCACCATCCCAGCTCAGAACTTGGCTATATGCAAATTAGTCTGACCCTGGCCCAGTGCATCATGGGAACAGGGCAGACCAAACTACCAAGCCAATTCTTATACTGGGAAGGAAACAAGCTACCGGGGACCGGTTTCTGGCATTTCAGCCATCTTCGGCCCGGCTTGCTCGAATCCTGATGGTGCAATGAGCTAGGGACTCACATCTGAGAATACCCTTCCACGCTTATGGTGTACAAAAATGATTCAGAAAAGGGGGTGGTGATGAACAGAGTGTCTGAATTAAGCAGACCACTCTTACCCAGTCCAAAGATCAGGGCTTGATCCATCACCCTTTTTTTTAGCTCACTGCACCATCCCAGCTCAGAACTTGGCTATATGCAAATTAGTCTGACCCTGGCCCAGTGCATCATGGGAACAGGGCAGACCAAACTACCAAGCCAATTCTTATACTGGGAAGGAAACAAGCTACCGGGGACCGGTTTCTGGCATTTCAGCCGTCTTCGGCCCGGCTTGCTTGAATCCTGATGGTGCAATGAGCTAGGGACTCACATCTGAGTATACCCTTCCACGCTTATGGTGGACAAAAATGATTCAGAAAAGGGGGTGGTGATGAACAGAGTGTCTGAATTAAGCAGGCCACTCTTACCCAGTCCAAAGATCAGGGCTTGATCCATCACCGTTTTTAAGCTCACTGCACCAACCCAGCTCAGAACTTGGCTATATGCAAATTAGTCTGACCCTGGCCCAGTGCATCATGGGAACAGGGCAGACCAAACTACCAAGCCAATTCTTATACTGGGAAGGAAACAAGCTACCGGGGACCGGTTTCTGGCATTTCAGCCGTCTTCGGCCTGGCTTGCTTGAATCCTGATGGTGCAATGAGCTAGGGACTCACATCTGAGTATACCCTTCCATGCTTATGGTGGACAAAAATGATTCAGAAAAGGGGGTGGTGATGAACAGAGTGTCTGAATTAAGCAGACCACTCGTACCCAGTCCAAAGATCAGGGCTTGATCCATCACCGTTTTTTAGCTCACTGCACCATCCCAGCTCAGAACTTGGCTATATGCAAATTAGTCTGACCCTGGCCCAGTGCATCATGGGAACAGGGCAGACCAAACTACCAAGACAATTCTTATACTGGGAAGGAAACAAGCTACCGGGGACCGGTTTCTGGCATTTCAGCCGTCTTCGGCCCGGCTTGCTTGAATCCTGATGGTGCAATGAGCTAGGGACTCACATCTGAGTATACCCTTCCACGCTACTGTTGGACCAGCAATCTGCAGCCATTCAAGCCGCGGCCATTTTGACTCCGTGCGAGGACCCCGTGAGGAAGCAAGTATTGAAACCATTGGATGGTGCCCTGGAGGACGGTGTTCCCGAGGTCGTGATTGTACCGCCGAACCTTCCATCACTATCGACTTTGGGGGTATCGAAAGGCGTTCCCCTCCCGGAGACTTTTGTTGTGGACTTTTCTTTAATCTTATGTTCGTCTTCTCCTTTCTAGGTGACTTTACGACTCCGGGGCAAGATACATTGGGACTGTCCACCTAGGAGAGAGAGTTTTTCTGCGTCTGAAGTTCTTGTGGACTCACTGTCTACGAGTTGCCACGGATTGATTCTTGATGACTTCCTTCTCCTCTATGACTCCTTTGTGTGCCTTTCGGTCTTGCTAGGGGGGGTTTGTGTGCTCGTTCGGAAGGGTCAAGGTTAATATCAATTAGATTGAGACGGTTTGGAGTGGCTTTTACGGGTGTTCGACCTGCAACTGTTTGATTTACGAGGCTGGGCGGTGTATCACGGTGCCCCCAAATTTCTCCTATAAGGGTTGTCATACATTGGTCTTTTTGCGATGGGGGGTGGCTGTTTCTGGCGGGGGGACTAAGGGGGCTGGGAGCCCATACGGATAAGCCCTCCTCCATTCTTTTTCCTACTTTTAGGGTTTTAGTTATTTGGGGCGACAGGCCCGCTGCTAGTGGGGTTAGGCTGCAGCCATCCACAGGGGTGCAGGGTAGGGGTTGGTGGGGGGGTTTATTTTGCCTTTTTTTATTTCTATGGGCTTTTTCTTCCTTCCCTTTTTCTTCCTTACAGGATCAGTATAGATTGCGAATCATTCTGATTTTTATCGTGTACTTGTATTTAGTGCTCATGCTTCTTACGTTATCCTGATTCCCGGGTGGGCAGGCCCTGAGAACTGGCTCTTAACATAGAATGTATATTGTATTGTTGTTTACACCGATCCATATGCTTTGGCGCCAAAGTTCCATTATAGCTGTTTCTACGTGCATATCATGTCTCTTGACCTGTCCCCCGTATTCTTCGGTTTGATTGTATGGCACCTGATCTGTTTCTTTAGATAATATAAAATAAAACCTCTGTCTCATCCTGTGACTTAGTTGTTCGTTCTAATACAAGTTCTATCCTGGATTGCTGCCGGACCTCAGGGTTGTCAGCTGATGAGCTGTGTCGTACCGTGATATAGTGGGTCTTAATTTTGTTTAGCGGCCGGCCCCTGCGGTTGTAGGCCCATGCTTGTATTTTTATTGAATGCTACAATAAAGGTTTTCCAAAAAAAAAGAAAGAAAAAAATGTGTTGTCTATTGCCTTGAATATGTGTTGATCAAAGTTTAGGCAGATAGTGCGGAAAAAATACAAAAATTTCGGGAGATAAATCATTTTGATCACATTGCATCTGCCTATTAGGGTTAGATGGAGGTTGTCTAATTTGCTAAGATTTCGTGTTGTTTCTTTCAAGAGTGGGTCTATATTGATCTTGACTAATTCGTCTAGATTCAATGTGATTTTAACGCCTAGATATACAGCGTTCCTGAAGATCCTTTCATTTCTGTAATTAATTTTTTTATTGATAATTATCTGCGTTTTACCCTGATTTAGTTTATATCCTGAGATCGCGCCAAAGAGGGAAGCCTCTTTTTCCATCATTTTGATGGCCACATGAGGATCACTGGTAACGATCGCGATATCATTCGCATATGCTAGAGTCTTTGTTAATCCATTTGATGTCTTAATAGGCAATATATCCTGATTAGTCTCCAGTTTGCGGATGAACGGATCGATAAATATCGCGAACAATATCGGGGAGCACGGGCACCCCTGCCTTGTCCCTCTAGTCACATCTATCTTATTTGACAGTCCGCCATTTATCATAACGACTGCTTCTGGGTTATGGTACAATCTACGTGCAGCGTTAATGAATCGA
The DNA here is from genome assembly GCF_964263255.1 of Lissotriton vulgaris. Taxonomy (NCBI): domain Eukaryota; kingdom Metazoa; phylum Chordata; class Amphibia; order Caudata; family Salamandridae; genus Lissotriton; species Lissotriton vulgaris. The sequence goes on along the minus strand of NC_141685.1, from coordinate 1,362,218,329 downwards.
TCTCCGATCCCACTCTTTGACATGGCCGTCCATAGATATTGCCAGGAGACCCTATCGAACGCCTTCTCTGCGTCCAAGAGTATAAGCGCAGTAGGGTCTCCTGCGACTTCCTCTATGTCAAAGAGTGTGATGACCCTTTGTACGTGATCCGTCGTGGATCTGCCGGGGATGAATCCATGTTGTCGGGCTGATATGATCTTGTGAATAATCGGAGCAAGTCGACAGGCTAACAATTTAGCGTAAATTTTTGAGTCACAATTGATTAGGGTGATTGGGCGATAGGATCCCAGTTTAGTTGGATCTTTGTTTTTTTTTTGAAACACTACAATTTTAGCCCGTGCCCATGATTTTGGTGGTTCCCCCCTTGGAATACTTCGGTCATTAAGTCAGTTAGCACATTCTTTAGTGACTTATAAAATCTGATATAGAATTCGGCGGGTATTCCATCCAGTCCAGCTGCCTTCCCTGTTGATGGACAGCAGAATTTCCAACCACTGCGGTGTGGTCGCTAAATTAGCTTGGTTGGTGTATGACAATTGAGGTGCCGTTACCTGCTCTCAATCAATCAATCAAAGCATGTGTATAGCGCGCTACTCACCCATAGGGTCTCAAGGCGCTGGGGGAAGGGGGTCCGCTACCGCTCGAACAGCCAGGTCTTGAGTTGCTTCCTGAAGGAGAGGTGGGCTTGGGTCAGGCGGAGGTGGATGGGGAGGGAGTTCCACGTCTTGGCAGCCAGGTAGGAGAAGGATCTTCCTCCCGTTGTGACTCTTCAGATGCGGGGGACGGCGGCGAGGGCGTGGATGGTCGATCGTAGCTGGCGGGTGGGAGTGTAGAAGGTCAGGCGGTTGTTGAGGTATCTTGGGCCTTAGTTGTGGAGAGCTTTGTGTGCGTGGGTGAGGAGTCGGAACGTGATTCTCTTGTTGACGGGGAGCCAGTGCAGGTTTCTCAGGTGTTCGGAGATGTGGCTGTGTCGGGGATGTCCAGGATGAGGCGTGCAAAGGCATTCTGGATGCGTTGGAGTCTCTTCTGAAGTTTGGCTGTGGTTCCGGCATAGAGGGCGTTGCCATAGTCCAGGCGGCTGGTGACGAGTGCCTGGGTGATCGTCTTCTTGGTTTCTGTGGGGATCCACCGGAAGATCTTACGTAGCATGCGGAGGATGTTGAAGCATGACGAGGAGACGGCGTTGACTTGTCTGGTCATGGAGAGGGAGGAGTCCAGGATGAAGCCCAGGTTGCGTGCGTGGTCTGTCGGTTTGGGTGCGTTGCCTAGGGCAGGGGGCCACCAGGAGGCATCCCGGGCGGAGGGCGAAGATCCCAGGATGAGGACTTCCGTCTTGTCTGAGTTCAGTTTCAGGCGGCTGTTCATCATCCACTCAGCTACGTCTTTCATCCCTTGTTGTAGGTTGGTTCTGGCAGTGGTGGAGTCGTTGGTGAGGGAGAGGATCAGCTGGGTGTCGTCGGCGTAGGAGATGATGTTGAGGTTGTGTTGGCGTGCGATGGCCGCAAGGGGGCTCATGTAGATGTTGAACAGCGTGGGGCTGAGTGAGGATCCTTGGGGTACGCCGCAGATGACTTCCGTGGCCTCGGATCTGAACGGGGGGAGGCGGACGCTCTGGGTTCTTCCGGCGAGGAAGGAGATGATCCACTCGAGTGCCTTCTCTTGGATCCCGATGTTGCTGAGGCGTTGTACTAGGGTGCAGTGGCAGACCCCGTTGTGCCTCTAAATATATGTCAATAAGTTCTTGGTCTTTATTGGTTTCTTTATATAGAGCTTGGTAATATTTTTGAAATTCTGATCTGATCTCCTATGGGTCTTGCTTGAGAACGTTGTTACAGTCTTTAATCTCTTTAATTATGTTAGCCATGTTTTCTTGTCTCATGCGAGTGGCGAGGTGGTGCCCTATTTGCTCGCTTAGTTCGTATACTGTTTCTTTTTGGATCGTGGCTTTACAAATTGCTTTTTCTGCAAATATCTCCGTTAATCTCTTTTTTTGCGATGGCAATCTTTTGTGATGCCGTTTCTATGTTTATACCCCCTTCAGTAGCTCTTACAAGATCCCCCTCGGCCTCTGTCAGTTTCCCCTGTAATTCGGCTATCTTTTGTTTGTCAGCTTTGTTATTCCTTATTGAGAAGCGCAGCGTTTCACCCCTGATACCAGCTTTTAATGTGTCCCACACTACGTCTAGGGGTGCGCTCCCCAGGTTATTTGCCAAAAATTCAGGTATCCATTTCTCAATAAGATGTCAATATTTCTCGTTTAACAGTAGAGCCCAAAGACTTTTAAAGGCTAACAGCCAAAGGCAGTTCAAACTGTGATAGGCACTATCATTTAGATAGAAAAAACGGACTCTTTAAGGTAAAGGAGATTAGAGCTAATGTGAGGTGACAACTGAACAATTAACGCAAAAATACCATTAAGTCGAAGAGGAACACGGGTTAAAGCTACTGAATTACAACAGCTAGAAATGACAAACAAAATCACGATGCATAAAATGGAATCCAGCGTGGCAATGAGATGGAATACTATGCGGTGCGATAAAGGCTATGTATGAGTATAAACCAGGACTTACCATTGTGTCTATCCTGATAATTAAGGTCTCTGACTCGGGCTCCTACAATGAGGTAATCGATACGCCTCGAGTCAACCACGTCGAATGTTGGTAGATGCAACATGCATGGTATAGGAAGACGGATAATTTGATGCAACCGCAACGCTTGGAAATGGTTTAGAAATAGTCAGATGGCAGTCATGTGACAAATCACATGTTTGATTCCAAAGCTGGTTGGTTTACGTGGCGGCCATGATGTAAGTGTAGGTTTACCAAGGTAAAACCAGCAGTGGGTGACATAAAACCAAATAAAGACCAATAAAGACAAAATGTACAGATGTATGTATGCAGATAATTGTGGTATAGACCTAGAGCAAAGTTATTGATGTTCTACTTCCTATTCAGGACCAGCAAAGCAACGATTGCGCAGTCTTGTCTAAATAGTCTGAACCCGTCATGTTACTTCTAGAGATATAATAAAACTACATGGCTACTGTAACGGTGTATGAAGACTCTAAATGAATCACAGGTATAAAGCCAAAAAAAAAAGGAACTGCGCAAGAAGTTTTGGGCCTTATGATGAAATACAGAAAATGAATGGTCGAAATGAATAATAGGTATAAAGCCAAAAGAGAACAGCGCAGGAACTTTTATGCCAATCCATGCCAGCCTTTCCAACATGGATCGGCTGTCGGAAACTGACTTTGGGGGCTAGCAGGGCCCCTTCCCCCTGTCAGAAACTGACTTTGAGGGTTAGCAGGGCCCCCTTCCCCCTGGTCCTCTGCATTTGGCCACATGGTGCCGAGATGTTTTAAAACTTCCATTTTTGATGGGGGCTTGTGCTGAGTGCGGTTTCATCCAGCTGCACAAGTAGCCATCGAAAAATGGAAGTTTGCGACTACACATGCCTAATTGTGCTGTCGGATCTGTCGACCTATGTTCGGGTGGTTCCTTCCACAAAACAGTGTCAGTCGGAAGCAACTCCGACCAAAATCGTAATGAGGGCCTAAGTGTCTTGATGGTTTTAGTCCAATTCCCATCTTTTTTTCATTACACTTCAGAGTTTAAAAAAACTACAGAATAATGTCTGGCTTCCTACCCGCTGATATATTTTGAAGTATTTGTACAGTTCATTTACAAGTATTTATATATATATATATATAAGCCTTTTGCGCCCTATTCCGGGAAGGAAGCCGTTCTTCGCGTGGTGCGGTACGAAGAAGGAGGATGCGGGGAATCTAAAACTTTATCAAGAGTCATCCCTGATGGAACAATTATTTTTCTGCCCATCCTCCTCTGAACACTAATCTATATTATAACCAAAGAGGACTATTCATAGAAATCTTGCGAAATTCTTGAAGACGATTCACATTCTGACTACTTGTTTGCATGCACATACGATTTTGTGGCTTCCTAATACTACCAATTAAGAGATCATTCGGAAACGCTCATCCACAAAGAAATTTCCCACCGATTACAATGACTATATATACTCAAAAGAATTTGCCCTGAAGAAGTCCCTTGAGGACGAAACGCGTCGGCTGCGAATACCCGTGTTTTGATTGTACACCCTTTTTTTGGAATAAAGAAAATCACAACTAAGAAAACCTACGTCTGTGATCATTGACACTATATTTCTGGAATTGTGTGGTGCACCTTTGCGTTTATTTATTAATTTACTGAGTTCTTGGATGAACTATCACTGTGACAGTGGATGTTAACCAGTGTGCACACACTTCGCCCATACAAACTACCCAGGGCGATTTAGAATTCTGGGGGTGATTTGGGTTAGGTGCTATAATTAAGAAGTTTCCACTGTCTCCTTTGTCTTTTGAAAGTATTTAAATGTTGTGTGTTAAAAATAAATTACATTCTACAGCCTTTCCTTTCACTCTGAAACCCAGCAATATTTTCAAAGATGGTTTACCTTACAAAATGCCCTAACTTTACAGCTAGAAAAAGAAAAAATAAACACCAGTCTCCATAGTAAAAGAATAAGTAGCAATTTTTCAGACGACAAAGCCAGACTTTTGACCTCTGTCTTTGAATTGCACTACAAATGCATAAAGATAAAAACAAAATTAAAGCCATCTTTATTGTTCAGTCACCTTCCGAACTCCAGAATTGTTATTTTGGGGGTGCTAAAGCACCTCCAACACCCCTACTTCCAGCACCTATGTGAGAGAGTGTACATAGTGTTTGATGGCTGATAAACTTGGAAAGCCTTGAAACTGCTCATGTATGAAAATATTTATCTCAATAATCCTTGAGTATGCATTGCAGAAGACAAGGGACCTGTTGCCGTTACTCAAAGGTAGGTTTTTCCTTTGACTAATACTTCTCAAATTACCCAGTTATTCAGATTGTAGCTAGAGCAACATTGATTAAGTGTTGAGTTTTTGGGAGAGTGTGTACATGGAATAAGGTATGCCTGCTGTGTGATAATGGTATTTTATTTTCTTTGCACAAACTATGTAATATTTGGAAAGTACATGAATTAAGCATAGGACCAAATCTTTACATAATCCTTGTGGCAATGGGATGCTTGAAAGATTTAATCATCTCAAATTGAAAGGTGCTGTCCAGGTGGTCATTAAGTGTACTTTTAATTGGAAGGCAAAGGTTGCAAAGACTATGTGGATCCATAGAATAACTGTTAACTAGGGCACAGGGTTAACACCATTTGAGATTATAAAATGACGTAATCCTAGGACAAAATGTAATCCAAAGTGAAAATATAAATCATAAATCAATTACTAGCCTACTGAAGACAATAGGAAAAGAATTAAGAAAGCTTGTGAGGGTTACACAAGATATGATGAAAGGAACAATACCAAGGCATGTAGAATTAAAATTGGTCAGAGAAAAAAAAAACGGGGAAAGTGTTTAAGGAAGAGACTCATTTTTCTTTTAAACCATAAGAGGTTGTTAAAGTCATGCATAATTGTGCGTTGTTAAGTGATGGTAATGTGTGGCATCTTAATTCCATAGCTGTTGGCTTTAGAGAGGGCTGGAAAGGTATGACGTCTAATAGTAATATGAAATAGAATATCTGAGTAACGTAGTCCTCGAAAGAGGAAGTTATTCCTATTTATTGTGATCTTATTGGTATAGACACCAATTGTGATTTCAATGGTGAGCCGCAGAAATTAAATCTGAAGTAAAAGGCCAGGAGGTTCTAGTAACCGGCTGGTCACGATCTAGTGTTTCTACAATATGTATTTCCACCAGCCACTCCTTGAGGGCTAGCTTCCACACTCACCGCACATCCATCTATCACAGGTGTCACTGGTCAGGTGACCCTGCTAATAAAAGGGGCCGGGAGCACGTGCCATGGACCAGTTCCAGACCATATGACTATGTGTCTGCGTCATTATTGTAGCTGCATGAGGGCCTAGGGCTCTAACCATTACAATTGCGATGAGCCCCTTGTGAGCTGTCACCAGTTTGGTACTAAATCATGAGGGGAAGTGCAGCCGATGCCCACGGCACCCCTGCACCGGTTGCCAGCGCAACGGCCACACTATGAGTGAAGAGGACAGCATCCAGCCTCCATGTAATGCAGTTGCCTGCCTGCCATGACCCCTAAAAGGCAACATAGGACCACTGGGAAGAAGGTGAGCTGACTGAGCTCAGAAGTTGGCAGTGGGCAGCAATGAGTGGAGGGGATGTGTAAAAGGAGCGCATAAAGCGAAACCCCACAGCGCCGGCAGAACCCCGTAACCAAGGGAGAAGCTTCAATCCACAGAGCTGCCTCAAAAGTGAAAAGAGCACGACACAGCCCACAATATCGTGGAGGACACTGCGCTGCATGTCAGCAGTAGGTCAGGGACTGTGGTACCCGCCTGTGAGGGTGTAGGCCTCGTTCCGTGCCAAGGTGAAATGTCTCCATACTGCAGCTTCTCCAGGCACTAGCATGCCTGATTCAGTGCCTGTAAAACATTGGTGGAATGAAAGTGAGGCATGAGGGAATCGCTCATCCGCCTGGTGACGTTAGCAAGCAGGGAAGAAGGGTTCGCAAGATAACACGTGCATGCGAAGGCTGGTGCTGATCCGTTGTGTCCAGTAAGTGTCGTGACCAGAGAACATGGGCTCTAGGACCCACAGGGACACAGACTTGGGGGGACAGACACCGGACACCACATCCGGTCAGGGGGACAAAGGACAGACCACAGGAAGCAAGAGGCAGGGAAGGAAGCACCAATACAAGCTCATGTGAGATACGAAATAAAGATACCTGAAATCGCCTGCACCGTGTCCTGTCATCTGTGGGGGGACCCGGCACGATACCACAACTGGCGACGAAGGAAGAAATAAAGAAACCACGCGTGCCGGATCGACCACGTCGTGAACAAGCCAGGAGCCCACCCTGGACTGGTGCCGAGAAGAAGAACATAGTGGCCAAAGAACGAAATTAAGGACAGCAGCGACGCGGGAGCCCACCCCGGCTGCTGCGACGGCGAAATCGCCTGCATTGGGTAAGCGCCAGAGAAAGAAGCGCGAAGGAATACAAATCGGCGCGAGCTCTCGCGAGAGTCTCGGCGGCCATTTGCAAGTCAGGCGAGAGAGCCAATAGGAGCACAGGAATTGCTGGCGGCCATTTTGAAATCAGGCGAAGCACTGATTGGCTGCGAAGTCTCACGAGACCATCGGCGGCCATCTTGAAGTCAGGCGAGGGAGCCAATAGGAGCACAGGAAACGTCAGCGGCCATTTTAAGGTCAGGCGAAGGGAAAAAAGGTCGAAAAGAGCCAGAAAGAACCACAAAAAGATCAGGAAAGGTGGCAAAAGAAGCTGAATAACAAAATAAAGAGCAAAGAGAGGCTCAAATAAGAAAATAAATAAAAGAAAAGACCAGAAAGAGCCACAATAAAGAAATAAGCGCCACAAAGAGCATTTACAAAGTAATAACAAAAGAACTGTAAGAAAAAGATGGCAGAACCACGGCCAAGCGCCCAATATCGCAGACCACTACCGTTCCATCTATCAGAACCACAAGTAGGAATAAGATGGGAGCGATGGATCGCTAGGTTCGAGGGATACATGGAGGCCACTGACGTACTAGAAGAAAAGAAGCTAGGACTGTTCCTAAACCTCGTGGGTGACGACGTGGATGAACTGCTAGTGACACTACCGGCAGGAGAGACATCAACATACAAAAAGCTCATCAAGTGCCTAACAAGCAAATTCGACCCTCAAAGGAACATAGACTTTGAAAGATACACGTTCACCACAGCTTTCCAACATGACGATGAATCATTGGATGACTTTGCGACACGACTGAGAAAATTGGTAACGCACTGCGAATTTGACAAGTATGACAACGAGCAAGCAATTCGCCTGCTGATAATTGAAGGATGTCGCGACACTGAATTCGGCACCAGAATATTGAAAGAACCAACATCGCAGGAAAACATCCTGTCGCTAGCAAGGGCAAAAGCAAGAGCAAAGATACAATCAAAGCAGATGGAACGGAGGATCGAACAAGCACACCGCATGACAGATAACAGTCGCACCAGCACCTGGAAAAAGGGACAACGCGACAACACAATGAAGAAACAACAAGGGCCACAATGCTACCGATGTGGTTTAGAATTTCCTCACAAGGGCGCCTGCCCAGTATTTGGACAGATGTGTAAAAAAATGTAACAGAAGCAATCATTTTGCCAGTGTGTGTCAAGGGACATAATTCAGAAATGACAGAGGAAGACCAAACAGGCAGTGGATGACGACAAGCAGACACGTCAGACACATCGAAACAGCAAACAGGGGCTCGTCAATAGAATCAGGAGGAGAGGAAGAAGAAGAAAAAGTGGAGCGACTGTACCTCATGTCCACTCAAGAAGACACAGGAGAAGAAAGCATTCGTCTGGTAGACAAGAAAGCAATCAAAAAAATGGAATCAGTGACAATAGAAGTCGGACCACATAAAGCACAGTTCGTGCTTGACAGCTGCGCCACATGCAACATCATGTGTGTGTCAGAATATGAGAGAATGGAAATAAAACCGGTGCTGAGACCATCAAGGGTTGAAGTGTTCACTTGGGGCTCAAGGAAACCAGTAACAATTTTGGGGAAATTCACTGAAGATATAACATATAAAAACCAAACACTCAGAGAAGAGATTCATGTACTGAAAGGAGATATTCCAGCACCCTGCCTACTGAGCAATGTAACAGCACAAATAATGGGCCTGATAGCAATGACATATAACATGTCAGAAAAAGGAAACATCTTGAAAGAATATCCAAAGCTACTGAAAGGCCTGTGGAAGCTAAAAGGGCGACAAATAACGTTGCACATCGATGAAACAAAGAAACCAGTAGCTCAGCATCACCGGCGAGTACCAATACACCTGCAACCTCAAGTAGAGGAAGAAATAAATGCGCTGTTGAAACAAGACATCATCGAGCCGGCAGAAGGACCAACGCCGTGGGTATCGCCGATAGTAGCCGTGCCAAAGAAAAACACATCGAAAATAAGAATCTGTGTCGACATGAGGATACCAAACATGGCGATCGAAAGAGAAAGACACCCTGGACCACACCTCGACGACATGATCAGTTGCCTGACAGGAGCAAGACGATTCTCAAAGTTGGACTTGTGTAAGGGATATCACCAGCTGGAGCTGGATCCACAGTCGAGATATATCACAACCTTCTCGACACATCTAGGTCTATTCCGATACAAGCGCCTAAGCTTTGGGATATCGTCAGCAGCAGAAATATTTCAGGAAACGATCAGACAGGTGATAAGGCCAGTGAAAATTAGTCTTAATTACAGCGATGACATCCTAGTGTTTGGCAAGACAGACGAAGAACACGACAAGGCGTTGCGAGAGGTGTGTGCCCAACTAGAACAGGCTGGCCTCACATTAAATGAAGACAAATGTGAGCTAGGGCGACACTCTGAAAGAAGCGAAACCACCAAGTGATGTAGCAGAAGTACGGTCATTTCTTGGACTTGCCAGTTACTGTGCAAGATATATCAAAGACTTTGCAACAGTGAGCGCACCACTGCGGGAGCTGACGAAACAGGGACAAACTTTTGCATGGACAAAAGAGTGCAGCACGGCATTCGAAGAAATAAGAGAGGCAGTAACAGCGGTAGATCATCTAGCATACTTTGACCCACTACTGTGTACAGAACTAACGGTGGACGCCAGCCCAGTAGGACTGAGGACAATACTGGAGCAACACAAACCAGGAAAAGACTCGCCGAGATGCATAGTTGCTTACGGAAGTAAGAGCTTGTCCGACGTTGAGAGAGCTTACTCTCAACCGGAGAAGGAAAGTCTGGCCGTTGTGTGCGCGTGTGAACACTACCACATGTTCATCTACGGGAAGCCTTTCACAATTGTAACAGATCACCAAGCTCTAGTAACAATTTACGGAAACCCAAACGCAAAGATATCACCAAGAATAGAGAGGTGGGGAATACGGCTGATGGATTACAACTTCAAAATAATACACAAGCCTGGAAAGGAACATAACCCAGCTGACTATATGTCCAGACATCCATTGCCACGCAACACAGAAACAACAACAATGGCGAAAGAATACTTGAATTTCATCCTGAAGCACAACACACCAGCATCCATAACAAACGCAGAATTGGAACAAGAAACAAGGAGAGATCAAACAATGGAAGAAATCAAAAAGGTGACCAGGCAGGAGGCCCAAACTGAAATCATAGCGCCTCCCCTTCTTGCTGGAGTGCCCGTCAGCTGCACCGCCTGCCACTGTCTGTCTCAGTGAGGAGGGGAGGGAGTGGAGCGCCTTACTGATGTGGCACGACAATGCTGAACTGCACCCGGAGGCAAAATCACCCAACGCGCTACCTTCTGCGGTAGAGGCCGTTTACCTGCCTTCCTTGGCAGTGATGTGACTGCAGGTTGGACGAGAGGCCACAGCGAGGGAAGACGGTCCCAGAGTGGCTATTTGTTGCCTACTAAGGGACGACCAGGCATCAAGGGGAGAAAGACTGTCCACACAATGAGAAAACAGCTCGCAGAGGGAGAGAAAACTACGATCACCAGCACGGCCGGTTGGTAGCAGTTGGTTGGAGATGGCAAGGCTGCTTCCTACCCTAAATGGACACCATAGAGGCGCTGCCTGCAATGAGGAGTGGTTGTGGCGCCACCTAGTGGTAGCTGTTGTGTTATCAAATAATGACACACGAGAAGATTATATGAAATTGGTATTTATTTACCAGAAGAAAGAGCTTGTGAGAGGAAAGATGACCATGCAGCGTCGCCGGGTCTTTCTCATCGAGCTGGGTAGTGACGTCACTTAAATACACCTTAACATTCCAGGGGTAGCAGATGCACATAAACCAATAGGAAGAGGGACAGATAAAACTCATAAAAGCATACAGCATAAAAACAGATGTATTAGTTACTAAAACTATTTACAAATCACAAAATTCATCATGTATATTAATACAATTAAAAACCATTAAGAGAAAACATACTGACTGCAGTTTAAAAAACAAGTTAAAATAGACAATCGTTATGTTAGATGCCCCCGAGAACACAGTTTAAACATTTTATGCTTTTACTATAGAGACAGACAAATTAAGGAAAACAGATCAATCACTTCGAGGGGGTCAAGCCCACCACAAGTTTTCTTCTAATGGCCCATGCCCACCCAAAGTATTTGGCGACCGCAACTGTAATAACCGGCAAGGTGTTAGTGGAAATTATTCTTAAGGCCACCTTACTGTCCCTTGTGCCTAGCAATTTGCACATCGCCTTTAGCCAAACACGTCGGGGGGTTAAGTAGGCCCTAAAAACAAAAAGAAGGTGGGCAATGGTCTCGCTTTCACTTTTACACGCCGGGCATAATTCAGAATTACCTATACCCCATCTACCGGTTAGTGATCTTATAGGGAGTGACCCTGCTCTAAGCTGGAAGTAGAGCTTCCTATCCTCCGGCTTTGTGATGTTGTCCCAATAGGGCTCTAAGCTAGGAGAAACTTTTGTTTCCAAAAAGCGACAATCCATAGTAGAGGGATCAACATCATTCCAGTTCCCGTAGGCGACCATTTCCCAGTACCTTTCTTTTATGGCGCCTTTGGTTGGGAACTGGGCTGTCTCAGGGTTCTCCCACAACTCCTGCATACCCATTATTCCCAATACTTTATGAAGTTCTTTGAGCCAAGTTATCTTGTGGAATATATCAGTTTTAATCACATACAGAAATCCCAGAGCGTAATGCATAAGTAGAGTGGTGTGGCTCACTGGTTAGAGGCGGCAGACCTGGAAGCAGAGGTCGACCCGGGACCAGGGTTCGATTCCCGACGCGGCAGGGTCTTGGGCCATGGTCAGCGGACTCGATAATTCTCGCCTCGGTGCCTACTCCAACCATGGGTCTCACTCAGCAACTCTGGGCAATAGCTTGCTTAATCTCTACTAACGGCCCCATCAGCGCCGGGGATGCTTGTCTTCACCTTGGAGATGCCCAGGAGGGACAATCTCACAGGGAAAGCCAGGATGGGTTCCCCAGCAGTATACAGCGCCGGGACGCCCCTTTGCTGGGGCAGCTGTGCGCTTTACAAGTATACGACATTTAACATTTATAAGTTCCGGAGTAACCCTCCAATATAGAATAGGTCGTAATCTAGCCATATCTGAGAGGGCTTTCCTGCCTAGATCATAGCACTGCAGTTGGATTGGGGTACTGTTAGGGAGGCCAACAAGATTACGGCAAAAAAAATTCCACAAGCGTTAGTGACGTTAACTTATCATAAGCCCATATTTCAGCACCATAAAGGGCCGAACTTAGGGCTTGCGCCTCATATACTTGCAGTGCTGGTTGTACCGGCTTGGTCAAGGACTTCCTGTGCTCCGGGCTTATAGCTCCCGTGTTTTGGCGGAGTTTTAATGCCGCCATTTCTATATGCTTCCCCCATTTTACTCCGTTTGACACGTGGATACCTAAGTAACCAAAGTCCGATACCATTTTTACTTTTTGTCCATCCATAAGAGAATTTCCCTCTAAAGCTGTGGTGGGGGTTAAATACCATAAGCTTTGTCTTTGTAACATTAACTTCCAACCCCCGGTTGACACAAAAAACCTCAAAGATCTTCAGGGCTCGCTGTAACCCGCTAAGGGTTTTAGATAAAATTAGCGTGTCATCAGCGAATAGTAGAATTGGAGTTTTCACTCCAGCCAGGCTAGGAGCATCTACTTTTCCCAGCAACATACGCTCAACTACCCCATCAATGCTCAATGAGAAGAGCGTGGGGGCCAAAGCGCAGCCTTGGCGCACCCACGCTCTACCGGAAATTCAGAGGTTACTTGGCCGTGACACCCCCCCCCCACTGTATTTTTGCATAATTTGACTCATGCAACCTCATCACAAGTGTTAGGATCTCTAGCGGCATACCCATCTTGCTTAGCACTTTCCACATCTGGGATCTAGGGACTAAATCAAAGGCAGCACGTAAATCTATAAACGCTGCATAGATGCTGCCTTTTCCTAGTACTACCGTCTTCCAGTATAGTAGTGTAAATCTGAATATCTGGTCTGTGGTACTAGTTAATTTACGAAATCCAGCCTGGAAGGGGGTCAGAATATTTTTCTCTTCTACCCAGGCCGATATTTTCTCTAGGGTCATTTTTCCAATCACCTTTTGTACCGTGTCTAACAGGCTAATAGGCCTGTAGTTCCCAAGCTGTGTTTTGTCGCCTTTCTTATACACCGGGATTGTAACGGCCCCTAGCCAAGACTTTGGTACTGGTGCCCCTAGTGCCACAGCATTGGCCAGCTTTGTTATATAAAGACCCCAGTGCTTTTTATTGTAGTGTAGTTCCTATATCCCTTATAGGTTCTGCGCATTGGAATAACATACACGATAGGCTTGGCATAGGACTGAGGTCTGTATGCCCCTAATATGTATATTAAGCTTAATTACTATGTACCAGCTAGCTCAGAGGCCACTAGAAACTTCTTGAAGACAAGAAGGGAATAGCTTCTGGCAACCACATAACATAAAACCCACATCCCTCAGGATCATGGAAACAAAATACTACTTTTCATTCAGTCACTCATCTCAGAGAAGTACATAGAAGAAACAGTCGGTGTGTTTACAATAACATTTATTGCACAGTTGTTATTCAAGTACTGGTTATATGTGCTCCGACAACTGTTGGACAGTAGCAGAGAATTATGGCCAGCAGTGCAGTTAAATGAAAAGGCTTTGTATAGTTCTACCATTTTGCAACAGTAATGAACACATACATGAAATACAGAATGCATTAAGATAAAGCCTATACCCCTATGATGCCTAACTAGATGTACCTAAGTGTACCTAGCATGTGTGTAGATCTTGGAGAGCCAAGAATCCCCCTAGGAGTTAGTCTAACCCCTTTACCTTATTGGGACTTCATCCTGATCTTGAGCTGGACACCCACAGATGGGTGATGGACCTCTGCCAGCTGGAGCTGTGGCATGACTCAGGTTGCAGCGCCTCAGGCAGAGTGTCCGCCTGGAAGTCTCTGTCTCCTCTGGTTTGCTTGGGCAAAGGGAGGTATACTTATACTGGATAGGTGTCTTGGATTGACGTAATGTTGGTCAGAGGAAGATGTGTTCTTGGTCTGTTTCCAAGAATTGGTTGTGACGTAGGTTAGTCACTGTTGGACATGGAGATTACGTATTTAGGATGGACCGTCTTCTGTGCACAGAGCACACAGTGATCAGATAAGGGGACAGCCTCTCTGTTGCTCGTTATTGTGAAATGAGGGCTAATCTAGGTCAAAGGGCCTGTCTCTGTGAAAGGGCCTGCTTGTCTCTGTGACACAAAGAATTTGTGCCTCTGAGACAGTACCTATGTTAAGGCCTCAATTTCCTTCATAACACCCACTCCAATCTATGGACAAGAGTTAATAACCCATTAAAAGCAAACTACGTGACTAAAATAGGCATTTGCATATAATTGGCAGGTAGTTGCATGAGAGTTTTATGAGCTGAAAAAAATAGCAGCTGTTAAAATATATAAAATTACTGTAGACTCTGTGGAGACAGGAAAAATCTATAGTGTCATTAAAAAATATATATATACTCTTTAGATTAAGTAGTTACTTATAAAAGTTTCTGTTTATAAAATTGAAAACTCTTTCATGCTTTTTTCAGAAGACCATGCTTTCTTTAAAATAGTCAATTTAGAGGGAAAGCTCCAAGCACTCGGTGAAAGTTGAAACAATAACAGAAAAAATGTGTTTCAGGACATGTTTTGAAGAACTAGAGATAAAAGGTGCTGGTAGTCACAACATTTCTCGTAGCCATTTGCTGCAGTAAACAGACCTTTTTAATACCTCGCACAGTCTTTGTGGAAGCACAGAAAGACAGTGCTGCTAGTTGCTTGTTCTGAGGCAGCCGGTGCTAAAGATTGTACCTGTGTGCCTGGATTTACTCGTACCTCACCTTCAGCCATATTCGCCGATGAGGTCTCAATCCATACCTTGGTGTTGCTAAATGAAGTACAAGGCACCCATTGGATTTGCAAGGAATGCTTTGGTTTGATGTGAATACGCTTGGGACACAGCCAAGCATAGGACTTCAGCAGACCCTGCATGGTGGTGATTGCCACTGGCATTTTCCTTTGGAAGAGGTACGTTGCAGTCTTTTCAGACTGTTCTTTTAAATATTAGAAACCATGAGAAGCATAGTTCCTGTTCGAGCTATTCCCAAGGTGTCCCACACTGCTTGTATGTGAAAGACCAAATTTATCAAAAAGGAAAAAAGGGGCAGCCTGTATTTAAGAGTACTATTATGCAAAAAAGAAAAAAATATTTCTTTAGCTGATGTAAAATGAAAAAATAAAAGCTGCTGCACAAGCATGGTTTTCAGATTGCTTTAAGCATTATTGAATTTTATGAAGGAAACTTTTGTTTTTACTACTGTCAGTTTTGGGGCTTTTTTTTTTAAATGGCACAGCTTCCCTACACTGTAGGATTTCACTACCTCTGGATGTTATCTGTACATAACGTAGGTCTGGCCTATGTATACTGAGTAGGCATGTGCGAATTTTGCGAATTCGCAATTCGCGAATTTGCAATTTTTGCGAATTCGCAATCCGCAAAATCAGCGAATTTGCAGATTAGCGGATTTTGCGGATTGTGTGGGGAATGGCCGGGTGGGAAAACGGTGCACATCGCTAGTGTGAGGGGCAGGGCCAAACGGGCGAGGCTTATATGCGAGTTCACATGCCTCTTGTGTGCATAAAAGGACAGGCACGGATCAGAGAAGCTTGTGGTCACAGGAACTGCACAGGGATTGAGCTCGTGAAAGTCAATAATGCAAAGGCCTCCATCAAGCCTCATAGCTATTTTTCGACGATAGATATGGGGAGAACGCACACCTGCCCAGCCTCGAGAAAACTCACATTTTTGGGGGGGCTGATTAACTTTGCCATCACTCCAAAGAGCGCCGGGGTCCCTCGAGTGAGCTGTCCATCAAGTGGGTAAAGGGCGCGAAGACGGTGCACACACCACTAGTGTGTAGGGAGGGGCCAAACGGACGGGGCTTATATGCGAGTTCACATGCCTCTTGTGTGTATAAAAGGACAGGCACGGATCAGAGAAGCTTGTGGTCACAGGAACTGCACAGGGATTGAGCTCGTGAAAGTCAATTATGCAAAGGCCTCCATCAAGCATCATAGCTAATTTTCGACGATAGATATGGGGAGAGCGCACACCTACCCAGCCTCGACAAAACACACATTTTTGGAGGGGCTGATTAACTTTGCCATCACACCAAAGAGCGCCGAGGTCCCTCGAGTGAGCTGTCCATCAAGTGGGTAAAGGGCGCGAAGACGGTGCACACACCACTAGTGTGTGGTGAGGGGCCAAACGGACGGGGCTTATATGCGAGTTCACATGCCTCTTGTGTGTATAAAAGGACAGGCACGGATCAGAGAAGCTCGTGGTCACAGGAACTGCACAGGGATTGAGCTCGTGAAAGTTAATTATGCAAAGGCCTCCATCAAGCATCATAGCTAATTTTCGACGATAGATATGGGGAGAGCGCACACCTACCCAGCCTCGACAAAACACACATTTTTGGGGGGGCTGATTAACTTTGCCATCACACCAAAGGGCGCCGGGGTCCCTCGAGTGAGCTGTCCATCAAGTGGGTAAAGGGAGCGAAGACGGTGCACACACCACTAGTGTGTGGGGAGGGGCCAAACGGACGGGGCTTATATGCGAGTTCACATGCCTCTTGTGTGTATAAAATGACAGGCACGGATCAGAGAAGCTCGTGGTCACAGGAACTGCACAGGGATTGAGCTAGTGAAAGTCAATTATGCAAAGGCCTCCATCAAGCATCATAGCTAATTTTCGACTATAGATATGGGGAGAACGCACACCTACCCAGCCTCGACAAAACACACATCATCCTAACTAACTATTTTAGGATGGCGCCGGCAAGCTGCCAGCGCCATCCTAAAATAGTTACTAAATTAGCTTAATCAGGAAGCACTAATAGATCAAATAAAGCAGGTGCTCGAGCACCTGCTTTATTTTATCTATTAGTGCTTCCTTTTTTCGAACTAACTTAGTAACTATTTTAGGATGGCGCTGGCAGCTTGCAGGCGCCATCCTAAAATAGTTAAAAGTTCAACAGGCTTGAACTTTTGCCCCCGAAATCTGCCGCACGCGGATCTCGCGGATTTTCAGTAAATTAGCGGGAGTTCGCGGATCGCGGATTTACCGAAAATCCGCAAAATCCGCGAGCGGAATGGATTTCCGCTCATGATTAATACTGAGTCCCTTGGTGACGTTCAGGAATCATTTCTGTGACAGGTATTTGTGTCAAAAGGCCAAACCACCCATACTTTCCTAACTGGGTCTGTCCTGTTGTGTTGTAAATAGCATCTAATTTTGCCTCTGCTGATGTATGTATGGTGGTGTTTGGCAACATTCCTACTGGTGTTTAAACAACCATATTTCTAGATGTATTTCAATTCTGTAGGAGTTGATAACCTTAATAAAGGTAACAGGTATGTAGCGTTGCAATATGATTAAATCTCTAACATTTGATGATCTGAAAATGTAGCAATTATTCCTAAAACAGACAGCATATTATACACTGTATCAGTAGCCCAATTTTCAGAAAAATTTACTGAAGGTAATGACATCACTGAATGCATGATAAAAATAAATGAAAATAAATGAAAGTTCAAAATACATTAATCAGAATTAAAAAACTGGATGATTAAGTACATCATTTAGAATATAAAGGTTTGTTCAGGTCGAATACATTTATAAGTCTTGTTAGACCTGTCTGGCCTTTTGCGTAGCCCCTCCTATTAATTAATTATTTCATCCCCTTTTTCACCCCTCATACCCTTTTTATCTTTTTGTGTCCACTGGACTTTTATGGTGTTGTCCTGGGGGATAGGTGCTCTTTCGCCCTCATAGTTTTTTTTCCTGAGACCTAGGTACCCTTTTCTGACTAGAAAGGTTGGGCCATGTAAAATGGTGGCTAGTAACTGCCACAACTGCCAACTCAGGGACTGGGCCCATAGGATAAAATAGGAAGCATCCAGAACCTTCAGGCTAGTTCTGGACCTTGGGAGCTAAGGGTATAAATAGAACACCTGTAGGGCGACCATTTTGTCTTGTCAGTGAGGAGCAGCTGGAGTATAGGCTAAGGGTCTGGAAGGGGTAGGGCCTTCATAGGGTGGACTACTTTTCAAGGGTTGCCCCCTTACAGGGATCACCACCCCCATTCCTGTAGACCTGACCCAGTTAGTCCCGACCTGCTGACCCTGGACAGGGAGACACCTTAAATTGGGTGTAGGGATTGACCCCCAGCTAGCGGTGAAGCTTAGAGAATCCCAACTGAGGAGGGCGAGAAGTGAGAAGCACCCCCCCCTCTTCCCTTTGTCCAGTATGAAGAGATAGATTGATCCTTGCAGGAGATAGAGGACTGGGGCCCAAAAGCGTGAGACTTTACCTCTGACCCACCCCTCCTCTGTGACGGTGGTGCCATTGGCTGCCTATGTAAAATCGGGACCTCTCACCTGCATCAGGAAGTGCAGCAGGAGTTTACCCCCCAACCTGTGGAGCCCGAAGTAAGGAGAGTCGGGGCTTCGGTGGGTGGTCCAATAGTCCTGAATCCATTGAGGACGGGCCAGGCGGGGAATCACTGGTGCTGCCGTGAAGGTGAAGTGGAGCGGAGCATAGGGCTGATCGAGCCTGGGGCAGCGCGCTTCTGCGCATACTCTCGGCGGTGACCACTTTCCTGTCAGGAGGGGCCTAGGACCGAGCAGGCCCAGAGGTGAGCCACTCCCAGTGCCGTCGAGTGGAGCCGCCTCCGTTTCAGGGCCGCTACTCTCCCGCGCCTGCGCCGTAGCGCCGCGGTGAGAGGAATCGTCAGAGGCGGCCGGAGGCGGGATCGGGGCCAAGCGCTGGGGACAGACCTAGCCCGACCTCTCTTCAGGGCTGACGCGTGTGCAGACTTTCACCAGGCCCCGAGGTAAGCGCTGTTGGGGACCGGAGGAGGCCCCCGAAGAGAGCTGAACCCTGGGGCTGGAGCTGTGAACTGAGAAAGGCTCTAACAGCCGTCCCAAGTAAGGAGGGAAGTGGGAACTGTTGGGTGCCTAGGTTTTCCTTCAATTCGCCTAGCCACTGACTAGAAACACCCATAAAAGGTGCAGGAGATCGTTTCTGGCACCTAGAGGAGTTCTGTGCAGGACTTTAATGAGGCAGAGATAGGGTGTGGCTCTTCAGTCTAACTGGGATACTGACACCTGGATGTGGGTTACCTGTGACAGAAATTCCAATCGGGGTTGCGTGTCAGAGAAACTCTCTGTAAGAAGTTGAAGTGCTCGGAGGCTACAGAACTGAAGGGATCAACTGAGGAAAATTTCTGTTAACACTGTGCAACTGCCTGTTTAGAATGCCTAGGATTTCTTAGGGAATGGAATAGCTTAACTTGCTTAATCTACTGCTCACTCAGTATTTGCTATGTATTACTGCTAATATTCCGGTGGGTAAAGAAGTGTGGAGTTCATATGTAAGTTGATGGAGGAAGTAAAAACATGTCTTTGTAATGTGATTCCAACTGTGTAAAATATGAGGAGATAAGGAGAACTGATAGTGTGAGAAAGACAAAAGTGAAACTAATATATTTTTATAAACCAGTCCATATTTTTCCAAAACATTGGTGTAGTGTCGTTTTTGTGTGGAAGTGCATTAAGTTATTACAGGGCGGTGCGCAACCTTTACACTTGTGCTTCTAGGAACTGACTGTCTTACCCTAGGCCAGGCTACCCTATGTGATCTGGTAACAAAAGGTCCAACATATTGGTGTCTAGCGGTGGGATCAGAACTGTGGTTGCGACTACTCTGCAGTAACTAAGTGTAATCCATTGACCTACACCAGGAGTTTTCTCCTGGCGGACTTCCTAATTTCTACTTTTGCTTTTTCCAAATTCATTCCTGGTGGTGGGTGGAGGTAGCTTCAGATTGCCCCTTGTGAATCTATTCTTTTTGTGTGCTTGTCCCTACATAGCTCTTTAGCAAAATGGAATTTGCTCTGGAAGAACTGGACACTTATTCTGTAGCCCAGCTTAAGGACTTTTGTCAACAGATGGGAGTGTTCTTTAAGCGTGGGGCCAAGAAGGGGGAACTCCAGACCAGTTTGAGGGCTTGGTTGGAAGCACATGGAGAAGGGAAGGAGGAGGAAGAGGGGACGGACCGGGACACAGTCATAGGAGTATAGGGAATGTTCCATCCCGGGATGGGAAACCTACTTCCAGGACCAATGACCTACTCAAAGAGGGGCAGTAGTGTCCCCGGAGGAAGCTTGACCGAAGCGGAACTCACAGACAAGATGGAGAAAAGGCAACTGAAGTGGGAGTTAGCCAGGTTAGAACAGGAGAGGGAAGAACGGAGGATGGCTCATGAGTTTAAATTAAAAGAGCTAGAACTCCAGGCCCTGCAATTAGGACCCTCCCCTACTCCAAATGGTGGCAACGAAACCAGAGAACCAACTAGGGAGTCCAGACCCTACCTGCCTAAAGACATAGTTGCCAGCTATAGTCAGGGGGACGATATAGCCAAATGGTTGGCTGCCTATGAGGTCTCCTTAAGAGCCCATGGGATCCAGGAGAAACACTGGGGGGGTGGGTTGTACAAATATATGCCTCCTACTGGTCGGGACACCTTGTTAGCCTTAGAACAGGAGGAGCAGACCAACTACCCCACCATGAAGTTAGCATTAATCAAAAAGTTTGGGCTAACCCCGGAAAAGTATCGCCAAAAGTTCAGGGGGAGCCACAAGTTAAGCACTCAGAACTGGGTGGATTTCCTGGACTATGCGAGGAAGGCATTGGAGGGCTGTGTTCAGGGCAGCGAGGTGAAGGACTATGAGGGGTTATATGACCTTTTTCTTAAAGAGTATCTACTCGACAAATGTTTTCCCAAACTGCGCCAACACCTGGTGGACAGCAAGCTGACCAACCCCCGGAAGCTTGCAGAGGAGGCGGACATCTGGGCAAGTACCCGGGTGTCCTCAAAGGGGACTGGAGGGGATTCCCAAAGGGCTGGACAGGGCGCCCGTCAGAAGAAGGAGGGGGGAGATAAAAAGCGGGAGTTCTCTAAAGGTCCCCAAAACAGTTTCCAGGGAAAAGGAACAGGTTTCACCCCTAAGGCTAACCCGCCCAGAAACCCTCATCCTGGCCAAAGCCAGCAGCCAAGGGTTGTCCACTGCTTTGAGTGTGGTGGTGTTGGACATTATAAGGGAGATGTCAAATGCCCAAAGAGACACCCCCTCCCGCCGGAGGAAAAGCCCCGGGAGTATCTAGTGTAGCGCTCGGGAGGAGTTGCCCTTAGATAAGGGGGGTGAGTGGGCGGGTGTCACCTTAGTGTCCCTGGGAGATCGGGAGATGGTTCCTAAGATCCAGGTGCCCCCAAATACTACCAAGTATGGGCAGTGGATCACCATCAATGGCCAGAGAGGGGAGGCTTTGAGAGATACAGGAGCCAGTATGACTATGGTGAGGAGTCAACTGGTGTCTCCAGAGCAGGTGATTCCCAATGTACTCCACCCCGCCGCGATGGCTGACGGCAGAATGGGCCACTACCCTGTGGCCGAGGTTCCCTTTGAGTGGGAAGGGGTTGCAGGTTCACTTCGAGTTGCCGTAAGCCCTGCCGTGCCAGTCGATTGCCTGCTGGGGAATGACATGGAGCACAATGCTTGGAGAGAGGAGGAATACCGGACGCATTCAGAGATGCTGGGTACACAAGGTCTACGAGTGCCCGGAGAGGGAGTTTGCCTGGGTTGGAGCCTGGAACAATGGCCCAACCCGCTGCCAAAAAGGGACAGACCCGAAGACAGGAGAAGCCTGCTTCGGCTTCGACACCCCATGTGACAGATCGGCCACCTGCGGTGGTGGACCAGGAGTCCGTGGAGGGGGAAGTAGTCTCCCTGGAGAACCTACCCATCCCTGCTGAGTGGCATGTGGAGGGAGGGCCTACCAGGGAGGAGTTCTGTAAGGGCCAGAAGGAGTGCCCTACCCTTGAGGGACTGAGGCGACAGGCCGAAGCCCAGGCAGCAGGGAACATTGCGGGACACTACCACATTTACTGGGAGGACGGACTCCTCTACAGTGAACCCAAGGTACCCTTACCTGGTTCATCAAGGGCCTTGGTAGTCCCGCAACGGTACAGAGCCTTTCTGTTGGAATTGGCTCATGAAATACCCTTGGCAGGACACTTAGGTCAGGACAAGACCTTTGCTCGGCTTGTCCCCCACTTTTACTGGCCTCAGATGAAAGTGGCTTCTGATACCTACTGTCGGACGTGTGTATCCTGCCAAGCCGGTGGGAAAACAGGGGTGAAGCTGAAAGCTCCCCTGGAACCACTTCCTGTCGTTAGCACCCCCTTTGAAAGGGTGGGCATCGACATTGTAGGGCCATTGGATCCACCAACAACGGCTGTTCACAGGTTTATCCTGGTACTGGTGGATCACACCACACGGTACCCAGAGGCCATTCCTCTGAGGACTGTTACTGCACCTGTAGTGGCTAGGGCCCTGATGGGGATATTCACCCGGGTGGGTTTCCCCAAAGAAGTTGTGTCCGACAGGGGGACCAACTTCATGTCAGCATAAATGCGGGCAATGTGGAAGGAGTGTGGAGTGACCTACCGGTTCACCACTCCTTATCACCCCCAGTCAAATGCACTGGTAGAAAGGTTCAACAAGACCTTGAAGGGCATGATCAGAAGTCTGCCTGAAAGCCTGCGGAGGAAATGGGACATCCTCCTACCCTGTTTGCTATTCTCCTACAGGGAAGTGCCACAGAAGGGAGTGGGCTTCAGCCCCTTTGAGCTTCTGTATGGGCACCCTGTACGCGGTCCTCTCAGCCTGGTGAAGGATGGATGGGAAAAGTCTCCCAGGAAACCTCCCCAGGATGTGGTGAGCTACATGCTGGTCTTCAGGAGCCAAATGGCGAAGTTGTGGAAGCAAGCTTCTGACAACTTGGAGGCCAGCCATTCAGTAATGAAGGAGTGGTATGACCACAACGCTCACCCGGTGGAGTTGGAGCCTGGCCAGAAAGTGTGGGTGATGGAGCCTGAAGAGCTAAGTGCCCTCCAGGATCCCTGGACAGGCCCCTTTGAGGTGTTAGAGAAGAAGGGTAAGGCTACATACCTGGTGGACCTTAAGACCCCTCGACAGCCCCTACGGGTGCTACATGCTAACCGCCTCAAACCCCACCATGAGAGGCCCGAGGTCATCTTGATGATGGTGACTGATGGAGGAGAGGAAGCGGAAAGCGAACCTCTCCCAGACTTGTTTTCGTCTCAGGAAAAGGATGGGTCGGTGGAGGGAGTGATTCTCTCCCCATCCCTAACTCCTGAACAGCGAGAGGACTGCCGCCAGATCCTGGAGCAGTACTCTGCGTTGTTCTCCCTTGTCCCGGGTAGGACCCAGCTGTGTACCCATGATGTGGACACAGGAGACAGCCCACCAGTGAAGTCAAAGACCTACCGGCTGTCAGACAAGGTAAAGGCTAGCATCCATGGTGAGGTTACCAAGATGCTGGAGCTAGGAGTTATAGAACCTTCCAGTAGCCCCTGGTCCAGTCCGGTGGTTCTAGTGCCAAAAGCAGATCCACCAGGCACCACTCCAGAACTGAGGTTCTGTGTGGATTACCGGGGACTGAACTCAGTTACCAAAACTGATGCTCATCCAATCCCTGGGGCGGATGAATTAATTGACCGGCTGGGAGCTGCCCAATACTTGAGTACCTTTGACCTCACTTCAGGGTACTGGCAGATCTCCCTGACAGATGGAGCAAAGGAAAGGTCAACCTTCTCCACGCCTGAAGGACACTTCCAATTCTGTGTGATGCCCTTTGGGCTCAAGAATGCCCCTGCCACTTTTCAGCGGCTGGTGAATCAGGTCCTCTCCGGAATGGAGGGTTTCTCCGCTGCTTACCTAGATGACATTGCTGTCTTGAGCAGCAGTTGGGAGGACCATTTGCAACATTTGCAAGCAGTTCTCCAGGCCCTGAAACAAGCTGGCTTGACAATCAAGGCCAGCAAATGTCAGATTGGGCAGGGGTCGGTTGTGTGCATAGGCCACTTGGTGGGGAGGGGAACAGTGCAGCCCCTCCAGGCAAAGATTGAGGCAATCATGGCCTGGGAACCCCCCAAGACCCAGACTGAGGTCCGAGCCTTCCTGGGCCTCACAGGTTACTACAGTCGCTTTGTGAAGAGGTATGGCACTATTGTAGCGCCCCTCACAGAGCTCACATCCAAGAAACAACCTCAACGGGTAGTTTGGACAGAGGCTTGTCAGCAAGCCTTTGAAAAATTGAAGCAGGCAAGGTGTGCGGCACCGGTCCTGAGGGCCCCAGACTTCTCTAAGGAGTTTATTGTCCAGACAGACGCATCAGAACATGGCATTGGGGCAGTGTTATCGCAACTCAATAAAGAGGGTCTGGATCAGCCTGTAGTCTTCCTGTCCAGGAGACTGCTTCCCCGGGAACAGAAGTGGAGTGCAATTGAGAGGGAAACTTTTGCGGTGGTGTGGGCTCTGAAGAAGTTGCGGCCATAACTGTTTGGCTCGCACTTCCTGGTTCAGACTGACCACCAACCCCTTCGTTGGCTAATGCAAATGAAGGGGGAAAATCCCAAGTTGTTGAGATGGTCCATCTCCCTACAGGGAATGGTCTTCCGGGTGGAACATCGGCCTGGAGTGGACCACGCCAATGAAGACGGTCTCTCTAGGTATTTCGGCCTTAGTGATGAGGACTCCCAAGGGGTTGGGTAGCTCTCCCCACTTTCAGCTGGGGGGGACGCGTGTTAGACCTGTCTGGCCTTTTGCGTAGCCCCTCCTATTAATTATTATTTTGTCCCCTTTTTCGCCCCTCATACCCTTTTTATCTTTTTGTGTCCACTGGACTTTTATGGTGTTGTCCTGGGGGATAGGTGCTCTTTCGCCCTCATAGTTTTTTTTCCTGAGGCCTAGGTACCCTTTTCTGACTAGAAAGGTTGGGCCATGTAAAATGGTGGCTAGTAACTGCCACAACTGCCAACTCAGGGACTGGGCCCATAGGATAGAATAGGAAGCATCCAGAACCTTCTGGCTAGTTCTGGACCTTGGGAGCTAAGGGTATAAATAGAACACCTGTAGGGCGACCATTTTGTCTTGTCAGTGAGGAGCAGCTGGAGTATAGGCTAAGGGTCTGGAAGGGGTAGGGTATTCATAGGGTGGACTACTTTTCAAGGGTTGCCCCCTTACAGGGATCACCACCCCCACTCCTGTAGACCTGACCCAGTTAGTCCCGACCTGCTGACCCTGGACAGGGAGACACCTCAAATTGGGTGTAGGGATTGACCCCCAGCTAGCGGTGAAGCTTAGGGGATCCCAGCTGAGGAGGGCAAGAAGTGAGAAGCACCCCCCCCTCTTCCCTTTGTCCAGTATGAAGAGCTAGATTGATCCTTGCAGGAGATAGAGGACTGGGGCCAAAAGCGTGAGACTTTACCTCTGACCCACCCCTCCTCTGTGACGGTGGTGCCATTGGCTGCCTATCTAAAATCGGGACCTCTCACCTGCATCAGGAAGTGCAGCAGGAGTTTACCCCCCAACCTGTGGAGCCCGAAGTAAGGAGAGTCGGGGCTTCGGTGGGTGGTCCAATAGTCCTGAATCCATTGAGGACGGGCCAGGTGGAGAATCACTGGCACTGCCGTGAAGGTGAAGTGGAGAGGAGCGTAGGGCTGATCGAGCCTGGGGCAGCGCGCTTCTGCGCATACTCTCGGCGGTGACCACTTTCCTGTCAGGAGGGGCCTAGGACCGAGCAGGCCCAGAGGTGAGCCACTACCAGTGCCGTCGAGTGGAGCCGCCTCCGTTTCAGGGCCGCTACTCTCCCACGCCTGCGCCGTAGCGCCGCGGTGAGAGGATCGTCAGAGGCGGCCGGAGGCGGGATCGGAGCCAAGCGCTGGGGACAGACCTAGCGCGACCTCTCTGCAGTGCTGACGCGTGTGCAGACTTTCACCAGGCCCCGAGGTAAGCGCTGTTGGGGACCGGAGGAGGCCCCCGAAGAGAGCTGAACCCTGGGGCTGGAGCTGTGAACTGAGAAAGGCTCTAACAGCCGTCCCAAGTAAGGAGGGAAGTGGGAACTGTTGGGTGCCTAGGTTTTCCTTCAATTCGCCTAGCTACTGACTAGAAACACCGATAAAAGGTGCAGGAGATCGTTTCTGGCACCTAGAGGAGTTCTGTTGCAGGACTTTAATGAGGCAGAGATAGGGTTTGGCTCTTCAGTCTAACTGGGATACTGACACCTGGATGTGGGTTACCTGTGACAGAAATTCCAATCGGGGTTGCGTGTCAGAGAAACTCTCTGTAAGAAGTTGAAGTGCTAGGAGGCTACAGAACTGAAGGGATCAACTGAGGAAAATTTCTGTTAACACTGTGCAACTGCCTGTTTAGAATGCCTAGGATTTCTTAGGGAATGGAATAGCTTAACTTGCTTAATCTACTGCTCACTCAGTATTTGCTATGTATTACTGCTAATATTCCGGTGGGTAAAGAAGTGTGGGGTTCATATGTAAGTTGATGGAGGAAGTAAAAACATGTCTTTGTAATGTGATTCCAACTGTGTAAAATATGAGGATTATAAGGAGAACTGATAGTGTGAGAAAGACAAAAGTGAATCTAATATATTTTTATAAACCAGTCCATATTTTTCCAAAACATTGGTGTAGTGTCGTTTTTGTGTGGAAGTGCATTAAGTTATTACAGGGTGGTGCGCAACCTTTACACTTGTGCTTCTACGAACTGACTGTCTTACCCTAGGCCAGGCTACCCTATGTGATCTGGTAACAAAAGGTCCAACATATTGGTGTCTAGCGGTGGGATCAGAACTGTGGTTGCGACTACTCTGCAGTAACTAAGTGTAATCCACTGACCTACACCAGGAGTTTTCTCCTGGCGGACTTCCTAATTTCTACTTTTGCTTTTTCCAAATTCATTCCTGGTGGTGGGTGGAGGTAGCTTCAGATTGCCCCTTGTGAATCTATTCTTTTTGTGTGCTTGTCCCTACATAGCTCTTTAGCAAAATGGAATTTGCTCTGGAAGAACTGGACACTTATTCTGTAGCCCAGCTTAAGGACTTTTGTCAACAGATGGGAGTGTTCTTTAAGCGTGGGGCCAAGAAGGGGGAACTCCAGACCAGTTTGAGGGCTTGGGTGGAAGCACATGGAGAAGGGAAGGAGGAGGAAGAGGGGACGGACCGGGACACAGTCATAGGAGTAGAGGTAATGTTCCATCCCGGGATGGGAAACCTACTTCCAGGACCAATGAACTACTCAAAGAGGGGCAGTAGTGTCCCCGGAGGAAGCTTGACCGAAGCGGAACTCACAGACAAGATGGAGAAAAGGCAACTGAAGTGGGAGTTAGCCAGGTTAGAACAGGAGAGGGAAGAACGGAGGATGGCTCATGAGTTTAAATTAAAAGAGCTAGAACTCCAGGCCCTGCAATTAGGACCCTCCCCTACTCCAAATGGTGGCAACGAAACCAGAGAACCAACTAGGGAGTCCAGACCCTACCTGCCTAAAGACATAGTTGCCAGCTATAGTCAGGGGGACGATATAGCCAAATGGTTGGCTGCCTATGAGGTCTCTTTAAGAGCCCATGGGATCCAGGAGAAACCTTAGCCTTAGAACAGGAGGAGCAGACCAACTACCCCACCATGAAGTTAGCATTAATCAAAAAGTTTGGGCTAACCCCGGAAAAGTATCGCCAAAAGTTCAGGGGGAGCCACAAGTTAAGCACCCAGAACTGGGTGGATTTCCTGGACTATGCGAGGAAGGCATTGGAGGGCTGTGTTTCAGGGCAGCAAGGTGAAGGACTATGAGGGGTTGTATGACCTTTTTCTTAAAGAGTATCTACTCGACAAATGTTTTCCCGAGCTGTGCCAACACCTGGTGGACAGCAAGCTGACCAACCCCCGGAAGCTTGCAGAGGAGGCGGACATCTGGGCATGTACCCGGGTGTCCTCAAAGGGGACTGGAGGGGATTCCCAAAGGGCTGGACAGGGCGCCCGTCAGAAGAAGGAGGGGGGTGATAAAAAGCGGGAGTTCTCTGAAGGTCCCCAAAACAGTTTCCAGGGAAAAGGAACAGGTTTCACCCCTAAGGCTAACCCGCCCAGAAACCCTCATCCTGGCCAAAGCCAGCAGCCAAGGGTTGTCCACTGCTTTGAGTGTGGTGGTGTTGGACATTATAAGGGAGATGTCAAATGCCCAAAGAGACCACCCCCTCCCACCGGAGGAAAGCCCCGGGAGTAGCTAGTGTAGCGCTCGGGGAGGAGTTGCCCTTAGATAAGGGGGGTGAGTGGGCGGGTGTCACCTTAGTGTCCCTGGGAGATCGGGAGATGGTTCCTAAGATCCAGGTGCCCCCAAATACTACCAAGTATGGGCAGTGGATCACCATCAATGGCCAGAGAGGGGAGGCTCTGAGAGATACAGGAGCCAGTATGACTATGGTGAGGAGTCAACTGGTGTCTCCAGAGCAGGTGATTCCCAATGTACTCCACCCCTGCCGCGATGGCTGATGGCAGAATGGGCCACTACCCTGTGGCCGAGGTTCCCTTTGAGTGGGAAGGGGTTGCAGGTTCACTTCGAGTTGCCGTAAGCCCTGCCGTGCCAGTCGATTGCCTGCTGGGGAATGACATGGAGCACAATGCTTGGAGAGAGGAGGAATACCGGACGCATTCAGAGATGCTGGGTACACAAGGTCTACGACTGCCCGGAGAGGGAGTTTGCCTGGGTTGGAGCCTGGAACAATGGCCCAACCCGCTGCCAAAAAGGGACAGACCCAAAGACAGGAGAAGCCTGCTTCGGCTTCCACACCCCATGTGACAGATCGGCCACCTGCGGTGGTGGACCAGGAGTCCGTGGAGGGGGAAGTAGTCTCCCTGGAGAACCTACCCATCCCTGCTGAGTGGCATGTGGAGGGAGGGCCTACCAGGGAGGAGTTCTGTAAGGGCCAGAAGGAGTGCCCTACCCTTGAGGGACTGAGGCGACAGGCCGAAGCCCAGGCAGCAGGGAACGTTGCGGGACACTACCACATTTACTGGGAGGACGGACTCCTCTACAGTGAACCCAAGGTACCCTTACCTGGTTCATCAAGGGCCTTGGTAGTCCCGCAACGGTACAGAGCCTTTCTGTTGGAATTGGCTCATGAAATACTCTTGGCAGGACACTTAGGTCAGGACAAGACCTTTGCTCGGCTTGTCCCCCACTTTTACTGGCCTCAGATGAAAGTGGCTTCTGATACCTACTGTCGGACGTGTGTATCCTGCCAAGCCGGTGGGAAAACAGGGGTGAAGCTGAAAGCTCCCCTGGAACCACTTCCTGTCGTTAGCACCCCCTTTGAAAGGGTGGGCATCGACATTGTAGGGCCATTGGATCCACCAACAACGGCTGTTCACAGGTTTATCCTGGTACTGGTGGATCACACCACACGGTACCCAGAGGCCATTCCTCTGAGGACTGTTACTGCACCTGTAGTGGCTAGGGCCCTGATGGGGATCTTCACCCGGGTGGGTTTCCCCAAAGAAGTTGTGTCCGACAGGGGGACCAACTTCATGTCAGCATAAATGCGGGCAATGTGGAAGGAGTGTGGAGTGACCTACCGGTTCACCACTCCTTATCACCCCCAGTCAAATGCACTGGTAGAAAGGTTCAACAAGACCTTGAAGGGCATGATCAGAAGTCTGCCTGAAAGCCTGCGGAGGAAATGGGACGTCCTCCTACCCTGTTTGCTATTCTCCTACAGGGAAGTGCCACAGAAGGGAGTGGGCTTCAGCCCCTTTGAGCTTCTGTATGGGCACCCTGTACGCGGTCCTCTCAGCCTGGTGAAGGATGGATGGGAAAAGTCTCCCAGGAAACCTCCCAAGGATGTGGTGAGCTACATGCTGGCCTTCAGGAGCCAAATGGCGAAGTTGTGGAAGCAAGCTTCTGACAACTTGGAGGCCAGCCAGGCAGTAATGAAGGAGTGGTATGACCACAACGCTCACCCGGTGGAGTTGGAGCCTGGCCAGAAAGTGTGGGTGATGGAGCCTGAAGAGCTAAGTGCCCTCCAGGATCCCTGGACAGGCCCCTTTGAGGTGTTAGAGAAGAAGGGTAAGGCTACATACCTGGTGGACCTTAAGACCCCTCGACAGCCCCTACGGGTGCTACATGCTAACCGCCTCAAACCCCACCATGAGAGGCCCGAGGTCATCTTGATGATGGTGACTGATGGAGGAGAGGAAGCGGAAAGCGAACCTCTCCCAGACTTGTTTTCGTCTCAGGAAAAGGATGGGTCGGTGGAGGGAGTGATTCTCTCCCCATCCCTAACTCCTGAACAGCGAGAGGACTGCCACCAGATCCTGGAGCAGTACTCTGCATTGTTCTCCCTTGTCCCGGGTAGGACCCAGCTGTGTACCCATGATGTGGACACAGGAGACAGCCCACCAGTGAAGTCAAAGACCTACCGGCTGTCAGACAAGGTGAAGGCTAGCATCCATGGTGAGGTTACCAAGATGCTGGAGCTAGGAGTTATAGAACCTTCCAGTAGCTCCTGGTCCAGTCCGGTGGTTCTAGTGCCAAAAGCAGCTCCACCAGGCACCACTCCAGAACTGAGGTTCTGTGTGGATTACCGGGGACTGAACTCAGTTACCAAAACTGATGCTCATCCAATCCCTGGGGCGGATGAATTAATTGACCGGCTGGGAGCTGCCCAATACTTGAGTACCTTTGACCTCACTTCAGGGTACTGGCAGATCTCCCTGACAGATGGAGCAAAGGAAAGGTCAACCTTCTCCACGCCTGAAGGACACTTCCAATTCTGTGTGATGCCCTTTGGGCTCAAGAATGCCCCTGCCACTTTTCAGCGGCTGGTGAATCAGGTCCTCTCCGGAATGGAGGGTTTCTCCGCTGCTTACCTAGATGACATTGCTGTCTTCAGCAGCAGTTGGGAGGACCATTTGCAACATTTGCAAGCAGTTCTCCAGGCCCTGAAACAAGCTGGCTTGACAATCAAGGCCAGCAAATGTCAGATGGGGCAGGGGTCGGTTGTGTGCATAGGCCACTTGGTGGGTAGGGGAACAGTGCAGCCCCTCCAGGCAAAGATTGAGGCAATCATGGCCTGGGAACCCCCCAAGACCCAGACTGAGGTCCGAGCCTTCCTGGGCCTCACAGGTTACTACAGTCGCTTTGTGAAGAGGTATGGCACTATTGTAGCGCCCCTCACAGAGCTCACATCCAAGAAACAACCTCAACGGGTAGTTTGGACAGAGGCTTGTCAGCAAGCCTTTGAAAAATTGAAGCAGGCAAGGTGTGCGGCACCGGTCCTGAGGGCCCCAGACTTCTCTAAGGAGTTTATTGTCCAGACAGACGCATCAGAACATGGCATTGGGGCAGTGTTATCGCAACTCAATAAAGAGGGTCTGGATCAGCCTGTAGTCTTCCTGTCCAGGAGACTGCTTCCCCGGGAACAGAAGTGGAGTGCAATTGAGAGGGAAACTTTTGCGGTGGTGTGGGCTCTGAAGAAGTTGCGGCCATAACTGTTTGGCTCGCACTTCCTGGTTCAGACTGACCACCAACCCCTTCGTTGGCTAATGCAAATGAAGGGGGAAAATCCCAAGTTGTTGAGATGGTCCATCTCCCTACAGGGAATGGACTTCCGGGTGGAACATCGGCCTGGAGTGGACCACGCCAATGAAGACGGTCTCTCTAGGTATTTCCGCCTTAGTGATGAGGACTCCCAAGGGGTTGGGTAGCTCTCCCCACTTTCAGCTGGGGGGGGACGCGTGTTAGACCTGTCTGGCCTTTTGCGTAGCCCCTCCTATTAATTATTATTTTGTCCCCTTTTTCGCCCCTCATACCCTTTTTATCTTTTTGTGTCCACTGGACTTTTATGGTGTTGTCCTGGGGGATAGGTGCTCTTTCGCCCTCATAGTTTTTTTTCCTGAGGCCTAGGTACCCTTTTCTGACTAGAAAGGTTGGGCCATGTAAAATGGTGGCTAGTAACTGCCACAACTGCCAACTCAGGGACTGGGCCCATAGGATAGAATAGGAAGCATCCAGAACCTTCTGGCTAGTTCTGGACCTTGGGAGCTAAGGGTATAAATAGAACACCTGTAGGGCGACCATTTTGTCTTGTCAGTGAGGAGCAGCTGGAGTATAGGCTAAGGGTCTGGAAGGGGTAGGGCCTTCATAGGGTGGACTACTTTTCAAGGGTTGCCCCCTTACAGGGATCACCACCCCCACTCCTGTAGACCTGACCCAGTTAGTCCCGACCTGCTGACCCTGGACAGGGAGACACCTCAAATTGGGTGTAGGGATTGACCCCCAGCTAGCGGTGAAGCTTAGGGGATCCCAGCTGAGGAGGGCAAGAAGTGAGAAGCACCCCCCCCCCTTCCCTTTGTCCAGTATGAAGAGCTAGATTGATCCTTGCAGGAGATAGAGGACTGGGGCCAAAAGCGTGAGACTTTACCTCTGACCCACCCCTCCTCTGTGACGGTGGTGCCATTGGCTGCCTATGTAAAATCGGGACCTCTCACCTGCATCAGGAAGTGCAGCAGGAGTTTACCCCCCCACCTGTGGAGCCCGAAGTAAGGAGAGTCGGGGCTTCGGTGGGTGGTCCAATAGTCCTGAATCCATTGAGGACGGGCCAGGTGGAGAATCACTGGCACTGCCGTGAAGGTGAAGTGGAGAGGAGCATAGGGCTGATCGAGCCTGGGGCAGCGCGCTTCTGCGCATACTCTCGGCGGTGACCACTTTCCTGTCAGGAGGGGCCTAGGACCGAGCAGGCCCAGAGGTGAGCCACTACCAGTGCTGTCGAGTGGAGCCGCCTCCGTTTCAGGGCCGCTACTCTCCCGCGCCTGCGCCGTAGCGCCGCGGTGAGAGGATCGTCAGAGGCGGCCGGAGGCGGGATCGGAGCCAAGCGCTGGGGACAGACCTAGCGCGACCTCTCTGCAGGGCTGACGCGTGTGCAGACTTTCACCAGGCCCGAGGTAAGCGCTGTTGGGGACCGGGGGAGGCCCCCCGAAGAGAGCTGAACCCTGGGGCTGGAGCTGTGAACTGAGAAAGGCTCTAACAGCTGTACCAAGTAAGGAGGGAAGTGGGAACTGTTGGGTGCCTAGGTTTTCCTTCAATTCGCCTAGCTACTGACTAGAAACACCGATAAAAGGTGCAGGAGATCGTTTCTGGCACCTAGAGGAGTTCTGTTGCAGGACTTTAATGAGGCAGAGATAGGGTGTGGCTCTTCAGTCTAACTGGGATACTGACACCTGGATGTGGGTTACCTGTGACAGAAATTCCAATCGGGGTTGCGTGTCAGAGAAACTCTGTAAGAAGTTGAAGTGCTAGGAGGCTACAGAACTGAAGGGATCAACTGAGGAAAATTTCTGTTAACACTGTGCAACTGCCTGTTTAGAATGCCTAGGATTTCTTAGGGAATGGAATAGCTTAACTTGCTTAATCTACTGCTCACTCAGTATTTGCTATGTATTACTGCTAATATTCCGGTGGGTAAAGAAGTGTGGAGTTCATATGTAAGTTGATGGAGGAAGTAAAAACATGTCTTTGTAATGTGATTCCAACTGTGTAAAATATGAGGAGGATAAGGAGAAATGATAGTGTGAGAAAGACAAAAGTGAATCTAATATATTTTTATAAACCAGTCCATATTTTTCTAAAACATTGGTGTAGTGTCGTTTTTGTGTGGAAGTGCATTAAGTTATTACAGGGTGGTGCGCAACCTTTACACTTGTGCTTCTAGGAACTGACTGTCTTACCCTAGGCCAGGCTACCCTATGTGATCTGGTAACAAAAGGTCCAACATATTGGTGTCTAGCGGTGGGATCAGAACTGTGGTTGCGACTACTCTGCAGTAACTAAGTGTAATCCACTGACCTACACCAGGAGTTTTCTCCTGGCGGACTTCCTAATTTCTACTTTTGCTTTTTCCAAATTCATTCCTGGTGGTGGGTGGAGGTAGCTTCAGATTGCCCCTTGTGAATCTATTCTTTTTGTGTGCTTGTCCCTACATAGCTCTTTAGCAAAATGGATTTTGCTCTGGAAGAACTGGACATTTATTCTGTAGCCCAGCTTAAGGACTTTTGTCAACAGATGGGAGTGTTCTTTAAGCGTGGGGCCAAGAAGGGGGAACTCCAGACCAGTTTGAGGGCTTGGGTGGAAGCACATGGAGAAGGGAAGGAGGAGGAAGAGGGGACGGACCGGGACACAGTCATAGGAGTAGAGGGAATGTTCCATCCCGGGATGGGAAACCTACTTCCAGGACCAATGACCTATTCAAAGAGGGGCAGTAGTGGCCCCGGAGGAAGCTTGACCGAAGCGGAACTCACAGACAAGAGGGAAAAAAGGCAACTGAAGTGGGAGTTAGCCAGGTTAGAACAGGAGAGGGAAGAACGGAGGATGGCTCATGAGTTTAAATTAAAAGAGCTAGAACTCCAGGCCCTGCAATTAGGACCCTCCCCTACTCCAAATGGTGGCAACGAAACCAGAAAACCAACTAGGGAGTCCAGACCCTACCTGCCTAAAGACATAGTTGCCAGCTATAGTCAGGGGGACGATATAGCCAAATGGTTGGCTGCCTATGAGGTCTTCTTAAGAGCCCATGGGATCCAGGAGAAACACTGGGGGGGGGTGGGTTGTACAAATATATGCCTCCTACTGGTCGGGACACCTTGTTAGCCTTGGAACAGGAGGAGCAGACCAACTACCCCACCATGAAGTTAGCATTAATCAAAAAGTTTGGGCTAACCCCGGAAAAGTATCGCCAAAAGTTCAGGGGGAGCCACAAGTTAAGCACCCAGAACTGGGTGGATTTTCTGGACTATGCGAGGAAGGCATTGGAGGGCTGGATTCAGGGCAGCGAGGTGAAGGACTATGAGGGGTTATATGACCTTTTTCTTAAAGAGTATCTACTCGAGAAATGTTTTCCCGAGCTGCGCCAACACCTGGTGGACAGCAAGCTGACCAACCCCCTGAAGCTTGCAGAGGAGGCGGACATCTGGGCAAGTACCCGGGTGTCCTCAAAGGGGACTGGAGGGGTTTCCCAAAGGGCCGGACAGGGCGCCAGTCAGAAGAAGGAGGGGGGAGATAAAAAGCGGGAGTTCTCTAAAGGTCCCCAAAACAGTTTCCAGGGAAAAGGAACAGGTTTCATCCCTAAGGCTAACCCGCCCAGAAACCCTCATCCTGGCCAAAGCCAGCAGCCAAGGGTTGTCCACTGCTTTGAGTGTGGTGGTGTTGGACATTATAAGGGAGATGTCAAATGCCCAAAGAGACCACCCCCTCCCACCGGAGGAAAAGCCCCGGGAGTAGCTAGTGTAGCGCTCGGGTAGGAGTTGCCCTTAGATAAGGGGGGTGAGTGGGCGGGTGTCACCTTAGTGTCCCTGGGAGATCGGGAGATGGTTCCTAAGATCCAGGTGCCCCCAAAAACTACCAAGTATGGGCAGTGGATCACCATCAATGGCCAGAGAGGGGAGGCTCTGAGAGATACAGGAGCCAGTATGACTATGGTGAGGAGTCAACTGGTGTCTCCAGAGCAGGTGATTCCCAATGTACTCCACCCCGCCGCGATGGCTGACGGCAGAATGGGCCACTACCCTGTGGCCGAGGTTCCCTTTGAGTGGGAAGGGTTTGCAGGTTCACTTTGAGTTGCCGTAAGCCCTGCCGTGCCAGTCGATTGCCTGCTGGGGAATGACATGGAGCACAATGCTTGGAGAGAGGAGGAATACCGGACGCATTCAGAGATGCTGGGTACACAAGGTCTGCGACTGCCCGGAGAGGGAGTTTGCCTGGGTTGGAGCCTGGAACAATGGCCCAACCCGCTGCCAAAAAGGGACAGACCCGAAGACAGGAGAAGCCTGCTTCAGCTTCCACACCCCATGTGACAGATCGGCCACCTGCGGTGGTGGACCAGGAGTCCGTGGAGGGGGAAGTAGTCTCCCTGGAGGACCTACCCATCCCTGCTGAGTGGCATGTGGAGGGAGGGCCTACCAGGGAGGAGTTCTGTAAGGGCCAGGAGGAGTGCCCTACCCTTGAGGGACTGAGGCGACAGGCCGAAGCCCAGGCAGCAGGGAACGTTGCGGGACACTACCACATTTACTGGGAGGACGGACTCCTCTACAGTGAACCCAAGGTACCCTTACCTGGTTCATCAAGGGCCTTGGTAGTCCCGCAATGGTACAGAGCCTTTCTGTTGGAATTGGCTCATGAAATACCCTTGGCAGGACACTTAGGTCAGGACAAGACCTTTGCTCGGCTTGTCCCCCACTTTTACTGGCCTCAGATGAAAGTGGCGTCTGATACCTACTGTCGGACGTGTGTATCCTGCCAAGCCAGTGGGAAAACAGGGGTGAAGCTGAAAGCTCCCCTGGAACCACTTCCTGTCGTTAGCACCCCCTTTTAAAGGGTGGGCATCGACATTGTGGGGCCATTGGATCCACCAACAACGGCTGTTCACAGGTTTATCCTTGTACTGGTGGATCACGCCACACGGTACCCAGAGGCCATTCCTCTGAGGACTGTTACTGCACCTGTAGTGGCTAGGGCCCTGATGGGGATCTTCACCCGGGTGGGTTTCCCCAAAGAAGTTGTGTACGACAGGGGGACCAACTTCATGTCAGCATACATGCGGGCAATGTGGAAGGAGTGTGGAGTGACCTACCGGTTCACCACTCCTTATCACCTCCAGTCAAATGGACTGGTAGAAAGGTTCAACAAGACCTTGAAGGGCATGATCAGAAGTCTGCCTGAAAGCCTGCGGAGGAAATGGGACATCCTCCTACCCTGTTTGCTATTCTCCTACAGGGAAGTGCCACAGAAGGGAGTGGGCTTCAGCCCCTTTGAGCTTCTGTATGGACACCCTGTACGCGGTCCTCTCAGCCTGGTGAAGGATGGATGGGAAAAGTCTCCCAGGAAGCCTCCCCAGGAGCCAAATGGCGAAGTTGTGGAAGCAAGCTTCTGACAACTTGGAGGCCAGCCAGGCAGTAATGAAGGAGTGGTATGACCACAACGCTCACCCGGTGGAGTTGGAGCCTGGCCAGAAAGTGTGGGTGATGGAGCCTGGAGAGCTAAGTGCCCTCCAGGATCGCTGGACAGGCCCCTTTGAGGTGTTAGAGAAGAAGGGTAAGGCTACATACCTGGTGGACCTTAAGACCCCTCGACAGCCCCTACGGGTGCTACATGCTAACCGCCTCAAACCCCACCATGAGAGGCCCGAGGTCATCTTGATGATGGTGACTGATGGAGGAGAGGAAGCGGAAAGCGAACCTCTCCCAGACTTGTTTTCGTCTCAGGAAAAGGATGGGTCGGTGGAGGGAGTGATTCTCTCCCCATCCCTAACTCCTGAACAGCGAGAGGACTGCCGCCAGATCCTGGAGCGGTACTCTGCGTTGTTCTCCCTTGTCCCGGGAAGGACCCACCTGTGCACCCATGATGTGGATACAGGA
Organism: Lissotriton vulgaris; assembly: GCF_964263255.1. NCBI lineage: Eukaryota > Metazoa > Chordata > Amphibia > Caudata > Salamandridae > Lissotriton > Lissotriton vulgaris. Next base: position 1,362,180,798 of record NC_141685.1, on the reverse strand, counting down.
GACAGCCCACCAGTGAAGTCAAAGACCTACCGGCTGTCAGACAAGGTGAAGGCTAGCTTCCATGGTGAGGTTACCAAGATGCTGGAGCTAGGAGTTACAGAACCATCCAGTAGCCCCTGGTCCAGTCCGGTGGTTCTAGTGCCAAAAGCAGCTCCACCAGGCACCACTCTAGAACTGAGGTTCTGTGTGGATTACCGGGGACTGAACTCAGTTACCAAAACTGATGCTCATCCGATCCCTAGGGCGGATGAATTAATTGACCGGCTGGGAGCTGCCCAATACTTGAGTACCTTTGACCTCACTTCAGGGTGCTGGCAGATCTCCCTGACAGATGGAGCAAAGGAAAGGTCAGCCTTCTCCATGCCTGAAGGACACTTCCAATTCTGTGTGATGCCCTTTGGGCTCAAGAATGCCCCTGCCACTTTTCAGCGGCTGGTGAATCAGGTCCTCTCCGGAATGGAGGGTTTCTCCGCTGCTTACCTAGATGACATTGCTGTCTTCAGCAGCAGTTGGGAGGACAATTTGCAACATTTGCAAGCAGTTCTCCAGGCCCTGAAACAAGCTGGCTTGACAATCAAGGCCAGCAAATGTCAGATTGGGCAGGGGTCGGTTGTGTACATAGGCCACTTGGTGGGTAGGGGAACAGTGCAGCTCCTCCAGGCAAAGATTGAGGCAATCATGGCCTGGGAACCTCCCAAGACCCAGACTGAGGTCCAAGCCTTCCTGGGCCTCACAGGTTACTACAGTCGCTTTGTGAAGGGGTATGGCACTATTGTAGCACCCCTCACAGAGCTCACATCCAAGAAACAACCTCAACGGGTAGTTTGGACAGAGGCTTGTCAGCAAGCCTTTGAAAAATTGAAGCAGGCGAAGTGTGCGGCACCGGTCCTGAGGGCCCCAGACTTCTCTAAGGAGTTCATTGTCCAGACAGACGCATCAGAACATGGCATTGGGGCAGTGTTATCGCAACTCAATGAAGAGGGTCTGGATCAGCCTTTAGTCTTCCTGTCCAGGAGACTTCTTCCCCGGGAACAGAAGTGGAGTGCAATTGAGAGGGAAGCTTTTGCGGTGGTGTGGGCTCTGAAGAAGTTGCGGCCATACCTGTTTGGCTCGCACTTCCTGGTTCAGACTGACCACCGACCCCTTCGTTGGCTAATGCAAATGAAGGGGGAAAATCCCAAGTTGTTGAGATGGTCCATCTCCCTACAGGGAATGGACTTCCGGGTGGAACATCGGCCTGGAGTGGACCACGCCAATAAAGACGGTCTCTCTAGGTATTTCCGCCTTAGTGATGAGGACTCCCAAGGGGTTGGGTAGCTCTCCCCACTTTCAGCTGGGGGGGACGCGTGTTAGACCTGTCTGGCCTTTTGCGTAGCCCCTCCTATTAATTATTATTTTGTCCCCTTTTTCGCCCCTCATACCCTTTTTATCTTTTTGTGTCCACTGGACTTTTATGGTGTTGTCCTGGGGGATAGGTGCTCTTTCGCCCTCATAGTTTTTTTTCCTGAGGCCTAGGTACCCTTTTCTGACTAGAAAGGTTGGGCCATGTAAAATGGTGGCTAGTAACTGCCACAACTGCCAACTCAGGGACTGGGCCCATAGGATAGAATAGGAAGCATCCAGAACCTTCTGGCTAGTTCTGGACCTTGGGAGCTAAGGGTATAAATAGAACACCTGTGGGGCGACCATTTTGTCTTGTCAGTGAGGAGCAGCTCGAGTATAGGCTAAGGGTCTGGAAGGGGTAGGGCCTTCATAGGGTGGACTACTTTTCAAGGGTTGCCCCCTTACAGGGATCACCACCCCCATTCCTGTAGACCTGACCCAGTTAGTCCCGACCTGCTGACCCTGGACAGGGAGACACCTCAAATTGGGTGTAGGGATTGACCCCCAGCTAGCGGTGAAACTTAGGGGATCCCAGCTGAGGAGGGCGAGAAGTGAGAAGCACCCCCCCCCCTCTTCCCTTTGTCCAGTATGAAGAGCTAGATTGATCCTTGCAGGAGATATAGGACTGGGGCCCAAAAGCGTGAGACTTTACCTCTGACCCACCCCTCCTCTGTGACGGTGGTGCCATTGGCTGCCTATGTAAAATCGGGACCTCTCACCTGCATCAGGAAGTGCAGCAGGAGTTTACCCCCCACCTGTGGAGCCCGAAGTAAGGAGAGTCGGGGCTTTGGTGGGTGGTCCAATAGTCCTGAATCCATTGAGGACGGGCCAGGCGGGGAATCACTGGCGCTGCCGTGAAGGTAAAGTGGAGAGGAGCATAGGGCTGATCGAGCCTGGGGCAGCGCGATTCTGCGCATACTCTCGGTGGTGACCACTTTCCTGTCAGGAGGGGCCTAGGACCGAGCAGGCCCAGAGGTGAGCCACTCCCAGTGCCGTCGAGTGGAGCCGCCTCCGTTTCAGGGCCGCTACTCTCCCGCACCTGCGCCGTAGAGCCGCGGTGAGAGGATCGTCAGAGGCCGCCGGAGACGGGATCGGAGCCAAGCGCTGGGGACAGACCTAGCGCGACCTCTCCTCAGGGCTGACGCGTGTGCAGACTTTCACCAGGCCCCGAAGTAAGCGCTGTTGGGGACCGGAGGAGGCCCCCGAAGAGAGCTGAACCCTGGGGCTGGAGCTGTGAACTGAGAAAGGCTCTAACAGCCGTCCCAAGTAAGGAGGGAAGTGGGAACTGTTGGGTGCCTAGGTTTTCTTTCAATTCGCCTAGCCACTAACTAGAAACACTGATAAAAGGTGCAGGAGATCGTTTCTGGCACCTAGAGGAGTTCTGTTGCAGGACTATAATGAGGCAGAGATAGGGTGTGGCTCTTCAGTCTAACTGGGATACTGACACCTGGATGTGGGTTACCTGTGACAGAAATTCCAATCGGGTTTGCGTGTCAGAGAAACTCTCTGTAAGAAGTTGAAGTGCTAGGAGGCTACAGAACTGAAGGCATCAACTGAGGAAAATTTCTGTTAACACTGTGCAACTGCCTGTTTAGAATGCCTAGGATTTCTTAGGGAATGGAATAGCTTAACTTGCTTAATCTACTGCTCACTCAGTATTTGCTATGTATTACTGCTAATATTCCGGTGGGTAAAGAAGTGTGGAGTTCATATGTAAGTTGATGGAGGAAGTAAAAACATGTCTTTGTAATGTGATTCCAACTGTGTAAAATAAGAGGAGGATAAGGAGAAAGGATAGTGTGAGAAAGACAAAAGTGAATCTAATATATTTTTATAAACCAGTCCATATTTTTCCAAAACATTGGTGTAGTGTCGTTTTTGTGTGGAAGTGCATTAAGTTATTAAAGGGTGGTGCGCAACCTTTACACTTGTGCTTCTATGAACTGACTGTCTTACCCTAGGCCAGGTTACCCTATGTGATCTGGTAACAAAAGGTCTTTTGCATTTGAATTGAAAATGGACGTGGCTTCAGTTTTATGTTGATCCTGTGTTGTAGAAAGTGTCTACTAATAGTCATACTAAAAGCTAGCTCTAAGCAAAGCCAGAACAGAAAAATATGAACCCAGAGATACCCCATAGTTCTACTCATGGTGAAGCCAGGTCTGTATCTTTTGGAAAGGAAAAGGTTCAAAAGTTTGTACTTGCATGTTTGTTGTTTGTTTTTGGGCTGGCTGTCGCTTCCTGTTCACGTGGAGCCATGGAAAGCGTATCACAGTTAATGAAATAGCCAGTAGCTGTAAGTTCAGTTGTTGAAATTGCATCGTATTTAGTTGAAGTTATTTCTGCTGTTTTTGTTGAAAACCTTGAAATGTTGAAGTTAATAGTTGGTGTCTTAGCTGAAAAAACGTTCAGATGTTGAAGTTATTATTTGATGTTTTTGTTGAAAAACTTGGAAGCTTTTATTATTTGATGCTTTTGTTGAAAAACTTTGAAGCTTTTATTATTTGATGCTGTTGTTGAAAAACGTTGAAACATTTATTATTTGATGTTTTTGTTGAAAAACATTGAAGCATTTATGTATTTTTGTAGAAAAACGTTGAAGCTTTTATTAATTGATGCTTCTGTTGAAAAATATTGAAGCCTTTTTTATTTGATGTTTTTGTTGAGAAAACGTAGAAGCTTTTATTAATAGATGCTTTTGTTGAAAAAACGTTGGTGTACACATTTGTTTTTGGCCAAATTGCACCTTGAGTGTAGTCTTGATTTTTATTTTTAATTTGAAAGGTTGGTTCAAGGAGAACTGGTTCCATTGCATTGTTGCATAGTTCCCCACTCCATGGATTTGATTGCTCAAACCTGATGAGCCTTTCAGTTTGAATTTCTGGAATAGTATTGAGAGGGACTTCTACTATTGTGGAATTCACGAGGCCTACTGCTCAGTATTGGCAACATCGATTTTGGTTGATTCTTTGAAATGAATCTGTTTTTTTATCACAGCAGTATGCGGCAAAAGTCCAGTTCTTGTTCCTTTCACTTTAAGGAGTGGCACACGTATTTCTGTATGAGGGCTCAAATTCCTTTGTGTCCGCGATCTTTTTCTCTCTCTGCCCAGATCCATGACTTTTGGATTCAGCCAGGACTTGCCGTGATTACCTCGACTTCCCAGTGGCGGCCTGTTTCACTTTGACAGAATCTTTGTTTGTTTCTTTGTTTCCTTTAGTTCCTGTAAAACAGCCAAATGATCACAGATACAGAATGGTTTTCATCCGCCACTGTGCCTTCACATGTACGATCAGGTTCCCATAATTGTAAATGGGGTGACACCTCCTAGAGAGCTTCTTGGCTGAGTGTGTATTTCCCCCTGAATCCATATAAGTGTTTGACCCCACTAATACCCTGCCTAATACCCTCGCTGGTAATGATTGCTCTATGCCCCAGTCCTTCCTCTCCTCTACCTTAATTCCCCCAGGATGGCGTTGGAGAGGAGTACCGCAATACTTCGTCCATCCCTTCCATGGCCTCTCAGTAGGCTCGAGAGCCAAATGTTGGGCCACAGTCAGGGTGTAACGTTGATTGCGTATCTCCTGTTGTGGACTCGCAAATCTTTCTATAACAGTTTTGAGCGTCAGCCAAGTATTAAGGCCATACTTATGGGAAACTTGAGCAAGGACCCACTGCCACTAAGATATATTTTAAAGCCACCTCAAAATGTGAGGTGCCGCAGTGGTCCTTTACACGACACGATCAAGTGGACAGTCTGAGGCTGTCTAGCAATGGGACCTGAGCGGGTCTTGTGATGGTGTAGCCTGGAATTCGTTTGCTGATGTTGCAGTTCAAGACAAAGCCAATGGTCTGACTTCTGATCCCAGGCCACCAATAGCACTGTTGTAATGAAGAAATAGTAGCTATTACCCCTCTATGCGAGGAGCCCATGCCATTGTGTGCTTTAAATGATTAATTCCTGCCTACTATCCATATTTGGAAAATACTCTGTCCCCCACTCAAGGAATCTGAGCATATGGAATGTTGTTTGCATCTAACTTGTAGGAGTATTTGAGTGGAAATTTCTTAGGCACTGCTGTGCTGCTTTTGCGTGAAGCAATTACAGCCACCATATTCTAACCGTCGATTCTCGTTGTTAGACGAGTGTGCGCAGCTATGAAAGCTGTGTGAACAGCCCCCCTTTGTGGCTTCAACAGCCACTGAATTCCCTTCCACATGCACGCCATCACGTTAATGACTCAGCGTGTTAATCGCGTGAGTTTTTGGTAGGTCGTTTCTCAACTCCACTACCTGTTCCCATAATTTTGTACTTTAATTGTGCCACCTTGTTTCATCTTTAAACCCATTTTGTTCCCAATGGTGTAAATATTTATTATATCATTGCACACAGTAAAAGGAATCACACACAATGAGTGTGGGGAATTCTCGATCCGTGTTTAAAGGTGCAAGTATCAGGGCTTTAAAAGCTGCCAACCAAGCCGTGCTATTACCTAGAGGTAGTTTTTTTGGTGCAATGAGGACGGAACTTGCCATCCAGCATCTGATCTTTAACAAAGGCGGCCGTTGAGGCAGACCCATCAGTGTAGATTTTTTAAAATTCATACTGATGTTGGAAGAAAAAGATGCAAATTTGGAATGGATACCTTGTGTGGACAAAATGTTAAAGAGGTCTAAGAGCAACCTACCCCAAATAGCCCACAATAAAGGCTTAGCATGGGGGGAGGGGGTGAAGCCTAGCAGTGAAAAGGTTAAAGTGTACAGAAAAGTGATGGATGTAATGCGTGAATTAATCTCATCCTGATCCATCGTTATTTTCCATACCATGCCACCTCAGTTTGGGCCCAGTCAAAATCAAATCAGTCTTAACCCAAGACTGGTTTCACACTAGTGGGGCTCATCAGACAGGTATAGCTCGTGACACACTGTATGTCCAGACGTGAGTTCTGTGACACTGTGCCACAGAAACAAAGCTAAAGTGGATTGGAAAGCTTGTGGGCATTCCCTTCTTAAAGAACTGTGGCATTTTCTGCATTTTCTTTAATGGAAATCCTGCTTCAGTTGTTTGTTGGAATTTCCCTCACACCAGGATTCTCAACTCATCTTCCACCCTCTGCAGATTCTGTTTCTGTGACATCATCAGCATTGACAGGTAGCAAAAATGGAAACATAACAAGCAGATGGTTGCTGATAGTGTCATAATGGCTCCATTAGTGCTGCCTAGGACACCAAGGCTGAGAGTTCTAGATCTCAGGCGCAGTGGTCACTTTCCTTGGAGACTTGGAAGGAGGAGGTTGAAGTTGTGTTAGCTCAGGAGAAGTGTAATTTCTTTAAACATTGACATTTATTAGTGAGCTTGACTACTGGTAAGTTAATTTATGTATTAGATTGCTTGTCTGAGGGTCTTTTTTCAGTATGATGGATGGGATACTCAATCAAAATGTGACATATACTACTTCTGCCATATTACAAGTGCCTTAGACTATAAATACACTTGGAATAAGATGGATGTGATATCTCTTATGTTTTGGATCAAAACCATTATGTTAATATTTAACTTAAATAGAATTTAGGCATTGTTATACCTCTGAAGGCCTATGTATTTTCCAAATCCATGCACACTTATGTGGTAAGGAGACAGACTAGTGCTATCTCTTCCCAAAACAAAATTGTTTAAAAAACGATTTTCCCTTTCTGTGATTACTGTCTTTGCATGTGGTTGTTACAGTTTAAAATTGCAGTTTTTACCTGCCTGTGATGGCATATTTTATCACCTGTTTTGTGTTTTAAACTTGTGGTTTTCCCTACCCATGATTGCTTGCATTTAACATGTTGAATTGTTGGATTTGCAGTCCAACCTCTGTAGTTTGTCCCTCTCATTCCTTGGTGACAAATCTGTTTTCCCTCCAAATTTCTACTTTGTCCTGTGCTAAGACCTGTGTGTTAAAACATCCTCCATTTTGTGTTCACAAGCCAGTGAGGCCAGACCCCTTGCCCCCCCCCCCAGCAACAGGGATATTCTACATCAGAGGGTGCTTCTGTGAGCTGTTTAAACTGTATTTACTGGGGCCTTGGCACTTAGTTCTTTGGCCAGAAGGGGGAGTAAAGTTTTATGTCCTCATTGGTTGGGTATTTGAGGGTTCTGATTGGTTTCTGGGTCTGTGATTCAATCATTGTAGGGTTGGGACTAGTGCTAGGGTTAGGATTTCTATTGGAAGTAGGAACTAGGGCTACCTGTACCATTGGCTGCTTGGACTTGGGTTGGGACTACTGGTAGGGCTAAGGCCTTTATTGGACGTAGAGATCAGGGTTTTTGAACTGATTGGGTGCTTGGACTAGGGCTAAGATTGGCAGTAAGGTCCTGGTCTCCCATTGGTTCTAGATTTTAGGGCTAGTGTTGTGATTGGATAGTGTTAGGGCTGGAGGTTCCCATTGGCAGAAGGGGTCACCTGATTACAAGGGCTATACAAGGCCGGGGTTAGTGCGTCTTAGCCCGGGCATCGAGGCTAAGGGCGGAGAAGACAAGCGTAGTTGCCTGTTTGAGCCTGTTCGAGACTGGTCGGGACTAGGGCCAGAAATGCTGCCCTTTTTCTCATTTCTCTTCCTACTGCAAACACGTAAAAACAAATTAAAAGTCTTTCACTCTTTAATCCCTCCACTATCCTTTTCAATCAAAATTAACAGACTAACAAGTTCACTTCTCAAATTCCATATTCAACTATACTAATATACTGCCCAAATAACAGAATAACATATCTACTACTCAAATTACTTCATATTTATACTATACTAATTTTAAACACAAATACTTTATGGGTTCAGGAGTGGCTGACGTGCCAGAAAAGCGCTCCAACCCCCATCAGGGGTAACAAGTGCTATATGAATGCTAATCTTTATTTCCCTTTTATCCCCCCGCTATCCTTCTCACTCATAGTAACAGACTAATATCCACCACTGAAATTACCTCATATTTCACCATATTAATTCACCACTAATCCTTTATAGGCTTCCGGAATAGCGTGCGTCAACAAGCGATAAATTAATAGAAACTTTTGTCCTCCTCTATCCTTCTGCTACCATTCCATATCCAAATACCTGATTAACCTATCCACCACTTAAAATGTACTTGCATGTTTCACTATACTAATTCAACACTAATCCTCCATGGGTCCCGGAGAAGCGTGCTACCCACCGAAAAAGCTCTTTGACGCCTCGTCAGGGGTAGTAAGCGTTATATAAATGCAATTACAATACAATTCAATGCATACCGAGGACAAATGATGAGGCTTTACTGCTATGCTATGCTAATGAGTGTCTTGGGAATTTTGAGCACAGCTGTATGAAAAATATGCAGCTTCACTTTTCACTGTAACATTGCACTCAATCTATTTCAATGGAACACACATGACTTTCCTGGAAATTTAGTTGAAAGTGTAGCAAAATAACTGGATCTATTTCTCAGTAAACAGTGTGAGTTATCAAGGTAAGAAAATAAATAATCACACACACACACACATTTGAGTATGTTATTTTATTGATATCTATAATGTTTTCTATGGCAAACATGTTCTTGGCTTTCAATTAAGTACCCAAAGATATTTGTACACCATGTACCTGCTTAGATGATTTCTTGCTTAGTAAAAAGGTTATGTTTTATGTTTACATTTTAAATTTTCTTTGGTGATTGATTTATGTTTAAAACATCTAGAAATGTGGTAATTGAGTGTGAAGTGGTGTAGATGTTAGGAGCTCTAGTCTGTAAATGTTACGCCTTACCTAATTTGTGATTATCTAAAATATATTTGGCGGTATTGTATTGTCCTCAAAATTCTATAGGCATCTCTGTTTTTGTTTGCTATTGTGCACATTTAGGTTTTCTAGTAACTTTTGTTTTTTGCTGCTCATTTGGGCTAGAGATTTTGCTATTAAACACTGCTGTTCCTTCCTTCTTTTAATGTGGGTCTTGTGTTTGAGGGCTGTCAGGTTGCACATCCGTGTTATGAACTTGGATAGTGGTACAGTACAAGAGGAAAACATACAGGCTGTGGTAAAAAGGAAGAAGGATTACTTGTCTTCTGGTCAAACACTATTCACCACCTAGAGATAGCTACAATTTGTTTACATTCGGGCTAGGCTTGTCGACCTATCAAATAGTATTTTCATTTCAAGAAAATTTTATTGATGAGAATAATGGTAAGAATAATGAATATATAATGCAATACAAGTGATACAATCGATGCAATAGAGATATGCAAAAAGGGCTAAAATTGATAGGAAAATCAAGATATTAAATATAGATAATGAACAATAGCCCATGAGAGCTATAGATTTCATTCAAGTAAAAAACCTCTACCAAGGCCTTAAAACATATGTATCACTATCAAATGAGGAGAAGGGGATAGGGGAGGAAACAGAGAGAGGAAGAGAGGAGAAAAAGAGAAAGAGTAAAGAAAGAATATTACTAGTTAGTTAGTGAGCTGGTAATATGAGTCCTAGATGTTTTAAACAGGAACGGAATGAGGTGGTGTTCAACCTGGCCCTTTATGCAAGGTCATCCACCATTTTTTTCTTCATTCGCTGAACTCGTTTTTGATGGCTTTTTGGGCTGCTAAATAGTGGTAAACAAATTATGGTCTCCCTTGTAAACAGGGTAAAGATGGCGTTTTTCTGATCGGTTACATTTACTTTACTTGTAAGACCCTATTATATGGTACTAAATATACCCAGGGCCTGAAAATTAAATGCTACTAGTGCTTTGCAGCACTTATTGTGCCCTCCTCCCCCACTAAAGTAGCACTGCAAAACATGTCTCAGGCCTACCACTAAAATCTGTAGTTATGTGTTAAACTGCCATTTCAACCAGTCATTACAAACCTTTTGCTAGTCCTAAACCGTCCTATTTAATACTTATAATTCACCCATAATATATAGGGCAGAGTGCATTGTATTTAAAATTCAGGACAAGTTTATTTCAGTTTTACATGTCCTGACAGTGAAAAACTCCTAGAAGAAGTTTTTAGGGTTGTAAAACGAACTCCCATGGATAAACAATGGGCTACCTTGTTACGCTTAAGAAGTCAGGACTTCAATTTGGGACCATATCAAGAGACACTGTTTCCATTAAAATAAATTGTAATTTGAAATCCTCTTTAATGATAAACCCGGATTTTAAGTTGTTATTCTGGAAAATCCAATTTTAGAAAGTGTGCATTTTTCTGCATAAAGAAAGTTTGCATTTCTGCCAAGGTCCAGGATCACATGACTGTGAATGTGTGTGCTGTTGTGTTTTGTATATTACTTCCAGATATGGGGACGAACAGGTCTTGGGGTGGGGTGGGGTGTTCACCTCCTAACAAGGATGTACTTAAAGGTTGTACTTAGCCTTCCTGAACATCATAGCAAAGCCTCAGGGCTTGCCCCCCCCCCCCCAACTTCTAAGGGTTGCCTGTTGTGTCACTGACAAATGCAGCTCACAAATAGGCCTGTCTACCCTTTGTTACCCTACACATTTTGGAGCCAAATAAAAATAAGAGGCAAGTGTATACAGAGGGGACATCCCTCACCTGCAGGCTGGCACTGAGGATAAAAGTAGCACCTTCAAAACCTCTCATCAGAACACTGCTGGTCCTGTGGAAGATTCAAGAAAAGGACTGTCCTACTATCTGAAGAAAGAAGATTGGACCTGCTTGACTTGAGCTCAGACTCCACATAAGTTATTCAAAGTGTCAGTTGATTCTCCTGTTAGAGCTACAGGGAAAAATAAGCTTCCAGATGTCTTCCTGCAACTGTCAAGCCAACCAGAACTAACTGGTCCTGCATGGACCGGCCTGAGCCCTGGTGCTGGCGTATGCTGGATGGAGTGCTGATCCCTAAAAGGTGCATATCCAGGTTGTGACCCTCAACTGCCATCAGAGTGTTCTCTTCTTGCCTGAAAACCACAAGTCCTGAGTTCCTGGTGAAGATAAGGTTTTTGTCAGTGTGCAACTATGAATGTACTCCTCATGTCGCCTGGCAACCATCTGCGATGCCCGCTGACGTGAATCTCCTCTGACAACCTGCTCTTTGCCTCCCCTTCAAGAACCAGCATCAGCAGCAGTAGCCTGTGGTGACTGCCAACATGAAACTCCAGTGACGTAGAAAGATTTGGGATCTTTCTTGTGTAGTGTTTTTACTTTATCACTTTATTTGTTTGAGTGCAGCATAAGTGGTATCCACATTACCACTAAATTAAGCATGAGTCCTTTTGTGCTAGGGTCCTAGAGGATAAGCAAAGGCTTACTTAGTGACTTTTGTGGTTCACCCAGACAAGGAATGTATTTATTATTAGAGTGGTGCTTCCACTTCTCTCAACTAAGAACCCAGAGTCAGATGCATCAACAATCCATTTTTGCGATTTCTTAATTGCGAATTCTTACGATTCGCAATAAGAAAATCGGAAAATAGAATGCATGAAATTGTGTTTAACACCTTCTGCGATTCATAGGGGATCGCAAATGACCTACCTCATGAATATTAATGGGGTAGATCGCAATTTACGACCCCCTCGGAAGTGCAAAAATCACTTGAATGGTGGTCATGGGGCCCCTCTTTTTTTTTGTAAATACAGGCAGGGGACACCCCGGTCCCCGCCTGCTCCCCGCATCCTGCAGAAGCCTGCATTGATTTTGGACAGAGGTAGCTGCTAAACACGCAGCTCCCTCTGTCCCAAAGCAATTCTGCTCTGCTTTCAGAAAGTGAGAGTATTTTTAATGTTCTCGCATGATGAAAGCGGAGCAGCATTAGCTAGAAGCCATGGCAAACATCAATGTCCCAGGAGGGGGCCTCCCTGTGACATTGCAAGAGCGCCCAGGCCATCTACGGATCCACAATAGGGCCACTTGGACCCCCTCTTTCATGTATTTAGCCCAGGGGAGATGGTGGTCCCCGGGGCCAGGGGTCCACAATGGACACCCTCCCATTATTCTGTTTGTGCCCCAGGGAGGTAGCTGTACCCGGGGAGCAACGTGGCTCCACCACAAATATACTATTTCTGCCCTGGGGAAGTGGTTGTCACCGGGGCAGCAGGGGAGGCAGTAGGGCCACTCCAACATTCCTTCTTAAATAATGTAAGTGCTCCAGGGAGGTGGCGGACCCTGGGGCTGCCAGGGGGCTGGACGGGCTCCCCATGTTTACATTGTTCAGTGCCCCTGGGAGAGGGTGGTCCCTGGGGCTGTGGGGGCTGCGCAAGCCCCCTGCATTTGTGTGCTGAAGTGCCCCGGGTAGGTTGCAGTCCTCATGGCTTTTCGAAAGCCTAGGAGGGAGCCCCATGAACCTTTTCCTTGATTGTAATATGCCCCTGGGATTTGTCCGACCTGGGGTCTTCATAAAAAAAAAAACAGTGGGCGCCCATGCATCTTTTTTATAAAAGATTTCTTGCATCCCTAGATATCTAGATTTTTTAACTTTAATATCTCTGAAGCTGCTCAACAGTAGTGAATTCCCAAGCTCTATCCAAAACTAATGAATAGCAGGGTTATTGCGAGCACATTGATAATTGGTTAGAATGTGTAGCTCTTCGGGCAGCTTTATCTTTAACCTGTTATATGCTCTGCCCCCAACGCATGTCAGGTTCCCCACCCCAGTACAGATGGACACTCTAGAGTCCTTTTGGTTTCACTCAACTATGCCACCTTATCGCGGGGCTCTATACTGTGTTCTGATCGGTAAACAGCGTTTACAACAAATCTTTTACCCCGCAGGGAATCACAGCACGGTCGTTAGAACGACTGTGTTGTGATTCCGCATACCATTACTCCGCAAGTCGGAACAACGACTTGCGGAGGGGGGAGGTGTTGGATTTAAAATCCAACACCTTCCCTAGTGTCCGCACAGACTAGAGTTGGAATAGTAAATTATACTATTCCAACTTCCAGCGCCCCCCTCCGCAAGTCGTTGTTCCGACTTGCGGAGTATTGGTATGCGGAATCACAACACGGTCGTTGTAACAACCGTGTTGTGATTCCCTGCCTGGTAAAAGAATGTGGGATTTAAAGGTATATACGTTCTGATCAGGCATATTTGGTGTTTATGCTCAGCCAACTCCTACTAGTTAGGAGGCTAGTGGCACTTTGTCACCCCTCATGGGAATATCCCATTTACAAATTCTATTGGCTTTCTCTGAGTTGGGTTGGGACAGAGATGGTTGGGATGGATTTAGTGAGTTGAGAATGCTGAAGTGGGTGGGGAGCCTGGGGTGGGGGGAGTGGGATGGGGGTTTGGCAAGCGGGAGATGTGGGTGAAGGGTTGGTCCGGCACCTTTAGTTTTTGGTGTACTACCCTTTTTTTTTGCAGGAGCATGCACAACTCTTTTTATTGTTCTCATTGACAGTTCGCACAAGATCCCTACGATATAATTAGTGGTAAAGTGAGACTGTTAACTTGAAATATCCGTGGTCTCAACACCGCTAGCAAGACCCGCTCTATATTTGCTACTTTAGACAGGATGGATGTGCAGATAGCCTTTTTGCAGGAGATCCACCTCACAAAACTGTCTGAAAGAAATATTGGGAATCGGTGGGCGGGGGTGCGAGTGATGTCCTCGTATTTCTAGTTGTGCAAAAGGGGTGATGATATTGATAAAACAAGGCATCCCATTTACCATTCTCCGCACAGACACGGATGAAACTGGCCGGCTTGCGATATTACATGGGCAACTGGGTGGGGTGAGTGTATTGTTGTTAAATGTGTATGGCCCGAGTATAGATGATCCAACCTTCTTTTCTGATGTGTGGCGCCGCATTCCCAGCTTCCCGGAGGTTGAGATACTTTGGGGTGGCGACTTTAATGCGTGCCTGTATATGACTGTAGATTGCATGGGTAGTGAGACTTCACGAGCCAAGCAGGCATCTGAGGTGTTGCGGCGACTGATGGATGCTGGCCAGCTGTGGGATGTGTGGCGCTTGCGCCATCCTGGGGCGCATGAGAGTACATTTGTTTTCTCGGTTCATGGGACTTGGTCCCTCCTGGATTTCTTGCTGGTCACTGAGGCTGTGTGTACCTGGGCAGTGGATGCCCGTCATATGGTCCGGATATTCTCAGCCCATTCTCCTGTGCTGTTGGAGCTGCAGGTTCCTGCTTGTCAGAGACCAACTTTCCCTTGGCATCTGCTGCCTTCCTTGCTATCAGACCCTGTCTTTAAACATGAAATTGGGGAGGCTATACATAATTTTTTCAAGGAGAACGAGGGTTCTGTTGATAGCGGGGGCGTACTCTGGGAGACATTTAAGATGACTATTAGGGGTATGTGCATGGGGGCGCAGGTGGGCGTTTCGCGAAATTTGACGCACAGGATTCAAAAATTGGCTGCAGATATCTCCGCTCTGAAAAGATCTTATGACTCGGAGCCTTCCCCTTCGATACTCTCGGCAATCCGGGAATTGGTTACCGAACACAACGAGACAGTAGATCAGGAGATGGCCCATAGGTCCAGACTTAGTAAAGCTTGTTATTATGGGGAGGGGGGCAGACCTAGCCTCTCCCTGGCTCAGAAGCTATCTGATCCTCGTAGCCAGGACCATATTAAGGAGATTCTCGATGAGGTGGGGGAGGCGCATTATACCACAGCGGACATTAGTGAGATCATCCTGGACTTTTATGCGAAGTGATATGCAAGCAGAGCAGACACACTGCAGGAAGAGATCCATGAATACCTCAACGAAATTGCTCTGGCTGTGGCTGTCTTTGGGTCACTGAGAATATCTTATGCAGCCTTTCGATGAGGAGGATGTCAAATTAGCTATCATGTCACTTCCTACCTGTAAGGCTGCGAGCTTAGATGGGCTCCCTAGTGAATTTTATAAATCCTATATGGATGCACTAGGTCCTAGACAGCTAGCCGTCTTTGTGGAGGCATATGACATGGGTCGTCTCCCAGCCTCCTTATGGGAAGCCCTTTTGGTGATGCTACTGAAACCTGACAAGGCTTCCAATTGCTGTGACCCTTATAAGTCTCTCTCCATTATTAATATTGACGCCAAGATTCTGGCCAAAATGATTGCTATGCGTTTACAGCCTTGATCCCTCCGTTGGTTCTTCCCGACCAATCTGGGTTCATACCAACATGGTTAACCATGCACAATTTACGTACTTTATTTGCCACCTTACACTGCTTTGACTCCGACTTTCAAGTTGTTGCTGTGCAGCTCGATGCAGCAAAAGCGTTTGATCCGCTCTAATGCAGCTTCATGTTCACGGTCCTCTTGAGACTGAGATTTCCTCCTTTTTTCTTCAGTGAAATAGAGTACTGTATACCGAACCGGCAGCCAGGGTTCATATTAGTGGCTGGGTGTCATCCGATTTTTTCATTAGAAGGGGCACGCTGCAGGGTTGCCCCTTGTCGCCGCTGCTATTTGCTCTGGCTTTTGAGCCTCTCGCCTGCAAGCTCCGCCAGTTGCATGCATCAGCAGCATTGAGCTTCGGCAGCGCCCACTTATAGTGGCGCTATATGCCGATGACATGCTCTTGTATGTCCGTGAACCTGCAGTCTATCTTTCAGAACTGCTCAGAGAATATGTGAAATTCGAGCGCTTCTCCGTTGTAGGGATTAATTGGGCTAAATCGACTGTTTTCCCTCAGATGGCTGGCACCCAGGAAGTCACACTCGACCCAGGACCCGGTTAAATATCTGAGTATCTGGCTTCATAGGGACCTTGAGCAGGTGATATCTATGAATTATGGCTGCACCATCTCCCACATTGCAGATAAAGCTGCGCGCTAGGCTCGACTACCTCTTTCACTCGCAGACCGCATAGCTGTGATCAAAATTACCATTTTACCTAAATTATTGTACTTATTTGTAAACATTCCTATCCGCTTGAATCTTACCCTTTTTAAAACTTTGCAGACTGCCCTGTTGTCGTTCGTCTGCGGGGGAATCCTAGATGTAGTTGGAATACTCTTGTGTTACCATTTGACCGCGGCGGATTCGAGGTCCCAGATATGCATCTCTACTATTTATGCACCCAAGCTCAATTTGCGCACTATTGGTTCTATCGGCAGTGGTCCCTGTCCCACACAGCGATAGAGGTGGATGCTATCCTCCCACTTCTGCTTGCCGCGGCTACCCTTTCAAGCGGTGACGGAGGTCCTCAGGCAGAGATTATTCTAGTGCTATGTATTGCCAGGGCCTAGCGGTCCCTTGCCCGCAGAGCACAGCTGGATTACCTTTATGACCCAAAGCTGCCTGTTGTGGCTCATCAGGATATCTCTGCGGTGCAGGAGCGTTCTGCCCTACGTGTGCTACATGCGGTTGGGGTTGGGAAGATGGCCGACCTATACAAACATGGCTAGTTCCGCTCACTACAAGATAATCAGGCGGGTCAGGCATCCAACCGACGCTGTGCTTCACATGTGTCAGTGTGTGACAGGCATTAGGGCAATCTACCCTGATTATCCAATAGAACCACAGCCGTAGTGCATGATGCAGACAGTGCTCTCTGGGGACAAAAGTAAGCATTTTATCACTAACCTATACACTGCATCTCAACGTGAGAAGGACCAGGAAAAACACCCTTCATTTCTTAAATGGAACACAACCTTGGGGCACACTTTCCCACTTGAACATTGGCAGTTCTGCTATATATTGACGGGGCGTCTTACCGCCAATTGTAATTTACGAATTATCCATTTCAAGTTCTTCCATCAGTGGTATTATACACCTCTGCAATTAAAGAAATATGACTTGCGTGACTCTGCCTGCTGTGTGAGGAGCGGGCAGGCTGATGCCGATTTTCTGCATTTAGCATGCAGTGTGCAGGGGTGGCTGCCTTCTGGGTTAAAGTAGCGAATGTGTTGACCAAGGTGGTGATGGAGCGAGTGTGGTGTGTGCCAGAGGTGTGTCTGCTGGGAGATGTAACAGGCGTTTGGTTGCAGTAGCAACCTTAATGGCCAAGCGGGCTGTGGCACAATGCTGGGATGGAAATATTCTCCCTACAGTTTAAAAATGGGTTTGGGATCAAACTTATTGCAGGGAACAACTGGAGACCTATGCAGAGGATCTGGCTGAATCCTCTTGTCCCAAAGATTTCTGGGCCCCACTGACAATGTATCTTTTGAGTCATCCAGATTTGTGAAGCTTCCTGCTCCTAGCGTTTTCTTTTCTTTTACTATGTTTAGGTCTGTGTCTCAATGGGGGCTATTGTTGTTCAACTCACGTGCTGTGTCCCTAGATTTCCTTGACAATGCCATTCAAGTGCCTTGCTTCTTTGAAACTGTTTTTCTTTAAGTGCTGAGGGGGCAGGGTTGGGGGGTGGAGATTGTTGACTCTCTGAGCTGCTTTATAGTTGCATCCTTCTCCACTATGAAGACACTTTATCTTAAAAATGCTTGTGCTATATCATGCTATGAAGTCGCTGATGGCTCCCTATTGGAGCATTTGGATTGTAACTGCATGCTTTCAATAACAAAAATTAAAAAGAACACTGGAAGGAGGTTAAAAGCACAACAAATTGCAAAAATAGGCTATGTCCCAATAAAATACCACAACTGTGCAGAAAATGTTGTTTGTCTAATAAAAGTCTGCCTGTCCCTGAATGCTGGGAAGATGGTGATGTCAGCACAACAAACCCTTTGTTGATACCACTTTCAGGGGAATACAAGCACTTTTTTCTGCAGAAATTTTTCTCATTTGTTCCTCACAAAACCCAAAGTTTAGCTGTATTTTGGCTAATATCTGCGTCGCCTTCATAGGAACACACAACCCATGGGTACCTTTCAAATCCACCTGATGTTGGAAGAAAAGGATGCAAATTTGGAATGGATACCTTGTGTGGACAAAATGTTAAAGAGGTCTAAGCGCAACCTACCCCAAATAGCCCAAAATAAAGGCTTAGCATGGGGGGAGGGGGTGAAGCCTAGCAGTGAAAAGGTTAAAGTGTACAGAAAAGTGATGGATGTAATGCTTGAATTAATCTCATCCTGATCCATCATTATTTTCCATACCATGCCACCCAGTTTGGGCCCAGTCAAAATCAAATCAGTCTTGACCCAAGGATGGTTTCACACTAGTAGGGCTCATCAGACAGGTATAGCTCGTGACACACTGTATGTCCAGACTTGAGTTCTGTGACACTGTGCCACAGAAATAAAGCTAAAGTGGATTGGAAAGCTTGTGGGCATTCCCTTCTTAAAGAACTGTGACATTTTCTGCATTTTCTTTAAGGGAAATCCTGCTTCAGTTGTTTGTTGGAATTTCCCTCACACCCGGATTCTCAACTCATCTTCCACCCTCTGCAGATTCTGTTTCTGTGACATCATCATCATTGCCAGGTAGCAAGAATGGAAACATAACAAGCAGATGGTTGCTGATAGTGTCATAATGGCTCCATTAGTGCTGCCTAGGACACCGAGGCTGAGAGTTCTAGATCTCTGGCGCAGTGGTCACTTTCCTTGGAGACTTGGAAGGAGGAGGTTGAAGCTGTGTTAGCTCAGGAGAAGTGCAATTTCTTTAAACATTGACATTTATTAGTGAGCTTGACTACTGGTAAGTTAATTTATGTATTAGATTGCTTGTCTGAGGGTCTTTTTTTCAGTATAATGGATGGGATACTCAATCAAAATGTGACAGATACTTCTTCTGCCATATTACAAGTGCCTTAGACTATAAATACACTTGGAATAAGATGGATGGGATATCTCTTATGTTTTGGATCAAAACCATTATGTTAATATTTAACTGAAATAGAATTTAGGCACTGTTCTACCTCATACGGCCTATGTATTTTCCAAATCCATGCACACTTATGTGGTAAGGAGACAGACTAGTGCTATCTCTTCCCAAAACAAAGTTGTTTAAAAAACGATTTTCCCTTTCTGTGATTACTGTCTTTGCATGTGGTTGTTACAGTTTAAAATTGCAGTTTTCACCTGCCTGTGATTGCCTATTTTATCACCTGGTTTGTGTTTTAAACATGTGGTTTTCCCTACCCATGATTGCTTGCATTTAACATGTTGAATTGTGGGATTTGCAGTCCAACCTCTGTAGTTTGTCCCTCTCATTCCTTGGTGACAAATCTGTTTTCCCTCCAAATTTCTACTTTGTTCTGTGCTAAGACCTGTGTGTTAAAACAGTGCACCCCAGACTCCATTTTGTGTTCACAAGCCAGTGAGGCCAGCCCCCCTGCCCCCCCCCCCAGCAACAGGGATATTCTACATCAGAGGGTGCTTCTGTGAGCTGTTTAAACTGTATTTACTGGGGCCTGTGCACGTAGTTTTTTGGCCAGGAGGGGGAGTAAAGTTTTATTCAAACAGTATTGTTAGATTTCGAGTTAGTGAATCCTTTTGCTGAAGAAGTATAAAGTGTGGATTAAGCCTGTCTGTCTCCTAGGAGATTCTGAACAGGAAAAGCAACTTCCAACTCCCTGGCCAGCAAACATTATCTGAGGTCGCTGGGACCTTATATGGTCTGCTAGTGGTTGGCACATGTTTACACTGATTGGTGGTTGTATCTGGTGTTTCTATTGGCTTAGGGTTAATGTCCTCATTGGTTAAGTATTTGAGGCTTCTGATTGGTTTCTGGGTCTGTGATTCAATCATTGTAGGGTTGGGACTAGTGCTAGGGTTAGGATTTCTATTGGAAGTAGGAACTAGGGCTACCTGTACCATTGGCTGCTTGGACTTGGGTTGGGACTACTGGTAGGGCTAAGACCTTTATTGGACGTAGAGATCAGGGTTTTTGAACTGATTGGGTGCTTTGACTAGGGCTAAGATTGGCAGTAAGGTCCTGGTCTCCCATTGGTTCTAGATTTTAGGGCTAGTGTTGTGATTGGATAGTGTTAGGGCTGGAGGTTCCCATTGGCAGAAGGGGTCACCTGAGTACTAGGGCTATACAAGGCAAGGGTTAGTGTGTCTCAGCCCGGGCATCGAGGCTAAGGGCAGAGAGGACAAGGGTAGTTGCCTGTTTGGGCCTGTTCGAGACTGGTCGGGACTAGGGCCAGAAATGCTGCCCTTTTTCTCATTTCTCTTCCTACTGCTAACACCTAAAAAAAAAGAAATCTTTCACTCTATTATCCCTCCACTATCCTTTTCAATCAAAATTAACAGACTAACATGTTCACTTCTCAAATTCCATATTCAACTATACTAATATACTGCCCAACTAACTGAATAACATATCTACTACTCAACTTAATTCATATTTGTACTATACGAATTTTAAACACAAATCCTTTATGGGTTCAGGAGTGGCATGCTACTCACCAGAAAAGCGCTTCAACCCCCATCAGGGGTAACAAGTGTTATATGAATGCTAATCTTTATTCCCCTTTTATCCCCCGCAATCCTTTTCACTCATAGTAACAGACTAATATCCACCACTGAAATTACCTCATATTTCACCATATTAATTCACCACTAATCCTTTATAGGCTTCCGGAATAGCGTGCGTCAACAAGCGATAAATAAATAGAAACTTTTGTCCTCCTCTATCCTTCTGCTATCATTCCATATCCAAATAACTGACTAACCTATCCACCACTTAAAATGTACTTGCATGTTTCACCATACTAATTCAACACTAATCCTCTATGGGTCCCGGAGTAGCGTGCACCCGCCGAAAAAGCTCTTTGACGCCTCGTCTGGGGTAGTAAGCTTTATATAAAGTCAATTACAATACAATTCAATGCATACTGAGGAGAAATGATGAGGCTTTACTGCTATGCTATGCTAATGAGTGTCTTGGGAACTTTGAGCACATCTGTATGAAAAATATGCAGCTTCACTTTTCACTGTAACATTGCACTCAATTTATTTCAATGGAACACACATGACTTTCCTGGAAATTCAGTTGGAAGTGTACAAAATAACTGGATCTATTTCTCAATAAACAGTGTGAATTATCAAGGTAAGAAAATAAATAATCACACACACACACACACATTTGAGTATGTTATTTTATTGATATCTATAATGTTTTCTATGGCAAACATGTTCTTGGCTTTCAATTAAGTACCCAAAGTTATTTGTGCACCATGTACCTGCTTAGATGATTTCTTGCTTAGTAAAAAGGTTATGTTTTATGTTTACATTTTTAATTTTCTTTGGTGATTGATTTATGTTTAAAACATCTAGAAATGTGGTAATTGAGTGTGAAGCGTTGTAAGTGTTAGGAGCTCTAGTCTGTAAATGTTACGCCTTACCTAATTTGTGATTTTCTAAAATAATTTTTTTGCAGTATTTTATTGCCCTCAAAATTCTATAGGCATCTCTATTTTTTTTCCTATTGTGCACATTTAGGTTTTCTAGTTACTTTTGTGTTTTGCTCCTCATTTGGGCTACAGATGTTGCTATTAAACACTCCTGTTCCTTCCATCTTTTAATGTGGGTCTTGTGTTTGAGGGCTGTCAGGTTGCACATCCATGTTATGAACCTGGGTAGTGGTACAGTACATGAGGAAAACATACAGGCTGTGGTGAAAAGGAAGAAGGATTACTTGTCTTCTGTTCAAACACTATTCACCACCTAGAGGTATCTACCATATGTTTACATTCGGGCTAGGCTTGTCGACCTATCAAATAGTATTAAAGAATAAATGCTTATGAAATATATTTGCATCTAATCAATGTCAGTGGTGATAGTTTTAAATCTGTTGATCAACCTTACAACCTAACAAAATATTACTAGTCAGTGAGCTGGTAATATGAGTCCTAGATGTTTTAAACAGGAACGGGATGAGGTGGTGTTCAACCTGGCCCTTTATGCAAGGTCATCCACCATTTTTTTCATCATTCGCTGAACTCGTTTTTGATGGCTTTTAGGGCTGCTAAATAGTGGTAAACTAATTATGGTCTCCCTTGCAAACAGGGTAAAGATGGCGTTTGTCTGATTGGTTACATTTACTTTACTTGTAAGACCCTATTATATGGTACTAAATATACCCAGGGCCTGGAAATTAAATGCTACTAGTGCTTTGCAGCACTTATTGTGCCCTCCTCCCCCACTAAAGTAGCACTGCAAAACATGTCTCAGGCCTACCACTAAAATGTGTAGTTATGTGTTAAACTGCCATTTCAACCAGTCATTACAAACCTTTTGCTAGTCCTAAACCGTCCTGTTTAATACTTATAATTCACCCATAATATATAGGGCAGAGTGCATTGTATTTAAAATTCAGGACAAGTTTATTTCAGTTTTACATGTCCTGACAGTGAAAAACTCCTAGAAGAAGTTTTTAGGGTTGTAAAACGAACTCCCATAGATAAACAATGGGCTACCTTGTTACGCTTAAGAAGTCATGACTTCAATTTGGGACCATATCAAGAGACACTGTTTCCATTAAAATAAATTGTAATTTGAAATCCTCTTTAATGATAAACCCACATTTTAAGTTGTTATTCTGGAAAAGCCCATTTTAGAAAGTGTGCATTTTTCTGCATAAAGAAAGTTTGCATTTCTGCCAAGGTCCAGGATCACATGACTGTGAATGTGTGTGCTGTTGTGTTTTGTATATTACTTCCAGATATGGGGACGAACAGGCCTTGGGGTGGGGTGGGGTGTTCACCTCCTAACAAGGATGTCCTTGAAGGTTGTTCTTAACCTTCCTGAACATCAAAGCATAGCCTCAGGGCTTGACCCCCCCCCAACTTCTAAGGGTTTCCTGTTGTGTCACTGACAAATGCAGCTCACAAATAGGCCTGTCTACCCTTTCTTACCCTACACATTGTAAATGTAAATGTCAAGGTATTTGTAGAGCGCACTGTCACCAAGCGGTTTCCTGGCGCTATTACTCATACCGCTGTGGAACCCCTCCTGGCTTTCCCTGTGAAGTTTCCACTCCTGGGCACCCCCAGGGTGAAGCCAGGCATCCACAGCGCTGTTGGGGCCGGTGTGGAGGTTAAGCAAGCTATTGCCCAGAGTTGCAGCGTGGGACCCATGATTAGAATAGGCACTGAGGCGAGAAATCAGGTCCGAGGAATTATGAGCCCAAGACCCGCCGAGGCGGGAATTGAACCCTGGTCCCGGACCAGAACTCTGCATCAGGGTCTGCCGCTCTAACCATTGAGCCACACTCCATTGTAGCCAAATAAAAATAAGAGGCAAGTGTATACAGAGGGGACATCCCTCACCTGCAGGCTGGCACTGAGGATAAAAGTAGCACCTTCAAAACCTCTCATCAGAACACTGCTGGTCCTGTGGAAGATTCAGGAAAGGACTGTCCTACTATCTGAAGAAAGAAGATTGGACCTGCTTGACTTGAGCTCAGGCTCCACATAAGTTATTCAAAGTGTCAGTTGATTCTCCTGTTCGAGCTACAGGCAAAAAAAGAACTTCCAGATGTCTTCCTGCAACTGTCAAGCCGAACAGAACTAACTGGTCCTGCTGGACCGGCCTGAGCCCTGGTGCAGGCCTCTGCTGGATTGAGTGCTGATCCCTAAGAGGTGCATATCCAGGTTGCGACCCTCAACTGCCATCAGAGTGTTCTCTTCTTGCCTGAAAACCACAAGTCCTGAGTTCCTGGTGAAGATAAGGTTTTTGTCAGTGTGCACTACGAATGTACTCCTCATGTCGCCTGGCAACCATCTGCGATGCCCGCTGACGTGAATCTCCTGTGACAACCTGCTCTTTGCGTCCCCTTCAAGAACCAGCATCAGCAGCAGTAGCCTGTGATGACTGCCAACATGAAACTCCAGTGACGTAGAAAGATTTGGGATCTTTCTTGTGTAGTGTTTTCACTTCATCAATTATTTGTTTGAGTGCAGCATAAGTGGTATCCACATTACCACTAAATTAAGCATGAGTCCTTTTGTGCTAAGGTACTAGAGGATAAGCACAGGCTTACTTAGTGACTTTTGTGGTTCACCCAGACAAGGAATGTATTTATTATTAAAATGGTGCTACCACTTCTCTCAACTAAGAAACCAGAGTCAGATGCATCAACAATCCATTTTTGCGATTTCTTAATTGCGAATTCTTACGATTCGCAATAAGAAAATTAGAAAATAGAATGCATGAAATTGTGTTTAACACCTTCTGCTATTCCTAGGGGATCGCAAATGACCTACCTCATGAATATTAATGAGGTAGATAGCAATTTATGACCCCCTCGGAAGTGCAAAAATCACTTGAATGGTGGTCATGGGGCCCCTCTTTTTTTTTGTAAATACAGGGAGGGGGCACACCGGCCCCTGCCTGCTCCCCGCATCCTGCAGAAGCTTGCATTGATTTTGGACAGAGGTAGCTGCTAAACACGCAGCTCCCTCTGTCCCAAAGCAGTTCTGCTCTGCTTTCGGAAAGTGAGAATATTTTTAATGTTCTCGCTTGATGAAAGCAGAGCAGCATTTGCTAGAAGCCATGGCAAACATCAATGTCCCAGGAGGGGGCCTCCCTGTGACATTGCAAAAGCACCCAGGTCATCTATGGATCCACAATAGGGCCACTTGGCCCCCCCTCTTCCAAGTATTTAGCCCAGGGGAGATGGTGGTCCCCGGGGCCAGGGGTCCACAATGGACACCCTCCCATTATTCTGTTTGTGCCCCAGGGAGGTAGCTGTACCCGGGGAGCCACGTGGCTTCACCACAATTATACTATTTCTGCCCTGGGGAAGTGGTTGTCACCGGGGCAGCAGGGGAGGCAGTAGGGCCACTCCAACATTCCTTCTTAAATAATGTATGTGCTCCAGGGAGGTGGCGGACCCTGGGGCTGCCAGGGGGCTGGACGGGCTCCCCATGTTTACATTGTTCAGCGCCCCTGGGAGAGGGTGGTCCCTGGGGCTATGGGGGCTACACAAGCCCCCTGCATTTGTGTGCTTAAGTGCCCCGGGTAGGTTGCAGTCCTCATGGCTTTTCGAAAGCCTAGGAGGGAGCCCCATGAACCTTTTCCTTGATTGTAATATGCCCCTGGGATTTGGCCGACCTGGGGTCTTCATAAAAAAAACAGTGGGAGCCCATGTATCTTATTTATAAAAAAATTCTTGTGGCCCTAGATATCTAGATTTTTTAACTTTAACATCCTCGAAGCTACTCAACAGTAGTGGATTCCCAAACTCTATCCAAAACTGATGAATAGCAGGGTTATTGTGAGCACATTGATAATTGGTTAGGATGTGTAGCTCTTCGGGCAGCTTTATCTTTAACCTGTTATATGCTCTGCCCCCTACGCATGTCAGGTTCCCCACCCCGGTACAGATGGACACTCTAGAGTCCTGTTGGTTTCACTCAACTATGCCACCTTATCGCGGGGCTCTATACTGTGTTCTGATCGGTAAACAGCGTTTACAACAAATCTTTTACCCCGCAGGGAATCACAGCGCGGTCGTTAGAACGACCGTGTTGTGATTCCGCATACCATTACTCCGCAAGTCGGAACAACGACTTGCGGAGGGGGAGGTGTTGAATTTAAAATCCAACACCTTCCCTAGTGTCCGCACAGACTGGAGTTGGAATAGTAAATTATACTATTCCAACTTCCAGCGCCCCCCTCCCCAAGTCGTTGTTCCGGCTTGCGGAGTATTGGTATGCGGAATCACAACACGGTCGTTGTAACAACCGTGTTGTGATTCCCTGCGTGGTAAAAGAATGCGGGATTTAAAGGGATATTCGTTCTGATCAGGCATATTTGGTGTTTATGCTCAGCCAACTCCTACTAGTTAGGAGGCTAGTGGCACTTTGTCACCCCTCATGGGAATACCCCATTTACAAATTCTATTGGCTTTCTCTGAGTTGGGTTGGGACAGAGATGGTTGAGATGGCTTTAGTGAGTTGAGAACGCTGAAGTGGGTGGAGGGCCTGGGGTGGGGGGAGTGGGATGGGGGTTTGGCAAGCGGGATATGTGGGTGAATGGTTGGTCCGGCACCTTTAGTTTTTGGTGTCCTACCCTTTTATTTTTGCAGGAGCATGCACAACTCTTTTTATTGTTCTCATTGACAGGTCACACAAGATCCCTACAATATAATTAGTGGTAAAGTGCGACTGTTAACTTGGAATATCCGTGGTCTCAACACCCCTAGAAAGATCCGCTCTATATTTGCTACTTTACACAGGATGGATGTGCAGATAGCCTTTTTGCAGGAGACCCACTTCACAAAACTGTCTGAAAGAAATATTGGGAATCGGTGGGCGGGGATGCGGGTGATGTCCTTGTATTTCTAGTTGTGCAAGAGGGGTGATGATATTGATAAAACAAGGCATCCCATTTACCGTTCTCCGCACAGACAAGGATGAATCTGGCCGGCTTGCGATATTACATGGGCAACTGGGTAGGGTGAGTGTATTGTTGTTAAATGTGTATGGCCCGAGTATAGATGATCCAACCTACTTTTCTGATGTGTGGTGCCGCATTACCAGCTTCCCGGAGGTTGAGATACTTTGGGGTGGTGACATTAATGCGTGCCTGTATATCGCTGTAGACCGCATGGGTACTGAGACTTCACGACCCAAGCAGGCATCTGAGGTGTTGCGGCGACTGAAGGATGCTGGCCAGCTGTGGGATGTGTGGCGCTTGCAACATCCTGGGGCGCATGAGAGTACATTTGTTTTCTTGGTTCATGGGACTTGATCCCTCCTGGATTTCTTGCTGGTCACTGAGGCTGTGTGTACCTGGGCAGTGGATGCCCGTCATATGGTCCGGATATTCTCAGCCCATTCTCCTGTGCTGTTGGAGCTGCAGGTTCCTGCTTGTCAGCGACAAACTTTCACTTGGCATCTGCAGCCTTCCTTGCTATCAGACCCTGTCTTTAAACATGAAATTAGGGAGGCTATACATAACTTTTTCAAGGAGAACGAGGGTTCGGTTGATAGCGCGGGCGTACTCTGGGAGACATTTAAGATGACTATTAGGGGTATGTGCATGGGTGCGCAGGCGGGCGTTTCACGAAATTTGCCGCACAGGATTAAAAAATTGGCTGCAGATATCTCCGCTCTGAAAAGATCTTATGACTAGGACCCTTCCCCTTCCACACTCTCGGCAATCCGGGAATTGGTTACCGAACACAACAAGACAGTAGATCTGGAGATGGCCCATAGGTCTAGACTTAGTAAAGCTTGTTATTATGGGGAGGGGGGCAGACCTAGCCGCTCCCTGGCTCAGAAGCTATCTGATCCTCGTAGCCAGGACCATATTACGGAGATTCTCGATGAGGTGGGGGAGGCGCATTATACCACAGCGGACATCTGTGAGATCATCCTGGACTTTTATGCCAAGTTATAAGCAAGCAGAGCAGACACACTGCAGGAAGAGATCCATGAATACCCCAACAAAATTGCTCTGGCTGTGGCTGTCTTTGGGTCACTGAGAATATCTTATGCAGCCTTTCGATGAGGAGGATGTCAAATTAGCTATCATGTCACTTCCTACCTGCAAGTCTGCGAGCTTAGATGGGCTCCCTAGTGAATTTTATAAATCCTATGTGGATGCACTAGGCCCTAGACTGCTAGCGGTCTTTGTGGATGCATATGACATGGGTCATCTCCCAGCCTCCTTATGGGAAGCCCTTTTGGTGATGCTACTGAAACCTGACAAGGCTTCCAATTGCTGCGACCCTTATAGGTCGCTCTCCATTATTAATATTGACGCTAAGATTCTGGCCAAGATGATTGCTATGCGTTTACAGCCTTGATCCCTCTGTTGGTTCTTCCCGACCAATCTGGCTTCATGCCAACATGGTCAACCATGCACAATTTACGTACTTTATTTGCCACCTTACACTACTTTGATTCCGACTTTCAAGCTGTTGCTGTGCAGCTCGATGCAGCAAAAGCGTTTGATTCGCTCTAATGCAGCTTCATGTTCACGGTCCTCTTGAGACTGAGATTTCCTCCTTTTTTCTTCAGTGGAATAGAGTACTGTATACCGAACCGGCAGCCAGGGTTCATATTAGTGGCTGAGTGTCATCCGATTTTTCCATCAGAAGGGGCACGCTGCAGGGTTGCCCCTTGTCGCCGCTGCTATTTGCTCTGGCTTTCGAGCCTCTCGCCTGCAAGCTCTGCCAGTTGCATGCATCAGCAGCATTGACTTCAGCAGCGCCCACTTATAGTGGCGCTATATGCCGATGACATGCTCTTGTATGTCCGTGAACCTGCAGTCTATCTTTCAGAACTGCTCAGGGAATATGTGAAATTCGAGCGCTTCTCCGGTGTAGGGATTAATTGGGCTAAATCGACTGTTTTCCCTCAGATGGCTGGCATCCAGGAAGTCACACTGGACCCAGGACCCGGTGAAATATCTGAGTATCTGGCTTCATAGGGACCTTGAGCAGGTGATATCTATGAACTATGGCTGCACCATCTCCCACGTTGCAGATAAAGCTGCGTGCTAGGCTCGGCTACCTCTTTCACTCGCAGACCACAAAGCTGTGATAAAAATTACCATTTTACCTACATTATTGTACTTATTTGTAAACATTCCTATCCGCTTGAATCTTACCCTTTTTAAAACGTTGCAGACGGCCCTGTTGTCGTTCGTCTGGGGGAGAAGCCTAGATGTAGTTGGAATACTCTTGTGTTACCATTTGATCGCGGCGGCTTCGAGGCCCCAGATATGCATCTCTACTATTTATGCACCCAAGCTCAATTCGGGCACTATTGGTTCTATCCGCAGTGGTCCCTGTCCCACACAGTGATAGAGGTGGATGCTATCCTCCCACTTCTGCTTGCAGCGGCTACCCTTTCAGGCGGTGGCGGAGGTCCTCAGGCAGAGATTATTCCAGTGCTATGTACTGCCAGGGCCTGGCTGGCCCTTGCCCGCAGAGCACAGCTAGATCACCTTTATGCCCCAAAGCTGCCTTTTGTGGCTCATCCGGATATCTCTGCGGCGCAGGAGCGTTCTGCCTTGCGTGTGCTACATGCGGTTGGGTTTGGGAAGATGGGCGACCTATACAAACATGGCCAGTTCCGCTCACTACAAGATATTCAGGCGGGTCAGGCTTCCACCCGACGCTGTGCTTCCCATGTGTCAGTGTGCGACAGGCATTAGGGCAATCTACCCTGATTATCCAATAGAACCACAGCTGTAGTGCATGATGCAAACAGTGCTCTCTGGGGACAAAAGTAAGCATTTTATCACTAACCTATACACTGCATCTCAACGTGAGAAGGACCCGGAAAAATACCCTTCATTTCTTAAATGGAACACAGCCTTGGGGCACACTTTCCCACTTGAACATTGGCAGTTCTGCTATACATTGACGGGGCGTCTTACCGCCAATTGTAATTTACGAATTATCCATTTCAAGTTCTTCCATCAGTGGTAATATACACCTCTGCAATTAAAGAAATATGACTTGCGTGACTCTGCCTGCTGTGTGAGGTGCGGGCAGGCTGATGCCGATTTTCTGCATTTAGCATGCAGTGTGCAGGGGTGGCTGCCTTCTGGGTTAAAGTAGCGACTGTGTTGACCAAGGTGGTGATGGAGCGAGTGTGGTGTGTGCCAGAGGTGTGTCTGCTGGGATATGTAACAGGCGTTTGGTTGCAGTAGCAACCTTAATGGCCAAGCGGACTGTGGCACAATGCTGGGATGGAAATATTCTCCCTACAGTTTAAAAATGGGTTTGGGATCTAACGTATTGCAGGGAACAACTGGAGACCTATGCAGAGGATCTGGCTGAATCCTCTTGTCCAGGAGATTTCTGGGCCCCACTGACAATGTATCTTTTGAGTCATCCAGATTTGTGAAGCTTCCTGCTCCTAGCGTTTTCTTTTCTTTTACTATGTTTAGGGTCTGTTTCTCAATGGGGGCTATTGTTGTTCAATTCACGTGCTGTGTCCCTAGATTTCCTTGACAATGCCATTGAAGTGCCTTGCTTCTTTGATACTGTTTTTCTTTAAGTGCTGAGGGGACAGGATTGGGAGGTGGGGATTGTTGACTCTCTGAGCTTCTGTTATGGTTGCATCCTTCTCCACTATGAAGACACTTTATCTTAAAAATGCATGTGCTATATCAGGGGTCTCCAAACCGGTCCTGGAGGGCCGGATCCCTGCCAGATTTTATAGATATCCCCATTGAGATACATGTAGTTATTTTAAAAATATGGCATGGATCCGGCTCTCCAGGACCGGTTTGGAGACCCCTGTGCTATATCATGCTATGAAGTCGCTGATGGCTCCCTATTGGAGCATTTGGATTGTAACTGCAAGCTTTCAATAACAAAAATTTAAAAGAACACTGGAAGGAGGTTAAGAGCACAACAAATTGCAAAAATAGGCTATGTTCCAATAAAATGCCACAACTGTGCAGAAAATGTTGTTTCTCTAATAAAAGTCTGCCTGTCCCTGTATGCTGGGAAGATGGTGATGTCAGCACAACAACCCCTTTGTTGATACCACTTTCAGGGGAATACAAGCACTTTTTTCTGCAGAAATTTTTCTCATTTGTTCCTCACAGAACCCAACGTTTAGCTGTATTTTGGCTAATATCTGTGTCGCCTTCATAGGAACACACAACCCATGGGTACCTTTCAAATCCACCTGATGTTAGAAGAAAAGCATGCAAATGTGGAATAGATACCTTGTGTGGACAAAATGTTAAAGAGGTCTAAGCGCAACCTACCCCAAATAGCCCAAAATAAAGGCTTAGCATGGGGGGAGGGGGTGAAGCCTAGCAGTGAAACGGTTAAAGTGTACAGAAAAGTGATGGATGTAATGCTTGAATTAATCTCATCCTGATCCATCGTTATTTTCCATACCATGCCACCTCAGTTTGGGCCCAGTCAAAATCAAATCAGTCTTAACCCAAGACTGGTTTCACACTAGTGGGGCTCATCAGACAGGTATAGCTTGTGACACACTGTATGTCCAGACGTGAGTTCTGTGACACTGTGCCACAGAAATAAAGCTAAAGTAGATTGGAAAGCTTGTGGGCATTCCCTTCTTAAAGAACTGTGGCATTTTATGCATTTTCTTTAATGGAAATCCTGCTTCAGTTGTTTGTTGGAATTTCCCTCACACCAGGATTCTCAACTCATCTTCCACCCTCTGCAGATTCTGTTTCTGTGACATCATCAGCATTGCCAGGTAGCAAAAATGGAAATATAACAAGCAGATGGCTGCTGATAGTGTCATAATGGCTCCATTAGTGCTGCCTAGGACACCGAGGCTGAGAGTTCTAGATCTCAGGCGCAGTGGTCACTTTCCTTGGAGACTTGGAAGGAGGAGGTTGAAGCTGTGTTAGCTCAGGAGAAGTGCAATAACTTTAAACATTAACATTTATTAGTGAGCTTGACTACTGGTAAGTTAATTTATGTATTAGATTGCTTGTCTGAGGGTCTTTTTTCAGTATGGTGGATGGGAAACTCAATCAAAATGTGGCATATACTTCTTCCGCCACATTACAAGTGCCTTAGACTATAAATACACTTAGAATAAGATGGATGGGATATCTCTTATGTTTTGGATCTAAACCATTATGTTAATATTTAACTTAAATAGAATTTAGGCAATGTTCTACCTCTAAAGGCCTATGTATTTTCCAAATCCATGCACACTTATGTGGTAAGGAGACAGACTAGTGCTATCTCTTCCCAAAACAAAGTTGTTTAAAAACGATTTGATTTTCCCTTTCTGTGATTACTGTGTTTGCATGTGGTTGTTACAGTTTAAAATTGCAGTTTTGACCTGCCTGTGATTGCATATTTTATCACCTGTTTTGTGTTTTAAACTTGTGGTTTTCCCTACCCATGATTGCTTGCATTTAACGTGTTGAATTGTGGGATTTGCAGTCCAACCTCTCTAGTTTGTCCCTCTCATTCCTTGGTGACAAATCTGTTTTCCCTCCAAATTTCTACTTTGTTTTGTGCTAAGACCTGTGTGTTAAAACAGTGCACCCCCAGCCACCACTTTGTATTCACAAGCCAGTGAGGCCAGCCCCCCTGCCTCCCCACCCCCCCCCTCCCCCCCCCCCCCCTGCAACAGGGATATTCTACATCAGAGGGTGCTTCTGTGAGTTGTTTAACCTGTATTTACTGGGGCCTGTGCACTTAGTTTTTTGGCCAGAAGGGGGAGTAAGGTTTTATTCAAACAGTACTGTTAGATTTCGAGTCAGTGAAGCCTTTTCCTGAAGAAGTCTAAGGTGTGGATTAAGCCTGTCTGTCTCCTAGGAGATTCTGAACAGGAAAAGCAACTTCCAAATCCCTGGCCAACAAACCTTGTCTGAGGTCGCTGGGACCTTATATGGTCTGCTAGTGGTTGGCACATGTTTACACTGATTGGTGGTTGTATCTGGTGTTTCTATTGGGTTAGGGTTAATGTCCTCATTGGTTGGGTATTTGAGGGTTCTGATTGGTTTCTGGGTCTGTGATTCAATCATTGTAGGGTTGGGACTAGTGCTAGGGTTAGGATTTCTATTGGAAGTAGGAACTAGGGCTACCTGTACCATTGGCTGCTTAGACTTGGGTTGGGACTACTGGTAGGGCTAAGGCCTTTATTGGACGTAGAGATCAGGGTTTTTGAACTGATTGGGTGCTTGGACTAGGGCTAAGATTGGCAGTAAGGTCCTGGTCTCCCATTGGTTCTAGATTTTAGGGCTAGTGTTGTGATTGGATAGTGTTAGGGCTGGAGTTTCCCATTGGCAGAAGGGGTCGCCTGATTACTAAGGCTACACAAGGCCAGGGTTAGTGCGTCTCAGCCAGGGCATCGAGGATAAGGGCGGAGAGGACAAGGGTAGTTGCCTGTTTGAGCCTGTTCGAGACTGGTCGGGACCAGGGCCAGAAATGCTGCCCTTTTTCTTATTTCTCTTCCTACTGCTAACTCTTTTATCCCTCCACTATCAATTTCAATCAAAATTAACAGACTAACATGTTCACTTCTCAAATTCCATATTCAACTACAGTAATATACTGCCCAAATAACTGAATAACATATCTACTACTATTCAATACTTCATATTTGTACTATACTAATTTTAAACACAAATCCTTTATGGGTTCAGGAGTAGCGTGCTACTTGTCAGAAAAGCGCTTCAACCCCCATCAGGGGTAACAAGTGCTATATGAATGCTAATCTTTATTCCCCTTTTATCCCCCCGCTATCCTTCTCACTCATAGTAACAGACTAATATCCACCACTGAAATTACCTCATATTTCACCATATTAATTCGCCACTAATCCTTTATAGGCTTCCGGAATAGCGTGCATCAACAAGCGATACATAAATAGAAACTTTTGTCCTCCTCTATCCTTCTGCTATCATTCCATATCCAAATAACTGACTAACCTATCCACCACTTAAAATGTACTTGCATGTTTCACCATATTAATTCAACACTAATCCTCTATGGGTCCCGGAGTAGCGTGCTACCCGCCGAAAAAGCTCTTTGACACCTCGTCAGGGGTTGTAAGCGTTATATAAATGCAATTACAATACAATACAATACATACCGAGGACAAATGATGAGGCTTTACTGCTATGCTATGCTAATGAGTGTCTTGGGAATTTTGAGCACATCTGTACGAAAAATATGCAGCTTCACTTTTCACTGTAACATTGCACTCAATTTATTTCAATGGAACACACATGACTTTCCTGGAAATTCAGTTGGAAGTGTAGCAAAATAACTGGATCTATTCTCAGTAAACAGTGTGAATTATCAAGGTAAGAAAATAAATAATCACACACACACACACATTTGAGTATATTATTTTATTGATATCTATAATGTTTTCTATGGCAAACATGTTCTTGGCTATCAATTAACACCTTGGCTGCTAGGTGTTTTCCCCTCCTGTGCTGGAAATTGCCATTTTGCTGGTGTCACGACAAGCTCAGCTCGTCATCAGCACAGCTCAACTGTGCATCATGACGAGCTGAGCTCGTCATGAGCATCGAAAGGGATAAGTACCCAAAGTTATATGTGCACCAAGTACCTGCTTAGATGATTTCTTGCCTATTAAAAAGGTTTTGTTTTATGTTTACATTTTTAATTTTCTTTGGTGATTTATTTATGTTTAAAACATCTAGAAATGTGGTAATTGAGTGTGAAGTGTTGTAAGTGTTAGGAGCTCTCGTCTGTAAAATATTACGCCTTTACCTAATTTGTGATTTTCTAAAATATTTTTTTTTGCGGTATTTTATTGTCCTAAAAATTCTATAGGCATCTCTATTTTTGTTTTCTATTGTGCACATTTAGGTTTTCTAGTCACTTTTGTTTTTTGCTGCTCATTTGGGCTAGAGATGTTGCTATTAAACACTGCTGTTCCTTCCATCTTTTAATGTGGGTCTTGTGTTTGAGGGCTGTCAGGTTGCACATCCGTGTTATAAACCTGGGTAGTGGTACAGTACATGAGGAAAACATACAGGCTGTGGTGAAAAGGAAGAAGGATTACTTGTCTTCTGTTCAAACACTATTCACCACCTAGAGGTATCTACAATATGTTTACATTCGGGCTAGGCTTGTCGACCTATCAAATAGTATTAAAGAATAAATGCTTATGAAGTATATTTGCATCTAATCAATGTCAGTCGTGATAGTTTTAAATCTGTTGATCAGCCTTACAACCTAACAAAATATTACTAGTCAGTGAGCTGGTAATATGAGTTCTAGATGTTTTAAACAGGAACGGGATGAGGTGGTGTTCAACCTGGCCCTTTATGCAAGGTCATCCACCATTTTTTTCATCATTCGCTGAACTCGTTTTTGATGGCTTTTAGGGCTGCTAAATAGTGGTAACTTAATTATGGTCTCCTTTGCAAACAGGGTAAAGATGGCGTTTGTCTGATTGGTTACATTTACTTTACTTGTAAGACCCTATTATATGGTACTAAATATACCCAGGGCCTGGAAATTAAATGCTACTAGTGCTTTGCAGCACTTATTGTGCCCTCCTCCCCCACTAAAGTAGCACTGCAAAACATGTCTCAGGCCTACCACTAAAATCTGTAGTTATGTGTTAAACTGCCATTTCAACCAGTCATTACAAACCTTTTGCTAGTCCTAAACCGTCCGTTTAATACTTATAATTCACCCATAATATATAGGGCAGAGTGCATTGTATTTAAAATTCAGGACAAGTTTATTTCAGTTTTACATGTCCTGACAGTGAAAAACTCCTAGAAGAAGTTTTTAGGGTTGTAAAATGAACTCCCATAGATAAAAAATGGGCTACCTTGTTATGCTTAAGAAGTCATGACTTCAATTTGGGACCATATCAAGAGACACTGTTTCCATTAAAATAAATTGTAATTTCAAATCCTCTTTAATGATAAACCCACATTTTAAGTTGTTATTCTGGAAAAGCCAATTTTAGAAAGTGTGCATTTTTCTGCATAAAGAAAGTTTGCATTTCTGCCAAGGTCCAGGATCACATGACTGTGAATGTGTGTGCTGTTGTTTTTTGTATATTACTTCCAGATATGGGGACAAACAGGCCTTGGGGTGGGGTGGGGTGTTCACCTCCTAACAAGGATGTCCTTGAAGGTTGTACTTAGCCTTCCTGAACATCAAAGCATAGCCTCAGGGCTTGCCCCCCCCCCAACTTCTAAGGGTTGCCTGTTGTGTCACTGACAAATGCAGCTCACAAATAGGCCTGTCTACCCTTTGTTACCCTACACATTTTGGAGCAAAATAAAAATAAGAGGCAAGTGTATACAGAGGGGGCATCCCTCACCTGCAGGCTGGCACTGAGGATAAAAGTAGCACCTTCAAAACCTCTCATCCGAACACTGCTGGTCCTGTGGAAGATTCAGGAAAAGGACTGTCCTGCTATCTGAAGAAAGAAGATTGGACCTGCTTGACTTGAGCTCAGGCTTCACATAATTATTCAAAGTGTCAGTTGATTCTCCTGTTGGAGCTACAGGGAAAAAATAAGCTTCCAGATGTCTTCCTGCAACTGTCAAGCCGACCAGAACTAACTGGTCCTGCATGGACCGGCATGAGCCCTGGTGCTGGCCTCTGCTGGATTGAGTGCTGATCCCTAAGAGGTGCATATCCAGGTTGTGACCCTCAACTACCATCAGAGTGTTCTCTTCTTGCCTGAAAACTAACCCTGGGCGGAGTTGGCGGAGTGGGGCTTCGCGGAGCTACGCGAAGTGGGCGAGAAACTACGCCCACCTCCGCACTCCGCGTAGCCCCACTCCGCAAACACCACTGGCCGCCAGCCCCGCCACCCGCCTCCCTCCCGCCCTCCCTAAATACTTTAAATTAAAGGAGTCAAATAATTTAAAACGCACTTACCTTGCCCGCCGCTGCCCGCTGCGTCCCCGGGGCTCGCTATCTTCCGTCTTCTTTACTAATGCGCATGCGCGGGCGGCCGCGCATGCGCATTTCTCATGAGAAAATGCGCATGCGCGGCCGCCCGCGCATGCGCATTAGTAAAGAAGACGGAAGACGGAAGATAGCGAGCCCCGGGGACGCAGCGGGCAGCGGCGGGCAAGGTAAGTGCGTTTTAAATTATTTGATTCCTTTAATTGAAAGTATTTAGGGAGGGCGGGAGGGAGGCGGGTGGCGGCCAGCTACGCTCCGTCTGCGGAGCGTGCGTAGTGCCGCCTGGCTACGCCCGCTCCGCAAAATGCGGAGTAGGCGGCACTACGCACACTCCGTGCACGGAGCGTAGCTGGCCGCCCACCCCTACTGAAAACCACAAGTCCTGAGTTCCTGGTGAAGATAAGGTTTTTGTCCGTGTGCAACTACGAATGTACTCCTCATGTCGCCTGGCAACCATCTGTGATGCCCGCTGACGTGAATCTCCTGTGACAACCTGCTCTTTGCGTCCCCTTCAAGAACCAGCATCAGCAGCAGTAGCCTGTGATGACTGCCAACATGAAACTCCAGTGACGTAAAAAGATTTGGGATCTTTCTTGTGTAGTGTTTTCACTTCATCAATTATTAGTTTGAGTGCAGCAGTGGTATCCACATTACCACTAAATTAAGCATGAGTCCTTTTGTGCTAGGGTACTAGGGGATAAGCACAGGCTTACTTAGTGACTTTTGTGGTTTACCCAGACAAGGAATGTGTTTAGTATTAGAGTGGTACTTCCTCTTCTTTCAACTAAGAACTCAGAGTCAGATGCATCAACAATCCATTTTTGCGATTTCTTAATTGCGAATTCTTACGATTCGCAATAGGAAATCGGAAAATAGAATGCATGAAATTGTGTTTAACACCTTCTGCGATTCCTACGGGATCGCAAATGATCTACCTCATGAATATTAATGGGGTAGATCGCAATTTACGACCCCCTCGGAAGTGCAAAAATCCCTTGAATGGTGGTCTGCTGGGCCCCTCTTTTTTTTTGTAAATACAGGAAGGGGGCACCCCGGTACCCGCCTACTCCCCGCATCCTGCAGAAGCCTACATTGATTTTGGACAGAGGTAGCTGCTAAACATGCAGCTCCCTCTGTCCCAAAGCAATTCTGCTCTGCTTTCAGAAAGTGAGAGTATTTTTAATGTTCTCGCATGATGAAAGCGGAGCAGCATTTGCTAGAAGCCATGGCAAACATCAATGTCCCAGGAGGGGGCCTCCCTGTGACATTGCAAGAGCACCCAGACCATCTACGGATCCACAATAGGGCCACTTGGACCCCCTCTTTCAAGTATTTAGCCCAGGGGAGATGGTGGTCCCCGGGGCCAGGGGTCCACAATGGACACCCTCCCATTATTCTGTTTGTGCCCCAGGGAGGTAGCTGTACCCGGGGAGCAACGTAGCTCCACCACAAATATACTATTTCTGCCCTGGGGAAGTGGTTGTCACCGGGGCAGCACCGGTTGCCGGATGTAGAGCGAAGCAGGAATCTCCACCAGCACCATATGTACCTCGACGGCACCAAATGAACAAAACGCCGCTAGAGCTGACTCTGCAACTGAATACAGATGCTTGCTGAGAGCTGCCTATCGTTCAAATCACAAAGTGCAATAAATCAAGAAAGCTCGTTAACGCTACTTTGCAAACGCGACCAAACTTTGGCTTCCTGCCCTAACCCTCCATTAAGCTCCGCTATTTGCACATCAGAACATATATCTAGGACATCTGGAATGCTCTGAAAGCCTGTATCTAATTGAAAAAGACCTGTCATTCTTCTCCGGTAGAACCATATAAACAGAGCTGGGTGTGACCACAAGAGTGCCTGGATACCAGAAGCATTTGCCATATTGTCAAATACAAACCCTCACCCCCTCTCCTTCCCTTGCCCTGACGAAGGTGCGGCCAGTCCACAGGCCTGGCACCGAAACGCGCGTCGGCGTTGAAACAACCTGCCCTGAACATATTATCATCAACCCCCGGCCCATGGCTGCGAGGACTGTTCAGGATGTTCTCAGAGCAACTGGTCTTAAACCTTATCTGAGCTGAATGAATGAATCCTGTATGAGAATGACTGCGTGTGATATTTGAATGTGTTGTTGCTTGAATGCTGGAAGGCTGATGGGGTGTCTGTCTTTTATCTTGTGATTTTGAATTGTTCTAATAAATGATTATATTCATATGTACTTTAAAAATATGAAGAAAATAATAATAAAAATGATTTATATTTTTGATAAATATGTCTCTGTTTGAATCTAATCTGGCACTGATTCTTTGGTGAGCGCTTAAATGGGTGACTACTGAAAGAAATTGGACTCCATAAGAGCCTATCTTTGATCAGAAAAGGGGCAGATCTATCTCTTTCTCTATTTTTGACCGGGGCAGCAGGGGAGGCAGTAGGGCCACTCCAACATTCCTTCTTAAATAATGTATGTGCTCCAGGGAGGTGGCGGACCCTGGGGCTGCCAGGGGGCTGGACGGGCTCCCCATGTTTACATTGTTCAGTGCCCCTGGGAGAGGGTGGTCCCTGGGGCTGTGGGGCTGCGCAAGCCCCCTGAATTTGTGTGCTTAAGTCCCCCGGGTAGGTTGCTGTCCTCATGGCTTTTCAAAAGCCTAGGAGGGAGCCCCATGAACCTTTTCCTTGATTGTAATATGCCCCTGGGATTTGGCCGACCTGGGGTCTTCATAAAAAAAACAGTGGGAGCCCATGTATCTTATTTATAAAAAATTTCTTGTGGCCCTAGATATCTAGATTTTTTAACTTTAATATCCTCGAAGCTACTCAACAGTAGTGAATTCCCAAACTCTATCCAAAACTGATGAATAGCAGGGTTATTGTGAGCACATTGATAATTGGTTAGGATGTGTAGCTCTTCGGGCAGCTTTATCTTTAACCTGTTATATGCTCTGCCCCCTTCTCCTTGATTGTAATATGCCCCTAGGATTTGGCCGACCTGGGGTCTTCATTAAAAAAAACCAGTGGGAGCCATGCATCTTTTTTATAAAAGATTACTTGCGTCCCTAGATATCTAGATTTTTTAACTTTAATATCTCTGAAGCTACTCAACAGATTTACACCAAGTCACAAAAAGCTTGGTTTCTGAACCTACATCAAACTTTGTATCAAATTTGCTGTAATTCCATTCAGCGGTTCAAGCGGAATCCCTTGCAAATCTCAAACTTTGTAAAAAAAAATAACACATTTTCCTCACATTTCTGTGATGGAAAGTTCTGGAATCTGTTTGGATCCACAATCTTCCACCCACCCAGCATTACCCAAAGACTCCCAATAGAAATGCTACCTCACTTGTGCCTGGTGCCCGTGACAGGAAATGGCACAAAACGCAACGTGCACATCAGAGCTTTCCAGTGAAAAATGACCCGTCTTTTGCTATGTGTCTAGCTGTGGAATTTGGACTCTAGCTCAGCCAGCACGTATGGAAACCTAGAAAACCTATACATTTTTAAATGCTAGACACCCAGTGGAATGCAGGATGGGGTGACTTGTGTGGCTATCAGCAGGTTCTGTTACCCAGAATCCCTTGTAAACTTCAAACATTGTCAATTTTGGCTAATATTGGTGTCCCCTTCAGGGGAATCCACAAACCCTGGGTACCTCTAAAATCCACATGATGTTGGAAGAAAAAGACGCAAATTTGGCATGGATACCTTGTGTGTACATACGGTTACAGGGGCCTAAGTGCGAACTACCCCAAATAGCCAAAAATGGCTTAGCAGCGGGGAAGAAAGTTCTAGCTGCGAAAGGGTTAAAGTGTACAGAAAACTGATGGATGTCATGCTTGAATTAATCTCATCCTTTAGTATTTTCTCGAAGGCTCATCCAGACCCATCATTGTTTTCCATACTTTATCACCTCAGTGTGGGCCCAGTCAAATTCAAAATAGGTCTTAACTATGCTCTAATGGGAAAAGGCCAGGTTCTCTGTGAACCAGAACACCAGAAACCTAGGCCTGGTTTCACCCTAGTAGGGTTCATCAGACAGGTATAGCTTGGTTCCTGTGGCACACTGTATGTACAGACATGGGTTCTGTGACAATGTTGAAGGGCATGCTATATAATGCCCGAAATGCATTGGATGCCTCATTATGACAATGTCTGATCTACAAACACATGAATGATATCGAATGAACAACATGAAATAATGATGATAAATTCTCCTACAAATATAAAATAAACTTTATGAACAATTGAAACATTGGATTGAAAGTCTTCTTTGTGTGGGAAGATAAACACTTGTGTGCCCGTGAAGGGATGACACTAGAGATCCTCTAGTGCCACGTCTGTGTTATGTATCTTGACGTCGCAGGACCCTCGACGCCACCTTACGGTGCACCATAAAAACGACTAACTGTTGAACTTTGAGATATAACAAATTGCTGTGCATTTATCCAATTCCATTATTCTGTGACACTGTGACACTGGAAAAAAGCTAAAGTGGATTGGAAAGCTTGTGGGCATTCCCTTATTGAAGAACTGTGACAGTTTCTGCATTTTCTTTAAGGGAACTACTGCTTCAGTTGTTTGTTGTAATTTCCCATACACCAGGATTTTCAACTCATCTTACACCCTCTGCAGATTCCGTGTCTGTGACATCATCAGCATTGCCAGGTAGCAAAAATAGAAACATAACAAGCAGATGGTTGCTGATAGTGTCATAATGGCTCCATTAGTGCTGCCTCGGACACCGAGGCTGAGAGTTCTAGATCTCAGGCGCAGTGGTCACTTTCCTTGGAGACCTGGAAGGAGGAGGTTGAAGCTGTGTTAGCTCAGGAGAAGTGCAATTTCTGACATTTATTAGTGAGCTTGACTACTTCTACCACTGGTAGGTTAATTTATGTATTAGATTGCTTGATTGGGGGTCTTTTTTCAGTATGGTTGATGGGATACTCAGTCAAAATGTGGCATATACATCTTCCTCCATATTACAAGTGCCTTAGACGATAATACACTTGGAATACAATGGATGGGATATCTGTTATGTTTTGAATCTAAATCATTATGTTAATATTTAACTTAAATGTAATTCAGACATTGTTCTACCTCTAAAGGCCCATGCATTTTCAGAATCCATGCAC
This sequence comes from Lissotriton vulgaris, assembly GCF_964263255.1. Lineage (NCBI taxonomy): Eukaryota > Metazoa > Chordata > Amphibia > Caudata > Salamandridae > Lissotriton > Lissotriton vulgaris. The sequence goes on along the minus strand of NC_141685.1, from coordinate 1,362,139,126 downwards.
ACTTGCACAAACACGCACACATGCAGGGGATAAAAGACGATACCTTACATTAAAGTTAAGGGACTAGGGATTATGCATTAGGGGAATAGATGTGAGGCTATGGGGATTATATATTTGTGTTTTTAGATTAAGGGTATAATAGTTAAGGTGTTGGGTACAGGTTTAAGTGTTATGGTTTTGGGGTATAGTGTTAAGGAGTTAAAGGGTTAGGGGTTAGGGTTATTATCAGTTTTAATATTGTTTCATATACGGTATAGGTATGACACTTTTGGGTGTATGGTTAATGATTCAGATTCAGATTCAGATTAGTTTTTTTCGATTTTTACGATTTAAAATCATAAAAGCAACAATACATATATGTACAGCATTACATTTCATCTAACAATAAATAACATTTATCTTAAGATAGGATTAAATCATTATTATGAATCAGCTAATCATTGAATTACGATTTTTTAAAACATTTTTTAAAAATCCAGTCATCACCATAGTGCAAGTAACATTTCCCAGTTGCTGCAAGCTAAGAAACGCAGGTCTGCATTGCCGCCAAACATCTTGCCTCAAATACTATTTAATCCATCTTTTTCGCTCCCTCTCGTACAGTTTAAAAAACAGTACTACATGAAAGGTGGATTGCAGCGACATGTTGTCACAGGGGCAAGGAACTAAGGTTCTAGACCAATCATTTTTACTTGGAAATGTGACCAGCCGGTGAAATAATAATAAATTAAACCTAAATCTGGTCAGGATGAATCGGTCAAAGCCCACAGTACTCATGGTTAAATATGGTTGTATTGTATAGGTGGTTAGCGACAATTGGTGACCAATTACTGTTTTCTTCATTAACTCCCCTGCACATCTTAATAAGTCAAAATGGGCCATGCATAACCTCATCAGTTCTTTTTTCGAAACATTCCTAATTAAGTCCGGGTTACTAAATAGCTCAGGCCGTTGGAGGTCAGTTAATGTTTTCTTAATATACTCAAGCCAGGCAATGCGCTTCGCATTATCTAGGCCCATGACATCCCTTATAATGTCCTGGTTTAGGCCGAGAGCTTCTTAGCCCATACTCTGCGCCAAAGCAGAATAGGTTGCATTTTAATCAGGTCTGTAATATGGTCCATCCCTAATTCCGTATGACAATTAAAAAGTGAGGTGCCCTTTGGGAGAGCTAGCAGGTATCTATAAAATTTGTTACAATGATGTTTCCTAGTATCCCCAGATCCCTGCCCCATACAATGCGATACTTCTGCATTTGGCCACATACATTTTTAACATGATTTCAGTTTTTTTTTTACCCAACTTAAAGGAGAAGTTCTTCAGTGCTGCTATTGATCGTTTAAAGGAAAGGGTCCTATTCTTAACCTCAGGTCCCCAAGTGCCAGAACCATCAATTAATACCCCAGAGTATGGGAAGATTTTAATTTACTCAATTTCAAGTCCTGAAACTTTGAGGTGTTTGGAGGTAGCGCGACCTTTGCCACAACGCATCACATATGATTTCTTTGCATTGATGTTAAGGCCCCTTACTTCCATGAATTCTAAATGCTTTGTAAGGGCCTTCTTCGCACCCATCTTCGTTCTTGCCATCAATACCGCGTCATCCGCATACAAGAGTGTTACTATCTGCTTATTACCAAACCTTGGGGAGTCGATTTTGCTGGCCCCCAGTTCAACCTCAAGATTATGCGTGTAGAGGGAAAAGAGAAAAGGGGCCAGCACACAGCCTTGTCTTACGCCTTTTTCTATGGTAAAGGACCCCGTGCACTCCCCCCTCAGCCCATGTCTTACTTTAGCTGTTGCCCCTGAATAGAGCTGCCGTAAAAATAATACAATGGCTGGTTCGACTTCCATCTCCTCAAGTATTTGCCACAATTTAGTATGTATCACGCAATCAAAGGCGGCAGAGAGGTCGACAAAAATTGCATAAAGACATCCTCTTTAGCCCGTGTATATTTCGCTTGAAGCAAACCAAAATTTAGGACCTGCTCTACGGTGCCCATCCCTTCCCAGAAGCCATACTTCACGGGGCTTAAAATGCCATGTTCCTCGGCCCATGATTGCATTTTATTTAGGACCACTCTCCCCACCATTTTCATAAGGGAGTCTAATAGGGATATTGGACTATAATTAGATCAGAGGTCTTCAAACTTTTGTAGGTTGAGCCCCCCCAGCTGAATTTTTTTAGATGTTGGGCCCCCCCCACCACCTGACAGAAATTTCTGGACTCGACCGCCAAGCGCACATTCCGGGCATATTCAGCGAATAACATTCAATACAATAAGTTTTTTATGGTTGTTGCATGAAGCAAACATTTCTATACAAATAGTAATAGACTCCCTCACATCAATTACATTAAAAAGACATTAAACAAAACGGTATTTACAAGAATTTGTTTAGGAATTATTCCAGTCCATCAGGGAAAAAACAGAACTGTCTCTATCAAGGGCCCCCTGGAAGGCTGAATTGTAGTGCATTTAGATGTCTCCTTTTGTAATTTAGGACGAAAACCTTAATGGGGCACGACATGCCCATACTTGTGTACAGGGGTGAGTGAGGCGACCATATGAATTTGGGTGCGCATGTTAGTGCAGAGTAGGACGAATAAATGTATGGTTAGTGGTGGGCTTATTCGAGTGAGATTGCAGATTTAACAGAGCGGGGGACAGGTGAGTGAAGTGTCACGAGTGCAGGTTGAGTAGTGTGCTCGTGTGACTGCAGGGTGAGGTACAGGGTGAACAGCGCAAGTTCATTGTGAGTGCAGAGTGATCACTGTGAGTGGAGGGTAAGGGGGTGAACGGTGTGAAAACATGGTGATCAGTGTGAGTGCAAGGTGAGAAGGTGAGTGGGTGAATAGTGTGAGTGCATGGTGATCAGTGTGAGCGCATTGTGATCACTGTGAGTGCAGAGTGATCACTGTGAGTGGAGGGTAAGTGGGTGAATGGTGTGAGTGCATCGTGGTCAGTGTGAGTGCTGGGTGAGAGTGAAAGTGAAGGGCGAGAATGAGGAGTGAGTGGTCTGAATGCAGGGTGCATTCCTAGACACTTAAAGTAACTCGGCATGTTATTGACAGCAGTGTTGGGTTTCAAATGTGTTAAACTATTGCTATTATGGCAGTAACCAGGGATCAGGGTGTCGGAAAGAAATAATGTGTTCATGCCTCAACAAACTTCCAGTCTTATGATTAGGGTTGCCAGCTCATTATTTTGATGTCACAGATGGTATAAAAATAATCAGTCGCCTAAAGATGTACAAGCTACACTAAGTGGGGTTGTTAGTGCCGGTTTTATTCTCCCTGCAGATTACATCTAGCAATGTCTACTCCCACAACATTAGGCACATTTGATCTGCAAATGAGATAAAAGAACCATCTGTAGTTGTAACAGTAGGTTGCTTTGTACTGACCCCATTTGTGCTGCAGAGAAGACAGCACAGCAGTTAGAAAGGAATAGTTTTTGACTTTTTTCTCCAGCTTATTTGCGGAGTTTTTTTGAAGGAACTGCTTATCCGGTCATTTTACCTGAAAACTTAACGTTACCTCCCACTCATCATTGTTTTTTACTGTTTTTAACTTTTATTTAGTAGGAGCTTGACCCAAAGGGGTCTTATGGCTTTTTACATGAGCGCCAGTTATGTTACACAAGCACATTTGTGGCGTTTTTTAGGCAGTTGACTAAGTGATTAGCCCAGAATCACAGAATGTTAATTGAGCTGACCCCATGACCCCAACTAGGCTCTCCAGTTCCACAGTCTTTACATCACACCTTTATTAATATTTCCAAAATGTACAGCTTTTTCTGTGGCGCGATATAAAGATGAAAAACGGTTTCAGTCTGATAAACTTCACTATACCAAGACGTCCAGAATGCAGGTTTGGACATATCTCACCTCAGACAAACCTGTTCTACTTAGTGAGGCCCATTCCTACTTGTATAATAATGTTTCCAGTGCCTTTCCTGTTTCATAAGTGAAACTGAACTCCCCTCAATGTGCTGTGATTCTTGCACTGTCTGTCCCGCTGTATGTTCCGTTTCTTATGTGACGCCGCTCCCACATTTATTTGCCTCCGTTATTTATGGTGTTCAGGCAGCTCGCAGTGCAGTATCGGATGAATTCTCAAATATGCAAGCTGCCACTAAGTATGAAAGAGCCCGTCCTGGGATGGCCGTAAACACAATAACTCAAGCCTAAATTGAAGCCACAGACTGACGTAATAGCTTGGTCTGTGGCGCCTTTCGCATGCTTCCTAAACCGACCCTTTCACAGATTGTCACAGGGTGAGGTGTGGTCTGTGAGAAAGTGTCACTCGTATTTATTGATATGTCACTCGAAATAACACTGAAATTATGAAAATGTCACACATAGCATTCTGACGCCTTGGCAGCTATGGATAGATAAGGAGCTACAGTATAACAATTACTTACCCAGCATTATCTCGCACATTCCCTGTACCCCAGGTTGTAATTATTCCCAGTAAAAGAACTGTGTTCCCAGAAGCACCTCACACGTACCTTGTTCTCCTGGGCACAGTCAGTCAAGCAGAACAGTTTGTAGTGAAAGCTGCGATCCCAGCAGTGCCTCACACATACCTTGTACTCTTGGGCAGCCTCCTCTACAGTTTCGTTTCTGCTGCTTTGCATCTGGCGCAGCCGCCTCTAAAATTGTGCCGCCCGGGGCGGACGCCCCCCCCCCCCCCTCCCCCCGCACCCCCCTAGCTACGCTTGCCTCCCACTGCACATCGAGCATGTCACCTACAAATTAACCCCCTCCTGGGAGATTTAGCAACACAAAAGATGCAATCGAACTCCCCTCCCTCCCCCTTTCAAATACCGGAGTCCTCCAAGTAGACAGGGAACAAAGGTCAGAGTGGAGTTCGCACTCCCCCTGGGAAGGTGTCGCGCCCCCCCTGGGAAGGTGTCGCGCCCCCCCAGGGGGGCGCGCCCCACAGATTGAAGAACACTGAATTAGATGGACTCTCCCTATCCCCCTTTTTGTATATTGGTATTATGACCGATTCCAACCAAGTACCAATAAAGCCTTTAGCACAACAAACCTCAAGGACCCGTGTGCAAAGTGGGGCCCATAAATCTGTATTAAGTTTAAAAATATCAATAGGGATCCCATCTGGTCCCGGGGCTTTATTATTTTTGCTGGCAAGTAGTGCTAACTGTACTTCCTCAAGGGAAATCTCCATATTTATTGGATGATGGCCACCCCCTTTCAGCGGATACCCTCTTTTTTTGTCCTCATTCGTGGGTTGCCCCTGTGTGTTACTGTAGACCTTTGAGAAGAAATCGATCCAAGTTTTTTCATCTATGGCAATGTCTAGCCTTGCCGCCTCCTTTTTAGTAAAAAAGGGTGCATTGACTGCCTGCCAAAAGGATCTAGAGTCTCTACACTGTGAAGCACTCAACAGATTCTGCCATGCTAGATTTTTGAATTCCTTTTTTCGTTGGCGCCTTGCCTGGGTGTACACTTTCCTACAGTTTCTTATTACGTCATGTTCCCTTGGTTTGGTACTTAGGGCCACCTTAAGGGCAGTTTACGCCTTAGTGCACCGAGAATCAAACCAGCCCACCCCTTTATTAGAGTTATTACTCTGTACCCTAGTTAACTTGTCCTGGATGATACTAGTGATGTTACTAAAAGCCTACAGGGTTTGTTCATAAGAAGAATTCTCATCCAGACAGACCATAATGTATTTAAGGGCCGTAGTTATAATTTCATTAGATTTTTTAATCGGATCTACAATGCTCCATTTTAATGCCAGTCCGTTTTGGCGTGCTATAGCGATATTTTGTGTCCAGGTCAGGGACTCAATAGTAGAAACGCTAGTAAGCTCTGAGGTGCTTATAGTCACACTAAGGGGTAGATAATCACTTAACTCAATTATGGGAATGTCAAAGTCTTCCACGCAATTAGAAAATCTATTCGGTACAATCACAAAGTATATGATAGAATGAAGCCCCCTAGCTAAAAATGTGGCACTAAAATCAACCTTAGGAGAACACAGCATATTAGCAAATCCATGATCGAAATTGGCCATAATACTATTTATTATCTCTCCTCTCTCAGTATGCATAAAGTGACTCCTACCCACATTTTCTCCCCTTCCATAATCCTGAAACCCACATGCTTCACAGTCACATATATTCATATTGAAATCCCCTACCCATATCAATATGGTATTTTCCCCCTTAGACAGATTATGGCCACTTAATTCCACCTGTAATTTGTGCAAGACTTCAGCAAAGTCCTCATTCTTTATGTTGTTATAAAAATTAACTATTAGTAGCTCTACACAGTGGTTTAGAATAACTGAAACCAGTTGAAAATAATGTGAACAGTTTCTACTAGCGATCTTGACAACTTTTAACAAATTGGACACATAAATACATATCCCTCCTTTATGCCTACCATACAGAGAACGTACTGCAGGAATATGGAAAGTTTTAAAACCATCAAGGTGTTTCTCGTTTATAAGCCAACTTTCCTGTATACATAGGATGTCAATGTCCTGCACGAACTCCCCCCAGATTGTATTGTGTACTTTGCTCTCTAGCCCACACACGTTCCAGGAAACAATCCTCACTTGGCCACCCCGCTGCCTGGGGGAAAACTGTTTTGACCGTGGTTTATCGTTATCGGGGTTCACCCGCTGAGGATCTGACATTAATCCCATCCTTATAACTTCTTGCTCATACTTGCGTTTTTTACTAATCGGAGTAGTTAGTGATGTGCCCTCGCTATCCCCTACAGTGGGCGTAGTCCTGAGTGAGTTATCCATTAGTACATTTTCTTTAGTGGCATCTGTTTCCAGCGTGGGGGAACTTAGCAGAGTAGGCACTTCTCCTATTACTCCATTACCCTGAATTGCGTGATCAGAAGAGGCATACGGTGATGGGGACTTCCCCAACAGTGCGGCATGTGTGGATATCTGTGTAGCTTTATTATCCTCACCACCCAGTCATTCACAGTCATTAAGACCGGAAAGGTCTGCCAACCTGTTTAGTCCTTCAAAAACGGGGACATACCCAACATATCCCCGCTGTATGTGATGTGGGTGACATGAATGACTCTTTCTAGGATATCCCCATCCTTGACTTACTTGTGGGTGCGGTATCCTATTGTATCCCCACCCATTACCTCTATTGGGGTTTGTTCTATTCAAATCTCTGTAAAAATACTCAAGAGGAAGAATCTCAATTCCTTGACTCCGTGTCCCTGCATAAAACATGACCTCACTAAGGATTCTCCCCACTGGTTCGGGGCTGTTAAAGTTCACTATAACACAGTCCCCTGTGTTATTCTTTCGTGTCCTGCCCACCCAGGCCACCCTTCGTGCCATTATGATATTATGCCATATCTTGCTCCCCTCAGTGGTGTTATTTGCAATCCAGTGAGCCACCTTATTTTTAAGCTGATCATGGTTCTCCCTTGTTCCCTTATTCAATACCGGTACATTTCCAAGGAGAAGTACCAGAGGTGAGGATTCAGGCGGTAAATTAATTACAGGCAAAGGAACCTGATCTTCCAATTTAGCTTGCCCATAGTCTACCCCCTTATTCTCAATTGGTTTCACTATTGGTGTGTTTTGTGACCTATTTTCAGTGGATTTATTTCCTGCAGATTTCTGCAGGTGGCCAATATTGTTTCGATCTTTAGCTACAACCTTGGTAACTGCGCAAATAGCTGTCTTAGCTTCAGATGCTACAGTATTGCTATGCCCAGGCATATTGTCCTTATTGTGTTCTGGTGGTACTAAGATGTCCAGCTTTCGTGAGTTTTCTAGAATTGTTTCGCTTAGGGCGTCAAGTTTCCCGTTAATGACCCTTAGTCTTTCTATCAGGGGAAGAGTAAAAGATCTTAATAAAGGTGTCATATTAGAGAATGACATTTCTAACTCTTTCTCTTTCCCCGTTCTTTGTGCAATGTTTTGTAATTGTGGACCCAGGGTATCCGTAGCTATAAGACCTTTTACTGTTTTATTAGGTTTAAATGAGACATTTTTAGGGGTAGGTATACGTGGTTTATATGACAATTTAATGATTTTAGGTTTCCTCCCCAAATGGCGGCCTCCTCCCCTCTTTCTTTTGCCAACTTGCTTGGGACAAGTAGGTACTATAGTTTGTAAGTCGATGGCCTGTATACTTTTCCTGGCCACTATCGGGTGGAAGCCCTCTGAAGATAAGCTACTGCATGAGGAGATGTTCAGAGGTGATAACTCAGCGTCCAAGTCAGTAAATTTATCATCAAGTGATACCCCTTCTTGTTCATTAGGGCTTGTCGTAACTAAGCATCTTGGTCCATCATGGACTGGTGTAACAGCATTTTTCAAGTCCCCTGGCGAGGAGCGCTTAGCACCCAAAAGTTCATGTGATAGGCATTTTCCCGTGAGTGCAATCTCTCTGTCATCAACCCCAGCAGCTCTTATGAAAAAGTCATCCAATGTTCCATTTAAGCTCCCCCCAGGTCCAGTGGTGCTCCGTTCCCCCCCCCCCCCCTTCCAGGGATACGAGCCATAATCAGTTATTAGTTAGAGGCTATGATGATTGTTAACAGAGTTAATAGGTGGGAAATCTTACCATGGAGGAAGAAACCTTAGAGGGGGCCCCAGCCCGGCCTTATCCGGCCCTGGACAGCCATAGACGGCCCGCCCTTTGCCCGGGCTTTGCCCGGCGCCCGCCGCACGCGTCCCGCGTGCGCGTGTTTGGGCGTTACTAAATAGGAGGAGGAGGGGGCGGGAAGAGGCACCAGGTGCGCGTGGTCATGTAGCGCAAGTACCTCTGGTCCTCGCAGTCCGGCTCCCCCTGGGCAGCCCAAGTTCAAGCCAGCAGCGGGTCCAGGTCAGGAATAAAACAAAGGGCACCAGACGGCAGCAGTTCCAAATAAGATGCAAGAGTGGGCTTTAAGTTCACGCTGTCATCAAACGCATAACTCGATTACGAGCGGCTCCCGCGGAGCGGGGGCCGCGAGTCGTGTTTTAAGGGTTAGCAGGGAGGAGGGGGGAGGAAGAGGCACCAGGTGCTCGTGGTCATGAAGCGCAAGTACCTCTGGTCCTTGCAGTCCCGCTCCCCCTGGGCACCCCAAGTTCAAGCCAGCAGCGGGTCCAGGTCAGGAATAAAACAAATGGCACCAGCCGGCAGCAGTTCCAAATAAGATGCAAGAGTGGGCTTTAAGTTCACGCTGTCACCAAACGCGTAACTCGACTACGAGCGGCTCCCACGGAGCGGGGGCCGCGAGTCGTGTTTTAAGGGTTAGCAGGGAGGAAGGGGCGGGAAGAGGCACCAGGTGCACGTGGTCATGAAGCGCAAGTACCTCTGGTCCTCGCAGTCCCGCTCCCCCTGAGCAGCCCAAGTTCTAGCCAGCAGCGGGTCCAGGTCAGGAATAAAACAAAGGGCACCAGATGGCAGCAGTTCCAAATAAGATGCAAGAGTGGGCTTTAAGTTCACGCTGTCACCAAACGCGTAACTCGACTACGAGCGGTATGGTTAATGGGTTAAGGCTGTGGTTCCCAAAGTGTGCGCCGCGGCACCCCGGTGCGCCGTGATGAAAAGCCTGGGGCGCTGCGCTGCCTCGCAGGATGGGTCCTGGAAATTGCAGCCGCAATTCCTCCCCCTCCTTTGTTCACACCCTAAAGGGAAACGACCTGCTGCTCAGACACCGAGTAATGCGTGTGACATCACAGACAGACGACGCTGGATTGCAAGTGTTGTCACGCACGGATACGTGCTCATGCAGAGACCCCGAAGTTTCATTTATGATTTTCCTATGTATCTTGTCTTCTTTAAAACACGCAGCGGGGATTTGTTGAATGTTGCCCAAATCCCAATTTACAGATGATTTACCAATTTGCCCCAACAGAACGGTCCGTAATGTATTGAGTACCTTTAGATCTCAGGAGACGAAGAGCCGGGCTATGTAGTTCATGTAATGGGCTGGGGTCACTAATTGGGCATTTTTGACTTTGCAGTCGATGCTTCTCTTTCCCTCTTTCTTTTTGTCTCGGCCCTTCTTAGAATCTTATCGTCTTAACTTCCTACATTTATTTTGCTCGTGCCTGTGTGCTTCAAACCCTGTCCTTTCTCCATGACAAGTAGTTGTCATTCCCTTTCTTTTTTACATGGCAGTATATGCTGCTATGATCTCAGGACGTGGTTAAGGGTCAGTGCTGGACTGGGACAGAAAATAGACATGGCCACCAATAAAAAAAAACGCCCCTCATTTGGCATATGTTTGCAAATTGGGGCAGTTTTGAACTTGTAAAGGCATGCTATATAGCTGTGGTCCCAAAGTGCGGAATTAATGTAATTTGTTTTTGCATATTTATGCCAAATGACAAAATTGTGCATACTTATGTGAAATGCAAATTCATCATTTCCCGCTAAACTTTAGCACAGAATGTAATTTAGCGCAGCATGTGACATTGAGTCAATTTTTGACAAGAGCTACATTTTGCGCTAAAAATAGTGTAAAGAAAGAAAAGCAACATGAACAAGAGCACTCTGCATTATGGTCCCACATGTTGGATGAAAACTTATTGTCACATATCGCGCTTTTGCAGTAAATATTTACTGTGAATGGTGTGTCATTATGTGAAGTGGCATAATTTTGGGAATTTCACTTAACATGCATAACATGAAATCCCTAAAATTATGCAAATTATACCAGTGTAAACTACACTTTTCCCAGGTCTATGAATACCACCTAAACATGCGCAGTTACTACATTTCTTGTCATGTTCTTCTAATAGTCATGGTGCAGATGGGCATCAAAAGTAGGGAGTCCTGATGACTCCATGTCACCAGGCCATAACTTTCCACTTCTGGGTTTTGATTTAGCATATTGCATTTTGAGAGTTGTAGTCTTGGTTCAGGTTAATTGAGCCAATTGCACCAACGAACCTGATAACAATGATGCAAAAGCAAAGTCCAGGAATGGAAAGTGGTGTTCCTGAGACATAGATCCATCTGGTCACAGGTGCTGTTCATCTTTGATAATACTGTGCTTGCATCCTGCATGGATCTCCACTAAGCCCACTTGTTTAAACACCAATGTGAGCTTTCCCGTGGACACTACCTCTTCTTCTCAATGCAGAACAAAAATGCATGTTATTGTCAGAGTATTATGGGTATGTACGTCTTACAATAGTCCATCCGTAATGCAGGCCAGTGTCTTCAATTATCTTTTTGAGAGACTATACAGTTTTGGACCTGTCCCACTTGTCCTCTGTACCCAGCTCACTTAAAACACTGGGTAGATGGGATCTGGTGAGCCGACTATGGGTTCATCAGAGCATACCCCATGTAAACTTCTTGTAACGTAACAGAGCTCCTTGAGCCTTTCTCTAGCCTGGTTACTTTTAGTGGGAGTGCTTTATGCTACTCTATGATGGTTTTGTATGCATTTAGATGCACTTATAAGATCTTTGTGAATGCAAATAAGGTTTTATGGTAATGGTTACTCTCTGAATCCTTCATCACGACTAGGCTCCATTCTTCATGTAGACCAGTGGTTCCCAAAGTGTGCGCCGCTGCACCCCGGTGCACCGGTAAAAAAATGGTGGGGAGCCACAGCCAACTGCCAATTAGGTCAAGGGAGCCACAGGTCAAAAAAGATTGGGAACCACTGGGTTAAGGGAATAGAGCTTATTTTTTGACAATCTGTTTTATTGAGTTTTGAATGTAACAATAAACAGCACCATTCAGAGCTTCATTATACACTGTCAGAATAGGGAAAAACACATCACAGTGACATCAAGGCTACACAAGTAAAACCAATAATGACATATCCATGTGTACCTGAAGAGCAGACCACTCCTTATCAGTTTTATATTACTCCAACCCGTTTGCCCCACATGCAGAGAAATTTCTGAGGGCATCCCCTGGCGACATAAAGAGGCAGCTCCTGCGCAGCACACCAGTCCACCCCTCTGCACCAGCGCCCTAGAGTGAGTGCGGTAGTGTCCAGCCAAAGAGCAGCAATGTCCCTTTTGGCAACCACCAACGCTGTATTAAGGAAGAGCATCTCAGCCCTAGAGCCATCCAGTCCGTCGGTGATGCCCAGCAGAACACGTATGGGATCAAGAGGGGGGAATAGAGTTTAACAAATTGGAGTATAACTTACAGGGACAAGGGTATGGCTTAAGTATTTAGGGGAATCGTTTTTAAGGTTTTGACGAAGAGAGTTAAGGGTGTGGGTTACAGAATAAAAGAAACTCTGCTATTACATTTCTTTAATAATACAGATGGATGGGCCATATTATCAAGGAAGGGCGTTAAAATTATCATCGCTTTAGCAGCAGGAAACTGCCACTAAAGTGACAATAATGGGCTTGATAATATGCCCTTGAGAATTCCAATAGAAACCCATGTTCTGGTGTTAACATGGGCTTCTATTGGAATTCTCTACGGTTTATTAGCAAGCCCATTACAGCCATTTTTTAGGCAGTTTCCTGTCGCTAAAGCAGCAATAATTTTAACGCCATTCCTTGATAATATGCCCCGAAATGTTTTAGATATGAGGTACACTAAGGAGTGTCTTGTGAATTTAAAGCCCATCTGTATTAAAAATATGCAGTTTCACTTTTCACAATAACATTGCACTCAATCCATTTCAATGGAACACTCATGACTTTCCTGGTAATTCAGTTACAAGTGTTGCAAAATATCTGGAAATATTTCTCAGTAAATGGTGTGAATTATCAAGGTACATAAGAACAACACAGACCTCTTGATTATGTCATTTTTTTGTTATATTTAATAGGTTATACAACCAACATTTACATCTCTCTGATCCTCTCCTTTTTTAGGTTTCAAATAAGTACCAACTTATATTGGTGCACCATGTACCATTTTAGATGATTTCTTGCTTCGTAAAAGGTTATGATTTATGTTTTCCTTTTTAATTTTCTTTCATGATTGATTTAGGTTTAAAACTTCTAGAAATATGGTAATTGAGTGTGAAGTGTTTTAAGTGTTAGGGGCAGAAGTCTGTAAATGTTACGCCTTACCTAATTTGTGAAATTCTTTCATCGTCAACATTTCCTTATTGGTTCAGAGTTGATTTTCTGAATGAATTTTATTTGAGTGATTTATTGTCCTCATAATTCTACAGACATCTCTATTTTTGCTTTGCTATTGCTCACATTTAGATTTTCTAGTAAGTTTTGTTTTTTACTGCTCTTCTGGGTTAGAGATGATGCTATTAAACTCTGCTGGCCATTCTGTCTTTTCATATGACTTTTGTGTTTGAAGGCTGTCAGGTAGTTGCACATCCGTGTTATGAACCTGGGTAGTGGTACAGTGCAAGAGGAAAACATACAGGGTTTGGTAAAAGGAAGAAGGATTACTTGTCTTCTGTTCAAACACTATTCACCATCTAGAGCAGGGGTCTCCAAACCGGTCCTGGAGGGCCGGCTCCATGCCAGATTTTTAAAATTACTACATGTATCTCAATGGGGAGATCCAAAAAATCTGGCCTGGATCCGGCCCCCCAGGACCGGTTTGGAGACCCCTGATCTAGAGATATCTAATATATGTCTACATTAGGGCTGGGCTTGTAGACCTATCAAATACTAAAAAGAATAAATGCTTATGAGTTATATTTGCATCTAATCAATGTCAGTGGTGATGGTTTCATATCTGTTGGTCAGCCTTACAACCTACCAAAATATTACTAGTCAGTGAGCTGGTAATATGTACTTTAGATGTTTGAGGCAAAAACAGAATGAGGTGGTGTTCAACCTGGCACCTTATGCAAGGTCACCCTAGATTTGTTCCTTCATTCGCTGAACCCGCTTTTGTTGGCTTTTATGCCTCTGCGCAGTTTGCTAATAAGTGGTAAAGAAATTGTGGTCTCCCTAACAAACAGGGGAAAGTTGGCCTACGTCTGAGTTGTTACATTTACTTTGCTTGTAAGTCCCTAGTATATGGTACTAAATATACCTAGGGCCTGGAAATTAAATGTTACTAGTGGTTTGCAGCATGCATTGTGCCCTCCTCACCCGCTAAAGTAGCACTGCAAAACGTGTTTCAGGCCTGCCACTGAAATCTGTAGTAACCTGTTAAACTGCCATTTCAACCAGTCATTACAAACCTTTTGCTAGGCCTAAACCTTCCTGTTTAATACATATAATTCACTCCTAATATATAGGGCAGGGTGCATTGTATTTAAAATGTAGGACATGTTTATTTCAGTTTTACATGCCCTGGCAATGAAAAACTCCTAAAGGCAGTTTTCAATGTTGTAAAGCCCACATAGACTAACACCGGGTTACCTTGCCACGCTTTATAAGTCCTAACTTCAATTTGGAACCAGATCAAGGGTCAGTGTTTCCATTCAAATAAATTGTAATTTGTAATCCTCTTTAATCATAAAGCCGGATTTTACGTTGCAATTCTGAAAAACTCAGTTTTGGAAAGTGTGTGTTTTTCTGCATAAACAAAATGTGCATTTCTGCCAAGATCCAGGATCACATGACTCTGGATGTTTCTCCCATTGTGTTTTGTGTATTAATTCCAGATGTGATGACTAAAGGGCCTTGGGTGTGGGGCTGGGTGTTCACCTCCTGACTGGGATGTCCTGGAAGGGTGTGCTTAGCCTTCCTGAACTTCAAAGCATAGCCTTAGGGCTAGCCCAGCCCTTCCCGACTTCTAAGGGGTGCCTGCTGTGCCACTGACAAATGCATCTCACAAATATGCCTGTCTACCCTTTGTTACCCTACACATTTTGGAGCCAAACATAGGTAAGCGGCAAGTTTAGACAGACGCGCCATCCCTCCCGCATAGGCTGGCACTGAGGATACAAGTGGCACCTTCAAAACCTCTCATCAGAACACTGCTTGTCCTGTGATAGATTCAGGAAATGGATTGCCCTGTTATCTGAAGAATGAAGATTGGACCTGCTTGACTTGAGCTCAGGCTCCACATAAGTGCTTCAAAATGTCAGTTGACTAACCTCCTGTTAGAGCTACAGGGAAAAAACAAGTTTCCAGAGGTCTCCTTGCAACTGTCAAGCCAACCAGCACCAACTGGACCTGCATGGACCGGCATGAGTCCTGTTGCTGGCCTCTGCTGAAGTGAGCGCTGATCCCCCAGTCAAGGTTGTGACCCTTGACTGGCATCAGAGTGTTCTCTTCCTGCCTGACAACCACAATTCCTGAGTCCCTGATGAAGATTCTAAGGTTTTGGGTCCCTGTGCGACTACAAATGGACTCCTCATGTTGCCTGACAACCATCTGCGATGCCCGCTGATGTGAATATCCTGTGAGAACCTGCTCTTTGCGTCAGCAGCAGTAGACTGTGACCACTGCTAGCATGAAGCTCTAGCAATGTAAAAAGATTTGAGATTTTTCTTGTGCAGTGTTTTCACTTTAGTACTTTATTTGTTTAAGTACTATACACATTACCACTAAGTAAAGCGTGAGTGCTTTTGTGTTAAGGCACTAGAGGGTAAGCACAGGCTTACTTAGTGACTTTTGTAGTTCACCCAGACAAGGAATCAGTTTATTATTTGATTGGTGCTTTTTCTCCTCTCAACTAAGAACCCAGTTTCTTATACTTGGTCTGCTTGATTAGAAAGTTTATAATTGAAGCCAAAAGAGAGTAATCTGTGAATGCATGGATAGTCTCTCAGGTGCAAGGTATTCTTTTAAATGAGCCCGGTCATAATGGCCTGGAATGGATTTATCAATTTACAACAGTGTTCACTTTCCTTGGATACTTGGAGAGAGAAGGTTTAAGCTGTGTTAGCTGGAGAAAAACTGTGATTTATTTCAATATGGATACTGTGAGTCTGAACTCAAAGTGAGTAAGATAAGCCCTTTGACTTATTACTTCACATGCAGTGTAATTTAATTAGAAGAGAAATGGAAAAATGTCCCCTCCAACTGTATATGGCTTTTGCCAATTAGATTCTAATGAGGGTTTTTACTATAAGCAGCATGACTAAGCATGTAAAATCCACATCAGACATCAAAATTGGTTGGACAAACCACATCATCTTTGAAAAAATGACATCACTCATAATGCAGGATGAATACAGATAAATATATAAATATTCAAATTAAATGTTATGAAGTCATAGGAGCAATTTATAATACTCTGAACAACGCGTCCCTCATCCTCTGAATGATCAGCGCACAGCAAATGTGTGAACTACATGTATGAATGATGAGTGTACCACCACCTCTTTCTGTGAGCTGTGATCATCTGAGAAATCAGTGCTTGCTCGCAGTGTGCCATTCGCCCTGCTGACTGTGCTACAAGAGCCTTTGTGAATTGTGACGCTTTGACAAATCGTCCTCGAGATCTACTCTCACTATGTGGATAAAGGCTGCCTTAGCACCTCAGCAAATCATGGTCTTTACAACCCACTCAAAGTACTTGCTTCCTGCCAGTCCTCACTACACTACGCATATACCCTCCCTAAATCACAAACCCTATCTCTCACAACCTACCCATACCGACTTTGCAATAAACCTCTGCCATAGACTTTCATCTCTCCTAGCAGTTAAACTTCCAACAAACATTGACCTACAAAGAAAACCAACCTATCTCCCTCTTCACTTTATTGTGCCCATGTAATAAAAGGTGCCCATGTAAAATTACTCTAAATTGTATTAATAGTATTCAACACTCCTTTTGCATTATATATATATATATATATATATATATATATATATATATATATATATGTATATATATATACACATACATACACATATATAAATATATATATATATATATATATATATATATATATATATATATATATATATATATATATATATATATATATATATATATATATATATATATATATATATATATATATATATATATATATATATATGTATATATATTTACAAAAAACACCAAGCTTACAGGGACATTATAGTTAGGCTCAGGTGTCACTCATACAAAACCACTGACATGTAACTGTTATAGTTAGTGAGCTAACTATACAACTATAACTCACACCCCACAATGCCCTGCTTATGACCTCACATATTACATCACTCATGATACGGTCAGGGACATCACTGATGACATTTCAAAGGACATCACTGATGACATCATCCAGTGAGTGTGAGCGTTTTTTAAAGGTTTTTGATGGTTTAAATTTATATGCCAGGTGTATTGGTGCATCAGTGAGTGTGTGAGTACCTCTTTGGATGATTCAGTAGGTGTGTGACTGACTGTATAAGTGAGTGATTAGGTGTCTCAGTAAATGTTTGGGTGAGTGAATGGTTGTGTGAATGTCTGTATCAGTCAGCCAGTTGGTGTCTAAGTGGCTGTATGGTTGTGTGATTTTCTCTCACTTAGAGGCAATGTCCAAAGTATTTGCACAAAACTTCAAACAGTAAATCAGTGAAAATGCCAAACAAAAAGATTCCACACCAGGTAAGAAAATAGAGCTTCACTAAATAAATATACAATACCAAAACAACCAAAATCCAATAAGTAGAACTTGAGACATTGAATTTTAAAGTTTTTTGTTAAACGAGTGCCTAAAAGCACTATTTGGGATATCTGGTAGCACTGGATAGGACAAAGTCAAAAGTTAAGGCCAACAGCGATAGAACATGCGCCGGCTACAGGGACCCTGTTAGGCCGCTGAGCCAAAGAACCATGATCCTGGCTGGCCCATCAAGTCACACTTAGTGTCCCATTGTTGGTGGCTGTCTAGGGGGGATACACAAGCCCCAACTGTCACCTACCCCAGACGTGTGATCAGAGACAAACAGCAAGTAGCAAATGGCTAAAGTAAGAAAAAGCTATCTTTCTAAAAGTTGCATTTTCGGAATTGCAACTTAAAACCTGACTTCAACACAAGTTTGTATTTTAAATTGCGATTCCAGAGACACCAAAAACAAAATTTCTACCTCTTCACAATTAGAAATTGCACTTATAAAATTTAATTAGATAATCTCAATGTTCCTATCGGAAACATAGGCCCTGCTGTAGTAAAAAAAGGATTTAAGGGGTTTTCACTAAAAGTATATGCAAAACTTAAAACGACACGTCCTGCCTTTAAAATAAATTCCACCCTGCCCTCTGTATTGTCCAGGGCCTACCATAGGGTTGATTTATATGTATAAAAATTGAAGATTTGTTCCTAACCAAAGGTTTTATTTGCCAAGTCGACATGGCAGTGTGAACAGCACACACAGGCCCTGCAATTGAAGAACTGAGACATGGTTAAAGGGCTACTTCAGTGGGTGGCACAACCAGTGCTGGAGGCCCACTGATAGTCTTTAATTTACAGGTCCTGGGTACAGGTACCAACATGTTTCTAGGGACTTATAAGTAAATTAAATATGCAAGTTGGGAACGAACCAATGTTACCATGTTTATGGGAGAGAAAACAAGCACTTCGACACTGATTAGCAGTAGTAAGGTGCACAGAGTCCTAATACCATCAAAAACAAGGTCAGTAAAAGTGGATGAAGAAGGAAAAAAGTTGGGGGTAGACCACCACAAGGCTGCCAGATCTAACAATATATATGTATATACACACACACACACACACACACGCACACACACACACACACACACACACACACACACACAAACACATACACAGGGGCAAGGGCTGTCCTCTACTCACACAATACCAATTTCACCCACACATTCTGCTGACCAAAGGAGTGTATACACACACACACACACACACACACACACACAAACACATACACAGGGGCAAGGGCTGTCCTCTACTCACACAATACCAATCTCACCCACACATTCTGCTGACTGGAGGAGTGCATTGCTCCCCTATGCCCCTTATGCTCACTATAACCCCTCCAGTAGACCTTCCCCTTCCTCATTTTGATTTGTCTGCATAACTACTCCGGTCACTTATAAATTAGTTGATTGGGTGATTTAAAATGCTTTTTGAATGGTCTACGTGCCATCTGAAACTGTGCTTACCCTCTATGGCCTTCGATACTTATACTTTTAATGTACAGCTTGAAATGCAACCAACAACATGTTTTAACAATGATGCTGCAGTACAGCACTAATAGATGTACATCTTTGAATTTATCTTCATCTTTAATATACACATCAATTACATGTCAAAAGCACATAGAATAGTTGTGTCACAAGGCAGGTGCTGCTTTAGGGCATTGTTTTCATTAGCACAATTGAGCTGATTCCATGTAACATAAAGCACTATGAATAAATAAAAAAAGTTGTAAAGGTTCCACAGTGTCAACCTGTTTCATCCCAAATCTAGGCAATTTTTTAGTAGTCACTTATAGAAAGTGGGTGTTACTTGGTGAAAATATGCATTCCCACAGATTCTGATAGAGGCAAATTCTGGTTATGTTTTAGGGATGTGATGCAATAAAGTCTTTAGTACAGAACATAACAGTATGAATGTTTTCCCATTGTTTTTGGAGAATTGATATTGACATACTGGGGTATTTGGGGTTTCATGAAAACAACAGCTTAGACAAGAATCACTTTTTGTTTTCCTCTCTACTCTCCCTTCTCCTCACCTGACTCTGGTTATAAAAGTGATTTTCTTTCTCTAATAATTCCTTTCATCAGAAATTATTCATGTTAAAAAATAAAGTTGTATGTTCACAGACCTGTCTGGAATCAACAGTGTTTTAAAAACATATAAGGGCTCTTTATACAAGCCCTTAGCGCCACTGGAGTGTCACTTTTTTTGACGCTTTGGTGGCGTTGCAGCATTTCACATATTTACAAGGTGGTGCTAAACCGCTTAACGTGGCTTAACGCCATCTTGTAAATATACCCTTTGCCTCCACAGTCCATTGTGGCAAGTGGACATACAATGGGTGTTGCTGTGGGCGTTCCACCGCAACACTCATTGCTTTATGAGGCTGCCCCAGATTTACAAGGCTGGGGCAGCACCAAAAACTAAGGCCAGGTAATACTTGGTCTTAGACTGGTGATACGAGGAGAAATTATACATTTTTCTCCACATATTTCTCTATCTACTCAGCAAATCACCATTATTGATTGTTTATGTGTGGGAAGTTGTCCCTCCTGCATGTGCACAATCACCTCTGCAGCACAGGCACCTTTGTTAGACCAGAGCTACAGAAAATTCTGGGCTGCACTGTATTTGTGTAAATATGGCACCTCCCTGACTTTGAAAAATGTCGAAGCATGACATTGCCAAATTTGGCATAACACCATGCTCCAGCATTTTTTGGTAAATATGACTCTTATTGTTTAATGTTTCCTAATGTCGCAGGCTCTGTCATTGATCTCAGACTCTCACAACTCATGGAATTCTTTACTCGAAAACTATTGTGACAACTGAAGTTCTTGACTTCACACATTAACTTTTTTTTTTTTTAATTTCTAGCTGTTTGCCTACCATCCAGTTGGGTGTGCACCATCAACCACAGCTGACATTTGAATTTTACTCTGGTCAAGATGTCCATAAATGTGAGTTCTTATTTCCTGCCTGTAAATTTAAATGAGGTATTTTGCTTCATTGTCGTTACCAGGGATTGAGTTTCAGATATACAAATGTTTACTACTAATTAGGGTAAAAGTTTAGAGGTTAAGGCCTGAGACAATAGCAGCAACTATAGTAGAAAGATCCTAAAGGAAGATGCAAGAGAGCAAGGGAAAAATACGAGGCATGCATGTGTTTTAAAATAGGAGTAGAAAACATTTTAGGACCTCATTATGATGTCAGACGAAAAGGCTCTGAGCGGCATTGGGTTTGTCCGAATCTGATTCCGAACCTGTCTTTCCAACCGGCTTTGAAACCCTTCCGACCGACCGATTACGATGATTGTGCACCGTTTGGACTGTCCTACTCGGTTGCGACTCTGTTCCGATGGTCTTCTGAGGAACCGAATTGGTCGGAGCCGACTTGTTCAGGTCTACGGACCTCGTTTGCGACCAATGGATTACGATGTCAGATTCGGACAGCCTGTCCAAATCGTTTGTTCTGACACAGATCGGCTGTTAGAATTCACCCTTGGGGGCCCACAGTAGGCCCCCTTCACCCAGGGCACTCCCAATGGGGCCTGTGGGGGTAACCCTGGGACCCCTCTTTACAACCATGCACAGTGTGACAGGCTTCCCAGGGCGCATGATTTTCCGCACCCACCCCATTTTCCAATGGGAGCCTGTGTTGTAAGTCGAAACACAGACTCTCATTGAAGTCAATTGGAGTACTTCTGGGAAAAGTTCGGAAACATTGTAATCAGTCAGTCAAACTCCCAAAATCTGATTTGGTCAGAAATGTTTCCGACACCGAGTTGGTCGCAGTGCTTTCCGACCGACATCATAATGAGGCACTTAGTATTATTATAAACACAGGGAAAGGGGACAGTTTTTGTAGTGAGCTTTGAACTTTGTTTTAGTTTGGTGACTGAGACATGATTGGAGCTGGATATAGGGTTTCTTCCCCACTCACAATGGGAGAATAAAAGTTAGGGAGAATAAGTAGCGAGTATATTATAGTGCTTACTTTAAAGTGTCCCCCTTGATGAAAAGAGTGATTGATATTGGGATGTTCACAGATTTGTTCACAATCAAATTAGTCTCTACAAAAAAAGTGCAGGAGATTGATCTTTTTCCCCAAATTGCAAAAACATCATGTTTAGTGCTCACCCTACTAGAGGCCTTCAATGTGAAGTGAAAGAGTTACACTGGACTAAACAATTTATTTCCCATTCAAGACAGGAGTGAGATATAGGGCATCACACCAAGAAAGCTCATAGAATGTAGTGAGACCAGTGGCATGGAGACCATTATAGTTGAGTATGTAGGTGTTCCCTTCAGTAGTTAGCTACTACATTTCAACAAGAAGGTGGTTGAGTGGCACAGGGTGTAACACTGAATAACAAAATGACTCAATGATTAAATCTGGTTTTAGAGAGAATGACCTAATGATTCTGTCTGCTCTTCGTTTAGTTGCAAATGCGTCCCCGTCGGAGGGCAGTAATCTGCTGCTGCAAACCATATGCAGTGCCTGAAGGAGGTAAGTGGTCAAAAACAAAACCCCTCATTGTCTCATGGTACTAGACATAAATGTACTCTGGGTGTTCTCCTTTTGTGTGCCTTCTCGCATTATTTATAGTTTTACTGAAACAAATGAGTGTAGTTATGGAACAAGTACATTTTCAGCAGAGAACAAGCTGTCCTTGTAGCTATTATGTAATTTCATAGTACATGAATTGCAGGGTAATCAATCACTTAATATTAAAGTTCATGCAGATATGGAGGCAGCAGTCACTCAGTATTAGAATGTATAGTGGATGTGGTGGCATCATTGATCATTCGGTATTCAGTTCTGGGCGTATTGGGCCTTCAGTCATTGTGGTCGGAGGTACTTAATCCTGGCACGACCCCAACATAATGCTCAAACGATAACCAAATGCAGCACTGAAAATCTAATAGAGCGTTATGGTATGTGGGTGGTGGGCTTTTGTGACCACAGGATAATCAGGCAAGATGGGCAAATTGGGCAATTGCCCAGTTTCCCCTCCCTTCCAAGAGACTCTATTGGAAAGTGAACTTTCTCTCCTGTTGATCTCCGACTATTCTATTGCTCTATCTACACTCTTTGCTTACTGCTACAACTGACTCTTTTTACCCCTGTGTCATTTTAAGGACTTTTGTCACCCTGGTCAAGACATATTTCAACTAATTATGTGACCCGTTAATATATAATTTAGTGCTGTTTGGAATCATGCAGGCTTGAATTTCCAGGAAATTGGTAATAACATTCGAGTTTGGACTGTATAGGGGCCCTTAAACCATGTTTTGCCAAGGACCCAAAAAATCCTAAAGACGACACTTAAAATGATCACGGGTATTGTGGCCTGTGAATGCATGCTGCCAAATGTCGGTAACAAATACTAATGGTGTGCAATACAAAGAACTCCAATCAAGGCCTTATTGGATAGGTTAGACAGTTCATGGGGTCTGGTGTCTTGTATGCCGGGGACTTTAACATGAGATAATATTTGAGGAGTTTGATTATAGAAATTAAGAGTAACAGTGTCAGGACTTCTTTCAGAGGGCCACAGGGTATGCATGAGCTCATGGGCTCAATCGTAGTGGTTGAGGTAATTTACTCCTGATCTCCTATATTCCGACCTACTATGGACCCTGAGAAACTGGGCCTAGTACCCCTTCCGCACTTGACTCTCTGTGATAGCTGTAGATAATCAGTCAAAGGCTCCATCATAGGGGAAGTGTAGAAACAGGTTGTTTAGCACGACTCATAACTAATATTGTCATTAAATCAATGTTTTGTTTTTATATTAAAAAGTATTATTTTCTTTTTAACTCTACGCATTCAAAAATTTATTTCAGCATTGACAAGCAATAATATTTCTCTTGAGGTTAGGGCTCCAGTTTTTAACAGGTAAATCCCTGTAGCACCCTCTTTCGTCTAAAGTGGTTGGAGTTATCCCCCATTCGCCATTTCACAGTGACTGGGGGGGGGTGTCTCTCTCTGCCTTCTCCAATGTGTCCCCACCTGCTCACAGGAACGCAGCATTAAGCAAAGCTGTCTGGGGCATTCCTATAATTGTAATGTCTTCATTAGGTAGGCAGAGGCTTCCCAAATTGGAACCCAGGGTCCTCCATGTAATGTACCTTTTCAGGCCCACTACACACAGTGTGTGAACACAGTGCATACTCTATGAATTACTGCTACATTCATGCATAGTATCCTCACAGGCACACATACATTCAGCAAACACATTCACTCTGGGCACTGTTCATTACAGTAGCCTTTCTTTGTTGTGCAATGATGTTCTACTTAAAAACACACACAGCCAGCGCACTTATTCATCATACGCATACTGCACAACACTTAACCTTTCATGTGTTATGCTTTTCGCAAGCACCCAAATACCCAGCACATTTTTTCACTGTGCATGCACTGCACAGCACTACATCTCTCATATTATGTATTTCACACTGCCAACATACACCCAGTACATGCGCTCCCCATGCATGTTCTTCACAGCACTGCTCTATCCCCGTACTGTACCATTTCCAAGCACACATACAACCAGTGCAGAGTCACCACTCCTACGCAGCACTTTAGGCAAGTAGGACGAGGGTCAGTTAGGCACACAGCAGTGGAACTTTTAAAATGGGGAGTAAGCCTGCAGACCTAACTCCAGTAACACCGGATAAAAATGACCTGTTCACTCCTATCATCATCTACCCAGTAGGTTGCCGCCACAGAGCTTAACTCTGGGTCAAGGCAGTGGCCTTCCAGCACTATGAGGGTAGTGCTTTGGTCACCCCTCCTGGTCCATCAAGAGTGCAATTTGTGAGACAGGCCTATGACATGGAGCACACACATGATATGTGATTGCTGATAAAAACGAAAATCAACAAAGACAAAATGTGCACTATTCAAATGCTTTAAATATATTTTAACATGCAGAGAAACTCAGCTGTAGCTGAGGCATTTAAATAAATATAAGACAACCTAAACTTGCAATGCAAAATACCAAACATTTGGCTTTGTACCCCTTTATTTAGGTTTTGAGTTTAGAAAAAGTTGATATATGAAATTTATGATAGGATGTTTTTAAGTCATTCATTTGAGTGTTCACAAGTTTTTCATCAAAATATATTTGAAGGGAACAAATCATTCCACTTTTACTTTGCTATATAATTATCTCCCTTTCCCACACTTATGTTTCTAATTTTTGCCCTTTCCTCATTATTTCATTGCTTACTGGTCCTCTGTCATGAGGTGTGGCTACATGTTGTCCAATGATCTAGTGTTCAGTACTCAGAGAGGTCCTACTGCCCCCCCTCATCTGCCCTACGTGTTGCTTCCTTCTTAATGAAATACTGGTCATGTGTCCTCATGGGTATACAGGATCCTCAGGGAGCCACACCTACCTGCATATTGTCTAATTCTATTTTATCTCACTGTTCTTATTTACAGAATCTTTTACATCTTTCACTGCTTATCTTACTTAAGTTCTGACAAATTTAACTTAACTTTTCTTATCAGGATGAATAATCAGCCCACTTTCATCAAGTAACCCTACCCCCAAATTACCCTTTACACATCATGTTGACTTGCCAAGATAAATTGAGCACTGGTCAAACCCTTCCAAACAGTTGGAAGAGAGGGCTAATTGCCAGCCACCATATGCAAGACTAAGGGCTCCATGGCATCATTATGATAACATGCCATATGCCACCGCTGACTAGTTCATCACTCAAAAACTTCAATGAGTTGTTCCACCTGCCCGAATAACCTAGAAAAGGGAGTTTGGCTGACTCCCTAGTTTTGGGGCTTTTTTGGGCCTCTTTCGTGTTAGCTGTTTATTAATGAAGCCCAATTGAGCAATACAAAACATAGAGTAGTCCTTCTGTCAGTTCCTTGATCATGATTGGATGGTTTTCTTGTCTTGTTTTCCTCCCTCTTATTGTGTTTGTCTCTCATTCAGCCTTTTCTTCTCACTCTGTTTTGATTGTATGGCAGGATTCCTTTCACTACATGCATCAGATCTTGCACTGCAGTGAATATGAAGTATTATTTTCTCTTATTTACTCCTGCTGCTACATCTTCTGCCGTCACCTTCTCTTTTTTAAAACAACCCTCTCAACATGTCCTTCATCCTCTAGAGACTTCGGGCTCTTAGCTCAGCTCAATGTTGTATTGGCAGATGATAATCATAAAAAATGTTTGAACCATTACAACATGTCTGATAGAACTTCCATGTGCACACGTATATATGACAGACATTTCCTAATGTATTTTAATCAGCTTTAAGAAAATCCATTCTTAGATGGCTGACATAGATGTGTGTTCATTTGCCGATATCATCTTTGAATGGATTTTCTTAACCCTTTCAGTGTGCACGACGGCCGGGAGCCTCATGCTCAATGGTGCTCGTGTGCGCAGGTTGGCTCCTGGCTGCCCTGGCACAAAGCACCGGAAATCCCTCAGGTGCAGGACCCAGAGGGATTTCTTTTTCTTCCCCAAAGCCTCGGGAGCTGGGGAAGAGCTTCCCCAGCTCCAGAGGCCCCCATGGTTTCTATGAAATGGTGATCAGCGCACGTTGCGCTTACCGAAAGTTTTACTTTCTATGTGCTCAGGGGTCTATCTCAGCCCCCTGAGCACGTAGAAAGACAGAAGAGGTATCATTGGAAAGGGGGGAATCTCCCCAGTGGATCCCTGCTTGGGGATTGCCCCAGGCAGGGCAAAAATATTGGCCAAATTCAGTTTTTCTGCCCCCATGGGGGGCAGAAAGCCCACTGGACACCAGGGATTTTTGTTGCGGCAATTTCGATGAGTGTGGGGGTTGCCCAAAACATGCATGCCAATGCCCCCACACCGGCCATAACTACAGACTTTCTGCCCTTCCTGGGGGACAGATGGGGCAGTAGTCCTCAATCTGCCCCTCGGGGTAGAAAGCCCACTAGACACTAGGGATTTTTGGGGTCATTTTAATTAGGGTGGGGCTGCCCAAAATGGGCAAGCCAATGCCCCCATCACCTGCCACAATTACAGTCTTTCTGCACCCCCTGGGGGGCAAATAGGGGCAGTAGCAACCAATCTGCCCCCCTGGGGGTAGAAAGCCCCCTAGACACCAGCGATTTTTTTGGGACAATTTTAATTAGGGTGGAGACTGCCCAAAACGACATGCCAATGCCCCCTGCCATACTTACAGCCTTTCTGTCCCCCTGGGTAGCAAATGGGGCAATAGCCCCCAATCGCCCCCCGGGGGGCAAAAAGCCCACTAGAAACCAGGGATTTTTGAGGAAAAATTTTAATTACGGTGGGGGCTGCCCAAAATGGGCATGTCAATGCCCCACTGTGCCATAATTACAGCCTTTCTGCCCCCCTGGTGGGTAGATGGGGCAGTAGCCCCCAATCTGCCCCTCCAGAAGGGAAAGAAAGCCCACTATACACCAGGGATTTTTTTGCCAATTTGAATCAGGGGTGGGGGCTGCCCAAAACGGACATGCCAATGCCCCCACCTCGCCCACAAAAATCCAGTCTTTCTGCCCCCCTGGGAGCATATGGGGCAGTAGCCCCAAATCTGCCCCCCCCCCCCATGGGGCAGAAAGCCCACTAGAAACCAGGGATTTTTTTTTGTATTCATGTAGGGGTGGGGGCTGCTGAAAATGGGCATGACAATACCGCCACCACCCCAGCGAAATTCCAGTCTTTGTGCTCCCCCGGGGGCAGATGGGGTAGTGGCCCCTTATCTGCCCCGGCTGGGCAGAAATCCCACTAGGCACCAGCGACTACCCTCGCTGCATGGATAGAGGCTGCCCAGAATGTGCATACCAATGACCCCACCCCTCCACAATTAGCCTGAGTCTTTCTGCTCCCCTTGGGGACATATCAGGGCAAATCCCCCCCCCCCCCTCCGATTCTCCCCAGGGCAGCAGAAAGCCAACTAGACTATTTTTTTAGCAATGTGCCTGCCTGTGGATTTTGGGCTCTAGCGCAGCTGGCACATAGGGGAAACTATCAAACTTGTACTTTTTTGAAAACTAGACACCAAGGGGAATCCAGGATAGGATGACCTGTCTGGCTCTCACCAGTTTATGTTACCCAGAATCCCTTGCAAACCTCAAACTTTGTGAAACGAAACACATTTTCTTCACATTTCTGTGGTGGAAAGTTCTGGATTCTGTTTGGATCCACAAAATTCCACCCACCCTGCGTTCCTTAAAGTTTTTTGAGAAAAATGGTACCTCACTTGTGTGCGTAGGCCCAGTGCCCACAACAGGAAACGGCCCAAAACGCAGCGTGGATGCTCCACATTTTACAGTGCAAACTGACACTATTTGACCTAGCTGTAGATTTTGAACCCTAGCTCTGCCGGCACCTAGGGAAACGTAGTTAACCTATACATTCTAAAAAACTGGACACCCAGGGGAATCCAGGATGGGGTGACGTGTCTGGCTCTCACACAGATTTAAGAACTTTCCACCACATAAATGTGAAGAAAATGTGGTTTTTTGACACATTTTGAGGTTTGAAAGGGATTCTGGGTAAGAGAAACTGGTGAGAGCCATTCTACGTAGGAAAATGTTGGGGGATCCATGCATCCATACCTCAATGGACTCCGCCGGGTGTCTAGTTTTTAGGAATGTGTGGGTTTGGTATGTTTCCCTAGATGGCCGCCAAGCCCGGGACCAAAATCTCATGTGAACACCCCCTTGCAAAACAAGGTAATTTTCGGATATATAGGGGCAGCTGAGTTTTTGGTCCCGAGTTGGCAGAAACCTACAGAACCCCACATTTCTGAAAACTAGAAACCCAGGGGAGTCCAGGGAGGTATGGCTTGCGCGGGTCTCCCAACATTTTCCTACCCAGAATCCCCTGCAATCCTCAAATTTTGAGGAAAAAATCATTTTTTTCTCAAAATTCTGTGCGGGTAAGTTCTGGAATCTATGTGGATCCACAAACCAATAAAAATGGTAGTTCACTTGCTAGGGTGGGTCAAGTACCCGCGACAGGCAAGGGCCCAAAACGTATTAAGGCGACATCAAAATGACCTTTCACAAAACAACCTGGTTTCGCAAGAGGAGTCACCTGGGTTTTTGGCCCCGGCTCGATGGCCATCTTGGAAAACTACCAAACCCACACATTTCTGAAAACTAGACACCCGGAGGAGTCCAGCAAGTTATGGCTTGCGTGGGTCCCCTAACGATTTCCTACCCACAATGCCCTGCAAACTTCAAATTTAGCTGAAAAAATAACTTTTTTTTAAAATGTCTGTGTGGGAAAGTTCTGGAATCTACGTGGATCAACAAATTTCCTACCACCCAGCACTCCCCCGGTCTCCTGATAAAAATTATATCTCACTCGCA
The DNA here is from genome assembly GCF_964263255.1 of Lissotriton vulgaris. NCBI lineage: Eukaryota > Metazoa > Chordata > Amphibia > Caudata > Salamandridae > Lissotriton > Lissotriton vulgaris. The sequence goes on along the minus strand of NC_141685.1, from coordinate 1,362,110,303 downwards.
TAGGTGGGGCAAGTACCCGCAACAGGCAAGGGCCCAAAGCGTATTGAGGAGACATCAAAATTACCTATCACAAAAAAACCTGGTTTTGCAAGGGGGGGTCATCTTGGCTTTTGGCCCTGGGCTCAGTGGCCATCTTGGAAAAATACCAAACCACACATTTCTGAAAACTAGAAACCCTGGAAAGTCCAGCGAGGTATGACTTGCATGGGTCCCCCAACCTTTTCCTACCTAGAATTCCCTGCAAACCTCAAATTTAGCTGAAAAAAACAAATTTTCCACATATTTTTGAGTGGAATCACTGTGCCGGCACATATGTCCTAGCCCACAGCGTTCCCCTCAGTCTCCCGAGTAAAATTATACCTCACTTGTTTGGGTGGGGCAAGGGCCTCTGACTGGGAAGAGCCCAAGACATAGGAAACAAGCATTTGCAATGCAATAGGTCTCGCATTAGGAAAGTTTGAGCTATTGGTATTGTATATGACAAATTTTTTATTTATGTTTTGATTTTTGAAAATAGCGAAATTAATAGCTTTGTCATTTACAATGCCAATAGTTATAACTTTTGCAAATGTGACACCTATAGCATTTGTAATGCAACACCGGTGAAATTAGCAAACAATGGGACTGATGAATAATCAGAGACGATAAACACCAGTGAAATTAGCAAACAATGGGACTGATTAATAATCCGAGATCGGGAAACACCTGCGCAAATCGCAAACAACGGGGGTGGTTACATAAAATGTAGATCTTAAAACAATGCATCTTAATTACTGTGAAATAAACAATATGGTTAAATGAACAATAACGAGGTTTGCAATGATTACGAAGCCTGTAAACGACATAGCTCAAACCATGATGGAGCTGAAGGAATATTGTGAAATGTTTAATCATGGCACTACATAAATACTCATTTGAACTATGGGGAGGATGAAACCTTACAAAGAGGATCATCCCATATCAATTCACCCACTTGTAATTGGTAACACTTGGCTATATGACTATTCAATTAAAGTATTTATTGAAATATATTAAATTGCACTTTACAGGAAGAAGGCACAGGTGCAACGAGTCAAATTTCATTCGGAGTGCTATAAACAACCCCCGTCTATCATAACCGAAAAGGATTTGGCATTCGTTTAATTAAATCACCATAAAGGCGTTTAATGCTATACGCTTAACTATTCCTTAAATGTGTAAAAGGGGAAAGGTCTGACGCTATAGGTGTGCCCAAACCCCACTGGTCTTGTGGTACTATAAACCCCCACCCTGGCAAGGCCTCTGGGATGTCTGCCTCAGTGCCACCCGCGGCTCTATTGGCAGAGAAGGGCACTGGGTCTGCAGGGCAGCATGGACGGAAGACTCCCGCCTGCCTATTACCGCGTACCAGCCTGTCCCGGAGACAGGAATCCGGACCCCAGCCCCCCACTGTGTACCTGGAAACAAACCAGACACCGGCGACCAGTCGGATGCTACAGCTCACAGATAGACGCAGCGCCTCGAAGCACGTGGAAAGCACTGGACGGAATGCACGCGGATCCAGGATCTGAAGCGGAGCCTGCGTGTGAAAGGATCGATACCTGGCGCCTGGCCACCCAGCAGCAGAGGGCCTAGAGGCGCAAAGATGCAGCGCCTCGAAGTGTCACCGCTTAAAGAGAACTGACGCGATATTACCGTGGGGTAAAGCCGCGGATCTGTGTTTCTTGAACCCGCTCTATGGAGCCCAAGAAGAGTCGGCGAGCACAGGCAGGGTACCTGGCACCAAGCACTGGCAGCTCCAAGCATCGATCTCCCCCATCCTGTGCAGTCCACACAAACACACCCTCTGTTTCCACTCAGTTGTGTACCCACAAAGCCGGGCGCAGGATAACCCCGTCTCACCAGAAGGCATCAGACCAGCCAAAGCCGGAAATAAAGACTGTGTTTCCAAACCTCAGATCTCCTCCAGGGACATCACCGGCACCCCAAAGCATCACTGGGCGAGCCCCCGCAGGCGCACCCCCGCCGCGCTGTGCCCTGGTAAAACGCCTCCATGGCGCGCGTCGCCTCTGGGCGCGCAGTCCATGAACGGACCCCAGCCCCCATGCATGGCCGGTCCGCCCCTCGCAGCCTCGGCTGAGGGCTCCGGCCTGTCCCCTCTCCAGCTGACTTCTGCCAGATCCTCTCTGCCGAACGTGCTCACTTCCTCCTATTCAATTCCACAAGAGCTCCGCGGCGCCGCTTCCTGTTTCAGTTTTTGTGGGGGGCGGGAGGGGGGCAAAGAGGAACCGGGGGTGGGGGAGAAGGAAAGAAAGCGGAAGGCGTGAAATAGGACACAGAAGGGCCCTAGGAAAATATGCGAGCAAAAAGGGAATTCAGTGCTTCCAAGCCGTGATGGCCGTTCTGCTCACTGGCGACTAACTTTCAATGCGCCTGAGTAGCAATAAAAACAAGGAAATATTTATTTTCTTGTAAGCACGGGGATATGTGATGTGTTACGCAAAGAAGCCCCTCCCGCCCGGCGTCGACGACACTTCCGTTGCCAGGCAACGGCCCCACCGGCACCAATCCCAGCGCGGCTCCTCGTCTGACGTCAGAGGAGCTGCGCTCGGGATTTGTGAGGCTACCGAAGTTCCCGGGCTGCGGCGGTGTTTACGGGGAGCCAACTTATAATTGACATACAATGCCGCTGTGGGAGGCGGCGGTGATTTCAGACAGGCACCTTCTAGCACAGTGCCTTCACATGCGTAAGGGGAGAGGAGCCCGGTGAGTGGGGTTGAGGGTGGGGGTGTACGCGCGTGTGTCTGTTTGAGTGTGTCTGTGCGTGCGTGCGTGTGTCTGTTTAAGGGGGGTGCGTGTGTGTATGCAGCGTGTGTCTGTTTAAGGGGGGGTGCGTGTGTGTGTGTGTATGCAGTGTGTGTATGTGCGCATGCGTGAGTGTGGCTTGGTTTGAGAATGGCAAAATGAGGCACGGCGACGTGCGCGCTCACGAGGTAGAATCTCCGGCAGGAGACGCTCGCTCCTGACAGTCTGCTGTCCACATTCCCCTGAAAGTGGCGACATAAGTTGTCGAGACCTCTAGACAGCAAAGCTTTGCTTTGCTATCGTCTAGGCTCGACCTAAAAAGGGTATAGCACCTAGAATTCCAAGTGCTATATTTTAAAGAAAATACGTTTTCAGCCAGTTCTGCTTTGGACACCCACACAAGTGAGGTATCATTTTACTTGAGACACTAATAAAAACGCTCTGGGGTAGGCAGTTTGTGCTACCACTATGTTTCCTCACAAAAATATGTGGAAAATGTGTTTTTTTCAGCTAAATTTGAGGTTTGCAGGGATTTCTGGGTAGGGTAACTTTGGGGGATCCATGCAAGCCATAGCTCATTAGACTCCCCGAGGTGTCTAGTTTTCAGAAATGTATGGGTTTGGTAGGTTTCCCTAGGTAGCCGCAAGCCCGGGGCAAAAATCCCAGGTGCCCCCCTCCAAAACCAGGTCGTTTTTTTGTTATAGGTAACTTTGAAGTTTCCACAGTACGATTTGGGCCATTTCCTGTTGCAGCCACTATGCCTACCCACAAAAGTAAGGTTCGATTCTTATCGGGAGACATGTGGGAATGCTGGGTGATAGGAAATTTGTGTCAACCCTGTGATCCTACAACTTTCCCACACAGAAATGTGAGGAAAAATAGATATTTGAAACAAAATTTGAGGTTTGCATAGAATTCTGTGTAGGGAAATGTTGGGGAACCCATGCAAGCCATACCTTGGAGGACTCCCCTGGGTGTCTAGTTTTCAGAAATGTGTGAGTTTTGTAGGTTTCCCTAGGTGGCCACGGAGCCCGGGTCCAAAAACTCACGGGACCCACCAAACAAAACCAGGTTGTTTTGTGATAGGTAATTTTGATGTCGCCTCAATAGGTTTTGGGTTCTTGACCCACCCATGTGAGTAAGGGTACCATTTTTATCGAGAGACCTGGGGGAATGCTGTATAGAAGGAAATTTGTGGATCCATGTAGTTTCCAGAACTTTTCCACACAGAAATTTGAGAAAAAAGTGTTTTTTTCATCTAAATTTGAGGTTTGTAGGGGATTCTCTGTAGAGAAATCCTGGGGGACGCACGCAAGAAATATCTTGCTGGACTCCTCAGGGTCTCTAGTTTTCAAAATTGTGTGGTATTGGTATTTTCTCTAGATGGCCGCCGAGCCCGGGGCCAAAAACTCATGGGACCCGCCCTTGCCAAACTAGGTGGTTTTGTTATAGTTAATTTTGAAGTCACCTCAATAGCTTTTGAGACCTTGCCTGTTGCGGGTACTTGATCCACCCACACAAGTGAAGTGCCATTTTTCTCAGAAGACTTTGGGGAAGGAGGGTTTGGTGGAATGTTGTGGATCCACACAGATTCCAGAACCTTCCTCCACAGAAATGTGAGGAAATTGTGTTTTTTAAAAAAAAAATTATTTTGAGGTTTGCATGGAATTCTGTGTAACAGAACCTGGTGAGAGCCAACCAAGTGACCCTATCCTGGATTCCCCTGGGTGTCTAGTTTAAGAAAATGTATAGGTTTGAGAGGATTCGCTAGGTGCAGGCAAAGCTAGGGTTCAAACTCTACGGTTAGGCACTCTGCAAAAAAAGGGTCTGTTTTCACCGTGATAATGTGGTGTGTCCACGTTGCATTTTGGACCGTTTCCTGTTGTGGGAACAAGGCCTACCCACACAAATGAGGTACCATTTTTCTCAGAAAAACTTTGGGGAACGCAGGGTGGGTGGAATATTGTGGATCCACACAGATTTCAAAACTATCACCACAGAATTGTAAGTAAAATTAGTTTTTTTGACAAATGTTGAGGTTTGCAAGGGATTCTGGGTAACAGAACCTAGTGAGAGCCAGACAAGTCACCCCATCCTGGATTCCCCTGGGTGCCTAGTTTTTAAAAATGTATTAGTTTGCTAGGTTTCCCTAGGTGCCGGCTGAGCTAGGGTTCAAAATCTACAGCTAGGCAGTTTGTAAAATAGTTTGTTTCCACTGTAAAATGTGGTATATCCACGTTGCGTTTTGGGCCGTTTCCTGTTGTGGGCACTATGCCTAACCACACAAGTGAGGTACCATTTTTCTCTGAAGAATTTGGGAAGGAAGAGTGGGTGGAATTTTGTGGATCCACACAGATTTAAGTACTTTGCACCACAGAAGTGTGAGGAAAATGAGTTTTTTTTTACACATGTTGAGGTTTGCAAGGGATTCTGGGTAACAGAACCTGGTGAGAGCCAGTCAAGTCACCTCATCCTGGATTTCACTGGGTGTCTAGTTTTTAAAAATGTATGGGATTGCTAGAATTCCCTAGGTGCAGGCAGAGTTAGGGTTCAGAATTTACAGCTAGGCACTTTGAAAAAAAGGGTCTGTTTTCACTGTGAAAATGTAGTGTGTCCACGTTGCATTTTGGGCCGTTTCCTGTCACGGGCACTAGGCCTACCCACAAATATGAGGTACCATTTTTCTCGGAAGACTTTAGGAAACGCGGTTGGATGGAATTTTGTGGATCCATGCAGATTTCAGAACTTTCCACCACAGAAATGTGAGGGAAATGTGTTTTTTTTAAAACACATTTTGAGGTTTGCAAGGGTTTCTGGGTAACATGACCTAGTGAGAGCCAGTCAGCGAGACAAGTCATCCCATCCTGGATACCCCTGGGTGCCTTGTTTTAAATGTATTGGTTTGCTAGGTTTCCCTGGGTGCCTGCAGAGGTAGGGTTCAAAATCTACAGCTAGGCACTTTGCAAAATAGTTTCAGTTTCCACTGTAAAATGTGGTGTGTCCACGTTGCGTTTTGGGCCATTTCTGGCTGCGGGCACAATGCCTTCCCACATAAGTGAGGTACCATTTTTCTCAGAAGACTTTGGGGAATGCTGGGTGGGTGGAATGTTGTGGATCCACACAGATTTCAGAACATTTCCACCACAGAAATGTGTTTTTTTTGCACATTTTGAGGTTTGCAAGGGATTTTGGGTAACAGAACCTGGCGAGAGCCAGTCAAGTCCCCTCATCCTGGATTCCCTTGGTGTCTAATTTTCAAAAATGTATAGGTTTGCTAGGTTTCCTTAGTAGCAGGCAGAGTTAGGGTTCAAAATCTACAACTAGGCACGCTGCAAAGAAAGGGTCAGTTTTCACTCTGAAAATGTGGTGTGTCCTCATTGCGTTTTTGTCCGTTTCCTGTTGTGGGCTCTAGGCCCACCCACACAAGTGAGGTATCATTTTTCTCGGAAGGCTTTGGAGAATATGGGGTGAGCAGACTTTTGTGGATCCACGCAAATTCCAGAACTTTCCACCACAGAAATAAGAGGAACATGTGTTTTTTTACACATTTTTAGGTTTGCAAGGGATTCTGGGTAACAGAACCTGGTATGAGCAAGTCACCCCATCCTAGATTTCCCTGTGTGTCTAGTTATAAAAAATATATAGGTTTGCTAGGTTTCCCTAGATGCCGTCAGAGCTGGGTTCAAAATCTTACAGCTAGGCACTTTGCAAAAAAGGTGGTGTGTCCGCGTTGCATTTTGGGCCATTTCCTGTTGTGGGTACTAGGCCTACCCACACAAGTGAGGTACCTTTTTCTTGGAAGACTTTGAGGAATGCTGGGTGGAAGGGATATCATGTATCCGCGCATATTCCAGAACTTTCCATCACAGAAATGTGAGGAAAATGTGTTATTTTTACATTTTTTTAGGTTTGCAAGGGATTCTGGGTCATAGAACCTGGTGAGAGCCAGTCAAGTCACCCCATACTGGATTCCCCTAGGTATCCTGCTTTAAAAAATGTATAGATTTGCTCAGTTTCCCTAGGTACCGGCAGAGCTAGGATTCAAAAGCTACAGCTAGGCACTTTGCAAAAAAAGGGTCAGTTTTCACTGTAAAAATGTAGTGAGTCCATGTTGCATTTTGGGCCATTTCCTGTCACGGGCACGAGGCCTACCTACACATTTTTCTCAGAAGACTTTGGGGAACTCGAAGTGGGGGGAATTTTGTGGATTTACGCCCATTCCTGAACTTTCCACCACAGAAATGTGAGGAACATTTGGGTTTGTTTACAAATATTTAGGTTTGCAAGGGGGTCTGGGTAATAGAACCTGGTCAGAGCCAGTCAAGTCCTGTATTCCCCTTAGTCTAATTAAAAAAAATATGTAGGTTTGCTAGGTTTCCCTATGTGCCAGCAGAGCTAGGGTTCAAAATCTACAGCGATGGCAATTTACAAAAAAAAGGGTCAGTTTTCACTGTTAAAAGAAAGTGTCCATGTTGCATTTTGAGTCATTTCCTGTCACGGGCACTAGGCCTACATACACAAGTGAGGTACCATTTTTATTGGGAGACTTACAGTAACACAGAATTGTAGAGCAACTGTTATTACCTATAGATTTTTGATGCATTTCTGCCTTCCAAATGAAAGACAATGTGAAAAAAGAAGTCATTTTGAAAAATGGCCCATAATTCTCATGCTAGTATGGGTACTAACAATTTCGGAAATGCGCAAATATATACTGTTTCTAAACTCTGAGGCAGATTTACAACTTCTGGTACATCTCTGCTAATCAGTAGGGATGCGCCAGAACAGTTGCAACAAGCCAAACCACCCGTGCACCACCACTGCACCGTGGTGCCCCAGATGGTCAGATGCGTGTCGCATCCCCTGGCGGAAAGGCAGCGCATTGCTGGAGTCGCGTCGCAAGAGCGACTCAGCTCCAGCGAGGCTCTGGGTGCCCCTATGCCTAACATGCTGCGTCAATCCTTACGCCTGCTTCAAGCAGGCGTAGAGTTTTGACGCAGCATGGCCGTAAATGTTACTGAGGCGTTCCTGTGCCGGTGCCCCCCCCCCCATGCCAGAACGCCCTCATGTGGTGCAGGGCTTTACAATGTGACGCATCTCCCTAGATGTGTCATGTTGTATATACCCATCAGCATGGTGCTGGCTTTGCGCTGCTGCTGCATCACAAAAGTGAAGCAACAGCAGCACAAATGTGGCGTACGGGGCTTGTAAATCTGCCCCTCTATATTTTGTTGCAATGTCAGAACTACATAGGTGTCTTTCATACCGATTTTTCCATGTATGTATTTTCCCAAATGAATTGCTATATACCAGGTACATACTAAAAAAACATTGCAAGGCCCTACTCAGTTACAGGTTAAAACGTTGACACAAATGGCTGTTTTTTCCCCACTAATTTTCAATCTTTCCTATATTCAACGGTTAGTCTCTACAAAGACACCTTGAAGGATCTACACAAATGACACCTTGCTGAATTCAGAATTTTGTCCACTTATCTAAAATGTATAGCTTTCCAGGATCCATTATTGCTTTCATACCCATTTCTACCATTAACTGGAAAGAGGTTGAAAGCACAAAAATACCAAAAATAGGCTATGTCCCAGAAAAATGCCAAAAACTGTGTAAAACATTTAGGTTTTCTGACAAAAGTCTGCTTGTCCCTGAAAGCTGTGAAGATGGTGATTTCAGCATCACAACCCCTTTTTTTATACCATTTGCAGGGAAAAAATCAGACGCTTTCATCTGTAGCCCATTTTTCCCCAAAAACATAACATTTTGCTGTATTTTTTCTAATTTCTGGGTCCCCTAAAAGGGAATCCAAAAACCTGGGGCACCTTTTGAATTCCCATGATGTTGGAAAAAAAGGAGGCAGATTTGGCATGCATACCGTATGTGGTAAAAACGTTACAGGGGCCTAAGCGCGAACTACCCCAATTAGCCAAAGGCTTAGCATAGGGGGGAGGAGGCCTAGCAGCGAGGGGTTAAAGCATAAAATATCCTTTCAAAGCTGACAACCAGGAATGCATGTGCATCCACAGAAGTCACCTAAAAATAATTGGAAAATCCAATATGGTTCAGGTTTAGGGTTGCCACCTAACTTGCTCCCTAGCAGAGCCACCATCATTTTAATGTCTCAGTTGAAATAAAAATAAGCAAACTCACCTAATGCAGGAATTTTAAGCCCTTATCTGTGTTCTAGACATGAGTAAATCATCCATGACAAATAACTCACTTAAACTAAGACAGAAGAGCCATTTTACAAATAAATACATACGATTTTGTTTAAAGTCCTATTTTGGGCCTTTACAGGCTCTTAAACCAACAACAAATGGTGAAATTTTTCTTTTGGAAAGGTGGCAAACCTATTTAGGGGTTAAGATCTATTGGCTTTGCCAATGTTATTTTTACCAGTAGTTCATAAGCACATATATCATGAGCATAACACTTGAATTCCATATGTGATAAATCCATAAGAAAATAACATACAACATAATTTGCGCAAGAACAAATGCATCATGGACATCTGTCCTTTCTTGAAAAATTCATGCAGATTGTGCTGCGAGTTAAGAATGTCTTATGATACTCTTTTCTAAATGACTAAAGAATGTTGAACAACATCTGTCTGGACAATATTCGTACATGTGTCTATTTCTTGGGGTTTTCATTACAGTTCGACTGACGGAATCGATCCGGCGCTTGGATATAGAAACCCTTATGGGTTTTTTGGATACGTCTGCTTCTGCCGAACCAGATGAGACCATTTTATCTTGCTGTAAAATCCTGGAACATCGAAAAAAGGTATCTGTCAGTCTTCATCACTTTACATGGCATTTAAGGCAATGAGAGGCAGTGAGGTTTAGCTACATATGTGGTTGTCTAACATTGTGGTATATTGTAGTGTTGTATTGTGACGTGTGCTTTACTGTACTGTAAAGGACTGTGTAGTGTGAAGTATTGCTGTAATATGTTAGGTTGTATTGGGTTGCAGTGCAGAGCAGTGCGTGCTGTAGTGTACAGTATAAATACGTTATAGTGCGATAATGCAGTGTTATATCACATGTTTGCAGTGTATTATAGTCTTGTACAGTTTTGCAGTGACCTGCTGTACAGTAGTGCAGCTTTGTGTGTGTTATGGTGTAGTGTTGTAGCATGGTGCAATGATGTATTGTAGTGTATTACCATGCTGTGTTGTGTTGCAAGTACCTGGGATGACATATTTTCATCTAAAGCATCCATTAAGTATGCATATTGATATTGCACTTCTTGGAGGAATCATTGGGGAATACAGAATTGTAACCTTTGCTTCAGCATTTCAACTCTGTTCAATCAATCAATAAAACTTTATTCGGATAACAAAGTATCCATAAAAGTACAGATACATAAAAGAACATAAGAGTCACAAAACAATTAAAAAAGAAAAAAAGAAAGTAGCATCGTAAATTTGCAAAATACATACAGGTTCACAGATCAAACATAGTCAGTCTAGCTCGAACAGCTATACGCAAAAAAGTGCCAGTGCGAAGTATGAGTTCATCATTGTCCATAGTTAATATAATTAAATATGCAATTTCCAAGCTAATAGGCTTTAATTTTTTAAAATACGGATTTAAAAACCATTTACTGTATTTTATATAAAATTTACAAAAGAATAGAAAATGCAACGCAGATTGGCCACTCGATCCGTCGCACGGACAGAGCAAGGAATCAAGTTCTTTCTGGTGACCAAGGGGAAAACAAAGTGCAAATTTAATTGAACCTGCCCTCAAGCGGAATAATAAACCCCGCACCCAGTGGCTCATTGGAAGTGTCAGATAGTGGGGCATGAGCGAAGTTAAAAAATCAAAAGCCAGATATGTAGAAACAGTGATCTTAGGAGATTCCCTGTCCAGTCTTTCTTCATCATACAGTGTGTATAGAGCAATTCTTATTTCATTTTTATGTGGGAGATTATCAGCAGTGTTCTTAATAAAAACATTCCCATAGTTGATGCTACAAAAACTATTATACACTCCAGAAAGCCAGGGGATACTCATACATTTATCACAGTTCCGACAATCAGTAATAATATCTCTGGAAAGTGAAGTCGCCGGGTTCTTCCAAATAGAAAGCCAGAGCAGGGCAGGACGAGCACGAATGAAGTTTAACTCCTTGTGACAGACATATTGTGTAGTAGAGATAGGAACACAGAGCATCTCCCTGAGAAATCTGTTCTCTTCCAATTGAATAGGTCCACACTTGGTCACACCCCAAACCTCCGCGCCGTAAGTGGCAATGGGGGTACACTGGGCTTTATACATTTTTAAAATGGCAGATAAGGTACCAGTGTGTTTAGAACGGGGTAGGCTGAGGATTGAGTTGATGGCCTTTGAGAACCTACTCCTGGAGTGAGCAATATGCTCAGTCCAGGAGTTGCTCACAGCAAAGACCTCCCCTAAGTAGGGAAAACTATTAGTGGACCATAGTTTGTCTGCACCTACCAAGATACTACCTAACTGTCGTTTATTAGGGCCACAAGACATAATAAAAGATTTCTTGAAATTAGTTTTTAAGTCAAGGGATTCCATATAGTCAACAAATCTATGTAAAGCATTCGGGGTGCGGCCCATAAGCACTGCATCATCTGCATAAAGCAGAACGGGAAGGGAGTTGCCCAAGATTTTCGGCACGTTGTGAGTAAGAGGGGTGAGCGTTTTATGCAGACCATTAATATAAATAATAAAGAGGAGGGGAGCTAAAACGCAGCCCTTTCTGACCAAACTAACACAGGCTTCCAAATCTTTGTGCAGATAGGCCAGGAAGTGCACAAGGTGCTCATCTAATCCGTAGTTCAAGAGAGCTGTCCAGAGCTTTGATCTATTTACAAAATCGAACACAGAGGACAGGTCAATGAAGGCGAGATAGACTGGCGATCTGCGTGCAATATTATATTTCCCCAAAATTTAATTTAAATTGAGACACTGCTCAATGGTTCCGACCCTATTACGGAAACCTAATTGGCAGCGTTCCAAGATACCATTATCCTCGGTCCAACTCAGGATCTTATTGTATAAGATCCTGCCAAGTGTTTTTAGCATATTATCGATAAGGGAGATAGGCCTATAGCAGTTTGGTTGTGAACAGTCTCCCTTTTTAAAAATAGGGACGATAATGCTTGTTGACCAAGTACGAGGAAGGGGAGCAACAGTAAGGTTATTGAACACATTTAAAAGAAGTGGAGCCCAGACGTCTAAGTTTATTTTGATAATATCAATGGGTAGGCCGTCAGGGCCCGGTGCCTTACTCCCCATGCTCTGATTAATAGCATCCTCCACTTCAGGTAAAGTTATTTCAACCCTTGGTGGATGGCAAAAAGACAATGGGGTCGGCTCCGGGCAGGGCGCGGCATAGATGGCATTAAAATGATTCACCCATGCTTCACCTGTGATGGTACAACTGATCGGGGTCATGAGCTGTCCAGAGGAGCGTAAGTCTTTAACAGCCGACCAAAAGGTATTACCCTTCTTTAGGTCAGCGGCTCTGGCTAAAACAGCCCCACAACCTTCTAAGATCTCTGTTTTCCTTCTACTGCAGCAGCTTTATACCTGGATCTAGCTTCTCTTATTTTAATGGAACAGATTGGTTTAAAAGACAGCGCCCTTCGCACTTCCCTGTTTGCCTTGGAGCATTCGTCATTAAACCATCTGGGATCTTGTGCAATATCCCTGCAAGGTACAGATAATAACATTTTAGAGGCTGATCAAATCTTGACAAAATCACAGACGGCCTTGGGATGGGGGGCCGTGTCTAATAAGCATGAATTGAAGAGATATAAATTATCTCTGACTATGGCAGGAAACACTTCCCTAATGTTAATCCCCTGCCATCTGAGTCAAAGTTTGTCTATGGAGGGTGAGAGATTCCTAGCACCACACTCCTTATTAAAGATGGGCCGTGATTCCATACTCATGACAACCCTAATAGGGTTGTGATCCCCTTGGCTCATTGGGATAACAGCACCATCCAGTAGACAGTCCGCTATACGGGGTGAGGCAAAGAAATAATCAATAGTTGAGGAACACCCCCTGCCTCTAAAAGTTGGCACTAATTGGGCATTAGGAAGGAAATTAACAACGGTGTCCATGACATTTTGCAGGTTATGGGTATGTAAAAAGGAGGACAATTTAGTTCCCCTTTGACAAGAAGTGCTTTGCCCAATCCGCCTGTTGTGTGGGGCCACACTCGTCAGCATAGCATTAAAATTTCCACCCAGGAGAATACCACAAGTCTTATGAAAATCTGGCCTAGACTCTAAATTAGTAATAAAATTGAATAAATCAAGAAAATTCCTAGTAGGAGAAGTGTTAAAATCGTTGTTATAAAAATTAATCAAAAATAATGAAACTTTCCGTTTATATAAAAAAGCTTGGAAGTGCAAATTGTCAGTTGGTATGTTCTTAACACACCCTAAAGCAGAAATGTTAATCCAAGTTGATAGACCGCCAGAAGGGGGATCCAATCTTGGTTGAACAGCTAGGGTGTTATGGCATTGGAACCCATTAAGGTGCAATTCTTGTGTGGCCCAGGTCTCCTGAAACATCACAATATCCTGCTGGTTTATCAGGCTGAGCCACTCCACATCTTCTAACCTGGATGATGACCAGCGACATTCCAGGTTAGGACTTTTAGGTTGTTAGCTCCCGCTATTCTAGTCAGTCTGGGTGGGTTATTAAAGTTCGACAAAAGAGATAAGGCACAGGAGACATTGGCATGCTCTAGATGGTAAGTTTGTAAAGGTGGTTATCAGTCAGGAATATCCAGATCTGACAGAGCAGAAAAGCGATTAACCAAAGGTAGGTCTGCAGGTGTGTTAGAATGCGGGCGGTTGGGGGGTTTGTAGAAGTAGCCCAAAGGAAGGGCGCAAATGTCAGTACAAGCACTGAAAATGTGCTCCCGTGAGGAAAGGATATTACGCACCGATTGGGGCTTACTAAAAGTTAATAAAAATACAGTCCCCCATGATTTTTTGTGGGATAAACCAACCCACCCCACTCTACGCACCATCAGTATTTCATGCAAGTTAGCGGGATTGAAACCTTTATTTTTCTTAAGCCAGTCCACACACTTGTTCCGTAGGTTGACCCATGACTCCCTCCCATTAGATGACAAACTAGGAACGCCTGCCAGAACCAAGACATAGGGGCAGGAAGCCGGGGAAGATTCAAGACATCAGTATTAGGCTGTTAACAGATGGGCAACACTCTAGTATTAACCAATTTGTTCTTAAGCGTTAGAAGATATACAAGAAGGGTGCTGTATTACAATCCTCCAACCCAGGGCCAGTAGCAGCAATGGGTTTTAAAGTGGTGCCATCTTGACCATTAGTACATGAATTACTGACACTAGCTGCCATGGTCACCAAGGTATGATCGCTAATCGGAGGAGGAGCACAGTCTCTGAAATTATTTATACCAGGCTCTGGTGTAATCAACCGTTCTAAGTCATCCAATCTTTTTTGTAGTATACCAATGTTCTTTTCAAAAAGAGCTTTAATATAACTCATCATGGTTCTCAAGCTAGAGTCCAAAACATCAATAATGTTACCTGTTCTTAGTGGGGGTGGTGCGTCATCAGTCTGAATACCAATAGAAGAGGTGGTCAGTATGGATGCAGAAGGAACGATGCTTCTTATATTTTTAGGAGGAATTTTGGGTTTCCTTAAAACAGGTGGAATGAATCGTTTCCGTTTTGCTGCAGGCTCCTGTAGATTGGTAGAGGCCATGGTTTTGGGGGCGCGTGCCCGGGCAACGAAATTTGAGCCATTAGGTGGAACAATAGGTGGTGTCTCCGTAATCAATAATGTTGGCGAGGGTGATGCCTCAGACAGTGGCTGTAAGTTTGGCGATAAAGAAAGACGAGGATAAAGGGTATCGCCCTGATTTAACGTCCAAGGATGCTGGTTAGAGCATCCAAGGACAAACGCCGTACAGTAAGCTCAATTTCGTGTGGTAAATAGTTGTCAGCCCTGACAAGAAAATCATCCAGAGTTCCTGCAGCTCCCTTGCGTTTAGTCATTGTCAAAAACTTCTTGGCCCCTACAAATTACCAAAAGAGTTACTAATAGGTATATATGCAATCGGGGTATTTGTGCTACAATATTAATAATCAGTACCTTCTGGCCGATGTGGCCCAAGTAGCAGATGTCAAGGGATGGGCCCAGCCCGGCCTCCTCCGGACTGTGACGGCCTTGGACAGTCCCGCCCTTGTCCCGGGCTTCTCCCGGGATGCTCCTGCACGCTCCATGCAGCGGGTGCCCAGGCTACTAACATGTCGAGGGAGGGATCCAGTGGGCAGAGTCACAATGCGGGACCAGGTGGTGTTGATGAAGCAGGGACTCCTGGTAGAGTGAGTCCCTGCAGGCATTCTCTGCGTAATCTCCTTCAGTTGAGGAGCCGCCCCAGGTCGCAGGCGCCAGCAAATGCCCAGGGAAGTGTATATTCTCGTCCAGAAACCGCGATGCGGCAAGCAGTGGCGGTAATTAGCGGTAAGATCTCCCCAAAGCGGCAGCCAGACAAGGACAGTCAGTACTCCTCTCACAGCAACTACGGCACCCCTTTGTTAGTTTAGAGATTGTGGGAGACAATGCTGGACACTATTACCTTACTGTTACATGTCATGGCAAAGTCACTGGAGTGAAGAAAGAACAGTTACAATGATAGTTTACTGTAAAAATACTTCAGTTCTTAGGTGTGCAACCTAGAACCATTAAGACTGGATCATGCCAGGTATTCCAGATCTTCCTATAAAACAAATATACATAACACATTCGAAAAGAAGATCATTCCAACACTGTGGTCAATCCAGGAATCTATCCTGAAACTTGCCTTGCGAGACCTTTTTGAAACCCCCTGATCATGATTAAAACTAATATGTGAATGGAAATGTCTCATCTTTAGCTATTTTAGACCTAACAATGTTATGTTGAGTGTCATATAAAGGAGAAATGTCTGAAAGAGCAAACATTCATACCTTGTTCCTACTCTGGGTATGGACAGTTGAAAAAAATAAAGAAATATGGCACCAGGAAAAGGTTAATGATTACCAATGCAAAAACAATGAGGGACCTATTCACAAAAGTAAATTTACACACATGTGTACATTTACTCTTAGACTTTGCAGTAACTTTACTGCTTTTGCCACGGCACCATTTCCCTAAGCGTATATACATATACAACCATTCTCCTTAGTAGCAAAGATTGGCCAGAGACACTACCATTGCTTGAAATCTGCAGAGGTTGTTTACTACAAGTGATGACTCCACACACTACATATATATTGAAATTGAGGGAGATCAAAATTAAGGGGCTCATTACGATGGCGGATAGTTGCGGTGCTGGGACTACCCGCCGGTATGGCGGCGGTCCCACTGAGTGAATTAGGAGGTGCCCGCCACTATGGCAGGCACATTCAGGGCCCTGATCATTGTGGACACACAATGCCAAAATGCCACGTAGCGCATTTCCATACACAACGTGGCAGGCACCACGCAGTGCGTGCCACCTTGTGAATGAAAATGTAAGGGGTGCCATGGGTACCCCCAGTGCACAAACATCCTCCCCCCATACAGAGGGGGCCCGCAAGGGGTCCCCAAACCCATCCTCCGCCAGCCTTTCCATGGTAGAGACTGTCTGGCGCTAGCATTGTCATCTGGTGGGCTGTGGTGGCTAGGCACTGCCGCCATTTTACCCATGCTGACCGCTCCGCCAGGCAATCGTGACGATTGTCTGTGGTGAAAGGGTGAAGGGCGGTCTTTGTTACCGCCGCGGTAACAAGGCTGATTCCACCTGCCATTCTAATGTGGCTGGGGAAATGGGAGTCAGGTGGCGGGAGGACCGCCACCGCCGGCCCAGCGGTGGTGGTCCTTCCGCTATCATAATGAACCCCTAAGTGCCAATTTTGTTAATTGATGCTGCTGTTGTACATTCTCTTGGTACATGCCATGGTTTGTAAGTACCGGAAATAAACAAACTGTAGGATCTAAATACGCAGCCTATACAATGCTAGACATTTGGAGCAGCCTCTTTAGGAAGTTTATACAAAAGAGGTTTCACACATGATAAGCATGCATGTTTTATATAGGTTGCACAGCAGTGTAGGGAATGGAATGTCCATTTCACGATGACTAGCATCATTGAGGGATTACAGGCATCCTTGAAGTACATTTTCGACATTTATTTATTTATTTATTTAATATGACATTCGTGCTTTAGAAATTGGGTAAATAGATACATAGATTAGGAGACAAGTATTTATTTAAATCATGATAGTTGATTCTGTAAACTGTACGCGCAATCATGTTTTTATTGTGAAGTTTATGGTAAATGGAAAATCTATTCCGATTTATTAAGAAACATTAACATTAACTTTAAATATTAATCATGTGCAACACAAAAGATTATGTATTCTATGTCTGCATGTGACTACAAAATGGTTGCCTCGTTTTTAATCTTTTGAGATTGATTTGAACAGTTCTCTGTTTATGTATATGCTTTAAGATTCTGCCAATCATAATGCATTGTTTTTAGATTGAACATATTTTGTCACTATGGGTAGCTGACATTGACAAAGGCCAGGGAGCCGAAAAGTGTTGCCAGCTGTAGTTTGCACGTACAATTGAAAATGAAATATCAAGAAACAAGAAGCCTTGAGTGTCCAGCGTCTTTCTGAGGGAAAACAACATATATATACTATATATATATATATATATATATATATATATACAGGAAAATGGCACATTTTGATTCTGAGCAGCCCCTGAAAATTTGGGGGGGTTTCGTCAAGGGGGGGCCGAGAAAAAAGGGGGGTCCCAAAACGCGTTTTTCCCATTCATTTTTCCATAGGGCGGTTGGAATCACTTTTAGCTCGAACGGCTGAATGAATTTACACGAAACTTGGCAAAATTGTAGATATGGTTTGCCCGTCGTGCCTTTGCTATGTCTCAATATATGTGCTCCAGTGGATTTTGAGAAATTAGCGTTTCAAAAAACAGATATATCTGTAACAGCCCTCCGGTTAGCGCTCCGGTTCGCGTACCTGACGCGTAACAGAACTTCGCTAGGAGAAGCGGATTGGCTCCCCGGTGACTGTGAACATTCTAAACAGTCCGGAGCGGCCGCCATCTTGTGTCTCGGTAGGATCGAGACACAAGATGTGGCAAAAACAAAGGGGGAAATGAGCATAAGGGGGCAGAGTACATCCTCCCTGACCCCCTAGGTTTGATGAGGGGGCTTTAAAAGGGCCCCGCGGGGGAAAAAAAAAATGTTATTATCGTTTTTGCGCGGGGGAGCGCTCGGTACGCGCACCGGGAAGCGGTCTGGGAAGCGTAATATTCGGAAAATAGGATAAAAGAATGTTCAAATATTGTATGTTTATTGATTGTCCTTTTTGTTTTATTTTTTTTTTATTATTTTTATTTAAGTACCAACATTTAGGTACCAATGCAGAGTCTAAAAATAAAAATACACCGTTTTCTTTGTAGATATCTTGCATGTTGTTTCAGAAGTTATTGTGGTATATGGAATTCATAGCGTAGTCTGTCAGGAAAGCAGAAACACCATGGAGGCAGGAGATGATAAAGAGATGTTAAATACACATTGGAGATAATATAGTGGAAGAAAGGAAGTAACTATGAGCAAACTTACTATGTAACACAAAAAAGTTGCACAGTATATTTAAAATCTAATTTTACATTATAATCAATTTGCTACTAGTTTAAAAAATACATATAAAAATGAACAATTTTTGAATTATTAAATATAAATTTATTTTTCTGATTCGTTTTCAAAATTAAAAAGGACTTTTAATAATTCATTGTCAGAAATTTTCTCATTTTCAATTAGGTAATCTACTGATTCTACACATTGCAGAAGTTCAAAGTCCCGTGTTTCATCAAAGAATTCAGAGTCAATTTCTGTATCTTTGTTGCTTTCTGCAACAATTTCGAAGTTATTTTTTTTCTCTCCTTCCATTTTTGTGCTGTAAAATGAATTTTAAAAAAATATATCAGTACAGATAGGGCACTGTTGGGTTTAAGTACAGACAGGTAGTTTGGTTTTTTAAACAGTGATTTTATCTTTGGGCAGTGTATGGTATCAGACTGGAAGTAGAAATATAAAAAAATGTATGTGATAAAGCCTAAGTCAATTCTTAATTATACAAGACAAGCCTAACTCCATCCATAACTAAAACAGAGAAGTCTATCTTATTCTATAAGTATTACAGAGGGATAGTATATAACTATCAGAAAATGTTTTCCTAATTAACTTAAAGTGCAGAACATACTTCAGTTTTTAAAATAACATCTTACCTTTCCAAAAGAAGTTTAAGTTCTCAGTTGAAATGCACTTGATATGTACTTCAGGAAGTAGTAGTCAAAATGGCTGTGTTTCTCTCTCTTTCTTTATATATATTCAGGTACATAACCAATCAAATGTCATGAAATAGTAGAAGATATTGAAAGTAGTATTTTGATTGGCTGTCAATTCTAACACTTTATAAGTGTTTTTGTTAGGTAATTTACCTCAGGATATTTAGTCAGGCTTACAGTATAATGTTCTCAATGGAATTCCATCAAATTTGGGTAAATGGTAGGGACTGCTATGTAGTAGGGCCTATTCTATATTTGATGAAAGTGTCTGTAGTGGTTTTTCTGTAAATTACTTTCCCACCTTTTTTTATCGAGCGCTTACCGGTGCGCTCCCCGGTACGCGAACCGGCAGCGTTACGGGAGTCCTCCATTTTGTGTATCGGTAGAAGTGAGACATAAGATGGAGGACAAACAATGTTCGGAATGGGTAGAAGGGGGCACGGTAGACACTTTGTGACCGTCTAGGTTTTCTGAGGGGGGATTAGGACGCTGATATATGCAAAAATAAAAAAATAAAAATTTTGAAAATTTCGCGGGGGAGCGCCCGGTACGCGCACCGGTAAGCGAACCGGGGAGCGTACTTTGGTGAAAAAAAAAAAAGTTTGAAAAATATAAACGTTTTGAATGATCAGAGGTAGGGTAGCTATGAAAAGAGCTATTGGGTTCTGTGGCTAATTTAGGTACCTACAAGTAGGTTCCAATGCACACTTTTAAATAAAGGACGAATATTCTATTCCCTTTATCGGAGAAGTGCACACCATCTCTTCTGTAGATGTCTTGAATGTTGTAACGCAAGTTATTGTTGTATATTAAACCCATTCCATAGTCTCTCATGTAAGCAGAAACAGATTTATTCACATGTTTCCGTGCTTTCTCAAATTGGGGAAAAAATTGGTTGGACCACTTACATTTCTGTCTTTGACATATATTGGAATATACCAAGGCAGTTTGGGGAAAAAGTGTCATCAATTGAAGAAAGGTGTTCTTTAAAAGCATTTCCAGACCAACCCCAGTCATAGTGCCCAAATCATTTCCACCACAGTGCACTATTAAGAGGTCAGGGTTTGGCAGATGCATAATTTTTTTTTATTAAAAACATATAAAATATATTTTTGCATTAAAATAAGAATACATTTTACAGCTTTTGATATTTACTATTAAAAAACTATTGAAATTCACTGAAAAAACCATAGGTTATAGACCATATATAGTTAGGAATTAGCATTTACAAAACCTTAAAAATTCACTGAAAAAACCATAGGTTATAGACCATATATAGTTAGGGATTAGCATTTACAAAACCTTATTTTACTCGCATATATAGTTAGTTCCACTAACTATATATCGCGCACCCGCAATCCACTGCTAATGATGTCACATATTACATCATTCATGACATGGTCAGTGACATCACTGATGACATCACTGATGACATCTCAAATGACATCACTGATGACATCACTGATGACATCTCATTTGACATTACTGATTACATCACTGATGATATCATTCATGTGATAATACGTTGAACCTCTTCAGACTCTAATATAACCTTACATACACACAGTGTAAACAGACACTCACAGACTGTCACTCATCCATGGAGTTACTCACACACCTAGTCAGTCATGCAAAGAATCAATCACACCTCCATTTCCTCAACTATACAGTTATACACACCTTACTTATTCAAACATATACTAACACATATTTACTCTTTTATACAATCCTTGATTGAAGTTCACAATGATCCATACAGCCACTCACACATTCACTGGCTCTTATGCACAGTTATTTATATATGTCAACTCTCACATGTACTGTGTTTTACATATGTACTTACTTTGACATGTAGCACTGAGATATCCATTCACTCACCAATACACTCATGCACACAGTCAACTGCCCATATAGCTGTTTCCACATGCACTTTTGAACTCATACATCTAGTGAATCAACTGCTCACACATCTATGCACAGAGTCATACCCCTCCCAGCCACCCACACACATACTCAGTCTCCCATACAAATACTTGGACAACCAATCAATAACCCATATAGTTACTCATATAGCTACTGATTAACACATGCAGCAGTTTACAGAACAACAGACATAATGATGCACAAATTAAGACAGTTTAGTCACTAACCCATGCACTCAGTGAGACACATTTAATCACTCACTCATACAGTCAGTCATGCACCTACTAAATCCTTCATCCAGACACTTATACATCCACTCATTCTTCAATATGTAAGACATATTTTAACTTTACAGAAACATACAGTCACTGATGTTGTCATCAGTGATGTCATTTGAGATGTCATCAGTGATGTCATCAGTGATATCACTGACCATGTCATGAATGATGTAATATGTGACATCATTAGCAGTGGATTGCGGGTGCGCGATATATAGTTAGTGGAACTAACTATATACGCGAATTTCAATGGTTTTGTGCGAGTAAAATAAGGTTTTGTAAATGCTAATCCCTAACTATATATGGTCTATAACCTATGGTTTTTTTCAGTGAATATATATATATATATATATATATATATATATATATATATATATATATATATATATATATATATATATATATATATATATATATATACACTTTCAGAGTATTTGCCTGCTTTTCCGCCCAGAGGCCCAGTAGGATTCTAATGTACTTTCATACAGGGCTGAACTACAGTGCCCACTGTGGTAGTACTGCGCTATTCATCATAAAGAGTCTACAGGTACCAGCTTGCCATCAGAGAAACACACAACTGTGAAATAATTAGCGCATGTGCTCAAGTATCGTAGCAGCAGCTTCTACTGTTGTTCTTCACTGGCCTCAAAACACGTTAGGAAGATGTCGTAATTAAAACTTTGGACGGAGCCAGCATGGTGTGAGTTTTTTATGTCCCCCACAACGGTGATATCCTACAGCAGGCGGCGGCGCAGGTAACACATCAGGCCGACGAGGAGGCCCCAGCCACCAAGGCATTCATGATGGAGCTCTTTGCTGCTATCAAGGATGACATTCTGAAGGTACGCTCCCAGCTCTCCTCGGACATGCGGGAGATGCGCTGCGATGTTGACTCTATTGGGGAGCGGGTGGCCACTCTGGATGAGCATGATGTGGGCACCACAGACGAATTGCACCACCTCCAACAAGACATCATTCGCCTGACGGAGCAAAATCTGGATTTACAAGCGCATGCGGAGGTCTTGGAAAACCGCTCGAGGAGGAACAACATCAGGTTTAGAGCGGTGCCCTGGAAGGGTGAGGGGGGAAAGCCTCCGAGACTACGTCTTGGCTCTGTTCCGCCAGGTCCTGGGCAAGGGGGACGGCTTCGAGCTCAAACTGGAGAGAGTGCACAGGGTTGGCCTGCCAAGAGGGGCACAGGCCCCGCCACCGGACATACTGGTTTGCGTCCATGACTTCCAGATTAAGGAAAAAATCCTGCGCAAAGCAAGGGACCCTGCGGGCATCCAATTCCGTGGGCACCTTCCTGCCCTCTTTCAGGATTTGGTGACCTCCACCCTCATCAAACGCCGCAGTTTCAGGCCTATCACCTCCTTTCTACGAGAGCAGGGCATCCCTTACTGTTGGGGCCACCCGTTTCGCATCATCTTCAAATACAAAGGGAAGCTCCTGCAGCTACGCTCTCTGGAGGCAGCATTTGAGGCATTGGGCCTGGCTCGTCCGGATCCAGCAGCAGCCACTGACAACTCCCCGCGCCGACGACGCAGGCGGTCTAGCGAATGGCAAACAGTGGGGAGACCACTACCGACAGGGAAGCCTGACCCTTCTGCAAGCCTCTTGGAAAGGGAGGCGGCCGTCTCCTTTGTGGCGCTGGTGACTGAAAATGACCCGGCACCTTGACACTAATATGAAGACCAGGTCTGTTCTGCAGGGTGGTGTCGGGAGGGTTTGCAGTCTTGAGCTCTAGATCTTCGCTCATGACGGATTCCTGCACTACGACCCGGAGACCAACTGTCGGGTACCATGCCCGCCTTCCTTTGGGTCTTGTTTCATATTGGTTTCTATATTCTGTTTTGCTTTTGAGGGGTTTGGGGAGAGTGGGTGGGGGGGTTAGGGTGGGACGTGGTGGTAGCAGGGTATTGTTCACTGAGGGTACAGAACTACTGATGGCATCCTACATACGAAACGGGCCGCAGGGGGTAGGACAGGAGGGCCGGGGGTCTGCGTACTGGGAAATGGCTTGATCCGGGTTGGATGGTCCTATGCCGTTACCGCCAAGGGGAAAGAGATACGCAGTGGAGAAACTATGCTTTCATGGGCTCAATATGGAGGTAAGGGGTGGATGGCCCCCACAGAGAAGTCCCGATGGTTCCATAGACGATGCCGATAACACTGGGGACGTGGAATGTAAAGGGGCTTAACTCACCCCAAAAACGCCAAAAGGTCTGGAAATATATTATTCACCACCAGTTGGATATCGTGGGCCTACAGGAGACACACCTAACTAAATTAGATGACTCCCGCCTTAAGCATAAACAGTTCCCACTTATTTATAGGTCCTCAGTCTCCACGAAACAGAGAGGGGTGGCCCTTATGTTCCGCTCAGCCCTGCACTTTTAGCCCATGGGGGTCCAAGGTGACAAAGAGGGGCGCTGGATCATGGTGAAGGGGCTTCTGCGGGGTAGACCATGCACTTTTGTTGTATTGTACGCTCCAAACACAGGCCAGAATGGGTTCCTTCAGACTCTACTGGGGAAAGTGGTAGACTTTGCTGAAGGGCCGCTGTTCATTATGGGGGACTTTAACTTGGTATGGCAGAAAGACCTGGATAGTACTCACTCGCAGAGGTCTGACATGGGCTCCTTTTCCCCTGAGACACAACAGCAGGTCAGGGATATGGGGCTTTTCAATGCGTGGCGCTCCCTACATCCCCAATCCAGAGACTACACCTTTTTCTCACATGTTCATCGCTCTTACTCCGGACTAGATCACTTCTTCCTGAGTCAGTCCCTCCGAGGCGATCTACACAAAGCCAAGATTTTCCCATTGTCTGTGTCCGATCATAGTTTGCATGCAATAGGCCTACACTGTGGTGTGAAGAGTGGGACAAGCCCTAGATGGTACTTTCCGGCATCCCTGGTTCAGGACAAAACCTCCTGTACTGCGCTGAGGGGAGCTATACAGGAGTTTTTCACACTTAACGACACGGGGGACACTTCCATCTTTACCACCTGGGACGCGTTTAAAGCATGCATACGGGGACAGTGCCTGGGCCTGAATGCTTCCCTAAATAAACAGCGGGGTCGAGAATGGGAACAATTAGAGGAGGAACTCTCCACCCTAGAACAAGCTCATAAGGCTAACCCCTCCAGACGCGCAGTGCGACAACTCACAGCAGTCAGAGGGAAACTCAGAGCACACTACAATAATAGGGCAGAAGACACGCTGCTCAAACTGAGGCGTCTCTCCTACTCCCAAGGCAACAAAGTGGGGAGGCATCTCGCCAGGCAGCTCAGAGACAAAAGGGACAGAGAATATATAAAGGGGGGATTCTGGACAATCAGGGGGAACTGACACACATGGACGAGTTAAAAGCCGAGCTTTTTGGTACCTTCTATAAATACCTCTACTCGGGGGAGACCCATGATACCGCCCAGCAAACGGAGTACTTACGAATGCTACCGCTACCCCAGGTGTCGGCGGAATGGAATGAGACGCTTTCTGCACCCTTTACCAGAGATGACGTGTTAGCGGCCATTAAGGGTCTGAAATCCCACAAGGCCTCGGTGGCAGATGGATACACAGCCATCTTCTATAAGACCTTCACCTCTGAACTTAGTCCATTCTTGGTCAGATTTATTTATTTATTTATTTTGAAGTTTGTAAAGCGCGCAGCTACCTCCGACGGAGGTGTCCCGGCGCTGAAGACAATATCTTGTGAGGTTCAGAGGGGTTCAGGAGGAAAAGAGTGGGCTAGATCAGAGAGAAGAGCCAGGTCTTAAGTTTGTTCCGAAACAGAGGCTCAGAAGTCAGTAATCTCAGTTCTGTTGGGAGGTGATTCCACAGTCTGGAGGTGGCTACTGCAAAGGCCCTTCCTCCCGTTCGCGCTAGACGAAAACGGGGGCAGATCATAAGGCGGAGATGATTAGATCTGAGATTTCGGGATGCCTGTGAGATCTTCAGCTTGTGTCTCAGGTAGGCGGGGCCTCGGCCATTAAGAGCTCTAAAAGTAAGGGTAAGGGATTTAAACTGAATACGTAGTCTCACTGGGAGCCAATGGAGTTTGATCAGATGGGGTGAGATGGAATGACGGTATGGGATATTACAGATCAGCCTGGCCGCTGAGTTCTGTACTGTCTGTAATCGATTGATGAGATACGCCGGGGCTCCAACGTACAGGCTATTTGCGTAGTCCAGATTAGATGTTATGAGGGTGTGGACTACTGTCTTGCGTGAGTCTAATGGCAGGAAAGGGATGATTTTTTTAATCATGCAGAGCTTTCCAAAACAAGATACTGTGACTTTGTTAATTTGGGTCTTGCAGGGGAGGACAGTGTCAAATTGGAAGCCCAGATTGCGAGCAGCTTGGACAGGTACAGGGGGAGGATCTAATTCAGCCGGCTACCAGAGGCTGGAAGAGATGGGGGATTTCTGGTTAAAAAATAAGACTTCTGTCTTATCTGTATTCAGTTTTAAATTGTTAGAGGACATCCAGGTTGCGATGTTCACCATGCAGGGGCGAAAATTTTGCAACAAGCTTTCAGAATGATCTTTGAAGGAGAACACCAGCTGAGTGTCGTCAGCATAGAAGATCACTCTGACGCCCCATGATTCCACCACTTTTGCCAAAAGCTTCAGGTATACATTGAACAGGAGCGGGCTAAGGGCAGATCCCTGTGGAACCCCCCATGTCAACGGTTTCTTGGTGGAAAAGAAGGAGCCCAGCATCACTTGTTGGAATCTATCCGAGAGGAATGATTTGACCCAGGCGAGAGGGGTCCCACCAACTCCCACCTCTTGCAAGCGTGTGAGTAGTGTTTCATGGGAGATGGTGTCGAATGTTGTGGATAGGTCGAGAAGGACCAGCATGGCATCCTCTCCCCTATCCGTGCACTTACGAATCGACTTGTACACTTCTAGTAGTGCTGATTCGGTACTAAAGTCCGGCCTGAATCCTGACTGAGAGTCGTGGAACAGCGAATTTGACTCAAGATAGTTGGACAGCTGTTCTTGTACCGCCTTCTCGAGCACTTTGGCTGGCTTGGGTAGGAGTGAGATCGGTCGGTAGTTGCTCAAACATGTAGGATTGACACCGGCTTTTTTTTTAATGGGGATTAGTAACGCGTGTTTCCATATGGAACGGACAACACCTGAATATAAGGAGGAGTTCCAAATTTCAAGCAGGGGGTTAATAACTAGTGGGGCAATCTCATTCAGAATCAGAGCCGGGGCTGGATCCAATGGTGAGCCTGATGTGCATTTTAGAAATAGATTCAGGGCATACTCCTTGGTGAGTGGTTTAAAAGTTGTAAATGCTTTAGTGCAGGTGGTGTCAGAATCTAAGGTGATTTCTGTACGATTCTGAAGGATTGTTGCCGTGATATTGGCAATTTTTTCCGCAAAAAAGTCAGATAGGCCTTCGCTAAGTGCTTGGGAGGGGATGACGGGAGCGGACAGAGCCGTGGGATTGGTGAACTCTTTAACGATGGTAAAGAGGGCCTTAGTGGAGTTTTTTGCGTTGACAATAGTTTCTGCAAAGTATACACTCATGGTATTACGTTTGAGTTTATGAAACTCTTTAAGGGCCTGTCTGTAAAGAGATTTGGTTGCAGGATCATAGGTCCGACGCCATAGGCGCTCCAGTTTTTTACATTTGCTTCTGTTTTCCCTTAATTCCAGGGTAAACCAGGGAGCTGAAGGTTTAGATCTGAGGGAGGTAAGGGTCTGTAGGGGCGCGACTTTCTCAATGGCGTTCATGAGATCTTTATTAAATGTAAGAACCGCTCCATTGAGATCGTCAGGGAGTGAGTCTGAGCTATTATTGTACGATTGCTCTAGGGCAGTACATGAGATCTTGTGCCATTTTCTGCCTTGTGCTCTGATGGAGATTGGGGTAAGGACACCTCGAACGGAATCAGGGAATAGTCAGACCATGGCAGAGGTGTGGAAGGAAGAATTTTTAAGCTTCGTGCAATTAGAAAAGATTAGATCAAGGGTGTGTCCCGCAACATGTGTGGGGCCTCAACCCCTTGTGTCAGATTCATACTTTGCATGGAGTCGAGGAGATATGTGGCGCGGCTGCAGCCACTTACCTCTACGTGATGGTTAAAGTCTCCCAATACCGTGAAATGAGGGTGCTTAAGAGACAGATCTGCGGTGACTGCTTATAGTTCAGAAATGGCAGACTGTGGGGTGTTAGGGGGGCTGTAAACCAGGATCCCTGACAAGATGGCTGTAGTAGTGTCCGATATGGAGAAATATAGTGCCTCTATGGGCCCTATATTTGTGATTTTTCTCGACGTGATCGTCAGGTGAGTCTGTAAGATTACCGCGATTCCACCTCCCGTCTTGGGGCCTTCGCGGCTTATACCTGTAAGGCGGTATCTTGGGGGCAAGGCAAGGGAAATGTCTGGGTTGGAGGAGTCTTTAATCCATGTCTCAGTCAGGAACAGTAGGTCCCAGGACATGGAAGACAGCAGCAACCAAATGTCACTAGCGTGGCATGGTAAAGAGCGACAATTTACCAATCCCATAGAATATGTTTTTATGGGTGTGGGATGACTAACTAATTAGTCATGGGGACATTTTGTGTAAGGGGAGAACGAAAAAGGGCAGCTATGATATTTAAACAGGAGGGGGCTAGTCAGAGAGAGGTTGCATGGTGTTGAGGGAGTGCAAGTTGACTTTCCAAGATCAATAAGCTGTGATCTAGTCCAGACCTGCCTCTGTGTGGGGTGGGAACCGGCAGCATGGCTGGCCCTTGGCCCGGAGCTGGCGCGGACGGGCGCATTATTTAACAACCTGGCAAGCGAGGGGGAGACGTCGGGCACAATGGCGGAAGCTCTGATATCCGTCATACCCAAACCCGGGAAGGACCCCAAGAAGTGCGCCTCTTATAGGCCAATAGCCCTCCTGAATCTGGATGCAAAACTCTATTCCTCTATCATCGCCCGACGGCTCAATGACCTGATGCCGGCTCTCATACACCCAGACCAGTCAGGGTTCATCAAGGGTCACCAGACCCAAGACAATATGAGGCGGGTACTACATTTGATCGAAAAAGCCAACAAGTTTAAAATCCCAGCGTTCCTGGTGGGGCTCGACGCTGAAAAAGCGTTTGACCGGGTAGACTGGGGATTCCTCTTCCAGACGCTGGCCGCCTTCGGCTTCTCCTCAAGGTTTCTGACGATGATTCGGGTGAACTACCTCTCCCCTAGATCCAGAGTGGTAGTAAATGGGCACCTGTCCTCCTTCTTTGAGCACTCCTGGGGGACTAGACAGGGTTGCCCCCTTTCTCCCCTGCTCTTCGCCCTCAGTATAGAGCCCCTAGCGATGGCAGTGAGAGACAATCCCAATATTCAAGGCCTACCCTTCACTGGGGAAGCACACAAACTCACGCTCTTTGCAGACAACGTCCTCCTCTCCCTCTCGGGCCCGGGCCGTTCTCTCCCCCACGTGCAGACGGAACTGGAGCGCTTCGAGGCGGTTGCCGGATTCAAGGTTAACTATGACAAATCATGCGTGTTGAACCTCACACTACCCCACTCTGAAGTCCTCCGTCTGCAGTCATCAACACGTCTCTCATGGGCCAACTCCTCCATTGTATACCTGGGGATCCACTTGACCCCCACACTGGGGAAACTCTACTCAGCCAACTTTCCCCCGCTTCTCGCCCAGATACAGACCGACCTGAACCGCTGGAAGCCCATGTTCATATCATGGTTGGGGAGGGTCCACGCGATTAAAATGTCTCTTCTTCCCCAACTACTTTATTTATTCCAGGCTCTTTCTATTGACCTTGACAGGGAGTTCTTTCGGCGAGTAAAATCCATGATGCTACGGTTTATCTGGCAGGGGGGTCGTGTGCGCTTTTCCTTCACCATCCTGCGCAGACCAAGGAAAGAGGGAGGTGTGGAACTACCTGACATTCACCTGTACTATAAAGCTGCGCAACTCCAAGTGCTAGTAGAATGGTCGCAAAAGGAATCAGAAAAACACTGGCTCCATATGGATCAAAGCATAGCGGGAAGGACGATCTGGGATCTAGTGTGGTTAGCCAAGAGCAACAGACCTAAAAATGTGTACCTCAGTACCCCCACTAGCACTACGTTGAAGGTCTGGGACTCGGTTTCCAGGGACGAAAGGTAGACAACATTCACCTCCCCCTTCACTCCCTTGCACTTTAACCCTGATTTCCAACCAGCAATGACGGAGGGCCCCTTTGATACTTGGAGGGAAGGGGGCTGTTTAGCTCTAACACATCATTTCCATAACTGGGACCCACTCACCTTCGACAACTGTAAGAGGGACTATGGAGTTCAGGAGACCGAACGCTACCACCACATACAGCTACTACATTGGGCACTATCTCCTTAGGTGAGAGAAGCAGCTACACATCCCCTCACCAAGTTTGACGCCTTTATGACCAAATCCTCTTCCATGAAGGGCGCTATCACCTTTATTTATGGGTTCCTTCTTTCCACCGCCATTTCCCCTCGGCCTCACTACATATCCATGTGGGAGGGGGTGCTCCAACGGGATATTCCTGACACGGAATGGACACACTTATGGTCGGATATAGCTAAGTTTAACCACTCTGTGGAACTAAGGGAGGCACATATGAAAACCATGATGGACTGGTACTTGTACCCGGCCAACCTGCGACAGATATTCCCCGACACTTCAGATAGATGCTGGAGGGGGTGTGGAATTTTGGGAGACTTCCAGCACATATGGTGGGATTGCCCTATCATACGACCATTTTGGGAGGAAATTCTGCCCCACATTAAGGAGATGCTGGGGTACCCCATTCCTACCTCGATAGCCACTACCCTCCTGGGTCTCTGTGATCCTAGTCTCGACCATCAAACTAGGGCGGACAAGAGGATCATGTGGCTCAGCATCGGGGCTGCCAAACTCACCCTCATTGCTGCATGGAAACAGAGGGAAGCACCGGCCATCTCTCTTTGGCACTCGCGCCTTTGGAGGCTATTAAGTATGGAAAGAATGGCCGACATATTCCTAGACGACTTTAAGAATTTTGAATTCCGCTGGGGCCCCTTGGTTGCTTTCCTCTCCAAAGGACTGCCTTCCGCAGTGTGTCCTGCCAGTGCAAGAGCCCTCCACTTGTTTCAACTGTGATCTGTCCACACTGTGCGCCTGTCTTTAGTACCTACAAGTTGCTACCACCACGGGGGAGGGGGAGGATTGTGGAGGGGGGATGGGGGGGGGGGTTCCTAATTTTGTTATCATTACTGTGTATCCCGCTGATCGCTTCTTCATGGCGAACCCCACCAGGGTGCCACGCGAGGATGTTCGCCTTTGACCCACCATGAGAGGATGGTTATTGACTTTATGTTGGACAATACCGGTCAGACTTTGATTGATTAGCACTGCAGGGGTCTGGCCTACCTGCCACTGGTTGTGCATTTACCCAGCGAGCTGGGAGGCACCCCTCTTCGTCAAGCTTGCACCTATTTGAACCCTAATTGATGTGCCTGGGGCCTGGTTGAAATGAGTTCGGTCCGGTAAGGTGGGTTGAAGGTGGGCTCTAATTTCACAGCTAACCCCTGTGTGGGAGTTGCGCAGCATTGTCGTAATTTCATCCTTTTTTCTGTGTTTTACAAAGAAATGCCAATAAAAATACTTTTGAAAAAAATATATAATTTACAATAAAAGCATATAAGAACATTATTAAAAACGCCCAATATCTTTTAAAACGTCCATTGTCAGTGGACCAGCCGGGAGGAGGGAACTCTATCTCTCACATAGATTTAACTCCAGATGCCTTGCTGCAGGGTTAACTATAACAGAGTGGAGAATCACAGGTAACAAAAAAGCAAAACTAAGTGCCAGTCTTTAACAAATACCTTCGTTTAGACCACATAGCAAGGAGCAATTTCGAAAGTAAAGCAACATAAACTGGGTCAGTGTCAGATTTTAGGATCCTAAAGAATTCACGGTGGTTCCTAATGCCCAGTTTTCTGCACAATAGTATAACCCATTTAGACCTGGCCTGTTTGTATGCCGAGCATAAGAACAATACATGAATTACTGTTTCCTCCTCCACTAGGCATCCAGGACAGAGGCAATGGGTTGAGCCCGCCCACTTATTAGTTATTGCATAGAGCGGGAGCGTCCCATATCTAAATTGCAGAAACAACTTCCTTGCTAATGGGGGCTGTATTAAATCTAGCACCTGCTTAAATTGATAATGTGACTTAAAATCCAAGAACCCATGTGTTAAACTCATAGTTTTGACTGCCTGTATAAGGCTAGTCAATTTAAACTCTTTCACTACTTTAGCTAAAGTTTTTTTAGGGATGGCTAGACAAGATTCTTCGGTAGTGATCTATAAGTCCTCCATGCCCATAGCTCGAAAAGAATCCCTAAATAAAGGACAACCAAGGTATACTAAACACAGCCCCAGTGATGACATTACCGCTTTTAGTTCTTCCCGATAGTGTCTCAACTCTGGTGTACTCCACAGCCGTTGTCAATAAAGCAACGGTCGGGACGAGATTAAATCCACCATTGGGAGGATACCCAAATCCATCCTTAGTGGTACTAGGGGTGTGTTTGTTGGCAAAGCCAGGATTTGTCTAATGAACCTATTTTCAGTGAGGGTCAGGGCATTAGATGGACTGTGCCCCCACAATTCTGACCCATTGGACTCTGTATATTTCTAGCGGTGGGCTTATGACCTTTAAGGCACAACTCTTCTGGACTTTTAGGATTCCCCCAATTGCCTGGGTTAGCTTCAGATTGGCCTTGTTGATTTGGGGACCCCAACCCATTTTATCATTTAGGGAAAGGCCCAAATAATCAAAGATATGGACCCGCTCGAGCGGCCTGTCATCCATCATTGGGTGTGGGCAGTTAGTGGAATTGACATTGAAGACCATATATTTTGTTTTATTGATATTTACTACAAGGTTCCTCTTTTTGCAAAACTGGCTAAACTCCTTTAACACTCTCTACATCCCCATCGGAGATTTCGAGAGGAGCAGGGTGTCATCCGCAAACATTAGTGCGGGAAATTTGCGGAATGATATTTTAGGGGAATCCAAATCCTTGGCGGCAAGTAGATCTTCAATTAAACCGTTTAGGAAGAGGGTCTGCGCAAGCACGCATCCCTGCCTCACCCCCTTACCGACAGGGAAGGGGGCTGTTAGTTGGCCATTCTTGTCTTATCTTACTCTAGCGTATGTGCCCGCGTGGAGGCGTTTAAGTTGGAAACAAAGATATGGTGGAATTCCCATGTCCAGCAGGATGCTCCACAAATGGTCACGGTCCACCATATCAAACGCTGATTTCAAATCCACGAAAGTAAGATACAGGCTCCCACCTTCCCGAACCGCATGCTTCCAATAGATCAACTGAAGGCTAAACAGCTGATCTACAGTTGAAGTTTTAGCTCTAAAGCCTGCTTGCAACGGAGTTAGAACATCACAGTCTTCCATCCAATCCTGTAGTCTTTCTAATAACACCCCTGCAAAGATTTTTTGAGTAACATCAATGAGGCTAATTGGCCTATAATTTGCAGGTTCAATGGGGGACCCTTTTTTATAGATCGGAATGATCTCTGCACCAGCCCACGTGGACGGTGCTGGGAGGCCATGAAGAATTGCATTAAAAAGTAATAATAGATATGGAGCCCACACAATAGATATGGAGCCCACACATAGATATGGAGCCCACAAATAGAATGTTGCGGATTTCCTATGGGAAATAGGTCCTAACTATAACTACCTACTGGCGACCACCAGTTGGTAATATATATATATACACACACACACAATTATATGTGTATATACGTAGGTTTTAAAAGTCAAAATAAGTTCATGTATTTTAACATTCATTTATATCTCTATTATTTGCAATGGAATAGTGTTGCAATTTCAATAGTTTGCCTTGTGTGACTGCACTTTATCCAGATATGGCCCGAAAAACATTTGTAACTACTTTATGACCTGTATGGCTGAAGTAATAACATTTGTACAGTTTGTAAATAGCAAGAAGCTTAAACCTTTGGCGGTGGATGTTTGTCTCTTCCTAAACACATCAATAATTCTTCCTTTTCCCCTCCTTACCTTTTCCTAAACCTCTATCATTTTGTAATAAGAGTTCCCATTTTCCAGCCAGGAACCCCTGTTCTTCCCACAGGTAGAACAAAACGGTAGGTGTACATGTGGGGCAGATATCTCCTTGTAAAAAAGATAAGAGAGGTCTTCAGATATAGGTTTTGGGGAAACATTTTGTAGTATGTTGCACTTTGTGAATAAGTCCCTGATTCATCCTGTTGTTCACATGTATGAAATGTGCTTTTTCTCCCAGTTAACACCCCTGCAGGAACTAGCCATTGTACGTTGTATGTATACTACCATCACTCAAAGGGAGGTGACAAAGAGGACCATGTTTGTGACAGCTGACACTCTGGATCGCATCCTGACAGGCTCGGTAAGCACAGGGTCTCACTGACAGATGGTGCTCATTCACTCAGTCATGGAAAACCTCAGGACCTTCGGGCAGGGGCTGCAAAGCACTGCATCTTTCCTGACACGGCAAAGCAGAATTACTGCTGATCATTCAGTCAGACCTTTGGTATCCCAGATAGTTCCGTCATGGTTTGCAGCCAGTATAGAAACCAGCAAAGGTGTGATTGGATGGTTAATAGGGTTATACAGATGGCTCTCTTAGAGTATCTGCAATAATTAGCACTGGAAGATTAACTTGTCTCTGCAATAGATGTGAGTTAAGAGCCCAGCAAAAGTAGTACATGGGAGATACAATGAGGCATACAAAATAGCAAGATCTTCTTGACATGAAAAAGTCACATTTTTTACCCAATGGGAATAGGAGGGATTTTGTAGGATGTACCACAGGATGTTAGATTGGAGATCTCATTGAGCTGCAAGAAATGTGGCAGCTCTTTGAAAGACAGCACAGACTTAGTTTTACAGTGGGTGGGAATGTAATAATCAATAGGACTATATATCAGAATATTATATATAGAATATCATTTGACATCACCATCATGTCCTAAATGTGGCAAAAACTTTTTTGTACAATGTTTGTTAAAAAAATGTATTTCAGACAATATACTGACGAAGATATTCTGGTACCACACCTTCAATAGAATGTGGCATAGGATGATAGATTAAAAATTATAAGGGGTGATAGCGGGTAAATCCGTAGCACTCAGACAGGCAGGTACACCATATGAAAATCCAGTTTGTATGGCCATACTTTGATCTTGTGCATGGGCATGTGCATTGAAGGCAGAGTAGAATAACTATGCATTGACACCAGATGCTTCTGCATCATCAGATTATGTCAGGTGGACCTATACGATATATTAGATGCTAGTCCAGTAGTACTTGCAGTAAAAAGGTATATTTGGTTTCACATAGTGTAAAATGCAGTCATAGTATTTCTATTTCAATTAAAATGCAAACGCTTAACGTATCACTGTGTGCACACACATTATTTTTAACAATGACCTTTTCAACTGAGTAAGTTTAAGTATGTAAGTTTTATTTGTAAAGTGCATGGTTATTCAAAACCATTACATGGATAATAAAATCAGAAAAGTAATTAACTATAAAATATGGCATTTTCCAAATAGTTTTGTCATTTACACACCAGTTTCTCATTTATTTCCATTAAGAAGCCTTTAAGGAGGAGTAAAATACAAAGTGCTGCCTTTTTTGTTGCCATTGCTGATACTATTGTGGGTGCAATATTCTATTATTCCCATTTAAGAGTTTTAGTAGAGAATCTCTCTACAGAAAGCACTCACAAGACAACAGTTAATCATTTTGTTACCTAGTATTTGCATGTTATTTTCTGTGATCCTTCTAGGTCCTTTATTCTGGTGTAGTGGTAATTTAGAGTTGATAGGGATGAATTATTATATTGATAATGAGGCGTGTCCTGAGGAAGGAAGTAATAGTGTGCCTCAAATGGTCTGCCTCTATAGAATGAGTGCAGTGAACATCAGGTTGCAATACAAACTAGTGTAAACATGCCACTCTGATACATGTTTAGGGACATCTGACATCACCAGCTAAACTCTAACCTGCACCTACACTGCACTTACACACCACACCTTCACTACCTACATCATACATGAAACCTACTTCCTAATGTTTGCTGTTCTACACTCTTGCAACTACATCAGGTACGACTAGCTAACATGTACATCCTTCAGCACCACATGCAGCCTACACTGCCGTCAGCACTCTTTAAAACAGGTGTCTTCAACCTTTCCTGAGCTACTATCTAATATAGGGAGTTTATACATGTACATAGATACCAAGGGGCGGATGTATCAAGATTCCAATTTGCGAATTCTAATAGCGATTTTTTGGGAATCGCTATTTAGAATTCGCAAAATGGAATGTATGTACAAAATCGCTATTTTTTAGCGATTCCTTATTATTCTTTATTTGCAAATTCGCGAATAATTTCCAATGCATTCCTATGGGCCAGGAGGCCCATAGGAATGATTTTGAACTAATTCTCAAATTGCAAATTCGCAATTTTCTAATCGCAATTTGAGAATTAATTCAAGGGTGCTGGGGTGTCTGAAAGACACCCTGCTGCACCACTGAAATGTACATATGTGTGCATATGGCGCACATACATGCCCCATGGGCATGTGTGCGCGTCACATGCCACCTTAAAAATTTTTAAATTGTGCATTTGTTGAGGACTTCGCAAATTACCATCAACTACAAGTTGGTGGTAATTTGCGATTCCTTAACCAAAATTCGCAACAGAAAAATGCTTCATACATAGCATTTAAGGAATCACAAAATTTGGGATTCCTTAAATGCTGTGGCAAATTAAGGAATCGCAAATCTTTGCGATTTCTTAATTTGCAAATTCTTGATACATTCTAAATCATGCAAAATGACTATTTGCTAAGTCGCAAAGGCCAAAATTCTGCGAATTTCGGCCTTTGCGAGTCGCAAAACGGTTGATACATCTGCCCCCAAATAACTTAAATACTTCCCCTAGAGTACCTCATTCCAGATACAGGGAACATAAAGTATTAATAGAACAGGAGATGCATTGCAAAGGTTTACTTTTGGGATCCTTGGGGATCAGCTGTGTCCCTTTGCCCTTGAAAGAACAAAAGAGAGTGAATTAGAGAGAGTGAGAGAAAGAGAGACAGACAATGATCTGAGAGAAAAAAGAGAGGAAGTGAGAAGAGAAAGAAAATAAAAGGAAAGAATGAAAGAATTAGGGGGAAACGGCAAGAAACAAAGAAAACAAATTAAATAGGAAAGAGGAAGCGATATTCAGAAAGACCGCAAAATAAAGGTGAATATCTACATTACTAGAGAAAAGAGCACAATACAGGAAATGAAGGAAGAAAGAAATTAAGAAGAAACGAAAAACGAAGAATCAAACTGTGAAGGTATGAATGAAAAGAGGGTAAGAATAAAGAAGGCATGACAAAGGAAGAGGTAGAAGGAGAAAGAATAAAGAGCACAACAGAGAAAGAGTAGCGAAAGAAGGTAAGAGAAAGAAAAAGACAACGAGAAAACAATAGAAAGGAAAGAAAGGAAAAAATAAGAGAACGAAAGTAGAAGAAAAAAGAATGAAGGAGATCAGGTCACTAGGGGATGAAGAAAGGAGAAAAAGAAAGAAAAAAGAACAACAGGTAAATACAACAAAAGGAGGAAGACAGAAAAAGAATAACAGAGGAGGAAAAGTGAAGGCAGAGAAAACAGATTGAACAAAAGGAGGGATAGAAGGAAACAACAAGAGAAAAATACAGAGAAAGAAAGACATTGAGAAAGACAGAGATAGGACAAAAGAAAAGAAGGAGAGGAGAGAAATCAAGTAAAGGTGAAAGAAATAAAAATAAAAATGGAAAAAAGAAACACAGAAATGGGAGAAAAAGAAAGAATGAAAGAACAAAGGAAAGAATCACTGAGAGAAACAGGGAGAGAAAGAAAGGTGGAGAAGAAGGAATTAGTTGGAAAAAAGAAATATGCCAAGAAAAAGAGAAAAAATAAAGAGATTTAAAGAGGGGAAAAAAGGTAAGAAAGAGACAAAGAATGGGAAAATGGAGGAAAAGGACCAAATAGAGATGGAAATGAGAAAAAAAGGGAAAAGAGCAAGAATAAAAATTAAGCTTAGAAGATAAAAGAGGTAGAACTGAAAAAGGTTGCACAAAAAGTGTTAAAGAAAGAAATAGTGCAAACAAATAGGAAGAAAGTGAGAAAGATAGAGAACGAGAGAGAACAAGAGAAAGCAAGAAAGAGGGAATAAAATACAGTGAGAATGGAAATGGAAAGAGAGACAGGAAAGCAAGAAAAAAGAAAGACAAGGAAAGAAGGTGGAAATAAAGTAGAAAAAAAAGAAATTATTTTTCAGAAAAGGATAGTCTGCATCATCTAGTACTGTCAGCTTTTGCCTAAATCATAGAAACAGGCACAGTGTTTTTAATAGCTGTGTTATCAGGTGGGCACCTGCCTTTTCACAAGCCTGTTGACAAGCAAGTATCATATGCGAGCCCAGATTCCACATGTAGGCAAGAGCTGAGAACACAAAATATATTCAATCTGTATGTAACAGACTTATAGATTCAAAAGCAAAGCTGTCTTGTAGATTTTGATTTGTGTTTTGTAGAATTACTTGCCTATTTTAGTGCCTGACGTGCACACAGAAATGTGTGTTTATGTCCGTATGTGTTTGTTTGTGTAGTTGTGTATGTGTGTGAGAAACAGAGAAAGGAGAGAGAAAGAAAGGGAGAGAGAGATGAAACCGCATTTCTTTTCACAAAACACACAATTATTGCTGGACGGAATGCAGAAAAAAATCAAAACATTCACCCCAGTCAAGGGATCTGGGTTAAATCCATCAAGCTTTTGCTCACCATGCCACCCCAGTTTAGACCTGACCAGTCATTTTCACCTCATGGACTAGGGGCCAGATGTAGGTAGACCTTTACCGATCGGAATCGGCCGAAAATACCGATTTTCGGCCGTTTCCGTTCGGTAAAGGGCTAGGGAGATGTAGGTGCACATATTCGGTAATTTTACCGAATCTTTATTATTACCGAATCGGTAATAAGTACCGATTCGGTAATAATTACCGAATCGGTAATATTTACCGATTCGGTAATATTTACCGATTCGGTAAAATTACCGAAAATGCTATGTGGGTAGCCAATTTTCTATTGGCACATGGCTTACAGAATCGGTATTTTACCATGGAATACAAATCCATGGTAAAATACCGATTCCTGTGTACATGCACATCTGTGCATGTACACATGTGCCATGTGACAGACAGACGTGCCCTTAGGGCATGTCTGTGTGCCACATTGCACACATGCCCGTTTTGGGGGTGCTAGAGGGTGTCAAAGTGACACCCCCTGCACCCTTTAAGGATTCGGTAACGAATCCAGATGTTGGGACCTACATCCCATTTACCGATTTTGAAATACTGAATCGGTAAAATTCGGTATTTCAAAATCGGTAAATGGGATTTACCTACATCGGGCCCTAGATCAGCAAAGTGCACAGGAAATAGGTGGTGCTAGCTCCTTTTTTTGCACCCCATTGAGCCTTCTGTTTTGCAGCAGATGCTGCCAAGGCATGTGCGGGTCCTTTTTTAACAAGGTTTGTACTTACACCCATTTCACCCCCTCAGTGTGTCAAGATGCATTAAACCACTTGTTAGGTTTAGCCCCATACAAATGAGGGACCACTTTTGTCCAGGTTTTTCTGTCAAATTACTAAGCACTGACAAAGGCAAACTGGATCCCAGAAGATGTCTTTGGGAAGCGGTGCAAAGCTAGCACACCTACCCAGGCACACTTTGGGAGGAGCCATGAGGAGTCTCAGGGACCCAGTCATTCCCATAAAGAAAGATGAAGTTAAGCAATGTATCCACTTCAACATGCAGTCCGATATGCTGGCAGTACAAAACAGAACAGCATGGAAGTGCCACACATCCTCAACTCTTTGGCCTCTGAGAGTTCAGAACTTCACTGGAGAGGTCAACTTTTTAACAAAATATACAAAGAGACTAAGCAGTTGTAGACCTATTTTGTAATACATCGCATGGTCATTAAGATGCAGTTTATGTATGTTATTATTATAGTACTTTTGATTTATTGGCATGATGCTTTATCATGTATTTCCCGTTATTGCTACCTAAAACAGTCCATCATTTTTAGAGTGTTAGTCCTAAAATAAGATAAATGTTTGTTAAAATAATTATTCAGTGTTTTTAAAGCCTGTTTACTATTTGTTCTGATAAAAA
Organism: Lissotriton vulgaris; assembly: GCF_964263255.1. Classification (NCBI taxonomy): domain Eukaryota; kingdom Metazoa; phylum Chordata; class Amphibia; order Caudata; family Salamandridae; genus Lissotriton; species Lissotriton vulgaris. The sequence goes on along the minus strand of NC_141685.1, from coordinate 1,362,070,628 downwards.
AGATATTGCAGTCTCTATGTCATATATTGTGTTTGAAAAGAAGTTAAATATTTCACAAAATCACACATTAAAGTACAGCTATTTTATAGGTAGAAAACACTAACAGTCACATGCATCAAAGGATTTTGCAATCGCAAACGGTGCGATTCGCAAAAATCGGCCGTTTGCGATCGCAAAATCTGCTTTTGGAATGCATGAAGGGTGAAGGCCCTTGCAATTAAAGAATTCGCAAATATTTGCAAATTCTCAAATTGCGATTGCATTTAACGAATCGCATTTTGCGATTCCTTAAATGCAATGCATGAAACTTAAAAAACATTGCAAATTCGCAATTAGGGGGAGCAAATTACCATGAGGTTGAACCTCATGGTAATTTGCCAAAACTTTGAAAAATGCACTTTTGTGCATTTTTCAAAGTTTCATGTTGTACGGACACATGCCCTAAGGGCATGTGTGTACACAACATATGTGCATAGATTGATTTCAGGGGTGCAACAGGGTGTGCTTTGGACACCCCTGCACCCTTGAAATCGCATTCTCAATTTGCGATTCGCTAATTGCTAATCGCAAATTGAGAATATCTTCCCATTCATTCCTGTGGGCCACTAGGCCCATAGGAATGAATGGGAAGGTATTCCTTAATTGGGATTCGCAATTTGCGAGTTGCAATTAAGGAATTTTAAGAAATCGCTAATTTTTCAGTGATTTCTTCATGCATAGGCTTTTGCGATTTCTTAATTGCGATTCCTTAAAAATCGCAATTAAGAAATCGCAAAAGCCAACAATGATGCATGTACCTGTAAGTTAATACAAGTCTAGAGAATAGCCAAATGCAATTAATTACTTTTGATTGTAATGCCCATTTCAAGTACAGAAAGTGGCTATGAAAATAGTTCACACCTCCCAGCCAGTCCCTAGAAATACATTTGGTGCACACTCTAAATGGTATCAATCGCTTTTGGTATTCTCTGCAGTGCAGAAAGACATACATTTATAAAAAATAAAACTATCTTGGATGTGAAATAGAGGCAAGAATTTCTGATATTGTTAACGGGTGCACCACTATATTTATTCTATATATGACCCATCTTTATCCTAAACACTTTCTTGCTGCTAGTGCTCAAGAAATCTTAGGCTACATCCTTATTTTCAATCTGTTTTGGCAACTCATGGTTCTACTTGGTGTATTTCAAGGAGTGAATATATTTCTCTTATCTGCTCCGGTTCTGTCTTATTGTTGATTGAGTCGTAGGGCCTGATTCCGAGTTTGCCGGAAAGGGTTAGTGTGCCGCAAACTTGAGGGATAGCCTGTCTGCAATATTACAACTTCATTATATCCATGGATCTAATTAGGTGGACGGGATATCCATCATGTTTGTGACTAAGTATCCCAGCCACCAAACTCATAATCAGGCCCTTAATGATGGGTTTAAGCCTCTCCTGAGTCACAATAACTGCTCAATGCCTGATACGTTTTACTTAATTCTTGTTTTGGGTTTGTTTGTCTCTTCTTGTTTGTCATAAATCATTCAAATTACCAATATTTCCTTTTTCTGCATATTTAGGAGAATGCAGCTGAACTTGAAAGGATGGCATTAATGTGTCAAATTGCGCTTACCAAGGGGATACCACGTTCAATATCCTCTAGGATTGTAAATCTATTTACGGTGCCTTCTATTCCAGAGGAGATTGTATTTTGGGCCATCCATCAAATGGCAATTCTATACGGTAATTTGAAATAATGCTATTTAGTTGTGGAACACTGTGATCTGTGGCAATGTACTGGAATTTCTTAACAAAAGAAGAAAAGTGAGGAGGGAACATAGGCGCTCGTTCGTCTCCACTAACCTTGAATTAGACTAAGAAAGAGAACAAACTCAAAGCTAAGCTTCAATTATACCAGTCATCAGGGTCACCAGAAAAACTCTCCAGTGCAGGGAACCCATTTCGTTTATGGAAGAACCCTCACCCACCAACCTAGTTGGTGTCATGTTCCATCATAGGGTTCCCACCCAGGGGGCCGAGTATCTCCTAGGTGTGCTTCGATGCCTAATTACAGCGGATATCTTTTTTTGTTGAGTTTCTTTTTGGTGAGGAGTGAATACCGTGAGAGAGAAAAATTAAGGTTAAAACTACCTCCGCGGTACCAAATTATTTATTATGTGGTCTAAGGGGTAGTGTTAAACGCAAGTTCTTTGGACATGAGTGAGAGATTGTGATCTCACACGTCTCTTAAAGGGTGTTCAATAGTCTACATGTTTCAGCCAATTAATTTTGCAATTGATTGGCTTTCTTAAGGATCTATGCTTCAGAGTAAATATAGCCCTGAACCTGCATGAACTATGCATACACGCTAAGGTGTGCATAGGTGTTTAGGGTGCATAACTTACCCTGAACCGCTTTGGTTCTATGTCCCAAAGGATGACAAAAGTGCTTTTAGATGGCTTGTGATTTTCCACTGTCCTTGAGAGGTAAAGGTTAATTCACCAGAGGGGCTCACCCCAACTGATCAGAAAGCCTCATCCCCTTGTCAATGTGCACCGCTCATTACTGTAGGAAGGATGATGTAGTCTTTTAAACCTCCCGGGAACACTGCTTCACCGAGATCCCAGAAGAGACGAATGAGTAGGTAAGTATGCAGGCGGCTGACCTTGATGCAGTGAGTAACTAAAGCACAATACCACTCACTTGAGATGTCACATGACAGGTACAGCCTGTGTTAAAACCATTTTTTCCCTGTTTTTTTTACCCTTACTACCATGTACAGAGTGTGACAATAGGCACCGCCTCCCACCGGGAACTATGTTGTGAAAAAGTTTAGTGCATTAAGTAGTTTGTACTTAAAAACCATTTGCTGACACTTGCATTTTATTCTGACAGTCTGCTATAATATCCTTATGCACCTTCCTTGACTCAAATTCAAATTCAAAAGTACTTTATTCGGTTTTCATTTTCAGAAACCATAAAAGGTAAATAATCCAAGATACAGTACAAACACATAATACATTTTCGTTACCCTATGGCAAGACATTAACAGGAAATTGATTACTTCGTTGTAGAGATGTTGGTGACATAAAAACATTTTCATATTAAAAAGAACCTTAAAAATACAATATCCAATTAAAAATCTAGACTTTTTCTACATTTCATTGCACTTTTTAAAAAAACGGCCACTAAAGGGACACATTTGGGATTCAGCAACTGCAGGTAAAAAAGAGCTGGACGTATATGCCGGAAATGTAACTTTTTTTAAATGGGTTTTAAAAAAAGGGATATGGGCATTTCATAGTATTTACAGAGGAACGTAAAGTGGAGCAGATCCTGTGGAGACTTGTTGTCGCAGCCACAGGATGCTAACACTTTCCCTTTGTGACTTTCCCTTGGTACTGCTAATAACAGGTGGAAAAGATTTAGTCTAAACCTAGTAAGTAGAAAACGATCATATGCAGATATTGGCAAGGACAGATATGGTTCCATATCTGGGGAGGTTTTAAGCGTCAGGTTTTGTTGAGAATAAAGGAGTGTTTTACGAACGTTATATCCTTTCTAGTTATACCTTCAGGTTTTGTGAATAAGTCCAGACGTCCCAGATCGTTAAAACTAGGGGCATATTACCAACAACTAGCAATAATTATCGGTATGTTGGTTTAGCAGCGATATTTTTATCGCCGAGCTGCGGCGATTTGTATCGCTAAGGAACCTTGCTATTATCAAGGTTTATCTTCTAAGCGATAAAAATCGGCCGAAATGCATGAATATCGCTGAAAAGTCAGCGATATTCATGCATTACCGAGCTAATGCTCTTAGCCATGTTATCCACCTACCATTGGATAACATGGCTAAGAACTGCTCAGGGGCAGGTGTTAGCTTTTTGAGATATTCGCGCTTAGCGCGAATATCTCCAAAAGTTGGTAATAGGAGATAGTGATGTTAGCGACTGTTTCCAGTCGCTAGCATCTTGGCACGCCCACTTTGCATGTCATTAGTGATAAATATCACTGACATGCAAAGCGGGGCCCAAGATGGTCGCTATCTCCTACTAGCTGTCGCTAACTGGTGTTAGCGACAGCTAGGTAATAGGGAGATAATTTAACTCCTCTTTCTTGGCTTTTAAAGCCAAAAAAGCGGAGATAAACCCCCTTGATAATATGCCCCAAGATTTTGAATACTTGATCCAGGGCATTTTGGTCCTGTGATCTAAGTTTAAAATGTCCCTCATAAGGTTATGTGTAAGACCTAGGTGCTTGTTGAGCCAACATTGAGGCCAAAAGGTCAACGGGCGTAAGGCCAGCGTGTCACTTACATAGGGTAAACCAGTTTCTTCACGGACTGACAGATTCGCTGTCCCTTTTGGGACGCTCAGTAGTTGTTTAAAAAAGTTATTTTCAGTCACCTGTAGGCCTACAAGGCCAGTGTACCCCATGTGTCACTCCCCTAGCTGGCTATCGATAGACTTTTGGCTCAATATATTTTTAACAAAGCTGCCACTGGTCGACTGCCCATTTTGTTGGCAAATCCGAATAAAGCGGCATTTTCCCTTGTAAATTCGCGCCTTTTTTTATTTAGGAGTGCTACCCAGTTAAGCCGGTGATCTAAAAGAACACCCAAATAGGAGAAGGTTGAACAGGTGGGCACTCTGGTTCCATTCACAGCAAAAATGTACTTACTTTTGGAACTAGACCCCACCTGCATCATGTAGGATTTGGTGTTGTTCATGGCCAGATCTCGCTTGGTCATGAATCCATTAAAGGCGTCAAGTAGGGTTTGTAAACCCTTAGGGGTGCGTGTGCGGAGGACTGCATCGCCTGCATAGAGCACGACAGGCAGTCCTCTCTGTCCTACATAAGGCTAATCATCCCCCGTGTCCAGCAAAACTCCTTCTAGGTTGTTAATATATAGATTAAAAAGAAAGGGCGCTAAAATGCACCCTTGTTGTACCCCCCGTTCGGTGTTAAAATTCCTGTATACCTTCAGTTCTATTGAGTATCGGATGTTGGCCTTGGTATCTCTGTGAAGGTCCCTTAGGAAATTCACCAGAGATCGCTCCACCCCCATGGCCTCCATGGACTGCCACAACCTTCCTCGGTTGACACAGTCAAAGGCCGAGGAAAGATCCATGAAGGCCATGTAGATCGTCCCAGGGCGGGCGATGGTGTATTTACCCAGGATCAGATAAAGGTTGAGGCACTGGGCCATTGTCGAGTGACCTGGGAGGAACCCGTACTGGATATCCAAGATTGTCTTATTCTCCTCAGCCCAGGTACTCAGTCTATTTGACTCACCCTGCCTTATTAATTGACGTGCTGGGGCATTTTGATGTTTTAATTTTAAATGGTAATAAATGGTAATAACAGGCTAATTTATAATCCGATGGCACACGAGGTGTGATTCGGATTTTCTCAAAAATCTGAATTACCATCTGATAGCCCCTATTTACTAGGCCATAGGCCTAGTAGAGCCCTCCTGCATTCAGTGCTGCATGCCAGACGATGCAACCACTACTCTCACAGGCACACCTATCAGTAGAGGATAATTAACTACCCGGGACACATGCATGGATGACAGGTCCCTACCATGGGGGACCTTTTAATTGTTTGTAATTATGTTGTGTCTCCTTTTCTCATGCATAAATAATCAAATCTGACGGTGAACCGTAACTGTAAGTTATGTACCTTACACACCTATGCACACATTAGCATGTATGCTTAGTTCATGTAGGTTCAGGGCTATTTTTACTCTGAACCACAGGCCCTGAAGAAAGACAATTAATTGGAAACGCATTGGCTGAAACATGTAGACCATTTCACACCCTTTCAGAGACGTGCAAGATCACACTCTCTCACTCACATCCAAATAACTTGCTTTGAACCCTACCCCAGGGACCACATAATAAAGAATTTGGTACCCCGGAGATAGTTTTAACCTTAATTTTTCACTCTCATGGTATTTACTCCTCACCAAAAAGAAACACAACAATAAAAACAGCTCAGCTGTAATGAGGCGTCAAAGCACACCTAGGAGGCACTTGCCCCCTGGGTGGGAACCGTATGATGAAGCATGCCACCAACTAGTTTGGTGGGTGAGGTTTCTTCGATAAACCAAATGGGTTCCCTGCAAGGCAGACTTTTTCTGATGACCATGATGACTGGCTTGATTGAAACTTAGCTTTGATCTTGTTCTCTTTGTTTGTTGAATCTACTGGAATCTACATTACTTTTAGGTCTGGCTGCAAATAGTGTTATCTTACTATGGCTCATGCCATCACCACACTCAAATACACAGAGAGTGGGCTTTGAAACATGTTCCAACAGATGTTGGCTTGTTCATTTAGGTCCCTTAATACATTGCTTGTGAAAGGTTTTTCACATATTGAATAAACCAATGACAGTATTGTGGATTTATACATTTTATAGTGGTGATTGAAAATGGGTCAATCACTAGCATTGCATATACAATACAAATTGAAAGCAGAAAAAAGCCATACACAGTAATTTTAAGTTCTCTCCTACAAATATTTCAAACAATGGCGGCATTGAGAATAGAGGCCCGTGCATTTTTGTCATTTTAACCTGCATATTTAAAACACTTCATTTTTGAGGAATGTGACAACTGAAATGAAGGAAATAAAACATCACTGCTATGCTTTTCTACCAAGTGTCATAATGGGTATACACATAAACTCTAAAATGATTCCTTTTTAGACAGTGCTCATGAAAGAAACAAGCATGCCATCAGGAAGCTTCAAAATATGCAACTCCAGCAAGAGGCCTTAGAAGTGTATGGTTGTAACTTTAGCTAAATACAGGTCCACTGACAGCCACTTTTGAAGGACAAAATGTATTGCTGCTATTTTGGGTATTATGTTAAAATGATGAATATTGTTTTAGATTTGTTGACGTTTGTGGTCATTTCAAATTGCAGATACACATTTCAGCACCACATACCAGCAGAAGATGTTCCTTACAAGTGTTATTTCATTATGTCGCTTGCTAAAAAACAGTTAAAAAGTAAAACAGCTCTACACCAACTAGCTACTTAACTATTATTATTAAGCCTTTATTTGTACAAGGAAATGCAGCAACTCTGCTATAATTCTGAACTCCTTAATCACCGTCATAAAAAGGTGCAAGTGAATCCAGGGAAAAAACAATGTGAAACTTTCTTTTCTGCCTACTGATAAAGGTCGATTGCGTAACGTGCGTTGTGAAAAGATGCATTTTGGGAACATTGTTTTGGCTTGGCTTAGGCAACAGAGGCTCCCTTGGCTAGACTCCCTACTTGCTTTCTCCAGAACTGTTAGTATAAACGTTGCTGTACATGCAGAAAAGTGTCGACTACACCAAGATGCAAAAATTGTAGTAAAGTCTTACTTGTGTGAGTCATGTTAAGGAAGAGTTGCAGTCATTTTGTCAGAAAAGAAAGGTCCTCATTTCTCTGTATCAAAAATGGTGAAACCTGGTTCCCATATACCTGGAGGGTTTGAAGTTTTATGGTCTGCTGAGTAGAATATTTAGAAAGCAATACATCAAGTTATTTTACAAAATGTATTATAAAAAAACATAAGCTTTACAGCACACTCTTCATTTCAAGTTTTTATTCATCTTTTATTTTATTATTGATGTTTTTTCTATTTTCTCTTTTAGAACCAGAAATGGAACAATGCCTCAGTCTTATTCTCAGAACATTCTGTCCTGTAATGAAGACTGCTTCTACAGTCAACCAGAAATTTTGGTTTAGCCTTGGTGTGTACTTGCAATGGTGTAATGGTGGGGCTCTGTTTGATGCTTGGGGAGTGTGGGGAGAGTACACCTTTATTAAGTTCTCTTTTGTAACATTACCTGAGAACACCCTTCATGCAAAGAGATGCAATTTCTGTTTGATGCAGCGAATACCAGTCCATATTCATCTTTTTTTTAATCTACATTGAACTCTTATTTGTTGCCCAAATCAGAATTCAACTGCAACATTGGTCTGCATAAAGTGTAACTCCCCTACTTTCTAGTACATCTGCATATTGAACTGGCATGCTGAGCTGCTGTGTCAAGTTTGCTATGTCATGACTGGAACACATCTCTTGTCTGAAGAGTACACCTCTGAGAGACACCCTATTAATTTCCGTACCAAAAATCTAAGGGTCTGATTTAAAGTTTTGGGGGACATGTTGCTCCATCACAAACGTGACGTATGTTCCATCAACTGATTTATTATAAGTTCTTTATAACATATTGTATTTGTAATAAGACGGAAGGGGCTATCCCGTCATGCTTTTGATGGGATACCCATCTGTAGAGGATGTATCCTTATGGCTAGATCAGATGATCTCGAAGCTGGGGAATAGGGTTCAAGTCTCGGCAACGACTCTGAACATCCTGTGATTCTGGGCAAATCACTTAATCTCCCTGTGCCTAACAAAATGAATATGTCCTTGTGTAATGAAACTGGTGCTCATGTACAGCACTCTGATACCTGATATCTTCGGGTCTAGTATGCGCTATATAACACTAAAAAAATACAGGCCTTATGTTGTGAAATCACATCCATGGAAAGAGGAGAATTAAAGCCTGTAGAAATTGTACATAAATTTCAAGAGGTCATTGTTCATTTCCATGGCACAGACATCTAGTTGCAACCTACAGCTCGCACAATTGCAAACTCGGCACCATATTAAGTAAAGGTTTAGACTGGTGCAAATCAGGGAGTACACATATTTTAACCATTTTTCCCACAGGAAAAATAAAGAATGCAGGAAGCAAGATCTGCACCCAAAAAACATGTGCAATAATAGGACATAAAAAGGAGAAATGTAATTTCACACTTTTTGCTATGTTTAAAATAGGAAATTGAGTGAATTAGTGTTTTTTCAGATATGTGATATTAAATCAGTCCAGTTTCTTCCTGCCTGAGCAGTAAAATAGTGTATAACCACTATACCACATTTTTACTCTGAATCAGCACTTCTTTGTTAACCACATAAAATGATTCACAAAATTACTAATAAGGAATGTTTTAATGCATCATCTTTTATATTTTTACATGCACTTTTTTTATTTTGCCCAGAGGGGCAATATCTTCATACACTATGAACTTGTGCAAATCTGATTTATCCACTCTTATTTCAAAAACAACAATACTGTGCAAAATGGAATTGCGTTGCAACAAATTTTAAGTAGAAAGCAACCTGGTGACACGAATTCGGCCTTTCATTTCCTTTGAGTTCAAAACAATGAGTTGCATTAATGTGGAATTATTACCATGTATTGTCTAGAATGCTACAAAAGTGCAATAGGATGCAGAAGCGAAATGGAAACCATTACATGACCCATGAGAGTCAGAGAAAAGCTATGTGTATTGAGACTATTACCTGTGAATAATCGTTTAATATCAGCAGACACATTGCACTGTGTTTGCTCAGTATGTCCTATGCACTACCAGGCAAGGTGGGAAATATGTAGATAAATGCAACACTTAAGCCTTTGAGCTTTAACTGTGATTTTCTGTTTTTCTGCAAGTCATTGAGATGTTATCAGGCCAGTTTGCTGCCAGTGTAGACACTCCTGTAGTCACACTTTTCTTTGAAGCCTACTCAACCTGTAAGGCATTTCTTCTAGAAACCATCCCCAATCTCCAGGAGGTAAGTTGGGAAAGTGGGAAAAGAACAGAGCGCAGTGGATGAAGGTTGAGAGCTGTTACGTTTTGTGAGATGACTGATGCATACACATTGACTGCCCCTTCCTCTACCTTTGCATATGTACTTCATTTGATGAAATACAAAAAAAGGAAATTCATTCTCTTGACCCACATTTGTGATCTCCATTATTGTAGATAACTAAAATGTGTAAAAACCTTTATTGTACCACACCAAGTATCAAAAGAATATCAGGTCCGCTATATCAGACAAAATCAAAGCTAAACCATGTTATAATACTAAAGTATTAAGCAACACTTTTAAGTCTAATAAGCATTTTTGAAAAACGAAAGTGCCATAGAGAGATTCTATGGCAATTTAATAAAATAAGTGTTACAGTAGTCTCTTTTTTATGTCTACCACAGCCTGTACATGAAGAGGAGTCAGAGAGGACATTGGGATAAAATGATGGCACAGCTGAAAAGTGGTTGTGAGGGTTAATGGCAGGAGTTGTAATGAGGAGCTTCTGGGAAGAGATGACTTAAGTAGGGGAGTAGAAATTGTTAAAAACAGCTGAGAGACGTGGTGGAGTGGCAGGGGAAATACATACATTTAAAGAATGGATGAGGGGGAGAAAACAAAGAGGGTGGGTGGGGACCCTCATCCAAGTAAAACAAGAGAGGGTTGTGAGGGGTGCAGCATAGGAAGGTATGGTGGCGAACAAAAGGATCAATGCAATTTTAGCAAAGGAATATGAGGCAATTATTCTGATATTACATTCAATAATTATTATAAATATAACAACTTGGTACTATAATTTATTTGAAATATTTGTGGAAACAAATTCTTGGATAACATTTCAAATTTGTCTTGTAGATTATGCTGCCAGTAAAAACAAACCACTGCCTTTGCATGGCAGAATCACCTCCTAGGTAACAGATGTCTAGTGCAGCTGCCTCTCCAGGGAACCCCCACCTTCCACATGTGGCTCATGTTTTCTTAGTAGTTAATGTCTAGTGTGTGGAACTGAAAACCTGCTGTGATTTATCTTAACAGGTCTGGGGACAGGTCATCACCACTCTGGGACATTTGGCCTCCGTCCTGCCAGAGGAGCAACTAGATAAAGAGCTTCCATGGTTGGTCAATGAGGTTAAAAGGCTCCAGCCCCAACTGCCTGCTGATATGGAATTTCGTTTGCTCACGGTGAGTGTGACCTCTATTTGCTGTCCATGCATGTCACTTCAACCAATCCCAAGTGATCCACTCATAATGAACACCGTCTCCTATAGTGAGTGATTAGCTGCAATGAAACAGTACATTATTGAGAAATGAGGGCTGAATACAGAACTAAAGGGTTCTATTGGTGAGTCAGTTACACCACATTTAGAGTCCGAGATGGTTCAGGCCTCCATCATGTGACTATTAGGTCATCACATTGGTATTCCACACCTGACAGTACAAATGTTGCGGGTATCAATAATTTTGAGATGTAAGAAAAATGCATGATTCCAAGCTTGCTCCTTAGGTACCCGTGAGAAATAGAAATACTATACAATTCAGACTGTAGTACCCCACTATTTGACACATTCAAGCATGGTAGTTTCTTAAGCATTGATCTGGTGTATTGTTTGGGGAGATTAAGGGATTAGGGGGAATATCGTTTTCCAGCATTCAGTCTAAATACTGAACTAAATACATTTTGATTTGTACACAATACGTGAAGGCAGCCTGAGAAGCAAAACTAACATTTTTATTTGTTACATATGAAATTGGGATAAATAAAAAATAAATATGAACCAAACAGTGGTGTTGAAATTTAAATAAACATTAGCATTGCAGTATTTTTCTCCACCTGTTGTTGTGATACTGAGTAAGTAAAATGTGGTTATGGAAGTGAAATCAAGCATACTGACGCTCCATATTGGTGCGTTGATCATAACGAAACAGCAAATCTTCAGACACTAGAGCCCTGTGATAGATCCTGAGCAGTTGGGAGGCTTACTGAAGCCTCAGTGTGCTCTTGAAAGTATGCTGTTTTAATTGTGCATAGAGCAAGATCATTACAGCAGCATTTAACCCTTGTTGTTGATTTTATGAATAGCTTGGACCTGCGACCAATTTTATTAAATCACATGTTATGAACCTGACACTAAAGTACATGAAAAGTGCCACTTTTTGCCCCAGGGCCATATTTAAGTAAGGTGGACAACTTTCCGCATTTAAGTATCGTATTAGCTGGAAACCATTAGTTAAAAAGAACATATGTTCCTTTATGAGAGCATGTGCAGGTGTTAATGAATTCTCCTCCTGTTTGTGCCACAAACCTCTGAAAATTATTCTGGATATATACAAAGGCAAATGCATACCAATTGCAACCTTTGGCAGTGAAATATGGGGTAATCGAATATAAAACAACTAATGATAGCAGAGAATAACAATCTCAGAGGACTTTTGGCATTGGGACAATATATCATCACTGAAATTATACATTAGGAATTAAGTATCAGTTGCATTATGGATTATATCAGGTCACAGCTCTAACAGCTCCGGTGTAGCGTTTGGTTAAAAGAAGTTCTAAGCCTGAACAGATTAATCATACTTGATTGCATGAAATTAGGCAATATATGCAATATACCATGGCTGGTTTACATCAGAGATAATTTTATAAACTTAGAAAGACCAGGTTTATTTTCTAATCCATCCAACATTACCAAACAAGACAGGACCTGGTTAAAGGAAGCTTTTAATGTAAGAATGGCTGCTGAGCGAGAAGCATGTAATCTCTTTATTGTTTAGTTAATTAAAGCCATACCATTTTTTTCTACATGTATCAACTTTGATTAAAAACATACATTGAAATTATTTCATCAACCCAATATGTCACAATATAATATCACACAGTCATAAAACAAAAATCCTCAATTATCAGTGTTGGCAGAAACTCTCAAAATTGGTATGTAAACTATGTAAGACTATTGATTTGTTTAGGACTGACATGGAAAACCATCAAATAATGGGTGACAAAAGTATTACTTTCATTTATGATAGGAGTAATTAATAAATGAAATGTTGGGGCCCTAGGTCTATTATATTAGTCATTAGGACCGGTTGCTGTAGGCATTGTTTCTTCAGTGGATGAACCCTCACATGGTGGCTAAGACTTCCGAGCCTGATCATGTATATGAAGAAACTTAACCAGTTTTCAGTTCATCTGAGGGTCAGATGGATCAAGCCCTGTAATAACAGCGGCCCTGCAGGATCATATTCCTCTAATCCAGAAGGCTTCCTTTAGTAAAGTGACACATTCTGGATGAAGTTTCTGACAGGTATATATCAGGTGTGTAAGATCTTCCTGATGACTACCACACAAGCAACGCATTTTTAAGCCAATGTTTTTCCACCTGGGAGCGCCTGATAGTGGGGGATAATTTCCAAACCGTAGTGCCATCAGCCTTTTTTTGTGGACTTAAAAAGTTAGGTCTAAATAAGCCGCTGGTTTGAGGACTTTATAGTTGTTGAGTACTGTCCAGGAATGAGATCTTTGACTAAAAGTACTTTTGTTCAATCATAAAGAATGGAGTTTTGCAGCTTTGTTTGGTGTTAACTTAATTGTTAAAAAGGAAAGATTTTTATTCCAAAGGCCCAAAGTGCAAGAGGATTTAAGTGCGTTGTGCAAAAAAACAGTGTATGGTGATTTATTCCCTTTCTCGAGTTCTTGCCACAATGCCTCATTAAGGCTAGCATTCTCCACATATTGTTTTATCCAATACCAAACTTTTATTGATGAGTAAAGTCGGCCCAGTGTTTCATTAATTAGGCCAAATTGTAAGGGCATTTGAGCTGGCGAAGCGGTTTAAGGGAGTTGGAAGACCTTTTTAAAAATAATAGTTATTAAGTTATTCAGAAAAGTTGAGTCTTTTCGTAAAGGGCAGCACTGGCATACATTAAAGTTGGGAGTGTTTTGGCTGCCATTACTGAAATCAGTGGTCTGAATGATTGGCCCTCCAGTTTTTTTGCAAGTGAATTATAAGCAAAAGTTAGTGCACTTTCCTGTTGATCCATATAATTCTGCTGTTCGCAATGAGTCAGTTTATTGCCAATGTAATATCCTAGATATTTGTAGCTAGACACATTTTCTAAGGATTTTTCTTTCAGACAGATGTTATTCAGGCGGGCTACCCGATGACTAATAAGCATGGTTTTTGTTTTTGTTGTGTTGGGTTCTAACTTGTTTGCTGTTAGAAATTGTGGAAGTTCGGGGGCGGAGCTTGCGGCGAAGAAAATGGCTGCATAAGCCTCGAGCTCCGCTCGGTGATATCAATAATCCTGCACTAATCCTACATTAGCAGTAAATATAGCGTGCAAATTCTGACCTCCTGTCCGGAGGAGAGCTGTGCTGTGCCGAGTGGGAATCCCGACTCTGCGCCGACCCTGGATCCCTGCGAACGAGAAGTAGGCAGGGCCGAACTGCGGTGGGCCGAGAAGCAGCAGCCTCGAGTGCTGAGGCGATCTGCACGCTGTAGCAGTGCGTGCAGCCGAGGAGTGACGTCCACCCGGGAGTGTTGCGGACCCTAACCAACTGCCCGAAACGGGTGCTGAGGGACAACGGCTGAGACTGCCTTGTGACGGCGCCTCGCTGCCGCGAAGCCGGAGGACTTAATTTGAGCTTCCACCGTGAGATAGACCGCGTTTGGCGGCTGTGGCGATTCAAGAACAAAGGAGGCCTGACGAAAGGGGGAGCGTAGCACGGCGCTTGCTGCTGTCTGGTTTGGGCGCCACATTGAGGGGTTTGACTGCGGGGCCCCGAGTCAACTAAGGCGGTCGGTGTTGGCAGTGTGCACCCTCGAAAGTGCCCAGGGGTAGTAACCCATAACTTGGAGTTTGCTGGGCACCTGCTAAGACAGGAAGGCGGACGCCAGCGGGTGAGCCTAAATTGACAGCCTTACTGTGCTTCGGGACTGAACTCCTGAAGCTTATACATAATAAATTGGGCATAATTTGGCTGGAGGTGAAAGTCGGGCACTAAGGACGGATCTAGCGGGTGCGTGCTCTGGAATGCACATGGGGTGCCTGACCCGAGCCTTCCACTCCTCGATAGCCGAAACAACGGAGGTGTGGGGCCCTGCTGGATAGTTGCCAAGCACTAGGGCAGTAGTTGCGACCTAATCCCGCTGATAGCCCGATACTAGGCTGTAACGAACCCGGATCGTTATCCGGAAGACGGAGCCGCCCGGCGGCGACAGAGTTGGGGCCAACATTAAGGCAAGGGCACGACAGCACCAGATAAACACCGCCCTAGCCCAGAGTGCTGCACGGCTATTGTGCGCTCATCAAAGGTACACATTTTGCATCGCGGGGAGGGCTACCCCTGCAGGTGCCATACATGATGGGTCGAGGAGACAAGTCTCAGACTAAACTTTCCTTTGATCAACGGCGGTCTAAGTCACAGGACGAAGTTCACACGAAAAATGGCGCTTCACAGGAGGGCGAAGGCGCCGACGGAGATGCTGACATAAAATCTATGCTGCTAGCGATGGACAAGGGCCTTCAAAATAGCATGGCGGCATTGAGGTCTAAAATTGACGCCCTTACATACCGAATGGACCGGATGGCTGAAAGAATAGACAAGCATGCAGAAAGACTTGATATGTTGGAGCGGAGGCTAACTGAAGTGGAGGAAGCGCACATGGAGCTGAACACCGGGCATCAAAAAATTTAATCATTGATGAAGGCCCTGCAGGACAAGACTGAGGACTTGGAGGCGTGGTCTCGACGCTGTATCCTACGGATCACGGGTCTTCCGGAAACAACACAGACGGGAAACATGGAGAGATTTGTGGAAAAGCTACTCATCACTCTGCTTGGTGAGGAAACTTTTTCTCCACTGTTTGTGATCGAGCGCGCCCACCGATCCTTGGGACCGCGACCGAAGCCGGGGCCCCCCCCCCCCAAGCCCAATCATTGCTAAAGTGCTGAATTACAGGGACAGGGACGCTGCTCTACGACAAGCCAGAGACAAGAAAAAGCTCCAATATGAGGGATCGGAGATCTCGTTGTACCCGGATTACACCGCCAGAGTACAGGAAGCTCGCAAACATTTTGCTCCGTATAAGAAACAGTTGCGAGACTTAGGCTTGGACTACGCGATGTTGTACCCGGCGAAGCTAAGGGTCAATAGTAATAGCACTCTCACCTGTTTACGGACCCACACGCCCTGCAGCAGGCTCTAAAAGGTTGGTCGAGGGAAAATCGCAAGGCTGCTGACGTACCTAGCAGCAAGGCTGAAGGGAGCAGTCAACTGGACGAGCAGGAGTGATTCGCCGCTTACAACTGTTCCTGTGTTACGGTGAGGTACAGGGGTAGTGCCTCATGGAGGAGCAATTCCAGACTGCCAGGGATTGAGGGGAGGGGGGATTTCGCCTGAAGGACTGCGCAGATTTCAAAGCTGCTGTGGAGAGACTAACGTTACAAGTGAATTTACAGCAGCAGTCACAAGAGATTAAGGGTCCGGGAAGTGCTCTATGCGCACAGGCTACGCACTGTTGATATGGGGTCTGAAATGCAATATTATGCTGTAGTTTTGCTATGATTACTCACAAGGATGGGGGTTGTTGCACTATGCTTGCAGATTTTTCTTTGCACTCCCCAACTCTAAGTGTGAGTGACCAGTTCCCCCCTAGAACTGCTGATGTGTGATTAACACCGTTGTGGGCAGTGGGTTTCATGTCTCCGGCGTAGTGCGACTTAGCACTGTTTGCTGACAACATGGCAACCTCGGCCCCAGCGCTTAATGATCTTATTTGACTCTCAGGAGTTGGAACCGGTTGGGGAGGGAAAGAGAGGGAGGGGGGATGGGATAGGGTTCGGCAAGATCAGGTTTTGGGAGGTCTGCTGTGGGAGGGGGGAGGTTACTGCTGGTTATTGTTATTTTGAGGGGGAATTTATTGTTTGCGCACACTGCCTGCCCTGGGCTTAAGCATCTCTCTGCCACCTATGTTACACGCGCGCCTGACAGATAGCAAATTCATTGTTGGGGTCTCACGACACTGTCTGCCACTCAACTCACACTTCGATCGACCTGATGTTGGGTGCACCTAACTCGAACACACACGACTCACCTACTAGGCTTCGGGCTCTTACGTGGAACGTACGTGGCCTCAATGACTATCGGAAGCTTAGGAAGGTAGTCAGCTACTTGCAGCGACAGAGGATAGACTTAGCACTCTCGCAAGAGACACACCTACCACTCACAAGCAAGATGTTACAGAGCAGAGGTCTGGTGGGTTGTATAGCGGCGGCAGGATTCACGTCGCACTCCAGGGGAGTGTTAACCTGGGTCAACCCTAGATCGAAGCTGACACTGAAGCCACTACAAGCAGACAGGGAGGGCCGTTATGGGATCACACGGTGTACAGGGATGGGACTGGATTTACTAGTCATTAATGTGTATGGCCCTAACTACTGAGTTCTACCGTAACTTGGCCAGTGTGGCTCGCACCTTTCCCACGTCGCAGTCGCTGTGGGGGGGAGATTTAAACTTAATACTAGACCCGGCTCTGGATATATCAGCTGGCCCACCACGTAGACCTTCTGCTGCAGCGCAGGCGATGCAAGCTGAAATGATTAGCCATGACGTGGAAGATGTATGGAGGTATAAACACAAAGCACAGGGTGGATTTACGCACTACTCTGCCTACCATGACATTCACACGCGAATAGACTACTGGCTGGCAAGTTCCTGTTTGCTGCGGCGCGTCAGTGCTTGCACAGTTCTGGCGCGCACTCTCTCAGAACACTCTCCGCTTCTGCTGGAGTTGGAGTCCCCTAAAAAGGCATTTCCCCCGTTCACATGGCGCTTCCCTCCGTTTTCGCTTCTAGACCCACAGTTCCGAGGTGAGCTTGCAGAAGAGATCAATGTCTTTTTTGAAGCTAACATAGGGTCTGTAGACAATTTCCAATCAATCTGGGAGGCCTTTAAAGTATACATTAGGGGCATAGCTATGCCCAAGCACTCGAGCGTCCTTAAATCCATCCGGCAAAGACTGTCATTGTTAGAAAAGAAACTAGCTATATTGGAGGAACGACAAAGGAACACCACGGACTTAGCGATAGTTGAGGAAATTAAAGCACTTATAATCGAATACAACAAGGAGGCGGACAGAGAGGTACAACACATGGGCAAATATGCCACTGCACGAACGTATGGAGAGGGAGACCGACCTAGCTCACTCCTAGCCAGAATACAGAAGGGCAACAGGGGGAGGTCTCAGATTTCGGAGTTGAAGACGACAGATGGTAAAGTAATTATAGACGAGAGGGAGATAGCTACTGAGTTTAGGAACTATTATACTGACCTGTACTCCTCCAGAGGCGGAGACCTATTGGATGAAATCTCAGACTATCTTGAACACATATCATTGCCCATGCTTACTAACGCGCACCTGGAGTTCCTCATGCAGCCCATAGACAAAGATGAAATAGTTAAGGCCCTGTCGGGTATGCGCTCTGGCAGTGCTCCGGGAGCGGATGGGCTCACAGTGGGATTTTATAAGGCATTCCAGGAGAAACTAATCCTGCACTTGTCCACACTGTTTGATGACATCTGCGTGGAGGGGAGCATGCCACGATCAATGAGAGAAGCTCTAATAGTCACAATTCTTTAACCCGGAAAACCTCCCAATGAGTGCAGCTCCTATAGGCCACTTTCGTTATTAAATGTTGAAGCTAAGCTATATGCGAAGGTATTGGCTACTCGCCTCGCACTTCTGGCCCCCGAGCTGGTCGCACCGGAGCAGGCGGGTTTCATATCGGAGAGAAATTTGACCTATAATATTCGAACAGTGCTAGATACTATGCAACACATCAGGCAGGACACTGAGGCCATCGCGGTCTTTCTCGACATGGAGAAGGCCTTCGACTCCGTCGAGTGGCCATTCTTAAGTAGAGTACTGCGACGAATGGGACTGGGCGAGCCATTTCTCCAAATGCTAGGCGCTCTATATCACAAACCAACGGACCCACACGCCCTGCAGCAGGCTCTAAAAGGTTGGTCGAGGGAAAATCGCAAGGCTGCTGACGTACCTAGCAGCAAGGCTGAAGGGAGCAGTCAACTGGACGAGCAGGAGTGATTCGCCGCTTACAACTGTTCCTGTGTTACGGTGAGGTACAGGGGTAGTGCCTCATGGAGGAGCAATTCCAGACTGCCAGGGATTGAGGGGAGGGGGGATTTCGCCTGAAGGACTGCGCAGATTTCAAAGCTGCTGTGGAGAGACTAACGTTACAAGTGAATTTACAGCAGCAGTCACAAGAGATTAAGGGTCCGGGAAGTGCTCTATGCGCACAGGCTACGCACTGTTGATATGGGGTCTGAAATGCAATATTATGCTGTAGTTTTGCTATGATTACTCACAAGGATGGGGGTTGTTGCACTATGCTTGCAGATTTTTCTTTGCACTCCCCAACTCTAAGTGTGAGTGACCAGTTCCCCCCTAGAACTGCTGATGTGTGATTAACACCGTTGTGGGCAGTGGGTTTCATGTCTCCGGCGTAGTGCGACTTAGCACTGTTTGCTGACAACATGGCAACCTCGGCCCCAGCGCTTAATGATCTTATTTGACTCTCAGGAGTTGGAACCGGTTGGGGAGGGAAAGAGAGGGAGGGGGGATGGGATAGGGTTCGGCAAGATCAGGTTTTGGGAGGTCTGCTGTGGGAGGGGGGAGGTTACTGCTGGTTATTGTTATTTTGAGGGGGAATTTATTGTTTGCGCACACTGCCTGCCCTGGGCTTAAGCATCTCTCTGCCACCTATGTTACACGCGCGCCTGACAGATAGCAAATTCATTGTTGGGGTCTCACGACACTGTCTGCCACTCAACTCACACTTCGATCGACCTGATGTTGGGTGCACCTAACTCGAACACACACGACTCACCTACTAGGCTTCGGGCTCTTACGTGGAACGTACGTGGCCTCAATGACTATCGGAAGCTTAGGAAGGTAGTCAGCTACTTGCAGCGACAGAGGATAGACTTAGCACTCTCGCAAGAGACACACCTACCACTCACAAGCAAGATGTTACAGAGCAGAGGTCTGGTGGGTTGTATAGCGGCGGCAGGATTCACGTCGCACTCCAGGGGAGTGTTAACCTGGGTCAACCCTAGATCGAAGCTGACACTGAAGCCACTACAAGCAGACAGGGAGGGCCGTTATGGGATCACACGGTGTACAGGGATGGGACTGGATTTACTAGTCATTAATGTGTATGGCCCTAACTACTGAGTTCTACCGTAACTTGGCCAGTGTGGCTCGCACCTTTCCCACGTCGCAGTCGCTGTGGGGGGGAGATTTAAACTTAATACTAGACCCGGCTCTGGATATATCAGCTGGCCCACCACGTAGACCTTCTGCTGCAGCGCAGGCGATGCAAGCTGAAATGATTAGCCATGACGTGGAAGATGTATGGAGGTATAAACACAAGCACAGGGTGGATTTACGCACTACTCTGCCTACCATGACATTCACACGCGAATAGACTACTGGCTGGCAAGTTCCTGTTTGCTGCGGCGCGTCAGTGCTTGCACAGTTCTGGCGCGCACTCTCTCAGAACACTCTCCGCTTCTGCTGGAGTTGGAGTCCCCTAAAAAGGCATTTCCCCCGTTCACATGGCGCTTCCCTCCGTTTTCGCTTCTAGACCCACAGTTCCGAGGTGAGCTTGCAGAAGAGATCAATGTCTTTTTTGAAGCTAACATAGGGTCTGTAGACAATTTCCAATCAATCTGGGAGGCCTTTAAAGTATACATTAGGGGCATAGCTATGCCCAAGCACTCGAGCGTCCTTAAATCCATCCGGCAAAGACTGTCATTGTTAGAAAAGAAACTAGCTATATTGGAGGAACGACAAAGGAACACCACGGACTTAGCGATAGTTGAGGAAATTAAAGCACTTATAATCGAATACAACAAGGAGGCGGACAGAGAGGTACAACACATGGGCAAATATGCCACTGCACGAACGTATGGAGAGGGAGACCGACCTAGCTCACTCCTAGCCAGAATACAGAAGGGCAACAGGGGGAGGTCTCAGATTTCGGAGTTGAAGACGACAGATGGTAAAGTAATTATAGACGAGAGGGAGATAGCTACTGAGTTTAGGAACTATTATACTGACCTGTACTCCTCCAGAGGCGGAGACCTATTGGATGAAATCTCAGACTATCTTGAACACATATCATTGCCCATGCTTACTAACGCGCACCTGGAGTTCCTCATGCAGCCCATAGACAAAGATGAAATAGTTAAGGCCCTGTCGGGTATGCGCTCTGGCAGTGCTCCGGGAGCGGATGGGCTCACAGTGGGATTTTATAAGGCATTCCAGGAGAAACTAATCCTGCACTTGTCCACACTGTTTGATGACATCTGCGTGGAGGGGAGCATGCCACGATCAATGAGAGAAGCTCTAATAGTCACAATTCTTTAACCCGGAAAACCTCCCAATGAGTGCAGCTCCTATAGGCCACTTTCGTTATTAAATGTTGAAGCTAAGCTATATGCGATGGTATTGGCTACTCGCCTCGCACTTCTGGCCCCCGAGCTGGTCGCACCGGAGCAGGCGGGTTTCATATCGGAGAGAAATTTGACCTATAATATTCGAACAGTGCTAGATACTATGCAACACATCAGGCAGGACACTGAGGCCATCGCGGTCTTTCTCGACATGGAG
The DNA here is from genome assembly GCF_964263255.1 of Lissotriton vulgaris. Classification (NCBI taxonomy): domain Eukaryota; kingdom Metazoa; phylum Chordata; class Amphibia; order Caudata; family Salamandridae; genus Lissotriton; species Lissotriton vulgaris. The sequence goes on along the minus strand of NC_141685.1, from coordinate 1,362,049,286 downwards.
AAGGCCTTCGACTCCGTCGAGTGGCCATTCTTAAGTAGAGTACTGCGACGAATGGGACTGGGCGAGCCATTTCTCCAAATGCTAGGCGCTCTATATCACAAACCAACGGCCAGGCTCCGACTGGGGGATCTGGTGACAGACTCGCTCCCTATTAGCAGGGGTACTAGGCAGGGCTGCCCATTGTCTCCCCTGTTATATAAGCTGGTGGCAGAGCCTCTTGCCTGTGCGCTCCGGGAATACCATGGGAATGAAGGAGTCAGCTTTCCAACATATAAGATAGTTGTGTCGATATACGCAGACAACACACAGCTGCATGTTCGTGACCCAGAAAATAATTTGTCATCAATGTTGAGAGACGTGGTACATTTTGGAGCTCTATCGGGTCTTAGAGTCAATTGGACGAAATCAGTAGCATTTCCCCTCACCCCAGTGACCTATAGGGTTGACATGGAATATCCATTGCAGTGGTCCACAGACCCGTTTCGATACTTAGGAGTCAAGCTGCACATAGATTCAGAAATATTACTACGAGAAAACTATGGGGTGGCATATGGTAGGCTGGAGGACGATGTAGAAGCGTGGTGCAAGCTCCCGCTCTCCATCCTAGGACGTATAGCCATCATGAAAATGGTGGTCCTCCCCAGATTCCTCTTCTTGTTTAGTGCCATTCCAATGGTACTCTCTAAAACCTTCTTCCAGACCCTGATGCAACTCATGATTAAGCTAGCGTGGGGAGACAAACAACCCAGAGCGAAGTGGACTCTGCTTATGCTGCCGTGTGACATGGCGGACTGGGTGTCCCTGATCTAGAACTATATTACAGAGTGGCACAGGCATCCCACCTTCACACGTGGATCCACGGAGATGCAAGGATCCCCCACCTCCGCATGGAAAGGCTCTTTGCGGACCCTCTGCCACTCCCAGCCACGGTCTTCAGACCAGTAGATCGAAGAACGGGTGTCTTGGACTCCATTGCAGCTACCAATCATGCATGGTACTCTCTTTTTCAGGCTCGGAGGTGCGCGCTTTTATATTCTCCTAGCATGCCCATTGAGTGTGCCTTGTGGATAGCGCCGGGGAGAGAAAAAGGCGTGGTGCAAGCGTTAAGCAAACTGCACATCAAGATGGCGGGAGACTTATTCGCGGATGGGACAGTGAAAATAAGCGAGCAAATAACAATGGAGGGAGGTGAAGTACCCCTGCTATACCGCTTCCAATAACATAAGGTGCATAGTGCATTAACGGACCTTTTAGGCCCTGACATGGCGGTACCACCGGAGGTCCCAGAACTCACTCGTGTGATCAGAGCTGAGACCCCCAGGAATTTGATCACTAAGCTGTATAAACTTGCTCTGGAGCACAAAGGGTCTCAATTCACGAAAGCGAGAACAGCATGGCAAACTGACCTGCAAGTCGAAATCAATGATGACATGTGGAGGTACTGCTGTGCGAACACTAAGAAGGTGTCGCTGAATGGTAGGCATAGGTTGGTGCATTTCAAGTTTCTCCAGAGGGTTTATTACACCCCGGAGCATCTACACAGATATGGCCTGAGACAATCTGCTCAGTGTGAAAGATGCCATGAGCCGGTTGCAGATTTTATGCACCTAGCGTGGTATTACCCAGGTGTACTGCAATATTGGGTCTATATCTTCACAGCCATAAACACGATCCTGGACCTTCAGCTGACCCCAGACCCGGCGCTTGCGCTGCTAGGATATTCCAGAGGCTTGCCGGTAGCAGTCAGACGACTCACAGATATGGGTATGTTAATAGCCAGGAGAGTTGTGGCGAGGTGCTGGATGAGGGGGCCACTACCAACAGCCAAAAGATGGGCTAATGACATGCTGTATTGCTGTACACAATCTGAGCTTTATAGCGACCTTCTCCCCCATATGTCCCAACCCAAGAACTTCTGGGGCCTGTATCTAACGCACTTTAAGGCTGGGGATACAAACGATGATGCAGGTATAGCCCAGAACGGAGAAGGACAGAGTCCTGATGTACTTACACACACAGGGGATGCACAACACACCAACGCTACGGGGTAACGTACTTGAGGCGACACATGGGAGAAATTCGCAGATAGGGGTGGCGGTTTTCAGCAACTCGGAGAGGCAGACAGAGACCAACAGGTCATGATCACATTTAAGAGAAATGAGTTGGCTCATGCTACACTGTGCGGCACTGTCCGGCTGCAGACATAAGTGAGAATGCTACTTGATTACCCAGCAAACACAGGGATATCTGGGGGCACTTGGACTCCAATCCTAGATGGAAAGTCCACAGGGAAGGGAGTAGGTTAGCGCAGGGCAGTTGGGGGGGAGGGGATAGTTAATACATGCTACATGGTTTTCTCTAGCCAGTAACATAACATGAATGCAATAGCACCTAGTGGGGCTAGATACATACGCACTGGGGGATAAGTTCAGTGTGACCCAAGATTAACCCCTTCCCTGCCCATGATGAGCTCAGCTCGTCATGAGGCACAGTGGAGCTGTGCTTATGACGAGCTGAGCTCGTCATGAACAATGGTAAATCTGGAGTAACAGCACAGGAGGTGAAATCCATAGCAGCCAAGGTGTTAACAGAGGGGTAGGGATGCCCCATTACTTTTGCAATGGCAGCAGAGACTTGATTTCTGAATGAACAGTTTGCCGCCGGACCCCAGGGTTGTCGGCTAAATGGCTGTCATGCTACTGTAAAGTTTCTTGTTTCGGATTCAAGATACTCTGCCGCCGGCCCCCCTGGGTTGTAGGCTACAGGCTGTGTACATCCATTGAAAGAAAACAATAAAGGTTGTTTGAAAATAAAAAAAATAAAAAAAGAAATTGTGCAAGTTCAGATAATATTCTGGTTAGGCCAATCTTGGTTAAGCTGACTAACACAATATCATCAGCGTGAGCAAGGTGTGATAGGGCTAAGGTGCCAAGATATGGGTAATGAGAGTTAATTGCATTAAGGTTTATTGACAGATCAGATATGAAAAGATTAAATAGATGTGGGGCCAGCACATATCCCTGCATCAGGCCTTTGTTCATATATATTTTTCTTGAGACTCTTGAACTGTCCCGAGTTATACTCTTACCCATGTATCAGTATAAAATAACATTTAGTCCATTTAGAATTCTTTCTAGAATGTTCCATGCTCGCAGTTTAGTCCACAGAAGATTCCGGTCCACGCTATCAAATGCAGCTTTTAGATCAATAAAAACGAGATGCAGATTCTGTTTGTTTTGTCTTGCATTTCTCTGCAATAGGGGGGTGGATAAAAGGTTAGATATAGTTCCTATCCCTTCTCTAAAGCCCGGTTGATTTGCAGGAATCAGATTGAGTTTGTTAGACCAATTAACCAGATCTCCCAGGATCAGGGAGGCAAGGTAATTTGATTCGACATCCAGCAGTACTATTAGCCTATAGTTGGATGGGTTTGTTTGTTCTCCTTCTTTGTATATTGGTGTAAAAATAGATCCTTGCCAGCTCTCTGGAATTTGGTTTAGGAGCTCAGCCTAAAAAAAAGGTTCTCTAGTGTTGAGCTCCAGAAAGCTGGGTCATGTTTAACAAAGGCTTACGGGACACCATTGTGCCCCGTTGCTTCATCTCTTTTGCTTTGTTTTTTTATACTTTTTATTGCATCTGCTGTGTAAGGGGACTTGTTTGTATTAGATTCCGTTATTTTGCCAAAGATCTTGTTTGTGGCATATGCAAAGGTGGTTGGTCGTCAGCACCTGGTTGCTGTGGATGACTTATGTGAACCTGCACTGTCTGTGTCCGTTGGGAAATATGGTGCTGTATTCCAAATTTCTGATTTATATAGTTTGTTCATTCTTGTTCCTGCATATTTAATGTTAGAGTGTTCCTTGGCCGATTCAATTCGTTTATTGTTTGCCAACATTTGTTTGAGTTATGATTTCTTGTGTTGTGTAATAGTTTTACCCAGAAGTTATCCGCTTTTGATCTTTTGTTCCCCCCATGGCTTTTTTAATAATGTTTTCTCTGCTCTTATAATGCTTCCCATGCAGGGCATTACTGTTTTTTGTTTGTAGCTTCCTTAGTGTTTTATTTAAGTCTCTTCTTAATTGTTGTACCTCACTTGTTAATCCTTTATGTGGGTTGAAGCATGGTATCTTGTGACAAGGTTTAATCCTTACAGTTGCTTGAGTAGACTCACCGAGTTGCACTTTCGCTGTTGTAAATTGCAGCTGATTGCTTCCACTTGACAAGGTGAGGCATTTTAGTTTTATTGTGTTCAAGTTGCCTTACTGAGATGTAGAGGCTTGAAATCGTGTCAAGTTCAAGTTAAAAACAATGTGCTGAATTGAATGGTCGCTCAGTGTGGTGTATTCAATATAATAATGAGTAAGAAGTGGCGTTAATGGTAGCGTTATGATCGTTTAATCAAGTGTCGGCAGTGACATTGGGCAGTGGTATGTGTATTTGGGTGGGGTATCTTCTTCCGATCTTCCATTAATCACACACATTCCCTGGTATTCTAGAGCTTTTACCAGCTGTCGCTGATTTTGTCCTGTTGAGTCGGTCTATTTGAGAGCTGTTGCAGTACGCTCCAGAAAATATTGTCAGATCCCAGAATTTCATCTTCTTCAGATGTGTGGAACAAGTTTAGTTGAAATCCCCAGTTAGAACTATATCCCATGCTGGTTCAGCCCAATGTTATTCCGAGATGGTTTTAAGTAAAAGTGCGTTGTTGTTCTTTTTGGAGGGGACATTCGGCTGCGTGTAGTAGTTGATCAATATTACTGATGTCTTTTTCCCAAGCAATGGTATGTAAGTTTAATATGTTGAATACTCTAATCTGGAGAATTCAACTATTAAGAGGTAAAGTTTAGAGCAAATGCAAACTGTCAGGACCCCATTGTCCAGCCATGTTGTTTGCATTTTTCTGCCACCACTGTGTAATGAGCAAATCCAACTATAGGAAGGTCTTCCAATGCCTATGTCTCCTGTAAGGTTAATTATGTCACAGAAGACCACACACAGTGGAAGACCTTCTTCAAGAAATGTATTTGCTCCAGCTATATTCCAGGATAGAATGTGAATCTCGTTCTCGTAAGGATTTCTAGTTTTGTTTGTTCTTTGTCATTCTCTGTTACTGGGGGGCTAGTGTACCCGGAAGCCAGTGTCATTCATTTAAACTTCAGTTGTTTACTGGGTGAGGATCTATGGCTATTCTGTCCAATGTTGCATGTGAACTGCTGCGTCCCTTAGCGCTCTGCAGTATGGAATAAACTTGTTTAGTAACCAGAAGATTGTTGAGATCTTGTTTAGGTTGATGAAAGTGATTATCAATCAGTGGAGAGGGGTAGCAAGGGCTTGTTGGTATAGATAGTTTTATACCGCAGTCCGCATATTGTTGGGAGCTGTTTATTATTAGCTGAGCAATTTCTGCTGATTGCCATGTAGTTAATGTTTGTTCCCTAGAGTCTTTTCGGTCTGCTGTAAGGAACTGGACTGCCAGAATTTTGGTTGTATGTATCAGTTTTAGGTTCCGGGATTACAGCCATGAGCCTTAGTATCTTACTTCTGTTCAAGATATCATGGCTGCCTTGTAAATTATATTCTGGAGTCCATATTATCTGCTAAATTGGGCTGTTGAGCTCAGTTATGTCCCTTAAGCTTTCCTTAAGTGTACTCTCCTTTGATACAGGGTTTATCTGGCTTTCAATATGATATCGTAGTGGTACTTGTGATAGCTGGGTTCCCTTTATCGTTTCTTTGCTTACGGCAATGATTCCGGAAATCTCTGGTGGGTCTGTATTATTATTTATTTCCTGCTGCTGGGAGCCCAGTGTATCGTCGTTGATTAGTTGACAGGTTTAGGACCTACTGTTATTCTGGGTAAAAGATTCTGAACTGGAGGCAGTGAGTGTGCGGTTGATCAGAGATGCAAGTTTAAAGGAGCTTGGTTTCCCCTTTTTTTGGATCCTTCTCTGTCTGTTCGCCTCTTGAGTTCTGATGCACACAAACCAGCTCTGTCAACTGACTTGTGTATTTCCATTTCCTCCTGGGGTTATAGCATAAACCGAGACAGTGGTATCAGTGGTTTTGTTTTTAAGAGACCCAGAGCCTTCTGTATTCATTCCTCCGGTCTCTTTAATTGAATTAGTTTGGGTTAGCGGGGGATTTGCAAGTGTTGATGACGATAGACTCTCATCTAAGTTTTTAGTTTGACATGATGTAGTAAAGATTGGGTATAGTTTGGTGAAGCTTTTCAGTAGGATGTTCCTTTATTCTATTTCTTGCTTTCCTTACTCTCTTTTTTTGCCTTCTGGATTGCAACAGTGTGTTTGGTTGACCTGGATATAGCAATAGTTTTGTTAATTGCTCCGCATTTGCATATTCACCAGTTTCTGTGGTAGAAGACTGGGTTGTGCTATTAATTCCAAGTGCGGAGACTGGCACTACTTATGAGGCTGCTTGTTTGAAGTTGAATCGGTATGATCTGTAATGATACTCTCCGGATGGGGGTTAAAGTGAACCATGTGTTTGTTAAGACAAAGAATCTGTTCCATTAAAGCTGGTAGAAAGCTTACCTTATCTAGTATTGGGCCGCATGCACATGAAGTGGGCTGGGTGGAGTCAATGGATGGTTTTAACTTTATACCTGCAATGTAAGATGCAATAAAGTTTATTAGGTCTATTTGAATGTCAAGCCTGTCTGACTGCATAATCAGAGTTTCTGTTGATGCTTGCAGCAACAGGGGTATGAGTTCCATCGGAATCTGTGTCGTGGTCCTTGCCCCGCTGTCTGTTAGGGGAATTTGTCTGGCATTTTCCTTAGGTCCGAGTGGAAAATTTGTACCTAAACTGGCAATTACAGTGAGCTCTGGGGGTGGGCAAGACTTAATAGCGCATTTTTGAGGCAACATTGTTTGTTGAACTGGCACATTGTTATTGCTATGTAGGAGTTCTTCCATGTCCTCTCTTCGCCACACCTCAGGCAAACCATCTTGCGAGTTTTGTTTGAACTTATTAGTGTGCGAGTAAACCTTGTCAATTTCTGGGATATGTAGGTTTAGCCATAAAAGATCTAGGTCCTCGTTACTCAATTGAGACGTTTGGGAGATAAATATGTGACCTTGGTCTTGAGTCCTAGAGAGTGCCCCAGGTGGGATGTCTTGTGCTTGTTTCTCTTGTTTAGTGACTAGACTTACTGGGATATTGTCTCCTTCAGTTTTTATTAGCCTAAGTGGCTGGACATGGGTTCCCCTTATATTGTTTTCTTTGCAGTCTGTGTGTACAAGAGCTGTTGTTGTTGAGATGTTATCTCTTGTTATAATTGGACTGAGTGGCAGCAAATGGGGAGTCACTAAACCTGGAGTATCTCCTGTTGCTGCAAAGATTACTAAACCCGGGTCCTTGAGCAACTGAAATATGAGGTGTTTCGTATTGCCTGAGTGCTCTTAGTCGATCTTCCAAACATAGTGGCTATTGGTGAGATAAATGGACTCCTTCATGTAGTACTAGCGCCGGTTGTTTTGGACGCTTCCCTAGTGTTTTGTTTTCCTTTAGTTCCTTTTTTGTGGGCTCCTGGTTTGTCGCCTGGTCCTTCCTGACCTAGCCAGATCACATATTTTTTTAAGGTTGTTACCTTCCTTGAGTTCCTGTTGAGTTTTCGTATTTGCCTTAATCAGGTTATGTTTACTCGTTTCTGTAGGAGAGTAGGATCTGCTTACTATGGCACGTTTTGCTGGTGTTTCACTGTTTTTCAACTTAAGTCTAGCTGGGACCCTGCTATTCAGGACCCCAGCCCAGCTGCTTCCTCTCTAACTTGATTTCATGTACTTTAGGTACACTCCAGATTGGTTACTTGTTTACCCTTGTGAGTCTCTAGTATGTGGTACCTAGGCACCAAGGGCATATGTACCCAAGAGGCCTACCAGGGGCTGAAGCATGTACTATGCCACTTCTGGGAAGCCTTCCAAAATGGCACCACAGGTCTACTACTGCAGCCTGGGTAAGGTGGCGCTTGCACCCTTTACTAGGATATAGGTTAGCTATATCGACCTTCAATCACTGACACATATAAAGCTATAAGTCACTCCTATGGCAGGCCTTATCAATCCTGAAGGCATAGTGCTTGGTTTTGTGTGAAAGGGTGCCCAATCATGAGATGAGCCACTCTGCAGCTTTCTGAATCTATTCTCTGAGGCTGTTCTGTGATGCAGCATGACCATATATTCTTAAGGTCATTATATCCTTGTGGTAAATGCTAACTTTGAAATGGCTGCATGGAAACATGTGTCAAACACTTTGGAATCCTACCCCCCCCCCCCCCTCACCCCCACCGGTCCTGGTGGCGGGGGTAAAATTCCACCCTTCTAGAGGGAGAAGACATGTACACACTTACCTAACCGGTAATAGTTTAAAAGAGCCCCAGTATCACAAAACGGATGCTGCAGCCACAGACACGGGTCTAACCTCCTGCTGCTGGATGAAACCCCGGCAGGGGAGGCCTAGACAATAGGTTTCCTGTCACAGGGAGGTGTAACCACCATCCAGACAGGCTGTAGAGTATTGGGGCTGGATGGGTGCATTCATAGAATGCTTTTCAGACAGTGCTGGGGGCACACTTGGTGTCCCTGTGCATACCCCAGTTCAAACCGGTTGCAGGGGCACTCAGCCCCTGCTCTGGTGCGCAACTGGACAAAGGGAAAGGGGTGTTACCACCCCCTCCCTGGGCCCTCCTATAGGTGGGCCCCTAGAGTAAGTCCAACCCCTAAACATAGTATGAGATTAGGAAACCAGTCCTTAAGACTTTAGATTATATCTGGACGAAATTCTGCAACATACATCCTGGAAATTCAACATTCTATTTCAACTAGAAGACAGACAGATCTCCCTTGGGGGTCAAGGAGTGACTCCCCTGTTCAATCAGGCACCAAAGAAGCATCTTGCCAGTCTGCATTTCCTAGGCTTCCGCTGGATCCCAATGGATTTGCGACACAAGACATAGAGTTGCAGACTTCTTCAAAGCCAACACGAGATCACAGCAAAGCTGAGACCCGCAGCCCTCACATGTGACGTGGAACCGGAACTCCTGGACACCATGCGCATTTGCTAATGCATCAACTTCTCGAGCTTTCCCGAAGTTGCGCATTGGGCTAAATATAGTACAATACCGAGACCATCTGCACCAAAGATTGTGTGCCTACACTCCACAATTGTTCAGAGAGCCCGCTTCTAGCATTTCTGCTCGGGCCCCTTCGCGATCCCTGGTCCATCGACTGGTGGGTCCCCACAAAGGTAGCTCTTATGTTTCTTTAGCTTCGCTATTTGCTCTAGATGTGCCCTGACTCCCCTCCAAAGGGTGAGTCCCTTAGACCTTGCTGGTCTGCACCAAAGCCAATCTTTGCTTTCTGCGTGGGATGCTGTTGCCAAGGCTTGTTGGGTCCAATCCGGATACCGACGCCGCAGTACTTGACATCCTTCGTGGGACAGCTTCGATCCAGCTCCGGGTTGTTGTTGACTTCTCCTGGTCCTCGTGGCTGAAGAGTCAAGCTTCACCTTCTGTACCTGAAATCACCCGACATGGGTGGGCATCTGCTCATCGCCTTTCTGGTCAATGGCTAGTGAACCAGACTCTGTCTCCTCTGCTTTTAGGTTCTTCAGATCTCCAATCCACCCTTGGATCCATTCGGACACTCTCTACTTGGTTGCCTGCAGCACTTTTCTGTAGCTCGCCATCGAAAACGACGACAAAACCCGACACGAAAAGACACCTATGCACCCGGCTTCCCTGGGTGAGATAACTTGAGTACTCTGGTGCTCCCATGGGTATTGACTCTAGAAATGTCTAGTTCTAAAGGGGTTTGCTCCAAGTCCACTTCTAAGTGTCCATAATCTTTAAAATTCTAATTGCAACTTTCTCCATAGAAATCAATGGTGATTCTCTCCTGTGTCACTACCTTGGGTAGTTCCGGGTTGCCCCAGCGGTTCTACAGGCCTGAGGCCTTGTCCCTATGTCTATCTTGGTTCTTATACCACTTTCTTAGTATATGGTCTGTTACGCCCCCTAGGGCTAGTCAAATATTGTGCTAATTTACTCTGTGCTAAATAAATTTACCGAATGTACTTTTGCCTCTAGCCTCATAAGGAGAGGGATGTGTTTAGAATAAATGCATATATTTTATATACATATGCCTAGTGTGGTTCTCCTTTTATTTTGTCATTCATGAGAATATAGACTGGTAAAACAAGCTGTTTACATTCCTTCACGACTTAGCCTGAAGGCTGCTCCCCACAGCTACCACTAAGATAGCTTTCTATATAGGTTGTCTTTAAATCTACCATCAATAAGGGTCGTTTGGACTAGTGCAAGGTGCCCAATAGAATAGTGGACAGCATATGACAGGCCAACTTCTCACATTGATGTGCAGTGTGTGGATTCCAGCTTGCCATTGTTTTACCAGAAAATCATAATCATTTGAAAACCACTAAAGGTACCAGAGGTACATATAATGCAAGCTTAAATACAGTAAGTTTTACTGAACTTAGGGTTGTCTCTCAAGGTCTTAAGTACACCCTTTCTACAACTCAAGAGAGGTTTAGTAGGTAAACAACTAGAGTAGGTAGTGCATACACCACACCTCACTAGTCATGACTTCAAGGACAGGGCCCAATGGGGCTCTGCCAGATGTCAGTCAAGTCTAGACATCCAAATATGACACATTCCCTATTCAAGAGTTAAGGGCTCTGTGTGCTATGAGGAAATTGAAGCTAGGACAAAATCCCAATACCCAAAGCCTCATTGAGGCATTGCTGCTTGAAGACTTTAGACAGGCCTCAGAGCCTGAAAGGGTAGGCAGTGGGATGGGGACAGCAGAGGAAGAAGGGCCCAGTGGGGCAAACCAACAGGACCTAGACTCTGATGCTGACCAGGCAGGTAAACAGGACCTAGACCTGGACAATCCAGCTCTAACTGGAGATGAAGAAGGCCATAGTGGCCCTCTCTGTGTCCCCCCAGGAAGAGTTGAGGGTGTGCCTAGAAGACCCAGGTCACTTTCAGTGGAATCTGACCATTCTGACGACTATGTAGGGACTTCTGTCTCTTCTCATAGGAGGGACACCTCCCAGGAGAAGAGAGAGACAGCTGAGGCTTAAAGAAGCTCATCTGAGAATAAGGAGACAAAAGTTAGCCTTAGAAAGGGAGTCCCTAGAGCTTGAAAAAGCTAGAAAAAAGATGGGACTAGAGTCCCAGGGTGACAGCAACTTCCCTAGTAGTAGGGAAAGGTCCTATGAAAATAGACACTTAAATAGATTCTCCCTCTCTACCAGAGTGGGGATGACATCCACAAATGGATAACTGCACTGGAAAAGGCCTGCAAAGTAGAAAAGGTCCCCGAGGAGCAGTGGGCAGCAATTTTGTTGCTCTCCTTTGCAGACAAAGGTAGAGACACGCTCCTCGCTAAGGAGAAGAGGATGCTGATGATTACAAAGTCATGAAGAGTGCTCCAATAGATGGGTTTGGCTTAACCACTGAGCAGTATAGAATACAGTTCAGAGATACCCAGAAGACACAGACACAGGACTGGGTTGACGTCGTTGATTGTGCTACTAAGGCTCTGGAGGACTGGTTACTGGGCAGTAACGTGTGTGATTATACAGGATTGTATAACTTGATCATGAGGGAGCAGATCCTTAATAACTGTCAATATCAGCTGTTGCATCAGCACCTGGTAAACTCTGATCTGACCTCTCCCCAAGAATTGGGAAAGGTGGCAGACAAATGGGTCAGAATCATGGCTACTGATGAGGGACAGGAGGAAGAGAGTGACCCTCTCCGAGATTTGCTCTCCCAGAACCCTGATGATGGGTCAGTTGATGGTGTAACCTTGGCATGCAGCCTCACTGACCAGCAGCAAACTGATTGCAGACAAGTTCTCAATCAGTTCAGACATATGTTTTCTCTGACTCCAAGTCAGACCACCTGGTGCACTCATGAAGTGGACACTGAGGACAGTCTGCCTGTTAAAAATAAGATTTACAGGCAACCTGATCATGTCAGGGACTGTATCAGGACTGAAGTCCAGAAAATGTTGGATTTGGGAGTTATTGAACCCACAGATAGCCCTTGGGTTAGTCAGTAAACTTGGTACCTAAACCTCACACCCAAGGTGGTAAGAGAGAGATGAGGTTGTGTGTTGACTACAGAGGTCTCAATGCAGTCACTAGGACTGATGCCCATCCAATCCCAAAAGCAGATGAGTTTATAGATATGTTGGCCTCAGCCAAATTTCTGAGCACATTTGATCTTACAGCAGGCTACTGGCAGATCAGATCAGCTGATGATGTGAAGCCAAAGACAGCATTCTCAACCCCTGTGGGCACTATCAATTTGTGGTAATGCCCTTTGGTCTGAGGAATGCACCTGCCACTTTTCAAATGTTGGTGAATAAAGTCCTAACAGACCTGGAAGACTATAGTGCAGGATATCTAGATGATATTGCTGTCTTTAGCTCCACCTGAGAAGATCACCTGGTCTACCTGTGAAATGTTTTCGAGGCCCTGCAAAAGGCAGGCCTAACTATCAAGGCTACTTAGTGCCAGATAGGGTAGAGTCAGGTTGTGTACTTGGGCCACCTTGTAGGTGGAGGCCAGGTTCAACCATTGCAGAGCAAAATCCAAACCATCATGGAATGGGTTGCTCCAACTACCCAGACTCAGGTCAGAGCTTTCCTGGGCCTGACTGGGTACTACAGAAGATTTGTCAAGGGGTATAGTTCCATTGTGACACCCCTGAATGACTTTTGTTTAAATCTTTTTATTAGGGTTTTACTTTACAGATTCCCATGTGGGACATCAGACAGGTCACAGGTCAATCATCACATAAGTTATTGATTACACATCAACTACAGTTATAGCACATCATTATCATTCGGGTTCCATTCCTACAAATATGGTAACACATCATCTCTCAGGTATCTGTTAATAAATCGTCTTGTTACATGATGCTGTGCAGTATTGCGTCCGGTCCCTTGTGTTGTATAATGGCGAGGGCTGGTGTAACTTCCTCCCCTCTACCTGTGTATGATCATCCTTTACTGCGTGTTCAATCGGTAGTGCTCTGTGAATAGGTCGGCTTCTGAATCGCCGCCTGGAACTTAACTGGAAACTGTGGGAAGAAACGTCTCACAAAAGAGAGGGGAGGGGGAGTACAAGGGGCGAGTGAGGACAGGTGGCCGTGGCAGGCGGTATGTGAGCCTGGTACTGGCCTAGGGGGTGGGGTCGCGTGCCACCCGTGATGGGGAATGAGTGATCTGTCATGGGAGCAGACGATAGTCTCAGTAGTATTGACTGCCTGTCCTATTCTATCCTCTCAGCGGGGGCTTCACTCGGCTGGCATTGAGACCTGTGACCTGGGGTGTTGGGAAGAATTGCGGGGTGGGGGTTGTGTCGGCTCCGGTGCCTTCTCTACTGTTGTCTCTTGTTTAATTGTATTAATAGTTGCGCCCACTCCATAGAGATTGGGTGTTTAAGTGTGCCTTTCACCTCTTCCTCTCTCAGGGTCTCTTCCTCCGCTGCCCCCCATTTGCTCACCGCTCCCACCCAAGCTGCTTTTGGGGGTCCTGTAGGGGCTCTCCAGTGCATGGCTATGTTTCTTTTTGCTAGGAGGATAGCTAGGGATGCGAATCGCCACTGCAGCTTATCAGACTTTTTTTCGGTAAATTCCAAAGGCACACTCCTCCTATGTGGTAATGTGTGGCAGGTTGACTATTGTTTGTAGTGTACGATGTATTTTGTCCCAATAGCCTTGTATGGATGGGCAGTCCCAGAACATGTGTCTGAAGTTCGCCTCTAGTGTCAGGATATTAAACTGTATGTTTTTGAAACGTCCATTCCTGTAAACCTTTTTAGGGTATTCTGAGGCCAGGGACCATTCTTTGTCGTGGAGGGCTCGACCCACTTCGTCCTCCCACGAATGTCTCAATCCGTCCAGGGAGACATTGGTCAATTCCCCGATCGCTTTGTAGTGCCATGTTACCAGGTGTCTGCCTGCCCCCATTCGTAATATCGTGTGCAGTACCGGGTGTGTTGGGGGTTCCCCATCTCGTAGGTCCCAGCATTGGCGACCGCTATCCAAGAGTTGCCTATCTGTTAAGAATTGCCCCTGCGGGAGGTCGTACCATTCAACCATGTCCTCATATGTTTTTAGTTGCCCTTCGTGGAACAGAGCTTCTGCTTCCGTCACGTTGTGATCGGTCCATACCTGCAGGGCTCTCGCGGTGTAGTAGTCTTCCTTTCGGGGGAGGCCCACCAAGGGAAGCAGTGGGGAGTATAGCAGCCGCCCTTTCAACATTCTGTGCACTCGCATCATGGGAGGAACGAGGTGGGATCACTGGAAGATTTGTGAAGTAATATAGCATTCTGGGAACCATAATCATTTTAGCTATAGCTACCCACCCAATAGGTGTCAGGGGTAGTGTCTTCCAGAAGCCCACCGCTGATCGTAGGCCTGCTAACACTTTGCAATGGTTACCTTCGTAGAGGTCCTCCGGGGAGTGATATAGGCGTACTCCTAGATATCTGGGGTCGCTTCGCTCCACTTCAATGTCTGTGTGCCTATCTCTATGTTCTGTGGCGCCAATTGGGGACCGAGTGGGTAAACTGTTGATTTTCCCCAGTTGACTTTGAGACCGGAGGTCTCTCCAAATTCCTGTAAAGCTGCCCATATTGAGGTGAAGCTGCCTGTTACGTCCCGAACGTATATCAGCAGATCATCTGCATATAGCGATACGCAGTGTAGTGTTTCCGCTATCGGGATACCCCATGCTTCCCCCTCTCGTCGTAATCGTATGGCCAGGGGTTCCACTGCCAGTGCAAAAAGGAGGGGGGAAAGGGGGAACCCCTGTCTAGTCCCCCTCTCCACCGGGAATGGGGCTGAGATAAGTTTGCTGACTCTCACCCTAGAGGTGACGCCTCTGTATAGGAGCTTTGTGTATGCCATCAGTGTTGGGCCAATATTTATTTTCCAAGGGACTTCAAACAGAGGGGGCCATGTCAGTGTGTTAAATGCCTTTTCTAAATCAAGGATCAGGCACGCCGCAAGTGGAAATCTGTCTTTTACCCTGTCCTGTATATGAAACAGTCTACGTAAATTATGCGAAGTATTAAATCGTGGCACGAAGCCGCATTGGTCAGGATGTACCAAGGCTGGGAGAATTTGACTGTAGCGATTGGCCAATAGATTTCCCAGGATCTTGCAGTCTGCGTTCAGAAGTGTTATCGGCCTGTAAGAGGCCGGGAGTGTTGGGTCTCTATGGGGTTTCGGAAATGTCACCAACACCGATTCGCAGAACGACTCCGGTAAAATGCCTCTGGTTAGGGTGTCGTCGTATGTGGATGCTAGGTGGGGCACTATCTGGGCAGCGAACGTGCTGTAGTACTCTAGTGGGAATCCGTCCATACCCGGCGCTTTTTTCTTTGCTAACGGCCCGATTGCATGCTTTATGTCGGAGGGTGTAATTTTGCTGTCTAAATCATTCCTATCTGCCAGGGAGATTGTGGGCATAGGCGATGGGTCCATAAATTGTGCCAGCTCACTTGGTGTCTCCGGTGTCGGGGCACGGTATACTTCTGTGTAATAGTCCTGAAATATGTGCAAGATGTCGATTTGGGAGTGTTTTAGGTGCCCATTCCTGACTGTGAGCTCTGTGATGGGATGTGACGCTGTTTCCTGTTTGACTACCCATGCCAGCAACGCTCCCGTTCTATTGCCCTCCCTGTGTGCCCTGGTTGCATATGCGCCGAAGTTGTATTTGCGTAGGTCTCGTAGCGCCT
Organism: Lissotriton vulgaris; assembly: GCF_964263255.1. Classification (NCBI taxonomy): domain Eukaryota; kingdom Metazoa; phylum Chordata; class Amphibia; order Caudata; family Salamandridae; genus Lissotriton; species Lissotriton vulgaris. The sequence continues at coordinate 1,362,033,488 of NC_141685.1, read as the reverse complement.
CAGCGTGTAAGAGTTTTGCCACTGAGAGCTGCACTAGTGTGGCCATCCCCTGGTCCGTGTCTCAGGACATGTCTGCCAATCTTTTCTCTGCTCCGTTTAGTGTCTGTTATAGTGTTCTCCGTACCCCCACCACCTGTTGGATACATTGTCCTCTGGCGCTGACCTTATATGTATCCCACTCTATTGCCCTGGAGGAGGCCGAGCCAGCGTTCCGTAGAAAATGTTCCTGGATATATTCCCCATGGATGTGGCGAAAGGCCTGATCAGTGAGACAGTCTTGGGGCAGTTTCCATGTTGGGACTGGGGGTTGGGGCGGTCTCCATCTAAGGGTCCCTATGTGTGCATCATGATCCGACACTATCCTTCCCATAGAGTAAGCGTATTGCATCTTGGGTAAGAGGTCTGTGGAGCACAGGAATCTATTATGTATAACTCGCAAGTTGTGAGGGATGGAGTGAAAGGAGTACATCCTGGCGTCTGGGTTCCGCGCCTCCAGGCATCCACTAGTGCCCAGTGCTCTACCCATCTACGGAAGCGGTCAGTTTGTTTATGCGCAGGCGAGTATAGTGGTGGGGAATGTGATCTATCTAGGTGTAAATCTAGTACGCAGTTGTAGTCTCCCCCTAGGAGCCATGGGATGGCTGTGTAGTGAGCTAGCACGTTTGTAAGTTTTTCCCAATACTGGTCTTGTTCCACATTGGGGGCGTATATACATCCTATGAGTATAGGTTGACCCTCTAATAGCCCTGTCATGCTTACATATCGCCCTTCCCTATCTATGTGTCGAGTTTGTTCCTTAAAGGGCACCCCTGGTCTTATCCATATAAGTGTACCTCTGATGAAGGCGGAGTACACAGTGGCACAAGAGTATGCCCGCCATTTTTTGTGCAGGCGGCCTACTACCTGTTCTGTCAGATGTGTCTCCTGTAGGAGGGCCACTTGGGTCTGTTGCCTCTTAACATAGGCGTAGACAGAGTAATGTTTCGTAGCTGTATGCATACCCCTGACGTTCAGTGTGACGAATTTTATGTTTGTGGTTGGTGTTTTATGTGTCGTGTCTTACGAACAATCCGCGTTCTTCTCTAGCTGTATTGTCCCCTTCCCCCTACCCACCCCACCCTGCCCCCCACCGCTCACCATCTCTGAGAACTCTGTATTGTCCAGTCTCTTCACATCTCACCCGCTTAAGGATATCTGGGAAATTTAGGAAAGAAAGGGGGACAAACTGCAACTCTGGGGAACAGTCCCAACTTGGGGAACCTACTGCTGGAGGCAATACGTTCAAACTGGTCATCATAGGTAGACTTTAGTTCATTGTTGTGGGGTAGTGGCGGTTCCTCTCCCTGACTTCTGCCGGTGCGGCCGCACATTCATAAAAGACTGCGGGAATGTGCCCCCTTGCATCACAGTGAGTGTTGATTGTTTTCACTGGATTAGAGTGACTTTGTGTTATAATCATCATAATAAGTCCTGACGGTCGCCGCTCTACATCCCGGTGACTGGATGCCATTGCGCATGCACGCGGTTCAGTTTCGGGTCATGCAACTCTCACTGTGTGTCCTGGGCGCCCACTAGACTGTTATATCAATGTGTCAGCTGTTTGAGGAGTCACTATTGGAGGCGTCATTGAGCCTTCTCAAGACGCAGGTGCGTCACTGCCCTCATCGTCAGAGCTGAACAGGCGAGGGCCTCCCTCCACGTCCGACCCTGACCCGGAGGCACTTAAAAGATCAGGGCGCCTCCCGCAGCGCGAGAAACTTTTACTTGCATTCTCTGGAAAATCCTACCTTTTGGGGTACATCAGCAGTATCGCCGCTGGTCCGGCTCACCTGCCGGAGTGAACCGCCGCCCACGCAGCACCGTGACTCACAGACTACACCTCCCAGGGTGCTTTGGGGGCCGCGCACCTGATTGACATCACCTCTAAGCGCCCGGAGGCGCTTAAAAGATCAGGGCGCCTCCCGTGGTGCGGGAAACTTTTACTTGCATTCTCTGGATAACCCTACCTGTTTGGGGACATCAGCAGTATCGCCGCTGGTCCGGCTCGCCTGCTAGAGTGAACTGCCGCCCACTCACCACCGGGACCCGCAGACTACACCTCCCAGGGTGCTTTGGGGGCCGCGCACCTGATTGACATCACCTCTAAGCTCCCGGAGGCGTTTAAAAGATCAGGGCGCCTCCTGCGACGCGGGACACTTTTACTTGCATTCTCTGGATAATCCTACTTGTTTGGGGACATCAGCAGTATCGCTGCTGGTCCGGCTCGCCTGCCGGAGTGAACTGCCGCCCACGCAGCACCGGAACCAGCAGACTAAACATCCCAGGGTGCTTTGGGGGCCGCGCACCTGATTGACATCACCTCTAAGCACCCGGAGGCGCTTAAAAGATCAGGGCGCCTACCGCGGTCCGTGTTTAAATTGTATTAATAGTTGCGCCCACTCCATAGAGATTGGGTGTTTAAGTGTGCCTTTCACCTCTTCCTCTCTCAGGGTCTCTTCCTCCGCTGCCCCCCATTTGCTCACCGCTCCCACCCAAGCTGCTTTTGGGGGTCCTGTAGGGGCTCTCCAGTGCATGGCTATGTTTCTTTTTGCTAGGAGGATAGCTAGGGATGCGAATCGCCACTGCAGCTTATCAGTCTTTTTTTCGGTAAATTCCAAAGGCACACTCCTCCTATGTGGTAATGTGTGGCAGGTTGACTATTGCTTGTAGTGTGCGATGTATTTTGTCCCAATAGCCTTGTATGGATGGGCAGTCCCAGAACATGTGTCTGAAGTTTGCCTCTAGTGTCAGGATATTAAACTGTATGTTTTTGAAACGTCCATTCCTGTAAACCTTTTTAGGGTATTCTGAGGCTAGGGACCATTCTTTGTCGTGGAGGGCTCGACCCACTTCGTCCTCCCACGAATGTCTCAATCCGTCCAGGGAGACATTGGTCAATTCCCCGATCGCTTTGTAATGCCATGTTACCAGGTGTCTGCCTGCCCCCATTCGTAATATCGTGTGCAGTACCGGGTGTGTTGGGGCTTCCCCATCTCGAAGGTCCCAGCATTGGTGACCGCTATCAAAGAGTTGCCTATCTGCCAAGAATTGCCCCTGCGGGAGGTCGTGCCATTCAACCATGTCCTCATATGTTTTTAGTTGCCCTTCGTGGAACAGAGCTTCTACTTCCGTCACGTTGTGATCGGTCCATACCTCCAGGGCTCTCGCGGTGTAGTAGTCTTCCTTTCGGGGGAGGCCCACCAAGGGAAGCAGTGGGGAGTATAGCAGCCGCCCTTTCAACATTCTGTGCACTCGCATCATGGGAGGAACGAGGTGGGATCACTGGAAGATTTGTGAAGTAATATAGCATTCTGGGAACCATAATCATTTTAGCTATAGCTACCCACCCAATAGGTGCCAGGGGTAGTGTCTTCCAGAAGCCCACCGCTGATCGTAGGCCTGCTAACACTTTGCAATGGTTACCTTCGTAGAGGTCCTCCGGGGAGTGATATAGGCGTACTCCCAGATATCTGGGGTCGCTTCGCTCCACTTCAATGTCTGTGTGCCTATCTCTATGTTCTGTGGCGCCAATTGGGGACCGAGTGGGTAAACTGTTGATTTTCCCCAATTGACTTTGAGACCGGAGGTCTCTCCAAATTCCTGTAAAGCTGCCCATATTGAGGTGAAGCTGCCTGTTACGTCCCGAACGTATATCAGCAGATCATCTGCATATAGCGATACGCAGTGTAGTGTTTCCGCTATCGGGATACCCCATGCTTCCCCCTCTCGTCGTAATCGTATGGCCAGGGGTTCCACTGCCAGTGCAAAAAGGAGGGGGGAGGGGGGGCACCCCTGTCTAGTCCCCCTCTCCACCGGGAATGGGGCTGAGATAAGTTTGCTGACTCTCACCCTAGAGGTGACGCCTCTGTATAGGAGCTTTGTGTATGCCATCAGTGTTGGGCCAATATTTATTTTCCAAGGGACTTCAAACAGAGGGGGCCATGTCAGTGTGTTAAATGCCTTTTCTAAATCAAGGATCAGGCACGCCGCAAGTGGGAATCTGTCTTTTACCCTTAAATCGTGGCACGAAGCCGCATTGGTCAGGATGTACCAAGGCTGGGAGAATTTGACTGTAGCAATTGGACAACAGCTTTCCCAGGATCTTGCAGTCTGCGTTCAGAAGTGTTATCGGCCTGTAAGAGGCCGGGAGTGTTGGGTCTCTATGGGGTTTCGGAAATGTCACCAACACCGATTCGCAGAACGACTCCGGTAAAATGCCTCTGGTTAGGGTGTCGTCGTATGTGGATGCTAGGTGGGGCACTATCTGGGCAGCGAACGTGCTGTAGTACTCTAGTGGGAATCCGTCCATACCCGGCGCTTTTTTCTTTGCTAACGGCCCGATTGCATGCTTTATGTCGGAGGGTGTAATTTTGCTGTCTAAATCATTCCTATCTGCCAGGGAGATTGTGGGCATAGGCGATGGGTCCATAAATTGTGCCAGCTCACTTGGTGTCTCCGGTGTCGGGGCACGGTATACTTCTGTATAATAGTCCTGAAATATGTGTAGGATGTCGATTTGGGAGTGTTTTAGGTGCCCATTCCTGACTGTGAGCTCTGTGATGGGATGTGACGCCGTTTCCTGTTTGACTACCCATGCCAGTAACGCTCCCGTTCTATTGCCCTCCCTGTGTGCCCTGGTTGCATATGCGCCGAAGTTGTATTTGCGTAGGTCTCGTGGCGCCTCTGCGTGTAAGAGTTTTGCCACTGAGAGCTGCGCTAGTGTGGCCATTCCCTGGTCCGTGTCTCGGGACATGTCTGCCAATCTTTTCTCTGCTCCGTTTAGTGTCTGTTCTAGTGTTCTCCGTACCCCCACCACCTGTTGGATACATTGTCCTCTGGCGCTGACCTTATATGCATCCCACTCTATTGCCCTGGAGGAGGCCGAGCCAGCGTTCCGTAGAAAATGTTCCTGGATATATTCCCCATGGATGTGGCGAAAGGCCTGATCAGTGAGACAGTCTTGGGGCAGTTTCCATGTTGGGACTGGGGGTTGGGGCGGTCTTCATCTAAGGGTCCCTATGTGTGCATCATGGTCCGACACTATCCTTCCCATATAGTAAGCGTATTGCATCTTGGGTAAGAGGTCTGTGGAGCACAGGAACCTATTATGTCTAACTCGCAAGTTGTGAGGGATGGAGTGAAAGGAGTACATCCTGGCGTCTGGGTTCCGCGCCCTCCAGGCATCCACTAGTGACCAGTGCTCTACCCATCTACGGAAGCGGTCAGTTTGTTTATGCGCAGGCGAGTATAGTGGTGGGGAATGTGATCTATCTAGGTGTAAATCTAGTACGCAGTTGTAGTCTCCCCCTAGGAGCCATGGCATGGCTGTGTAGTGAGCTAGCACGTTTGTAAGTTTTTCCCAATACTGGTCTTGTTCCACATTGGGGGCGTATATACATCATATGAGTATAGGTTGACCCTCTAATAGCCCTGTCATGATTACATATCGCCCTTCCCTATCTATGTGTCGAGTTTGTTCCTTAAAGGGCACCCCTGGTCTTATCCATATAAGTGTACCTCTGGTGAAGGCGGAGTACACAGTGGCACAAGAGTATGCCCGCCATTTTTTGTGCAGGCGGCCTACTTCCTGTTCTGGCAGATGTGTCTCCTGTAGGAGGGCCACTTGGGTCTGTTGCCTCTTAACATAGGCGTAGACAGAGTAACGTTTCGTAGCTGTATGCATACCCCTGACGTTCAGTGTGACGAATTTTATGTCTGTGTTTGGTGTTTTATGTGTCGTGTCACACGAACAATCCGCGTTCTTCTCTAGCTGTATTGTCCCCTTCCCCCTACCCACCCCACCCTCCCCCCACCGCTCACCGTCTCTGAGAACTCTGTATTGTCCAGTCTCTTCACATCTCACCCGCTTAAGGATATCTTGGAAATTTAGGAAAGAAAGGGGGACAAACTGCAACTCTGGGGAACAGTCCCAACTTGGGGGACCTACTGATGGAGGCAATACGTTCAAACTGGTCATCATAGGTAGACTTTAGTTCATTGTTGTGGGGTAGTGGCGGTTCCTCTCCCTGACTTCTGCCGGTGCGGCTGCACATTCATAAAAGACTGCGGGAATGTGCCCCCTTGCATCACAGTGAGTGTTGATTGTTTTCACTGGATTAGAGTGACTTTGTGTTATAATCATCATAATAAGTCCTGACGGTCGCCGCTCTACATCCCGGTGACTGGATGCCATTGTGCATGCACGCGGTTCAGTTCCGGGTCATGCAACTCTCACTGTGTGTCCTGGGCGCCCACTAGACTGTTATATCAATGTGTTAGCTGTTTGAGGAGTCACTATTGGAGGCGTCATTGAGCCTTCTCAAGACGCAGGTGCGTCACTGCCCTCATCGTCAGAGCTGAACAGGCGAGGGCCTCCCTCCACGTCCGATCCTGACCCGGAGGCACTTAAAAGATCAGGGCGCCTCCCGCAGCGCGAGAAACTTTTACTTGCATTCTCTGGATAATCCTGCCTTTTTGGGTACATCAGCAGTATCGCCGCTGGTCCGGCTCACCTGCCGGAGTGAACCGCCGCCCACGCAGCACCGTGACTCACAGACTACACCTCCCAGGGTGCTTTGGGGGCCGCGCAACTGATTGACATCACCTCTAAGCGCCCGGAGGCGCTTAAAAGATCAGGGCGCCTCCCGTGGTGCGGGAAACTTTTACTTGCATTCTCTGGATAATCCTACCTGTTTGGGGACATCAGCAGTATCGCCGCTGGTCCGGCTCGCCTGCTGAAGTGAACTGCCGCCCACGCACCACCGGGACCCGCAGACTACACCTCCCAGGGTGCTTTGGGGGCCGCGCACCTGATTGACACCACCTCTAAGCGCCCGGAGGCGTTTAATAGATCAGGGCGCCTCCTGCGACGCGGGACACTTTTACTTGCATTCTCTGGATAAACCTACTTGTTTGGGGACATCAGCAGTATCGCTGCTGGTCCGGCTCGCCTGCCGGAGTGAACTGCCGCCCACGCAGCACCGGAACCAGCAGACTACACCTCCCAGGGTGCTTTGGGGGCCGCGCACCTGATTGACATCACCTCTAAGCACCCGGAGGCGCTTAAAAGATCAGCACGCCTCCCGCGGTGCGGGACGCGCACGGGCGTGCCCGGGCAAAGCCTGGGCCAAGGGCGGGCCCGTCCGCGCCCGTCAAAGGCCGGAGGAGGCTGGGCTGGGCTGGACCAGGTCTTTTGGTTTCATCACTAGCTTTGGAGCGGATTGAAATACTTAACCACGGGTAAATGACACTATAGACTTTATTGTATGTAATCCTTGCTGTCTGCAATAACCCATAATCGACTCGGGGTCTGCAACCCCATATTCTTATTGGGTCTGCTAATCAACCTAGAGGGCCAACAGGGGGACCAGGAAAGAAAGCTGGTGATAATTATCAACCGCACTGTAAGTTAAATACCCGGATATTTACTTGTGCACTCTGTCTATTGTGTCTAGTTTGTACATGTAAGTGGCGAGGGCGTGCAGGGCTGTTTACTCATAAGTACGTACCAACTTTGTGAAACAACAGCAAGGGTATAGTTCCATCAACCGATCAGGGTATAGCAGTTACTAACTGGCCTTTTGTTAAATGGGGAAAAGAAAGCTACACACTAGCCCACCGGGCAAGAAAACGTCTATTGTTAAAGAGTCGAGTACGACCCTAATGAAATATTTGACGGGTGCAGTAGGAGCCATAGAGAAGCGAATTTCTAACGTAGAGGAAAAACTCAATATAGGGCTGTCCGCAACAAGCATCATTGAACCTGTTAGAAACGAGTTGAGTGATGTACCTGCAATTTTTATAGCAAATGTATCTCCCCTGGATCACCACAATGTGTGTTTACAGCAGGGTAGCGACGAGATTTCTGTAATTGACCAAGAGGGCTCTGATCTCCCCTGCCAAAAAAGAGTATGCATGTCCAAGAATCCTCCCCACACTATTTTAGTACCTCAGATCCATGAATTTCCAGCAACCCCAAATGTCCTAAAGAGTAAAAGTAAATCACATATAGGGAAAGAGGTAAGAAAAAGCAGAAAGGAACAAAAGAAAAATGTGTCCAAAATCCACTAACGATGAACGCTTAAGCAAGGGCCAAAACTACACTGATTATGGAGACATCATGAAGTCAATAGTTGATCTCACCATATTCGTGTTTGACAATACTCACAGTGCAAGGGAAAGAGGTACACAGTAAACAGGTTGCTCCTAGTAGTACTAGCAACACTCAGCCTAGCCGGCCTTGCAGTCCGCACAAAGTTAGGCCGCCCACTTCTGCCAGTCAAAATAATAGTGGGCATCGTTCTTCCATGCCCACGGTAGATGGACCTGGAAAAACAGGGAGTAGTACACTTCCTTACCAAGATGACGGCTATTTTTTGCCAAATCTGAACCTCCCACCCGCGGCAGCTCCCTATACGTTGGTTTTGGCCAACGTTCCCATAGTGGAGGACGGGGTGAGGGAAAACTGGGAAACACTGAGAAACAAAGCTATTCATTTCCTGGGTCAGAAAACGGGATTAACACGAGATATGTTACATTCATTTAAAATGGCAAGCGAGTAAGGTGGCTTGCCCCAAATAATAAGTCCTTTGTTGGGGATTGCTTAGTTTTATCATTTGCCTCCCCACCCTTAGTCAAAGAAATCTTGGATCGGGACGGGGATAATAGAAGGCGGACGGCGGGCATAAATGTGCTCCCACTTGGTTTTTCTACTATCCCAAAATGCCAAATAAGTTTAATATTCACCCCTTTGGTCACCCTCTTAACAATCCACCGAGGTATAATTTGGAAGTTACAAATAGGTTTGCCCCTCTACACTCGCTAGATGAAGTAGATTTACCTATACTGGCAAGGGTCTCCCGGGAATGTAGTATTTCAACCAGCTACCCAACGCCCCCAATTATAGAAGATCCAGGGCATGAGGGAGTATTCATTTACGAGGTTAGGAATGCTAACGACAAACCTTAAAATTGGTTGCTCCCCATTTTCTACCCCCCGTGGATGCTGACACAGGAATGACCACCTCAGAACAGGCACAAAAAGTACTGCTGAACAAACTGCCGCAATTAGGCCCTGGAACTTCTGGCAGTGATGGAGGTGTCACCCCGGTTTCCATAGTAACAATTGGGGAGGAACACAGGGCAGGGAGTGTGGTTACCCATGGCACCCAAGAGTCATTTGTAAAGGGACGGGCGAGGGTAGTATTTTGGAATATTTCCGGTCTTCGTTCCAAGACTATTAACCCAATTTGGGTAGATTTCATTAAAAATGTTGACATCCTTTGCCTGCAGGAGACATGGTCTTTGGAGGAAATTCATCTTAGCGGTTTTAAAACGTTTCATGTTCCTGCGGGTTACTCAAGTCATGGAAGGAATAAAGGTGGGATCTGTGTGTATGTCACAAATCTTTTGGGGGCAGTTGGGATAAAAATGGTGAAAGCATCCAGTTATTACCAAATTATTGTCATCAAAATGTCCTCACTGGTTGAGTTAACAATCATTAACATGTATAATAATCTGGATAAGGGCCAGGTTTGTGATAGGCTCCGTGACTCAATGAGGACGTTAAGAGTGTGAGCGATAACTCAGGGAAGGATTGCATCCTCATATAGGGCTGCGATTTTCATCACAACCTCTGCCAACAGTTCTTGAGTGGATGTGGCGATTGTGAGGTTGATGATGATGACCACCAGCCCCACTTTATTCACACTAATGGGGGCGGCAGCTTTAACGAAGTCATGGCAACACATAACCTAGGTTTCTCTAACTGTTGATTTTAGTCCAACATTTGTAGGGAGAGGACTCAGTACCCTGATCGATTCATTGTTTGTTCAAACAGCTACGCAACCTGGGTAGCGGATTTCGCTACCCATACAGTTGGGATCAGTGACCATCTCCCGCTCAGTATTAACATTTTACTCCCTCATAAAAAGGCAAGCTCGCTGGTAGAGAGCTTAGCCTGGACTCAAGGGTGGGTATTGTATAGACAAAATGGGTATTCCCTTCGATGGGCTAAGAGCGACCCTGCGGTCACTAATAAGAAAATAATCATGGAGGCTATAACTCCAATTTTAAAGTGTCTGCAGGAAGAGGCATCACACTTAGACATACTGGGTTCTTTTGCCGATATTACAAGGATAATCCAAAAAATCTTACAGCGCCCCAACAGAGATTTTAAATCCAACAAGAATGGATGGTTCGACTCTGACTGTACAAAGGCCTACTCCCAACTGAAAAAGGCCTCACATAGTACGAGGAGGGATTCTGAAAAAGTTAGGAGTTGCAGGAAGGAATACTATTTAGCAAGAAAGAGATGCAAGCTGGCTTGGACCAATCTATATGATGCTTCGTTAAAGAAGGATAGCTCACTCTTTTGGGGAGCAGTTAAGGCACCGTTTTTTAGCACGGGGGATGGGGCGAGAATTGAGGTGGCTATATCAGAAGATCTGTGGGTAGACTTCTTCGCAGAAGTATATAATCCTGGGGGGACTGATAAAATTGCATACACGGGGATCGCAACCCAGGAGGGTCCAGAAAAATTTGCACAAATTAAAATTAATATCAGTAACAAGGAAGTATTAGAAGCCATAAAACAAAGTAAGGGAGGTAAAGCGCCGGGCCCCGACGGCACCCCGATCGACTTATTAAAGTACTTGGTTGAACTTTGGTCCCCACTATTAACCCGAGTTCTTGAATCAAGTTGCAAGTTGGGCTTCATTAAAACCTGGTCCGAATCAGTAATTATCCCTATATTTAAAAAGGGGGACCAGGATAATCCTTCCTGTGTACGTCCTATATCCCTGCTTGACTCCTTTATAAAAGTTACTGGCAGGGTTATTTTGAGCAGCCTCCAACAATGGGCAGAAGATACTAACGTATTAAGTCCAGTACAATACGGGTTTAGGGAGGGGCGGGGCACTGTAGAGCAGGTGCTAAATTTTTCCATTTTACATGGAAAACATACTCAGGCTAAGGGAGGCAAATTATACTCAGCGTTTGTCGACTTAAGCGCTGCTTTTGACTGCGTAATCCATAGTCGTTTATGGCAGATTTGATCAGGCATGAAGGTGGATGAGGTACTTATATTATTTTTAAGACAACTCTGTGCAGGTGCTACAGCAGTGAAGTAGTGTGGCTCACTGGTTAGAGGCGACAGACCCGAGAGCAGAGGACGGCCCGGGACCAGGGTTCGATTCCCGGCGCGGCAGGTTTCTGGACCAGGGTCAGCGGACTCGATAATTCTCTCGCCTCGGTGCCCACTCTGATCAGCGATCACACTCGGCAACTCTGGGCATTAGCTTGCCTCATCTTCACTAACGGCCCCACCAGACCGCCGGGGATGCCTGGTCTCACCCTGGAGATACCCATTAAGGGACCATCTCTCAGGGAAGCCAGGAAGGGTTTTGCAGCGGTCGAAGCGCCTTGGGACCCTACGGGTAAGTAGTGCGCTATATAAATGCTAATACATACATACATACATACAGCCAAGGTGAGATTTGGTTTAAAAGGTAAATGTACCAAGCCTTTTCATGTGAGGAGAGGCGTCAGACAAGGCTGCGTACTCGCCCCTTTTCCTTTTTACCTTATATACCAACGATTTGGAAAAAGAACTGGTGGCCAAAGTACGAGACTCACCCCAGGTTAACCATAAACAGATTGTTTCACTCCTGTATGCCGACGAGGCCGTCTTAATGGCGAGAACACAAATTGGCCTTCAGACGGCACTAGACACCTATATAAACTTTATGGATAATAGGGGTTTGAAACTTAATGTTAAAAAAAGTTTGTTATGACCTGTGGGAGGGGCAAGGATAGATCCTGCGCCCTGTTCGCCGGGAATGAAAAAAATTTGCACCCACTAAAACATTCTCCTATTTAGGCATCATTTTAGAAGAATCGGGATCCTGGGGACCAGCTATTAGAAGCAGGACATTGTCGTTTAAAAGAGCAATGGCAGCACTCATGATATTTGCAAGAAAAATGGGGAAAAGGCCACCAGAAATCCTGCTATAAATCTATCAGGCTAAGTGCATAAGCACAGCTATTTATGGAGCAGGCGTTTGGGGAGCCTGTGATAGCTCAGCCATTCAAAAAGTAGAAAATGCTTTTTTAAGATTTATTTTAGCTATTACTCAATGTACTCCTGTTTTTAATTGTCATTCTGGACTGGGCATCGGCCATGTCAGCGACTTGATAAGCATGCAACCAATACTGTTATAGCACAGAGCCTGGACCTCACCTGTCCTAGTTTTAAATAGAGATATAATTAAAGATTCCTTGGGTTTGGATCAGGCCGCCAACATTCCATGGTTGTGTTATATTCGCAAGTTTACGAATGACTTGGGGAGACCAGAGTTTTACCATAAGCCAGACTCCCTAAACAACATAACGAGGAAAGATTTAAAGTCACTTTGCTGGAACCATCTAGAAACATTAAGGCTAGGAGTGGAATGAAATAAAAAAACGGTATTACAACACCAACTCACCCTGGTCTTGGCCTCAATTCAACCCTATTTGGTTTAGTGTCAGGAGGGCTATGATAGGTATATCCTGACAAGATTTAGATTCTACTATTTCTTTCGCTTAACTACATTTTCTAAAGTAAACGATTGGTCCAGAATGCTCTGCAAATGCCCGCGCGATAATATATCAGACCAATCTACTCTGCATGTAATATGTTTTGGTAAATTTTATTCAACAGAAAGGACAAGATGGATCAAACCATTTTTAAAAAAACAAGGTTCATGGCATCAATGTCGCCCGGCTCTATTGTTTCTACAATCCTTAAATGATACATACTGTGTTGGAATAATGACAGGTTTTTTAAAAAGTATCTTGAGGAAAAGGAAAAGTTTAATTAGCTCTTAAAACTTTTATGAACCTATTTACTGTTCTCATCTGTAATTCATTGGAATGTTTGACTTAACAAATGAATTGTCGCTTTTATGATTTTATATTTTGTGAAATCGAATAAAGCTTTTCTACTACTACTACTACACTGCCACCTATAAACCTATAAGTCACTCCTTGGCAGGCCTTATCAATCCTGAAGGCAGAGTGCTTGGTTTTGTGTGAGAGGGTGCCCAAGTATGAGCTGAGCCACTCTGCAGCTTTCGGAATCTATTCTCTGATGCTGTTCTGTGATGCAGCCAGACCATATACTCTTAAGTGCATTATAACCTCGCGGTAAATGCTAACTTTGGAATGGCTGTATGGAAACATGTGTTTGGTGTCAAACACTTTGGAATCCTACACCCCACCAGTCCTGGCGGCGGGGGTAGAATTCCACCCTTCTAGAGGGAGAAGACATGTACACACTTACCTAACCGGTAATAGTTTAAAAGAACCCCAGCATCACAAAATGGATGCTGCAGCCACAGACACGGGCCTGACCTCCTGCTGCTGGACCAAACTCCAGCAGGGAAGGCCTGGGCAATAGGTTTCCTGTCACAGGGAGGTGTAACCACCTCCCAGGTAGGCTTTAGTGTATTGGGGGTGGGTGGGTGCATTTATAGAATGCTTTTCAGACAGTGCTGCGGACACACTTGGTGTCCCTGCGCATAGCCAAGTTCAAACCGGTTGCAGGGGCACTCAGCCCCTGCTCTGGCGCGAAACTGGACAAGGGGAAAGGGGTGTAACCACCCCCTCCCTGGGTCCTCCAGTAGTTGGGACCCTAGAGTAAGTCCAACCACTAAACTTAGAATAAGTATAGGAACCCAGTCCTTAATACTTTGGATTATACCTGGACGAAACTCTACAACATATATCCTGGAACTTTGACATTCTATTTCGACTAGAAGACAGAAGGATCTCCCTTGTGGTCAAGGAGTGACTTCCCTGTTCAAACCGGCTCCAAAGAAGCATCTTGCAGGTCTGCATTTCCAAGGCTCCCGCCGGATCCCGACAGATTTGCAACACAGGACACAGACTTCCAGACTTCCCCGAGGCCGACATGAGATCCCAGCAAAGCTGAGACCCGCAGCCCTCACAAGTGACTTGAAATCGGAACTCCTGGACACTATGCACATTTGCTAGTGCATCAACTTACCAAGCTTTCCCGAAGTTGTGCATTGGGCTAATTATAGTCCCTGGGCCGTCGACTGGTGGGTCCCCATGAAGGTAACTCTTTTGTTTCTTGGGCTTCCCTGATTGCTCCAGATGTGCCCTGACTCCCCTCCAAAATGTGAGTCCCTCAGACCTTTCTGGTCTGCACCAACGCCAATTTATTTGCTTTCTACATGGGTTGCTGTTGCCAAGGCTTGTTGGGTCCAATCCAGATACCGACACCACAGCACTCGACATCCCTCATGGCACTGCTCAAATCCAGCTCCTTATTGTTGTTGAGGCATCCTGGTCCTCATTGCTGAAGAGTCAAGCTTCACCTTCTGCACCTGTAATCACCGGACATCGGTGGGCATCTGCTCATCGCCTTCCTGGTCACTGGCTAGTAACCCAGACTCTGTCCTCTCTGCTTTCAGGTTCTTCATCTCTCTGATCCACCCTTGGATCCATCCGGACACTTTCTACTTGGTCGCTGCAGCTCTTTTCCGCAGCTCACCATAGAAAACGACGACGAAACCTGACACAAAAAGACACCTATGCACCCGGCTTCCACGGGTGATGTAACTCGAGTACTCCGGTGCTCCCGTGGGTATTGACTCTAGAGCTGCCTAGTTCTAAATGGGTTTGCTCCAAGTCCACTTCTGAGTGTCCCTAATCTTTAAAATTCTAACCTCAACTTTCTCCATAGAAGTCAATGGTGATTCTCGGCTGTGTTTAGACACTGCACGTGTGCCCCGTGGGTCATCTCTGTCACTTCCTTGGGTGGTTCCTGGTTGCCCCAGCGGTTTTACAGGCCCTAGGCCTTGTCTCTATGTCTATTGTAGTTCTTATACTACTTTCTTAGTATATGGTTTATTACGCCCCTAGGGCTAATCATATATTGTGCTAATTTACTGTGTGCTAAATAAGTTTACCAAATGTACTTTCGCCTCTAGCCTCATAAAGAGACTAGAGGGATGTGTTTAGAATAAATGCATATATGTTATATATATACCTAGCGTGGTTCTCCTTTCAATTGGTCATTCATGAGATCATAGACTGGCAAAACAAGCTGCTTTACATACCTTCAAGACTTAGCCTGAAGGTTGCTCTCCACAGCTACCACTAGGATAGCTTTCTATATAGATTATCTTTAAACCTACCATCAATAAGGGTCGTTTGGACTTGTGCAAGGTGCCCACTAGAATAGTGGACAGCATATGCCAGGCCAACTTCTCACAGTTTCACTTCCAGTGGATCTGCTTGTTGGCTCTAGTTGCATCTTAGGGTACCAGACAGTTTCACCAGCAAGGAGGAATAGACGCTGAGAGCAGAGGACAGCTGGTCAGCCACCCGTAAGTGCACTGAGAAACACCTACTGGAACCCCTCTTGGACTAGGTGCAGTAAGAAGCCGGGGGCCCGAGTCTCTCAACCCCCAGCGACAGGACAAGAAAGAACTCTTAACCCCACAGGGCTGCTACCATCTCTGGTTGTCTTTGTACACCGCTTTGCCCTTGTTTTATTCTCTGCTGCTAATCTGCTCTCCTTTCTGTTTCTGCGATGCTGCTCCTGAATGCAAGAGGAGAAGTGGGAGGCAATCGGGGCCAACAAGTGGGGACAATGCAGTTCGCTTGCAAGCTGCACCCAGTCCTGTTCGGGCCGCTTCTGCTGGCTACCGGGTCTCTCACTTAGCAGCCACCTACTAATGGTGGCTGCGCTTGTGCTTGGCTTCCCAACCTGCTGGTCCCGCGACCCGTCTAATTAGCCTGACGGCTGCTCTACTGTGGCTGATGCTGCATCTCTGGATTTCAGGGGGCTTAGTCCTCCTGACTACCGTTTACTCCTCTGCACGGGTCCCCAGGCAGGAATTCGTTAAGAGTTGAGGCAGCAGGACGAGAAAGAGCAATAGGGCCTTATGGCCATCAGGGTTTGAAGAGGGGCTGGGCAGAGCCAAGAGGGTCAAGTGGGAGTCAAGAGGGGGCCGCAACTAAGCGAAAGTAAGTACTTGACCACGGCTCTCCCCTCAGCTTAGCTCTCCCCTCTCTCTTCTCCTCACCTCCAGATGACATTGATGCTCCGTGTTCTTTGCCGGCACAAGGGCTCTTGGCTCATATCACTTCAGCTGCAACTGCAATTGCTGCCGCAAGAGGCTGCAAAAGGCCGTGAGCAACCGTGGCACACACCGCCTGGTTCTTGAAGGAGCAGCACCAGCAGTGGGAGCGCCCAATACAGCCCTCAGAGGAGTGGCAGAGGAGTTACGGTTACGGCTACGGCTACAATGAGGCAAATCCAGCAATGTCACTTCCAAACGGCCGTTCCACTCTCCAACACCGCAGCCTCACTCGCTTGCTGACAAGAATGCACATGACCGCAGGGAGGAGTCCAACAGACAGTTAGTTCCAGGCTGCTGAGAGAGAAGCTCTATCACTGGCCAAACCATTATTTAAAAAAATGATCATCTTTAAGACAGTTCCAGTCATACTTACTCTATGGGATGCCTGTTCACCAGTACTGTCTTTTAACTTTTTTAGGCTGGGTCTGTTTCATCAGTTGTTAAATCCAGAGGAAAAATGGTTTAAGTATACCGATTCTCCATTTTGTTCCTGTAATTTGTCTTTTAAAAGTGATATTTTGCACATCGTGATGATATGTCCTATGTTTGAACATCTCCATCGCAAATTTTCAAATCCACTTCTTTTAATTGGTTCCTTTGATTGGGACAGGGCAACTTTTTTGTTTTACAACTTCTAAATTCGCAATTAATATATTATAAAGTATCAATGTTTCATATGAGGGGTTCATAAAGTGATACGATAGGGGACAATACCACTTGTATTGTATGGCATATGAATCTATTCATATACTTTTTTTTACTGTGATGGATTCTCTTATGTACTTGTATGATTGTATCGCAAAATCGAATATAAGTCTCCTATCATTATATTAGGACGAGCAGCTAGGTGAAATGTATCAGTATAATGACATCCATTTATGTTTTATTGCTTGAAAATTATATTATTTCAATCATTGCAGGGCTCATTAGTACCCCACCTATTTTAGTGAATATTTTTGACCTCCCCATACTAGACAATAATATAGATAACACAGGTAACATAGGTGACCCCTAATGAGCCCACTTCCTAGAACTTTTTTCTGAGGTTTTTATCCCTTCGGCTTTCGTCTTAGTATTGTTTTAGCATTTTCACAATCAATGTATTATTAATGTAATTGTTTTATATATTACACTGCTATGACCTGTAATTCGTATCTATTGTGCTTTTATGTATTTATATTGCTTTTGTCCTGTGCACTTTTATGGTTTCTTGAAACGAAATAAAGTTGGTTGAAGAAGAAGACCTCTTAGAACAAACTGTGTGCCATTGTATCTTCTCTAGTCTGAGGGGCTGCATACACCCTTTGAAATAAAAGTTAGACAGTCCAAGTAAATGTATAAATGACCTTCACTAAAGATCACAATGACTTTGCATTACACTCCTGGTGACCAAACAGGTAAAACAAAGCAGTCTTAAGAGGAGCCCTTGAAATGTACCATGTTGGAAATCAATAATGTGTTTGCATTATTGAATACTATTTGTGGTTGCGATGTGAACTTAAAAAATATTTTTGCAAAATAAATAGTCTACAGTTACTGGGGTGTGAATTATATTTGCTGGAAAAGCAAGAGAGACAGACCTTGGTGGACTCGCTATTGGAATCATTACTTCTTCAATCTGCCAATTTTCATTTGCACAGAAATATACTTTTATGAGCCTTGAGACTAGAAGATTAATGTTGAGGTCCAAAGTGATTCAGTTTCTGCCTGGTCTGAGCTCTTACAGTTCAAAGGACAGGGTGTTACGATTCCCTTATGGGCCTTCTTTTGAAAGCCTCCACTTAGAATAAAAATTTTAAAGCCAGCTACAAACCAAAAACAAATGACAACATTTTGGTG
Organism: Lissotriton vulgaris; assembly: GCF_964263255.1. NCBI lineage: Eukaryota > Metazoa > Chordata > Amphibia > Caudata > Salamandridae > Lissotriton > Lissotriton vulgaris. The sequence goes on along the minus strand of NC_141685.1, from coordinate 1,362,015,457 downwards.
TAAACCCTACTGGCCATGCACCTTTGAGGCTGTTCCCCTGATGAGTCTTCTGAGCCTTCACTGAAGGTGATCATTCTCCTCATTAACATCTGGGAACCTAAATGTGTTCCTAAATCTACTTTCAGTCACCCATCTTATGTGCTGCAGCTACTGCCTCTAAGTCACCTCTGTGTCTCTTCTAAGCAACCCCTCCCCCTATTAGGCACATCTGCACTCCCTTGGTTCACAATGTGCAGGGCTGCAAGAGGGACATTGAAAAATCCCTTATCCACTAATGCTAATACTGAAACAGGTGTAGTGGCACCTAGGTCCAGGGTTTAGGGGAACATCCAAATTATGACTGTATTTCACTATCTAAATGTAAACAGGGGGCTAATTTCCTTTCAATGGTGTCCATCTAAACATTCTCAATCTCAGTGTGTCCTCTGACTGGAGGCTGTATCTGGTTGACTTTGGATGAGGATATATTGGTGAAGCACTTGCAGAATCAGGCAGATACCCAGAGGACCTGTGGGATGAAGAGGGAGAACTAAGGGGTGAAGAGGTTACACAGACGAGGAGGACAAGGGTACAAGAATCTCACAAAGGACCAGAAAAAGGGCCAGTACAACTGAATGGAGGAGGAGGCGAATGACCAGGTCCACCAGTAGGGTTAGGAACTGGATGTCCAAAAGAAGGAAGAGAAAGCAATATCAGTAGGGCCATGAAAAAGACCTGGAGGATCAGGCACCAAAGACCAAGTCTGCTAGAATGACTGATGCCACAAGGACATGAGGACCAGCATGCCCAAGACAAAGGGAAGGATCAGTAAAACCAGGAGGAGAATTAGAATGAGGAATACCAGAACCAGGAGGCCAAAGAGGAGGAGAATGATTGGCAAGTGGAAAACGAGGGGCATCAGGAGGACTAGGACACAAGAACAAGAAGGAAGAAGACGGCCAGATCCACAAGGAGGACTTAGACCACTACAAAGACCACACACAGGATGAGGAGAAGGAAGATGGCCATGAGGATGACTAGAGGAGTTGAAGGGGGTCCAGGACCACTAAGAAGTTTATGAACTCCAGGACCACCAGAAGGATTTGGGTCACTTGACCAACAGGGGGCCAATACCTTGTCCAAGTACTAGGGAAAACAAGAGGATCAAGACCAGGAGGACTGGGAAAAGGACTTCCAAGAGGACTAGGAGAATAAGGAGGAAAACCAGGAGGAGCAGGAACAGAAAAAGGAGGAGAATTACGAAGAGAAGGAGAAAGAGGAGGCCAGGAGGAACAGAACAGCAGTCACCGCCATGATCACCATGAGGGTCAACATCAGGACCGCTAGGAGGAATGGCACTAGAGGATCCAGAGGACTAGGAAGAGGATGACCAAGACTAGCTGGACCATAAACACAAGGACAAGCAAGATCATGAGGACCAGCAGGACTGGGAACAGAAGGATGAAAAGTTCCAAGAACACCAAGGCAAGATCACCAGAAGAACAACAAGGAGGGACACAGCAAGAAGCACCATGGTAAAGATAATATTTACCAACAGGACAAGGGTCTCAGGAGGATGAGGGCCACTTATGACCAATTATCAATACCCAGAAGATCAGGACCAAGAATATGTGGATGAAGACCAGAAGTATGAGTTTGAGGAAAACTACGAGGTGGGACAGGGTAAAGAAGATTAAGAAGATAATCATGAGGAAGAGATCTAGAAAAAAGGATAGCTTGAAAACCAACATGAAATTAGGAGAACTAGGAAAAGGAAGAGCTGGTAAACCAGGAGCATGAAGAGGAAAACCTGCTGGTGGAAGACCAGGATGAGGAGAATGACCAGGAGGAGCAGAGGGACCAGGGCAGCCGAGAAGACTAGGAGCACTAGGATTACCAGGTCCCCCAAGAGAATCAGTGGACCATGAACTGGAGGACCAGGATACAAGCAACAAGAGAATCGTGAGAACAAGCATTAGGAGGAATAGGGATGGGTGTAGCAAATGCAGAATAAGGATTTGAAAAAGGAAAGGGAGAGCAACAAAACTAGTTAGTACCATCAAGACCAGCAGGAGGATGAGGAACAAGAAGACCATGACTGGGGGGAGGGACTAAAATGGCCAAGAGGATCTAGACAAGAGTGCCATAAGAAGCAGGCATAGCAGACAACCCAGAAAACTAGAATCACCAAGAGAACTAGGACAACCAAAACGAGGGCCTTCAGCAACTGTGGTTAGGAATACAGGGCCCACAATGACAAGAAGTGATTCTAGGCTACATGCGTTAGGGCATGCCCCAGTTAAATGCAAAAGAAACAATTGATGGACAGAATTCTGGACAATCCAAACATTCACCCACAGTCACAAAGACCTGGGTTAAATCCATCATTCTTTTGTTCACCACACCACCACAGTTTGGACCCAGCCATATGCAATTCAGTCTTAGACCTGTTCCTTGTGGGAACAGTCCAGCCTGAGCTACCAAGCCAGGTCCTCCCTGGACTGGAAGCAAGCATCCTAGGACCAGTTTCAGGGCATCACCCTTCATCAGCCAGGCTAGCTTGAATCCAGTGGTGAATTAAGCACGGCCCCAACGTCTGGGCATACCCTTCCCACTTAGGGCGACATTTGCAAAGGAACAATTGATGAGCGGGCTGCTGGGCAATGGAAACCTTCAAGCCCAGTTACAGGGATCTGGGTTAAATCCATCATTCTATTGCTCACCACACCACCCCAGTGTGGACCCAGCCTTAAGCAAATCAGTCTTCACCCTGTTCCTTATGGGAACCATCCAGCCTGAACTGCAAAGCCTTTCTTCCCATGGACTAGAAACAAGCATCCTGGGACCCGTTTCAGGACATCACCCTTCATCAGCCAGGCTAGCTTGAATCCAGTGGTGTAATGAGCACCAGACCCACGTCTGGGCATACCCTTCCCACTTGGGGTGACATATGCAAAGGAGCAATTGATGGACGGAATGCTGGACAATGCAAACAGTAACCCCAAGTCACAAAGATCTGGGTTAAATCCATCATTCCTTTGCTCACCACACCACCTCAATTTGGACCCAGCCATATGCAAATCAGTCTTGACCAAGTTCCTTGAGGGAACAGTCCAACACGAACTGCCAAGCCAGGTCTTCCCTGGACCAGAAACAAGCATCCTGGGACCGGTTTCAGGGCATCTCCCTTCATCCTCCAGGCTAGTTTGAATCCAGTGGTGTAGTGCACACAGGACCCACATCTGGGCATACCCGTACTACTCAGGACGACATATGCAAAAGGAACAATTGATGGATAGAATGGTGGACAATGCAAACATTCACCCCAAGTCACAACAATCTGTGTCAAATCCATCATTCTTTTGGTAACAAACTACCCCAGTTTGGACCCATCCATATGCAAATCAGTCTTGACCCAGTTCCTTGTGGGAACTTCCAGACCAAACTGCCATGCCAGGTCCTCCATGGACTGGAAACAATCATCCTGGGACTGGTTTCAGAGCATCACCCTGCATCAGCCAGGCTAGCTTGAATCCAGTGGTGTAGTGAGCATGGGACCCACCCACTTAGGGCGACATATGTAAAGGAACAATTGATAGACGAAATGCTGGACAATGCAAACATTCACCCCCTGTCACAAGGATTTGGGTTAAATCTATCATTCTTTTGCTCACCGCACCACCCCAGTTGCGACACAGCCATATGCAAATCAGTCTTGACCCTGTTCCTTGTGAGACCCATCCAGCTCAAACTGCCAAGCCAGGTCCTCCGTGGACTGGAAACAAGCATCCTGGGACCGGTTTCAGGGCATCACCCTTCATCAGCCAAGCTAGCTTGAATCCAGTGGTGTAGTGAGTTAGGGACCAACGTCTGGGCATACCCTTACAACTTGGGGTGACATACGCAAAGGAAACCCAGATCTCTTGACTGGGGGAGAATGTTTGAATCATTCAGCATTCCGTCCATCATTTGTTGCAGTTACACTTATCGCACTAAGTGGGATGAGTATGCGCCAGACGTGGGCCCCTTGCTCAGTGTGCCACTGGATTCAAGCTAGCCTGGCTGATGAAGGGTGAAATAAAACCGGTCCCAGGATGCTTGTTTCCTGTCCAGGGAGACCTGGCTTGGCAGTTCGTTCTGGACTGTTCCCATGAGGCACAAGGTCAAGGCTGATTGCATATGGGTGGGTCCAAACTGGGGTGCAGCAGTGGGCAAAAGAACAATGGATTTAACCCAGATCTCTTGACTTGGGGAGTATGTTTGAATCATTCAGCATTCCGTCCATCATTTGTTGCAGTTACACTTTTCACCCTAAGTGGGAAGGACATTCACAGACATGGGTCCCTTGCTCACTGTGCCACTGTATTGAAGCTAGCCTGGCTGATAAAGGGTGACATAACCTGGAACCGGTCCCAGGATGCTTGTTTCTGGTCCAGGGAGGACCTGGTTTGGCGATTTTCTCTGGACTGTTCCCATGAGACACAGTGTCAAGACTGATTTGCATAAGGCTGCGTCCAAACTCTGGTGGCATAGTGGGCAAAAGAATGATGGATTTAAACCATATCTCTTGACTGGGGGAGAATGTTTCAATCATTCAGCATTCCATCCATCATTTATTACAGTTACACCAGTTAAATGCTGCATGTGTCCTCTTGTGGTTCCTTGAAGGTCTATAATCCAAAATCTGACTCCATTAGGTAACCTCTACAGAAATCCCTATGGACATTAGAGATCTTGATTGCTGACAGGCATTAATTATAAAAGGGTACTCCTGTGTGAGGCACTGTGAGTCAAAAAAATAGAGCCATCAATGAAGAAACAATTAGACATATTAATGGTCACCTTTCAAAAAATACTTGTGGTCATGTGTATTTAGAATTAGTACATAAGAGAGCTTGTTCACACACAAACTCACTCTAGCATTCATACAGAATGTATAATTTGATGTTTGTCATTTACAATTGACCCTCACCATGTCCTCAATGTTGCCCTTTGGCCTCATCTCAATTGACTTATCTCCTTGCAGACCCTTGAGTTATGCATGAAGGCAGCTGTTACCAAGAGTTGCAGAGCACTGAAGGAAACTGTGCCAACCGTGCTTACGGCTCTGCATCACCTGGTAAGTATATACATGAGGACATGCAAAGTATTTCAGCAGGAGACAACTGACATTTCCTAACAAAGAGGGTCCTGCATTAATCCAATTTATAGTAAGAGTATTTTTAGAGGGGAACATTTGGGAACTCGCTTGTATAAAATATTAAATGATCACCCATAAAGAGCCTACATGAACCAATTTGCTTCAAGGATGCAAAGAAAGAATACAATGCAAATACCTCTGTCAGATCTTTCAGCGTTGAGAGGTCATCAGCAGGAACCACCCATAAGTCTACCTCTCAGCAACTCTGGCTCTGATAATAGGTAGCAACAGAGTGGCCTGACAAGGGAACAAGGGAAGGGACACAGGGAGGTACACCAAGGATGGAGACATGAAAAAGAAAAGATTTGCCCAATAACAATGGTTTACAAACAAATATATAATCACTAACAATGATTATCTCTGAGGGTCAATTGTCCATCTAGACTTTACTATATAACATATACTTATATAAATAATGATAAATAGTATATATCATATACATCTGATTAATGTCATCGATCAAAGTAAATTCATTATTTATCCAGCTGGGGTTCCTAAAGTCAATATGTACAGAAACTACCCTACAAATAAGTTCAAACAATCCAAATGCATAATTGAAAATCAAGTTAAAGCCATTCGCTTTGCTATACAATAGCATTAGCAAAGCTAATGCCTTTAACTTAATCAAAAGCAAGACCTATGCATTTTCAATGCTTTTTTTTTTATTGCTGCTATGAGTACTTTCCAAGAGACTGGGAGCATACTACATTTACTCAGATCCTGCTTAATATCTTTTACTAATGCTAACCATTTATCAGGGACCATCTTTGGCAGTGATGGGGTGATGCAAAGTCTTTAATATTTAGTGTAATCCAAGTTATTTTTTAAATCCCTTCACTTCTGTTTGTGCAGGCATCAGTGCAAGTGTTTTAGATTTATTTATATTTAGACAAAACCATGCTATCCCATAAACAGTCTACTTGTTCCGAGAGTCGTGTATCAAGTCTTGGAAAACCATCCCTTTACAGGTTCCTCTTTGAATGGTCTTCTGTTTGCTCCTCTCTGCAAGAATTAATATATTCAGATGGTATGTGGATATCTTGGCAAAAACAAGGAGATCTTTGCCACAATGTCCTGAGGTCTAGCTTTGTCATAGAGCTCTTTCTCCCCCTTTGTGGTCTCTTTCAATCCCTATAGGGAAGTCTAAAGAGCTGTTCAAGCACTCCACCACATATTCTCCTTCTTCTCCCTTTCCTTTTCCATATTACAGCCTCTTAGATTGCCTGTCTGGACCTATTTTCTAGGTCTTCACATCTATTAATTAATTATATGCTCTCGGTCTCCGGAGTAACTATCGACGTGGTGGCAACCTGGCTCATGTTACATGAAAATTGCTCTTCAAAGCCATGCCTCCAGCCTGGTAATATAGATACTACCATCTAGTGCAGTGGTTCTTAACCTGGATTCTGCAACACCTACTCAGGCTGCCCACAATAGAAAATCAAATCAAATAGCAAATTAATTAAGCAAACCTAGCGAAACATCGAAAATGTATTAATGTTCTATAAATTAGTAGGAATTTGCAACTGGGAGTCTAAAAATTAAGTTGGTACTGTTAGCACGATTCGTGGGAGCAGCACAAGAACAGCAACTAGAATCCAGTTGGACAAATGGTGGCCTCAACTGGAGCACTGCTAGACACGAAAAACGCCAGCAGTAGGAACAAAAAAGAAAGTGATTTGCAACAGTCCAGCATATTGTTTTGAATCTGAGAACTAAAAACACATTTTGAAAAGTTCCAACCTTCCAATTAAAATGTCAACTTTTTCATAGTTTTTTATTTGTGAGTGAAAGAATTGCATATGTTGTGTGTTTTGTTTGATGTACACTTGTTTCTTTATTTTCCCGTATTGTTTAGATGTTTGAATCGAAGCAATTGTGCTCAGGCAGGGGCTCCAGCTTCTAGTAGTGATTCAGTCGGTGTCTGTTTACAGATGTCAAAAGTTTAAACACCACTTAATTGTAGTGGCAATTCTGCCTCACTTCAACATATGCAATGTTCCTAACCCCTTCCTACTAGTGTCATGCTTATCACCCACTTAAAGTTGTTCAGTATTTTCATGTGTCACGCTGTGTCTTCCCGGTAGCAAGCCTCAATGTGCAGGTATTCCGCTACTAGCAGTTGTCATCATGCATCAAGCTGTCTCCCTTACGCCATGTCAAAGTCCTCATGCCCTAGTCTCTCTTCCTCCACCCATAACAATACATGTAACCCTCATACACTGCCTGTCATTCTTCATAACCCACCTTGTCGCACACCATACCCGGATAGTGTCAGGCTTCAATCGGGGTAGAACGCATCTGAGCTGGGTTTTGCTTCTAACATCTGAAGTCACAGGTCTCGCCTTTTCAGACGAATAGCCAAGGCTATTGTGAAATATCCTTCAGGCTTAAAGAGCATCTTCATGAGTCCCAGACATACCAACTTTCAATGCATGTACCTGTCTTGTCATTCTCTATATCTCCTATTGTGTCACAATCCTTGTCCCCGTCTCGGACTTTAACCTGCAAGCAGCATACCTACAAAAAAAGTTGTCAAAATCCCATGATGTCAAACTCCTAGAATCAAGTTCCCTGCAATGAACCTCGAACCACGAGTATCATAGGGTTTTACCAATTGTCTCTAGAAGGAAATGCCACTGTTCAGTGGAGTCGCTCTTTCCATTACTGTTTCGGTTTCATCCAATCACCTAAAAGATGCTGCTTTAGGTTTCACACGTGTTCAAAGATGACTTACAAAGATGTCGTGCTCATGTCAAAACATACCTGCTGTTATCATGGAATGTATGACCTTACAACGCGGTCTTTACACCGCGATACGTTCACAACGCGGTCATTACAATGCAAGTTGTTAGAACGACTTGCGCTAGAGGCGAGGGACTTAGGAATAGTATGATTTACTATTCCAACTCCAGCTACGTAACAGTAGGGAAGGTATTGGAATAGTAAATCATACTATTCCTTACTATATAGCGCCATCCAGCGCAAGTCATTGTAACGACTTGCGTTGTAATGACCGCGTTGTAAACATATCGCGGTGTAAAGACCGTGTTGTAACTGTTGTCTCCCATTATCATGCTCTTCCCTACTAACAGACCTACATAGTCATCTTCCGTGCGGCTGCTCACCCGCAATTATGGCACCAACCAGTCATCAGAATGGCTGGAGTCGAAGACCAGTGTCACAACTCCTTAAATGACCGGTTCAGGTGTGGCACGTTCAGCCAGAATAATTGATGACAAATCACCCTTAAAGTAATATTCAGTATTCCCTTCTACAAAAGTATGTGTCACTTAATAGCTACTACATAAAACAAGCTTACAAAAAAAAGTGCTGCAATGAACAAAATAAATAATTATGAGAAGCATACGCTTACCGTCATGGCGGCAGAGAATAAAGAAGCTTACAAAAAAAGTGTGGCAAGCTGATAATATACCTACTGTGTCACGCCACGGGTAAGAGATCCAATCCCGCTAGGCATGGCTAAAAGGAGACAGGATGGCAACAAGCAGCGATTTACATGCCTTGCATGCAATCATTGCACTGCTATCGGCATAATTTGTGATGCCAAACGTCGCGCACGAATCAAAGCTAAAGGTGGAGCTAAGACGAGGCTTTTGGAATTGTATCAATTCCAAGAAGATTCGTAAGACGAGAGCAGCACATGCGCTGCCTATGTCACAAGACCTAAAAAAGGAAGAACACAACTTGACTACCATGGCATGAAATTCTAAATAGTAATGCTGGTGTGCGGAATTTGCAATGAACAGGAACCAAAAAGACATGCAGCTCTGATGGGGACCAATCTGCGAGAACTGAATGCAAGCAAAGAACAAAAAAAAGAAATTATTGCTAGCGGTACGGCAGAAGCAGCGAGTGGCGGTGAGACCTGAAAAAGACCCTAATGCAGGCACCAACAGAAACACTCGCTCACTACTCTGCCAACCAGAAACTGGGGACACAAAAGGGAGGAAAAGTGCACAAAAGAGGCCCGCTCTGAAAAGCATGCAACCCACCTTGCTAGCCAGATACTGTGAGATGCAAAGGGGGAACGCACTTACAGTCCCTGGAGATAAACTAAGTTGAAGTGCAACAACAGCCTCTGTCTTGATTTCCTTGAACAGCAGACGCTGTCACTAGTGCCAACTGTGTTAAATAGCATTCAGTACGACTGCCTGCTGCAATGTTGTGAGACTTCAGTCTCCAAACCATGCAGAAACCATAGGAAACTAAGGCGTTAATCTTAGAATGGCAACTGAGAATTTGCAATTCCACCATCATGGCCCCACAAATCCTGACAAACTCTTATGCCGTCATTTCCCAACTGAATGGAATTTGCTTTCCAGATGTATAGGGTTGTCTTTCAAATAGTCTAGCTTCCATTATTGTTTAATATGGCTTTGTTATTGACAGATCTGCGCACCCTACCGTGGAGGTTCAGATGAAAGGGAAGAGTCAGTCAAGGTGTCCACAGCCATTATCCTGTCACTGGGTGAGTTGGTCATAAATGTATATATGTATATATTTGTGATACTGCAAGTATATGACGGTCTTTACCAGTGATCGGGTCCTCCGAAACATTAATTTCTGTCCACTGCTCTGCACATCACTTGATCTTCTTAAAAGCTATTGTTGCTTCAGTAATTACCTCCCTTCCCAGTGCATTTGTTAGCTTTCTATTAGAACACGTTGTCCAATTTACTATATACAGCTATAGTAGTCACATGAGTACCATGTGCTCCACCGATCATCATTAAATGTTGTAAACTATTGATATTGTACCTCCTGGATATGCGTTGAAAATTTCCTTACATTTGGCCTTGATGACCTGCTCCCCTGCGTTTAGTTCCTCCGTGCATGATTTTATTGTATGTCATTTTTCATGTATGTCTATTTTTCTTTTCACTTTACTCTTGCAGCCCATTCTAGCTCTAGTGAGGTCCTTAAATATTTTGGAAGTAGCTTGATCCATATGGGTGCAGAGTCCCGTGCCACAACAATAAAGCTGCTCTGCAAGCTTCTTGCTGAAACTGGTAAGCCTCTCAGTGGGTGGGTGGCAGCATGTGATTTCGATAGACATGGAAGATAGTTAAAGGACTGAATGCTTTTCATGGAATGTGGAGCCCTAAGTTATAATTCCAACTTACCCTCTTACTTAACCAACATGGTGCAGCTATGAGCAAATCACCTCAATTTCATATTCCTCAGCTACACTGACTGCCAACAGTTCCTGGTAGAGCACTGTAATTTAAGAATAAATCCTCCCATCGTTAACATGAGTCGTGGTGAAGAAATAAAGTAGTGGTCAAACATTTCCACATCTGTCTTTTTGATAAATTGTTCCCACTGTGAGCCAATAATGGGACAGGGACACTGTGGAAAGATATCCTGACATAGACTTCGGTGAGGAACAAAAAGGGACATAAAATATGGGGCAGGAAGACACAGACCCACTCAGTGGTACATGATGACACTGACATGCACAGTAGAACAGGAAGACATTGATAGGCCCATGAGGCTCACAGTCACAGACACACACACCAAGACTTGACAGGACCCTCAGGTAGGTAGGCACATGTAATAGTGGAAGCTTCATCTACTTATCTATTACTAGCAGCCCGTCCTGACCTTGTCCGGGAGCAACAGGCTTCCCCGACCCCCGCCCGCCCCGACATTGTCCAGCAGCCTGGGCCCCGCCCGTCCCGTGCCCTGCCTGCTCCGACCCCCACCTACCCTGACCCCCCACCTGCCCCGACCCCCGCCTGCCCCGACATGGGTCCCCTTACCTCAGCCGCCGCTCCTCCAGCCTGTCCGCTGCTCGCACCGCCGCTAGCCTATCCGCTGCTCCTCACATCACTGCTCCTCCCCCGCGCCAGGTCCGCCGCTCCTCGTCGCGCTCTTGGATGCCGCTCCTCCCCGCGCTCCAGACGTGAGCTCGCACGTCGCGGCAGGCGCTACTTCGGAGGGACTACATTTTTTTTTACTGTAAATTTTTTAAATAACTTTTTTTTTTATTTATATAGCCTATAACCATCTACACACCCTGACTATTCCAACGGTGTATCGGGTGTGTGGATTGGCGCTGTGGTTGCCGAGTTCACCCGCCTCAAAGGCTGAAAGTTCTTCCTTTATTATAGTAGTATAGATTCCTGATCGTACTAGACAAAGACAATATCTATGTGTTATGAACATTTGATGTATGGCTTCATTTCATAGATTCAGAAGGTGCCTCTTATCTGGATGCTGTCCGTCACGTGCTTGAGGATGACAATCACAAGGTACCATCAAGTTATTATGTGTGCAGCATTCTGTGGTCAAGCAGTTTCATAATTAGCAACGCAATCTAATTTAAGTTATGCACTTTTTGAATAGTGCAGTATTCTCTACTTACGTGGACTCATTGCAGTGGTGCGTATACCACAGTCTGTTGTATTTTCCTAAGGCTGGTCTTTCGTGCAGGTGTTGGGTCATGCAACCTCCATCCATGTGTGTCTCCTCAGTGTCTTGTGTCTACTGTTTCCCTGTTCAAGTGGACATATCCAAGTTTTCCTGTCCTTCTCTGTGTCAACTCATTTTCAGACCCAATCCCATAGAAAGTCCCTGTTCCCTAATTGCTGAATAAGTGTGTATTAAGAAACAATTCTCACCAAACATGGTTCAATAATACAGGATAATATTCAATGTGCACATTTGAAAAGTCTGATTGTGATATAAAAGATGTATTTTGTGTAGAAATTGGAATATATGTAACTCTGTTGACTCCATGTATGTCCACAATGTGCCCAATGTCAGTGCAATTGAGAAAGCAGGCAACTTCACCATCAGCATCACCGTGTTCAGCATGTAAGCAAGCACAGGATATAGGCATGAAGGAAAATCAACAAAGTCATTTTCTTTGGATAACCAACAAAAACTTGTATATCCAGGACTGGGTCTCTAGTGTATTCTCTTTGAGAGGTTTATTGAGTTGACCATTTTTTAACCTCAGGGCATGATATAAACCTTAAATTCTTGGTAGACTAAACCAGAAACATCAGACACAGAACTCTACCAGAAATATAAGAATCAAAGAAATAAAACATGGACGTATTCTTTGGAGGTTGAAGCCATTGGGTCCAGCCTGTGCAAATATGCAGCGAACAGAGTCATGTTAGGGATGTGAATTTTAACCCGGCTACTAGAGGAGACTGTGACTATATACGGTCTTGAGCCAAAATGATTTCTTGAAAGTGACATGGATCAACCAAACAACAAGGTGTGGGACAATGGACACTGAGTACTTTAACCCATTTGTTATCTGCTGGCCGTGTTGGGATAGTGTAGGTCTGCTAAATCCTGCAGGTTGAGTTAGACAGTGGCCATCATTCTTCCCACAGACTACTCTAGGTTTTTTTCATTTCCACATTATTGGAATCTACAGCCTACTGATTTCTCATTTGCATTGTAATCAATACAAGGTCCTGAGAGCTTCTTTGCTAGTTGTAACCTACCTAGACATCTTTTGCAATGTATCTTTCAATCTTTTACCAAGTTCCAATCACCTATAGAAGGAGTACACCACCTGGAATGTTTGAATATTCCCTCAATCACGCTTTGGTCAGACATTCTGTAAAAACAGTTTAATTAAATTGATTCAAGTTTTATTCTCAGAGTGTCTTAATAACCATTTTCCAATATTTTTTCAAAGGCTATATCCAGGTACTAGCTTTCCACACATACAAGTGTATTTCTATTTCCTCTATGAACAAAAAGGAAGGAGAGATTGTATGGTTTTCTCACACTCCCGTGCTGCTCCCTCACCAGAATGTGGGATTTGGTTTTATTTATACATCAAAAGGGTTTCTCACTAACCATTTTTTGCTTCATCACAGGTTATTCTTGCCACTTTAAGTTTAATATCCAATTTAACAACCAAAGGATATTATGATATGAATGGAAGAGCTTTGATGGAATATGTGCTTAGGAAAAACAGTCTCATCATTGAAGAACAGGTAAGTGGCAGATGTACATATTTGGGTGGGTGAATGTGTTAGGGGAACAGCAACCGTAGTCAGCCCAAAAGAAATAAGTGGACCTTTTAGCCCCTTGTGCCCCAATGTAGCTTGTTTGCCACGTAATACAGATCTGCAGTGTTCCATAGTTGCCCCTGGTGGTGGAATATAGACCTTATGTACCTCTATTTAGTTCACATAGGCCCACTTAACATTCCATGTTCTCCATTTGAGCCTGATGTTCCCCACTTGCAGTCCAGTGCGTCTTTCACCCTCCCTCAACCATATGGGTCTCCCTTGCTCCATCAGGCTGATTACATTTGAACCTGAAATTCAGCTGCTGACTACCAGTGTCAACACTGTATATGCCTTTTCTTTATGTCTTGTTCTTTCAGGGTGCCCATGACGTGAACCAAGCCACTCAAGTGCTTTCCAGTATATTTACTTGTAGCTTCACTTGGACAGTCATCCTTTCAGTATACCTAGGCTTTCCTGTTTTCAGTTTCTATTTGTGGTCCATTCTCGTGTGCATGGCTAAACACTTATAAGGTCCCAAAGGAAATACCTATTGGCTATGCCAATGCTTGTTTTAAAATCCCTTCTCAACGGTTTATACAATGATCAAAATTACAGCTTTCCTAGAAAATCTCATATCTCCACAGGCTGTTGACGAGATAGGACTGGGCAAATGTGTCGGAATTATTATGATTTATGGAGTCCTGCAGCAGGGTAGCAGCACCGGCCCAGCTCCGAAACAACTATCTCGCACTTCCATGTAAAAGAAGATGTGTGCCCACACTTTTCATCAGTTGTTCATGATAAATGGGCAGATAGTGCGGTTTTAATATTACATAAAGTTCCATGCAGCAGGACCATGACTCGCATAAGGCGAAATGAGGCAGCAATGTCAGGGCATTAGGACTAGGTGGCGCATTAAATCAAGGAAAGGCCACTAAAATAGACGGCTTTCCTTCTTTGCCTGGAGCACCGAGTATGCTAAACAAAATGGACTACTAGTGAGGAACAACAGTGGCTTGTGAGCTGCACTGCTTTAACAATGCTTTTGTTTACTTTTAACAATAACGGGAAAAATAGAGACTATGGGGATACGGAAAACAATATGGTTTATCTGTTAAACTTTTGTAGATCAGAAGTTGGCGTTGCACCTATAAAGCACTTCAAAATCCTAGAAAGGTGCAAAGACGCGATTTGACAGACTGGTACCCCAGTACTCATTTGCTTGGGCTTGTTTGGAAGCTCTGTGGGATCCAATATTTAATTACTTCCAGGGCTTACCAGCCTAGCAAACACATTACAAATCTACAGTCACACATCCTGCACAGCTAGAGTAAATATCTATTGCCAGTCTTTTACAAGACATACGTTAAGCGACGAGCGACCACGTTTACCCAGTCAAATGCAGCACTGAATAATCCAAACATACCAATGCTCGAATTGATAGGCAGGTTCTCTCTGCTCGCTACCTCCACTAGGTGGAGCCTAACCTCCATCACAGCTTCCTTGTGGTTCAGACTGAGCATGGACTCCCACAGGGCCTTCTCGCCAAAGAATGTAAGAAAACTAGAAACAACCGGAACTAAACAAAACCATGCATTTGTATTCTACCATTTGCTTTAGAATCTGCCCGGCACATAACAGAGAGCATACAGCTGCATGCTGGAAGAAACAGAGACGCCACATGTATCTCACTTGGTTTCATTATAGATGAACATTGAAAGTATAATAGTGAAAGAAACAGAAAAAAATACAAGCTTCAGCAGCACACGAGTGGTGCGCGCACGAGGCAAGAAGTAAACGAGAGGGAGGGGTGGGAGAGTGCCCGCGCGCATGCTAAACATCTAAAGGACATTTTGAAAAAGCACGTAGGTGGTGGCCGAAACAGCATTGTAGGTGCAAATGATGTCTAAACATGAAGCACAGCGACCTAATGTGGGTCATCGCGATCGTTGTGAAAACGAAAGTAATTGCGATGACGTGCCAAAACACGTAAGGCAGTGCTTTAAATGGGCCGGTACTCACCGGTACTGAGTACCGGCACTTCTTAGATTTATCCCTCTGAGTACCGGCACTTTTTCTCCTGCTGAGGAGAGTACCGGTACTCATGAAAGGGTAGGCTCATTGGCTGTGCTGGTGAGCAGGAGTGAAACCTGTCTCTAGCAGCCAAGGTGCCGCCTCTGCAGCCCCGATCTGAGCCCCAGCTGAGCTCTTCAGCAGGGCTGGTTTGTGCTCGCCATCACGCTGTGCTTGACAAAGCAGGGTCCATTCATGACCTGTGAAAATTAAGCCCCTGGAGGGGGGGGGGGGTGTTAAGGGGAGAGAAAAGAGAAGAGGCAGCTTCGGAAATGAAGAGCAGGAGAGACGGAAAGAAAGGGGGAAGGAAAGCGTGGGACAAGGAAGGCGAGGACAGGCCTGCGACATGAAGCAATAGACAGCTGGAGAGAAAAGGAACGGCGGAGACAGGAAAAACAAGAACATACCTTGGTGGTTGAGTTGTAAGCAAAGGAAACGGCGTGCGGTAGAAATAGTTTGCATTTTAGAAGGGGCTGGAAGGGCTAGATGGAATGTGGTTGGAATAGTGCATAATTCAACAAATGATGGAAGTAAACTCCATAAATTTAAGTAAGAAGCGTCTGAATGTCGATCGAATGTAATTTAACGCAGTGACAGATAAACGGTTAAAAGAACATAAAGGGAGGTCATGAGGCTTTGTAATGAGAAAAAGAAAAGGAAACCAAGAAATGCTGTGGGTGGCGGATTTGAGAAGGACAGCAATTTGTGTTTCTACGTACCAGGGTGATGAAAAGCGCACAAGTGCGATTACTGTCCAGGAGCCACTGCACCTGCTGAGCCAACTGAAGCTACGCCCTGGAAAGGCGGCACAAAAAGCTGGGGACAGATATGCAGATGGACGAACTGAAGTAGTTATCTGAGTTCAATGGCTTTGTGTAGGACACTGTGCTACTGCCCCTCCTACACAATTGGGAGCTCAGTCCAGTACCTGCAGTTCCGCACCGAAGATGAAGTGCGAGTATTGTGTCAGTCAGCAAAAATGGTGATAGCCGGTGGGGGGGTGGCACGGCACATGCATGAAAGAGCAAACTTTGCAGATAACAACGGAGGCAAGTACAGCATCTATGGAAGTGTGCAGTGGAGTAAGCAGTGTGTGACGGCCCCTCGTGCAAGGAAGAAAGTAGACTCTTTGGCTTCTAGATCAAATGTAAAATGAAGCTTTAGTCTAGGTTTAATGGGAAACAGAGGCATTAGGGGCCTGGTGCCACTGCACCTGCTGCATGAATTGAAAGTACTTTCTTGGTAGTGTGGCTTCAAGACTATGGACAGGAGGCGTGTTGAGGGGCTGTAAAGAGCAGTGATAGAGGGAAGTTGATGTTACAGAAGAACACACACACAATTTGTACAAGCAAACCAGGTACAGATAAGAACAAGAGCGCGCCTCGCGCTCACAAGTGGGAGGCACTCAAAGTGTTTCCCTTGCGGGCACGAGCCAGGGGCACCATGTGTTTACAAGAGTGGATGATGGGTGGATAAGTGAAAGATTGGATGGATGCATGAAAGGCAGGAAGGATGCATGAAAGGGTAGATGATGGATGAATGAAAGGAGGGATTGAGTTAATGGGTGGATGGAATAAAGGAGTGAAAGGGTTGATGATGTATGACCGAAAGGATTGATGGATGAGGGAAAGGGTGGATATAGAGATAGATGAGTGAAAGGATAGGTTTGGAGATAGATGGATGGATAGGTTTGGATATGAAGGGTGGACAGACGGAATGGTGAAAAACTGAATGATTGATGAAAGACTGAATAGACAATAGAATGTAAAGGTTAAATGGTGGACATCAGGATGTAAATGGTAGGATGAAAGGATGAATGGATAGAACAATGGAAGAGACAAGAAATATCTTCTGGGGAGGGTCATGATGAGTTGCTTCATTTGCTTGGTGCCAATAAGAGCTTTGGTGCGAGGACATGGGGATATTTTCAGTTTCTTCCTACTCGCGTGCACAAAAATATATTGTATTGTGCCGAACAACAGCAATTAACAGTACGACATTAAGAAGGTGCAACTATTGCAAAAAAAGGAAATGTTAACATATCACATTTCTCTTTCATTTTGTGTAATGAGTTAACCTGCTTTGTTTATATAAACATATTTCTCATGTGTTTTCGTGTGTGCTGCAACTAATATACAAGTTGTTAAGTATCATCATGTCTTGCCCTTAGCCCCGCCCCTAGCCCCGCCCCCTCACTACACCTCTAGCGCATTTTAATGAGTACCTGCACTTATTTTTTCCCATTTAAAGCACTGACGTAAGGGATGCGCGCGCAGCAGGCCGCATGCTTGTGCGCATTCTAGCAAGCTGGTGGCTGCTTTGGGAGCACTTCCCAAAGCAGCCACCAGCTATATATGGACAGCGCATGCGCGCTGACTCATCAAGACCTAATCAGTGGTGTCAGGGGTTACAACTTTTTTGCGCCATGAAAAGCAACAGAATCAGTGTTTTTCTGGTGTGTATGGAACATTTTGCTTTTATTATTGCTTGCTTTCTACACTGATAATGCATGGTATATAGACAGTGTATGTACAGTGTATATGAGGTCCAAATACATTTTTGCAAATCAAACGTATTGTAGTACACCATACAATACTTCTTCAATGAGTCTTTGGTCATGTGCGCTCGCTTTTTCCTTCCCATGTCCCTTTTTTCTGTGAAAAGGCCCTCTCAACATTGGCACTTGAAATGGGCAATGACAAGACAGGCAGTACACTATTTGCTAACGCTGGCCACTGACATAGCTTTCTATACCTACACTATACCTTGAAGATTGCAATTCTCTGGACAGGTTCTGCAGCATTTGCTTTGAACTGGGCGATTCTGCCCTCCGAGTTATTGAAGTGGTCAAAAATAAAGCAGCACTTTTGAAACTACTGAGAAAATTCCCCTTTACTGAAGGGAACTAGAACTTGCACAGTGTACCACAGTGAGGATTCATTGACTTCAAATGCCATGGTTGATGAAGGGACATTTCTATGTCAAGCCGTTTCTCGTACATTGTAAAATAAAAGTTCCTGAATTGCTCTTCAACACTGATTTGTTTACCATATGGCAAGCACTCTAACATGGAACATGTTGCAGTGCCAAAGTCAATTTAAGGTGTCACCCAGACAACTCTCAAGACGATGTTTCACATTTACACCAAGTATGCAGAACACTTGGAAGACCAGGGTGTTTTCCGACTCTAGTTTTTTTTATGTCCACTACAGCAGTTATGTTTTCCTGTAAACATCTAAGACTTTAGTAGAGTGTACTTCTTTTCACATCACTAGTAATTTGCGAACAAATATCCTCACATTTCTTGCCTTTGGCATCATCATTCAGCAAACATGTTGTAAACGGTTTCCACATGGGTACTATAGCATTTCACAGCCCCTTGGTCCAAGAACCATCAGCTAAGTGACACAGTTCACAGTGGGATGACTTTTTCTTTGATGCCACACAAAGCACAAAATGAGAAATATTTGTGTTTTAGTCCCCTCGCACAACAAAACAGTGCACTAGGATGGACTAAAAAGTCAATAGCATTCTTCATTAACTCTGAAGATTGTAAAGATGCTTTTAGCATACCATCTAACAAGTGGAAAGGATCTCTTACAGGTATCAATTTTGAAAGGTCATTACACAGCTTTTTTATATATGTAGCTGAATCACTGCAAGTACAATCAAAATCACTCCAATCTTTGTTGAATTTAGAAAGAAACATTTTGCAGCGGCATACCGAGTGACACTGCGATCCATGTTTCATCCTGTCATGTTTCCACCACTATCCCAGATGCTTGGCGATAGCACTTTTTTCACATAAACTTGTCATTATACATTGCATTGAATGTTTAAAGCCTGTGGTGTTGTCAATTCACCTACTATCAATACTGACTCACTAGAAACTTGGGGCTGATCTATCAAGGGCTTTTACCCATTCTCTGTGGATAAATGTGATGGCACATTTTGGGACAGATTTGTATGAAACCAGCCATTTTACCTATCAGTAAAAGAATCAAACACAGCCAAAATATCAAATATGATTTTGATATTTCCTGATTCTCTACAGTTTATCAAATTATTAAACACGACCTAAAACATGCTTCTAAACTCTGCATCTTTAGACCAAAGACCACAAAACTTCAAAAAGCAAAAGGAAGAAAAAGCATTATTTCAGTGACATCCCTCAACAGCAAAACTCAAGCAGAATAATGTTAGCCCAGTCTTTCTTGCTGCCACCTTGTATAACTAAGTTATATTGTATAGGCCCCCTCAGGAAAAAATGACTCTTTCACTCTCCTTTTCCTTTCTTTGAATGGCATTTAATTAGTGGTACGCAGGTGTTTTTTCAGTGTTTATAAGTTTAAACTGGTGAGGGTTTATCAGTTATTATAGGTTTAAAACTAAGACAGCCAAAGTATACCCTATCCATGGTTTTTCAATTATTGCGAAACGATTAACACAGTGTACCCTTACTATTGTGGGGTCCGAGTTTTGATGTCAAACACAAGTGCAGTCAGTGTCCCCAAATAAGAGTCATTGCCACTGGTTTGAGTAGGACTGTGGCCCTTCTGATCCTTTGATGGCTTTCATCAAGCTCTTGTGGTGTGAAAAATTGTTCAATGTTGTGAACAACGCACATCAGAAAAGGGTCCAATAATATCCTTTAGTTATTCTCATTCTAATTATTTGCCCTCCTCTTCCTCCACAGATCCAATGAGTGATTTTGTCTTGGGCACGTCTTCTGCCTCTTCTCTTTTCTTGGACCTTCTCAAGTCCTATGGACGCTTACACTTTGATCATATCTCTAGTCGCTGTAGAAACACCTGTCATCTGACTAGGGGACAGGAATGAGTTTTGGATCAGTGCCCTTCACCAGTGTTTGTGGGGCTGCAGGTGATGGTGTGAAAACATGGGCAATGGGAGGTGGCATGGTGCCTGAAGGCTGCAGCACACTTGGCTTTGTCAGTGTCCCTGTGAGAGTAGGCCACAGTTGCTTATGCTCTCCCCAATCCCTCCAGAACAGCAAACGTACCATGTCCTTTTTGATCACTGTGAAAGATGGCGGGACCTTATTGAAGCTTGTAAGGAGAGGAACATGCACCACTTTTGGAGCCTGATAAAATGGGGTGCAGGAAGCACATGTAATCACTGCAAAATCATGTGGAGCCTGCTCTGTAGGTTAAGTTTTTTCAGATCAATATGCATCTAATAATAAAATGGATTATGACCCTTCTTGGGTTTATTTTAAATCATCGGATACTGTCTTCAACTTAGCTGATGTGACAATGGCGCTGAGCACTGTTACCATTGGGAGAGCGCCAGGCATAGTCAAGGTCCCCGCAGATATTTTTCTCCAGGATAAAGACAATGGAATCAAAACATAATGTTTTTAGCAAATGCAATTGCTCATGGAGCTCTGATCCCGGATACCTGGAGAGGGGCGGAAATCATCCTGATTTATAAAAAAAGGAGATACATCCTTACCCGGGAACTACAGGCAAATAAGCCTGTTAAACTCAATCCAGAAAGTCGTAGCTCAACTTATCTTGGCAAAAATTAAAACCTGTATTGATGATAATGACATTTTGAGTCCTCTTCTGGGCTAATATGAGCACTATTTATAAAGTATTCCGATTAATTAAAATTTATCGGTGGACAGTAACACTTGGAAAAGGAAGCCTTTATGCAGCCTTTGTTGATATTAAGTCTGCTTTTGACTTGATATCACGGCCCAAACTGTGGAGGGTACTGCAGGAACTCGGCTTGCCCCCGACCTACTTTTCCTAATTGTGCGCCTCTACGAATACAACTATGACCACATTTGTTGGGGGGGCGCCAGGAAACAAGACTGACCAGTTCCCGGTAAAGATGGGAGTACGTCAGGGTTGCGTTTTAGCACCTACGTTATTCTCACTCCTTATTAATGGTATTATTAGCTTTTTAGCTTCCTTTTCCACAGATGCTCCAGTTTTAGCAGGCACAAAAATTCCCATAATAATGTTTGCGGACCATATGCTTATACTGTCTAAAACACTGAGTGGGCTACAGCATTCGCTGTTGCATTTTGAAGAATTTTGCTTATTGCCTGGCCTAACAGTCAATAGTTCAAATAAAAGTTCATGACCTTTAAACCACATAGGTCATTTAATGGGGGGTAATGGATGGGCAATCCGTGGATCAGGTTGATGCATTACTTATCTAGGCATCACCCTGCATAAACGACTTAGCTGGAGGCCGCATATTGACACCATGGCCTTAAAGCACATGCAGTTGGCCGGAGCCATGAAAAAAAGGAACATAAGACATCACTGACTAAGCCCCTTTACCCCGGCACTGCACATCTATATTATGGGGCTTAGAGAAAATGCATCCTCTAGCTTTCTCCGAGAATAAGTTCCTGAGTGGGATAACAAGCCTACATCAAAGTACCCCTATGATTTAGGCAGAAAAGCCATAGTAGACCTTGCAAGGCTATGCCCTATTCTCTTCTGGCGTAGAATCTGGCGTACCCCAGAATTGGCCATCTTTGCAGACGGTCTTAAAGATATAATGGAGGCAGATCACTTCCACAAGATTGGCTGGCTATGCAACATCAGATCATTACTAATTAGCATGGGTATGCCATCACTGTGGGATGATCCTAGTGCTACTGGGTTCCCACCAAAACATTTAATTAAGCAAAAGTACTGGGAACCGATGGTGCAAGAAGCAAATAGAATGAGCGATGCCACCACTCTAACAGGGAAGTTCTAACAAATTAAATCAAATCCATGTTTTACTGTGACTTAATTAGTACTAAGCCGCTAGATCGCAAACTGTGTTTTCAGTTTAGAGCAGGCTGCTTCCCTTTGAAGTCCTTTACAGCTGCATGGTCCACTGCGGCCGATGACAAATGTCTAAACTGCACTGACACTGAAGAATCATACGCGCATGTGCTGTTTGTCTGTCCGGCGTACGCTGCTCCCCGCAAAGCCTGGCTGACACCCATTTGTAGGAACATGGGTACTCACTTGTTAAGTGTAGCAATGAGAATATTGTGTTCTGATCCATCAGTCCAGTGCGCAGTATCAGTGGAAACGTTTTTGAGATGGATGTGGACAATTAGATCTAGGCTCCTTTTGTACCTCTGTAAATGAAGTCTCCTACCGATAATAATAATAATATGCTATATTTTAATGCTTGGACACTTTTCTAAACTATCTATCAATTAGTAGCATTAATTTTGTCTATCAACATATAGTATATGCTCTTTTAATGTGTTTGATTATCTCTTTTTATTGAAATTTTCAATTTATTGTATTTTTTTTATAACTTGAAAAATCGTTTTTATGTGAATTGCTTTTGTGACATCTGTCGAATAAAGCTCATGTTGACTGACAGTTAAGCAAGGCCCAACCTTAAAAAAACAAAACCTATGAAAAGCCATTTTTTGGAAAGGCAAGGGTCAGTTTTGGTCATGATTCAAAATGGTGGCCAAAGATAAAATGGTGCCGCAAATGCAAATTTTTACATGAATAAGTGCATAATCAAAACAGCAAAAACAATTTTATTCTAACAAGGTCTGATGCTGGGGACAATTCAGATGCCTGTCCTTGTGTTGCATCTCACTGTAAGAATGATGCTTGTACACCTAGATCCCATCTTAGTTAACCTGATGCACATGTTGACTGGCTTAAGCGCAAAGAAATAAAATGCTCAGACACTTTGGGAATGGGACTGGCTCAACAGCAGTGCTCACAGGCAGTACAGAGGCCAACCACACAATCCAGCCTATGAGATCCAACTGCCCCTTAGACTTTACCAAGGCTAACTGGGCTATTTCTGGGGTGATTGGGGAAGGCACATGGGCATTCAGCTACTGCACTGATAAGCTGGGCTTTTCACTGACAGTGCATTATCTAGTGGGTTATTTTCTGTTGCATACCCCACTTTACAGTTTAAATGCCTAACATGGCAAACCACCAAATCCAGCGCAAAGTAGCATGAACATACTTCAAATCAGTATTTCATATCAAAACTGCCTACCATAAACGTGGTTCCTGGTATTCTTTAGTCTTTATTGAGTGTATTAAGTCCCATAAGGTATCACATACTTCCTCATCAAGTCATAGGGGAAGGGCAAATCTGTGTGGTGAGCACGAGATACTACTGTGTGGTGCCAGAGGCGCAATTTCTCAGGGGTAGTGTCCCATGTATCAGAACCTTATATATTATAAGTGAGTCCACCGGTATTTTGACAGTATATGAATGCTATACCCTCCCACGCCTAATGGCTGGGTACTTTTATACTCAACAGAGCGGAGCATGAGAGCATAACCGCATTTGTACATTTCTATTTACATGTTTGAGGCTAGTAGTTTTGCTTTCACATTTGGATTTGTCAAGAGGTTCTCTTTGTGCTTGACAACCTTGATTAGAAAGTTGTGATGTTTTAACTCTCAAATCTCTTGTCCCTCCATAAGGAGAGAAAACACAATTAAAATTATGTGCAAATACATCGTATTTTACTTTGCTTTCTTTTCCACATTTCCACAGATCGCTAGTCACCTGGATGATGAATCTGATGTTGAGGAAGAGACCATCCTTATCCAAATCTCTCAGCTCCTCAATACAATTGCATTACACCATAGAAATACTGATGAGGTAAGCGAGGGGGATGTGAAACAAGGTGGGTTATTTAACTAGGTGTATAGAAAATATAACTTGCAGAATGTCCAAAGACTCCTAAATTCCCGGGTGATCTTCATTATCCTCCGGCTCAAATACAAGCACATTTTTGTAAAGCTCCCTCTGCTGCAGGGTTGTATGTTGGAACCATGCAGGCATTTATCATACCTGCCTTAACAACGTGTTCTGAACCACGATTGCATGTTTGAAACGCATTCCTTTACCAGAGAAGTCGTTACAATGAATTGCCTTAGGGAAAGCGCTGGACTTTGGAATAGTAAAATGTACTATTCCAACTCCATTATGTGCAACAGTAGGGAAAGTGTTGGCCTTAAAGTCCAAAATTAGTCCAACAACGCTTTCCTTTAGGCGAGGCATCGCAACTACCTGTGTGGTAAAGGAATACATTGTAAAGATGCATTAGTGAGTTGGATCACATTGTTAATGCACACAGTGGTTCGAGATACGATGTAAAAGTTGTGTCCTCTGATGGAGGAATGGAGGTCTGCTGTCCCATGCAGAACTTCCCAGGGTTTGGAGCATTTGTACAAGAGCACCAATTGAATCCTACCTCATTCATTAGAATGAGGCAGAAGGGTTTGCAGCTTCTTCTAAATAGACTGAAATGAGACTTAATGGTACATCGGTTATATTGCATAACTTTGCTTCTCAATTTGCATCTCCTATTTGCTACCTGTCCCATGATACATCAGGCACCAATATTTCATATCAACATGGTTGTTCATTCCCAGCCATTGCTTTTCGTATTCTGGCACATTCCTAAAGATGATTCTATGAAGATTCCAACAGATAATGAGCTAATTTGCAAACTTCAGCTCACTTGTAGGGTTTTTGGAAAGTAACATGTTTCACACATTCTCTGCACATAATGGGTTCATTTTGAATGGATGCAGAATCCCAGATTGTAGCATTAAACACGGTTAGTGCTACATCAGTGTAATACTAGGCATCTGCCTTGGACCCCATCAGCGAGGAATTGTATCAGCAAGGGGATGAATCAAATATAGCCCCATCTCTTGGATATGGGAGCTTGCAAAATGCCCTATGAACTAAATAAAATGCCAAAACCCCTCCCACCAGCCATGATTGTTTATCTGTGGGAATAAAGCCTTATTAAATGCTAATGATACAAATAACACGTTCACCACTCTTTCTTGCAGGACTTTTGGAAAGAGATTTTGCTCTACATGCTGGAAGAGGGCTATACTTCATCTGTGCCAGCACTGTGCCAGATGGTACTTGTTGTAGATAAGAAAGCAAGCATCAACTTTAAGGAATGTGGTGAGTCTTAAACATCCTACTCATTGATGCCGTGGGATCTACCATTGAAGGTGGTTAATGCTTCCTCCTCCTCTCCGCAGATTCCCTCATATTTAGTAATGATCTGGCATGAGGTGAAGAACCAGTCCATTAGCTCAGGAGTTTGGTTAATTTACTATAGTATGTGGGTGTCATTCTTTCAATAACAGTGTTTGCTCTCACTTTAGTGATATATGTATCTGTGTTGATGTTGCTGCTTTCTATATAATAATAAATCTTCATTCGGAAGTAGTCACATCCATAAAAGATTCAAAAAAATATAAAATATAACTATAAGAAGAACTTCAATACATTAAAAGAGATACTGTGCAAATTTGCATGGTCCAAGCTGACGTCAGTCGCATCTTGAGCTTCTTGATCTAAAAGAATCCCTCAGGAAATTTGTGGCAACAAAAAGGGAATGGTTGTTAGGCAAAAGCTGCAAATGCATTACTACAACCCAGGCTTGTCTAAATTTCATGGCTTTTAAAAGGAGCCTAAGAATCAATCTCCTGGGGTGGGGAAAATATTTACATAAGAAGACAAAGTGTAAGGTGTCCTGTGGCGGCCAAAAGTGTGGCAGGGTATGCTCAGACGTGAGTCCCTTGCTCACTTTGCCACTGGATTCAATCAAGCCGGGCTGAAGACGGCTGGAATGCCAGAAACCGGTCCTCGGAAGCTTGTTTCCGGGCCAGGGAAGGCATGGCTTGGCAGATTGGGCTGGACTGTTCCCATGAGGCACAGGGTCAGACTAATTAGCATATAGCCATGTCTGAACTGGGGGGGCAGAGTGGGCTAAAGAATGGTGATGGATTAAACCCAGATCTTTTGACTGGGTGTGAGTGTTTGATTGGTTTAGATGCTCCGTCCATTACCACCCCCTTTTGTACTGCTTTTGGCCGCCATAAGTGTGGCAGGGTATGCTCAGACGTGAGTCCCTTGCTCACTTTGCCACTGGATTCAAGCAAGCCGGGCTGAAGACGGCTGGAATGCCAGAAACCGGTCCTCGGAAGCTTGTTTCCGGTCCAGGGAAGGCATGGCTTGGCAGTTTGGACTGGACTGTTCCCATGAGGCACAGGGTCAGACTGATTTGCATATAGCCATGTCTGAACTGGGGTGGCAGAGTGGGCTAAAGAACGGTGATGGATTAAACCCAGATCTTTTGACTGGGTGTGAGTGTTTGATTGGTTCAGATGCTCCGTCCATTACCACCCCCTTTTGTACTTCTATCTGTGACTAGCATAGATGCCTCCCCTGGTCGCTTAAAGATAATGTGCCCGGTGATATGGGAGGGTCCGCCGCCTTGTTCTCTATATACTTATTGTAGTTTGTCAGCCATAAAGTTACTTTCTGTTGGTTTCAGCTCTTCATCTGGTTATTACCCTCACGCCACTTAAATGCAATGTGCTGACTGTCTCAGGTTTCCACACACTCTGTGAGACTTCTCAGGCCTCTAATGGTCCTCTTCAAACCTTGGAGTATTCTTGCTCTCCATGGAGTTACCTATCTCTGGTATGGTGATCAGACCTTTCTGGGTATGGTACCTATTTATACGCTTTTACTTTAGTCAGCCGCAAAATGGATGTATTTTATTTCTCTATTGAGTTACTTTTGGTTATGATATTTGTCTCTTCAATGTTTCTGGTTCATTATTTTGGACTTCAGATCCAGACTAAATTGCTAGTTATTGGCTCTCACTTGACATATGGACCTGATAGACAGGGAGGCCTACTCAATGAGGGTAAGTGAAAATAATTATTTGGACTGACTCCAAGGTCAAGAAGTAGATTTGCATCATGTGGTGAGAACCTGTAATTGAAAACTACATTTCCAGAGCTCCAATTAGCAGTCCCCACTCAACTTTCCAGTGAATATGTTGATAAAGTACAAGTAACCTGGGCAGATGGTATCATAGTCTATTTCTTTGTCACTCATGTAAAGGGTCCTAAGCAGAACAGAACAGGCAATTATGTATTCATTATAGCCTGCTCCCCAGGTGATTAACATTATTAGAAAATGGTTATGCAAGAACATGTTTTGGTGTCCTCTTTCTGTTGGGATATCCGCTGTCGCAGAATGACTCCTCTTTAGCATGGTCCATTCAATATGTAGGGCGTGTCCACGGCTCCTGTTGCATCCTCTCTTATCCCACTGTAGTCTTCTGTCACTCAATGACAGCTGAAGCAGGACCATTGCATGACAGCTTAGGTAGCATCTTCTGCGGCTGTCATCCTTGACAGCAATTGTTGGGGTAGGGAGGTGGAGCATTGTAGCACAGACCATTGAGGTACTGTATACCACTAGCAGCATCCGTTGTGGTGGGGTTGTCTTTGTCAGTATCTGCAGGGACATTAAAGCATCCTCATGACCTCTAGTGCCTTATTGAAATACCACCCATCACTCCATACTCTTCTTTGCAGATACTACTGAGTGTCGTAAGTGTGTTTGTCAGCCACATGTCTTCCTTTGGCAAGTGTTGCTCAGTATTTTATGGACTGAGTATGACATGTCTTCTTTCTTTTGTATCTAAACAGCTAAAGGAATTCCAATACACAGCCTCTTCATAAGATTGCTTGTGAGTATCCACCCCCACCATATTCCAACAGATCCCTCTCCTCAAGTTCTTTGCTGGCATTTCTATGCAACCTGCCCATGGAGAGCTTGCATTCAACTCGGCTTTTATCCTTTTGAACTTGATGGTTTTATTTCTAGTCAATTGGTTATCAGTAAGACATACTATTTATATCACACAGAAACAGCCACAATGAGGTATTAAGTACTGTATAGAAAACAAGGTAGCATTTCCAGATGCTTTAAAGACCAGTGAGTATTCTCTTGCTGAATTCTTTGTTGTGGGTTTTCAGGTCATTTCTTCACATCCTCGCTGGGATATCGAAAAGGGAACCGCTGTCTTGGCTCTTCTCGAACGCCTGATTCCTGCAAACTACCCGTT
The DNA here is from genome assembly GCF_964263255.1 of Lissotriton vulgaris. Lineage (NCBI taxonomy): Eukaryota > Metazoa > Chordata > Amphibia > Caudata > Salamandridae > Lissotriton > Lissotriton vulgaris. Next base: position 1,361,987,268 of record NC_141685.1, on the reverse strand, counting down.
TTTAGCGAGGCTCATCAGAATGAAGATCCCCCCATTGATAACATATTTGGAAGGTGAGTTCCCAAAGCACAAGCCATTGAGCACCCAATTTAAACAAGCATTAATGGTATTTCAAACAAGTATTGACAAAGCTATTAAGCCTGGTGTTGGCTGCTAGTTTTTAGGCTTTGTCCACGCTTGTTTTTTTCACAGTTTTTGTAAGCCTTTACTGTGGGAGGAGATGCCAGGTACTCAAAAAGCCCACATTCCCTTAGTAGTCCCTGGAACTAAAGAAAAATACTTTGTGGATGTGCTCCTTGTGACCCTCACGGGTGAGTAGTGCGCTCTACAAGTGTATTGATTGATTGATTGAAAAAGCAGAATGCCATCACTTACAGTGAAGTTAGCTTAAGGCTGATTTGGCCCATGATGAATGCTGTGGAGGGCAGAAGAGAATGTGAATGATATGAAACAATAGGTCAACAGATGAGGAGGTCGAACTATGAAGTGTTATAATCATTTTGGTCTTGGTTATAATAAAGGAGTATTTTTCTATATGTATGTAATTTTAGAGCAGGTATGCACTTTTTATCTCTGAACCACGACGGCCATCCCCTATGTGATCAAGGCTGCATCTGACAGCCAAATGCTTTCAGGCTAAAGCTCTGTAAAAATAGATCTTCTGCAAACAAGTGATGTGGCAGCCTTTCGGTTATATAAGAAAGGAAACAAAAATATATAAACCTAAAATTACAACCAGATATAAGGATGTAAGAGTGACATCAAGGGCACATGAACAACTGATGACATTGAATTCAAATCCCAGGACAGGCTGAGCCAACAGCCAGATTTTGCACACTTTGAATTGTGTGACTCTACTTCTGCTAGTGCTTGGTATTTAAGCCCATGGCATTTGAAATGTTGCCTGCTGTTCACTTTTACTTACATATTTTCTTTTTTCCCAACTGCTATTTCAGCTGCAACTGAAAGAAACTTTGACTTGGAACAGTGGAAATGCGCGCTTGTTTCAGTAAGGATTAATTGCTAATGAATGTCACACATGGCTCTTAACGCATTGTCTTTCATATTCACTCATTTAGAGTGAATTAATGCAGATATTAAATTCACCCCATCATAGTGCTGTTCTGCTATGTGGTTGCAATATGTTCACCATATGCCTATTGTTTCTCTGGATTGTGAATGGGCACGGTGAGGGAGAAGCCAATCTCGGTACACAACTTTTTCCTAGAATGCAATATTTACCAGAACCATTTAAAACCTCATTGGCCATATTCACATTCAGAACCTTGGAATTACGTGCTTACTGCAGATAGTCCTGCATGTATAAGATTTTATCTCCATGTTTTACCTACATAAATTACAGGCACTGCAGTGATTATTGCATTAAATCAATCTGACTGTTTTTACACAGGGTTAGAAATGTAGCCCCGTGTTGGAAATCAGGTCCTCTGACTCTTTTTGTCCCCAGGATAGTCACACTAGCACAACATTCTTCTTTCCCTGGATTGTCACAATATCACTCTTCCGGGTCTGCCAACTGCTTTTCACATCATCAGAATGTTTATATTCTGCAATCAGTTTGGCATGTGATCAGTGCTCTCCATATTCATCTGAATTGTTACTCTGTCACTGTTCTAGTGTAACCTTGTAATGGCCAGGTTATAACTGTCTCTATTCAATCCTTGGTTATCGCACTCCTACTTGGTTCCTTTGTAACAGTGTATTCTTTGCCAGGTCATCACACTTCACTTTGCTTTTATTGTGCTCCTGTGAGGTAATTTTCTTTTCCTTGTGTTCAGTCTTCACCCTTATTAACACTACATTTTCATTCAGCCCTAACTCTGGTGATCTAAGGGTATATGGAGCAGATTTACAACCCTGTCCGCCCCTTTTTCGTCACTTTTCCCACTTTTCCCATGTTAAAAGTGGCTCAAGGGGCTTGTAAATCAGCCCCTAGAGGCTTGCATTCTGCTCCTAAGTATATGATATAGCTGCGAAATCCCCATGTGTTTTCTGTCTGGATGGCTGCACTGTAACTCTTTTCACAATAATTTGCAGGCAGCATGCTTTTGGTGCGTATGTTTCTGTATAAATCACTGCCACTGTAAAGGCATCCTATTTCTTCTGACCACTGATTTCACACCACACTATTTACGTGCTGCTCTATGTGTTCTCTGGTTCTTCTGTCCACACATTATTTCATCATTACTGAGGTTGTTGTCAGCTGAAGTTTGTTTTCCCATATCTTCTCAAAGTCACTGCAAACATCAGCTGTGGATACTGCATTAATGTTTATATTACTGCATTAAAGTCTCTCACTGTTTTCTTTTTAGTTCCTGGGGACTATCCTGAAGCAAGCACCATACAGAAAATGGCATGCCTTTTTTATGGAAGAACTCACCGCACAAATTGACAGTTTTGCCCATCATGAGAATGAGGAGGTTAGTGCTCTCAAGGGTCATTTGGAAAGGCAGTTTAATACAAAGTCAGAGAAGGATATAACTTTGTATTCCAATCGCACTGTGATTGGTAAACTACACTTGTATACTATGGGTGCACAGCACTGGAATTAGTCAGTCGGGAAAATCAGGTATGGTTCTCCAACTCCCTGGAAAAGCCAACCTTCTTAGAGTCAGATGGAGATAAACACCATGAGGTAATTCCTCTCCACCTGGCTCGTTAGGAGACACCACATACCAGGGCTATACTCCTTGCCCTAATGGATCTTCTTTAGCCAATAGGTATTATTCATTAGAGCCACTCCCCATTCAGTGGATGTAAGGTCATATTCATGCAAAAATCAGTGGAGCTATTGTTCCTATTGAAAAGCAAGGATGAAAGAAAGGCAGACAAGAAGGGGGAACCCTAAGGATTATTTCTTGGTGCCCTCACACATCAATGAGGATGTCATGCTTCATAGTGGGCGTGCTCCTTGTAAGGCCATCACTGTAATGCTCTATGGGCCCCACAAAGAGTCGCTTTAGCGGGGATCTTTTTATTTTTGCTGTCTGATGAAAAGTGTCTGTGTGAGGGCATTTTGAATGTGGGGGTGGAGTGAAAGTCTAAAGTGAAGGGAAGGGAGACTAAAACTATCTAAGAGATACCAAACTGGACCTTAATGTGATGGGTCCCTTGCAAGGATTAAAAAACATAATTTAGTAGGGTGATGTACCCAAGTAGCCTAAAGTGTGGGCAGGTCGCTATGTTTCACGCCCAATGGCCTAAAAAGGATCCACAATGCTTCTTCAGTACCTAAAAAACGGGTGGATAACCCTTTCCCACACCTAAGGCGTGACATCCAGTATAGGTATTCCCTCAAAAGAAAATACCCGGTTCAACAAGTTAAAAATTGATCATCCAATCTAGAAAATAAATGAGAATATAAAAAAAAACACACAGTAAGCAAATGTTTTGTATATATGGTCCAATGATTCACTGGAATCGCTTTTCCAGCTCACTGTATCACATTGTCTCCAAAGGTACAAATGTTCATGCTAATATTGGTGCTGATCAGTCACCACAATGTGAAAAATGTGAAAAACACACTTGTACTTACAATATAACAGATAAAGCAAGTGGACATACGTGGAACAGACAACATAAAACCAATCTCTGGTGGTGTTACACATCGCTTCATGAGTGATTGGTTGTCTTCAGGTGTGAGTGCAGGGTCTTACACTTTGATACAATGTATTATGCCCCATAGTTCAAAAGCACAAGAGTCTATTCTCCTCTGCTTTAAGGTGCAGGTAATTGGAGTGATTTTTACAGGTGTGGTGTGTGCATTTGCGGGAAGAAGTGATGACCAAATGGCCAATGAGGAGAGGAGGGGTAACCTTGAGCCAGTAGGAGCAAGCCCCTCACGTGCTGGTGTAACAGAGGTATCATCCCTCATTGGCGGCCATCTCAGAGTGTGTAGTGCTGAAATGCTGGCCGACCCAAAGTCAACCATGGTTTTTGAAAGGTGGCATCTAAGCAGTAAACTAAGACAGTTGAAGGTTTTCTTAATGGAAGGTGATGGTAAGAGAAATGTATGGGGCACCTAAGTGCTCACGCATATATAGTGACGGGAAGCAAGTCAGGTGCACATAAGTGCTTGCCATCCCTCATGGATTATTCTAGGCATATTGGCGTCTATGTTCATGTTGTAAATATGGGCGGTCACATTTAATAAGTAACAAGGGCGGCTAACTGGTCTACTGCCAATGGATTTGCATGCTTGGAGAGCACTGTTGGGCAAATGGCTAATGAGGATAAGAGAGAAGAGTAGGGGTGTGCTAGAAGTCATAGGAGTGAGACCCTCATGTGCTGGTGTAACAGAAGTATCATCCTTCAGTGGTGGCCATCCTGGAGTCTGTGGTGCGGTTAAATGTGGGCTGGCCCAAAGTCATCAATTATATTAGTAAAACGGCATCTAAAACAGTAGACTAACACAGTTAAATGTTTTCTTATGAAGGGTACCACCTCATTGTTTCCACAGAAACATTTGTAGTAATGAAGAAGATACCCATGGCAAGTCGCAAAAGGCTTATCATAAGCACTGCTTTTTGTGGTATATGAGACTCTAAAGCAGGTATGTTACATGGTCTCAATGGTGAAATGGTAGATCAGATCCCCTGTATGACGGCATGTCAATAAATCCATTGTAAGGGAGTATCTGATTTAGCAGGAGTCTGACATGGGAATTACACCTTGCACCAAGGGATTTCATCATTCAGACCTTTGCTGTTCATGGAGAGGCAGAAAATACACCATTGCTCCCTTCTGAAAAGTTTAACAGGACTACATGAGTTACTTGCCATACATGAAACAAATTTGTTTACAGTGTGTCTTCTTTATTTTCTAATTTAGTTTCTAGGTTGGATGATCAATTTTAAAAATTTTGAACAAGAAGTTGTTTTCTAGGGCAATACCTACACTGCATATTACGTCTTAGGTGTGGGGTAGGGTTACCCCCCCTTTTAGGTTCTGAAGAAGCACTTTGGATCCTTTTTGGACCATCATGCGTGACACATGTTGACCTGACCACACAGATTTAGGCTACTTGGATACATCACGTCCCTATAGTAGCCCTTACCAAATTACGTTTTTCAATCTTGCAGAGGGAACCATCACATTAAAGTCCTGCGTGGTATCTCTTAGACTGTTTTAGTCTCCCTTCATTTCACTATACCCATTCACTCCACCCCACACATTCAAAATGCCATCACACTGGCACATGTCATCAGATAGCAAACCTAAAAAGGTCTTTGCTAAAGCGACCCTTCGTGGGGCACTGCAGCACCAGCCCTATGAGGAGCACGTCCTATGATGATATAGTACATCTTCATGGATGTGTGATGGCACCAAAATATAATCAAAGGGATTCTCCCTTCTTTGTCAGCCTTTCTTTTTCTTTGCTTTCTGAAAGGAACAGTACCTTCACTGCCTTTTGGATTAGCAGTTTCGGAGCATAGGTACTGGACCTTTACTGGCTCCCAGTCCTCCCTCTTCATTGTTTTGAGTCATATTCATGGCCATATCCAAATCTCTACAATGTCCAGAAGATATAACATGACATAACATAACAAACATTTCACTCAACTCATTAAGAGTTGTTTCATAGTGTGAGTTGAAGACATGTGTAGAGTGAATCAAAGATGAATACTCCTCTATAAGTATTACTCTCATAGAGTGGGCAGGAGTTTCTTTTCATTCTTAACTCAGACTGTCTTTAATTTACTCCTATATTAGGGTTTTATTTTCCGGTGCCTCGGGAAGTGCCTCGCCGCATGCGATGATACTGAGCTGATCTTACGTTACCTTCGAAAGATGTTCAATTCTACTAAGTTTATTACAACTCCTCACCATGCAGTAAGTATCAAGTGTATTTCTATTCCCCTTAGGTAAAATGTGACCCTGTATGACCAGAACAAGCACATGGAGTCTTAAGGAACTGAAGAACATCTGGGTTATATTGTTCTGGATTGTAACTTCATTAAAGGAGCTTGATGGTAAATTAATGATAACAGGAAACACCTTCCTCACTTAGCTCATCCTGTCACCCAAAAGTGTGATATCTACCCCATGGATAGCCAAATCATATCAGAGTGGACCCCTCCACAGAGTGGGTGAAGAATAAGCTAGCTGAAACTAGAAGTGTAGCGCCTTTGTTCGGGTTACTACTGCTGCATTTCATCAGGGATTATTTTTGCCTCTTTAGGTGATCCGTCTTGATGGACACAAGTGAATTATTTATATAAATCAAGCTTAATCAATGTAGCAGATAAATGGGATGACGATCTAAAGCTTTGTGAAGCTTTCAGAAAGGCCCAAATAGATAACAGAGCTGTCTGTTTCTACCTGTTGTCAGAGGGGGGCGATTTCTCAAAGAATGAAGGACAGAGCAGAATCTGGTATAATCCCTGCACAGTACCCTTGAGGAAGAGAGGATAAGCATTCCTTCTAAAGAAAGTGCACTCCTTCTTCCCAAATGCTTGTGTACTAAAAAGTCCTTGCAGTTTCTTTAGGTGAAAACCAGAAAGAACTAAGTTACAGAACACAAATAGTGACTGAACTCTCATCTTATTGTCCATAGATGTTTCTTCAGTAGCATGGTAAGGACACTCCAGCATAGTTGTATAGGGGGTATCCTTAAATCATGCTTTCTGGAAACTGAATATATTTGCTTTACTAGTGGAGAACCATTTGTAATTGCCAGTTGTAAACACTGAAGGTCCAATCAAGAACCGTATCATTATAATTTCTTTCGAATATGGAATCTCTATTCCTAAATGCCTGTGTTTGGTTAATGTTTCCCTAATGCTGTGAGTTGTCTTTCACTCTTTGCAGGATATAATAATTGGATTTCAAACATGTGCCAAGACTCATCCATTCGAAAGCCGTCGGGTTATTGAAGAGTACAAAGGCTATCTTTTTGCTATTGACCTGGTAAGAACCATGCATCTCTTTTTGTCTCATATTTCCAACTTTCCTCAGCAGTGGCGATTCACATCTATAAAAGTGTAATTTGCAATTAGATAACAGTTTACAAGAAAGAAAAGCAAAAATATGTCTAAAGGCGTAGGTGGTCTACAATACCGAAAACAAAAGAAATTTAAATATTTATTTTGAATGGGCTTATGATACCAAATGCAACAATGTCTTAAATTCACTATAAACAACAAGAACATTCAACCTTTACTTCCTCCTTTGCATTACCCATGACTTCAGAAGTGATAGAGCACAAAGGGAAAGGCTGCCCTCCAAGGCGACTCGCATTTAGGAATCAATACAAGACAGGGTCTAAGACCGGTCCCTGCACTCCGAGGTGGCGGAGTACTCAGGATCAAACACCAGGCCTGGCTAAAGGCTGGGCTCTGTATCCACAGGATACACAATACAGTTACATTGAGGAAAGGGGAAGGGCTCTGTTCATAACTCCAGTTGAAATATTGACTGGCTTAAGCCAGGAGGCAACCTTCACTGGCCCTGGTGTGTTGTGCAACATTCAGGACATCCTGGGGCCGAATAGCAAAGGCAATCTGAGACAAAAGTCTAACTTTACAACTTCTGGTATTCACAGAAGTTATTTATGACTTTTGGTATTCAAAGAGGTCATTTATGAGTCGTATCTATACGTTTGCAGTCGGGCCGGAATCTTCGCCTCTGTGCCAAACTCTACACACCCAGGCCTTACTCTCCGGCTGGGGCCGTACTCTCCAGCTGTGGCATTACTCTCCATTTTGAGTCGTTCTTTCCAGCTCAGGCCGGATGAAGTGTAATAAATGGGCTGGAATGCAAAATTTACAAAAAGGAACATTAGGAACATGTGATAAATTGTAGAGGAGGCCATTTAAAACAGTCTGGCAGGGAAAAGGGTATGGCCAGACACTGCATCATGACCCAGATAAGTTTGCTCCTCTGTATCATGGTACAATTTGTGCTTACCTCAGTGTTGACTGTAGTGTAAACACTACAGTCAACACTTAGGGCGCTCCCCTTAGTGTTGACTGTAGTGTTAATACCAGAGAGTGTGTGTGTGTGTGTGAATAAGAGCTACAGTAGGAGTAATGGGACACATTAAAGTTAGGTGCAGTGATAGACTCCAGGTTGTGTATATTGTGGCAATTATGGAACAGTTTTTGTTTAATGTTAGTCTTAGGGATACCTTTATGGCTAGAGATGAAGTATGGGTTTGATACAGGGTATTGGTAAATGATTTTCTTAAGGTTAAGGATACTTTGCAGGATTGAACTAGGTTTAGGTTTATGGAATGTAGGTGTAAATTATGCTGCTAGTGTTAGGGGTTTTGTGTTTGGGTTACATTGCATAAGAGTAATGGGCAATTGATGAGGATAGTGTTATCGTTAGGCATAGGATTTGCAGTTCGTGTACCTGGTTCGTGAATGAGAAAATGAGCTGGGTGTCGGAAGCGTGGAATACTATCCTAAGTCTGTGTTTTCTCACAATGGTGGCAAGAAGGACCATGCAGATGTTGAGGAGCGTGGGGCTGATAGAGGATCCTTGGGGTACTCCGCAGCTGATCTCTGTTGGTTCAGAGAGGAAGGGCGGGAGTCTGATTATTTGAGTTCGGCCGGTGAGAAAGGAATGGATCCATTCCCCTGAATGCCGGCGTCGCAGAGTCTGGCGGTTAGTGCACGGTGGGAGACGGTGTCGAAGGCTGCTGATAGGTCTAGTGGGATGAGGGCAGCCATGTGTCCTTGGTCAAGGAGGGTGAGGATGTCGCCCGTGGCGGCTAGTTGGGTAGTCTCATGCGGAGGTTGCTACGGAATACAGATTAGGAAGTGTAGAGGATCGAGTTGGATTCAATAAAGTTCGTGAGCTGGTTGTTGACGATCTTCTGTTTGACTTTGGCTGTGAAGGGGAGGAGAGAGGTGAGAAAGGAACGGATCCATTCCCCTGAATTCCGGCGTCGCAGAGACTGGCGGTTAATGCACAGTGGGAGACGGTGTCGAAGGCTGCTGATAGATCTAATAGGATGAGGGCAGTCATGTGTCCCTGGTCGAGGAGGGTGCGGATGTTGCCCGCGGTGGCTATAAGGGCAGTCTCAGTGCTAAGGTTACTACGTAATACAAATTGGGAAGTGTAGAGGATTGAGTTGGATTCTATAAGTTTGTGAGCTGGTTGTTGACGATCTTCTCGGTGACTTTGGCTGCAAAGGGGAGGAGAACGATGGATCTATAGTTCTGGAGGTTGTCAGCTCTGCGGAGGGCTTCTTGAGGAGGATCTTGACATCAGCGTGTTTCCAATCACCGGGAAACATGCCTGTTTTGAGGGTGCTATAGGAGAGGTGGCTCTGTGGTAGATGTACGTCGGGCTGGGGTCAGTGGGGGCTCCTGAGTGTATGCTTCTCATGGTTTTAGCTGTGTCTTCTGTGGTGACAGGGGTCCATGCGGTGATGGTAGGCTGGTTGTAGGTGTAGTAGCGGTGCCTAGGTTCCGCTGAGTAAGTCCCAGATTTCTACTGCATGTCTGTGCAGGGAGCGTATGCTGAGGAGTATGCAGCTCAGGGGAATGGGTGCACTGGCATCCAGTGGGTAGGCACAAATAAATATCACGTAGTCCCAGGGCTTTAAGTGGGCTGGGTCTTGACGGTGCACCAGCAGTACTAAAAAACAGGTGCTGAGATGGGTCCCTATTGGGCTTTTTCATTTGTATAACGTGCCCTTATTATTGCTCTCTCTTTCTAACTCCTGGGGCTAGGTACCCTCTCACACTCCAGTGGATTTGAAAATGCAAAAGCTTATGTGTCCCTTGCCACTGCCTACCTGGGCTCTCTGCAGGAGGCGCCTTTCACTGCAGTGTGGGCCGCACTGAAGCAACCTCTCAATCCGTGTGCCACCTCTTCAATAAAATAGGAACAACGCCTACTTTTCTCAGAACGTAACTGTGGGTCGAAAGGTTGGTATGTGATCGAAAAGAGTGGCAGATTGTAAAGTACTACACTATGAACATTTTGAGAACCATTGGAGTCATTTTACACTCATCTAATTTGAAGAAACCTGTTACATATGTTTCTTTTATTATATTGGATTACACCATATTTGCATGTACATGTGATTTTCCTAGGATTACCTTTGTACACATGTGTGCTACTTTGTGTGCATACCCCCAAGGACAGGATGCCATATTGCACATTTATGTCTGCATCTACAAATTTGTCCACTACCCCTATACCGTGGCCAAAACACACGCAGTCATTTTTGTTGTCAGGCATACTGCTCCCACTTACTCATAAACCACAGTGTCTGCTTGGTCAGTCTATCTTGCTCTATGCCTCACTCTGAGAATGCGAAGAAAACATATATGCATTGGTACAGGCAAAGCCTTGCACCGCTATTCAGGTATCTCTCTGATGGTAAATTACACAGTTAGATTAAGTCATGTTTTTAGGTCTTGGCTCTAGACAGCACACATGAGCTGTCTCAAACCAAGAAATACTGCATCCACTACATAGGCTTCAGCCTGCCCATGGGCTTCCCATTTGCTGAAACCTTTGTCACTCTTAAATTCTATCCGCATAATTCCACAGCACACCATGCCACATATTTCCACTACACAACTTCCCACTACGCCACACAATTTCACAACAAACAATTTCAATCCAACATTTGCACTACCACCAAACCTGTCATCTCTCTTCCACATACCCACAGCCTCTCTCATCTCGCAATACCACTGCCCTCTCATCCCTCCCTCACATACACTGTCTCCTCTCTATACTGCCTGCTCACACACGCTACCTTCCTGTACCTCCTCACGCTCTGCACTGGTCCGCTTCTCCCCCATGGGTGCCCCTTCCACTCATGCCTTTTTCTCTCTCTCTCTCTCACTTGTATTCTCTCTCACCCCTCTCTCTCGCTCCCTCACACACTCTTACCGCCTCTCTCATATGGTTCTCTTCAGGTCTTGAAGCACAGTTTCTTTCTCGTGCCTTTTCAAAATTTCAATCCCTCAAACCCATCCTCTCCTCCTCTTCTTTGGGTGTCTTCTGCTTACACATGTGGCCCCACTGTATGCATCTATGGCCTGCTGTCCCCTTCTTTTTGCTACCCTATCTCAATATCAATCACCACTTCCTGCACAAACTACCTATTCCTCTCGATCTTCTTTTCTATCTATTCTGTGCAGCTCTCATCCCTATCTGTTCACTATGCCACAACATTCCCTTTCACAAATACACAACACAATTTCAAAACTAACAATGTCCAATACAACCCACATATTTCCACTCTACACCACATACATCCACTTCACTCCAAACCAAAATATACAGGTAAAAGGCATTGTCATGTACGTCAATTGCTCTAAATATCAAAAATCTGAGTCCTAATGTATTGCAAATGCTTGTTAAATTATGCAATCCAATAACTGTGAAGGTCTCTGTGCATTGGCTGAGGGTTATGAAAGGGATAATGTAGATGATCAGTGGCTAATAAAGCAAGACAATGAAAGGCTCAGACTAGATGAAGAGTTTAGAGAAATACAACAGCACCTACAAAGGCTGAAGTGAGGTGCCTACTTTAACCAATAGTTGTCAATCTAGAAACATGTAATTTGATTCTCTTAGAATACATCAGTCACAACAGCAGTTCCACCTCTTCCTAGGTAACCTAACACTCTACACTGATATTGCATGTATGTATGCATAGATATTTCTATAATCTGAACTTCATAAATATTGTAGTGTTGATGGATGGGCCAGACCATCAAATAGTGTACTCCGTTTGGACAGGACAGTGGTGGCATGTACTCTACTGACCTGGCAGACATACAGCCAACCATATTGAGGGATTTCTTCCCCCTGAAAATCCCATGCTAGTTTGTAGGACTTGGGTCAATAATACCAAAAGTTGTGAAGAAATTCAGATGGCACATCAGCAGGGTCAGCTTTGACTGTGATGTGAACAGATTGGTGGAGATTCATTGCTGCATTTCACTCTGATTCGAGAGTAGCTATTGCACAAGAGATAATTCTTGTTGTATTTCCTGTAGCTGGATAGTAATTTATTTCTTTAAAAAAATTATTTTACTTAGTTTTCAACAATTTTAAGATCACAATACTGTGACACTGCTTCGCCATCCACCTGATTCTCCCCTTTCTTAATATCCCATTTAGTTCCAAAATACCATGAAGTAGACCACAGTCAAGTCCACTGCAACCAGTCCGGTGCACTATAGATGGGTCTGTGCCCCAGTCAACTGTGTGCTTTTCCCCCAACAACTTCCTATGGGTGGGCCGCTCTGGGTATTTTGTGAAGCGCTTTTTAACTGTCCCCAGATGTTATCATACTTTTGTGGTCCCCCTCTGGACCTATTCACTGCTTCCTCAGCTGGAAAGAAGAAATCCATCCCTCTTAGCCACTTTGAGATTGGGAGGGCCCCCCGGATCCTCAATGGCCCGCTATGTGATGTTTAGCCAAAAAACAACTGATCCCAACCATCAATTTTTGTCCCCTTACCTGTCCCAACCCGGGAATAAGTTCTGTGTAAATGGCATTCAGCTTTGAGATGGTCAGAGAACATCATATGGTGTGTCTGCCAGACGTCTCCCAATTTTGAGATCCCCAACTTATTTCAGTGTACTTGAGCCCTACTGTTTTCCATAGCCATGTACCCTTCCACAATGGCTTCTTCCTAGTGGGCACCCTTCCCTTTCATATCCATTGCAATGCCTCTTTCCAGCTAATCACTGGAATGGCTGGAATGGCCGGGGGAGTGGGTAGGAGGGACTCCCCATACAGCCAAAACCCTGGTGCTTGCCTGGTAAAGTCCATGTGCGTCTCGTAGTGGGTCCCCGTGCACCAAAGATCCAATCAATAACCACAACCAGCTGGGCAGCCCAGTAAAGTAATACAGTCTGATGTCTACTGCCCCTAGTCCACCATCATAAGGGGATTGTATGCAGTTCTTATGGGAGATTCACAGCAACGATCCTCGCTACTTGTTGCTATTGAAGTTGGCCTCTAGGGTTGTAAACAAAAGGCTAGGGATTTTGTGGGGGTAGTGTTGCAAAACATACAACAGCTGTGACCAGGCCACAATTTTGAAGAGGGCTATAGACCCCATCATGATCAGGGGAAGAGAGTTCCATCTTGCCATATGTCCCTTAATTTTGCATGTCAAAGGGGTTATATTCCTGCCCCAGCGTTCCTCTGGGTCTCTTGATAAGAGCATGCCTCAGTGTTTGAAATTGGCTTTCTGGTTGGCACAGGTACGCACCCTGTCCAAGCAGAAGCCATAATCCTGGTCAGGATAAGCAAGATACACACTAAAAGATAACCTGTGCTCAGCTTGGCACAGAACACTCAGGGGTATCCAAAGAGACAATGTGCAAAGTATGTGTGCAACACACACACATGCACAGTAACACAATGAATACACCACAACAAGACTCTAGACAGGTTTAGAAAATGATAGATAATTATATTATAACCAAAACAAGCCTAAAATGACAAAAATCCAATGTATAGAAGTTGAGATATATAACATTTTTAAATGCATTAAAGCACCTAGAAGCAAGCAGCTCTAAAAAGGTTACTTCAGGTTGCGCTGTATCGGGTCAAAGTTCAGGCCAAACGCGTGGAAGCGCAGGCCAGCTACAGAACCCCGGCAGGAAGAAGTGAAAAAAGTACCTTTCCTGGTCTCAAACAGTGAGATGTGTTGATCTGCTCCACGTAGTGAAGGCGATACGTCAGTTCTGAAAATGGGTGGTAGATGTGTTGAGTGATGTGCCACATCGGATTCTGCTTCACAGTCGAGGGGATGCATCGATCTTACCAAGCTGCCGCCGAGGCGATACGCAGTCTAATGTATCGATCTCTGAGGGCAAAGCGCTAGTTCTGATGCGCTGTGCCCATTTTACTCCTGCAACTGGTTGATGCGCCAGTTCTGTTAAACACAGACATACAATTCATCAAATTCCATGCTGCAAGTGTCTGGGCCACTTCCAGTGAGTTCAGGTACTGGAGCAGGGATAGAGACTTTAATGTCCCTCAGTCTCATGCAATAGGAGGCCAGCCAACAAGCCCTTGGAGATCACTTGGAGGATAGGCAGAGCCCAGCTCTCCTTCAGGGCAGTCAGAGAAAAGCAGACAGCAGAGAAACACCAGAGAAAAGCAGGCCTTCCAAGCCTGCAAGCCAAAGATAAGTCATTTAAGCAGAACAGCAGTCCTTCTGACATAGATTCAGTTCAAGATCCAGAAGTGCCTGATTTTGAGTGGGGCGTGTTGGTCAGAGACCCAGACTTATAGCCAAAAGTGCCTTTGATGCTGGTTGGTGAATTCAAAGCAGCTCTCTGAAGTGCACAGCTTCCTCTTTCAGCCCAGTCCTGTCCTCCAGGCTATCTATAGGGGATAATCAGTCCTTTGTGTGGGGACAGGCCACTGCCTATTCAAGTAAAGTGTTAGACCCTCTGTTGCACTCTGCCCAGGTAAGGCCATCAGAATACAAATGCATGTTGATGGCTACTCAGACACACCTATCTTTTCTGGGTTGTGGCTGTCAAGAGGGAATGCAAAAAGTGTAGCTGTCACTTACTCCAATTATTGGAGATGGGCTGTCAGGCACACAACACAGTATGTGCAGATAAATGTCTACTTTCTTATTGTGAACAAAGCAAACACAAGGAAATGATGTACGGAGCGCTGACACTTTTCAGACACTCACCCCCTGTCACAGATTGGGATGAATGCATCATCATTCTTTAGCTCACTTCGCCACTTCAGTTCAGACCCAGCTACATGCAAATCAGTCTTGAACCTGGCTTGGCAGTTCAGGCTGGACTGCTCCCATAAGGAACAGGGTCAAGACTGATTTGCATATGGCTGGGTCCAAACTGGGGTGGTGTGGTAAGCAAAAGAATGATAGATTAAACCCAGATCCTTGTGACCGGGGGTGAATGTTTGCATTGTCCAGCATTCTGTCCAGCAATTGTTTCTTTTGCATACTTTCTTAAAGCATAGCGGCATTTCTAAAATAGCAATGTTAAATTCAACTTCACCAGTAAGTAGGATTTATCACTACCATTCCAAACATACGAAACACGAAAAAACCTCATTGTAGTGAAAAGTGAAATATGCTGTTTGTCACTATCAGGACACGCAAAACAGAAAAGTACATGTCCTACGTTTTACTTGCATACACTGTGCCCTTAGGGCTACATAGGGCCTACCTTAGGGGTGACTTATAAGTAATAAAGGGGGAGTTTAAGGCTTAGTAAGTAGTTCTAAATGCCAAATCAAAGTAGCATTAAACTGCAAACACAGGCACTGCAGTTGCAGGCCTGAGAGAGGTTTGAAAGGCTTCTTCTGTTGGTGGCACGATCAGAGCTGCAGCCCACTAGTAGCACTACATTTACAGGCCCTGGGTATATGATATACCACCTTACAAGGGACTTACAAGTTAAATAAACAGGTCAATTAAGTATACACTAATTATACACATGTTTAAGGAAGAAGCACATGCTCTTTAGCACTGATTCAGAGTGGTAAAGCGCTCAGAGTCTTAGGACCAACAATAGATTCAGCCAAATGTGGAGGCAAAAAGATTGGGGAAGACCACCCTCGGGCTGACAGGTCAAACACCAACTATTTAAATGCTCCAGATCACCTGGAAGTAACTCTGGAGGAATGGCACCACAGGGATTATGACTGATTTCCCCCAGTTCACTCTCAGGCCTGTTTCTTCTTTGTAGATTTCTAGAATGCAAATCAGCTGTAGGATCAGTTGGTTTAGGTGCTGAATATAAAGGAGGACATCATACCACATACAAAGAGATGCAGTACCCTAATTCTACACCCCACCTCAAGCCCCAAACCTGCGCATCCCCCGATCTATTTGGCCAGTGTTTCAATCACAAGAGCGAACAGGAGAGTAGACAGCAGGTGGCCCTGCCAGTGGCCTCTGCCTAGCTGGAACTGTTGTGAGTAAATGGTGTTCACTCTGACCCTATCACATGGCACTGTGTATAACATCTTTACAGACTGAAGGACTTTAGGGCCAAAATTAATCTTTTCCATGATGCGTGGAGGAAAGGTCATTCAATTGAGTCGAAGGCCTTCTCTAAGTCCAGTTGCATCACTAGGAATCTCACCTGTTTCAGTACCCTGGTGCTACGGCCTTTGCAAATATTTTGGTTTAAATATTACTTAGGGGAATCAGGCTGTAAAATGCACAGTCTGTAGGTGGCCTATATGGTTTGGAGAAAACTACAACTGAGGCCCCCTATATATGATAGAGAATTATCATAGCTGTACCTGCAGCTTCGACCATTGTAAAGAAGTGAGAGAGTAGTGTTGGTGTAACCTTTTCTGCACTTGAACCGGGCACCTTCTCAGAATGCATCTCCTGCAAGGCTGAAAATAATTCCTCCTTCGACAGAGGTGCATCCAAGTCCTGCAGCATGATCAGGTCCGCAGCTATGGGGTGTTGTTGCTCCACGTGCCCGACGTGTTTGATTGGTAAAGTTTCTCATAGTAATGTGTGCAGTCATTGCCGATTGCCTCAGCAACATTTGTCACCTCACCGTCGGGCCCCGTGTCTATGGGACAAACCTGTCTGCCAGAGTTGGTTGCATACCTGTGTAGCAATGTTCCCATATTCTCGCTGTTTTTGAGAATCGGACACTGCTGCCCATGCAGGGTCTGCTATTGTATTCCCCTGAAGAACTGCTTTCCTTCCCTCCCACAATGTGATTGGGGAGACATCTGTTGTGGAGTTTGTTCTGAGGTAAAGTTATATCTTTACCTTCATGTGTTCCAAAAATCTAACATACTTCAGTCACCCAACCTGAAGGTTTCAGTGCGTATTAGACCTAGGCATCCCCAATTAGTTAAATCGGTCAGTGGTCCAATGGTACCCTTCTGAGAAATCGGAGTCCAGCAGTGAAAATAATACATACTGACTAGTTCTTTGCTTTCCATTGATTGCAAAGCACCAGGGACTCCAACCATGGCACCAGGGTTGAGCCTCTCTTTTCACATCAAGTTGTGGGTGCATGACATTATTGAAGTGGCCTGCTACAATAAGGTCCCACTCCGAGACTGTGGTGATAACTGTCATCAGATCTTTCATTGTGGTCGCCTGCAGGTTCGGTGAAATATACACAGACACTACCATCCATAGGATGCCATTCAGGAATTGAGTAACCACCACATATCTATCCATGGTGTCTCAGATAGCATGCGTGACCATCAGGGGAAAGGTAACTCTTGTTGAGCACCTAGTAAACCCTGCATGATATACGCAGTTAAAGCCATGCTGTACCAAAAAGGAACCCCTACTCCCAAGCAAATATGTCTCTTGCAACAATAGAACCACCAGGGTCAGCTTGTGGACCTATTGAGAATTGTTGTGCATTTTATTTTATCCAGCAACCCACTGACATTGCAAGACAACAGCTTTTAGTGGATGGTTTTGTTGTCAGAGGTCTTGGCGAGTCGTTGAGCCCGTTTGACTAGGGTCCGTGGCCGTGTAATGTGTCTTGCGTGAGGCATAGTGTTGCAACCGAAATCAGCCCTATAGTACGCAACTTCAGGCGCGGCTGGCACAGGTAACAGCGGTGGGGTGTGAAGGGGTGGGAGGGATGAAGTCGGCAGAAAGTAATCACCATAGTTTTGTGTAGCTTCGCTCCAAGCAAGCCCCTCTATCTGGAGGCAATGTGTCTCTTCTCCATAAGTGAATGAGACAACATTTGTAGCTATACATGGAGGAAAGGAAGGAAGGGTACCAAAATTCTCCTGTCTGAGGAGGATGCTCTACGTCTGTCCTCTGGTTGTGACCAGAGTTGCCCTCCTATCAGTCTGCTACACTTCTTCTTAGAGTGGGATGGTTGACCCCCTACAGTCTCCCGAGATGTCATTGGCTCCTTTGTTTATATGGGCAGTTATTTCCTCTCCACTGCTCACTCCCAGGCCTCTTCCGGGCTCTCAAAGAAAATGGTTCTCCACTGTGACATTAATTTCAATTTGGCAGGTTATATCAGCATATATTGAATGTCCACAGCCCTGACTTTCTACTTAATCTCTAAGAAAGATTTACAAAGGAGCTGCACTTTAGTTGTATAATAAGGGAAGAGTATAACCCTGGAGTTGGTGCAATGGATGTCTAGATGTTGGCGTACCTGCCACAGGATATATTATCAGTTCACAAAGTTCAATACCCTGATGACAATGGCTCTAGTGGGTCCCCCCCGGCGGAGGCCTTAGGGCAACCACCCTGTGTGCCCTTTCCAGAACAAAGTAGGGGGAAAACTCACAATCCAGGATCCAGGGTCTGAAGTATTCCATGAGGAATTTCTCTGGGTGCTGGTTTTACATGCCCTCTGGGAGGCCCACCAGCCATAAGGGCAGAGGAGGGTCACCCCCTACACCTGATACAGGGAACATCTGCCTACGCTGGTCCAGGACAGGGGCCACGCCCTCTATCCTCTTGAGACACCACAGTGAGGTGGAGTATTGCTGTACTTGTTTGACCGTCCAAGCCCAGTGTTTGCTGTAGTAGTCTCCCAGGATCTCTGGGCTCCTGGGGGGTCACCTCCTGAGGGGGAAGCTGTGTGCCCATCTCCTACCTTTGGGGTGAGACGTCATGTGCGGGTTTCCACCCACCCAGGCTGCAATCGTAGTCCTGGATTCTCATGTTGCTCAGTCTGTCTCATCTACCCTTGTCCGCCAATTTGGCTGGGCTGTCACAAGCCCATGTGGCTGCCTAAAGGTGAAAGGGGGTCCCTACCTCTCTTCTCCATTTGACTGTTTCTTCTGACTCGCTGTGCCCCAAGAGTGAATGCTGAGGTAAACGTGGGTCGCTGCTGTGGGATTGCAGCTCCAGGTTGTGTCCGTTAGCGTCATGCCAGTCTCACGGCAGGGCGTTGTTTGCCTAATGCGTTTCTCTTGTCCCCGGCTTGGGTAAGCTGAAGGGGAAAAGCGCGGAGGCCGTCTCATGGATTTTTGCCTCAGAGAAAAGGTTGCCCCATAGTCAGCTCTTCCAGGATGCAGTTGCAGTCCTGGCTACTTATAGCGCCCAGCCCATCTCCTCCACTTTAAGGTACCCGTTCTGCTATTACGAGCTACCGCTTGGAAGTGAAAACAGCTTTGTCCCACACCCCGGCTAATCAGCTGTCTTCTCTCCCTCGCTCATCCCAGGAATCGATGCAAAAGGGGGTTTGCCATGGTGGGTTCACAGCTCCAGGTGGAGTTTGCCACCGGCAGGCCATCTCTCGGCAGGCCATACGCACACCCATGTTGTCGATCACCAAAATGATCTCTCTCATCCCGGGCTCCCTGGATGGGCCAAAGGGGGTGAATATGAGGGCCATTGTTCAGGTGCTTGCAACCGAAAAAAGGTCGCCTAAGGGTCGGATTCAGCACGATTCTCAGAGCAGACACCAGTTTGTTAAAAATGTGTCCACAATCCTAGGGTGCTTGGCCACCCCCCCCCCAGTAATTTCTTCCCTGATGCTCTTTACAATGTAATGGAGGAGAGTGATATGTCAATGGTAGATGATCCCTTTGGAGCCGGGATGGTATTCATCAATAAGGTAGAAAAAGGTAGAAAATGTATTGTTTAGGAGTCATATAAGATTTCTTGAGTAAAGAGCAGAGTGAGCACTTCTAGTAGCAGTACACTTGTACACTGCCAGCTCACCATTATTCACTATTTCTGCATCTTTGATCTATTACTCATAAATAGAAACATTTCACTCACACATATCTTCTACTTTAAAAGGTGATGAACACAAGGTGCTATGGATGTGAAATGCCAAAATAGGAAGCAAGCATAGTATGCAGTTACTTGTACAATTTTTTTTCTCCATTTTTAGTTGTTTGAGGTGTGCAGCGTTTCATGACTTCCATCTCTGGAAACTCATAACAGTCCACCTTTGTTGACAATGGTCTTGGTAATGCTGATCTTTTTTATTATATTTTCAGTATCCATATAAACTACTTGAAGAAGTAACACCACCGGAACACAGAGATGCCTTCAACATCCCCACCTTAGCAGCTGAGAAACATGTGAGTCTTCTTTAAAATACCATAACATCATGTTTATGTGCCTCCTCTCTCGGACTCTGTTTCTTCCATTCCATCTTCACAAATCAAAGTAAATCTGCAAGATATCACAGGAATAACTGCCTGTGGAAAATGCACTCCATTCTCAGAAACAAAGGAATTATTTACGATACTAGCAAGGAGTGAATGGTGTAGCAACTCAATCCGTCTCTCAGCCACTGGTACCCTTAGAAAGCTAGAGCTGATTTCTTAATTTCAAAGACGGTTTTAGTGCATAGAGTAAACAGACAGAGTTGGAATCTATCTCCTGCTGGTAACAGGGATTAATTAAAACAATTGTCTTGACTACTAGACTAACCTCTTCTGTGAGAGATGAGAAAACAATACACTGGGTTGATCCTACTTGTGGACAAGCAAGAACTTATGGGCTCAAAAATTCCATTTCACTCTAGGATCAAATTTTGCCTCACTTCTAAACTAGACAAAGGAAACAGCTGGCATTGGCTTTGAGCAAAGAATAAAAAAATCTTCTCTTAAAAAATTGGTCACTCCCAGATTTCGCAGGTGCAAGTGGGGTTGCCGCTCCGTTTCTGTGGCAGCCGTAAAACTCTGGAAATCTTTGCCCCTTCTGATATCCAAGTCAGACTCCCTTCCGGTCTTTAGGAAGCTCTTGAAGACCTGGGACCAGATGCATGACCCATTTTTGCATGCACAAATGGGTTAGCGACCTGTTTGCACATGCAAAATCGAATAGGGCCATGTAAAACCCTATTTAGCAGGTAGCAATTTATTTGCAATTTGATAAATAGGATTTGCAACTCACAATTAGGATGGGGCATTCCGAGGGTGTCCCTTCCTAATTGCGATTTGCTACCCTATGTAAGGATGTTTTGCGATTGCAATTGCAGTCACAAAACACTCTCAATTTACCGCCCTCTTCAAGAGGGTGATAATGCACTCTCAAATGAGAAGGTGTTCCCAGGGGACCCTTCCACTTTGCAAATGCAGGGGAAAACAAAAACGTTAATTTGTAAACACATCCAGTTTTCCTTTAAGGAAAAGGAAAAGGGGCTGGATTAAAAAAAAACTGCTTTATTGAAAAGCAGTCCCAGACATGGAGGTCTTCTAAGTCGAGCAAGTCGCAATACCTTTGAAGGCCAGCCATTCTTACTGGGGTCGCAAACTGCGAGTGCCTCATGAATACTGATGAGGCATGTATTGTGCAACCCCATTGGGAATCACAAACAGTGTCTCTGACACTGTTGTACATGGCATTTAGCGACTCGCAAATTGCGACTCGAAATTGAGCGTAATTTGCAAGTCGCTAAATGCCCCGGTCGTACATCTGGCCCCTGGTTATTTGCCTCCTAGCAGGTTGTTGTTGCTGTCACTTCTCCCTGTTCACTTAGCGCCTTGACACCAGCTGGTATAAGTGCACTTTATAAATACTATCCTATCGTATTACCTAGGATCAACCAGTTTTGCCATTTTAGAGAGAAATATATCAACAGTTTTACAAGTCTAAATAGCCTTCTTGTTTCCATTCTCTCTATCTATCAGCTTGAGAACATGATCAAAATGATGAACAGCACTCTCAGGTTGTGCGAGTTCATACTATCTACAGAGGGCGAGGTAAGATTTTGATGCTTTTTTCTGTCAATGTGAGAGAGAGTGTGAGTACTATCCAATTGAAAGAATCACACAACTAACCGTTACTAATCAATGTGGTCTCTGGAATGGAATGTAAATGTAAGGTGGATTTTTAAAGCAGTGCTTGTCACCCATGAGGGTATCCAGGGGTTTCTCCCATCTAATTAGGGTTTGCTTTACTTGCCAAATAATCCATCCTATGATACACACTTTGCAGTTTTCCACAAATAAATGTTTGGCTGGTTTAGAAGGATCAAATATAACACATGGTGCTGCGCGGTGGCAAACGTTAACTACTCACCTGATTGTTTCACCCAAGTGTTATATTGGTACTGGAGAGGCAGAACGTCTTGTGAGAACAGCATTAATATGTGATGAAACAGCAAAATAGTATTATCACAGAATGCACTACATTATGTTGCATCATTTTCACTGTGTTCAATAATTTGGCCTTCCAAATGTGTCTCTGAACATGAATATTGTGAGGCATTAATATCATTGACAAAAAGTCGAGAGACAAAATGTCAAAAGGTATTTGCATAGATTTTCTGTACCTAATTCCACATCTGTGTACCAAAAAAAACATACACATATATCTTCATTTATGTGGCGTTAATAATGGCAAATGTATACATCCCTCTGTGCATTTACTATTCGATATTTTGTCCCTCTATATTTTGTCCACTGTTTTACTGTGCCACAATATTCTTT
Source organism: Lissotriton vulgaris (assembly GCF_964263255.1). NCBI lineage: Eukaryota > Metazoa > Chordata > Amphibia > Caudata > Salamandridae > Lissotriton > Lissotriton vulgaris. The sequence continues at coordinate 1,361,964,899 of NC_141685.1, read as the reverse complement.
TCCTAGATATTAAAGAATAAAATCGGCCCTTCATAGTCTTAGAATTCCAGAACCACTTCTGATGGAAGACATTTGATTAATGTTTTAAATTACATTACAGTTGGGTGTGTAGAAAAGGAAGTAAATGCATAGGTTTTCAAGAGTCTTGGGAAAAAGTTAAATCAACATACGACATGGAGAGACTGAGGCTCACATCCCAATGGTGCTGTAGAAGTAGCGTTTCTGGGGTAGGGTCATTCAAAGCAGTCCTCATCATATAAGAAACACATTTATGTTGATTAAGATTGGGTGCAAAACCTTTTAAAAGAGAAAGACTTTGTTTATATGAATTAATTACATGCATCATGTGAGAACAGAGCTCCCAAGAGCTTGACTGTCATCCCTATATGGATGCTTTGGGATTGCCACAGAAGAGCAAAATAATTCTGCAAATCTAGTTCATATGCAAGGGGGACCCGATGGGTAAGTAACATTATCTGCCCCCTAGAGTCCAAGACTGGTGTTTATCAGGTCGCGGTCAGATTGTTATAAATAATCTGAATGAGTACAAAACTCCTACTGGCTGTTTAGAGACTTCAAAGAGTAGTAGAATTCTGTGGAGTAGCTCCTTCGTGGGAGAGGTTGTGACACTGGAGAAGAGATGAGGCCGCTACTGGAGTACAATATTGTATGGAAGCACATTTTTATGAACTGTCTTACCTCTTGTAGTGTTTAAAGAGGCATACTCTCTTCCCAGCTAACTCCCCCTTTACCTAACTTAAAGTTATTTAAATTCTTTGCAAGCCAACATTTAAAGCAAGGCAAAAGATATTTTATGAGCTCATGGTGCCTCCACGTTGCTTGCTAGACTGTGAGGATGGGCAATTGCCTACTTTACCAATCTGACCTTGTACCTTTCAACTTTCAGGTACCAGCCGAAATGCCATCTTTCGATTCTGACCACTGTGACTGATATCACTGATCACATTTATGGGGGATCCCTCACCATTTCCTTTCTTTACATATTTATTTAAATAAACATTTATTATATACCTATTTATGTATTCCATATTTATTTGTTTTATTCAACAGCAAATGTTATACCTCCATTGATATCTTTTTTTAGTATTGTATTTTTTAACCACTTATTGATGCCTTATTATTAACTTGTATTATATTATAAAACTCAATACAAATTTTCAACACAAAAAATATGTGTAATGTGAATGTTCTTACCCACACTTAACTGAAGGTAAACATTGTCCATTCTTTGTTTGTTATGCATTTTAAGGTGCCCTTGGAACATAATAAATTAAATAAAGAAAATCCATACTCTTGCCTTTAATGAGAGCTATCATATATTCTTGGCTACATGACTGGCATAATCCTTCAAGATAGAGTTTTAAAACTAAGTAGGTGTGGGGCATATTGCAACACTCTTGAAAAGGCCCACTCAGCAAGGTTTTTTAATGCAGAATTTAAGATTTGGGTGGAACATGTTTCTTAAATCACATTCCCAAATTTGAAACACAGGGACACACTGGTCTTTGTCTATGAATTTGCTTGGTTCAGACATGTGCAAGAGAAGCAACATGAAGAAAATAATTCTGTTAATTAGCTGGGCAGTAAACTTTGCTGCACTTCCGGAGTTTGCAGAGTATTTCCCACTCTGTGCCCCGCACAGAGCACGGAGATCTGAAAAACTCTGCAAAGTGGCATGGAGTGGAGTATTTCCTCTCTCCTGGCTCACCAAGGCTTGACTATCTCCTGGCGAGAATCCTCAACATGGGTGGTCACAGCAGATCGTTACTGCTCATGTTGAAAAACCGGCCACTTGCATTGAGGAAGCTGCCACTCAAGTTAAACATGTTTTCAATTGGCAGAAAGAAGCTTGCTCCTCTTGCTCTGCTTGTGGTGCTGTTCACGCTGTTTTACTTCTTGTGGTAAAAATCAGCAGCGTGACTTATCTCACTCTGCTGCTTGTGGACCTCCATGGAGCGCTGTGGAATTTTTTGTCACTCAAGCCTACTAATTTGTCCCTTGTTTATGTAAACGCTTATGCTAGCCATTAAAAAGCCATGAAGAATCTAATAAACCACATTTACACAAATTACCATAAAAAACGAAATCCATGCTGATCACATTTATGAATCTTCTTCAACTATTTTCAACCATCTTCGTTATTTGGGATGTTTCAATGGACAAAAATAATCTCACTGTTTCAATTATTATGTAGTGTCCTTGAGCAGGGTAATGGGCACATACATCTTTCTTGAGGAAATAAATAACAAAGTAAAAAAAAAGTGAAAGAGTATCTAAGCCCCTAACTCGCAGGAGATTTTTCGCTTTTTACCCCAAATTATTTTTTCGACTCCTGACTCATTCTAAGAAGGAAGAGATGTAACTGAGGATCATATGGCTTCTCTGGCATAAGTAAGAGACAAGGTAATTAGTAAACAAACCCCGTAGCTGTGTGTCTCAAAATGTCCTTTCTTATTGTTAGATTTGGGGGTCTGTAGTTGGCCCAGGTAGGTACTTGTGACAAATAGGGCCCCTTGCCTCTAGTCTGGGTAAGGGGGGTATACTCCTAAAATAACCCCTGCTCACCCTATTGGTAGCTTGGCACGAGCAGACAGGTTTATCTCAGAGGCAGTGTGTAAAGCATTTGTGAACACATACAGTAATCAAGTGACAACACTACACATGGATACCACACAGGTTTTATATAAAAAATAAGTATTCTTTATATAGGCTTATCACAAGACCACTACCAACAAAAATTCACAATCCTAAAATTAAGATGGTCGTTTTAGCTTAGTTCTCTTTAGTTCTTAAAATGCAACACTTTGAGTCTATGTACCTTAAGATGCGACACGAAGGGCAACGAAAGTGTTGCAACGATGGAAATGCAGCTAAGATCCGGTGCAAAGAAATAAAGATGGTGCTTTCTCCTTGATGCGACGCGCTTCCCGGTAATGCGGCGGCATCTGCTGCAATGTCGATCCTCTTCTCCGGCGATGAGCGGCGACAGGCCCTGCGACATGCTACTCGGAGATGCGGCGGCGACTGATACAACGTCGATCCTCTACTCCTACGACACGCTTCCCGGTGAGGCGGCGGCATCTGCTGCAACATCGATACTCTCCTCTGGCGATGCGAGGCACCTCATGTTGTGAAGAGGCAGCTCTGCGACACACTTCTCGATCTTGAGTCGTGCTACCAGCTCCTTGCGACGCGCAAGTCCCTAAAAAGTCCAACACAACTGCAGGCACTTCAGGAGAACTCTTGAGGAGCCAGTGGGTGAAGTCTGCTGTGGTGTGGAGTGCAAAAAAACGATGGATTTGGGCCCAGATCTTTTGACTGGGGTGAATGTGTGACATTGATCCACATTCGGTCCATCACTTGTTGTTTTTGCAATTGCCGCCCTAAGTGCGCTGGGGATGCCCAGACGTGGGTCCCAGGCACTCCACACCACTTGGAGTCAAGCTAGCCGGGCTGATGAGAGGTGTTACCTCGAAACCGGTACGGTCCTCGGATGCTTGATTCCGTTCTGGGAAGGACATGGCTTTTGTAGTTCGGACTGGACTGTTCCCATGGGGCAACAGGGTCAGAGCTGATTTGCATATCACCATTGTCTAACCCAGGGTGGTGTGGAGTGCAAAAAAACGATGGATTTGGGCCCAGATCTTTTGACTGGGGTGAATGTGTGACATTGATCCACATTCGGTCCATCACTTGTTGTTTTTGCAATTGCCGCCCTAAGTGCGCTGGGGATGCCCAGACGTGGGTCCCAGGCACTCCACACCACTTGGAGTCAAGCTAGCCGGGCTGATGAGAGGTGTTACCTCGAAACCGGTATGGTCCTCGGATGCTTGATTCCGTTCTGGGAAGGACATGGCTTTTGTAGTTCGGACTGGACTGTTCCCATGGGGCAACAGGGTCAGAGCTGATTTGCATATCGCCATTGTCTAACCCAGGGTGGTGTGAAGTGCAAAAAAACGATGGATTTGGGCCCAGATCTTTTGACTGGGGTGAATGTGTGACATTGATCCACATTCGGTCCATCACTTGTTGTTTTTGCAATTGCCGCCCTAAGTGCGCTGGGGATGCCCAGACGTGGGTCCCAGGCACTCCACACCACTTGGAGTCAAGCTAGCCGGGCTGATGAGAGGTGTTACCTCGAAACCGGTCCGTTCCTCGGATGCTTGATTCCGTTCTGGGAAGGACATGGCTTTTGTAGTTCGGACTGGACTGTTCCCATGGGGCAACAGGGTCAGAGCTGATTTGCATATCGCCATTGTCTAACCCAGGGTGGTGTGGAGTGCAAAAAAACGATGGATTTGGGCCCAGATCTTTTGACTGGGGTGAATGTGTGACATTGATCCACATTCGGTCCATCACTTGTTGTTTTTGCAATTGCCGTCCCTGAGACTTCAGCAGGAGGCAAGCTCTGTTGCAAGCCCTTGGAGAGCCTTACACAAGTTGATGAAAGTACACACAAAGTTCCTCTCACCTTTCTTTGGCAGTCAGGCAACCACTGTAGGCCAGTCCCCCAAGCAGCACTTCAGCTTAGGGATAGTCTTTCCTCAGTTTCGTCAGGTTCCTCTCCTCAGCAAAGGTTTTTTCTTGTTGTCCAAAAGTGATCTAATTTCTTGGGATGAGGGTCCCAATATTTATACCCCAAAATTATTTGTCCTCTGAGGGCAGAGGGGGTTTTGCCTAGTCCAAACCAGTTCTGGAGCATTCTATTTACATGACTCCTTCTTTCCTTTCACAGTGCAGGGCAGAAACATCAGACGCCCCACAGGAGGTGGAGCCAGCATTGCGGAGGAAAGGAACAGCCCTGGAGCACTCTGTTGACATGATTCCTTCTCTCCTTTCACAGTGCAGGGCAGAAACATCAGACGCCCCACAGGAGTTGGAGCCAGCATTGTGGAGGAAAGGCACAGCCCTGGAGCATCTGTTGGCATGACTCCTTCTCTCTTTTCACAGTGCAGGGTAGAGACATCAGACGCACCACAGGGGGTGGAGCCGGCATTGTGGAAGGCAGGCACAGCCCTATTCAGGTCCCAAGTGCAACTCCTCCCACCCATCTAGATGCAGATCTCTATATTCACCACTGGGCTGACTCATCCTGTCTCCTGGAATCCCCCAGCCCTGTCACTCAAACTCCAGACAAGGAATACACAAACTAGTAGAGGCAGGCTTGGGTAGTTAGACAAGAAAATACCTACTTTCTAAAAGTGGTATTTTCAAACACAGAATGTTAAAACCAACTTCGCTAAAATATGTATTTTATCATTCTGAGTTCAGGCGTACTAAACTTGAATTTCTACCATGTCCTCTGAGTCAGTTAGAATTATAAGAGGTTTAATCTAACTGCCCATTCTGGCACATGGAGAACAGGTATCCTTGCAATAGTGAAAAACGAAAATTGCTGTAATTCACTATTAGGACATGCCACACACAACAGGGCTTGTCCTAACTTATACTTACAATGCACCCTGCCCTGGGGCCTCCCATAAGGGTGTCTGATATGAAGAAAAGGGAAGGTTTAGGGACTGGCAAGTGGGTGCACTTGCCCAGTCAACATGGCAGTAGCAGACTGCACACAGGCTCTGCAATGGCAGACCTGAGACACACTTTTACAGGCTGCTTCTGTGGGTGGCACAACCAGTGCTGCAAGCCCATTAACAGCATTTGGTTTACAAGCCCTGGGCACACTCAGTGCACTGTACTAGGGTCTGATAAGTAAACCAAATCAGCTAATCATGGAATCACTAATCCATACATCAATTTACAATAGGGAGAGCATATGCACTTTAGCACTGATAAGCAGTGGTAAAGTGCCCAGAGTAAAAAAACAACCAACAACAGGTCAGAAAAAATAGAGGAGGAAGGCAAAAAGTTTAGGGATGACCCTGCAAAAAGGGCCAAGTCCAACACTTATATTGAATTTTCTTGTTGTTTATAAAATTGGGAGGGATGGGATCTGATGAGCAGAATGAGGGTTTGGTGCTTTTTATGGCAGGCTTAATACAGCACGCTCGGGAGGGATTTCTATCCTCATGATGCACCTTGTTACTTCGTCTTTACTTGATATATGAAAACTCATGTTATAGAGTATAGTGCCTCACTAAAGGCCTATAACTGCCTCTTGGGGCACCCGTCTTTAAGGCCTAAGGAGATTTGATTGTGTGCAAATTGTAGAACAATATGATAGTGCTACGTTTTTTTTTACAGAGAACTGTACAATATACAAAACCTATGGTCTGTTCACAAACAGTGTTAATCCGCAAAAGGATGTTGCCCTAGGTCCCCATATGAACTCGCTGTAATATGATGGTTGTAATACGACCTTGCCCAGCATTAGATTGCTAAAAGACTAGACCTTGTAATAGATAACTTATAATAGATAATAGATCCCCCTATATATGGGATTTATTCTTGTTGTACATGGAGAAAACCTTTAGGGGTCCATTAGGATGGCGGGCGGGCTTTGGCCGCCCGCCACCCTAACGGAGAAGTGGACCGCCCGCTCACAGTGCGGGGGTCCCAACAATGGCATTAGGATGCGCCCGCCACACAGGCGGGACCATCCTGTATGTTTACCATTGCGGCGGGCGGAGCAGGAATCTCCGCCCACCGCAATGGTAAAAGTGCACGTTGCACTTTGCAAAGCGCAACATGACAGGTGCCTGCCATGTTGCACACATGGTTCCCCCCATGTGCACCCCCCAAGCCACGGACTCCGAGGGGGCCCGCAAGGGGCCCCCGCAGGGAGTCTCCGCATGCCTTTCCGTGGTGGCATTGCCGCCACGGAAATGCATTGTACAAAGCCCATTGTAATGGTGTTGTTGTCAGAGGTAAAGGCGAGTCGTTGAGCCCGTTTGACTAGGGCCCGTGGCCGTGTAATGTGTCTTGCGTGAGGCATAGTGTTGCAACTGAAATCAGCCCTAAAGTACCCAACTTCAGGGTTCGCTGGCACAGGTAACAGCGGTGGGGTGGGACAGGGTGGGAGGGGGGAAGTCAGCAGAAAGTAATCACCATAGTCTTGTATAGCTTCACCGCATGCAAGCCCCTCTCTCAGGAGGCAATGTGTCTCTTCTCCATCAGTGAATGAGAAGAAATCTGTAGCTATACATGGAGGAAAGGTAGGAAGGGGACCAAACTTCCCCTCTATAACACTGAATAACTTCTCATCATCTACTAGTAGGGTCCCCTTCCCGGTGATCACCCGAGCTCTATGAAGAGGATGCCCTATGTCTGTCCTCTGGTTGTGACCAGAGTTGCCCTCCTATCAGTCTGCTGCATTTCCTTCTAGGGTGGGATGGTTGACCCCCTACGGTCTCCCGAGATGTCATTGGCTCCTATGTTTATATGGGCAGTTATTTCCTCTCCGCTGCTCAGTCCCATGCCTCTTCCGGGCTCTCAAAGAAAATGGTTCTCCACTGAGACATTCATTTCAGTTTGGCAGGTTGCATCAGTATATATTGAATGTCCACAGCCCTGACTTTCTACTTAACCTCTAGGAATAATTTACAAAGCAGCTGCACTTTAGTTGTGTAATCGGAGAAGAGCATAACCCTGGAGTTGATACAATGGATGTCTAGATGTTGGTGTACCTGCCACAGGATAGATTATCAGTTCACAAATTCAGTACCCTGATGACAATGGCTCTAGGAGGTCCCCCCTGGTGGAGGCCTTAGGGCAAGCACCCTGTGTGCCCTTTGCACAACAAAGTAGGGGGAATACTCACAATCCAGGATCCAGGGTCTTTACTATTCCATGAGGAATTTCTCCAGGTGATGGTCTTACGTGTCCTCTGGCAGGCCCATCAGCCATAAGGGCACAGGAGGGTCCCCCCCCCCCAAACACCAGATACAGGGAACATCTGGTTACGCTTGTCTCTGTGATGCCATGTCTTGAGGGTCCAGGACAGGGGCCACCCCCTCTATCCTCCTGAGACACCATGGGGAGATGGAGTATTGCTGTACTTGTGTGACCGTCAAAGCCCAGTGTTTTCTGTAGTAGTGTCCCAGGCCCTTTGGGCTCCTGGGGTGGTCACCTCCTGAGGGGGAAGCTGTGTGCAGGTCTTCTGGCTTTGGGGCGAGATGTCTTGTGTGGGTTTCCACCCACCCAGGCTGCAATCGTAGTCCTGGAGTCTCATGCTGCTCAGTCTGTCTCATCTACCCTTGTCCATCAGTTCAGCTGGGCTGTCACAAACTCTTGTGGTTGCCTAAAGGTGAAAGGGGGTCCTTATCTCTCTTCTTCTTGAGACTGACTCCTCAGCCTCGCTGTGCCCCAACAGTCAATGCTGAGGTAAAGGTGGGTCTCTACTGTGCGATTGCAGCTCCAGGTTGTGTCCATTGCCGGCATGCCAGTCTCACGGCAGGGCGTTGTATGGACAAATGCGTTTCTCTTGTCCCCGGCTCCCAGCATGGACTTGGGTAAGCCAAAGGGGACAAGGGTTCGGGCCACCTTATGGATTTTTGTATCTGAGAAAAGGTTGCCCCATAGTCGGCTCGTCCAGGCAGCCCATCTCCTCCACTCTAATGTACCCGTTCCGGTATTACGGGCTACCACTTGGAAGTGAAAACAGCTTTGTCCCACACCCCGGCTAATCAGCTGTCTTCTCTCCCTCGCTCATCCAGGAGTTGATGCAAAGGGGTGTTCGCCACTGTGGGTTCACAGCTCCAGGTGGTATTTGCCACCGGCAGGCAGTCTTCCGGCAGGTCATATGCACACCCATGTTGTCGATCACCGAAATTATCTCTCTCATCACAGACTCCCTGGATGGGCTCAGGTGAGTCAAAGGGGGTGAAAATAAGGACCATTGTTTGTGTGCTTGCGACCGAAAAAGGTCGCCTAAGGGTCAGATTCAGCAGGATTCTCAGAGCTGACACCAGCTTGCTTAAAACGCGGCCACCATTTTAGGCTGCTTGGCCACGCCCACCAGTAATTTCTTTCCTGATGCTCTTTACAATGTAGGGGAGGAGAGTGATATATAATGGTAGGTGAGCCCTTTGCAGACATGATGGTATTTATCAGATAAGGTAGAAACTGTATTCTTTTTTTTTTTTGCAAGACCTTTATTGTCATTTGATAATCGTACACAGCCAGGAGCCTACAACTCTGGGGCCGGCTGCGAGGTAAGAAATAGGACAAGCCAATGAAGGAGTTACACAGCCCTTCAGCCGACAACGCTAGGTCCGGCGGCTTAATGCATTACATGAAGTCTTACAGTTTTATGGTTCTTTTGTAGATGTCCAACGACAAACAGAAAACAATTACTTAGAAACCTGAAAATGAGACCATTACAATCCAGCTGTCACAACAGTGTAATCTGTATGATTCATGACATGTACAATCCGATGGGACAGTACGGCACACAACCATCACAACATCGACCCTTACATTGTAACTCGTGTATATGGATCACTCACGCGCGTCCACATCCAGTGTACCCATATAATCCGTGAAGTAGTCCCAAAAGTTCTTGGGCCTAGATTTCACCGGTAGCTCTTCCTCGTATGTTAACAGCTTATCTCTACAGCTGGACATGTCGTGTAGCCATCTGGATGCTTTTGGCACTTTCCTACTGTGCCAGCATTGTGCAATCTGTCTTTTGGCCAACAGTAGGGAAATCACACAAAATTTGCGTTTGGCGGCTTTAAGATGTGGTATGATTCCTAGCAGGCAGGACCGTATTGTGCATTCTACCTCTACCCCTATCATAGTAGAGAGTGTTGTGGTTACCTCCGCCCAGTAGTCTTGGACCTTTAGGCATGACCAAGCCAAGTGTGCGAAATCTGCGCCCTCCACCCCACATCTCTTACACCTGTCTTCTACTTGTAGGCCAAATTTACACATACGCGCAGGCGTGTAGTACGCCTGATGTACAAACTTTTAATGGATAATTCTGAGGTTGCCATTAGGAGTGAGGATTTGTGTTAATGTGCAAGTTTGCTGCCATTCTTGGTCTGTCAGTGAATCCTCTAATACCGTGTCCCATCGTGCTTTAGCCTTCTCAGTGGTGTGTGGTATCTCAGCCTGTGCTGTGGAGTATAGTCTTGATACTAGGTGCGATAAGTCTTGGGTTTCAATGAGCAGCTGTAGTGTGTCTAAACTATCTGGTTCGTTGGGGAATGTAGGATAAAGTTCTTTCAGTGCGCGTTTCAATCTGAGGTGCGTGAAGTGGAACATGGGCGACTTGTTTTGAATATATGTTAGGTCCTCAATGTCAAGAAATGTGCCCTCATGAAACAGGTCACCCATTCTTTCTATGCCCACTTGTTGTAATAGTGACATGCCCACTTTTTCACCTGTGACCGACAACGCCTGATGGTGATGTAATGGCATTGCAGGTGCATATAGCGGGGTCTTATGCGCCAGTTGCCCCAGTTTCTGCCAGGCTTTGACTGTGGTGTCGATAGTGTTGATGTCTTGAGCATGAAGGGGTTGTCTGACATGAGACAGGATTGCTGTCAATGGGATTGGTTCCCCGTCCCCTTCCTCAATGGCAGTATGAGCGATGTACGGTAACTCGTGGTACCAATAAGCAGCATATTGGGCCTGGGCACATAAATAATACAATAGAAAGTCCGGCACCCCGAAACCTCCCCGGATATATGGAAGAGTTAGATCCACGCGAGCCTGTTTGCCTGCCCATATGAGCTTTAGTACGAGTGATTTTATGCGGCGGAAAACCTCTCCAGGGGGTGTGATAGGGATGTTATTAAAAAGGTATAATAGTTTAGGTAACACATTCATTTTCACGATCGCTATGTGATCCGCCAAAGATAGTGGCAATTGTATCCAACGCTGTACCTTGTCTTCCAATTTGGAGATCACTGACCCATAGTTCGACCTGATAATCACCTCAGGGTCTCTATGATACATCACACTCAGATACCGTATGGGATCTTTCTGCCATTCTAGCGGATATTCAGTGTCAAAGGGAGTCGTCGTATCCGTTAGAGGGATAATGGAGGATTTGGACCAGTTTATGGCCAATCCCGAGTGTACCCCGAATTTGATATACTCTCGCAGCAGCCGATTTAAATGTGTGTTGGGATCGCGAACGTATAACAACATATCGTCTGCGTACAGCGAGATATGAAGTGGTCTGGAAGGGAACTGCAGGGCCGACGATTTGTATTTCTGTCTGATCAGGCAGGCCAATGGCTCCAGTGCTAGCGTGAAGAGCAAGGGTGAAAGCGGGCACCCTTGCCTGGTACCTCGCTCTATATTAAAGATGTCAGAGACGTAACCATTCACTCGAACTCGGGCGCACAGATTGGTGTATATCAACGATACCCATTGTACGAAACGTTTGGGGAAGCCCATTCTCTGCAGAATAGCAATCAGATAGCTCCATTCAATAGAATCGAAAGCCTTGGCGGCATTGAGCATGACTGCCACTGCCTTCGTGGAAGGCTGAAGATAGTGCGAGAGGGCAAACAGTGTCCTAGTGTTATGGGATGTTGCCCGCGTAGGGATAAACCCTGCCTGGTCCGGGAGGACCAATTTCGTCATCAGTGGAGTCAGCCGAACCGCCAGTAATTTCGCGAGTATTTTGGAATCAGTATTGATAAGCGATAGCGGTCTGTAAGAGTTGCACAATTCCGGGTCTTTGGAGGGTTTTAAAAGGGCGATTATCACAGCTTCCGAAGTGTAGGGGGTAATTCTGCCCGGTCGAAAGCTGCACCGTACATTTCTACCATATAAGGCGCAAACACATCTACGTATTGTTTATAAAATTCATTTGTGTACTCGTCTGGGCCAGGTGCCTTCCCGTTCGGAAGTGATTTGATCACGTCAGTCACTTCCTCTACCGTAATGGGTAACGCCAAATATTCCCTCTGGTGAGGTACCGGGTTTTTATGGACCCGGCGGTGCCGGGGGAAACACCCAAAGACCTCGAGTCCCTCCTGTTTTGGACCACAGAAACACAGAGTCTTCTAGGTGATGGCAAAGATCGTATTTATTGGCTGCAACCAGTAACAGGTATCCTAGAAGTACAATAACATGAAGCGCATGTATGTTCTCAGGAGACTGCTTGTTTTTACAGAACCAGCCTTCTCTTTTTATACAAAATATTGAGCTTCAGGCAAGAATTCCTTGTTTTACAGTTTGACCATATACATATTTTCACTACAAAGAAAAAGCAGAGTCACGATGACAAGCCCACATTTCAGTCTGTCCAGTTTGTGATAGATTACCCGGCAAGGCCCAGAACTTTCATCAGATATCGACAGACCCCTAATAAAATCGGGCACCTCCTCCTTGTAAAACAGGTCATAAAGAAGAAACAGGGACAGGTGTGTGTGAGATAAAACATAGCTTGTATGCGATGAACGGTTTATGACATGTTATGCCTTGATACTAATCTTGTTCGGCCATTGGGAAAGGAACTGCCCGAACAGGTTTGGCATGAGGCAGTGGAGTCAACTCGCCCAGGTCACAGAGGAGTCAGCAAAGGTGTACGTTGTACGTGTCCTTTTAGATCGAATTCGGCCTTTGGTCGTTTTGACTATGTAAGGGCAATCACAAAATGGATGCCGCTCACAAAATGGAACCCAAGGGTTCAAAGACAAAAACTACGATTTCAGGGTGATTGCGTCACTCGATCATGACGCAAATGTTGATGTATAGTATCCCAATCATTACCGATCTGCCGATACCAAAATCGTCATGGTACGATGATATTTATGACACGGATGCAGAGCTTCGGTACCACACAATAGCGGGGTCCAGAATTTTTAGTACCACAGACCCTCCTTTTGCCCTTATATAGGCAATAACCTATACTCATGCTAATCTGAGTCTAGGTCTGTATACATAAAGTCATTGAGATGCTGCTGTAGCATCATCCTATTACTTAGTTTACCTCTTGATACAGGTTTCCTTACACATGATGTAGCACAGAGGGCACATATTGCAGGAGCACACTGCACGCACAGGCAGAACATAAACAGAACGGCTAAGACCATCCCAATGACTATCAGAATCTTCCATCCCCAGGCAGATATCAGTTCCCAGAACCACCCCATTAAGGACCAGTCTCTTTTGTCCACATGAATGGACTCAGAGATCTTATGCAATTTGGAGATGGCCTGGTATACTGTCGGAGAGTTATCTGGGATGAAGATGCAGCAACTGGATTGGACCACCTTACATACCCCACCACGATCTGCAAGTATGACATCTAGGGCAACCCTGTTCTGAAGAGTCATAAGGCGGTCCGACTGGAGCTCCGCAGTCAAGTTACTAAGGGCACCAGCCGTTTCAATCACGGCGGATTCAACTACCCTCGTCAATTGGCGAATGTTCTTGTTGTTCACCATAGGCCCCCAAAACGGCAGAAAACCTTTTGCGAAATCCCCAAACTCCTGTTCCGCAGTGTCGTCTTTACTCACAACACCCCTAACTGTCCTTGTCCTATGGTAATCTGCCGCGGCCGTGTAGGTGGGTGGCAGCAGGAATGAGATAAAACATGTGCACGAAAAGTCAGGGGGCAGCCATGTATATGCTCTATCATGGCAGATGAAATATGTACCCTTAGCTGCTAAGAATGAAGGGGAGGTCTGAGACGAGAAAACATATGTTTCGGTACAGACGCTCTTTCCTAGCTGAGCTCTGGGGTTTTTGCCATTTCCCTGCAGACATAGGTGACCCTGATGGGGTACTATCCAGATTGGGGAGGACTTCTTTGCTCGCTGGCTCTCACTCAAGGAAATTTCATAGTTTGTTATATTCCATCTCTGTAAGCCTGCAATTCGTCTCTGGGAATCGTTCTATACGTGTCGATATCTCTACTCATATTTCTGATTCCCGCAACTAGTGCCTTGTTGCTCGAGTTGCTTCCTGTGGAACGTGAGGAATATGGTTTGAGGGCAAATAGGAACATTGTTTGAAATGCCCACAGAGAACCATAGTAGCTAAATGGCAAGACAAAATAAGGGATACCTTTATCTGTCGTGTGCGGCATAAGTCCACACACCCAACAATTTGTCGTGTTCACTACAAACTGGTGTTGGTGTAGGAGCTGAACGAATGAGTTATTTATAAATTCTAATCTCCTAGAGGACTCATGTTCGGGCAGGGGGTGAAAAGAATGCGAGGAAACAGTAGGAGGAGGTATGGGCTGTGTAGTGGGTGCAAATGAAACTCGAAAGGTGTATAAAGCATAGCCAATTAAAAACATCATTATACTACACAACATAAAAATGCATTCTATTAAAAATCGTGTTTTTGCCATTACAGTGCATATTCTGGTTTCAAAGTTCGTTGATCTGGCAGGTCTCTCTATGTTGGGAAACTCCATCCTCCCTAATTTGCTGCCCGCGGTGGGAGGTTGTTTCTGCTAAGGAGTGCATCTGTCAGTCCAGGGTAACTCTCTTGAACCGACCAGAACTGTCGACCTAACCGTCTCCAGCTGCACTCCAAAGACTGTGGCAACCGCGACCCTAGCAGCAGAACCGGATAGCGGTTCAAAAAAACCAAAAATGAGCAAGTTTCCTAGATGAGAGAGCTGCACAATAAAAAGTAAAAAAGGTTTATTTGTCCATAGTCATAGGTCTCAGCCTCAAATTATAACGATTGGTACCAGGTGCCGTTTGGTCTTGAAACAGAAGTTCAGGCTCTGTAGTGTCCAATCGCATTGACGGTGGCACAGATCCTTGCAGAATGTCGTCACTTTCGCGTACAGAGTTTGTTCCTTTTATATGTGCATCACTAAAGAGCAAGAAGCGAGGCAAAGTCTCGGTCTCAGAGTCAGCAATCCCTTCCTGGACCCGCTGGTCGTAAGGCAGAGGTAACGGGACCCTCTTGCAATGGGTCCCGTGGATCCAGTTTTTCTTTCCTTCCACTCGAACCGACGATCTTGTGGAGAGGAGAACTAGGTGGGGACCGGTCCAACGGGGCTCATCATTCTTTGTCCGCTGGAAGTTTTTCATGAGGACATAGGTTCCAGGATCGATAGGGTGTCCTGGAGCTTCAGAGGCCTGAGGTAGGATGTCGTGGACCTGTTGGTGTAAAACACGCAATTTAGCCGTCAATTCATACAGATAGTCAAGCAGTACAGGATACTCTATTTCACTGAACCTGGTGGGCCTTGGCACTCCCCATATGTTGGCCGGGCGGCCGAACACAATTTCATGTGGACTAAGTCCCACTCTAGAGTGAACAGTAATTCTTGTGGATAGCAGTGCCAAGGGCAGGGCGTCAGGCCATTTAAGACCTGTACTTGCTTGAATCTTGGCCAGTTTCAGTTTTAACGTGCCATTATAGCACTCTACTAGTCCAGCTGATTGGGGGTGATTTGCAGCGTGGAACTTCTGTTGTATGCCTAGCCCCTCACACACTTTCTTCATCACTCGTCCCACAAATTCACTTCCATTATCACTCCAAACCATTCTAGGCATTCCAAACCTAGGGAAGAATTCCTTGACAAGGGCTTTAGCTGTGGATAAGGCAGTGTTGTCCTTAAGGGGATATGCTTCCACCCACCTGGAGAAGGCACAAACAACAACGAGTACGTATTTCAGATTGTTGCATCTTTCCATGTGGATGAAATCTAGCTGCAAAACTTCGAACGGATACGTTGGAGGCGCAAAATGACCAGCTGGAGTTGGGGTTCCTCTACCAGGGTTGTATTTCAGACACACCATACAATTCTTGACCACATTCTCTGCACACTTAGGGATCCCAACATTTTGCCATACTGGAGCCAACAACTTACAGATCCCTTTCACGCTAATGTGAGCCATTCCATGAGCCATTGTCACCACGGCAAGCACATACGCATCGGGTAACAACCATCTCTGATGTTCTGACAATTCGACCCAACAACCATTCGCATCCAATTTACCCTTACTTTCTCTCCATTCATTCACCTCTTTCTCTGTGGCTTATGCTTGGATAGACTTCACACTCTCAATCGTATCTTCACACATACCAACATCACCAATCCATCTCGCAGGGCCTGCAACATACATTCGGCTCATTACATTCCTTGCAGTTTCTTTCGCGACTTCATCCGCAAATGCATTTCCACGACCAACATCATCCGTCACCTTTTTGTGTGCACTGCATTTCACAATCGCAACTTGTAATGGCAAGGTCAGTGACTCGAGAGGCTTATTTACTAACTGACCATGCTGGATCTTAGCACCATGCGAAATCAGGAACCCACGTTCTCGCCACAAACGTCCAAAACTGTGAGCCACGCCAAAGGCGTATTGGCTGTCCGTGTACACATTCACTCGTTTCCCTTTTGCCAAAACACATGCTCTTGTAAGTGCAATCAACTCTGCTGCTTGCGCGGAATTGTGGGGGATACGTGCAGCTTCAACAATAGTATGCAACGTCGTTACAGCATATGCTGCAGTCGTATCGCCATTCGGCAACTTGAAACATGAACCATCAACCCATAAGGTATCATCACATTCAGGAAGAGGAGTGTCCTGTAAATCTATTCTCCCTCTTGTCTCTTCTTCTGTCCTAAAACAGCACTCATGTTCCTCGACTTCATCTGTCTCTACTGGAATGGGCAATAACGTGGCTGGGTTTAGTGTGTCGCACCTCTTTATATGTACATGACTTGCTAACAGTGTCAGCTCATAACTTGACAATCGAGCACCAGTTAAGTGCTGTGTCCTTGTTCTGTTTAGCAAAATGTCTACTGCATGTTTGACCATGACAATTAGCATGTTATTCATTACTAACCCAGCAGACTGTCGAATACAGACAGCTGCTGCCGCAGTGGCTCTCAAGCAACTTGGCAATGCCTTAGCTACCGGATCTAGAGTCGCTGAAAAGTACGCGCATGGACGCTGTTTGTCCCCGAAAGATTGTGTCAGAACTGATAAAGCACAACCTTCTTTCTCATGGACATACAATGTAAAAGGCTTACTGTAGTCGGGGGTACCCAACACAGGAGCCGAACACAATGCATCACGCAATTTGGAAAAACTTTTCTGACACTCTTCAGACCACGGAATGGGTTTCGGTGTATCTTTACGAGTTAATGCTACCAAAGGTTTGGCCAATAAGGAGAAATTCAATATCCATTGCCTGCAATATGATGTAATGCCCAAGAAAGCACGCACTTCTCTCTGTGTCCTTGGGACACTCAATCTTGCAATTGCCTGAATTCTTTCTGGGGTCAGTTTCCTTCCCTCCTTCGATAAGAGGTGACCTAGGTGGGTCACTTCTTGTCGACAATATTGCAACTTTGAAAGAGAGACTTTGTGGTGCAGATCACATAAATGACGCAACAACGACAATGTGGCTTCCCTACAAATATCCTCAGTATCTGCAGCTATTAGCAAATCATCGACGTACTGAATAAGGGTAGAGCCGTCGGGTAAAACGATCGTGTCAAGCTGCGATTTCAAGGCCTGACTGAATATTGATGGACTTTCACAGTAGCCCTGAGGAGCGCGTTTGAAGCGGAAACTTCGGCCTCCTAAATTGAAGCCAAAAATATCTCTGCTCTCCTCGGCAATCGGGATGCTGAAGAAAGCATTCTTTAAGTCAATCACCGAGAACCAAGTGGCTGAAGCTGGAATCATAGTCAATAGGGCAGTGATATCAGGGACGACTGGAAATTGTGGCACAACAATCTTATTGACCTCTCTAAGATCAATCACAAATCGGTACACAGGTGGCTGGGAAGGATCAGTACGCTTCAGAACCGGCAGAACAGGACTATTACTGATGTTGCCTGCTGTCTCCTCAATGACATCTTTCTCAATCAGATCATAAGTGATCGCTAACAACGCTTTTTCACCTTCACTAGAGATCTTGTATTGGGGAATGCGTGGCATTCTAACATTAGTTTTCAATGTTATAACATATGGCGCTATTTCCAAGAGACCCACATCATTAGAGCCAGTAGCCCAAAGTGTATCCGGAAGAGAAGACAATTCTGCTGGGAGCTTTTCCCTTGACATGTACATTGGAGAAACCACTTTCTTACCCAGTGTAAGCTGTACTCCCGAAGGAGAACAGTACAAGGTCGCATACAATCTTTTCAACAGATCCAATCCCAACAAGTTTTCGCCACAACCTGTTGTGAGAATAAGGGGTGCTTCTAATTCACATGGCCCAACAGAAAGGGACATAGGACTAGAGATCGGTTCCTAACCGGGGCGCCAGAAAAACCTACTGAAACATTCATTTCGCCTGACAAAGGTGCGCCAGGGAGTTTTGAGTGCATAATAGAACTCTTTGTAGCACCAGTATCTAACAGAAAAGGCTCTGACACACCTGATGTAATCACCTCAACATAAGGTCCGTTCTGATCTACTGGAACTGAAACAACTCCCTCTCTTTGTCCATGGCTGTCCTAGCAATCATACATAATCGTTTTCTGCATAGTAGTCATCAGCATAGTACTGAGCTGTCCTGGCGAACGCGTTATTCTGCTGGTCAAAACTATTCATAGAATTCTGAGGCGGGAAAGAAGGAGCATTCTGGGGGAAATTTCCACGGCCCCTACCTCTAGGAGCCTGTTGAACACCTCGACCTCTTACACCAGAAGCACCATTCATACGTCGTAACAAAACCGGACAACTACTCTCGAAATGACCCTCTTCCTTGCAATACGCACACTGATTCGGTCCATACTGTAAACGTGGTTGAGAAGACTCGTTTCTTTGCGAGTTTCTCGAATACTGCTGGGGTTGCTGATAGTCACGCTGACTAGTAGTACTAGGTGGATAAGCTTGCTGTAGAAGGACTATAGTTTTCAATTCTTTAGTCTTTTTATCCGCTTTCTCTAGCTCATCTTTGCGCCGATTTTCATAGTACTGGGCCGTAGCTAAAATCTGTGCTGATGTGGAAACGGCCCAAGCACTCTCAGAATCCTTCAACTTATTACATAATTCAGGAAGCAAATTATGTACAAATTTGTCAACAAACAATATCTGGCCACCCTCAGTAGCCATATCCTGACCACTATTATCGATGAAAGTCTCCTCGAACTGCGTGAAAAAGTCGGACACAGTCTCATCTTTCTTCTGCTTGCACGCAGACAACTTGTCCCAATTCACACGCAATTCGGGCATTAAAGTCTTCATATACGTAATAATCCTACCAGGAAGTTCTGCTACTAAAGGCTCAGGTTTAGCACCACCAACTTGTCTAGCATCAGCAGTTGCAATATTAACCCATGTGTCACCTAACTCTTGATCATGATCTGTATGACGAATCTTTCCCCATAAAGGCTGTGGAACAACATTTCCAAACAACATGTCTATATCGGCTAAATTCATGATGCAGGAGCTCGCAGTCTGTGATAACTCCTTATAATATCCTGCAGGATTTTTACGGGGATCAGGCAATGTCTGTTTAAGAGCCAAAACTTCAGATCTCTTCCAAGGAACATGTACCCACACACGCTGAAAATGCGGCGGAATGGCTGGATTAGCATTTGCGTCACCTTCCCTCCAAACTGGGGGAACCTCTCTCATGGGATACTGTCGCGCCTTTTTCCTACCTGGTGCGTCACATTCAGATAGTGATCTGGAAGTGCCCCCTCTATAGGATAATAATGTTGCAACCGCTTGTTCAACATCGGTGCCCACAATCATGCCCTCCGCGAACCTGAACCGCACAAGGTAAAACTCAGACAGATCGTGTTCCGGATCATTTCCCTTCAGATCTTCGCGGAGAAGTACACACATTTGTTCAAAAACATATCTCTGTTTCGATGCTTCCCATTGACGGAAGACTTCTATAATAGACTCTTCATCATGTCTTGCAGTATCGACAACCCATTTGCGCGCTAACTCATCCAATAATTCTCTCTCCCGATAGTCAGGCAGTTGACTCCGCAACTGTCTTCGTTCTGAGTTAGGGGTCGTATTAGGCGACCCAAAGAAAGGTGAGAAAGGATAAGCAGTTGGAGCAGTAGGCGAAGTCGTAGGAAAAACAGATGGAGTAGGTAGCAAAGGCGGCGACCCTTGAGAGGGCTGCGCCGGAGCAGTAGGAACCAGCTGAAGAGGAGCTGTGCTTGTGGTAGAACCTGTGGACCAACAATGGGAGGTTGTTGGGGTGCTGTAGCACTCTGCGCATAAGGCGGTGGTGAACTCAGTAAATGAGACATTAAAGGATCTTTATCGAGTTCTTCTTTTGATCCTCGTCCTTTACGTGGCAAAACTGGGTAGACCTTGTCTACCGCTAACTTCCTACTTCTAAGTGTTTGTTCACTCTCTTGCTCTTCCTCATTATCCCTGAACGCCACGGCAGCTTGTACCATCGACATACCTTGTTTATTTTTCTTTGCTAATTTCATTTCTTACTGTTTGGCTTCTTTGCGCCATAGGCGAAAGGAATCAAACATCGCCGGCCGGGCTTTCATCTTGAAAAGTTTTACCTGCAGATTATCTAAAATCTCTGTGTCAAAGCTACCATATTGGGGCCATTTTAAGACACCATCGTTTCTGGTGTATCGGATCCACACTTCATTATATGTGATAGGGCCTACGCCATGCTTCACATAGAGCTCATACGTTGGAGTTCCAATCGGAGGAACCGGACACGAGTCCTCCAATCGGGAGTCCCTACTACAACCAAGACAAAACAAATTTCCAAGTCTGCTAAGACCAGGCATCTTCGCTCTCTAGTCTGGCTACAAACTGCAAAGGATTATCGAATACGATAGTCTCGTGAATACACGAGTCCTTCGGCTTTGGCGCTTGCAAGTTCCAAATCAAAGCGTATCCGAAGGATACCAAACAAAGAACCAAACTAAGGACTGGGAGACGCTCCACTTATACTTAACTGAAGTATCGATGATCGATGACGTCACCAGAAGACTCGTCTATCGTTTTGCTCTACCAATCATCAAGGGTCCAAAACAGGGCGATAGTCAGGGCAGCAGTCCTTCGTAGCCGTCGGGACACGGGGAACCTCGCAGCAAAGACCTTCGGAACCACGTCGACATACAGGGGTCGCTGAAGTGGCTGGCCGTCCGCCGGAATTTTCACACGAAGCTCCTCACGAACCTCTGGCTTGGACCGGTACCGCTTGATACCGCCCCGAGTTGGGCGCCAACTGAGGTACCGGGTTTTTATAGACCCGGCGGTGCCAGGGGAAACACCCAAAGACCTCGAGTCCTTCCTGTTTTGGACCACAGAAACACAGTCTTCTAGGTGATGGCAAAGATCGTATTTATTGGCTGCAACCAGTAACAGGTATCCTAGAAGTACAATAGCATGAAGCGCATGTATGTTCTCAGGAGACTGCTCGTTTTTACAGAACCAGCCTTCTCTTTTTATACAAAATATTGAGCTTCAGGCAAGAACTCCTTGTTTTACAGTTTGACCATATACATATTTTCACTACAAAGAAAAAGCAGAGTCACAATGACAAGCCCACATTTCAGTCTGTCCAGTTCGTGATAGATTTCCCGGCAAGGCCCAGAACTTTCATCAGATATCGACAGACCCCTAATAAAATCGGGCACCTCCTCCTTGTAAAACAGGTCATAAAGAAGAAACAGGGAAAGGTATGTGTGAGATAAAACATAGCTTGTATGCGATGAACGGTTTATGACATGTTATGCCTTGATACTAATCTTGTTCGGCCATTGGGAAAGGAACTGCCCGAACAGGTTTGGCTTGAGGCAGTGGAGTCAACTCGCCCAGGTCACAGAGGAGTCAGCAAAGGTGTACGTGTCCTTTTAGATCAAATTCGGCCTTTGGTCGTTTTGACTAGGTAAGGGCAATCACAAAATGGATGCCGCTCACAAAATGGAACCCGAGGGTTCAAAGACGAAAACTACGATTTCAGGGTGATTGCATCACTCGATCATGACGCAAATGTTGATGTATAGTATCTCAATCATTACCGGTCTGCCGATACCAAAATCGTCATGGTACGATGATATTTATGACACGGATGCAGATCTTCGGTACCACACAATAGCGGGGTCCAGAATTTTCAGTACCACACTGGCCGTCCGACAGCCAACCTATTGCCACATCCTCCAAATAGCTAAAAATCTCCTCCGCCGATGCTATCGGTTGTGATTTGTATAGTGCCCCGTGAGTGTCAACAAAGCCATTCAGAATGTCCGTGGCTTGTGTCTGTAATGTACCATCCCTAGACTTGATGCGCAGTATAGCCGTGTGTCCCTTGCCCTTGCATATTTTGGTTGCCAGTACGCCGCCAGGTCTACCGCCCTCACCGAAAGATCTAGCCGTGTGTTTTCGATCTATATAATTTATTTCATCGTCAACAAATGTTTGATGTTCTGTGTGTATTAGACGCAGTTCCCCCAGTAGGGTGATATCGTGAGTGGTCTCAAAGGCCATTTCTCGCTCCTTCATGCGCGCCTCGCAGCGCTTTATCTGTTGCCTAATGTCCTTTAATATGCCTATTGTAGTGCTCATGCACACGCCCCGTATTGTGGCCTTAAATGCCTCCCATAACAGCCCTGGATCCTCCACCACTGGTGCATTTATCTGAAAATATTCCCTAATCGCTTTATTGATGGTTTTAGCGTAAACATTATCAGCTAGAGCATGTGAGTTGAACCTCCAGTGAAACGGGGGTGGTGCGTAATGCGGTATCGTGAGTTTTAACAATACAGGGTTATGGTCTGACAGTGTTCTAGGTAGGACGCGCAAGTCCTGTGCCCACAGTGCAATGCTATCCGTGCCCAGCCAGTAATCCAAACATGACCAACTATTGTGGATCGCTGAAATGTGTGTGGCCCCCGGTGTGTCAGGGTGTCTGTGTCTCCAAAGATCTGTTAACGACAGGTCCGTCAGCATATGAACAAGTTTCATCCTTGCCTGCTTGTGCTGTTCCGAGGAGTGTAAGGAACGGTCTACACCATCCACCATAGCCACATTCCATTCACCCCCGCATATGATGTGTGTTTTTGTGAGTGTCTGTAAATGCCCCCACACTTCTTGAAAAAATTCGGGTGCATCCACATTCGGACCGTACACGTTAAGGAGCGTTAGTCGTTGCCCACGTAATGTGCCGGACACAATAACATATCTCCCATTGGTGTACTGTGAAGTTCACACCCCTCCGGATCAGTGTGCTCACCCCTCTCGAATAAGAGGAGTAAGTAGCAGTGTAGGACGACTGCGCCCAGCGTTTGCCTATGTGCTGATGTGTGTTAGGTGCGATGTGTGTCTCCTGCAGCACAGCCACATCTATGTCCCATCTATTTAGGTAGGCAAACACCTGTCTTATTTTCTTTGGTTGTGTAAAGCCTCTGATATTCCACGTGAGGAACTTTAAATGTGTTCTACCTGTACCTCTACCTTCCGGAGTCATCGATAAGGCCATTGAGTCCAAGCTAGCAACAACTTACAATCATGATCAGAATCAATACGCACTGCAATGTGTGCGGTCACGTGTGACCTATTAGCCCCTTGCCATACAAAACACAGGAACTTGACATTGTCATGAAAAATACCCCTACCCCTCCCCCCACCCACTCCAGCAACCCAAATCTGCCCTTCTGAAACATACCCTTCAACCTAGAGAACTTCAGAACAATTCCCATCTTAACAGAACTTACGTGGGGGGATACCCTTGCGGAGGTCCGCTTGGCGCACAACTCAACACCCAACTTAATGGATGCGGACGACTCACGTATCGATCGATTCACACATGTGTGGTATGGCTGGCTGCCCCTATCCCACCCACCACCAACAGGAACCTGGATACAGTCTGTGAGTAGTAACATCAGTGACCTCGTAGAGCATGACAGTCCAGCATGAAGATGCCAGCGATTTAGGGGGCTTTGTGTAAGGCTGATAACAAGGTATACAGTGTGCACATATATCTCACCTGGTCATATCGAACCTTCCGTATTATGACACTGCGTGAGGCCGTAATGGCCGCACCACAAATCACCGGTCATGTGCTCTTTTGCCATTGTTCACCCTTGTCCTTTCGTCAAACGGGCAGTGGTCTACAGGACGCATAGGAGCGTGAAACATTATCATGCAGAGTGACAGAGTCCCGAGTGGAGCGGGACAGTATAGAGGGCGTGTGCAGACCCATTGGCCAGCACTAACAATCAGCCAGCAAGGCACTTCCTCATTACATCAGAAGTAAGTTAGGGTCGTAATGCAGATATGCCAGTGATGTGCAACCCATAGCGATAAAGGGCACTCTGGAGGCTAGGATTAATGCATAACAACGCCTTGTTAATGAGCGTAGCAATGATACAGTTCTCATGGCTACACAGTGGGCCAGTCTCTAGTCCTGTCACGCCCAGCGGCCTCCAACGATTACACCCAAAGCAATAGTTTGCATATCTGACAGCCCTTTGAAACAGTTAGTGCAGGCCACGGAAATTGGCAGTCGATGCCACCTGGGGTTTGCACGCCGTGAACATGACCGTACCAGTTATTGGGAACATCAAACCACAAATGATCAGAGATCGTCTTACCACAATTTTCGCGGGAGTACTGCCCATCTGTCCATCCCCCTCAGTCGGAATCCGGTTTCTGTTCCACTCGTGCATTAAGTTTATTCTGTTTCATCACCTTTTTCACAAATTCTTGCGCGGCCTTAGGGGTCGACAGCAGTACAGCTTTACCTTCCCAAGACACACGTAATTTGCCGGGTATAACATGGAGTAACTGATGTTGAGATCTCGGAGCTTGGCCTTCACAGACGCAAATTCTTTCCTTGCTTGCTGTACCGCTACAGTGTGGTCCGGGTAGAATTCTAAAGTGTTACCTTGATGGGTGATCGTTCCCTTCTCACGTGCGAGCCTCAAGATGGTGTCCCTGTCACGATAATTAAGAATTCTCGCCACTATGGGCCGTGGTGGAGCTCCCGGCAGTGGACGAGGCGCGAGGGATCTGTGAGCCCTCTCAACTATGAAGATCGGAGATAGCGCGTCTGCACCGAAGAGATCTTTGCACCACTGTTCTATGTATACCTCCATGCGACCGGTGTTTGTTGTTTCCGGAAGGAAGGCCAGTGATACACACATTATTGCGCCTGGACCGCGCTTCCAATTCCTCCTCCTTCGCCTTTATCACTTCCAACATGCGTTCCATGCCGGCGCATTTGTTGGTCGTGGCGCGCGACTCATCTTCTACTGTTGATATCCTGGTTTCGGCCGTTTCCAACCTCTCGCCATGTTTTTCCAGTTTGTCAGACATGCCGTCCATCGTGCATGTCAAGTTGTCCAATTTGCCGTTAATGTCCTGTAAGTTCGCCTGAATGGAAAGCAGTATCTTCTCCATATTGTTACTCGGCGCCAGGTCGGTCGACACCTCGCCGTCCGCCATCTGCTCCGTGGGTTTAGGTGCTTTTTTGCTTTCAAATGAAATCTTTTGCTGCTGTTTGTCTGGCTTAACCATCTTCACTGGCAGTGATGGTCTTGGTTCCACAGCCTGAAGCGAGGACCTGGTGATCCTGGTTGATGCCGCCGTCGTTGCTGCCAAGCGATATTTAACTATGTGCACCGCGTGCAAATCAGGGTCCCTAGCGCCGCCGCTCCCGATGTCCAACCGAGGCGTGGTTTGAGCTGCCTGGTGGGGTGCAAAGTGTTATCTTGTAATGGGGCTGAGGGGGGCACCACTGCAATACCCAGCAGGATGGCTGATCCCCACGATGTTTGTTTAAGGGCGAGCAGCCTTCAGCCCTGACGAATCATTGGACGCTGAGTACAGTGTTGGCTTTATCAGGTGCATGAATGGAGCGACACGGCGCATCAAAAGCCACTGCAAGTCCGTATCCTCCCAATGGCACCACAGCGAATCGTCCTAGTCCGTAGGCTTCGCTTGCATACAGGGTTGACCAGTCCGTGCGTTTTCGCGCCCTTTCATTGCCATAGCGCCTGGCGAAGTATCGCCTCCTGGGCTGCGAAGCACCGCGCGTGCTCTGGACGCCACTGCCGCCTACACATCCAAGGGTTGGTTCACAGTGAGCAGTCTTCCCCCAGTCCCACATATCACGTTGGTCGTATAGTAAGTGCAATGCTCGCCTGCCGATCACAGGTTACACGGGCGCTGCCATTTTGCCTCAGTGCATTCCCGGGCGCTTAAAGGAGCCGTACCCCAGCCATTACGGTCCGGCACTGAATCCATACCTTCCGGTGCTCGTCTCAGCCCGCATGTCACAGCCCACACGTACAGCGCTAACGGTGTTGCTGGTCTCCGCGTTGCTTACTTCGGAGTTCTGGGCTTGTACGAGTCGGCAGCAGACGCGGCGACCGCCATCTTGAATCGCCGCACAGTCCCACTCTCTTTTGTCCGCAGTTTTCTCTACTCCACTCGTGATATTGGCGTTCAAACTCGCTTTTTCACCATCCTGATGTATTCACACGTCGGGGCCATATTCCGTCGGCGACATTGCAGGCCTCGGGGCGAGCACAGACCGCGTTTCCTTCGGTTGTCCGGCGGAGCTGCGGTCTCACCAAGCCATTCCGCTGTGCGCCCCCTAGCGCCTCATTTCAGGTAGAAACTGTATTGTTTAGAAGGAGTCACACAAGATTTCTTGGGTAAAGAGCAGAGTGAGCACTTCTGGTAGCAGCACACTTGTACATAGCCAGCTCACCTTTATTCACTGTTTCTGCATCTTTGATCTATTACTCACAGATAGAAATATTTCACTCACACCTATCTTCTACTTTAGAAGGTGATAAACACAAAGTGCTATGGATGTGAAATGCCAAAATGGTAAGCAAGCATAGCATGTAGTTACTTGTACAAATGGTTTTTAAAATGTTTAGTACCTTGAGATGTGCAGCGTTACATGACTTCCATCTCTGTGAAACTCATGACAGTCTACATTTTTTGACAATGGTCTTGGTAATGCTGATCTTTTTTATTATATTTTCAGTATCCATATAAACTACTTGAAGAAGTAACACCACCGGAACACAGGGATGTCTTCAACATCCCCACCTTAGCAGCTGAGAAACATTTGAGTCTTCTTTAAAATACCATACCATCATGTTCATGTTCCTTCTCTCTCAAACTATGTTTCTTCCATTCTATCTTCACAAATCAAAGTAAATTTGCAAGATATCACAGGAATAACTGCCTGTGGAAAATGCGCTCCATTCTCAGAAACAAAGGAATTCTTTACGATACTAGCAATGAGTGAATGGTGTAGCAACTCAATCTGTCTCTCATCCACTGGAACCCTTAGAGAGCTACAGCTGATCTCTTAATTTCAAAGCTGGTTTTAGTGCACAGTGTAAACAGACAGAGGTGGAATCTATCTCCTGCTGGAAACAGGGATTAATTAAAACAATCATCCTTCTGACTACTAGACTAACCTCTTCTGTGCGAGACGAGAACAAAAAACACAGGGTTGATCCTACTTGTGGACGAGCAAAAAACTATGGGCTCAAAAATTCCATTTCACTCTAGGATCAAATTTAGCCCCACTTCTAAATTAAGCAAAAGATTCGGCTGGCATTGGCTTTGAGCAAAGAATAAAAAAATCTTTTTCTCTTAAAAATTTGGTCACTCCCAGATTTCGCAAGTGGGGTGGCTGCTCCTTCTCTTTGGCAGCCGTAAAACTCTGCAAATCTTTGCGCCTTCCGATTTCCAAGGCAGACTCACTTCCGGTCTTTAAGAAGCTCTTAAAGTAATAGGGCCAGATGTACGACCCATTTTTGCATGAGCAAACGGGTTATGGACTCATTTGCGCATGCAAAAACAAATAGGGCCATGTACAAACCCTATTTAGCAAGTTGCAATTTATTTGCAACTCGCTAAATAGGATTTACAACTCACTATCGGAAGGGGCATTCCAAGAGTGCCCCTTCCTAATTGCCACTTGCTACCTTATGTAAGAATGTTTTGCTACTGCAATTGCAGTTGCAAAACACTCACAATTTACCACCCTCTTCAAGAGGGTGATAAAACACTCTCAAATGGGAATGGGTCCCCAGGGGACCCCTTCCACTTTGCAATTGCAGGGGAAAATGAAAACGTTACATGTTCTATTAAAATACATCCAGTTTTCCATTAAAAAAATGCTTTATTGAAAAGCAGTTTCAGGCATGGAGGCCTGTTGAACTGAGCAGGCCGCCATACCTGAGAAGGCCAGCCATTCCTATTGGGGTTGCAAACTATGAGTGCCTCATGAATATTGATGAGGCATGCTATGTGCAACGCCATTGGGAATGACAAACAGTGTCTCTGACACTGTTGTACATGGCATTTAGCGACTCACAAATTGCGACTCGCAATTGAGAGCAATTTGCGAGTCACTAAATGCCCGGGTCGTGCACCAGGCCCCTGTTTATTTGCCTCCTAGCAGGTTGTTGGTGCTTACTTCTCCCTGTTCACTTAGCGCCTTGACATCAGCTGGTATAAGTGCGCTTTATAAATACTACCCTATCCTATTACCTAGGATCAACCGGTTATTGGTAATGCCCACAGTTTGCTATTTTAGAGAAAAATAAATCAACTGTTTTACATGTCTAAATAGCCTTCTTGTTTTCATTCTCTCTATCTATCAGCTTGAGAACATGATCAAAATGATGAAAAGCACTCTCAGGTTTTATGAGTTCATACTTTCTACATAGAGCGAGGTAAGATTTTGATGCTTTTTTCTGTCAAAAAGAGAGAGCGTGAGTACTATCTAATTGAAAGAATCACACAAATAACCGTCACTATTCAATGAGGTCGCTGGAATGTAATGTAAATGTAAGGTGGATTTGTAGAGCAGTGCTTGTCACCCTAGAGGGTATCCAGGGGCTTCTTCCATACAATAATGGGTTTGCTTTACTTGCCAAATAATCCACCCTATGATACACACTTTGCAGTTTTCCACAAAGAATTGTTTTGCTACTTTAGAAGGATCAAAAATCACACATGGTGCTGCGCCGTGGCAAACGTTAACTACTCGCCTGATTGTTTCACCCGTGTTAAATTGGTACTAGAGAGGCAGAACATCTTGCGAGAATAGCATTAATGTGTGATGAAACAGCAAAATATTATTGTCACAGAATGCACTACATTTGCTGCATCATTTTCACTGTGTTCCATAATTTGGCCTTCCAAATGTGTCTCTGAATATCAATATTGTGAAGCACTAATATCATTGACAAAAAATCGAGAGACAAAATATCAAAAGGTATGTGTATAGATTTTCTGCACCTAATTCCACATCGGTGTACCAAAAAAACATACACATATATCTTCATTTATGTGGCGTTAAGAATGGCAAATGTATATGTTCCTCTATGCATTTACCATTCATTATTTTGTCCCTCGATATTTTGTCCACTCTTTTACTGTGCCACAATATTCTTGTCCTATATATTCAAAAATACAATCGCCCCTTCATAGTTTCAGAATTCCAGAGCCATTTCTGATAGAAGACCTTTGATTAATGTTTTAAATTACATTACAGTTGGGTGTGTAGAAAAAGAACGAAATACAAAGGTTTTTAAGAGTCATGGGGAAAAATGTAATCAACATACGACATGGAGAGATTGAGGCTCAAATCCCATTGGTGCTTGAGGAGGAGCGATTCTGGGGTAGGGTCATTCAAGTCCTCATCATCAAAGAAACACTTTTATGTTGATTAAGATTGGGTGCAAAACCTTTTGAAAGAGAAAGACTTTGTTTATATGAATTCATTATGTGCATCACGTGGGAATGGACCCCCAAGAGCTTGGCTGTCATCCCACTATGGATGCTTTGGGATTGCCACAGAAGAGCAAAATAATTCTGCAAATCTAGGTCAGATGCAAGGGGGACCCAATGGGTAAGTAACATTATCTGCCCCCTAGAGTCTAAGACTGGTGGTTATCAGGTCGCGGTCACATTGTTATAAATAATCTGTATGATTACAAAACACCTACTGGCTGTTTAAAGACTTCCAAGAGTGTTAGAATTCTGTGGAGTAGCTCCTGCATGGGAGAGGTTGTGACACTGGAGAAGAGACGACGCAGCTACTGGAGTACAATATTGTATGAAAGCACATTTTTATGAACTGTCTTACCTCTTGTTGTGTTTAAAGAGGCCCAATCTCTTCCCAGCTAACTCCCCCTTTACATTGGTTAAAGTTATTCAGGTTCTTTGCAAGCCAACGTTTAAAACAAGGCAAAAGATATTTTATGAGCCCATGGTACCTCCACGTTGCTTGCTAGACTGTAAGGATGGGAAATTGCCTATTTGACCAATCTGACCTTGTACCTTTCAACTTTCAGGTTCCAGACTAAATGCTATCTCTTCAGCTTTTGATTCTGACCACTGTGATTGATATCACTGACAACATTTATGGAGGATCCCTCGCCATTTCCTTTCTGAGAAGCATTCAGTGCTGAAATGCCATATTCCACCAGAGGACTTGCAGAGAACATTTAGAAATCATTGAATAGTAAAGCTTCACCAGCTGTAGAGAAACATGAAGGTTCGACTTTTGTGATTTGGCGAAGAATGACGACAGCATCTCAACGGCTTAGAATCACCTCCAATGACAATGAAGTACTGCTTCCTCGAGTCTGGGGCTCCTACATCAAATCATTCTCCAATATCAGCCATGAAACATTGGTTCATCACAACTTGAGCAATATTAAGCAGTTAATAAATAGTAATTGTACAGCTATGATGAATATGAAATTGCTTACTATTTGTAAAGTAAATCTGACTCTTTAAAATAAATGTAATGTGAATGTTCTTACCCAGACCACTGAATGTAAACATTGTAAATTTTTTGTTTTTTTTAATGCATTTTATGCACCCTTGGCACTAAATAAAAAAAATGAAGAAAACAAATATTCTTGCCTTTAATGAGAGCTATTGTATATTCTTGGCTACATGACTGGCATAATCCTTCAAGATAGAGTTTCAAAACTAAGTAGGTGTGGGGCATATTGCAACACAATGCATCACTCTTGAAAAATCACTCTAAGCAAGGTTTTTATGCAGAATTTAAGATTTGGATGGAACATGTTCCTTAAATCACATTCACAAATTTGAAACACAGGGACACACTGGTCTCGTCTATGAATTTGCTTGGCTCAGACATGGGCAAGAGAAGTAACATGAAGAAAATAATTCTGTTTATTAGCTGGGCACTAAATTTTGCTGCACTTGAGGAGTTTTTTTACTGAGTTTTTCCCACTCTGAGCTCCGCACAGAGCACGGAGATCTGAAAAAGTCTGCATAGTGGCATGATATGTGAGTGATACTTCTTAAACACTAACAGAATACTAAGCAAATACTTATTTGCTAACCGTATAGTCTTCATTTACAATGCAGAACATTTAGTGAATACAAACAATTTGAATACTACTGGACTTTACCCAGACTACTATTAACATTCTAATCAAGCTGCATGCTAAATAGTAGCAGATTGTGAACCTTATTAGTTATTAAATATTAAAAAGATGTTCAAAGCATTTTGTGTCCAAACTGTTAAAGCTAAACCGAACGGTATGGCTAGGTTAATAATATATCATAATATTTACAAATAAACAGGTACACTAGCAGATACTTTCTAATTACACATGCATAGATTGGAGGATCTCACAACTTCCTCAATTAATATATTAGTATGAATTAATGGTCAAAGTATTTCAGCACTGATGACCGTTTGTTCATATGACTATTTGGTTTATTTTCAAAAGTCCTAAGATTACAATAAAGTAAAAGTATATGAATTTTTATCAGTAATACATTGAACAATCTCCACATACAATGACTGAGACGCATAGAAGCCCACCTTCATTTGTCACCCTTAAGTGCTATAATATTTATTTGGCTTGACCATTTGAACTAGCGTGTGCCTTCTTTTTTTTTAAACAAATTTTATTTGTCAAGTTGCACATATATTGCAGGGCTCTGCACCCCAGAGACAACTGCACAATTCAACCATACAGTGATAATGACTTTGACATTTAATAACTAAACACATATTAACAACTACCTCCTCCCTCCTCCCTCCACCCCCCAGATCGCGCCAATTCCACATAAACCTGTCCACCACTTGGAGACACAGCAGGAAATGCTAGCCCCTCTGAGCCCTCCCACAATTTGCCCCCTGGTCTAAAAGTATGCATATGTATAATTCTGACAAATGTGCCTCTACCACCGGCGGCGGTTCCAACATCAGACCCCGATAATCTCCCAACCGTTTCCTAATTTTGTAGTGTTTGCGCGGGCACCCCCTAGCAATCAAAATGGGTTGTTCTAGCCCCATACAGAAGTCCAGCCCATTCTTCCATGCAGCCACCGATGGGGCCCTAGGTGCCTTCCATGTCCTGGCAATATCCCTTTTTGCCAGTGTAAAGCCCAATTGCATGAGGTGTCGCTTATAGTTATTACCCCCTACCTCCTCCATAACATGCAGTAGGGCAAGCTGCAGCATGCGGGGGAGCCCCCATCCCAGAACCTCAGAGAGGCTGGAATATACCCAACTCCAAAAGCGACTAAGAGACGGACAGTTCCAGAACGTGTGAATAAATGTGCCCTCCTCCCGATTACAGCGAAGGCACATAGAGGAGGCGATCAGCCCTGCCTTCCACAAACGCACTTTGGTGAAGTAGACCCTTTGTAGGTACTTGAACTGCACCAGCCGAAGGCGCATCGCTATTGCCGTCCCCGCGGGGCTGCTAAGGCCTCAGTCCAATCCTCCTCCTCCAATGTGCCACATCCTCCTCCCAAGCTTTCCGAAGCCTCTGTAGCGTGGGGTAGCAGTGATTGACCAGGGATTGGTAAATTCGAGAGATCTTCAGGTCAGTGAGATCTCCCATGAAGACCTTCACCGCTAATGGACTGAACTCCGGCAGTTACTCCAGGCCCTCTAAACTAGGGGATAGGGCATGCCTAAATTGCAGTAGCGGTAAAACTGGGATTTCGGCAT
The DNA here is from genome assembly GCF_964263255.1 of Lissotriton vulgaris. Classification (NCBI taxonomy): domain Eukaryota; kingdom Metazoa; phylum Chordata; class Amphibia; order Caudata; family Salamandridae; genus Lissotriton; species Lissotriton vulgaris. Next base: position 1,361,932,088 of record NC_141685.1, on the reverse strand, counting down.
CGAAGATTCCTTCTGCAGGTCTTTAAAAGATTTGAGAGTCCGGCCCCTTATGACATCACCAAGGACCGAGATACCTATTGTGTTGCAACCCCGGAAACCCTGTAAGGCCGCTAGCTGAGGCAGAAGCCCATTGTCCCAGAGGGGGGGTCTCACGAGTCAAAATGTTCCACCACCCCATGTGGCGTAGAGCTTGCCTCAAAATCAGAAAAACTGCTCGCATGACCGATGGCAGCGACAAATATAATATCATATGTAGGGAATGGCGCTCCATGAGCTGCCGCTCAACTGCATATGCCGGGCCGCCCTGGTCACCGTACCACCACTCATTAAGAACCAGCAAGTGTGAAGCTTGATATTAAGAGAGGACATCCGAGGACGCCAGCCCTCCACAGTAGGTGGACAGGAAACATCTGCGCAAGGCCACCCGCACCTTTCCCCCCTCCCACAGGAACTGACCCAGTGGTGCGTTCACTTGCTTAAACCATTGGGGTGGGATCTGGTATGGATGGTTCTGCAATTGGTAGAGGAGCAGAGGAAGCACCACCATCCCGTATAGGGACAGAGGCATATGGGACCGGGACTTAAGATCTTCCCGAGTGCGTTCCCACACTGGGACCAGATTGCGTTCCCAGGAAATTGCTGGTATATCTGATAGAAACATGCCCAGGTATTGCAGCTCCCCCGCCGCCAGCTGGACAGAGGACTCCCACGCTCCTACTCCAGTGTGATCCCCTAAAATTCATAGTGTTGACTTATGAGGGTTCATATAGAGTCTTGGAGTGTCCCCAAAGATTTGCAGAATGCGCAATAGCCGCAGCCCCGTCCTATCTATAGCCGTGAGAAAGAAAAGGACATTGTCCGCGTATAATGCAATCCTATCGAACAGGCCCAGCGCCCATTCAAATCTCCAGATCTGAGCGTCAATGCGCCCCCAGGCTGCCAGCGGCTCCATGGCAAGCGCAAATAAGTATGGGGACAGGGTGCAGCCCCGCCGTGTACCCCGCTTAATAGAGAAGGATGAAGAAAGTGCTCCCGCCACCCGCACCGACGCCGTCAGGTCTGCGTATAGTAGAGTTAGGTAGGAAAGAAAGCGCGGGCCGAAGTTGAGCCTTCGCAGCAAGGCAAAAAGGTACACCCAGCTCAGGAAGTCAAACACCTGTTCATATTGGCCAATTACAGTGCAGCTGGCTCCTCCAGTTGCCCGCTGGCCGCCACATGTGCCCACCTACCTGGTCGCCCTCTGGGGCATAAACCCAGCCTGGTCGGGGTGCACCAGAGTGGAAATGTGGGGCAGAAGACAGTTGGCCAAAGCCTTGGCAAGAACCTTCGCCTCCACATTCAAGAGGGAGATGGGACGGTATGAAGCATGCTGCTCTGGGGGCCTACCTGGTTTGTGGAATACCACCACCTCCACATGTCTCCAGTCCGGGGGAGCGAGCCATCAATGGGGAATCCGTTGGGTCCCGGGCATTCCCGGGGTGGAGTTCTCCCAGCGTAGTACCCAACTCCTCATCTGTCAGTGGCAGCTCCAATTGTTTTCGCACCTCAACCAACACATCTTTAGACGGTAAATCATCGATAAATTTACCTATGACGGCAGCTAATTCATAAATTACAGCATTCTTTTGAAGCGTAAAGTTCCGCAGAATAAGGAGCCAAGCTTTCGGCAATAGCCGCGGAGTCGATAATTGATTCTCCCGCCGGGCCGCATTGATACACTCTGCTACGCATCGCCAGCCAGGCTTGGTGGGCCTCATCCATTGAGAGGGCCGCATAATTTTGTTGTACCACTAACAGTTGCCACCTCACTGGGCCCCCCTCTACCTCCCGGCTCCTACGTTCAAGCACCTCTATTCCTGCCTCCACTTGCAGTAGTTCCTTCTTACGCTCCCTACGCGCTGCTGCACACCACGAAATATCCACCCCTCTCAGCATGGGTTTCAGTGCCTCCCACAGTGTCTCAGTACAGGAAACGGACCCCACATTAACAGTCAGGTAGTGATAGATAGCTTAACTCATGCTCTCCTTATAGTCATCTTTCTACAGGTACCACACAGACATACGCCACCTAAACGGCTGTCGCCCTCGAACCATCTGAAGTGTAAGGGCCCCCAGGGAGTTATCCGACAGGCCCCGGGGCAGAATGTCCGCTGACACCACTGCACTCACTGTCACCCTGGGGACAAAGAGATAGTCAATTCTGGAGAACGGGTTATGTACTGCGGATAAATAGGTGAATTCCCGACTATCCCCATGGAGGCGCCTCCAGACATCCAGCCCAGCTTGTGCTTTCTGAACACGCACAAGCTGCAAATTATCAGGCGCAGGTAAAACATTGCAAAAATGTGGGCACGTACCCCTACAATATTTAATTTGCTCTTAACTTGCAGCAGACCCATACGCACGAAGCAGGTTCATTGATAGCTACATTTAAGGAACATTTTTCTTCAGATATTCATAAATCACAGCAGATCAAGCACTTCAAAACATCAATGCTTTATTGAAAACTGTGTCACATAAATATAAGTGTTAGGAATACTGGATGAGCATCACCTGGATGAGCAGCAGCTGCCTGAAGCTCAACTCTGAGAAAACAGAAGTCATCATCCTCAAAACCACCCCCTCCTCGTGGGACGACACCTGGAGGCCCGCCGCCCTCGAAAACACTCCCATGCCCGTGGACCATACCCGCAACCTCGCCATCATACTCAACTCCTCCCTGACCATGAACTGACAGATCTACACACATGATTCAACACCCTCTGCATACTCTACAAGACCTTCAAATGGATCCATCCTGAATCGAGGAAGACCGTCTTAAGCTATTGGGCGGCATACTTACCACACGTGAATAACATTATCGTATGGTTAGGTATTTACCATTCGGGGTAAATGCCTCTTATTTCTAGTTTTCAACAAGAAAACAACGCCCACCATAATTAGCCTCCAACACACCAAATTGCAAACGCTTTGCCTTTTTTCCCCCAGACATTTTTCCCTGATACATTTCTGCAGGTTGACAAGTTACTGTTTTTTGGTGTCTTCTGAAGTACAACTCAAATACTGTACTCAAGGTAACCAATATGGATGGGAGAGCCAAGCACCACTCTCAGAAGCGTTCTTAAAGCTATTTCGGTTGATCCCACAAGATGTAATGCTGCACTGCCAAAGGAGACCTGAAAAAACTGAACTCTGCTGGTGCCACTCAGTATGCAATAGAAGGGTCTACCAATATGAGACTACTGCAACCCCACACAATTCTGCATAATCGCGGAGCTATATTAAAGCTGCTCGTTTCAAATAATCTGTTAATATTGGGATATAGGATTTCAATTAAAAGACATCTTTATCACTCATTTCTGAAGCGGAAGTTCCAGGCATCACTCACGCTGTAGCCTATCAGCCCAGCAGCGCACCGGCCTCCCAGCCCACCTCTCGCCGCACCCGCTCCGCGGGTGCCGCTTCGCTGGTGGGCGCTGGTAGAGGCAGCATCTTCAAGGACCAACGTAGGACACAGGCGGCAAGGCGGTAAGGGGCGCGAGGAACCAGCGGGGCTGCGAGCGTGCGGGGACTTCATTTCCCAGAAGTCCCTGCAAGACCAAGGAAGAGCTTCCGGTCCGCTCTCCCTGCTGGCCCGCCCCCCGCCCATCAAAGCCAGTTAAAAGTGCTCCTCCTCCTCTATCCTGTGGGACACCTACTCACTCATTTCTGAAGCGGAAGTTCCAGGCATCACTCACGCTGTAGCCTATCAGCCCAGCAGCGCACCGGCCTCCCAGCCCACCTCTCGCCGCACCCGCTCCGCGGGTGCCGCTTCGCTGGTGGGCGCTGGTAGAGGCAGCATCTTCAAGGACCAACGTAGGACACAGGCGGCAAGGCGGTAAGGGGCGCGAGGAACCAGCGGGGCTGCGAGCGTGCGGGGACTTCATTTCCCAGAAGTCCCTGCAAGACCAAGGAAGAGCTTCCGGTCCGCTCTCCCTGCTGGCCCGCCCCCCGCCCATCAAAGCCAGTTAAAAGTGCTCCTCCTCCTCTATCCTGTGGGACACCTACTCACTCATTTCTGAAGCGGAAGTTCCAGGCATCACTCACGCTGTAGCCTATCAGCCCAGCAGCGCACCGGCCTCCCAGCCCACCTCTCGCCGCACCCGCTCCGCGGGTGCCGCTTCGCTGGTGGGCGCTGGTAGAGGCAGCATCTTCAAGGACCAACGTAGGACACAGGCGGCAAGGCGGTAAGGGGCGCGAGGAACCAGCGGGGCTGCGAGCGTGCGGGGACTTCATTTCCCAGAAGTCCCTGCAAGAACAAGGAAGAGCTTCCGGTCCGCTCTCCCTGCTGGCCCGCCCCCCGCCCATCAAAGCCAGTTAAAAGTGCTCCTCCTCCTCTATCCTGTGGGACACCTACTCACTCATTTCTGAAGCGGAAGTTCCAGGCATCACTCACGCTGTAGCCTATCAGCCCAGCAGCGCACCGGCCTCCCAGCCCACCTCTCGCCGCACCCGCTCCGCGGGTGCCGCTTCGCTGGTGGGCGCTGGTAGAGGCAGCATCTTCAAGGACCAACGTAGGACACAGGCGGCAAGGCGGTAAGGGGCGCGAGGAACCAGCGGGGCTGCGAGCGTGCGGGGACTTCATTTCCCAGAAGTCCCTGCAAGACCAAGGAAGAGCTTCCGGTCCGCTCTCCCTGCTGGCCCGCCCCCCGCCCATCAAAGCCAGTTAAAAGTGCTCCTCCTCCTCTATCCTGTGGGACACCTACTCACTCATTTCTGAAGCGGAAGTTCCAGGCATCACTCACGCTGTAGCCTATCAGCCCAGCAGCGCACCGGCCTCCCAGCCCACCTCTCGCCGCACCCGCTCCGCGGGTGCCGCTTCGCTGGTGGGCGCTGGTAGAGGCAGCATCTTCAAGGACCAACGTAGGACACAGGCGGCAAGGCGGTAAGGGGCGCGAGGAACCAGCGGGGCTGCGAGCGTGCGGGGACTTCATTTCCCAGAAGTCCCTGCAAGAACAAGGAAGAGCTTCCGGTCCGCTCTCCCTGCTGGCCCGCCCCCCGCCCATCAAAGCCAGTTAAAAGTGCTCCTCCTCCTCTATCCTGTGGGACACCTACTCACTCATTTCTGAAGCGGAAGTTCCAGGCATCACTCACGCTGTAGCCTATCAGCCCAGCAGCGCACCGGCCTCCCAGCCCACCTCTCGCCGCACCCGCTCCGCGGGTGCCGCTTCGCTGGTGGGCGCTGGTAGAGGCAGCATCTTCAAGGACCAACGTAGGACACAGGCGGCAAGGCGGTAAGGGGCGCGAGGAACCAGCGGGGCTGCGAGCGTGCGGGGACTTCATTTCCCAGAAGTCCCAGCAAGACCAAGGAAGAGCTTCCGGTCCGCTCTCCCTGCTGGCCCGCCCCCTGCCCTTTACGCCCCCTACTTAATAACATCTTACTCCCGCAGCGCGGGACGCAGCACGGGCGAAGACTGGGCAAAGACAGGGCCGTTTGAGGCCGTTCGAGGACGGCAGAGGACGGCCCCGGCCCTGTCACCCTGTATTTTACTTCGTTCCCGCAGGCCCCCACGATTTCTGACGTACATCACTGACGATCACGATGCGTCCCAAAACCAGAAGCACGTCAAAGAAAGCTACACTGGTGACACAAGTGACCGGTCCTATAGACCTTTTCATATCCAGGGTAAACGACACCATTGATAAGAGTATCATCCTACTGGAGAAAAGAGTCTCCCTGGACCTCATGCAGGCCAAACGATCCTCGCTCGGTTCACTTGCCACCGCAAATTCCCCTGCTCACCATGTTGCTAATAACTGCTCTTTACCATTGCCACTAACTATCGTTCCTACGATGACTGTTCCAAATTCTGTAGATCTATCCGTAACCCAAACAGACTCTGATCAATCATACGTCGACCTTGAAGCAACCCCAGACTTAGAAGTCTGCCAATCACCAACTGAAAAATTAGACCAGAGTGTCATTAGTAATTCCTTACTACCTGATCCAGTAACGACCTTAGAACCAACAAAAACAAGGAAAAACACCTCCACCCTCCTTAAGGCTATGCCAATTATCAAGGAAAAATCTAAAACAAAAACAAAGAATCACAATCTGATCACGCCCACCCCAAACTCCTCGGCAGGTATCCCCTGTTGGGTGGAAAACATGGTTATGGACCTTAAATCAGACCTTGAAGCCAAAATTACAGCACAGATCAAACCCCTAATATCAAAGTTAGACAGACTCACGTCACTAATCAATACGAAATGCAGTTGTAAGACAAGCGGTAACGGTCCCGCTCCAACGCACGGGGCAAAGGAAACACTCCCAAAAAAACCATCTAGTATCAAACAAATAACAGGTACAACAAACAAGCCTAATACTTTACCAACCAGAAAGGCGGCAGCAACACAACCCCTAGCCAAAAAAGGGAGTAATCTAGATGCCCCCCCAGACACCCCGGTCGCGGTAGATCTCCCCCCCGCTACACAAATAGATCCAGCAGGTCAAACTAAAACAAACAACCGACAAGTAAAAGGCAATAATGGAAACACCACCATTCCAGCAGAGACCCTCTCCCCAGAAAAACCACTAGAACTGAAGATCAAGCAGTCTCGGCCCAAAATAATCAATTTACCCCCGGAAGCTTCTCCCTTCGTGGTGGTGTTAACAGCTGTTCCCCCACTGAAGGAGGGTGTAAGAGAAACTTTCGCAGAGCTGAGGAATAAATGTGCCCAGTGGCTCCAACTCCATAAACCCTTACCCGCTCACATCAGGGGTGATATCTTCTCCGCACGCAGAGGAGATTGGGTTGGCAGAAGCACGAAGGCAATAGCGGGGGACGTCATCAGCATCAAATTTAGGGAGATAGGGGCATCAAATTATATCTGCAACTCACCCAATAGAGGACCCGCCACCCAAATAAATCCCCTTCCCTTGTCCTATTTCCTACCCCCATTCTCAAGGCAAAATTTCCCCTGTCCCGCATTCCCATTAAACACTGGGCCCATAAATTCCTCTGAATACAATATGTATCAATATCAGCAGCCCCCACACATGCCACGATTCCCACAAGTTCCACAACAATCAGTTTTCCAGTGGCAACCACCCTCCCAATTTCCTCAACCTCTACACCTTGTTACCCAACCACCTGTTCATCCTCCTCAATACCCACATCATACCACCCAACAGTGGTGGCAACCTCAGCAATCCATGCAACACAACACTCACCAATGGCAGCGGCCGCGGCAAGGACGGTTTCCCCCATTCAACCCACTAGGCCTTAATCATCAAGGCAGAGATAGGGATGAATGGAGTGGACAGGATCACTGGAGAAAGTACAGTGATCCCACACGTTGGGATAGCTGGAATGGCCTTCATTTAGCAAACAGGTATAGCGCCTTAGAGTGCGTTGACTGACTACCACAGCCACAAGAACACTCCCAAATTCACACAGACCTATCGGAACCCACGGTCTCCCCATTAGTCCCCCTAGACCCAGAGACCCCTCCAGCCGCAGAGACCCTTAACGAACCAAAAAGAGTAAAAAGCTCAAGGGATAGTCCAACAATCCTGAGCCTGATCTCGTGGAACATCGCTGGACTAAGGACAAAAATAGAGGATGGGACAATTATGCACCACACGCATAATCATCAAATAATATGCATACAGGAGACATGGTCATTACAAGAACATCACCTGCAGGGGTACAAAACGTACTCCTCTCTCGCGCAGCCGGGACACATAGGTAGACCAAAGGGAGGTCTGTGCATCTATGTAGCCAACACTATCCAAAACGCTAAAATAAAGGTTATAGAACTGGCCTCTAATTTGCAGATCCTTGGTCTTTTCCTCCAGAAAAAAGAGTCAATGGTTATCATTAATTTTTATAACAACCTGGACGAACTGGACTTTGAGGGAGTCCTGGCCCACCTCCATGAAAAATTAACTACTCTCAGAATGAAACAAGGAGAAAGAGGCCCGGCTGCAATAATATGGGCAGGCGATTTCAACCTTCACGCCTGTACCCAACCAAAAAGAAAATGTCCTGGCATGGTGACAGATGACGGCCTCTCACTCACCCATTTCTCGCATAACAAAATGGGCAGACAAATGAATGATCTCCTATCCGACCTGGATCTCCAGATAGTAAACACTTTGGACCATGGGGATAATTCACTTGCACCTACTTATATAGGAAGAGGCTATAAAACCACGGTAGACTTCATAATAATATCAACATCCTTACAACTAAGAATAAAAAACTTTGAAGTCAAACCGAATCCTCAAAGTGACCATGCAATATTAACCTTGGAAGTCTTACTAAACTACCAACAATGTTCTCCAGTAACAATAGCCAATGCATTGACCCAGGAAAATATCAATATGGATAAAGTAAACGGGTACTCAATAAAATGGGGAAGGATAAACCCGGAGGAACTCACCAAAGAGCTAATAAAATCAGTCTATTCCCAAATCAAAACTTGTTTGGACATAGCAACTAAGGACGTGGAGCTTCTAAATAACTTTGCCCAAATTATGGACAAACTAAAGGTTTTACTCACAGCAAAACAAAAATCCGGCCCATCCCGGCCCAAAGGCTGGTTCAACCAAGAGTGTACCAAGGCTCATACAAAATTGAAGCTAGCCTTAAACAAAAATGAAAGGGACCCCCGCACAATAGCCACCCTCAGAAGTGAATATCACAAAACAAGGAAAAAGAGGAAAGAGGAACTCAAGCAAGCGCTGTGGCATGAACTCCACACCAGTGCCCAAGAAAAAAACCCTCAAGCCTTCTGGAGAATTATAAGAACTCCTTTCTTGGCAGACGACACGTGCCCAAAAATCGAAGCTGCAATAGACGCTGCAACTTGGGTATCACACTTTACCAGCATCTTCCAAAAACCAACCTCTGATCAAGAGACGGAAGAGGAGGAAAAAACATTCCTACCATACCCTATAGACATACATTTCGAAATCTCTGAGATTCTTGTGGCATTGAACTCAACCAAAAAGGGAAAAGCTCCAGGGCCGGACGGAGTCCCGGCAGACTTTTTTAAACATCAAACAGAACTTTGGGCACCGATTTTAACAAGGGTCTGCACTGCAACGGCAAAAATAGGAATTCTGGAGTCATGGACAAGGTCCATCATGGTGCCGATATTTAAAAAAGGTAACCGCATGGACCCTGCCTGCTATCGCCCAATTTCTTTGCTGGACTCACTGGGGAAAATAGCAGGGAGAGTGATCCTAGAAAGACTTCAGGACTGGGGGGAAGAGAGAGGCATCCTATCCGACCTTCAATTCGGATTTAGAAAAGGACTAGGTACTGTGGAACAAGCCCTAAATCTATCGGTAATCCTTGGAAAATATGTGCATGCAAAGAAAGCAAAACTTTACATGACCTACGTAGACTTGTCCGCGGCTTTCGACTGCGTCTCCCATACAAAATTGTGGTCCCTTTTAGCACAGATGGGGGTAGATCCATCACTCCTGAACTTTTTAAGGGAACTCTATTCCAACCCATCCGCAAGAGTCCGCTACGGCACAAAGGGGGAACTGACGGCGTCCTTTAGAGTAGAGCGTGGGGTCAGACAAGGATGTGTCCTGGCACCCTTCCTTTTCTCCCTCTACACCAACAACTTGGAGGTCGAGCTCCTGAAGGGTGCCCGCGATCTTCCACTGGCCAAACATCGCCCGATCCCCGCTCTGCTCTACGCGGACGACGCCGTCCTCCTTGCACAAACCCCCCGTGAACTCCAAAGGTCCCTTAATAGATATTTGCAGTTCATGAGAACCCTTGACCTTCATATAAACGTAAAAAAGACTTTCGTAATGAAGGCTGGGGTTGGGAGGAAACAGCAAAATTCTATCTACCTTGACAGCCAAAAAATAGATTCTACAAATGAATACTGCTATCTGGGAGTCATGATAGATAATAAACTCTCCTGGAAACCAGCAGTAGAAGCCAGAAAACATTGTTTTAAAAGAGCATTAGCCGCATTGGTGTCGTTTACACAAAAATTAGGAAAACGTCCGCCCAGGGAATTGATGACCATATACAAAGCCAAATGTCAATCTACAGCTTTATATGGAGCAGGACTATGGGGCCACACAGATGTTACCTCTCTGCAAATTGCAGAAAACAAGTTTTTCAGATTCCTCTTATCTGCCCCCAAAAGTTCTTCGACTTACGCCTGCCACTTAGAATTGGGGGTGCCATATATCGAAGATCTTGCGAAAATTCAACCACTCCTCCTTTGGCGACGTATCTGGGCTTCAGATAAAAACGACATCACAAAATCAATACTGGCAGATGCAATGTCTCTGGACTACGCTTTAAAAATTAAATGGCTGGCCTATATCCGGACCTTCCTCTCTGACCTTGGAATAGAAAAATATTATTCAAACCCCGAAAAAATTGGAGAACTCTCAAAAAATAATTTAAAAACACGAGCTTTGGACCACCTGGGTAATCTGAGACTACAAATAGAAGCTGGGAAACAGTCGGTGCAGCACGCAATAATGGTCCAATCTACTCTTTTAATGCAGCCCTATTTAAACCTCGACATTGGCACCTTCGACTGATTTCTCCTGATAAGATTCAGACTGAACATATTTCACAAACTGGTAGCTTTTCCAACGCCAAACGTTTGGGACCCAAATCCACTTCCATGTCCATGCGATGGGAAATCAACACAAACCACCCTTCATACTGTTCTGTTCTGCAAATTTTATCAGGAACACCGCAAACTTTGGTTACTAACTCTTTTAAAATCTTGGGGTCTCAGACAATGCCGAGTAGCCATGTTGAGCTTGCAGCTTTTGGATACTGAAGCCACATGTTACCATGTTCTTAACTTTCTGAAATGTATACACGGACACAGGAAAAACCTTTAAATATAACAGTACTGTATAAATCACCGATACTCCTCTTTGCTGTTTTTAAGTAATCTGTAATCATATCGTACCGCAGATTTATTTTTATCTGTACTGCTTTTATGGATCTTTAAAAAAATCCGAATAAAGTTTATTATTATTATTATTATTATCTTTATCACTTCGGAGGGGATTCGAACTGGACAAACGAACAGTGCTGTGGCTTTGTGGTGATGAACGTGACCGATTCGATCTACAAGGTCATTTCGAGGCAAGAGCACCAATTGGAAGCTCTGTGACACAAATAATACCAATTACCCTAGGACGTGTCTCACAGTCACTGAAGTATACTCGCCAGGGTAAAAAAAAACCTCCAACACAATTGATTTTGAATCTACAACCAAACCTTTAACCAGCAAAAACATGCCACAGAATATAGAACTCTACCACTTCAGCAACCAGGAGATCATCCCTTAAAAGAAAGGACCCATGAATCAATCTTATTCCTTCAAAAGTCCGACTAAATCTGCAGGCCTGCTAAGTATCACGCATCAGGTGTTGTTAGACTAATGCATTTCAGTGTGGTGGTCCGCATCACCGCACTGAAATGGAAAGTCATGCATTTATATAGCGTCTCCTGGGCTCTCAAAACAAACAGGAGCGCTGTAACTTAACACTACAGACAGAAAGCTGACAGCACTCGGAGGGCGCAGCTTGCAGGCTTGTTTGGGGGGCTGGCTCAACTCGCACAAGGCTCAAGCAGGTGGGGTTACAACTTAACTAATTCGCCTGTGCCGCGTGCGCGTGGTTGCGCAGACCGTTTCTGCTGAGTGCTCACACTGCGCATAACTATTCACTTGCGTCAGACTATTATGTACCGTAATATGCCCACGCCGTCATCACCAACCCGTCTGCCACCACAGTGACAGTGCATCAGCAGACACTGCAACCTGTAGCGTGTCCAGCAGCATTGAGGCCATTATCAATGCTGCGTTGGCACTGTCCTCGACTCGAGGCCTGGACCACGGTTGGAGCTGTTTCAGGGGAAAGTCATCGCAGCAGGGGGGCCCAGCAGTCCGTGTAGTTGTGGCTACCAGGAGCAGGCTCGTTGGCAGCAACTGCTGCGAAAGTAAGTGTCTCATTACAAAATCCTACTTGATTATGCTGCTGTTCGACTGTTTTCGGCGCAGTTAGCCACAGAGTTGTGGCATGGCTGAAATTCCTCATTTTTGGGCGACTGAGCAATGGCTAATTTTTGCTCGAGTGAGGCTGAGCTGCAGCAAAAACAGCACAATGGCGTCCGCTGTGTGGATGTCCATGGCAGCCATGGCAGACACTCCCAGAACTGTGTCCGGGGATGTTCATGGCAGACAGTCCCAGGATTGTGTCCTCTCTGCCGAAGTCTTCCTTGTCTGGACCTCCCCTCCCGCACATTCCTTCTCTCCTGCTTTGTATGCTTCTTGAGGTGGCCTTATATACGGCACCAGCAAGGCCACGAGCTGGCAGGCGTGTTTCCCACAATCCTAGAGAGCCTTGAAGACCGAGTTGGAAGCTGCAGCCAGGGAACGAGGCCTCCAAAACCAGGCAACAAACCCAGGGGCGAGATGCTCCAGAACTCCCAGGGGTGCCACATTGTACTTAAAAGATCAGCAGGTAAAGACAGTGATAGGGAGCCCAATATAATCTCGGGAAGGGAAGGAGTCGGGGAGCCCTCACAGAGCACCTGTGAAGGCCAGGTCTCCCAGGGAGCGAGGACAACTTATCCACATGGGAGGGGCGGTCTGAACTAGGGAAGCATGGATTGTCAACTCTTGAAAAGGAGAGGTAAAGAGAGAGAAAGTGCCTAATTAAACAAGCATTGGCATAGCCAATAGGTCTCGCCTTTGGGACCTTATAAGTGTTTAGCCATGCAACAGCTGCTGTTGTTGCAACAAGGATATTGTGCTGAATACCTAAATACTTATAAGGTCCCAAAAGTGAGACCTATTGGCTATGCCAATGCTTGTTATTTTTGACCTCACTAAATAATGAAGTAATACTATTACAAAATAAGCAGCACTAAGCTGCACAATTTGCCTTTTCTTGCTGCATAATTTACTCAGTCCTGCCCCATAATTTGGCCTTTCCTGCAGTATAATTCCAGTGGCCCAACCTATAAGGCAATTAGGCAACAGCTCGATGGTATGATGCCTTATGTTCCCTCGCCAGTAGGAGTTTGTGGGTGGGACCATTTACAAAACCTAGAAACATAGATTACCTCCTCGTTAGTCTTCCTCGCCACATGACTTACATAGTGAGCTTCAGCTCCACGACAGAACCCTCCAAAGTAAAAAAAGCCTCCCACCCCCTCCCAACACGGCCGACCAGTCACCCCTGACCTCTATAAGAGGCGGGCCGGCCCAACCAACAGCCTGTTTTTTTTTGTTCTGTGCGATTCTCTCCAGAGGCGCTGTACAGGTAAGGTTGGGCCTGCTTTACCTGGTCCATGGGTTTTGGGGTTGAGGGTCCTGCTTTAGCGGTCCCTGGTACCTGGAGCTTCAAATCCCCCCCCCCTCTTCCTTCCCCCGGTCCTGTGGGGCCGGTTAGGTGCTGCTATAGCGTGCCAGGGGTTTACAGGGGGGGGGGGCGGCCGGGGATGTGGGGTGTTTGTACCATTCCCTTGTCTACCCCCGGTCGTTACTGGGTGGGCCCTTGCCCTTGAGAGGGCTTTAGGGTCCGGCGCTGGGGGTTCTCCTGTTTTTATTGATGGGGCTCCGGTTGCTTTCAGGCACCTTGCGTGGGTCCTTGGTACTCGCGCTGTTTTGCACAGCACGCCCCTGACTGCCGCATTGGTACGGCTTGAGCTGGCGTGTTTCCTTTGGTCTCGTCAGTTGCAGTAGCTCAGTGGTAGAGCGCATGCTTCGCATGTATGTGGCCCCGGGTTTTATTCCTGGCATCTCCGGGAGTCTCTGTTCTCTATCTTGGATTGTCTGCTGCACACGCTTTGTTCATTGGTGTTCAATTTTATTACGTGCTCGGCCCCCTTTGCCGGTATGCTGCGGAGTGCCGCCTGTTGTGTGGGTGCGGCGCGTCCCTGTCTGCTAACAGCTTGGGCTAGCTCGGTCCTACCTCGTTTTTCTGCGGTTCCTCGGGGGCTCTGCTGTCCGGGTCCATGTGCTCCCCTTCTGCCGGTCTGGGTCTCGGTTCGCGGCGCTGGTCGCTGCCGCCTGCAACGGGATTTTTGTCTTCCCTCCAGCCCGCGGCTGATTGCCGCGCTGGGGTTGGCTCCGGGCGCATCCCGCCTCTTGTGGGCGGGGTTTGTTTACGCCAGGTGCGGCTTATGGGAATGCCTTCATCTTCCATGTCCCTGCTGAGAACCCCTACTGGCTAATGCCTTTCCGGCGTCCTGGGGGCCCGTGTTTTCCTCCGGATGAGGGGGTGGCCTGGCGCCTGGGCGCTCACGGGCCTGGTGGTGCTGGGTTCGTGTCTCTGCAGTGACGCTCGCTCGTCCGGTGATTCTGGGCGGTTCGTCTCGTCTCCCCGGGTCGACCAAAGGGGATGTGTGCTGAGGTAATTTGCATTCTGTTGCCTGCTCTCCCTTGTTTGGACGGGGTCGGGGTCTGACTCCTGGTCTGCATGGTCTCCCTTTTGCTGCGCTGTCCCTACTTGGTGTCCTTGCGCGGCGGGTTGCCCTGACCCCTCCTCACCTCGACTCCCTCTCGATGACCCCGCTCCATCTGAGGTGGTGGGGGGGGGTGGATAGTGTGTTTTTTTCGCTCATCTAGGTTGCCTTGCATTTCCCTCCTCTGGCGGCGGTGGTTGTTCCCGGGGTTCTCTTGGTGCGTTTTCTACGCAAGACTACCGGACTGCCTTCCTCTGCTTGCGTCCGTCGTGATGGGCGTTGAGGAGGTATGGTTCACTGGAGTTTTTCCTCTGGCAGCGGGGGTGGACTCTCTGGTGGTGTGTCTGTCTTCACGGGGTGCGTTCATTTCGGTGGGCGCCTACCCCTCTGGCCCTGGGGTCGAGCGCGTGGAGGCGGCTGCTATACGCTCTTGGGCTACGGCTCATTTCGCCATTCAGGGCCTGGGCCTGTTTTTCTTACACTATGCTTTCTGTGGTGCTGGACTTCCGGGCCCTGGGGTGGACACCTGGATCGGGGGGGCGGTTGTTGTCCCGATCCTTGCCTTGATGGCCCGGCGGTCGCGCCTTCTGTCGGGCGTTTCCTTTACCACTCTGGGTGCGGCTACGGCCGCTGAGGTGCTGCGATGCTGGCTCAGCGTCTGGTCTGGCTGCGGCCGGGACGTCGGTGGCGGCCAGGGGTGCTTTGCTCTGGTGGATTCGGAGTTTTCTGCGGGAGGCCAATATTGGCTGTCTCCCTTCCATTCGTATGGGGCCCGCTTCCATGGGCGCGGCCAACTTTTTTCTCCTCGTCCGCCTATGGGTGTGGGCGTCTCGCCCTTTCAAGGGATGGGTCGCGGCCGGGGCACCCCGTTCTTCGGCTATTCCCGGTCTCGTCCTGGTGCTGCCGCTCCCTTTCCGCCACTGGATCCTGGCTTTCGGCCGTCACCCTCCGGGGTGTTCCCTGTTGGGGGCTGTCTCCGCCGTTTCGTCCCGGCATGGGACGTGTCTGTCTCGGATCTTGGGCTCTTCGGACTTGCTGGCGGGAGTTCGGTCTTGCTTGTCATGCGGGCCTTCCACGGGGTCCCGCCTTCTCAGGGGGTTCGGGCATCTACTCCTTCCTTGGTCTGCTCTGGAAGGTTTTCTGGGATGTTTTCGGCCAGTTTTGGTTTTGGTGTGGTTGTATCCCGCCATTCCACAATTTTGTATTCGAGTTGGCTCTCGGCGGCATTGCTGCTTTTTCTGGTCTCCTTCCTTCCGTGTCCCATGGGTTGGACTGAGTGGCCGGATGGTTTTTCCGGTTCTGCGATTGGGGGTTCCCACTCTCAGTTACGGGTGCTTCCGTTGGGCTTGCCTTCTGGCCCGTGGGTGTGGGCTGTACTCCTGGCCCGCCTGGTGGGTCTTCTTCGCCGGGAGGGGGTCTTGGTTTTCCTTGTCTGGATGTGTGATACATCTCGGCCTCTTCTTTTTCTTGGGTGAGGCTTCACGTCAGACGGTGTCTCCCCTCCCTCGTCTCCCTGCTCTATGTGCGGTAGTCCCTTCTGTTCCCGTCTCGGGCTTGTCCTCCTTCGGGGGTCGTGTGCCTGGACCCGGTCTCCCCTCTGCTTCGTTCGGAGTTGGGTTGGCTGGTTGGTGGAGTCTCGCCTCCCCGGGGGTCTTTCCTCCTTGGTATCCCCGTCTAGGGTGGTCACGTCGGATGCCAGTCTCCTCGGCTGGGGGGCGGCCTTGGGCGCGGGGTCGGTTCGGGGTCGTTGGGATCTCCTCCTGTATCGCTGCTCCTTGCACCATCGGGAGTTGGTGGCAGTCCTCCTGGCCTGCCGTCGTTTTTGCTCCTTCTCTACTGGGTCACCGTGTCGTGGTCAGGACAGACAACCAGGTTGTGAGGGGCTATGTCACCCATCAGGGGGGGTGCAGGGTTCGCTCCCTTTGGTTGCTGACTCTGGAGTTGTTGACTTGGGCGGAGTCGTCGGTCCTGTCTCTTCGGGCTGTCTATCTCCCGGGGTCCGCCTATGTGGAGGCGGATCGTCTGAGTCAGTTCTTTCCATCGTTGACTTGTCTCTCCCTGACTGGTGTTTTCAACACCTGGTGTCTCGCTTCGGTCTGCTGCGGGTGGATCTGTTCGCGGACGGGGTTTCGGCCCGCCTACCCAAGTTCTGCTCTCTCCTCCCGGTTCCGGGGGTGTGGCGTGTGGATGCTCTGTCTTTCACTTGGGCCTCCGGTCTTCTGTACGCTTTTCCCCCGTTCCCCCTGACCCTTTGGGTCCTCTGCGAGGTTCGCTTGGACAGTGCCAGGGTGCTTCTGGTGGTTCCCGGCTGGGTCCGCCGCCCCTGGTACTCTCTCCTTTGCGAGCTGGCGGTTCAGGCCTACTGGCCGATCCCGGATCTTCCCTTTCCTTAGACGGGCCCCCCGCTCCCGGAGCCGGTGTTGCGCCGGCTCCTTCTGCAGGCCTGGCTCTTGAGCGGGTGATGCTGCTGGATCGGGGTTGTTCTTCTGGAGTGGTGGATTTGCTGCGGGGCGCCCGCAGGTCTTCCACCTTGTCCTCCTATGCCCGGCACTGGGTTTCTTTCTCGCGTTGGTGCGGTCGGCAAGGTGCTGACCCCGCCTCTGTGGATCCCTTGCGGCGGTTGGATTTTCTGGCTGAGGGGTTTTCCTTGGGCTTGGCCTCTTCTTCCCTAAGGACCCAGTGAGCGGCCTTGCGGGCCTTCCGCGGTCCGGATTTCGATGGGCTGGATGTCCTGGTGGCTAGTTTGCTCCGGAGTTGTTTTCTCCGTCGCCCTCGGACGCTCTGCCTGTCTCCCCCTTGGGATCTCCCTCTCGTCCTGCGAGCCCTTCAGAGTCCCCCCTTTGAACGCCTGGCCTCGGTGGCTGTGCGGTTTCTCACCTTTGAGGTGGTTTTCCTGGTGGCCGTTGTGTCTGCCGGGCGGATGGGCGTGCTGGGTTTGTTCATCCGCTCCCCTCCCTTCTTGCGGGTTTTGCCTGACAGGTTGCTCTCCGTCTTGACACCCGTTTTCTTCCCAAGGTTCCTTCCTTGGTGTACGGGTCTCGGGAGGTGTCTTTCCTTCTTTCCCTCCCGACACGGATCCTTCCTTGTCCTTGCTGGATGTCCGGCGTGCTGTTTTGGTTTATCTTGAACGCACGCCTTCCCTTTCCCAGTGTGATAGCCTGTTCGTGATTTTCGGTCCCGTTCTTTCTGGCCACAAGCCCTCGCTTTCCACCTTGAGTCGCTGGCTTGAACAGGCTATCATTCTTTCCTATGCTTCGCTGGGTTCGGTGGCACCGGCGGGGGTCCAGGGTCGTTCCACTAGGAGTGTATCTGTATCCTGGGCTTCCTTCATGGGTGTCTCCACTGAGGAGATTTGTCGGGCGGCGACGTGGTCGTCCCCCCACATGTTCATGGAACACTTTCGTGTTGTCTTGGGTGGTTCTGTCCCTGGGGACTTCGCTGGGGCCGTTCTGAGTGCGGGAGCTGTGACTCCTTGATGGCTTTTTCTATTGTGTCTTGATTCAGGTTTGCTGGAATTCCTGTTTTCTTTTCATTTGTACTGCATCAACCTTGTGTTGGTTTTTCTGCATCACCGTGTGGTGTTGTTCTTCTTGTGGTCAATGAAGCCTTTTGGCTTGGGTATTTGCTCACTATGTAAGTCATGTGGCGAGGAAGACTAACGAGGAGGTAATGCCCCGGTTACTTACCGGTAATCTTCATTACTCCGAGTATAGTCTTCCTCGCCACATGAGTTCCCTCCCCCCCTCCCTGTCTGACTATCGGCTTCATTGTTTGCTTGGTGGTTCAGGCTGTTGGTTGGGCCGGCCCGCCTCTTATAGAGGTCAGGGGTGACTGGTCGGCCATGTTGGGAGGGGGTGGGAGGCTTTTTTTTACTTTGGAGGTTCTGTCATGGAGCTGAAGCTCACTATGTAAGTCATGTGGCGAGGAAGACTATACTCGGAGTAATGAAGATTACCGGTAAGTAACCGGGGCATGGTTGAGCACATTATAAACTTGCCCTCAAAATTGCCAAAACAGAGCTTAAGCATTAGAATTGGGATCGTGTTTTTAGGTTTTAGAGAGGCGCCGTCCAAATATCTTCTAGCAGACGATCAATTCAATTAGGGTAAGTGATTGCATTTTAACTATAATAAGTACTCAAACCACAGACCCTCAGTGGGTTTCTCATTTTAAGGTAATTTATAGTTTTGATGCTGCTACTAACCCTTATGTTCAAGGTAAACCTCTTAGTGAAGCTGCTGGTTTTAACTTGAGCTTTAATTATGACAAAGTGTTCTTAGTGCGTAGATACAAAAACCCTACCACCTCTCTTGCACCCCTCCACAAACTCTTCCCATAGTGGGACAACATGCCAACTGTTTTTAGAAATGTTTTGTACAGTGTGATGTCTGTACATGTAATGGTTGAGAAGCTGGCACCAAAGTGGTGGCAATTAGTTACTTGTGCAGTACTGTACATAGCTACTCACACCAGTTTTTATATTTCCAAAAAGTACTTTAAGCAAGTCGAGCCTCCTGACATACAGCCTACAGAGAAGGAATGAATGGTTTGTAAGCCTCAGCAATGGTAGTGTGTTTAGAGGGGCTGTGCAAGTGCCTAGTGATCCATTTGTTGGTTTCACTAATTAAGGTGCACAAAATGGATTTGATGTATCCTTTTTAGGTGCTGATCTCCCCCACAGATACGAAATGTGCCTTTAAGTACGAGTTCGCAATTAAGCACGGGCAGGGATCCTAAAAAATAATAACGAAAGAAAATATATGCAGATAAAGTAAACTGTAGTGTTTTATCAGGTTTTTAAGAGAGGGAGGAGAGAGAGGAAGAGTGAAGGGGGAGGGTGGGGAGCCAGTGAAGGGGAGATAGACGGGGAAAAGAGATAAGAAACAATGCCAAAAAACAAACGGGAAAGAGACATAAGAAACAGTGCTAAGCAAGACTGCAGCAACATTACATTTGCTCCATACATGAAATATAGCTCTTATGTAAGAGTGTGCTTTGGGGCAGGGCTGATATCCAGGGACTGTTTAGAAGAGGCGCTGAAGCATGTGACATTAGACAGAGAGGGAGAAGTTAAAACATTACGGATTGTTTATAGGCAATGGCATGTGAGAATTAACATCACACAAAGTTATCAGAGGGGGCGTTTATAAGAGGTGCCGAGTGAGAAACATTAGATGCAGCTATCAAAGTGGAACATTGTGAGCTGTCACTTATTAGAGCTATTCTGTAAATAATGTCCTTTATCGGTGCTGCAAGTATGTGCTATCGTAAGTGCCTGTTTACAAGAACTCTGTTAAGTCTGGAACATCCTGTGCAATTTAAGTATATGTGGCGGAGCCACGGAAAGCTCCAGACAGAGACTGAGCTTTCAAGTGGCTTCTGCCAGCAAACCCACGCTCTAACCTCAAGCACCAACAATTGAAGAAGACCTCAATTTACCGGTCTGTCGAAACGCCCTCCAACATTGATTGTTAAAACAATTCAGCACACACACAACAATAACGGCCCTACCAAAAAATTAATGTTACAATGTGTTATGAAACTGATGCTTGCGTAAAGCGCTCCAATACCTACGGGCCGAGATCGCTATGTATAAAACTGCAAAAGGGGAGGGAGGAAATCAATACACAGTGGAGCGGAAAGAGGTCACTGAACGCAGTGACCTCGGAGGGCAAGTGGGAGTGGTGAGATGGTGTTGGGCAAGGCACGGGAGATCGGGAAGATGAGTCATGGGCAAGCAGAATAATAAAGCGGCTGGGAAGGCTTATAGGAAGTAAACCAAACTAACCATTTAACAGGAGCAGAGACAGGATAACCAAACGAGTATTGGCTGCACAGCAGTAAAAGTAATGCTGCGCAGACGTGAAAGCGAAAGTCGTCGCAATCGTGATCACTCTGATAGCGCAGGTGATCACGATCGCGATGACGTGCTAAAGCACGCTAGGGATTCGCGTGCTTGTGCGCGTTACAGTAAGCTGGTGGCCGCTTTGGTAGCACTTTTAAAAGCAGCTACTAAATGTCTCGGCCAGACCAGCGCATGATCAGTTCGAGACCTAAAAAAAACCAAGCACAGGGCCCCAAAGATTTTCTTAGGGGCCCACTGCAGGAGCAGTAAAATGCTAGAGTGCCTTGTAGATAACTAATGCCTGTTTTTCCACCCCAAACCCCAACCCTGCGTGTCTCTTTATCTCTCTCTTATAGGTTCATTTTTAGGTCTCGCCTACGCAACGCACAAGCGCTGCATAGGAGAGAGACCCAATGCCATTGGCACCGCTTTGGGGGCAAATACGTGCACGTGTTGCATTGCTTGCAATGGCAACGCGTGCACGTCTGGCAATTTCCTTAAGGGAGCGCGCAGCGCCATATGGTTGCACGCTCTCGCAAGGGAATTGCGCAGGCTCCCTCCCCTGCTGCCCTGCGAGGGCACTCTTGCTTTCATTCTGAGGGTACGTCGGAAAGTATTTCTTTTTATCTCTACTGAAATGCAGACTATAGTGATGGTAGTGTTATTATTGTCGCTCAGAACGTAGTAAAGCCGGACCTATACATGGTGCAAATGTACTTAACATTTTCATTGTTTAGGTGTACATTTTCTTCCGTATAGTGCCATCGGAATTTCCAATGGAGCTGCTGTGAGGCCGTCCTTTACACCACACCACCTGTTTTAAATCAGCAGTAAACTTGTAATTGGACCAGGTAAATACCTGGGCTCAAATAGTTATTTATTCTTGCGGGACATGTAACAATTTCTGGACTGTTCTGCAGTAGATTTACCCACCCTTTTGGCATGCGACCCAGTCTGCTTGGCTTCCAGGGTGTACCTGCACTGGCAACGCTTATTTCCCAAACACGAAAGAGAAACTTGTTCTTCAACCAGTGCTGCAAGATCTGTCTCATTTTAGTTTTCAGGATAAATATGTTGAATTGAGGCAACCCAAAACAGAACAAGCAAAAAACACATTCGCCCCTTGTTTTAGGCATGCAGCTGACAGCTCACGTTCGCTCTCTCACACACTCACACACACATTCTAGGAATCACTGATTGACAGGTTCCTCCGCCGGTGGATGTATAGCGGGAGGCGGAGCCAGGGTGGGGCATACTGAGGATAGGTAAATAGAGTCTGGACCAGGTTGGGTCTTGTCCTGTGAAATGGAAAGTGGGTGGTGCTGTGTAGTCGCAGGTGGAGATTTTACCTCGTGTTTGAAGGGGGTTGTAAATGGTTTGGCCGATGCCCCCTGTGCACACCTCAGCAAAAGGTGGCGGCTGGCGTGTTTCCTCTGCAAAAAACATCTTTCTGACTGCACCAAAAATCGACAGGGAGGGTGGGGAAAAGAGCAGCAAAAAAAATTTTTTTTTGTGGTTCTGGTGGAAGCAAGACCGGGGGGTTGATCTGATCGCTTTGTTGAGGTAGTCCTCTGGTGTTTCTGGAGGACCCGCACCAGTTACCTTGGCATGGGCTGACACAAGAGCACGTGTACTGTCCCAGAAACAGGAGCCTTCTCTTCAGTGAGACATCCTCAAAAGCAGTCCCGTTCAGCTGACTTGAAGCAGCCTGCACGTGAAGAATGGGAGGCATGGGGGCCACCAGGCAGACAGCATGCACCCCATGCCTGCTCTACCACGGCAAGGTGTTTCCCCTTGTCATCATGGTACCCACCGCCTCCGCCACACCAGACAGTAAGTTTCAAGCAATGTGTGTGTCTTTTTGGCAAGGGCAACAAGCATTGGCATTGCCAATAGGTCGCCCCTGTGGGACCTTATAAGTTTTAGCCATGCAACAGTTGATGTTGTTGCATCAAGGATATTGTGCTGGATAACTAAACACATAAGGTCCCAAAGGCGAGACCTATTGGCTATACCAATGCTTGTTGTTTATGCTTTCTCCTTTTTTACAGTTTTCCTATTCCCCCTTTTTCTTCCGCCTTTATCCAGTACCCTGTCTGAATAAGGAAAAATGTGTCCCATTCCTCTAAAAAAAGAGCAGCACACCATGTTTACAATCCAAGCCTTTCGTTTTAGGTATCTTTCTTTTCAAGTGTGTTTATACAAAGCGCTCCACTGAGGCATGTCAAGACTACAGCTCCCAGAATGCACTGAGTGGTTAAATCACCATAGCTGCAATGGTCTCAGATTGCTATGTGTGACAGTTTAATAATTTCATTGCAATTATGCGTCAGCGGGCGCATCGTTTGCACCAGTTTTAAGTGCACTTCGCGAGCTACGCATAGCACTACGCGAACTGCATAGTAGCCGGTTCGCACTGTGCAAGATGCCGTTTTCAATGATTGCATAGTGCGGATAAGCATCTGGCACTGTGCAATCATAAAAAGCAGCATCTTGCACAGTGCGAGCTGTAGTTTTCTGCCGCTCGAGTAGATTTTTACTTGAGCGGCAGCTTTCTCAACAAGGACTGGTAGTTTCTCATCGCGAGCGGTCGCGAGCATATGTGACCACTTGCAATGAGAAACCTGACCTACCCGCGTTGAGAATCTTGCCGGGAGGTTTATTTTCCAAACTCGCAATCAGCAACTTGATGTTGCTGATCGCGAACGAGGAAAAAGTCTCGCCGGCATGTCAAAATGAACGCTACTCGTGTTTGCACTGTGCTACGTACAGTATGCGTAGGGCGAAGTAGCAATAACTTTGCAAACAACGCAAGCGTAGCGTAGTGCTTCGCCCAGGCCTAGTTTTAGAGATCTTCTTAGAGTTTCTCCATGCCTAAATGAGTCTAATTTCTGATATTTATAGTTACTTTGTCGTCATTGCTTGATTTTTGCTTGTAAGAAAGTGTCACTTGTACTCGTTGAAATGTCACTCATAATTACACTGTAATTATGAGAATGTCACACACAGCAATCTGAAACCTTGGCAGCTATGCGTAAAGAAACCTCTTCGGATATTGTCCATGTTTGGAAAATAACATTTCTATTATACAAAAAGATTTTAGTCTTCTGCCCAATCCCTAAAGTGCCATATCTCCCAAATGTAATTCACTTACTCACCAGAGCGGGCTGTCACGCTCTGGCAGTTACCTCCAATCCTCTTGAGCGTGCGCAGAATGGCTGTGCATCATGATTGGGCAATGGACTTGCATCGCTTACGTGCACTGCAAGCACACCTGCTGCTTATATGGCTGCAGTGCACTGGGTCACCGGGCCATCAATCGAGCAGCACTACCAATGACAGCCCTGGCAATTAAATTGGCCAGCCCCTGCAGCTCTATCTACAAAAGCTGCGATGACGCGGGCGATCTCTTCAGTCGACACCGCAGAGATCATGACTCTTTTGTTATAGGCCTAGGGAGTCACAGATGAAGTAAGTTTGCACATGTGCCCAGTCATCCTGAACGGTGGGGCTTAAAGCGGATGGTACGTATAGGTTAATTTATGCCGTACATTTTTAAAGCCACGATTTCGAGGTCGGATGGGATAACCTTCTCCTTCTATCCCACGTTGTAGTGTTAGAATACCCCTGCGATAAATAACGCACTCAGTTTTGGGAGCGCGATCATGCGCCTACAAATTACACGCATCAGGTGAATTTACTTATTGTTTATGGCTCGCAACCACTCGTAAACGTTGTAAAAAGGCGGACAACCAAGAGAGTAAAGGCAGGTGCCTTCGAAATGGGACGGTCCTCATACAACGAAGCAGGCTTCTAGGCGCTGTTCACTGATGCCAAGGTCCTGAATAACCTCCCCTATGTGGAACAGTGATGTTTATTGTTGTGCTATTTGCATGCTGTGTTGCACCCTGGTATTCAGAGGAAAGTCTGCTTGGTGTAAAAATAAATCCAGATTTTTTTTCGTGCTAGCCTGTATTCCGTAAGATGCTGGTCAGGCAGAACATTTGTCTTGGTGTAGCGTGCGACCATAAATGAGCGTTTTTCTTTGCCCTCCCCCATCGCAGACATAAAATGGCTGAATGAGAATTGGCCTGGTTTCGGTTTCAGCCTCATGTTTCTGCTCACTCCCCTACTACGTGCACACATTATGGACATTGCGGCCCCCGGGGGAAGTGAAGGTCGCAGACCAGTCTTCCACCGGGGTATTCGCGCAATGGCGGCAGGACAAGGTTGGGGGCGGGACTAGAAGGGTTATATGAAGGGGTGGTATTGGGAGGGCATATAAGGTGTCAGGAGAGGAAGATCCGGCCTCATCCTGACACCTGAGCACCACCGGGAGGATTTAGAAGGTTTGTGGTTAAGAAAGTTTATAGGTAGGAGCATGGCTGGGGGACAGGAGGCCGATTTGTCGATCGGCTGGTGGGTGGGGGGCTAGCAATTTGTTGCGGCTGAACTAGGTAGAGTGTCTCCGTTTGAAGTGCCCCCAGGGAGACTTACGGCGCGGTGGCTGGCTTTGCCACGATGTGCGTGCGAGTCCGAGCAGGCCGTGTGGAGAGGTCGCGGTGGGCGAGTCCAGCAGGCGCAGACCTAGGCCTGGATGGGGTTTCGCGAGAAAATTTGTGCACGTGCGAGGGACGGCCGGGTGCTGCTGCGGTGGTGGTTTGCGAGGAGGAGCCGCCACCGTACACGTCGGACGTAGCAGGTAGGGAGGGGGCACCCTGTTATGGGAACGGGTGGTGGAGTCTCGCTGTGCGCCTGTGGTTTCGTTATCTGCTCTGGCGTTATCTGTGGTTGCGTTGCATGCTGCCTTCGCCCGTGGGGGGTGGGGATGGGGAGGGGAGTTGGAGCCAGTGTGCGCGGCTGCTGGGGGCCCTGTAGCGAGGAGGGGGATTTTCATCGCATCTTCAGGCTTGGGGGGTGTGGGGGGGCTTGAGTCAGGGTGCCAGGGGGGTGCGTAATCGGGCCCAGATTAAGCACAGGGATGAGTTTTTGTGGTAGCTGTTCGCTGTCTTTCGGTGGCATTCCATTCCTTAATTCAGATAGTGGCACCTTCATTTTGAAGAGGGAATTTTTTTAATGGGGTTAGGTAGTGGACTGTGAGCATCTTTTAATGACAATCCTCGGAGCCGGCAGTGGTTCCATCAGGCATCTATCTTTTTCTAGCAGCGAGGTGGGGGTATGGGCCCATTCATTCTTGGAACCTGCTCCATTTAGTTGGTCATGGTGCACTGGAGACAGCTGGGGGTTTATGGCGTGGGGGGGATGGAGGGGGTCGGGCAACGGGTCCCTGTTGGAGTTTGTAGATGGCACTGTGAAGGGTATACGGGACAAGGTTGAGGGACTGCCAGCACTGCACGAGGCCCGGTGGTGCTTGGGCCCACCTGGTTGTGACGACCCGGTGGGGGGGGGCGAACCAAGGCCCAAGGTCAAGCCCGGCAGTAGGTGTGATGCCAGCGGGGCGCACAACGGCCTCCGAGCGCTGGCCGCAAGCAGTAGGGGGAGCCGCAGCGGCCTGCCCTCGGTCGGGGGATCGCGCAGCGACCAATACAGCTTTCTTAGTCGGACAATGTTACGAATATAATGTGTGAGAGATGCCATGGATGTTGAGGGAAAAGTGGGGGTTGGCTGGCGTGGTTGTGAAGGGCGAAGTGGGCTCTGTGATGGTGTGTGGTGTGGATGCCGTGGAGAATTGAAGTTGTAGTGAGAAGGGCTGGGGCTGAGTGGGTTGCTGCGGGGGGAGGGGGGTGCATGGTAACTGGACGGTTTCCTTATTGTTCCAGGGGTCAAGTGTGGCCACGGAATGACCTGTGGGTACGGCCACTGTTAGCACGGCAGCTACGAACAAACGGAAGATGTACTGGTTCAACCCTCAGCTATGTGATTACGGCTGAGGCCTGGGAAAGCAGAAAGCTTTTGGCGGGGACACTGGCAGTTCAGCACCGGTGCGCTATGAGTGTGGAGGGGTGTAGTGGGGATACAAGTGCTGCTGTGGCAGGAGTCACGATGAGAACCCAATGTTGGGTGGCATGAGTCAGAGAGGATAATATGGCAACTGGGGTAGCAAGGGTGGACGGTCGGCTCACAAGCGGTCATTTGGTGGCGAGGCATTGGCATTCATATGATGGTGGGGGTCAGGGGTTGGACAATTACCCTTGCGGCGGGGGGTGTTTCGCAAGATGCAGACACTACCCACAGCATGGCTTGCTGGCGAGCTTGGCAGCATTACGTGGGCTTAATGCAGTAGCAGAGGAGGGGACAGGGCAGATTGGGGGAGGGGGGGTAGGTTTCCGCAGAAGGTATTATGCCGGACAAGTCCCACGGGATCAAAGGGGACGGATTCCACAGATGTGACGCAGGCGGGGTGAGGTTGGGGGCCTGGGGGGTCCTTCCTGGCTAACTGGGGGTCATGGGGTCATGGCGCTATATGTCTCCTGGGTGGAAGCCAGGTTTTTTGGTGTACGATGTAGGAGGCGGCATGTTTCGCATCATGGCTCATCGGATGTGCGGGGTAGGGGCTTGTCAGATGGGCTATCCACACCAGGGTGGGGGCCGGTTATGACGGGCTATAACGGATGGTAAAAGGTTTTAGTATCCGGGATTTGTTGCATTGCAGTTTCCTGGGGGCGGGGTGGGGGTCACGTGAGCCGAGGGCAGGATGGAAGGCACAGTCTACGATAGCGAAAGCGGGTATGATGGTGCTACGCAAGGGGTTCGTGGGTGAAAGTAATAAGGTGACGGGCGACTGACACGTCGGCATGGGCAGGGTATTTTGGCGGGATTGTAGGGGGAGGTGTGTTTTTTGGCAGGGGAACGAGGAGATTCTGAAGGCGAGGCATGTGTGCAGGGGTGCAGGTGGCGGCTCGGTGGCCATTGTTTGGGCAAGTGCGCATGATCTGACAAGGGCGCGTAACGTGGGGTTTTGTGCGGGGTTGGCCGAGGTGGGACAGGAAGATGGAACGCTGTGGTAGAGGTATAGAGCTGCTGGGTTATATTGTCTGAGTTTTTTCGTTGAACTGCGTGCTTGGTACTGCACACCCTGGAGGCGGGAGTTTATGGTTCAGAGGGAGCTGCGGATAAAAGGGGGCTGTAGGGGGGGCAGGTTGGGTTGTGCTGGGCGGTTGGTGGTGCCAAAAATGGGGCACAGGCATTTCGAGCAGAGCAGCGGCAGTGCAGTACAGAAGTGACAGAAGTGTGCCCGGACATTGGGGCAGTGGGGGCCGGGTGTAGTGGCATTATTGGTGTAGGTTTGTTTGGGGGCAAGGGGGTGTGCGTCAAAATAACAAGGTATTGAGAGTGGAGGACGTTGGGTGGGGGGGGCCTTGTTTTTTCCGAAGGTGAAAGGCATTTCTCCTGGCCTTTATTGGCCTTGTGCGTAGGCAGGCTGTTATGTGGTGGGGTTATCTTGCGGAGGCGTAGGGTTCTTGGGTGCTCGGGCGGCAACAGCTGTGGTGTCATAGGGTGGGGGGGCTGCGGACTCGGGCGACAGGAGTACAGTATGGTGTCTGTGGCGACGTAGGTACTGGGGCATGGGTTTTTTGCAGAGGTGTTTAGGACGACTGCCGTAAGGGGGCTAGAGACCACAATGTATTTCTTACAGAACTAATTTTTCTTTTTCTACCATAGGATCTGGAAGTAGAGCGGGAGCAAGGGCAGTCGCCTGGAGGGGGGTGGTCTTTCTCCCGGCATTTGGACAGCACAGGAGGCGCACTAGCGGGTGTGCAGACATCACTGGGGCAGGGACCACAATCATCAGGCTGTGAGATGATGGGGGAACCAGTCGAATTAAAATTGTGGGGGGGATGTTTGTTGCCAGTACGGTTGACATTGGGTCTCAGAAAATATGAGGTTGCCCCGATCTGATAATACACGCAGGGGAGAAGTTTACTGGGATATGTCAGGTCTGGCGTTATCCTGGGATGCTTAGCCGGGGATGTGTTTCAAATGAACGGAGCATGAGGCATCCTGGTCACGCGCATGGATTGTGCTTGCTAGAGGACGGGTTGGGGAGTTATGGATTTGGAGGTCCAGGCCATGGCGCCCTGGTGATGAGACTGTTTGAGGTGAAATTGAGGGGGCGTCTTTTTTCAAGGGGGGGCACCTGTCACGGTCCAAGAATGGTCGGGGACTGTTACTCACTTACATTAGGACACAGGGGCAGGTGGTGGATGGTCTTCCACGGGGGGCGCCTCTCATGGACGAAGTTTGGCCCGAGAACGTTCTGTGTACGGGATGCAGGCCCGGGTGGTGAATAGTCGTTCACTGCATGTAGCGGGATCCAAATGTAAATATCCAAAGCACAAAGATATAAGAGACAAATTAAAGATTAACATGCAGAAGTTTGATTCTTAGCAAAGACCAAAGTTTGTTCACTTTGCAATCCTATGATCATCTGAAGATCACGACACATTCTAGAATACGTCTGTGTCATCAGGAACTTCTAAGGTTAAACATTCCTTAAAGATGCGATGCAAATAAATATAGAAGGGAAACAAACTTACAAGCTACACAGCGTTGGGGGGCACTTTTTTATGGACAAGGAGCGCTCTAAAATCTTATTGTTTATCAAGGGACGCAAAGGACGGATGTACAAGGGGTGGATGGTCATTCACCTCGAAGGTTCGGTGGGGGGGCACCTTGGGTGATCAATAGATTGGTCCAGAAAGGTTGCTTGTTTTGCTGGGCACAGGTACGTGTGGTGGACAATTGTCTCTGGGTCAAGGATTGGGCCCGACAAAGGTTGCATGTACATGGGACACAGGTCCAGGTGATGACTGGTTGTTCACGGCGAGGGAAGTGTCTGTTTGTGGACAGGGATTGGCTCTGCAAGGCTACCAGTTCCACGGGATGCAGGCCAGGTGGTGGATGACCGTTCATCGCGAGAGGGGGCACCATTTTTCGGTCAAATGATTGGGCCCGGACATGTTGCTGGTTTATACGGGCATTGGTCCCGGTGGTGGATGGTCGTTCACCGCGTTGGGGGGTGCCGTTTACGGCAGGTAGTGGCCCCATGGGATGTTGTTTGCTTACCCGGCACGTAGGTACAGGTGGGGTGATGGACTATCACCGCGTTGAGCGCATCTTTTCTTCTTGGGGTTTGTCCCAGGAACATTCCTGACTTGCAGGGGACGCATGTTTAGGTGGATGGTCGTTCACCAGGTGCTGCAGAGTGGGGCAGCCTTTAAGCGCACAGGACTGAAGGGCACATGGGCCCGCTTTGGATGGGCACCTTTCGCGATTCACGTTTGTACCAAGAATGTTACTTTGCTGCAGGACACAGGGTGAGGTGGTGGATGGTCGTCCACTAGGAGGCCGCAGGGTCGGCTGGCAGGAGGGGAAAGGTGCACAGGACAATGTGGGGGGGTGGGGCAGGTAACCACCCCACGGGGGTTCCCTGGTTGGCTGTACTTTGGAGGGGTGGGGAGTCACATACGGGCGGATCCACCCCTCAGGTGGGGGGAGAACGGTACACAGGTGACTGATAGCAGGGCACGGGAGGCAATGAGCAATGAAGGCAAAGTCAACAGATGATGCTTGGAGGGCAAGTGAAGGTGAGAATGGGGAAAGGAAGGAGGTTATCGAGTGAATGGGGAAGAGTCAAACAGGTGAGATGGTTTTGAGAAGGCAGAATGGAGAATGCGTGGGAATGGGATGGGAACATATTTCTTGCATTGATGTACTGTTAATAAGTCTAAATGATTGCAACCTTGTCCTAATAAAATGGCCTTTTACACTTCAAGTAACAGCGTGGAGTGTAGGTATTGCGCGATGCGGCCCCCGGGGGAGGTGAAGGTCGCAGACCAGTCTTCCCCTGGGGTATTCACGCAATATCGGAAGGACAAGGTGGGGGGTGGGACTAGAGGGGTTAAAGTAAGGGGTGGGATTGGGAGGGCATATAAGGTGTCAGGAGAGGAAGATCCGGCCTCTTCCTGACACCTGAGCACCACCGGGAGGATTTAGAAAATTTGGCCACCCACCCACCCTACAGGTTTTCAGTGAAGGACTAGGGTGACTGATCGCGGGGCTCGGGAGGCAATGAGCAATGAAGGCAAAGTCAACAGAGGATGCTTAAAGGGCAAGTGAAGGTGAGAATGGGGAAAGGAAGGAGGTTATCGAGTGAATGGGGAAGAGTCAAACAGGTGAGATGGTTTTGAGAAGGCAGAATGGACAATATGTGGGAACGTATATTTCTTGCATTGATGTACTGTTAATAAGTCTAAATGACTGCAACCTTGTCCTAATAAAATGGCCTTTTACGCTTCAAGTAACAGCGTGGAGTGGAGTTATTGCGTGACGCACACTCTTTGGGCCAGCAAATGAAGGGGAAGAATGGATGCGTGCTGCTCCCCTCCTGCTTTGTGAAATAAAAAATGTTTAACTGCCTTTAAAATGCAACATACGTATATAAGAGCAAACCACACCTTATAACGAAATTATAAAATGCACAAAGAACCCCAGTTGTTTCCAGTAATAAAGTGGACGTATCCACATGACTCTAAGAGCCCTGCAGTTTATTGCACACACAGTTGTAAAAGTGAATGCTGCAGACATATCATGTCACTTTGATATTGGTCATATTCTCAAAA
Organism: Lissotriton vulgaris; assembly: GCF_964263255.1. NCBI lineage: Eukaryota > Metazoa > Chordata > Amphibia > Caudata > Salamandridae > Lissotriton > Lissotriton vulgaris. The sequence goes on along the minus strand of NC_141685.1, from coordinate 1,361,901,198 downwards.
TTAAAACACCGGGAAATGGTTTGCGCTATTTCATTTAATAAACGTTTCTTTAAGGCGCATAACGCTTCTTGTCACCTCCTGGCAGCGTTATGACACTAGTCATGAGAAACTAAAGCGGATAAATGATTTATCAGAGTGTGCATACTTCAGGTGAATTAAATGGTTGCTCTACAGTTGGATTTGTTAATGTTTGTTGATTTGCATGTCTTGCCTCCCTCCCTTGTGCTTTCCTAGTACAGTGACAGTGTGTGCTCTTGCACTGTTGGCAGCAACTTATCTTGCTGGTAAATCAGCTGCTTTGGGACTGGCAATCGCTGGAGCGGAGGCCTTTGGATATGTTGCTTTTCATTTTATTTTTCATATACATTTTGTTAAAATCATTTTCTAATGAACATATGGATGCAAATGACCACATTATATGAGCTGCTGACAAATAGCACATCAGTGCTTTAAAGTCTACCCTTACTTAAAAGAAAATACTGTATAGTCTCGCCTTTAGAAAAAATTAATTAATAAATAAACAAGCATTGGCATAGCCAATAGGTCTCGCCTTTGGAACCTTATAAGTATTTAGTTATGCAGTACAATATCCTTGGTGCAACAACATCAACTGTTGCATGGCTAAACACTTATAAGGTCCCAAAGGTGAGACCTATTGGCTATGCCAATGCTTCATCGCCAGTCCTTCTTCCAAGTAAATCCTATTAATGAGTAAAATTGTAGCTTACCTTTTGGAGAATTACCTTGCCGTACTTTGGCCAGACAGAAGCAACAGCTGGTCACACGGCATTGCCTTCTTACCTTCTAGGATAGCCTTGTAGATTCTTAGAAGTTCTCAGTCTAATTACTTGTGTTAAGTTTATTTTCAAGCACTTTGACAGACACCTTGTCCGTCACCTGATACAATTAAACCTCTATGCAGCGTACGTTTTCGCTGCATATGTAGAACCCACATCATACCAGTCAGCATCAGATGACAGATCAGCCCCGTTGTTAAATTCGTTTTTTTTCTTGCATTTAACACGGCTAGAAGCATGAAGAGCAGTCTAAATTACAAACAAGTAAAAAAGTTTTCAAAGCATTTGATACGGTTCCTATTTTTTTAAACATTAACAATTGCTGCTGCACCGCTCCAACTCATGTAAACAAATCAACAAATGCTCATCCCTAAACTTCGAGTACTTTCTGTACTCCCTCTCCAACAATACGAACATCTTCATTTTGAAGCATGTTCCTTAATACACACCTGAACCCTACAGGCTAGATTTTCTTAAGTACTCTCCCTTAACCAACTTTTAGTTTCAGTCAGTCTACACTTACATTTATTTCTGCACAGAGGGAGAAAACTGTGAGCCGTGGAGGGCATTGGAGTTTGTGTGCTGAATACTGCTCAAAGAAACATGATCATACAAGGGTTGCCACAGAAAACAAAAAGGTAGAAATTGGAAGTTTAAAATTCTACTTCGAAAAGCTTTTGGCCACACCTACTTGTTAACAGAAATTTTCATTTTCTCGCATACGCACTTCTTAAAATGTTATTAAATACTAGTCACAACCTTATATTGACTTCACTGATCATCACATTGCTGTGTCCTATGCCTCAAACAACAAGATGTATTTTAACAATGCTGCAATTTGTTTAGTTGGCTAGAGAGTAAAACACACTTTTAAAAGGGAAAGGGTAAGGGGGATAGAGTGTTTCTTTTGACATGCCTAGTTCACACAATGAAATAAGGACTGTGTTAGAATACATGCATAGCACCGATTTAACAAGGAGAAAAGTACTCAAAAATAGCTATCTTGATTGTGTAGATAAACGAAAAAAAAGTGACAGCGTACTACTTTTTTCTCTTGAAAAAATAGCAGAGACCAATTTGCCCTCCCTACATATTGATCTACAAAATCATAGTGCAGTCAACAAAATCTTGAAAATCTAAAGCGTTTCAAGAAATAAAAAGATAATTGAAAAGTCGCAAAGGGTCGAGAATGCTTCATGGGCCAGTTTCAAAACCGCGGTGAAAGCAAGGCTGCATAACCAGTGCTTAATTTGTAAAATATGAAGTGCAGGTGCTCAAATGTTTTTCGGAAGCCCCACCTACGTTTCCCAGCTCCACCCACTTCCTCCACTGGCTCCACCCACTTACTCTATTGACCCCAACCCACACCCGCAACTGGAACTGGTAAAAGTCAGATGTAATACCAGATCTGAATTTCAGCAAGGGAGCCTTCCTCATAGTAAGGTTTTGATAGGCGGTTCCAGACATACACATTTGAAAAGAAACTTTAATGTAATGAATTTAGGGATTAAGAATAGGAGGCCTAAAGTATTATAGATATTTTGGACTCCGGTTTTGTTGCAGGCCACACTAGATTAATATTTTAGCTCCGGAGCAAAATAGAGTATATTTTCAGCATAACCTTGTCCTAAAAATTACAAACATCGCTCAAAGGTGTTGAACAATCATGGACATGCAACTCCCTGTTTGGGAGCATAATGTAGCGGATGCTTTAATAAAGGGTGATGATTTAGCTCAAAACATAAAAGTCAGACAATCTCAATGCACAAATGGGTGCAATGTCTGATATTTACAAGTTTCTCTCATCTTCATTGCTTTATTTTTCTCTCCAGAAAGTGTCATTCATAGTCGTTGAAATGTCACTCATATTTACACTGAAATGACAGAAATTATGAAAATGGCACTCATAGGAATCTGAAACCTTGACAGCTATGCAGAGGGTGTCATTGTCACTGAGGGAATGGTGAACTGCGACGAGAGCATAAGGATTTCACTATCTGGCAAATTAAACTCTCCACTGAGAGACTAGGTCTCAGACTCGGTTCACTTCACACTTCATACCAAGTAAGTGACTACCCCTCCATCACCTACTGACTCCTCTCCACATTACAATGGTGCCTTTCCCCTGCCCTACAGTTTCCTATTACTAAAGACACTCATCCACTCCTTGATCTGATAAGCCACGCCTACCTACCCCACATCACATTGAGAACATCACGGTGGCAAGATCTTCCTGCACAGTGGCGACAACTGTTCCCGTCATTGTCTTGCTAGAGAGATCAGCTCCTTTCCATGTATGCCAGATGCTAGCTTTGCTCCTTGCTAAGAAGGCCACATTGGTGCCCTCGGAGACTACTCTGATGAGCACCAGAGGTCATGTAAATGGAACGCAGGCAACACCTATGATACACCCCGCTCCAGGTGCACCCTATGGAAGTTCCTGAGTGTTTCGATGCCCTATGGCTAGCACTTTGACTGATGTGCTGTACCTCTTCCTAAGATCAGGGGTGTGTCCTTGCGACCTGCTCCCCTGTCAGTCTACGCTCACTTTCCTCTAGATTCAGTTATATCTACTCTTTCTTGATGTTGGCTAACAAAAATTTAAATTTACATATCCAAAGGTAATGCAATGATGGGAAGGTGAGCAGTAGTGGGTAAGTACCACAATCATTAGCAAAGGCAGTAGATCTGGGTTTAATTTGCTTACACAAGGGGCATTACTACATTAAAGAGAGATACTTGGGAATATTCCAGTGGGAGCAGGCAGAGAGGGTAACAGTTGTAATGTAGTCCTTTATGCACCTCAATGCAAGAACTGGAGCAGAGGCAGGGGGGTGGGGGGGGGGGGGTACAATGAGGCAGCCAATAACATTGGTTGAGAGATGTTTACTCAGCAGGAATGAGGCAAGACGTGGTTTATAAAGTCTCAAGCCCATGGCTTAAAGAGGCTAGTCGAAGAAAGCCCGTGGTTGAAGGGGTGGACTCAAAGCCCACTCTATATGTAAATGTAAATGTATGTATGTATGTATAGGCATTTATATAGCGCACTACTTACCCGTAGGGTCCCAAGGCGCTTCGACCGCTGCGAAACCCTTCCTGGCTTCCCTGAGAGATGGTCCCTTAATGGGTATCTCCAGGGTGAGACCAGGCATCCCCGGCGGTCTGGTGGGGCCGTTAGTGAAGATGAGGCAAGCTAATGCCCAGAGTTGCCGAGTGTGATCGCTGATCAGAGTGGGCACCGAGGCGAGAGAATTATCGAGTCCGCTGACCCTGGTCCAGAAACCTGCTGCGCCGGGAATCGAACCCTGGTCCCGGGCCGTCCTCTGCTCTCGGGTCTGCCGCCTCTCGTGTTAGTTTTACAGCTGCGATATAAGAGCACCTGAACAAAAAGTACAATGTAGGTTAGCCTGACAAGTCTGCATTGGCCAGAAACCAGATGCCCCGAATCACTAGTGTTGAAGTGCTCACAGGTTTACCATGCTTTACACCGACTCTTAGAAGCAAGCACAGGGGCAGTCACAAAGAATCAGGCCCAGGGTAACCCTCAATCATTTCCGCCCTGCAGTGATGTTCTGCCTGCTAGCCCACAAGAGGAACAAGCAGACAACTCATTTCTGTTCCGCACTTTGAGGGAGAGCCGGGGCACTGCCTCTGCACTGTGGAGTTTGGTTTAACAACGTTTGGTGCATTGAGCATTGCAGGCTGGGCTGGGAGAAGGAGGTGAGGATGTGGTACTGCGCACAGGTTCTCAGGCCATACCACCTGTTGTTTCCTAACAACTTCCGCGGTGCCAACACTAAGAGTAAGGGTTTTGGCTGTGAAAACCTTAATGCATTTGCTGGTGTTTATATTAAAGTGTGTACCTTTTTTCCGTTATGGGCACTTTCAGCAGCTGCCACTTAACTCTTAATTTGTAAACGTTTTTTCGCAGTAAATGCTCTGCAGAATAAAGCAGAGCCATTGTGGGTCCGTTTTTATTGCAGCCCTGAGCCAAGTAGCTTTACACCAGCGGATGAATAGGAGAAACATTACTATGACATGGTGCACTGATGGGAAAACTAGCATTTGCATATTTTTTAAAATCCATTTGCGTTGCAGGCTTTTTTTTCCTAGAAAATGAAAGTCCTTTTGTTAAAAACGGACACCGAAGGTATGAGTGTCACCTGAAGTGTAGTCTACTCTAGAATCTGGAGGTGTAACTGGAGAACTGTTTTAATCTAGTCAGCCACCATGCCGCAACCACTGTCTGCTTCTAAGGGCCTGGGGCCTTATTTATGAAGGTCTTGCGCCGCCGGTGCGTCACTTTTAACATGGGAAAAAGTGACGCACCGGTGACGCAAGGGCTTCATAAATAAGGCCCCATGTATTTAGTTATCAGTAGCAAGCTGGAAATGGCGGTTAGTGCGAACGTGTGCGGAGGTGGCCCGGCGCTGCATGTGAAAGTGTGGTGTCAGCTGCGTGTGTAAATATGTTTATTAGCAAGCGAGCAGCATGGTGGTAGGCCTGCTACTGCTGCTGCCAGCCATCGACGTCGACCTGAACTGATGGAAACTGTCTGGTTTGTGTCTGACAGGGCATGGCAATTTGAAATTAATGTACGCACGCACGCACGCTGCGAGCACAGCCTCTACCAGAGGAACCAAATCCTGCCCAATTTCAGTGTCCCGCCCACCGGGCAACACTGAATGAAGGAGCCTAATATTCGCCCCATGGACAAAGCTGGATTCAGCCCTAATATTCGCATCATTAATGGAGCTGCAATCTTTCTATCATTGGCTCTCACAGCCTCAAAACTCTTTACCGGAGGCTCGGGGGAGGAACAACAGCGTCTGCTGTGAGTCAGGGAGGTCGTTTTACGTTTCCTTTAACTCGATGCCATATGACGTTCAGATGCATAGTATAGACCCGGCCCTGAAGAATAAGTGCCGGTGCTAAGCCCCGGAAAGCACCGGCACAAATCATAACCAGAGCAAACAGCTCCGAGCCCACACGTATGACGAAGTGGAAGTTTGGAAACGTAAGTACATTGTAAGTGCTATTCCACTTTGTGACACCCAGTTAAGCACTGAAGGCATTTCAATATTTTCTCCTAGTAGATGACCTTTGAAGAACAAAATTCTTATCGTGAGAGTTGTTAACTTGCACAGTAAGAATCAAGAGAATACCAGTCTGGCTGTTATGTCCTCATTACAAAGTGCCTGTATTGACACACCCCATGGAAAAACTAACCAATGCTGATGCAGATGCATGGCCCCAGAACCAAGCTGCTTGGTCAAGGATCTTGTCCAGCAGTCTCTCAATCCAGCTGCATGCTCTCCTGCTATAAACCATTCCATCTGAGGGGTGAATGATTTCGGCATCAGCATAACTTGCACAATTCAATTTAAAGGCAGCTCCTTGGTACCTTGTAATCTTGTTCACGCTCTACCATTTACTCAACTCCGGAGCAGAATTTTCCCAAGTCGTTCCTTCCAAGAAAGCAACACAAGTGAAGGTACAGAACACTCCCACCACCACTTGCGCAAAAAGGAGCGCTCCATTCAAGTTTTAACAACTCACGTCAATTGTTAGCACTTGTATTCAATTATACACAACTACAAAGTCTGCCCGTCACTTACATTCAGTGTCCCCAAAAAAATGTCTGACCCAGAGGTGTGTATCCAATACCCAAAGCAACCAGCCAAGCCAAACGAAGTTAACACGTAGATAACAATATAAATGTATGTGTTCCATGGTAATCAATGTATTGTGACAGAACCAAAAAGTATACAAAGATTACATGCAGCCCATTTCAGATGACACTGGACGAGGAAACTGCACAAGTATCCCACAAACGTAACGTAATAGTTTTTCCAATGTATACAGAGTACAATCTAAATCACGATAAAGCACAAATCAAATCATCATAAAAATTTATATTTCTTGCTGGGAGTGTCAAAATGGTATCTAACTAAGCAGGGGGCTGATAAATAATGGCTTATAATATATATATCTTTATCATACACAAACATTAAATGTTCAGCAGGCAGTTGACTGCTATTGTGCAGCAAATTCAGCTGTATAGGTTTGGTTAACACGTCAACAAATGTTTTGGCTAGATCTGGGCAAAATATCTATTATGCAGACGTAATCTTGCAAATTAATTGTTACGCAAAATTCCACCATTACACCACGAGGTGTAATTACACCCCCTTTGCGGCAACGTTTTAGCGCAGGATTAAATGTATGACCAAACCTCGAGAGGCAGTTGTTCATGGCACTTCTACTTTTCATGTTTTTTTAAGCACAAAATGTACACTTGCCTCCAAAATGTAAGCATTCTGCGCTAAAATATAACACGTAGGCCTAGATGTAGGTAATAGCAAATTACCGAATGGTAAATACCGAATTTTACCGATTTGGTATTCACTATTCGGTAATTGCTTTGTAGGTAAAATATTCTGTAAAAATACCGAATCTGTAAGATTCGGTAATTACCGATTCTGTAATTACAGAATCGGTATTTGCCATTGATTCCTATGGGCCTTGAAGCCCATAGGAATCAATGGCAAATACCGATTCTGTAATTACAGAATCGGTAAAATTACCGAATTTGCAAGGGTGACAGGGTGTCACTTTGACACCCTGGTGCACGCCTGTTTCTGGCTTGTGTGCCATGTGACACACAGACATGCCCTTAGGAATGTCTGTGTGCCACATGGCATAGGAGTACATGCACAGATGTGCATGTACACTGGAATTCGTTCTTTACCATGGAATAGTATTCCATGGTAAATAACGATTCGGTAAGGGCCTGTGGCACTGATTACAGTGCCACCTACATCTTGATTTACAGAATCTGTAAATTTACCGATTCGGTATTTTACCGATTCTGTAAATTTACCGAATCGGTAAATATACCGATTCTGTAAATAAAATGCCCCCTACATGCCAAGTCCCAAATACCGGTCGGTAACGGGCGACCTACATCTGGCCCTAAATGCTGTTTTGCTTTGCCACTATTGTGGAATTTCGTGTAATCACCTAGTTTGGGCAAGCTTAATTCAATGAAAGTCGCCTTTCTCAAGAAGCCCCCCCAAAAAATTACTTCATAGAATGCAAACCAGATATCAACTGGAAATCACAGACTAACCCAATTTCTAAATGTTGGAGGTCCATAAGTCAATTAGCTATTTCAATACCTTAGAGTATATCTAATACATGCTGCATATGTATAAACTTCTTAGATGAGAATATAATTGTAATAAGCTATACTGACTGACTGAATGTAAAACCATTACCACCATAAAAATACTAAAGAGCACTCTTAGGCTTACTTGCCTGCAACGTGGGAAAGTCAAATTTTCAAAAATTTCAACGGATAAAAAAAACCTCTGCCATTACACTTAACACTAAACCAAATGTAACTATGTGTTTGGGGAAGAGCAGTCTTCGATCTGGAACAATATTATACCTCAATTTCCAACAGAATAATCACTAGTCAGTGTAAACCAGAGCAGCACTGAATATGTGCAGCCTAGGTCTTGTTATAGACTGACTTTGCAGAATGCCTCTCACTCACATGTGAACCCAGTCTCATCTCGAGAGGGAAAACCACGAACTACAGCACTGGTGGAATGTCAAACCTACACAACTGCTGACGTTTAGCTGAAAGAAAACCCTCAAATTACTATTTAATTTGTCAATAAACATGGTTCAAAAACGAATACTTTATCGATCTAGATCTCCATCTATGTGTGTGTACTATATTCAGGCAAACACGCGCAAACATACATAAATACCTACATGCTCGAGTATAGATAGTGATAAGAATCAGATAGAAAACATAAAAAAATGATTGTACGATGGGCCTTCATTTATGTTTAAAATATCAACCTGACAGAAAATATGCGATTTTAGCATTTCCTGGTTAAAAACCACTGCGGAGCATATTTACTGTTCTATTTAATACAGAGGCGTAGCTAACAGTGGCAGGCAGTTGGTGGCAAAAGTATTAAATAATGGTCCCGAAAGCAGGGTCCATCCAGACTATTAGCATTGGCAAAGTACTACTGGAGAAAATGCTTGTCCAAAACAAAGACAACGGCGGCCTATGTATGTTCCTGATACTCTGCTGCAGCTCTGTTCAGAACTCAAGAAAATTAGTGTGCAAACAAAGCCTGAAACCTGTACAAGAGCTGGCATAATCAAACTCGAAGACAAGTACGCTAAACACACTTCATTGTCCATTGACGAGCTAGTCAAGGATTTAACCTAATAGCAGGACAATTCCTGACCTATGGTCCCCTAGCTTTTAACAAGCCCGGGTCGGGGGTTGTGTGAGCGCACGCGCTGAAGAAAAAAAAAAAAAAAAAGCAGGCAAGACCCTGGAACAGAATTCTATTACAGGACCGGAGGCTTCAGATTATGCTTCTCAATCTTTACTGCAATAAACACAGCAGCCAATGAAAATAAACATTTTCATAAATAACAGTGAAACAAACTACATTTCCCATGCGTACACATGAGTATAGGCACGCCCCCATAGTCCATTAGAACCCCTTGTGTGCTCCCATCATCCTCTTTCTTTGCTGCTCACAGCAAGAGTTAAGTGCACCTATTTACTGGTCCCCTCACTCTGCTTTAGCATGGGGATATATTTGTTTGTATTGAATGCGCTTGATATGGCTATGTGATTTATTCAGTTTATATGACTTTCTTGGCTTATTGAGAGTCTTTTGTACGATACACATATTCCGCTTACTTGTGCTGTGCAAATTTGTGGGCTGCTCGCGCTCCGAAGCGCTCAGGGACTCGGGGTCTGGCGTCGCTGGGTATTTCCCGGCTTCCGACGCCTATCTCCGATCTCGTGCTTCGAGTGCTTCTACCCACGGTCTCTGACCGGCAGGGAGCCGGTTGCATTGCTCAGAGGAGCCTGTTCCCGGTAGCGCTTCAGCGCGCGTCGGGCTTCCCTGATACGCCCTTCACGTTCAGGCCGGGTGGCTCACGGCTGACGCGCGCGCCCAAACGCTGACCAATTTGGGCTTGTTTTCAGTAGGATTTGGTCGCGTTTGGGCTGCGCGCCTCGGCGCGATCCCCAAGCAGACAAGGGACGCATTTTCTATGCGTCCCACACACCGGCAGGCTCCCTGTGAGATCGCATTTGGGAATTAGCAAAAGGTTGTAAAATAAGAGGCCTCTGGAGTGAGCACACGCTCCTGGAAATAATTGGCCAGGTCTCTGACCCTATTGAGTACAGCTGAGGGGGTTTAGGGGGTTTAGGTAACGCTCCGAGTGTGTCAGTGTGCAGTGGGCTGACCCCCCCCCCCCATTATCCCTCCTGAGTGGGGACAGTAAGGATCTGTCCCAGGGTATTAAGTACTCCAGGCATTACCAAAATGGAAGAGTGGGCCCAGGACCCTGAGGAGTATTATGGTGGAGAGGAGGAAGTTGGTGAGGGACAGCAGGAGGCTGTTTTTGAGTACAACATTGTTGAAGCCTTAGATGCTTCAGTCCAGGCTTCGGTGAACAAAGCCATGGAGACTAAGGTTCCTCAAACGGTGCAGCAGGCACTAGCTGTGGCCCTTCGACCTATTAGAAAGCAGCTAGAAGGGTTTGCCAAGCGTCATGGGTATGACAAACCGAAGAAACAGAAGAAGGAGCAAGCCCCTTCCACAGCCACTACTTCAAAGTCCCAAGATCAGTGGCCACATTCTCAAACTCTGGCATCTTTGCGGGCGTCAGGTACAGCGGAGCATGCTTATGCAGGAGGAAAGGCGAAAGCAAAGCGCCCGGCTCAGGTGGATACAGAAACTACAACCACCAACACGGACACAGACACTGACACTTCAGAGGAACCTCCTCCCCCGAAAAAGGCCAAAGTGGCCCCTAAGGCTACGGCGGACAAGGTCAACACCCCTTTCACATTTGACCTGTCAGACATTATGCATCCCCGGTCCTCAGACTGGATTCCGTCTCCTGTGGTGTCTGAATACCTGCATGATAATTTACGAAAGAGCTTCTCTAGAGAAGTCCACAATCGGTTAAAATCTGAATGTCCCTGTCCGGAACTGCCAGACAATGTGGCAGAAACTCCAGAAATTGATGCCAGCATGCTGACCTTCCTGAAAAAATTCTCGAGGGACCCCAAGCGTGGACTCGACCAGGCTTGGCGGGGGTGCCAAGATAAAATGCTTGACGTTGTGGGTCCCCTAGCAAAGATACTAGAGATGGCTCTGGCGGCCAAAGAAGGTACAACACCAGTCGAGGTTACCAGTTCCACGGGATGCAGGCCAGGTGGTGGATGACCGTTCATCGCGAGAGGGGGCACCATTTTTCGGTCAAATGATTGGGCCCGGACATGTTGCTGGTTTATACGGGCATTGGTCCCGGTGGTGGATGGTCGTTCACCGCGTTGGGGGGTGCCGTTTACGGCAGGTAGTGGCCCCATGGGATGTTGTTTGCTTACCCGGCACGTAGGTACAGGTGGGGTGATGGACTATCACCGCGTTGAGCGCATCTTTTCTTCTTGGGGTTTGTCCCAGGAACATTCCTGACTTGCAGGGGACGCATGTTTAGGTGGATGGTCGTTCACCAGGTGCTGCAGAGTGGGGCAGCCTTTAAGCGCACAGGACTGAAGGGCACGTGGGTCCGCTTTGGATGGGCACCTTTCGCGATTCACGTTTGTACCAAGAATGTTACTTTGCTGCAGGACACAGGGTGAGGTGGTGGATGGTCGTCCACTAGGAGGCCGCAGGGTCGGCTGGCAGGAGGCGAAAGGTGCACAGGACAGTGTGGGGGGTGGGGCAGGTAACCACCCCATGGGGGTTCCCTGGTTGGCTGTACTTTGGAGGGGTGGGGAGTCACATACGGGCGGATCCACCCCTCAGGTGGGGGGAGAACGGTACACAGGTGACTGATAGCAGGGCACGGGAGGCAATGAGCAATGAAGGCAAAGTCAACAGATGATGCTTGGAGGGCAAGTGAAGGTGAGAATGGGGAAAGGAAGGAGGTTATCGAGTGAATGGGGAAGAGTCAAACAGGTGAGATGGTTTTGAGAAGGCAGAATGGAGAATGCGTGGGAATGGGATGGGAACATATTTCTTGCATTGATGTACTGTTAATAAGTCTAAATGATTGCAACCTTGTCCTAATAAAATGGCCTTTTACACTTCAAGTAACAGCGTGGAGTGTAGGTATTGCGCGATGCGGCCCCCGGGGGAGGTGAAGGTCGCAGACCAGTCTTCCCCTGGGGTATTCACGCAATATCGGAAGGACAAGGTGGGGGGTGGGACTAGAGGGGTTAAAGTAAGGGGTGGGATTGGGAGGGCATATAAGGTGTCAGGAGAGGAAGATCCGGCCTCTTCCTGACACCTGAGCACCACCGGGAGGATTTAGAAAATTTGGCCACCCACCCACCCTACAGGTTTTCAGTGAAGGACTAGGGTGACTGATCGCGGGGCTCGGGAGGCAATGAGCAATGAAGGCAAAGTCAACAGAGGATGCTTAAAGGGCAAGTGAAGGTGAGAATGGGGAAAGGAAGGAGGTTATCGAGTGAATGGGGAAGAGTCAAACAGGTGAGATGGTTTTGAGAAGGCAGAATGGACAATATGTGGGAACGTATATTTCTTGCATTGATGTACTGTTAATAAGTCTAAATGACTGCAACCTTGTCCTAATAAAATGGCCTTTTACGCTTCAAGTAACAGCGTGGAGTGGAGTTATTGCGTGACGCACACTCTTTGGGCCAGCAAATGAAGGGGAAGAATGGATGCGTGCTGCTCCCCTCCTGCTTTGTGAAATAAAAAATGTTTAACTGCCTTTAAAATGCAACATACGTATATAAGAGCAAACCACACCTTATAACGAAATTATAAAATGCACAAAGAACCCCAGTTGTTTCCAGTAATAAAGTGGACGTATCCACATGACTCTAAGAGCCCTGCAGTTTATTGCACACACAGTTGTAAAAGTGAATGCTGCAGACATATCATGTCACTTTGATATTGGTCATATTCTCAAAATTAAAACACCGGGAAATGGTTTGCGCTATTTCATTTAATAAACGTTTCTTTAAGGCGCATAACGCTTCTTGTCACCTCCTGGCAGCGTTATGACACTAGTCATGAGAAACTAAAGCGGATAAATGATTTATCAGAGTGTGCATACTTCAGGTGAATTAAATGGTTGCTCTACAGTTGGTTTTGTTAATGTTTGTTGATTTGCATGTCTTGCCTCCCTCCCTGGTGCTTTCCTAGTACAGTGACAGTGTGTGCTCTTGCACTGTTGGCAGCAACTTATCTTGCTGGTAAATCAGCTGCTTTGGGACTGGCAATCGCTGGAGCGGAGGCCTTTGGATATGTTGCTTTTCATTTTATTTTTCATATACATTTTGTTAAAATCATTTTCTACAGAACATATGGATGCAAATGACCACATTATATGAGCTGCTGACAAATAGCACATCAGTGCTTTAAAGTCTACCCTTACTTAAAAGAAAATACTGTATAGTCTCGCCTTTAGAAAATATTAATTAATAAATAAACAAGCATTGGCATAGCCAATAGGTCTCGCCTTTGGAACCTTATAAGTATTTAGTTATGCAGTACAATATCCTTGGTGCAACAACATCAACTGTTGCATGGCTAAACACTTATAAGGTCCCAAAGGTGAGACCTATTGGCTATGCCAATGCTTCATCGCCAGTCCTTCTTCCAAGTAAATCCTATTAATGAGTAAAATTGTAGCTTACCTTTTGGAGAATTACCTTGCCGTACTTTGGCCAGACAGAAGCAACAGCTGGTCACACGGCATTGCCTTCTTACCTTCTAGGATAGCCTTGTAGATTCTTAGAAGTTCTCAGTCTAATTACTTGTGTTAAGTTTATTTTCAAGCACTTTGACAGACACCTTGTCCGTTACCTGATACAATTAAACCTCTATGCAGCGTACGTTTTCGCTGTATATGTAGAACCCACATCATACAAGTCAGCATCAGATGACAGATCAGCCCCGTTGTTAAATTCGTTTTTTTTCTTGCATTTAACACGGCTAGAAGCATGAAGAGCAGTCTAAATTACAAACAAGTAAAAAAGTTTTCAAAGCATTTGATACGGTTCCTATTTTTTTAAACATTTACAATTGCTGCTGCACCGCTCCAACTCATTTAAACAAATCAACAAATGCTCATCCCTAAACTTCGAGTACTTTCTGTACTCCCTCTCCAACAATACGAACATCTTCATTTTGAAGCATGTTCCTTAATACACACCTGAACCCTACAGGCTAGATTTTCTTAAGTACTCTCCCTTAACCAACTTTTAGTTTCAGTCAGTCTACACTTACATTTATTTCTGCACAGAGGGAGAAAACTGTGAGCCGTGGAGGGCATTGGAGTTTGTGTGCTGAATACTGCTCAAAGAAACATGATCATACAAGGGTTGCCACAGAAAACAAAAAGGTAGAAATTGGAAGTTTAAAATTCTACTTCGAAAAGCTTTTGGCCACACCTACTTGCTAACAGAAATTTTCATTTTCTCGCATACGCACTTCTTAAAATGTTATTAAATACTAGTCACAACCTTATATTGACTTCACTGATCATCACATTGCTGTGTCCTATGCCTCAAACAACAAGATGTATTTTAACAATGCTGCAATTTGTTTAGTTGGCTAGAGAGTAAAACACACTTTTAAAAGGGAAAGGGTAAGGGGGATAGAGTGTTTCTTTTGACATGCCTAGTTCACACAATGAAATAAGGACTGTGTTAGAATACACGTACGACCTGATCCCTTGCATAGCACCGATTTAACAAGGAGAAAAGTACTCAAAAATAGCTATCTTGATTGTGTAGATAAACGAAAAAAAAGTGACAGCGTACTACTTTTTTCTCTTGAAAAAATAGCAGAGACCAATTTGCCCTCCCTACATATTGATCTACAAAATCATAGTGCAGTCAACAAAATCTTGAAAATCTAAAGCGTTTCAAGAAATAAAAAGATAATTGAAAAGTCGCAAAGGGTCGAGAATGCTTCATGGGCCAGTTTCAAAACCGCGGTGAAAGCAAGGCTGCATAACCAGTGCTTAATTTGTAAAATATGAAGTGCAGGTGCTCAAATGTTTTTCGGAAGCCCCACCTACGTTTCCCAGCTCCACCCACTTCCTCCACTGGCTCCACCCACTTACTCTATTGACCCCAACCCACACCCGCAACTGGAACTGGTAAAAGTCAGATGTAATACCAGATCTGAATTTCAGCAAGGGAGCCTTCCTCATAGTAAGGTTTTGATAGGCGGTTCCAGACATACACATTTGAAAAGAAACTTTAATGTAATGAATTTAGGGATTAAGAATAGGAGGCCTAAAGTATTATAGATATTTTGGACTCCGGTTTTGTTGCAGGCCACACTAGATTAATATTTTAGCTCCGGAGCAAAATAGAGTATATTTTCAGCATAACCTTGTCCTAAAAATTACAAACATCGCTCAAAGGTGTTGAACAATCATGGACATGCAACTCCCTGTTTGGGAGCATAATGTAGCGGATGCTTTAATAAAGGGTGATGATTTAGCTCAAAACATAAAAGTCAGACAATCTCAATGCACAAATGGGTGCAATGTCTGATATTTACAAGTTTCTCTCATCTTCATTGCTTTATTTTTCTCTCCAGAAAGTGTCATTCATAGTCGTTGAAATGTCACTCATATTTACACTGAAATGACAGAAATTATGAAAATGGCACTCATAGGAATCTGAAACCTTGACAGCTATGCAGAGGGTGTCATTGTCACTGAGGGAATGGTGAACTGCGACGAGAGCATAAGGATTTCACTATCTGGCAAATTAAACTCTCCACTGAGAGACTAGGTCTCAGACTCGGTTCACTTCACACTTCATACCAAGTAAGTGACTACCCCTCCATCACCTACTGACTCCTCTCCACATTACAATGGTGCCTTTCCCCTGCCCTACAGTTTCCTATTACTAAAGACACTCATCCACTCCTTGATCTGATAAGCCACGCCTACCTACCCCACATCACATTGAGAACATCACGGTGGCAAGATCTTCCTGCACAGTGGCGACAACTGTTCCCGTCATTGTCTTGCTAGAGAGATCAGCTCCTTTCCATGTATGCCAGATGCTAGCTTTGCTCCTTGCTAAGAAGGCCACATTGGTGCCCTCGGAGACTACTCTGATGAGCACCAGAGGTCATGTAAATGGAACGCAGGCAACACCTATGATACACCCCGCTCCAGGTGCACCCTATGGAAGTTCCTGAGTGTTTCGATGCCCTATGGCTAGCACTTTGACTGATGTGCTGTACCTCTTCCTAAGATCAGGGGTGTGTCCTTGCGACCTGCTCCCCTGTCAGTCTACGCTCACTTTCCTCTAGATTCAGTTATATCTACTCTTTCTTGATGTTGGCTAACAAAAATTAAAATTTACATATCCAAAGGTAATGCAATGATGGGAAGGTGAGCAGTAGTGGGTAAGTACCACAATCATTAGCAAAGGCAGTAGATCTGGGTTTAATTTGCTTACACAAGGGGCATTACTACATTAAAGAGAGATACTTGGGAATATTCCAGTGGGAGCAGGCAGAGAGGCTAACAGTTGTAATGTAGTCCTTTATGCACCTCAATGCAAGAACTGGAGCAGAGGCAGGGGGGGTGGGGGGGGGGGTACAATGAGGCAGCCAATAACATTGGTTGAGAGATGTTTACTCAGCAGGAATGAGGCAAGACGTGGTTTATAAAGTCTCAAGCCCATGGCTGGTCGAAGAAAGCCCGTGGTTGAAGGGGTGGACTCAAAGCCCACTCTATAGTGTTAGCCGTGTTAGTTTTACAGCTGCGATATAAGAGCACCTGAACAAAAAGTACAATGTAGGTTAGCCTGACAAGTCTGCATTGGCCAGAAACCAGATGCCCCGAATCACTAGTGTTGAAGTGCTCACAGGTTTACCATGCTTTACACCGACTCTTAGAAGCAAGCACAGGGGCAGTCACAAAGAATCAGGCCCAGGGTAACCCTCAATCATTTCCGCCCTGCAGTGATGTTCTGCCTGCTAGCCCACAAGAGGAACAAGCAGACAACTCATTTCTGTTCCGCACTTTGAGGCCGATATTTAAGCACAGCTCGAGTTATGAAGGGAGGGTGAGGGGAGGGCGAGGGAGAGCCGGGGCACTGCCTCTGCACTGTGGAGTTTGGTTTAACAACGTTTGGTGCATTGAGCATTGCAGGCTGGGCTGGGAGAAGGAGGTGAGGATGTGGTACTGCGCACAGGTTCTCAGGCCATACCACCTGTTGTTTCCTAACAACTTCCGCGGTGCCAACACTAAGAGTAAGGGTTTTGGCTGTGAAAACCTTAATGCATTTGCTGGTGTTTATATTAAAGTGTGTACCTTTTTTCCGTTATGGGCACTTTCAGCAGCTGCCACCTAACTCTTAATTTGTAAACGTTTTTTCGCAGTAAATGCTCTGCAGAATAAAGCAGAGCCATTGTGGGTCCGTTTTTATTGCAGCCCTGAGCCAAGTAGCTTTACACCAGCGGATGAATAGGAGAAACATTACTATGACACGGTGCACTGATGGGAAAACTAGCATTTGCATATTTTTTTTAATCCATTTGCGTTGCAGGCTTTTTTTTCCTAGAAAATGAAAGTCCTTTTGTTAAAAACGGACACCGAAGGTATGAGTGTCACCTGAAGTGTAGTCTACTCTAGAATCTGGAGGTGTAACTGGAGAACTGTTTTAATCTAGTCAGCCACCATGCCGCAACCACTGTCTGCTTCTAAGGGCCATGTATTTAGTTATCAGTAGCAAGCTGGAAATGGCGGTTAGTGCGAACGTGTGCGGAGGTGGCCCGGCGCTGCATGTGAAAGTGTGGTGTCAGCTGCGTGTGTAAATATGTTTATTAGCAAGCGAGCAGCATGGTGGTAGGCCTGCTACTGCTGCTGCCAGCCATCGACGTCGACCTGAACTGATGGAAACTGTCTGGTTTGTGTCTGACAGGGCATGGCAATTTGAAATTAATGTACGCACGCACGCACGCTGCGAGCACAGCCTCTACCAGAGGAACCAAATCCTGCCCAATTTCAGTGTCCCGCCCACCGGGCAACACTGAATGAAGGAGCCTAATATTCGCCCCATGGACAAAGCTGGATTCAGCCCTAATATTCGCATCATTAATGGAGCTGCAATCTTTCTATCATTGGCTCTCACAGCCTCAAAACTCTTTACCGGAGGCTCGGGGGAGGAACAACAGCGTCTGCTGTGAGTCAGGGAGGTCGTTTTACGTTTCCTTTAACTCGATGCCATATGACGTTCAGATGCATAGTATAGACCCGGCCCTGAAGAATAAGTGCCGGTGCTAAGCCCCGGAAAGCACCGGCACAAATCATAACCAGAGCAAACAGCTCCGAGCCCACACGTATGACGAAGTGGAAGTTTGGAAACGTAAGTACATTGTAAGTGCTATTCCACTTTGTGACACCCAGTTAAGCACTGAAGGCATTTCAATATTTTCTCCTAGTAGATGACCTTTGAAGAACAAAATTCTTATCGTGAGAGTTGTTAACTTGCACAGTAAGAATCAAGAGAATACCAGTCTGGCTGTTATGTCCTCATTACAAAGTGCCTGTATTGACACACCCCATGGAAAAACTAACCAACGCTGATGCAGATGCATGGCCCCAGAACCAAGCTGCTTGCTCAAGGATCTTGTCCAGCAGTCTCTCAATCCAGCTGCATGCTCTCCTGCTATAAACCATTCCATCTGAGGGGTGAATGATTTCGGCATCAGCATAACTTGCACAATTCAATTTAAAGGCAGCTCCTTGGTACCTTGTAATCTTGTTCACGCTCTACCATTTACTCAACTCCGGAGCAGAATTTTCCCAAGTCGTTCCTTCCAAGAAAGCAACACAAGTGAAGGTACAGAACACTCCCACCACCACTTGCGCAAAAAGGAGCGCTCCATTCAAGTTTTAACAACTCACGTCAATTGTTAGCACTTGTATTCAATTATACACAACTACAAAGTCTGCCCGTCACTTACATTCAGTGTCCCCAAAAAAATGTCTGACCCAGAGGTGTGTATCCAATACCCAAAGCAACCAGCCAAGCCAAACGAAGTTAACACGTAGATAACAATATAAATGTATGTGTTCCATGGTAATCAATGTATTGTGACAGAACCAAAAAGTATACAAAGATTACATGCAGCCCATTTCAGATGACACTGGACGAGGAAACTGCACAAGTATCCCACAAACGTAACGTAATAGTTTTTCCAATGTATACAGAGAACAATCTAAATCACGATAAAGCACAAATCAAATCATCATAAAAATTTATATTTCTTGCTGGGAGTGTCAAAATGGTATCTAACTAAGCAGGGGGCTGATAAATAATGGCTTATAATATATATATCTTTATCATACACAAACATTAAATGTTCAGCAGGCAGTTAACTGCTATTGTGCAGCAAATTCAGCTGTATAGGTTTGGTTAACACGTCAACAAATGTTTTGGCTAGATCTGGGCAAAATATCTATTATGCAGACGTAATCTTGCAAATTAATTGTTACGCAAAATTCCACCATTACACCACGAGGTGTAATTACACCCCCTTTGCGGCAACGTTTTAGCGCAGGATTAAATGTATGACCAAACCTCGAGAGGCAGTTGTTCATGGCACTTCTACTTTTCATGTTTTTTTAAGCACAAAATGTACACTTGCCTCCAAAATGTAAGCATTCTGCGCTAAAATATAACACGTAGGCCTAGATGTAGGTAATAGCAAATTACCGAATGGTAAATACCGAATTTTACCGATTCGGTATTCACTATTCGGTAATTGCTTTGTAGGTAAAATATTCTGTAAAAATACCGAATCTGTAAGATTCGGTAATTACCGATTCTGTAATTACAGAATCGGTATTTGCCATTGATTCCTATGGGCCTTGAAGCCCATAGGAATCAATGGCAAATACCGATTCTGTAATTACAGAATCGGTAAAATTACCGAATTTGCAAGGGTGACAGGGTGTCACTTTGACACCCTGGTGCACGCCTGTTTCTGGCTTGTGTGCCATGTGACACACAGACATGCCCTTAGGCATGTCTGTGTGCCACATGGCATAGGAGTACATGCACAGATGTGCATGTACACTGGAATTCGTTCTTTACCATGGAATAGTATTCCATGGTAAATAACGATTCGGTAAGGGCCTGTGGCACTGATTACAGTGCCACCTACATCTTGATTTACAGAATCTGTAAATTTACCGATTCGGTATTTTACCGATTCTGTAAATTTACCGAATCGGTAAATATACCGATTCTGTAAATAAAATGCCCCCTACATGCCAAGTCCCAAATACCGGTCGGTAACGGGCGACCTAAATCTGGCCCTAAATGCTGTTTTGCTTTGCCACTATTGTGGAATTTCGTGTAATCACCTAGTTTGGGCAAGCTTAATTCAATGAAAGTCGCCTTTCTCAAGAAGCCCCCCCAAAAAATTACTTCATAGAATGCAAACCAGATATCAACTGGAAATCACAGACTAACCCAATTTCTAAATGTTGGAGGTCCATAAGTCAATTAGCTATTTCAATACCTTAGAGTATATCTAATACATGCTGCATATGTATAAACTTCTTAGATGAGAATATCATTGTAATAAGCTATACTGACTGACTGAATGTAAAACCATTACCACCATAAAAATACTAAAGAGCACTCTTAGGCTTACTTGCCTGCAACGTGGGAAAGTCAAATTTTCAAAAATTTCAACGGATAAAAAAAACCTCTGCCATTACACTTAACACTAAACCAAATGTAACTATGTGTTTGGGGAAGAGCAGTCTTCGATCTGGAACAATATTATACCTCAATTTCCAACAGAATAATCACTAGTCAGTGTAAACCAGAGCAGCACTGAATATGTGCAGCCTAGGTCTTGTTATAGACTGACTTTGCAGAATGCCTCTCACTCACATGTGAACCCAGTCTCATCTCGAGAGGGAAAACCACGAACTACAGCACTGGTGGAATGTCAAACCTACACAACTGCTGACGTTTAGCTGAAAGAAAACCCTCAAATTACTATTTAATTTGTCAATAAACATGGTTCAAAAACGAATACTTTATCGATCTAGATCTCCATCTATGTGTGTGTACTATATTCAGGCAAACACGCGCAAACATACATAAATACCTACATGCTCGAGTATAGATAGTGATAAGAATCAGATAGAAAACATAAAAAAATGATTGTACGATGGGCCTTCATTTATGTTTAAAATATCAACCTGACAGAAAATATGCGATTTTAGCATTTCCTGGTTAAAAACCACTGCGGAGCATATTTACTGTTCTATTTAATACAGAGGCGTAGCTAACAGTGGCAGGCAGTTGGTGGCAAAAGTATTAAATAATGGTCCCGAAAGCAGGGTCCATCCAGACTATTAGCATTGGCAAAGTACTACTGGAGAAAATGCTTGTCCAAAACAAAGACAACGGCGGCCTATGTATGTTCCTGATACTCTGCTGCAGCTCTGTTCAGAACTCAAGAAAATTAGTGTGCAAACAAAGCCTGAAACCTGTACAAGAGCTGGCATAATCAAACTCGAAGACAAGTACGCTAAACACACTTCATTGTCCATTGACGAGCTAGTCAAGGATTTAACCTAATAGCAGGACAATTCCTGACCTATGGTCCCCTAGCTTTTAACAAGCCCGGGTCGGGGGTTGTGTGAGCGCACGCGCTGAAGAAAAAAAAAAAAAAAAAGCAGGCAAGACCCTGGCACAGAATTCTATTACAGGACCGGAGGCTTCAGATTATGCTTCTCAATCTTTACTGCAATAAACACAGCAGCCAATGAAAATAAACATTTTCATAAATAACAGTGAAACAAACTACATTTCCCATGCGTACACATGAGTATAGGCACGCCCCCATAGTCCATTAGAACCCCTTGTGTGCTCCCATCATCCTCTTTCTTTGCTGCTCACAGCAAGAGTTAAGTGCACCTATTTACTGGTCCCCTCACTCTGCTTTAGCATGGGGATATATTTGTTTGTATTGAATGCGCTTGATATGGCTATGTGATTTATTCAGTTTATATGACTTTCTTGGCTTATTGAGAGTCTTTTGTACGATACACATATTCCGCTTACTTGTGCTGTGCAAATTTGTGGGCTGCTCGCGCTCCGAAGCGCTCAGGGACTCGGGGTCTGGCGTCGCTGGGTATTTCCCGGCTTCCGACGCCTATCTCCGATCTCGTGCTTCGAGTGCTTCTACCCACGGTCTCTGACCGGCAGGGAGCCGGTTGCATTGCTCAGAGGAGCCTGTTCCCGGTAGCGCTTCAGCGCGCGTCGGGCTTCCCTGATACGCCCTTCACGTTCAGGCCGGGTGGCTCACGGCTGACGCGCGCGCCCAAACGCTGACCAATTTGGGCTTGTTTTCAGTAGGATTTGGTCGCGTTTGGGCTGCGCGCCTCGGCGCGATCCCCAAGCAGACAAGGGACGCATTTTCTATGCGTCCCACACACCGGCAGGCTCCCTGTGAGATCGCCTTTGGGAATTAGCAAAAGGTTGTAAAATAAGAGGCCTCTGGAGTGAGCACACGCTCCTGGAAATAATTGGCCAGGTCTCTGACCCTATTGAGTACAGCTGAGGGGGTTTAGGGGGTTTAGGTAACGCTCCGAGTGTGTCAGTGTGCAGTGGGCTGACCCCCCCCCCCCCATTATCCCTCCTGAGTGGGGACAATAAGGATCTGTCCCAGGGTATTAAGTACTCCAGGCATTACCAAAATGGAAGAGTGGGCCCAGGACCCTGAGGAGTATTATGGTGGAGAGGAGGAAGTTGGTGAGGGACAGCAGGAGGCTGTTTTTGAGTACAACATTGTTGAAGCCTTAGATGCTTCAGTCCAGGCTTCGGTGAACAAAGCCATGGAGACTAAGGTTCCTCAAACGGTGCAGCAGGCACTAGCTGTGGCCCTTCGACCTATTAGAAAGCAGCTAGAAGGGTTTGCCAAGCGTCATGGGTATGACAAACCGAAGAAACAGAAGCAGGAGCAAGCCCCTTCCACAGCCACTACTTCAAAGTCCCAAGATCAGTGGCCACATTCTCAAACTCTGGCATCTTTGCGGGCGTCAGGTACAGCGGAGCATGCTTATGCAGGAGGAAAGGCGAAAGCAAAGCGCCCGGCTCAGGTGGATACAGAAACTACAACCACCAACACGGACACAGACACTGACACTTCAGAGGAACCTCCTCCCCCGAAAAAGGCCAAAGTGGCCCCTAAGGCTACGGCGGACAAGGTCAACACCCCTTTCACATTTGACCTGTCAGACATTATGCATCCCCGGTCCTCAGACTGGATTCCGTCTCCTGTGGTGTCTGAATACCTGCATGATAATTTACGAAAGAGCTTCTCTAGAGAAGTCCACAATCGGTTAAAATCTGAATGTCCCTGTCCGGAACTGCCAGACAATGTGGCAGAAACTCCAGAAATTGATGCCAGCATGCTGACCTTCCTGAAAAAATTCTCGAGGGACCCCAAGCGTGGACTCGACCAGGCTTGGCGGGGGTGCCAAGATAAAATGCTTGACGTTGTGGGTCCCCTAGCAAAGATACTAGAGATGGCTCTGGCTGCCAAAGAAGGTACAACACCAGTCGAGGTTACCAGTTCCACGGGATGCAGGCCAGGTGGTGGATGACCGTTCATCGCGAGAGGGGGCACCATTTTTCGGTCAAATGATTGGGCCCGGACATGTTGCTGGTTTATACGGGCATTGGTCCCGGTGGTGGATGGTCGTTCACCGCGTTGGGGGGTGCCGTTTACGGCAGGTAGTGACCCCATGGGATGTTGTTTGCTTACCCGGCACGTAGGTACAGGTGGGGTGATGGACTATCACCGCGTTGAGCGCATCTTTTCTTCTTGGGGTTTGTCCCAGGAACATTCCTGACTTGCAGGGGACGCATGTTTAGGTGGATGGTCGTTCACCAGGTGCTGCAGAGTGGGGCAGCCTTTAAGCGCACAGGACTGAAGGGCACGTGGGTCCGCTTTGGATGGGCACCTTTCGCGATTCACGTTTGTACCAAGAATGTTACTTTGCTGCAGGACACAGGGTGAGGTGGTGGATGGTCGTCCACTAGGAGGCCGCAGGGTCGGCTGGCAGGAGGGGAAAGGTGCACAGGACAATGTGGGGGGGTGGGGCAGGTAACCACCCCACGGGGGTTCCCTGGTTGGCTGTACTTTGGAGGGGTGGGGAGTCACATACGGGCGGATCCACCCCTCAGGTGGGGGGAGAACGGTACACAGGTGACTGATAGCAGGGCACGGGAGGCAATGAGCAATGAAGGCAAAGTCAACAGATGATGCTTGGAGGGCAAGTGAAGGTGAGAATGGGGAAAGGAAGGAGGTTATCGAGTGAATGGGGAAGAGTCAAACAGGTGAGATGGTTTTGAGAAGGCAGAATGGAGAATGCGTGGGAATGGGATGGGAACATATTTCTTGCATTGATGTACTGTTAATAAGTCTAAATGATTGCAACCTTGTCCTAATAAAATGGCCTTTTACACTTCAAGTAACAGCGTGGAGTGTAGGTATTGCGCGATGCGGCCCCCGGGGGAGGTGAAGGTCGCAGACCAGTCTTCCCCTGGGGTATTCACGCAATATCGGAAGGACAAGGTGGGGGGTGGGACTAGAGGGGTTAAAGTAAGGGGTGGGATTGGGAGGGCATATAAGGTGTCAGGAGAGGAAGATCCGGCCTCTTCCTGACACCTGAGCACCACCGGGAGGATTTAGAAAATTTGGCCACCCACCCACCCTACAGGTTTTCAGTGAAGGACTAGGGTGACTGAGCGCGGGGCTCGGGAGGCAATGAGCAATGAAGGCAAAGTCAACAGAGGATGCTTAAAGGGCAAGTGAAGGTGAGAATGGGGAAAGGAAGGAGGTTATCGAGTGAATGGGGAAGAGTCAAACAGGTGAGATGGTTTTGAGAAGGCAGAATGGACAATATGTGGGAACGTATATTTCTTGCATTGATGTACTGTTAATAAGTCTAAATGACTGCAACCTTGTCCTAATAAAATGGCCTTTTACGCTTCAAGTAACAGCGTGGAGTGGACTTATTGCGTGACGCACACTCTTTGGGCCAGCAAATGAAGGGGAAGAATGGATGCGTGCTGCTCCCCTCCTGCTTTGTGAAATAAAAAATGTTTAACTGCCTTTAAAATGCAACATACGTATATAAGAGCAAACCACACCTTATAGCGAAATTATAAAATGCACAAAGAACCCCAGTTGTTTCCAGTAATAAAGTGGACGTATCCACATGACTCTAAGAGCCCTGCAGTTTATTGCACACACAGTTGTAAAAGTGAATGCTGCAGACATATCATGTCACTTTGATATTGGTCATATTCTCAAAATTAAAACACCGGGAAATGGTTTGCGCTATTTCATTTAATAAACGTTTCTTTAAGGCGCATAACGCTTCTTGTCACCTCCTGGCAGCGTTATGACACTAGTCATGAGAAACTAAAGCGGATAAATGATTTATCAGAGTGTGCATACTTCAGGTGAATTAAATGGTTGCTCTACAGTTGGTTTTGTTAATGTTTGTTGATTTGCATGTCTTGCCTCCCTCCCTGGTGCTTTCCTAGTACAGTGACAGTGTGTGCTCTTGTACTGTTGGCAGCAACTTATCTTGCTGGTAAATCAGCTGCTTTGGGACTGGCAATCGCTGGAGCGGAGGCCTTTGGATATGTTGCTTTTCATTTTATTTTTCATATACATTTTGTTAAAATCATTTTCTACAGAACATATGGATGCAAATGACCACATTATATGAGCTGCTGACAAATAGCACATCAGTGCTTTAAAGTCTACCCTTACTTAAAAGAAAATACTGTATAGTCTCGCCTTTAGAAAAAATTAATTAATAAATAAACAAGCATTGGCATAGCCAATAGGTCTCGCCTTTGGAACCTTATAAGTATTTAGTTATGCAGTACAATATCCTTGGTGCAACAACATCAACTGTTGCATGGCTAAACACTTATAAGGTCCCAAAGGTGAGACCTATTGGCTATGCCAATGCTTCATCGCCAGTCCTTCTTCCAAGTAAATCCTATTAATGAGTAAAATTGTAGCTTACCTTTTGGAGAATTACCTTGCCGTACTTTGGCCAGACAGAAGCAACAGCTGGTCACACGGCATTGCCTTCTTACCTTCTAGGATAGCCTTGTAGATTCTTAGAAGTTCTCAGTCTAATTACTTGTGTTAAGTTTATTTTCAAGCACTTTGACAGACACCTTGTCCGTTACCTGATACAATTAAACCTCTATGCAGCGTACGTTTTCGCTGCATATGTAGAACCCACATCATACCAGTCAGCATCAGATGACAGATCAGCCCCGTTGTTAAATTCGGTTTTTTTCTTGCATTTAACACAGAAGCATGAAGAGCAGTCTAAATTACAAACAAGTAAAAAAGTTTTCAAAGCATTTGATACGGTTCCTATTTTTTTAAACATTTACAATTGCTGCTGCACCGCTCCAACTCATTTAAACAAATCAACAAATGCTCATCCCTAAACTTCGAGTACTTTCTGTACTCCCTCTCCAACAATACGAACATCTTCATTTTGAAGCATGTTCCTTAATACACACCTGAACCCTACAGGCTAGATTTTCTTAAGTACTCTCCCTTAACCAACTTTTAGTTTCAGTCAGTCTACACTTACATTTATTTCTGCACAGAGGGAGAAAACTGTGAGCCGTGGAGGGCATTGGAGTTTGTGTGCTGATTACTGCTCAAAGAAACATGATCATACAAGGGTTGCCACAGAAAACAAAAAGGTAGAAATTGGAAGTTTAAAATTCTACTTCGAAAAGCTTTTGGCCACACCTACTTGCTAACAGAAATTTTCATTTTCTCGCATACGCACTTCTTAAAATGTTATTAAATACTAGTCACAACCTTATATTGACTTCACTGATCATCACATTGCTGTGTCCTATGCCTCAAACAACAAGATGTATTTTAACAATGCTGCAATTTGTTTAGTTGGCTAGAGAGTAAAACACACTTTTAAAAGGGAAAGGGTAAGGGGGATAGAGTGTTTCTTTTGACATGCCTAGTTCACACAATGAAATAAGGACTGTGTTAGAATACACGTACGACCTGATCCCTTGCATAGCACCGATTTAACAAGGAGAAAAGTACTCAAAAATAGCTATCTTGATTGTGTAGATAAACGAAAAAAAAGTGACAGCGTACTACTTTTTTCTCTTGAAAAAATAGCAGAGACCAATTTGCCCTCCCTACATATTGATCTACAAAATCATAGTGCAGTCAACAAAATCTTGAAAATCTAAAGCGTTTCAAGAAATAAAAAGATAATTGAAAAGTCGCAAAGGGTCGAGAATGCTTCATGGGCCAGTTTCAAAACCGCGGTGAAAGCAAGGCTGCATAACCAGTGCTTAATTTGTAAAATATGAAGTGCAGGTGCTCAAATGTTTTTCGGAAGCCCCACCTACGTTTCCCAGCTCCACCCACTTCCTCCACTGGCTCCACCCACTTACTCTATTGACCCCAACCCACACCCGCAACTGGAACTGGTAAAAGTCAGATGTAATACCAGATCTGAATTTCAGCAAGGGAGCCTTCCTCATAGTAAGGTTTTGATAGGCGGTTCCAGACATACACATTTGAAAAGAAACTTTAATGTAATGAATTTAGGGATTAAGAATAGGAGGCCTAAAGTATTATAGATATTTTGGACTCCGGTTTTGTTGCAGGCCACACTAGATTAATATTTTAGCTCCGGAGCAAAATAGAGTATATTTTCAGCATAACCTTGTCCTAAAAATTACAAACATCGCTCAAAGGTGTTGAACAATCATGGACATGCAACTCCCTGTTTGGGAGCATAATGTAGCGGATGCTTTAATAAAGGGTGATGATTTAGCTCAAAACATAAAAGTCAGACAATCTCAATGCACAAATGGGTGCAATGTCTGATATTTACAAGTTTCTCTCATCTTCATTGCTTTATTTTTCTCTCCAGAAAGTGTCATTCATAGTCGTTGAAATGTCACTCATATTTACACTGAAATGACAGAAATTATGAAAATGGCACTCATAGGAATCTGAAACCTTGACAGCTATGCAGAGGGTGTCATTGTCACTGAGGGAATGGTGAACTGCGACGAGAGCATAAGGATTTCACTATCTGGCAAATTAAACTCTCCACTGAGAGACTAGGTCTCAGACTCGGTTCACTTCACACTTCATACCAAGTAAGTGACTACCCCTCCATCACCTACTGACTCCTCTCCACATTACAATGGTGCCTTTCCCCTGCCCTACAGTTTCCTATTACTAAAGACACTCATCCACTCCTTGATCTGATAAGCCACGCCTACCTACCCCACATCACATTGAGAACATCACGGTGGCAAGATCTTCCTGCACAGTGGCGACAACTGTTCCCGTCATTGTCTTGCTAGAGAGATCAGCTCCTTTCCATGTATGCCAGATGCTAGCTTTGCTCCTTGCTAAGAAGGCCACATTGGTGCCCTCGGAGACTACTCTGATGAGCACCAGAGGTCATGTAAATGGAACGCAGGCAACACCTATGATACACCCCGCTCCAGGTGCACCCTATGGAAGTTCCTGAGTGTTTCGATGCCCTATGGCTAGCACTTTGACTGATGTGCTGTACCTCTTCCTAAGATCAGGGGTGTGTCCTTGCGACCTGCTCCCCTGTCAGTCTACGCTCACTTTCCTCTAGATTCAGTTATATCTACTCTTTCTTGATGTTGGCTAACAAAAATTAAAATTTACATATCCAAAGGTAATGCAATGATGGGAAGGTGAGCAGTAGTGGGTAAGTACCACAATCATTAGCAAAGGCAGTAGATCTGGGTTTAATTTGCTTACACAAGGGGCATTACTACATTAAAGAGAGATACTTGGGAATATTCCAGTGGGAGCAGGCAGAGAGGGTAACAGTTGTAATGTAGTCCTTTATGCACCTCAATGCAAGAACTGGAGCAGAGGCAGGGAGGGTGGGGGGGGGGTACAATGAGGCAGCCAATAACATTGGTTGAGAGATGTTTACTCAGCAGGAATGAGGCAAGACGTGGTTTATAAAGTCTCAAGCCCATGGCTAGTCGAAGAAAGCCCGTGGTTGAAGGGGTGGACTCAAAGCCCACTCTATAGTGTTAGCCGTGTTAGTTTTACAGCTGCGATATAAGAGCACCTGAACAAAAAGTACAATGTAGGTTAGCCTGACAAGTCTGCATTGGCCAGAAACCAGATGCCCCGAATCACTAGTGTTGAAGTGCTCACAGGTTTACCATGCTTTACACCGACTCTTAGAAGCAAGCACAGGGGCAGTCACAAAGAATCAGGCCCAGGGTAACCCTCAATCATTTCCGCCCTGCAGTGATGTTCTGCCTGCTAGCCCACAAGAGGAACAAGCAGACAACTCATTTCTGTTCCGCACTTTGAGGCCGATATTTAAGCACAGCTCGAGTTATGAAGGGAGGGTGAGGGGAGGGCGAGGGAGAGCCGGGGCACTGCCTCTGCACTGTGGAGTTTGGTTTAACAACGTTTGGTGCATTGAGCATTGCAGGCTGGGCTGGGAGAAGGAGGTGAGGATGTGGTACTGCGCACAGGTTCTCAGGCCATACCACCTGTTGTTTCCTAACAACTTACGCGGTGCCAACACTAAGAGTAAGGGTTTTGGCTGTGAAAACCTTAATGCATTTGCTGGTGTTTATATTAAAGTGTGTACCTTTTTTCCGTTATGGGCACTTTCAGCAGCTGCCACTTAACTCTTAATTTGTAAACGTTTTTTCGCAGTAAATGCTCTGCAGAATAAAGCAGAGCCATTGTGGGTCCGTTTTTATTGCAGCCCTGAGCCAAGTAGCTTTACACCAGCGGATGAATAGGAGAAACATTACTATGACATGGTGCACTGATGGGAAAACTAGCATTTGCATATTTTTTAAAATCCATTTGCGTTGCAGGCTTTTTTTTCCTAGAAAATGAAAGTCCTTTTGTTAAAAACGGACACCGAAGGTATGAGTGTCACCTGAAGTGTAGTCTACTCTAGAATCTGGAGGTGTAACTGGAGAACTGTTTTAATCTAGTCAGCCACCATGCCGCAACCACTGTCTGCTTCTAAGGGCCATGTATTTAGTTATCAGTAGCAAGCTGGAAATGGCGGTTAGTGCGAACGTGTGCGGAGGTGGCCCGGCGCTGCATGTGAAAGTGTGGTGTCAGCTGCGTGTGTAAATATGTTTATTAGCAAGAGAGCAGCATGGTGGTAGGCCTGCTACTGCTGCTGCCAGCCATCGACGTCGACCTGAACTGATGGAAACTGTCTGGTTTGTGTCTGACAGGGCATGGCAATTTGAAATTAATGTACGCACGCACGCATGCTGCGAGCACAGCCTCTACCAGAGGAACCAAATCCTGCCCAATTTCAGTGTCCCGCCCACCGGGCAACACTGAATGAAGGAGCCTAATATTCGCCCCATGGACAAAGCTGGATTCAGCCCTAATATTCGCATCATTAATGGAGCTGCAATCTTTCTATCATTGGCTCTCACAGCCTCAAAACTCTTTACCGGAGGCTCGGGGGAGGAACAACAGCGTCTGCTGTGAGTCAGGGAGGTCGTTTTACGTTTCCTTTAACTCGATGCCATATGACGTTCAGATGCATAGTATAGACCCGGCCCTGAAGAATAAGTGCCGGTGCTAAGCCCCGGAAAGCACCGGCACAAATCATAACCAGAGCAAACTGCTCAGAGCCCACACGTATGACGAAGTGGAAGTTTGGAAACGTAAGTACATTGTAAGTGCTATTCCACTTTGTGACACCCAGTTAAGCACTGAAGGCATTTCAATATTTTCTCCTAGTAGATGACCTTTGAAGAACAAAATTCCTACCGTGAGAGTTGTTAACTTGCACAGTAAGAATCAAGAGAATACCAGTCTGGCTGTTATGTCCTCATTACAAAGTGCCTGTATTGACACACCCCATGGAAAAACTAACCAACGCTGATGCAGATGCATGGCCCCAGAACCAAGCTGCTTGCTCAAGGATCTTGTCCAGCAGTCTCTCAATCCAGCTGCATGCTCTCCTGCTATAAACCATTCCATCTGAGGGGTGAATGATTTCGGCATCAGCATAACTTGCACAATTCAATTTAAAGGCAGCTCCTTGGTACCTTGTAATCTTGTTCACGCTCTACCATTTACTCAACTCCGGAGCAGAATTTTCCCAAGTCGTTCCTTCCAAGAAAGCAACACAAGTGAAGGTACAGAACACTCCCACCACCACTTGCGCAAAAAGGAGCGCTCCATTCAAGTTTTAACAACTCACGTCAATTGTTAGCACTTGTATTCAATTAAACACAACTACAAAGTCTGCCCGTCACTTACATTCAGTGTCCCCAAAAAAATGTCTGACCCAGAGGTGTGTATCCAATACCCAAAGCAACCAGCCAAGCCAAACGAAGTTAACACGTAGATAACAATATAAATGTATGTGTTCCATGGTAATCAATGTATTGTGACAGAACCAAAAAGTATACAAAGATTACATGCAGCCCATTTCAGATGACACTGGACGAGGAAACTGCACAAGTATCCCACAAACGTAACGTAATAGTTTTTCCAATGTATACAGAGTACAATCTAAATCACGATAAAGCACAAATCAAATCATCATAAAAATTTATATTTCTTGCTGGGAGTGTCAAAATGGTATCTAACTAAGCAGGGAGCTGATAAATAATGGCTTATAATATATATATCTTTATCATACACAAACATTAAATGTTCAGCAGGCAGTTAACTGCTACTGTGCAGCAAATTCAGCTGTATAGGTTTGGTTAACACGTCAACAAATGTTTTGGCTAGATCTGGGCAAAATATCTATTATGCAGACGTAATCTTGCAAATTAATTGTTACGCAAAATTCCACCATTACACCACGAGGTGTAATTACACCCCCTTTGCGGCAACGTTTTAGCGCAGGATTAAATGTATGACCAAACCTCGAGAGGCAGTTGTTCATGGCACTTCTACTTTTCATGTTTTTTTAAGCACAAAATGTACACTTGCCTCCAAAATGTAAGCATTCTGCGCTAAAATATAACACGTAGGCCTAGATGTAGGTAATAGCAAATTACCGAATGGTAAATACCGAATTTTACCGATTCGGTATTCACTATTCGGTAATTGCTTTGTAGGTAAAATATTCTGTAAAAATACCGAATCTGTAAGATTCGGTAATTACCGATTCTGTAATTACAGAATCGGTATTTGCCATTGATTCCTATGGGCCTTGAAGCCCATTACCGAATTTGCAAGGGTGACAGGGTGTCACTTTGACACCCTGTTGCACGCCTGTTTCTGGCTTGTGTGCCATGTGACACACAGACATGCCCTTAGGCATGTCTGTGTGCCACATGGCATAGGAGTACATGCACAGATGTGCATGTACACTGGAATTCGTTCTTTACCATGGAATAGTATTCCATGGTAAATAACGATTCGGTAAGGGCCTGTGGCACTGATTACAGTGCCACCTACATCTTGATTTACAGAATCTGTAAATTTACCGATTCGGTATTTTACCGATTCTGTAAATTTACCGAATCGGTAAATATACCGATTCTGTAAATAAAATGCCCCCTACATGCCAAATCCCAAATACCGGTCGGTAACGGGCGACCTACATCTGGCCCTAAATGCTGTTTTGCTTTGCCACTATTGTGGAATTTCGTGTAATCACCTAGTTTGGGCAAGCTTAATTCAATGAAAGTCGCCTTTCTCAAGAAGCCCCCCCAAAAAATTACTTCATAGAATGCAAACCAGATATCAACTGGAAATCACAGACTAACCCAATTTCTAAATGTTGGAGGTCCATAAGTCAATTAGCTATTTCAATACCTTAGAGTATATCTAATACATGCTGCATATGTATAAACTTCTTAGATGAGAATATCATTGTAATAAGCTATACTGACTGACTGAATGTAAAACCATTACCACCATAAAAATACTAAAGAGCACTCTTAGGCTTACTTGCCTGCAACGTGGGAAAGTCAAATTTTCAAAAATTTCAACGGATAAAAAAAACCTCTGCCATTACACTTAACACTAAACCAAATGTAACTATGTGTTTGGGGAAGAGCAGTCTTCGATCTGGAACAATAGTATACCTCAATTTCCAACAGAATAATCACTAGTCAGTGTAAACCAGAGCAGCACTGAATATGTGCAGCCTAGGTCTTGTTATAGACTGACTTTGCAGAATGCCTCTCACTCACATGTGAACCCAGTCTCATCTCGAGAGGGAAAACCACGAACTACAGCACTGGTGGAATGTCAAACCTACACAACTGCTGACGTTTAGCTGAAAGAAAACCCTCAAATTACTATTTAATTTGTCAATAAACATGGTTCAAAAACGAATACTTTATCGATCTAGATCTCCATCTATGTGTGTGTACTATATTCAGGCAAACACGCGCAAACATACATAAATACCTACATGCTCGAGTATAGATAGTGATAAGAATCAGATAGAAAACATAAAAAAATGATTGTACGATGGGCCTTCATTTATGTTTAAAATATCAACCTGACAGAAAATATGCGATTTTAGCATTTCCTGGTTAAAAACCACTGCGGAGCACATTTACTGTTCTATTTAATACAGAGGCGTAGCTAACAGTGGCAGGCAGTTGGTGGCAAAAGTATTAAATAATGGTCCCGAAAGCAGGGTCCATCCAGACTATTAGCATTGGCAAAGTACTACTGGAGAAAATGCTTGTCCAAAACAAAGACAACGGCGGCCTATGTATGTTCCTGATACTCTGCTGCAGCTCTGTTCAGAACTCAAGAAAATTAGTGTGCAAACAAAGCCTGAAACCTGTACAAGAGCTGGCATAATCAAACTCGAAGACAAGTACGCTAAACACACTTCATTGTCCATTGACGAGCTAGTCAAGGATTTAACCTAATAGCAGGACAATTCCTGACCTATGGTCCCCTAGCTTTTAACAAGCCCGGGTCGGGGGTTGTGTGAGCGCACGCGCTGAAGAAAAATAAAAAAAAAAAGCAGGCAAGACCCTGGCACAGAATTCTATTACAGGACCGGAGGCTTCAGATTATGCTTCTCAATCTTTACTGCAATAAACACAGCAGCCAATGAAAATAAACATTTTCATAAATAACAGTGAAACAAACTACATTTCCCATGCGTACACATGAGTATAGGCACGCCCCCATAGTCCATTAGAACCCCTTGTGTGCTCCCATCATCCTCTTTCTTTGCTGCTCACAGCAAGAGTTAAGTGCACCTATTTACTGGTCCCCTCACTCTGCTTTAGCATGGGGATATATTTGTTTGTATTGAATGCGCTTGATATGGCTATGTGATTTATTCAGTTTATATGACTTTCTTGGCTTATTGAGAGTCTTTTGTACGATACACATATTCCGCTTACTTGTGCTGTGCAAATTTGTGGGCTGCTCGCGCTCCGAAGCGCTCAGGGACTCGGGGTCTGGCGTCGCTGGGTATTTCCCGGCTTCCGACGCCTATCTCCGATCTCGTGCTTCGAGTGCTTCTACCCACGGTCTCTGACCGGCAGGGAGCCGGTTGCATTGCTCAGAGGAGCCTGTTCCCGGTAGCGCTTCAGCGCGCGTCGGGCTTCCCTGATACGCCCTTCACGTTCAGGCCGGGTGGCTCACGGCTGACGCGCGCGCCCAAACGCTGACCAATTTGGGCTTGTTTTCAGTAGGATTTGGTCGCGTTTGGGCTGCGCGCCTCGGCGCGATCCCCAAGCAGACAAGGGACGCATTTTCTATGCGTCCCACACACCGGCAGGCTCCCTGTGAGATCGCCTTTGGGAATTAGCAAAAGGTTGTAAAATAAGAGGCCTCTGGAGTGAGCACACGCTCCTGGAAATAATTGGCCAGGTCTCTGACCCTATTGAGTACAGCTGAGGGGGTTTAGGGGGTTTAGGTAACGCTCCGAGTGTGTCAGTGTGCAGTGGGCTGACCCCCCCCCCCCATTATCCCTCCTGAGTGGGGACAGTAAGGATCTGTCCCAGGGTATTAAGTACTCCAGGCATTACCAAAATGGAAGAGTGGGCCCAGGACCCTGAGGAGTATTATGGTGGAGAGGAGGAAGTTGGTGAGGGACAGCAGGAGGCTGTTTTTGAGTACAACATTGTTGAAGCCTTAGATGCTTCAGTCCAGGCTTCGGTGAACAAAGCCATGGAGACTAAGGTTCCTCAAACGGTGCAGCAGGCACTAGCTGTGGCCCTTCGACCTATTAGAAAGCAGCTAGAAGGGTTTGCCAAGCGTCATGGGTATGACAAACCGAAGAAACAGAAGAAGGAGCAAGCCCCTTCCACAGCCACTACTTCAAAGTCCCAAGATCAGTGGCCACATTCTCAAACTCTGGCATCTTTGCGGGCGTCAGGTACAGCGGAGCATGCTTATGCAGGAGGAAAGGCGAAAGCAAAGCGCCCGGCTCAGGTGGATACAGAAACTACAACCACCAACACGGACACAGACACTGACACTTCAGAGGAACCTCCTCCCCCGAAAAAGGCCAAAGTGGCCCCTAAGGCTACGGCGGACAAGGTCAACACCCCTTTCACATTTGACCTGTCAGACATTATGCATCCCCGGTCCTCAGACTGGATTCCGTCTCCTGTGGTGTCTGAATACCTGCATGATAATTTACGAAAGAGCTTCTCTAGAGAAGTCCACAATCGGTTAAAATCTGAATGTCCCTGTCCGGAACTGCCAGACAATGTGGCAGAAACTCCAGAAATTGATGCCAGCATGCTGACCTTCCTGAAAAAATTCTCGAGGGACCCCAAGCGTGGACTCGACCAGGCTTGGCGGGGGTGCCAAGATAAAATGCTTGACGTTGTGGGTCCCCTAGCAAAGATACTAGAGATGGCTCTGGCGGCCAAAGAAGGTACAACACCAGTCGACCCGGACATTTTAGCAGGCTGGACTCAACGTGCGATCTACCTCATAGGTAACGCAAACTGTGTGATTTCCGCAGAGAGATGCAAGTCATTGCTCCTTAGAATGGACAGCAACCTGGCGGAACTGGCCGAGGCAGAACCAGGCCCCCTGGCGGATGGTCACTTGTTCGGATACCGATTTGTCAAGGATGTGTCCTAATATGTTGGAACATTCACTGCTTTGGACAAAGCTCAGTGTGGGATTACACAAGCTCTTACCCAGGGTGTTTTCAACAGGGCCGGGCGAGGCGGGCCGCTCGTCAGGCCGGGGCTATCAACAAGGCTCCCAGAGAGGCGATTATGGTCGCGGAAGAGGAGAATGGGACTCCACCCGCGGTGGTACCTTTTACCCGTCCCGCAGAGGCTTCAACAGGGGCCGTTTCCAATCGGGAAACAACAGGGCGAATTTCAAGTCCCAGCAAAAGACAGGTGAGTGCAACAGATTTATCTCTGCTTCCTCTGGGGGGTCGCACACAACACTGTCTTCCACAATGGCAGGCATTGACGCAAGATGCTTGGGTTCTACAGACTGTACAAGGTTTTCAGTTGGAACTTTACTCTCATCCGACTCAGGTGTCACCCCCCCCTGTTCTCCATTTTTCCCAACAAGATCGGAGTTTCATAGAAGAGGAAATTGCAGACCTGCTGCAGAAGCACGCGATTGTACAATGCCAAGGTGGACCTCGCGATTTCTGCAGCAACGTCTTTATTGTACAGAAGAAAGGGGGTGGCAACAGGTTAGTGCTCAACCTCAGAGACTTCAACCAGTACCTTACTTACAACCACTTCAAAATGAAGGGTATTCACCTGTTGGCAGATTTGCTACAGGAAGGGGATTGGTTGGTCCGACTGGACCTCAAGGACGCATATCTGTCCATACCAATTTTTCCTCCACACCGCAGGTTCCTGCAGTATCGCTGGAACGGCCAGTGTTACGAATATTCGGTTCTTCCTTTCGGGCTCTCCTCAGCTCCCTGGTGCTTAACCAAGGTGATGAAGCCAGTAGTAGCTCACCTCAGGGAGAGAGGAGTCAGGCTCATAATTTATCTAGACGACATTCTGATTCTGGCACAAACCCAATCCACGCTCGAACAGCAATTAGCCTTAACGACGTCACTGCTTCAGAGCCTGGGGTTTGTTATCAATCAGAAGAAGTCGGTAATGGTACCGACTCAGGTAATAGAATTCCTAGGGTTCACAATAGATTCCAAGGCAGCACAATTGTGCCTCCCTCAGGCAAAATTGAGGGACTCGAAGAAGGAAATTCTGAAATTCCTGGACAGGCAGACGGTTACACTCAGGGCAATACCAGAGTAGTGGGGATATTGGCTTCATCCATTCAAGCAATATTCCCGGGTCCCCTCCATTACAGGGCACTTCAGCGCCTGAAGATCAAACATCTTCAGAGAGGTCTATCGTACACGTCCACTGTCAGAGGAGGTCCGAACCGAGTTACAGTGGTGGCTAGGTCATGTAGAGGCCTGGAACGGCAGGGCGATCTTTGGATCACAGCCAGCGGTGATAATCGAATCAGACGCCAGCAGATGGGGCTGGGGCGCGCGCTGCGGAGATATCTCCACAGGAGGCAGGTGGTCAACGCAAGAACTCTCGCTACACATAAATTGCCTAGAGCTGCTCGTGGGATCGTTTGTGATTCGCACGTTATCCCCGAAGCAGACATCTTGTTGTATCCTTCTACGGCTGGACAATGTGTCCGCAGTGAGGTATATCAACAAGTTGGGCGGCACAAGGTCGTCACTTCTTGTTCAAATGGCCAAGGACTTTTGGCACTATTGCCTCGAGAATCAGATCTCAGTGATAGCGGAGTACATTCCGGGGCAATCTAATCAGGTGGCGGACTGGAACTCCAGGCACCTCAGGGACTACAGCGATTGGAAGCTGCTTCCCCAGGTATTTCAGTGGCTACAGACAATTAGTGGCCCGTTTCAGATGGACCTATTTGCCTCCAGGCTGACACATCAGATTCCCAGGTTCTTCAGCTGGAGGCCGGATCCGATGGCGGAGGCAACCGATGCCTTCCTACAGGTTTGATCGCAGGGGATTCAGTATGCCTTTCCCCCGTTCTTGCTGATCCCCAGGGTAATGACTCAGGTGATCAGACAACAGGCAGAAGTGGTAATGGTGACACCGTGGTGGACGTCACAAGCTTGGTTTCCAAAGTTGTTGCAGTGGAGCTGCGATTGCCCATGGCTACTGCCGAACTCGGAGTGGCTGTTGCAGGGCCCTCGTCAGGAGCAGCATCCGTTACTATTAGAGAATAGGCTAACGCTGATGGCATGGAGGCTTTCAGGGAGCAGTGGCAGCTGCCAGGGGTTTCGAGCCAGACTTCCGAATTTATCAAACAGGCATGGGTACCATCCACCAGGAAGCGCTATTCCGCGACCTGAAAAAACTGGATGGATTGGTGCGTGGGAAGACAAGTGGATCCCGTGGGGGCAGAATTACCCCATGTGTTAAACATCTTGGCGAATAAGGCGGCTGGTGGCCTGGCTTATCGCTCGGTAAACAATTTCCGTTCAGCCATTTCTGCGGGGCATGCCCAGATAGACGGGAAACCGGTAGGCATGCACCCGATGGTTTGTAAACTTCTAAAGGGGATTAGGGTAGCTAATCCCCCTAAACCCAAATATACGGGTTTGTGGGACGTTTCGCTAGTCATTTCTTTGTTCAATAGATGGCCGGATAATGCACTCTTGTCTAGGAAGCAATTATCAGCAAAATTGGCCATGTTACTTTGCCTATCAGCATGCAGAATATCTTCGGACGTGAGAGCACTCGACATTACAGGTAGAGTGTTCACCCCGGAAGGGGTTTCTTTTACTATTACAGGTCGTACCAAAACGATGTCAAGACACATTGATTATAATGCATTCCCTGACAATGAAAAAGTATGTGTAGTCAAATGTTTGAAAGCATATGAGGAATGTACAAAGGCCTTGAGGCCTCAAGGTTGTTCACAATTATTGATTGCTGTGCAAAAGCCGTTTAAACCTGTGGCAGCTGCCACAATTGCCAGATGGCTTCGCTTCATAATGAAGGAAGCAGGTGTTGATACGCAGATTTTTGGTGCTCATTCAGTGAGAGGCTCCATGGCGTCAAAGTCTTATGGTTTGGGATCTAGTATCCAGGACATTATGCGATGTGCAGATTGGTCTTCTGAATCAACGTTTAAGACGTTTTATTACAAGCCGGTGGGAGATATTACTTCTGTGGGTTTTAATGAGCGTTAAACTAGCATAATCTGAAGCCTCCGGTCCTGTAAAAGAATCAAAAATTTGCTAGCATTCGCGCCAAGAATTTTCAATTCTATTAAGGACACGGAGGCGAGGATTATCCCACCCAGCTTAATTTACAGTAAATAAGCTTACCCACCCAGTTATGCAGTGATTACGGTGGTATGTTTCCTTTCTTTCAGGATCAGATAAGAAGTCTGAATGATCAACGACGGACGACAGGACGTTTGGCCTGAAACCTTGTTTCTTCCATGTTGGAGGAGTTATTCATTGTTCAAGTTATTGTTGGACTTGGTTCGCCTCAAAGAAAGAGGATGATGGGAGCACGCAAGGGCTTCTTATGGACTATGGGGGCGTGCCTATACTCATGTGTACTCACGGGAAATGCAGTTTGTTTCACGGTTATTTATGAAAATGTTTATTTTCATTGGCTGCTGTGTTTATTGCAGTAAAGATTGAGAAGCATAATCCTCGCCTCCGTGTCCTTAATAGAATTGAAAATTCTTGCGCGAATGCTAGCAAATTTTTGACTCTTGAATGAGAAGACAAAAGTAGACCAGCTGGAGGGAATGATGCAATAAGACCCAGTCACTTCCAAATTATGTACAGCACACTCGGATTGGCTGTGGGGTCCCAATTGGTCTAATCCTAGGTCGCCTCACACAGTATCCTTCCCACTGCCCCTAAACGACTCTCGCAGTATGTTCAGCAGTGGGATTGGTTGTTATGCGACCCGGAAGTGCCAAAAAGTACAGACAAATGACATCCGTTCAAAGATCAACAAGAGACGACTGACAGACAGAATTCACGGACGGCCCATGTAAGTAGCAGACAGGTGGTCACAGTTCTTCCTTGTCGTGGGATCACTTAAAAGAGGGCTTTTGCCGGGTGGGTGTGGGGAGGCAACACAGAACACATGACTCGTGTGCTATGAGGGCACAGATGAGAAGGCTCCTGTCTCTGGGAGGCACTGGTGAAAATGTTTCTGCAGAGTATGTGATCACAGTAGGATATGTGCTAGGCTCGGAGAGAAGACACAAGTGCGATGTGGTTGAAATAGGATGCCTCCGAGCATGGAGGCAACAAAGGTACTTGGGGCATACAACCCACGCAGGATATGGAGGACACAGGGTGGTATCCTGCATGGCACTGGAATACAGACTAAGCCCCTTCCACATGATAGGATCCTGTAAATAATTGTGCAGTACAGATAAGCAGCCCCATGGGTCCATCGCAGTTAATTGCATTGGGGAGCGAACACCTGCAGCATAGGGCACTAGAAATTAATGGAATGAACAGTAGGTGCTGTGTTGGCATGCGGACTTCAGAGCAAGACAGGGCACATGTATAGCTTGAACTGTACACCAGATGTGGCACGTACAGGACATGGGAGCACACGGAAAAGCATACACTGGGCATGGAAGCACAAGAGAGGATAGAGTATTGGGGTACAGGAAAAATAACTATGTTTGGCATGTGACACTGAACACATGGCACCTTCAGGGTATTGGGGAGAAGTGAAAGGACAGCTGAGGTGCTGGAGGGCGGATGCACGCAAGTTTCCAGGGGTACGTTTGTTGTCGAAGGGTTGTAGATGAAAGATAACCAACCCAAAGGCTATGTTGACAGTTAATCTAAAGGCAGAGGCATGGGGCACAGGATATCTACAACAAGCATTGACCGCGCGACCCGCCCGGGAGTTGTTCCCACGCGCACAAAAATTAACGTGAGTGGTGCGCGTGTGCGTCGTTAAAAAGTGCTGTGTACGTCGCGCGTGCTTATGCGCGTAATAGCAAGCTGATGGCCGGCCTGGGTAGCACTTTTTAAAGCAGCTACTAAATTTATCGCAAGAACAGCGAATGCGCTGACTCTAGCGAGACCTAAAATGGAACAAGAGAATCGCCAGGT
The DNA here is from genome assembly GCF_964263255.1 of Lissotriton vulgaris. Classification (NCBI taxonomy): domain Eukaryota; kingdom Metazoa; phylum Chordata; class Amphibia; order Caudata; family Salamandridae; genus Lissotriton; species Lissotriton vulgaris. The sequence goes on along the minus strand of NC_141685.1, from coordinate 1,361,860,168 downwards.
AGAACTGTTCACACGCAAGGTCGAATAAAGGAAATTCAGTATTTTAATTAGCACCATTTAGGGATGAAGAAGTCCTTTCTCATGAAACAGCCATTGAAAGTAAGTCTTAAATACTCATGCAAGTATTGGGTCAGAGTTGCACTTCTTAACCCTCGAAAGCAATTTCGAGGGTATTCACCAATTTTCAAAATACGGTTTGAGTGTTTCTCTAATCTTAGCCAGAGCTAAATTCCTTTGGTCTTAGGTTATTTCTGACTTTTGGACCAGTGAAGATGTATTCTCATTTTTTACATAATTTGACATTGCTGCAGAGGGTTTTCACCTTTGTAGTAAGCTACGGCATTTTAGTGTTTTGTAATTTTTCCTTCCAGAAACTCCCTACCCTTTGATAGCCTAAGACATATTTTTAAAGCCCCTTGTTGTTGAAGCTTATACAGTCGCCACATAATTAGTTTAACACCAACCTAACATGACCATCCTATTTTCCTACTTTGAGTATATTTTAAACCCTTTCTGGATGAAATCCAATTTCAAACCTCAGTTGCTCCGTCCATTTAATTAACATATTTTCGTCACTGCAAAAATTTTTATCGGATTTTGTGATGCATTCCTGTCTAACTGAAGATGGTAGGATATATGTATGGGGTAGTGATCCATTGGATCATGTTGGGAGCATGCCGCTGGATATTGTTTTTTTATTCACTATCCAAACTATGTTTTACTTTCTGATACCACCCTTCCTCTCCATTTTAGCGATGTTTAAATTTGAGCAAAACATAGTTAAGAAGTGAATTCCCAGAGGAGCTACACCAGCAAACAAGATGGCCGCGTAAGCTTCCGGCTCCGCCGACCTCCGACTCCTGCCAGAAGATCATGTTATTTATCCTGTTTTTGCGCCCTGCCTCCGTGTGTATGGACCGGACTGGAGCTTAATGGTGCAATCCCTAGATTTCTACCAGCTTGGTAGACAAAGATACGTTGTGTGGCAGTTTGTGGCCTAGACCAGCCTGGAAGCCGGGGTCTCGAGTACTGGCCCAGCTGGGTTTCAGTTGAACAACATCGGCTGTAGTTGTGTGACAGGGTCCGGTCTACCGAGGTGATGGTTGGCTGAATTGGTGAATATCGAAGGAGGGGTGATGACGCACAATTGGAGCGGTGGACGGGGGTCCCTGGCCCGGTGGCCCGGTTAGGGCCCCGCCGGTGTTCGCTGGGTTGGGATCTCCGACTGCGGTGGCTGGGTTCGGATTGTTATTGTCCCCAACACTTATGGCGGCCAAAAGCGGTACAAAAGGGGGTGGTGATGGACAGAGCATCTGTATCAATCAAACACTCACACCCAGTCAAAAGATCTGGGTTTAATCCATCACCGTTCTTTAGTCCATCACCACCCCCTTTTGTACCGCTTTTGGCCGCCATAAGTGTGGCAGGGTATGCTCAGACGTGAGTCCCTTGCTCACTTTGCCACTGGATTCAAGCAAGTCGGGCTGAAGACGGCTGGAATGCCAGAAACCGGTCCTCGGAAGCTTGTTTCCGGTCCAGGGAAGACATGGCTTGGCAGTTCGGGCTGGACTGTTCCCATGAGGCACAGGGTCAGACTGATTTGCATATAGCCATGTCTGAACTGGGGTGGCAGAGTGGGCTAAAGAACGGTGATGGATTAAACCCAGATCTTTTGACTGGGTGTGAGTGTTTGATTGATTCAGATGCTCTGTCCATCACCGCCCTCTTTAGTACGACTATGGAAGGACTACTTGATGCTCCCTTTCCGGAGACTTTTGATGGGAACTGTTGTTGGTTTGAAACTGCGTCACTCCCCTATGCATTGGCACTGCTAAGATGGCGGACGAAACAACCTTGGGAATCCATGACGGTGTGGGGAGTCTTTGGACTTAGCGGAGTTCTCAACACTTTCATCTCTCTGCTTCATCTCGGTTTGAACTTTGCTACAGCTTTTTCATGCATTGACTATCCTGCGGAAGTGACAGTTTGTCCGGAAGGGGCGCACATGTTTGATCTGAAGGGTCAAGGGTGAGACTGTGTGATTGAGTTTGCCATCGGGTATTACTGGACACGGGGTTTGCAATCATGATGCGGTCGGAAGGTTGGGTGGTGTTTGATGTTTCCCATGTTGCGCTACGTAACTGCAGCTTAATAGATTTCGAGACCTTAGTCTTGGGATTCTTGGCTTTGGCGGGGGGAGCGGAGACCGGGGGCATGTATGAAGATGCCCTCCTCCATCTTCTACTTTTAGTATTTAGTTAGTTGGGGCAACAGGCACACTGCTAGTTGGGGTTAGGCGATAGCCATATGCAGGGGTGCAGGGTGGGGGGATGGGTTTATTGTTTTGTCTTCACTTTTGTTTTTATGGTTTCCTTTTCTTCACACTCTCTTTCACTTTCCTTTTATAAGTATAGTTGGTGGAACATCCTGACTTTATTGGTATTCCAGTATCTGGTGCCCATGCTTCTTCTATTATCCTGATTCTATGGGTGGGCTGACCCTCAGAGCTTGAGCTTAATGTGAATTGTATATTGTACTGTGGCACATCCTGCTTCTCATACATTGGTGTAGGCGTCTCAGCCATTTCTTCACTGCTTAGTATCTATCCTGTATCTACATCTGTTCGCCTTATTATTATGTCTCAATGTATGGCACCTGATATGTCTATTACTTTCTTTGTTTTGAAACTAATAAAAAGATTTAAAAAAAAAAAAAGAAATGAATTCCCTTTCTAAGATTGACTAGGCCTGGGCGGTAAATCCCATTCCGTTCGCGGAATTTGGGTAATTTTGCGTTCCGCAGAGAACGCGAAATTGGCCAAAATTCTGCGTTCTGCAACTTCGTGAAATTTGCTTGTTCGCGTTCTCAAATGAGTGTTCGCGAGAAATTTCGCGATTGCGAACAGTAAAAAAGCATAGCGAACAAGCAATTTCGCTTGTTCGTGGAATTTCTGCATGTTCGCGGATATTTTTTACCGTTTCGCAGAGATTTGCGTAACATGATTACGCAAATTCCGCCCACCCCTAATATTTACCAACCATAAAAATTGTTGTAGTGATCGACTTTAAAACCAAACAACTTTCTTATTAATTGTATGTATTTTCCCTTGTTTTGGGTCTATGCAGTAGTAAGCATTCCAACACCCATCAGGGGTAACAGGTGCTATATGAATGCAAACCTTTCTTCCCCTTTTTTCCCTCCGCTATCCTTCTCACTCGAAATAACTGACTAATATCCACCACTCAAGTTACTTTCATATTTCACCATACTAATTCACCACTAATCCAAAAGGTCTCACGTTTACATGAGTTTAAGCTATTGGCATTGTAAATGACAATGCCTTTTATTTGTTTTAAAAACGAAAACAAAAAGGCATTGTTATTTGCAATGTCAATAGCTCAGACTCGCGTAAATGCGAGACCTATTGCATTGCAAATGCTTGTTTTTAATGCACTTCGTCGCTGCTTAAAGCACACAACCTTCATTCAAACAACAGCAGGGGTGTTGCTTGGTCAGTAAGATTGGAAGGGCAGGGGGCTTCAGGTTTTCCAGCAACCACACAGGCATATAATGTTAAAATACATTAGAGGACAAGCTGGACACGTGGGTAAGTTGCTGCCTCTTTTTAGATTTTCAGAGTGAAGGTGTGTATATTGCAGTCAAATATGGAGCATGATTTTCTGAGATTACACAGGAGATTTTTTAGCAGATTTATATGCAAACTGTGTAGGCATAGTTTTTTTTTGTTTTTTTTAAGTATTGGCATGATCACATCTACATTGAAGACCAGAATACCATGGAGCAGCAACAGACTAAAAACACTATAGCGGATATTTTTAAACCACTCAGCCAATGGTGTATGATGTCACCTGAAACTCAGTGTAAATTGTTCCTATGTTGCCATTCTATCTCCCCTGACATATGTATAAGTTCATATTCACACATACAAAAAGACTTGCTATCAGTTTCATAAGATTAATATGTGCATGGTGGTGTTGCATATCTCTATCTTTACCTCTCTAAGGGCCAGATGTATGACCATGGCATTTAGTGACTCGCAAATTGCGCTCAAATGCAAGTCGCAATTTGCGAGTCACTAAATACCATGTACAACAGTGTCAGAGACACTGTTTGTGATTCCCAATGGGGTTGCAAATTGCATGCCTCATCAATATTCATGAGGCACTCGCAATTTGCGACACCATTGAGAATGGCTGGCCCTCCCAGGCATGGTGGCCTGCTGAGCTCAGCTTTTAAATAAAGCAGTTTAAAAAAAAATCCAGCTAGTTTTCCTTAAAGGAAAACGGGATTCATTTAAAAAAAGAAAAATGAAACGTTTTCGTGTAATTATTTTAAGGGCAGGTAGTGTCGAGATTCCTATGGGTGTGGCCCCAGCGCTCAGATGGGGCTCAAACTGTTATCAGCGCATATTGCGGTCGCAAAACATTCTCACATAGGCCTCCGACTAGCTATTAGGAAGGGACGCCCCTTTCTAATAGCAACTCACAATTCCTATTTAGAGAATCACAAAAAAAATCTCCCTCACTTAATAGGGATTGTTACACGGCCTATTAGATTTTGCATGCGCAAACTGGTCACAAACCAGTTTGCGCACGCAAAACAGGGTCGAACATCTGGCCCTCATTCTCTATCCCTCTATCTCGCTAACTCTCGCACTAAATTTCTCTAACTGTCTCTTTCTCTCTCTCTCTCTCTCATATTAGTTTTTTTAAATGTTACTTGGGGCATTAAATAAGAGCTGTTGCACGCTACTGAGAAGACTCTTGTTATTAATGTTAATTTCATATCCAGGGCAATTTCATGTTTGTATCTCTAATATCCATCTCCATTCTTTCAATGCAGGAAGAGATGGGCAGTGCATTTTGAGAATGTAGACAAGGGCACTTATACAATTTATTAAGGACCCAAAAAATACTCTTCGTTACAATATCTTGGTAGATACTGGCCAACTATATAGTTTAATTGCAAGAGCACATACTTCAAGTGATGCTAGAGCATACTAAATCAAGTCATATCAATGGTGTTCAATGATCTGGAATTGGCAAACAGTAAAGGAACTGGTCAAAGAAAGCATTCAAAGGATAGAGGCTTGAATGAAGAGTTTCTGCTTGCAGAGGTATGTTTGGATATATTTTATATATTGAACTAGTTAACCTTGGTGTATTTCTTCATTTTTATCCATTGAAAGTGTTATAAGGTATTGCAGCGTGAATATTTCTGGATTGCAGTGCATTATTCCACTATCTAGTGGTTGGGTCTGGAATCGTATTCTTTTTTTCCCCTGTTTTTTTTTTCATGGTCCAGGTGGGGGTCGACTTCCCACCATTTTGTGTCCTCCTGTGACGTCAGCTCGCCTCCTCCGGAAGCTCCCACCTCTGGGCGCCATCTTCAGATTCTTCTTTCCGCCGTTGGGTCTGGATCATCAACGAGGAGTTCCAGAGTTTTTGGAAAAGAGAATGTATGAGAGTAGGCTCTGTTTACTATGGTTACCCCCACTTTTTGCTGTGTTTCACAACTTTAGTCTTTAGTCAACTTTAGTCTTGCTGGGGCTCTGCAAACCAGGACCCCAGCCTAGCTGCTTCCTCTGTTAACTGATTGCATGTACATTAGGTACATTCCTGATTGGTTACTGGGTTACCCTTGTGAGTCCATAATATATGGTACCTTAGGTACCAGAGGCCTACCAGGGGCTGAAGCATGTATTATGCCAGCCCTAGAAAGCCTTCCAAAATGGCTCCACAGGTCTGCTCTTGCAGCCTGGGTAAGGTGGTGTAAGTACCCCTTACTAAGATATAGTATACCTATATCTACCTATATATACAGACACATATAAACCTATAAGTCAATCCTATGGCAGGCCTTGACAATCCTGAAGGCAGAGTGCTTGGTTTTGTGTGAGAGGGTGTCCAAGCATGAGCTGAGTCCCTCTGCAGCTTTCAGAATCCCTTCCTTATAGCTGTTACGTGACACAGCCATACCATATACTCTTAAGTGCATTATAACCTCGAGGTAAATGCTAACTTTGGAATGGCTGCATCAAAGCATGTTGTGTTTGGTGTCAAACACTTTGGAATTCTACCCCCCTCCACACCAGTTCTGGCGGCGGAGTCGAATTCCACCCTTCCAGAGGGAGAAGACATGTACACACTTACCTGACCGGTAATAGTTTAAAAGAGCCCCAGCAAAACAAAATGGATGCTGCTGCCACAGACACGAGTCTAACCTCCTTCTTCTGGACGAAACTCCGGCAGGGAAGGCCTGGACAATAGGTTTCATGTCCAGGGAGGTGTAACGCCCACCTCCTCAGCCAGGCTTTAGTGTATTGGGGCAGGGTGGTTGCATTCAGTGAATGCTTTTCAGACAGTGCCTGGGGCACACAATGTATTCCTGTGCATACCCCAGTTCAAACCGGTTGCTGGGGCACTCAGCCCCAGCTCTGGCGCGAAACTGGACAAAGGGGAAAGTGTTTAACCACCCCATCCCCACATCCTCCCATAGGTCGGACCTTAGAGTTAGTCCAGGCCCTAAACTTAGTATAGGTATAGGACTTCAGTCCCTAGGACTTTTGATTACCCTGGACAAAACTCTGCAACATATATCCTGAAACTTTGACATTCTATTTCGACTAGAAGCTAGAAGAAATCTCCCTTGGGGTCAAGGAGTGACTCCCCTGTTGAAACCGGCACCAAAGAAGCATCTTGCCGTCTGCATTTCCAAGGCTCCCGCCATATCCTGAAGGATTTGCGACACAGGAAATGGACTTCCAGACATCTCTGAGGCCGACAAGAGATCACAGAAAAGCTGAGACCTGCAGCCGTCACAAGAGACGTGGGACCGGAACTCCTGGACACCGTGCATATTTGCAAGTGCACCTACTTCCCGAGCTTTCCTGAAGTTGTGCATTGAGCTACTCGTAGTCCAAGCCCTGAGCACCATCTGCACTGAAGATTGTGGGCCTACACTCCACGGGTGTTCCGTGTGCCCGCTTCTAGCATTACTGCTTGAGCGCCCCTTCGCGATCCCCGGTCGGTTGACTGGTGGGTCCTCACTAAGGTAACTCTTTTGTTTCTTGGGCTTCCCTGGTTGCTCCATAAATGTGCCCTGACTCGCCTCCAAAGGGCGAGTCCCTCAGACCTTGCTGGTCTGCTCCAAAGCCAATCTTTTCATTCTGCGTGGTTTGCTGTTGCGAAGGATTGTTGGGTCCAATCTGGATACCGACGCTGTAGCACTCGTCATCCGACGTGGGACAGCTCGAATCCAGCTCCTGGTTGTCGTCGACACCTCCTGGTCCTTGTCGCTGAAGAGTCAAGCTTCACCTGAAATCACCCAACATCGGCTGGTACCTTCCTGTTGCTTCCCTGATCACTGTCAAGTGACGCGGACTCTGTCTCCTCTGCTTTCAGGTTCTTCAGATCTCCGATCCACCCTTGGATCCATCTGGACACTTTTCATCTGGTCGCCTGCAGCACTTCTTTGCAGCTCTCCATAGGAAACGACGATGAAACCCGAAACGAAAAGAAACCTATGCACCTGGTTTCCCTGGGTGAGGTAACACGAGTACTTCAGTGCTCCTGTGGGTCTTGACTCTGAAACTGTGCAGTACTGCAGGTTTTTTTTCCTAGTCCACTCCTAAGTGTCCTTAATGTTTAAAAATCTAACTGCAACTTTCTACATAGAAGTCACTGGTTATTCATGGCTGTGTTCAGACACTGCATGACCTCGTGGGTCTCCTGCGTCCCTACCTTGGGTGGTTCCTGTTTTCCGCAGCGGTTCTACAGGCCCTAGGCCTTGTCTCTATGATTGTAGTGGTACTTATACCACTTTTTTAGTATATGGTTTGTGAAGCCCCTAGGGCAAAAGTATACTGTGCTAATTTACTGTGTGCGTATTAAGTTTTCTGTAAGTACTTTTGCCTCTAGCCTCAAAAAGAGACTAGAGGGGTGTGGTTAGAATACATACATATATATTTTATATATATATATATATACCTGGTGTGGTTCTCCTTTCATTTGATCATTCATGTGATTATAGACTGGTAAAACAAGCTGCTTAACATTCCTTCAAGACTTAGCCTGAAGGCTGCTCTCCACAGCCCCCACTAGGATAGCTTTCTATATAGCTTGTTGTTAAACCTACCATCAATAAGGGTGGTTTGGATTGGTGCAAGGTGCCCACTAGAATAGTCAACATCATATGCCAGGCCAACTCCTCACAGAGAAGAAGAAAATCAAGCAAAAAACACCAACGGTTGGAGTTTTCAGCACACCGAAAAAAAACACAGAGCCGGGACGACAAAGATGGTGAGGAAGAATGCGCATACAGGGGGCCCCCTGAGCACAGTAATGGACTAAACCCCTTTCAAATTTTTCCGTAACTGCCACCACAAGTACACGCAGAAGGACCAGCACCCGGTCTGCATCCTTTGCTTGCCTCTCTACCATCAAAGCAAGGATTGCAACGCCTGCTCGGCATTCGCACCCAAGACACTCAGAGTGAGGGAAAGACAGAGGATAGCAAGCCACAACATTCAGAGGCAAGTGTAACCTCCATCGCTCCGGGACTTGGGCCTCTCCAGCGGAGAAGAGGACAACATAGGCAAGGGACCAGAGGACTACACGGTTGCAGAGACAGATAAGAAGTTGACAAAGGAGGTAAGAGACGTCCACCCCAAAAGCCCCAACGGACTCTCGAAAAACTGAGTCAAAGTCCTCGAAAGGAGCACTGGTGTCAAAACCTTTGACGATCACAGCTGCATCCACGGACAAACAGTCCAGCGGATCCTTCGAAAAGGACTCCCAGATGGCAAAAGATCTAGAAAAACCAAGGTCGTCGAAGCCCAGCCCCGAAAAGGCACGCTCAACGCCGAAGGAAAAAGAGCTAAAGGAGACTTTGACATCAAAGAGAAGAGAAGCGCTGAAACTCTCGATGCTTAACAAGCGGCCAAAATGGAGAGAAAGAGAAGGCTCAAGGCCAAAATGAACAGCATCCTCCAGAGGAAAAAAGATTTTGATGAACGGATGAGCAGATACACCATCCCTTCGATGCCCGCCACTGTAGCCGAAACAGAAGTCGAAGAGGAGTTTGACGCTGGAGAGATGCCGAAAACTCCTGAACCGCCAGAGCAACAGGACGAAGAAGGCCTGTACTATGACAAAGGGGAAGGTGAGGATGATCAGCGGACATACTTGGGCTCGATATCCTCGGAGGCGCAGGACCTGGTATCGCTGGACTTCGACGCCGAAATCCCGGAGGAGGGCGTAGAGTCATATCAGTCGAGGTCTTTGCCGCCGGACGACATTGGCATCTACAATATGATCATTAAAAATGCTGCAGTAACATATGGGGTAAAGTTAGAGGAAGAGAAACCAAAAGCCTGCTTTCTCTTGGAGACTCTGCTTCCCGCTCAAACTAGGAGACAGTTCCTACCCTTGTCTCAAGTGTACTGGAGCAGGGCAGGGAAGCCTTCAAGAAACCAGCAGCCTGCAGATCTGTCGCCCCTAGAACACTGGAAAAAATAAGCATTCCTTGAAGGACCCAGCATATATCCAGGGATCAGTACCAGCTGACTCAATTATAACGTCAACACCCAGGAAGAGGGCCAACAACCTCACAAACTCAGGGCCACCTCCAGACAAGGAAAGTAAGAGGATAGACCTCATGAGAAGAAAAGTAGAGAGGAATGCGGTGATTCACTGGCGCATTGCAAACTCCAGTGCCCTAATAAACAGGCATGCCTATCAGCACTGGGAGGAGATCGGGCAGCTGCTCAAGCATCTCCCTGAACAATATCAACAAAGGGCTACACACCTGGTGGAGGAAGGAAAAAACATGGCAAACACCTGCCTAAAGTCGGCCCTGGATGCAGCAGACACATCCAGCAGGTTTATGATGATTAGAGTGACGGAGAGACCGCACGCCTGGCTCAGGATCTCTGGTTTCAAACCAGAGGTACAGAACAATATTATCAACATGCCCTTCAACGGGAAACAATTGTTTGGGACCCCAGTTGACGAGAAATTGTCACAACTCAAAAAGTATAATGAAACTGCAAGATCCATGGGAGCACTGCAGTTCAGAGGGATGAGGAGGGGCACACCCTCAAAGAGACCGGGTCGCAGAGGAGGAAGCCAACCCGGGAACATCGCACCAAGCCTTCTAGCACTCATATCAAGGAGGCAACCAGGCGCAACAGCAGGGTCTGCAGCAGCAAACTTGGCAGTAGCAGCCATGAGGCGAGTCCTGTCAGGGGCATCCCAACAGACAGGGACAGACAAGCAGGGGGGCCCAGCAACCCACCGCAAAGTGACTCCACTGTACCAAATATAGCCCCCCCAAACAACATCTGTAAAGGGGCGGCACAGCAAAAGACTAAAAAAACAATTAAACAAAGAAAGTATCCTCAACCATGTAACACCGGTAGAAGGCAGACTAAAGAATTTCTTCCAGGAATGGAAGAAGATAACAACTGACAAATGGATACTCAACATCATACAGTTCGGGTACTGTATAGAGCTGGAAAAAACACCACCAAACAGGAGGCCAACCAACAAAACACGCACACAGAGAGCTCGCGCTATAGAAAGTGCCATACAAAGAAATAAACAAGGGAGTGTACTCAGACTACTTCCTAGTCCCAAAAGTGGACGAAACGTTAAGACCCATCTTAGATCTAAGGGTCTCAAACCAATACATAAAAATTCAAAATGACGTCCCTACAGAGGTTATCCCACAAATAAGAGACAGGGATTTCATGTCCACAATAGACCTCAAAGATGCCTACCTACACATTCCCATGAACCGAAAGCACAAACATCTACTGAGATTTGCCATCAACAAAGTGCACTACCAGTTCACAGCCCTAGCCTTTGGACTAAAATCGGCACCAAGGGTCTTCACAAAAAGCCTAGCAGCAGTAGCAGTGCACGTACGAAGGCAAGGAATACATGTATATCCCTACCTAGACGACTGGCTGGTACAGGCGAATTTCTACACCCGAACTACATGCTCAGCGGGTCATGCACACGCTATCAGAGCTAGGGTTTTCAGTAAATTGGGGAAAGTCCTCCATAGAACCAGAACAGGTGAAGATCTTTCTGGGCGCACAGATCAATTCCATCCAAGGCAAAATGTTCCCCATTGAGAAGAGAACCTCCGCCATACTGAAGGAGAAACGTCCATTCTGGAATGGTAAGCTCTGACAGTGAGGACAGTGAGTAAGTTCATGGGTATGATGGCATCCTGCATACACCTGGTCCCCCAATATTCGACTCCACATAAGAACATTCCAGGAATGGCTCCAACAGCAATGGTCACAGGCAACTGGGAGTTGGGAGGATCTAGTGGTTGTTACACATGCAGTGCAAGAGTTGAAGACATGGTGGACAAAGGAGAACATAACAAAGGGGAAGCCATTTACACCACCAACTCCAACAGTGACCATCACAACAGACGCATCCCAGATGGGGGGGAATCGCACATGAACTAGCTCAAGGTGATGGGTTTGTGTACGCAAACAGATGCGGTCCAACACATCAACTACCTGGAACTGAAGACCGTGTTCCTAGCCTTAAAAGCTTTCCAGAAGCAGCTGCACAGGCACAGGGTATTGATACAAACAGATAACACCACAACGAAGTTCTACATCAACAAGCAGGGAGGAACACAATCAGTGGCGCTATCAGAACTAGCGCAGGAGATATGGAGATGGGCCATTCCACTACAAGTAGACATCCTGGCGATACATCTCCTAGGAAAGGACAACGTGAAAGCGGACGGACTCAGCATACAGACATCAGCATCCCACGAGTGGGAAGTCAATCCACAGGAAATGCAAAAGCTGTTCAAGAAGTGGGGGACCCCACAAATAGACCTGTTTGCAACACACCAGAATGCAAAATGCCAATACGTCGCATCCAGACAACCAAGTCAACAATCCCAAGGGAATGCCCTATGGATCAGCTGGTCGAAGACATTTGCCTACGCTTTTCCCCCAATACCACTGATGCACAGGGTGCTCAGCAAGTGCAAAAGCAGGAACATGACACTAATACTGGTAGCTTTATTAAACAAAGAGAATCCAACTCAAAGGAAGGGAAAGTGTTCAACAAGTGGTATTGGAGCACTTAGTGTTTTGTAAAATACCCCTCACACACCAAAGGCCCCTTGGTGTCATGCTTTATCATCGGGGTCTTCGCACCCCTCTAACGGGATGCGGGTGCTGCGACCTACGACTACGTGGGAGCACTTGTAGTTAGTTACTATATGTGGTGCATGAGTATTGGGTGTATTTACAAGTGAGTGGTGGGAAGTGGTGAAGGTTTAAAAAGTACCTGGCACGTGAGTGTACTTGAAAAAATGTATTCCTAACTCTGGCTGGTACTGTTAAAAAAAGTGCAGTGTGAGGTGAAACCTGTCGTGTTAATGGACAGAACCTCTGGTGTGCGTCGACATGTTTCGGAGGCAAAGCTCCTTCTTCAGGACGGGGGCACAACTTCCCCACCTTACTCACGTTTTTTTTAAATTATGTATCAAAATGTAATAAAATAGTTAAATATCAAAAGTGAAAATACTAAGAGGCTATAATGTGCCTACAGCGGTATGCTATAAGTACAATGACCTGTAGGAAAAAGAAACAAAGAGATGGTCACCCATGTACCGGGTAATTCAAGCAGGTGCAGTATCCTGGAACCGTACCATGCGCTTAAATAAGCCCTGTAAAAGAAGATACTTACAAAACATACAACAAAGATACACAAATTACTAGAATAAACTGGAAGTGTGGGTCTTACTTATGAAGCTTGCTTGCTTGCTTCATGAGCAAATAGGAACGTCTGGGGTGTTGCTTTTTATGCAATCTGAAGTGAGAGATAGTGTAGGAATTAAAGTACAATCTCACTTACTTAGTTGGTTTGGAGAAATGAAAGTTTTCTGTTTCATACTCACAGGTCCGGGACATACTATTCACCGTCCTACCCCATACGCTGCTCCGCTGGTGTGAGGAGAACTAGCGGTAATCACATTTTTTACCCGGCTCCTGATTGTTAGTCTGAGCGGCCGCATATGCATACATGACCAAGTATGGGTATTCCGATATTGACAGGTTAATTACATACCCTAACGACTTGACCAAATAAGGGTGTTCCGTTGTGGTCAGGTTAATTGTATGCCCTTGTATGGCATATCCGATCATGATCATACATCTCCGTGTGTCCTGATGGGGCGCTGGTAGCTGAACAGCTAACACTCACATGTCTTTATCTACGCGCATGCGCGAAGATCCTACGCGCATGCGTGCCGGCCTTGGTCTATCATATGTGCAGTCTGTTCGAGCGGATTTTTACAACTTACACCGTTATTATAACATAGATTGGTATGGATCCCGAAGTGTGGTTTTATCATCTTGGGACATCATTAGATAATGATTACGGAAATTCTTGTTGTTCCTGAAACAATAAGTCAGTTTTCTAGTGGGAGAGTTGTCCCCATGGAACATCATCATTCAGGCCTGGGATGTGGGTGCCAAGACGGAATACCCATTGTTGTTCCTTTTGAAAGAGGCCCGCCTCTGAAGGTAACTGTTCGATGACTGTCCACTTTAGGTCATTCACACAGTGTTGTGCGGTGAGGTAATGCGTGGCCATTTTTGTTGTACTTTTTTTGCAGCGCACATTGCTTTTGTGCTCGTTCATTCGTATTTTTACAGCCCTGGTGGTCATGCCCACATACTCCAGGCCACAATTAGTCATCCTCCTTTGTTCCCAGGTTGTTCCGTTCCGGCAATTAAGTCTTGTGCTTTTTTGTGTGAGGTGGCAGCTGCTGCAGTTCCCGCAGGGAAAATGTCCTTGCACTCCTATGAATGGTTGTGTCACCAAAGGTGGTTTGGGTCTAGTATGTACTAACATATCCCTGAGGTTCCGTCCTCTTCGGTGAGCGAACATGGGTTTTTCAAAATCAAGTTTGCCGCATGTCAGTATGCTCCAGTGCTTGTTAACAATCTTAGAGACTTCATTTGACATGGTGTTGAAAGTCGTCACGCAGATTGGTCTTTTGACTTCAGTGGATTCTTTTTGTCGGTCTTTTAAAAGAGCCTCTCCATTATTGCTCTTTGCTCTTTTCGTTGCTTTGTCAATGATTTTGATGGGGTACTGTCGTAGTTTCAACTTCTCTTTTAGATCTCCGGCTTGTGTTCTGAAATCTGATACATCAGTACAGTTTCGTCTGAGGCGCAAAAATTGGCCGTAGGGTAAATTTTCTCTAAGGTGACGAGGGTGAAAACTGTCAAACCGTAACAAGCAGTTCCTGGATGTCGGTTTAAAATGGGTGGTTGTTTTCAACCTTCCTCCCTCTGCGTGTATGTTTAGATCCAGAAAAACCAAAGTATGGTTAGAGACTGAGCTTGTGAATTTTAAAAAGGCATTTTGGTTGTTGAGCCATACCAGAAAGTCATTTACAGATTGTTGGTCACCTTCCCATATAACCAGAATTAAAAGGAGAAGCACAAGCTCACTCTACAAGACAGAAGGGAGCAACGATAGCGTTCCTCGTAAACACGCCCATCCGAGACATCTGCATGGCAGCAACATGGGCTTCAGTGCACCGGTTCACTAAACCCTACTGCACAGATATACAGATGAACAGGGAGGCACAAGTAGGACAAAAAGTGCTTCAACATATATTCAACAACCAATGCTCATCTTCCACCCAGTGGCCGCAAAAATAGGAAACTGCTACAAAGTCTATGCACAGCATAGTAAATCCAGAAAGATTCACGCTGCAAAATTAATAGTTTCTTACCTGTCAGTGTAGTTTTGCAGCTTGAAGACTTTCTGGATTCACTAGGGAAAAGAACCACCTCTGCCAGAAAGATGAGGCAGGAGGGATGGATAAATGGAAAAAGGATAAATAATAATACAATCCAAACAAAAAGAAAGAAAAAAAAGATGGCGCCCAGAGGTGGGAACTTCCGGAAGAAGCGAGCCGACGTCACAGGAGGACACCAAATGGTGGAACGTCGACGCCCACCTGGGCCACGAAAAAAGAGAAAAAAAGACTACGATTCTGGGCCCAACCACTGGACCTTAGAGTATTGCACAGCATAGTAAATCCAGAAAGTCTTCAAGCTGCAAAACTACACCGACAGCTAAGAAACTATTCAATACTTTCCAATAGCTTAGTCCTGTGTGTACTTCACAAGAACCACCACCACTGAGGGGGATTGAGGGGAAATCAAAGGTGTTGCTGTAGTATTTTGAGTCAGTGGGGTGCAGGTGGTAAATGGAACTGTGATGACACTGACTGAAGGATATGCTCATGACAGAAATCAGTTGACCTGACTGTGCTCACCTGTTAATATATTTTTAATATAAACACTTTTATATTTATTCTACAGAATTTGTTTGGGTTCTTTGCAAAGAGCACCACTGGAAAGTTCCAAATAGTGACCAATGGATCTTTAACAAGTGCACTAATACAAGACGGAAATTTTCACCACATCAAACTTTAGAAGCTTTGTTGATTTTGATAGCAATTGCAGGTTCATATGCATGAGATGGACTGGTAATATTTGTCACGTTTATCTAAATCAATTCTAATAATTTGATAGACAATTCCTCCACTCAAATGTGTGATGCAGACACTTTTACTACTAATGTGCTTATAAACTTTCATTTAGATAGCAATATATCTAAAAGTGCAGATGCCAAGAGATGGACTGGTTATATTTGACATGTTTTTTAAAATCTGTTCTGATAATTTGATAGACTATAACAGCATTCAAACATCTGATGTAGACATGTTTACTAATAATGTAGTCTACAATTGTTACATAAGTTCAACCATTCTGCAAGCTTCTTCTATCAATAAAATGTCATCTCACAGTCCACCTGCATCTCGTTAAGAACATTTCACAAGTTAATTCCACAAAAGTCTTGTACAATGTGTTTAGCAAATTGTTTTTCTAAATTCTAACATTCATAGTCTGGTGGAAAATCAACACAGGAGGACAGCTTTTATCTGGCGACTAATTCAATTTTGCACAATTGTTCCTTCTGGGTAATCTGAAAACAAACACATATCCAGGTACACATCATAAAATTTTTGCTGAATGCATCACTAATGAGTTTGTAACAGGTAGATTATAATCATTGACTCAGAAGCATGTACAAAATAAAATGTAGTCTGAAAGGCCCATAAGGCAACATTAAGAGAAGCCCTGTGCAAGCAATCAAATCAATCACTATAAAGTAATCTGAGTGAATGTGACTAGTGTTCAATTAACATTCACTTTAAATTCTGCTAGTCTTACTTGAGTCTTCACAATCATTGCCTTAGTATTCAGATATTGCTCACTAAGAAGTTGTCACAATAAATGAGAAATTTTTCTTGAAATGGCGCAGGAGCTGCAAATAAACCCTAACAGAATACCACTAAGCTTCAAATACTTTTCTTCTAGAATACGACTAGTCTTCTTTTAGCAATCAATTGAAGTGTTCATTATGTATTTGAAGGGTAGTTGAATAGAACTAGTATTCCCTCATTTGCATATTTCGGCTTGTGGGCATACTACAGTCTTCATGCATACTAAATAAATACTATATTTTAATAGTAAATGAATACCGCTATAAACACTGGAATCGCATTAACTGAAGATCTTCTAAACTTGCCAAATATTCCACCCTATGATACACACTTTGCATTTTTCCACAAATAAATGTTTTGCTAGTTCAGAAGGATCAAAAATCACACATGGTGCTGCGCCGTGGCAAATGTTAACTACTCACCTGATTGTTTCACCCAAGTGTTATATTGGTACTAGAGAGGCAGAGCGTCTTGTGAGAACAGCATTAATGTGTGATGAAACAGCAAAATAGTATTGTCACAGAATGCACTACATTTGCTGCATCACTTTCACCGTGTTCCCTAATTTGGCCTTCCAAATGTCTCTCAATCAAGCAATCAATAAATCAGGTCCTGGATATGTCTTTGCGTCGAGGTGGGAGAAGGATTTCCCACCGGTGGTTGTTCTTCGGATGCGCAGGATGGTGGCGAGTGAGAGGTCGGTGGAGCATAGCTGGCGGTTGGGGATGTAATGTAGAAGGAGAGCCGTCTGTTGAGGTAGGCTGAGCCAGTCTTGTGGAGTGCTTTGTGTACGTGGGTGAGGAGCTTGAAGGATATCCTCTTGTTGACTGGGAGACAGTGCAGGTTTCTCAGGTGTGGGGGGGGTGATGTGGTTGTGGCGTGGTACTTCGAGGATCAGTCGTGCCGAGGAGTTTTGGATGCGTTGTAGTCGTTTGATGAGCTTGGTCAGGGCTCCCACGTAGAGGGCGTTTCTATAGTCGAGTCTGCTGCTGACGAGGGCCTGGGTGATGTCTTTCTTGTATCTGTCGGGATCCATCTGTATATCTTGCGGAGCATGCAGAGGGTGTTGAAGCAGGATGATGAGATGGCGTTTACTTGCTTGGTCATTGAGAGCGTTGAGTCGCGGATGATTCCCAGGTTGCGTGTGTGGTCGGTGGGTGTCGGGGCTGCCCCCAGTGCTGTCGGCCACCAGGAGTCGACCCAGGCTGAAGGGTTGGAGCTGAGGATGAGGACGTCCGTCTTGTCAGAGTTCAGCTTCAGACGGCTGGTCTTCATCCAGTCGGTGACTGCCTTCATTCTTTCGTGGAGGTTGGCTTTGGGGGTGATGGGGTCCTTGGTGAGGGAGAGGATCAGCTGAGTGTCGTCGGAGTAGAAGATTATGTTGAGGTCATGCTGTCGGGCTACGTGTGCGAGCGGGGCCATGTAAATGTTGAACAGCGTCGAGCTGAGGGAGGATCCCTGGGGTACGCCGCAGATGATCTCGTAGGCTATGGAACGGACTGGGGGGAGGAGGACGCTCTGGGTTCTGCCAGAGAGGAAGGAGGTGGTCCAATCCAGAGCCTTGTCTCGGATCCCTGCGGCGTGGAGGCATGCACGTAGTATACGGTGGTAGACAGTGTCGAAGGCGGCAGAGAGTTCTAGGAGGATGAGTGCTGCGGTCCCGCCATTGTCCAGCAGGGTCCTGATGTCGGCGATGGCGGCGATGAGGGCAGGCTCAGTGCTGTGGTTGCTGAATATCAATATTGTGACGCACTAATATCATTGACAAAAAATCGAGAGACAAAATAGCAAAAGGTATGTGTATAGATTTTCTGTACCGAATTCCACATCTGTGTACCAAAAAAACATACACATATATCTTCATTTATGTGGAGTTAAGAATGGCAACTATATACTAAGCATGGGCGAATTTTGCGAATCTCGCGTTCGCGAATTTGCGGATTTGCGAACTCGCAATCCGCAAAATCCGCGAATTCTTGCGAATTTGCGGATTTTTTTTTTTTTGTGTTCGCAAGGATTTCTGCCAGTTCGCGAGGGTTTCGTACCAGTTCGCAATTGCGAACTTACATTTCGTCGCGCAACGGTCGCGAATTATGTTGTTTCTACGTCTGGTTCATCATCACAGGTTCCCAGCACCCTCTGTTTCACCACTGCAACCCTCTGTTACATCAATGCCACCCTCTGGTTCATCATTACTGTAGATTATGGGGGGGAAAAGCAAGCACACCAGCCCTGCTTCAACTGAGATGAATTAATTTGGGGTTAGTTTATTAATGTGTCACTGTCTGGCACCTGCTTCCTTATCTGTAATTTTGCTTTCTGTTGCAGTGCATTTTTTTTCCCCAGGACCTTCTTTGTGGCCTACTTGTAGCTATTGTATGAGCCTGCTGTGAGGGTCAGAGCAGGGTCATACAATTGTTGCAACTAGCAACTGAATTCTGGAGGGGCCCCAGTCAGGAAGCACTACCGGGAATTGTTACTAATGATGAGTTTGAACTCTTGCCCCTGCCGAGTGCTTTCACTTTTGAAAAACTCGTTTTTCTGCAATTTCGCGGGGTTCGCGGGGTGCGAACACTCGCAAGATCGGATTCGGAAGCCGCAAATTCGTGCGAATATGCTATTTGTTTTTTTTGCGGCGTGTTAGTTGGCAAGGTTTTGTGCGTTTTTGCGAGCCGCTCGTAGCGCAAGACGCGAAGTTACCCTCGCGGTCGTTCAAGGGCGCAGCCATCTTGTTTGCCTGACGTATTTCCGTTTCCGGGCGCGAAGTGTAATCTCGCAAAGTTTGCGGCTTGCCAGTACAGTCTCGCGCGTGTTCGCAAGGAAAATCTCGCGCGAACTTACCCGCGCGGTCGTGAACGGGCGCGGCCATCTTGTTTCTCATTCATTGCTATGGTTCTGGGCATGGTCTTTGTATCCTCTGTCAATCTCTGCCATCCTTTGCTTGTTTGAAGTTTTTTTTTATCTATTTTACTTATTATCTATCCCTCTATTTTTCTAGCCCTATATTTTTGTGTTTACTGCTACTTTTGGTTAATTTTAAACTACTTTTGTAAACTCTTTTCTTTTCTTCTCTTCCCTATTCTATTTTCTTTATTCCTTTCCGCCCAGACCATGGTGAAGGGAGCCGGGAAGCATCCCGAGAAGGGGAAGGGTCCCGCACCCCGTGTCCGGCTCCCGTGCGGGCGTTTGAGGGGGGAGCTAGTGATGCCACGGGAGATCTTTACCCCGGAGGAGGTGGCCCAACTCATTTTTTATGTTCAGCGCCGCCTCCCCAGGACCATCATGGGAGGCGGCAAGATCAGTGCCGGGTACGGGGCCCGGGAGCGCCGGAAGCGGTGGGAGAAGGTGTGCCAGGCCATTTACCACCACTCTCGGGTCTGGCGCACCTACAACCAGGCCACCCACCGCTGGACGGATGTCCTGACCCGTGAGCGAGATCTGCTCGACCTCCTTGGCCTTGAGATCCCCGGGCTTGGTGAGTAGTAGTAGCTATGTCTTTACTACTATGTTTTCTCCTGCTGTGTTATTATATTGCAAATTTTTGTTTTTTACCAAGAGCAATAATGCTGCTCATTACATTGTAGGTACATTTTATTTCAAAATCTTCTGTGCATTTCAGGTACACTGCTCTCCTTCTCAGTAGTGTTGCTACTATGCTTATTTGTTTTAGATTTTGTGTTCATTTCATTGGCCTGTGAAATTATGTATGAGTGTAGTTGAAAGAACTGCGCAATGCTACACACTAAGGTTCAGATTTTTAATTACCGGCGCATCCCTGCAAAGTTGCAGGGATGCGCCAGTAATTGTGCGTCACGCCACCATCACCCATGGTGCGCCGTATTTACAATGCGGCGCGCCATGGGCCCAAAACGTCACCAAAGCGTTACGCATCTGTGCCGTAAAGGTGGCGCATTGCTGGAGTTGCGTCACAACGATGGTGCAGCTCCATCAATTCTCTGGGGTGCCCTATCTCCCCAATGCTGCGTCAAGCCGTACGTCTGCTTCAAGCAGGCGCAGGGTTTGAGTCACGCATCATTGTCCTCAAAGTGACTGATTGAAATCTTGTAGATTTCCCTCAGCCACTTTTAGGATGCGTTCCTGCGCAGGAACGCCCTCCCTTGCGCCGGAACACCCCTATTGGCGCAGGGCTTTACAACGTGATGCATCTCCCAGATGCGTCACGTTGTTAATATACGCCGCACCATTGCGCCTCTTTTGTGCTGTCGCTGCGTCACAAAAGTCACGCAACAATGGAGCAAAAGAGCCGCAAGGGCCTTATAAATCAGCCCCTACAGACTCAAGTCCAGTCCTTCCTTTGTACACATGGCGATAAGAAGAAATAGTGGTGGTGGATTAATAGTTTGAGTATTTTAATGACTGGTGAATGTAGTAGGAAACTTTAGTGTTGTCGCTGATCTTCAATCACGATGGACTTTGGCTGTCACTTTGCGTGCTGCGGACTGCTGCCTGCCAATCCTAGGCAAACCTTTTTAGTACTTTGTTTAGTGAGTTACATAGGGTAGTTTCCAATTCGACGGTCCGCAAATCAAGCAATACTAAAGTAATGACGTAGTCGACCACATGAGATTGGTCAATAATATATCCCGTGGAGTCGTTCCCTATTTGCTATTTCGCAAAAATATTTTGTTACTTTGTTAGTTCTTTTTTAAATGTTTGATTTGGTTGAGAAATATCATCCATGTTTTCTGTTTTTCTTTCTTTCATGTTGTACATCAGCTTCCCCCAGGGGCAAGAGGAGGACACAGGAGGAGGAGGAGGAGGGTGCTGTTGTCGATGCAGGCCAGGACCGGGCAGTCGAGGGCTCCTTTGCTGGCCCCAGTAAGTTTTAATTTTAATATAGAGTACTTATTTTTTCCTAGCGTTCCTCATTCGATTTTTTCTAAATCGTCTTTGATCTTCTTGTAGACAGGATCTAAATTCTTATCCTGCCTCGACTATGACTCCGTGTGGTATTACTAGATTATTCTTATTAGTCTGTCTGTGTAGCTAACTAAGATTGCACATTTGGCATTTCCATTGGACTCCCATTCTAGTCAGCAATAGCTCTATGCACTGAGTGTAGTCCTCTGGGATTGTCCATAATGTCTTTTCAAGTATTCTAAATGTTTATGCTTTGACCATTGCCAACAATAAAAAGGTGAATGACCACCACCAAGAAATAATAAGATACTACTTTACTTTTGGTTTGGATAGGAGGACAATCCATTCGACTACTGTTGCAGGGACAAATCTGCACAAACAGAACTATGGACACTAAATAATGCATCGCTTAGCTTATCAATTATAATAGGTGCTGTAACTGTTAGACTTTCCACATACCTCAGTGATAACAGACTTTGTAGTTGAACCCCCAATCTCCTTACTGACTAGATAGTGTGGCAGAGTCATTTAGCTCCCAAAGTCACCAATGGCAGAGGCACGGACTCATGCTTGCAAAAATTCGAAAACCTTTAGCTCATCCACTCTAGTCTGGAGGACCAAAAACCACAGAGTCTATTTAAGTTTAAAAGCTTTATTAAAAGTAAACACATTTATTAAATTCAAGTTTGTCATAAAAGTGAACGTGTAACTGAAAATGGAAAAGTGCTTAGTGCTGACGATTAATTGGACACATTTCTTGTGGTCGAACCGAGCTCTCACCTGGTTTGAACTTGATCCTGCTCGTGTTCTTAGAAGTCAAGGTTCTGTCTGTTAGGAGAAAAAGTGGTGCGTGTTAAAAAGTAAAAAGCAAACATTCATCAGTTGTGCCAAAAAGTGCAGCAAGACAACAGCCTTCCCTGGAAAAAGGGACATTTTTACTCTAGAGTACACAGTCAAAAATTATTAAATTGTACACTTTTTTTCACATTTCTTTCTTCCTCCTAGACCAAATATTATATAGTAGTGAGTGGTGTATTCTAACATTATTAAATGTACTTTGTAGGTGGAACATCTGGAGACGGGGCCAGCGCGGAGGTGGTGGCATTGGACGAGGAGGACAACTCTGGGGAGGAGGCGGTGCAAGTGCCGGAAAAGGACATGCCTGTGAGGGTTCAAACGGTGGTGGCGGGCAGAGGTAAGCTATACATTCCTTAGTCATTGAGATTGAAGACTGCAGAGTGTGCTTTCTGCACGGGTGTATTATAAAAAAAGCAGGTAGTAGCCTCCTCTAAATGTACTTCGACTTAGCTGTGAAGTTTTTGGCGAGAAGAATCCCAATCAGATCTGAGGTGAACTTGATGGATGGGATGAACGAAAAGCGAAAGAAGGGTGTAAGTAAGTGTGGAAGCACGAGAAATGTAATGATGACTGGCAAAGAAGAATGATATGTGTTTGCTTGGTCCCCGAGGTGGCTGGGAAGGTAAGAAAATGGTATGGTGCATGGCTGGGTGAATGATGAAGCAAGGATGGGTGGAAGGAGAACAGCCTGGGTGGGTGAGACAGAAACTGTATGTGTGCAATATACTTTGAATGGATGGATGCCTGGATCATTCATGGTACTATCTGACTCTTAGATAGCATATGTGAATCTAGAGAGAGTAGACGGTCACTGGATGAACTAAGTGTTACTTTGAAGAGCATGTAACACCGCACCCGCACGTCCGTTCCAGTGTAGGAAAGGCAAGGAAAAGAAGTTGTAACGTTGTCCAAAGACTACCATGAATAGTAGCAGTAGTTTGTATTGCAACTGCAAGCACAGCATATATCCAGTTATTACGGTGGACACTCCCTACCTCCCTTAATAACTTTAGTTTAGTAGTAGTACGTCATTCATGTGTGGGGGTATCACTGTTCACTCAATAATAAGCAAAGCACCTAAAGTCATCCCATATGTCATCAAATACATCCCATGTGAAGTGATAGATAATCAGATAATTTAGCTTCTTCATTTTCCTTTTCTAATACTCATTTGCACTGTAGGGTGAAAGCTAAATTAATTAAGCAGTAGCCCTTTTAACAGAGTATTCTCAGTGCCACCCGTAATAGAAAAGTAAGAGCTTCACCACCTGCATGTACTGGACCGGTACAGTAACGCAAGTCTGTCTCACTCACCATGGTGTGCGTCTGTTTTTCTCGGGTGCAAGTTCACTGCGCTGGCATTATGCCGGCTTGCATAAGATAACGTACCAATTTTCCTAAACAAGAGAGAAGAAGAAGAATAAGAGTGGTGTACTGTCATAGTCGACTGTAATAGAAGTCCATAGTGCTCGTAGAATTTGTTCCTTAAACTCCCACTAATGTTAGAGCAAGGATGAAGAAGTCGGAGGTTACATAGATACTGTCCTCAATAGTTATGCACTGTGCTTTCAATTTGCTACTTGTACTGTGACAACTTTCTGCTCAATCATTTTGTGTTAATCTTAAGGAGCATTGGTTACAGACTATGTCTTTCTTTTTTCATGTAGTTGCTCCTTCCAAATCCAAGACACCATCAAGGAGGAAGGAGCTGGCTCGAATGGCCCGGCAACGGAGGCTGGATGCCACTGTTGCTGAATATCGGCGGCTGGTGGCCCTGGAGGAGGAGGAGACACAGTCTGGAACAACAACAACGTCCACTGGGACAGCTGCATCCTCCTCCGTGCGGGCTGCCAGCCAGCGCAGTGCTCCAGCGGTACGGAGCCGGGCTACCAAAGCCAAACACCACCGCCCAGCAGCAAAGAAAGCAGCTGCCCCTCACAGGATTTGCAAGGCACACCGGCGCCGCTTATCCCTCAGACTGTCCTACCTGGAGCAGGAGGTCCATAATTATAAGAACGTGGTGGAGGGCCTCCGCTTCGAACTTGCCACCCTCCGCAAGGAGCATGATGCCCTGGCTGCTAATTCCAACAGCACCCTGCCATAGTGTCCCTTGCCCCTTTTTTAGAGACTTTTGGGGGGTGGGAATTGGGAGTTGTGATTTTTGGGGACTTTTGAAGGACAATCGTTGGGGTTAGGGAGGGTCTTGCGGGAGATTCTTTTGTTAGGGCTATAAAGATATACTTTTTGAAACTTTATCTGACCATACCTGTTTTTTACTGCTTTTGAGTCTGGTGGGTGGGGGTTTAACATAACAGTAAGTTTGTTTTCCTGAATAGTCCTAGGACTTTAGTAGTACTACCGTCAATCAAATCTCTCGTCTCTCCTAATACTCCATTATACTACCTCCAACCAAACGCCTATCTTACCTGTAATTTCTGTTTGCAAGTAGGGCTAGGCCCAGGGCTGGCTCCACGGGAAACAGCAAATAAGGTTGGCAATCCTGGGCGGATAAAATTTCCTCATAGCGGTGGTACTAGTGGTGTGACACAGTGGCAGTTGCTTGCCTATGAAAAAAAAGAAAATGAAATCTGGTTTGTCCTCCTGAGCAATACAAAGGTACAATACAGAATATAGCAGGTGACAGAAGTACACTAGAACAGTGCCACGTTGTAGCCTAACAAATGTTAAAGTATAACTAATTCGGTTGAAGTTCTTTGACATTAGCCATGGGTCTTTGTCAAGCAGAGTAAGAATATATCCTCGGATTTCTTCACCAGCCTGTTGCTATCACCTTATCCTCCCCAGCAAGTGTGTGGATTTATTGCTGTAATTTAGTCACACATCAATCAAAACCACACAGCCCGGGGGAAGAGGGTTAGGGTTTGAAAAATGGATGGGTACGGGGGTTTTTGGGAAAGGTTTTGGGAGACAAGAAAAAGTAGCACAGCATGGACGAACAATTGTGAACATAAACAAATCTTTGGGTACAAACCTATCCATCAATCTTTGAAAGTGCATACACTACTGCATGCATGTCAGTTAAAAGTAAGTAGTACTTTCGACAACTGTGGAAGAAAGAATGCGACAGTACAGGGCGTGGGTGGAAATATTGATAACTATATTCAACATAAGGTCTCTGTAGCCAGATACCCGAGAGCCTTGCTGGTCACTATAAATCCATTCACAACAACACTCAATGGGGTTGGTCTGGAAGGTGTCAGGTTTACTCCCCGTGATCCAGTCGATGCAAATATGGTTCCACCTCCAAATGTCACCAACACCCAGAAGTGTAAACACAGGGTGTTCGAGGCATTAGGCGGGGGAGAAAAATAACAAACTAAAATAAAAAATGTGGGATGGGTAAAGGTAGGGTCAGCAGGGAAAGGATACCTGTAACAGAAGACAAGACAGGCATCAGTGAAGTGCTGTCCTAACATACAAGGGTACTCTCATATAGTCTCACTAAATAGTCTGCAAGTCTCCCGCCTACTCATGGGAAATGTAGTTTCATAGTACGGTAGGCGCTTAGGGGCTGCGTAACCTGACAGAAGGTATAGTAGATAGAAAAGGAGAAATTGCTTTTTTTCTAGGTGTCCCCTCACTCACCAGGGTTGCCCCTTGGTGACATGCTTCATCATTGGGGCCATCCCAGTCCTCTACGGGCTGGGGCGTGCTGCGACTTGCGAATTACGTAGGAGCACTTACAAATGACTATGTGTGGTGCAGATGTGATAGTGGAGTGGACTAAGTGATGTGTTAAGGGATCAATGTAGAAGCCGAGAGAGAGGCAAGAAATGCAGTCACAGTCAGAGAAAAAGGCAAGGGATACTGTATCTATGTGGTTGTAGTGGTCCTGTTGGAAGTGGTAAGTAAGTTGCCCGCAGAAAAAAAATCCTCCTATTAGCGGCACTCCTCCATTGCAGCCGACGCTTCGTCCATCGATGTTGGTCACCAGAAGACACCCTGTCCACTGCCTGCCTGATGCTGAATTGTGGCTCGCTACTGTGAAGCCTGACTCCATCCTTTTTTCCCCATTGCAGAGACTGAAACCCGGCCTGTAATTATTCAACGAAAAACAGGAAGTGATATAATATTACAACACCACTGATAAATAAATATAAGGTATGTAGGCTGTGGAGTGCAAAAAGTCACAATTTGTTTTTCCTAGTAGACAGTACAATGTTTTTGAAAGTGCGTACTCTGAGTCACCTTTTGAAGGATAAATAAGTATGGGCAAATTAATGTAGCGGATCTTGCCCCTCAAGCTAGGTGTACTGTAAACTGTGTTTTAGAACAAAATTAGATCTTCCTAGCAGTGCTCCCACCCAGACCCTTACTAAAGCCAGTCGCAAAAATGTAGAAGACCCCCAATCAAATCTCAAAAAACGAGGCCTAGCAGAAAACTGGTGACAAAACTTACTTTGAAAGTAAAAGTAGGCCGAAGTACCCTAATTACCCATTACCCACCGTGGATTGCATTCAAACCACTTGCAAGCAACCAAGCAAAAGTAGCCATAGCCAGCATCGCTCCAAGACTCGAAATCCCCCCCACTCAAACACATGCAATAGAAATACTGCTAACCCTAACGAACCCTAAGTTAAGAATAGTGGCAAAGGCTTTCTTTAACTATGCCAAATCCCCCCTTTCCCACCATGGATTTTCTTCAAATGACTTGCAACCAAAATTACACATTCTCACGAGTGCTCTAAGACCCCAGAACTCAGTTTGAAAAATCTAGAACACCCCGAAACACATGCAATCCTGCTGCTAGGGCTAACCCTAACGAACCCTAAGTTACAAAAAGTGCCAAAACTAAAGGCTTTTCCGCGCGGATTTTGTCCCAACCACTTCTACCCGGTATTAGACCTTCCCAGGAATGCCCCAAGACCCGGCAACCCACCCGCCAAGAAGCGTAACACCCCCAAACAGGCCAAAAGCAAAATCTCATACTTGCAATATTTCTGGGCCTTCGGTCCAAACGCGCTGCGTAGCTAGGCCATAAGTCGGGGTTGGCACGACGGATTTCCTGAAAAGCAAATGCAATCATGATTAGAGTGTCCCAGCAGTGCTCCCAGACCACGAAACTCACCCGCAAACACCAGGAAGCCCCCCAAACAGGCCCCCGAAAACGCTACATAGAGCAAAATGTCAGAAATAGCCAAAAAAAAAATCGGCCTGGATTTTGTCCCAACCACTTCTACCCGGTATTAGACCTTCCCAGGAATGCCCCAAGACCCGTCAACCCACCCGCCAAGAAGCATAACACCCCCAAACAGGCCAAAAGCAAAATCTCATACTTGCAATATTTCTGGGCCTTCGGTCCAAACGCGCTGCGTAGCTAGGCCATAAGTCGGGGTTGGCACGACGGATTTCCTGAAAAGCAAATGCAATCAAGATTAGAGTGTCCCAGCAGTGCTCCCAGACCACGAAACTCACCCGCAAACACCAGGAAGCCCCCCTAAGAGCACCTCAAAGGCAAGCAAGTCATCAAAAACACAAAAAAAATTCCGCCTGGGATTTGGTCCAAAACACTTTTATCCGGTATTAGAGCTTCCCAGCAATGGCCCCAGAGCCGTCAACCCAGGAGAAGACGAGTAGAAGACCCCCAAACAGCCAAAGAGCAAAAGTACAAAAATGGGGACTTAGTCAATTTTTCACAAATTTCCCAAATCACTCCACGCGCGCTCTGCAGCTAGGCCCTAAGTCCCCTCTGCCACCATGGATTTGCTTCAAACCTCTTGCAAAGTAAAGTATATATAGCCAGCAGTGCTCCCAGACCACGAAACTCACCCACAAACACCAGGAAGCCCCCCAAACAGGCCCCCGAAAACGCTACATAGAGCAAAATGTCAGAAATAGCCACAAAAAAAATCGGCCTGGATTTTGTCCCAACCACTTCTACCCGGTATTAGACCTTCCCAGGAATGCCCCAAGACCCGTCAACCCACCCGCCAAGAAGCATAACACCCCCAAACAGGCCAAAAGCAAAATCTCATACTTGCAACATTTCTGGGCCTTCGGTCCAAACGCGCTGCGTAGCTAGGCCATAAGTCGGGGTTGGCACGACGGATTTCCTGAAAAGCAAATGCAATCAAGATTAGAGTGTCCCAGCAGTGCTCCCAGACCACGAAACTCACCCGCAAACACCAGGAAGCCCCCCAAACAGGCCCCCGAAAACGCTACATAGAGCAAAATGTCAGAAATAGCCCAAAAAAAAATCGGCCTGGATTTTGTCCCAACCACTTCTACCCGGTATTAGACCTTCCCAGGAATGCCCCAAGACCCGTCAACCCACCCGCCAAGAAGCATAACACCCCCAAACAGGCCAAAAGCAAAATCTCATACTTGCAACATTTCTGGGCCTTCGGTCCAAACGCGCTGCGTAGCTAGGCCATAAGTCGGGGTTGGCACGACGGATTTCCTGAAAAGCAAATGCAATCAAGATTAGAGTGTCCCAGCAGTGCTCCCAGACCACGAAACTCACCCGCAAACACCAGGAAGCCCCCCAAACAGGCCCCCGAAAACGCTACATAGAGCAAAATGTCAGAAATAGCCAAAAAAAAAATCGGCCTGGATTTTGTCCCAACCACTTCTACCCGGTATTAGACCTTCCCAGGAATGCCCCAAGACCCGGCAACCCACCCGCCAAGAAGCGTAACACCCCCAAACAGGCCAAAAGCAAAATCTCATACTTGCAACATTTCTGGGCCTTCGGTCCAAACGCGCTGCGTAGCTAGGCCATAAGTCGGGGTTGGCACGACGGATTTCCTGAAAAGCAAATGCAATCAAGATTAGAGTGTCCCAGCAATGCTCTCAGACCACGAAACGCACCCACAAACAGACGGAACCCCCCCTAAGAGCACCTCAAAGGCAAGCAAGTCATCAAAAACACAAAAAATTTTCCGCCTCGGATTTGGCACAAACCACTTTTAGTGCTTCCCAGCAATGGCCCCAGACCCGTCAACTCACCTGCAAAGAGGTAGAACAACACCCCCACAAGTGCTGAGTCTTTCTTCATTGGGCGTAAACCAGCCCTCTGCTTTGATGGAAATAGGAGTCTGGAGGAGGAGGATAGAGGAGCATGTTCTTCTGAACTTGTGAACCTGAGGAATGCAGACTGCGGCACCTTCAAATAAATTAGCAAACAAGTGAAGACAGTTCTGCTGATGGGCTTGTTTTTGTGATTATCTGATTAAAGTTTGAATTATATTAACTGTGCACAACAAAGAAAGACAGACACACAGGAATAAAAGTGAATAAGGATGAAAAAGAAAGTTATTGATTCGTTGTCTCATTTTCAGGGCTCGAAGTCGGTATCACGGTCCAGGAATAAGAATAAGGCTTCGTCATCATACTCTGCGAATTCAGCCAGGGTGAGGTCAGTGCCACCTGACAGAGTAGAAATTCCCTCATCTATGGTGCTGGCCACCTCCTCTTCATCCGGCACGCTCTCTCGTACTCTTATATCTGGTGGTATGAGGTGCTGATTCATCTTGATCATTGTTAACCTCTCCACATTTTTGGGCGAGAGGCGGCTCCGTTTGGGAGTTACAATCCCACCAGCCGCACTGAAAACCCGTTCAGAAGACACACCTGCGAGTGGGCAAGACAAGTAGTTTAAAGCCAGGTTGGTGAGCTGTGGCCACAATTCTTTTTTCCCATGCCAATACGCCAATGGGTCAGAATTAACATAGACCTCTGTGGAGTCATTCAGATAGTCCTTCACCATCGACTCAAGGTCCTCCTCCAAGGTTCCTCCACTTTGCGTAGCTCTTGCTGTGCCTCTGACCTTTTGAGAACCAAACCCACGCAGAGCTAGCCAATCCTCTTCAGCCTCCAATGTTTCTGTTGTCTTTCGTGCAGATGATCCGGTTGCCGGTGTCTTTAACGGCTGAGAGGTCACTTGTGCCACAGCCACAGGTGCAGAAGTGGATTGTTTTGACTGGGGATGGCCTGCTGATGTACTGCCATTTCCTTCAATTTCCAGCCGTTCTGTTTCAAACTTCTTGGCTGACAAGGCTAGCCAACGTTTGTACTTTGTAACATCTTCATCACCAAAAGGAAAGAATGCTCTGCCTGCCAGCGCCTTTTTGTAGCGTGGATCCAGAATAGTAGCACAAATGTAATGCTGTTCTGAGTGGATCTTTTTAAGACGTTCATCACCTTGTAGGAGCTCTAATAATTGCTCAGCCAGAAGCAAAGAGTCTTTCTTTTTGTCATCTTTTCCAAACACAGAACACACCTCCTTCAGTTGGTCCTCCAGCATGTACAACAATGGGATAGCTTTTCCCAAATTAGAGTCCTCCTTGCTGACTGCACGCGTGAAGACCTCAAAAGGACGAAGCATGCGTGTTAGGCTTTCAACTATGTTCCATTGCGGCCCACCCATCCTCAGCTCCTCTATACCCTCTTTCAAGAAATATTGATCGAGTTGCGTATACTGCTCATACAGACGCTCAAGCATGTAGAAGGTTGAGTTCCAACGTGTTACCACCTCCTGGATGAGTGCTTTCACTGGCATTTGACATTGATATAGCATGCTCCTCAGCTGCTTGCGGGCCTTAAAAGAATGCCTGAAATGCTTGCAAATTTTTCGGCAGTTCTCCAATACACTGTACGCTGCACTGCGTTTATTACCCAAGAATTTTTGGACAACCAGGTTTATACAGTGCGCCAAACACGGCACTCTGAAATAGTAACCGTCCCTCATGGCCTTAACTATATTGGAGCCATTGTCCGTGGAAACATAACCAACCTTGCGTTTTAGTGGGGACAGACAGTTAAGGACCTTTGCGTTAAAGACATCCAAAATGTTTTCTGCTGTGTGACGTTTCTCCAAACCAAACATGGCTAGTGTTGCATGTTTCCGAGCACCTTTAAAAACAATGTTAGTGTCAACACCTGAGTTTAGCTTTGCTTTAGCCCCTGAAAAAGAGACCCAGTGTGCAGTGATGCACATGTAATCAGCGCCTGCGCCACTGGTCCACATGTCTGTTGTCAGATGTATAGTGTGAACAGCACTCTTCTGCAAAGCTGCCCCAATCACCTTCAGAACATCTTCATGTAGTGCTGGAACCGCAACTCGGGCAAAATAGAACCGGCTAGGAACCTTCCATTTAGGGCAGAGCGCTGTCACTAATTCTAGAAAACCAACCCCTTCTACAAAAGAAAAAGGGAGAAGGTCCAGAGCTAGCATTTTAGCCAGCTTAGTGTTATACAGACGGGTCATTGGGTGGTTGCGTTCATATTGCGCTTCTGTAAACAACATCTTTTTAATGTTGCCCTGGACCAATGATTTACGGGATGATGATGATCTCTTCGACCCAGTTACGCTCGCTGATGAACTTTTCCGCATTGATGTCTCACTCTCTCCCACACTCTTAGTGTGGCTCCCATGGGGTGTGCTGCTGACATGGGAACTGGGTGTAAGTGAAGTGTTTGAATCGTCTTCTTCTACCTCCTCGTCATCAGCAGATGACAAATCAACGTTTTCATTACGTGCAATTCCGGCTTTCTTGACCGCCTCTAGGTGCGGAAACCATTCGACAGCGTGCCTTCTCTCAAGATGACCTCTCTGGCCTCCGGTACCATAGTTAGAACCAAGCTTACCACGACTAAATCGAAGCTTACAAAGGCTACAAATGGCTACGTTTTCCTTTTTTGGGCAAACACTAAAGAAGTCCCAAACTGGAGACTTGAAATGTCTTCGGGGGCCGGAGGAGGCGGCGATACTGGTGGTGGTGGTCCTGCTGCTAATGACAGATGAAGTGGAGGATGTGGATTGCCGAACTTCAGTACGTTTTGCACTTTCACCACCACGAATTGAGGTCGAGGACGAGGTGGGTACCTTCTTGCGAAGAAATATGGAAGCGGTAGGTTTTGGTGTACTACTTAACTCCAAATCTAATAATTCCATTTCCATTGCCTCCTCGCCGACATCATCATCACGCTCAGCAGCTTCTCGGGATAGGGTCAAAATGTCTCTTTGCTGCATGCCCGGTGGGGCTGCAGTGACCTTTGTGATGACTGGCTCGTCGTCATCGTGAGAGGCTTCATCACCAGCAGTATCTGTCACTTCTTGTTGAGCCTCATCACACTCCATAGGTTTGAGTTTTTGGACGACCTTCCTTTTACGCTTAGGTTCCGGTGTCAGATCATGGTGTGCCTCACTGTCAGACCGCAGTTGTGGTTCCCAAGCTGGATCGTTATCATCAGAAGGAGGTGGGCTTGAAGAAGATGTAGACACCCCCCTTGATCTTTTCCTTGCTAGGGATGTGGAAGACAATGAATGATCATCAGGAGGAGTGGCTTCCAATGATACCTCGGCTTCATTGTCGATTTCCTGATGTGCCCCTACTTCGGGAGGAACAACTATTGTGGGCACTTGTGAACCTCCATGCACCTTTGCTTGCGCATCTCCTTTTGCTGCCTCTCCTTCCACATGTACTTGGGCGTGTACTTGCACATGGTGTTGTTGTTGCGGCTGTGTTGATTCAGGGACATTGCTGCTACTTTCTTGCGATGAGCCAACATCACTGGTCGATGGTGATTGGAGAAGTACACTGACTGCCTCTGAAGCACTCAAGGGCTTTGACTTAAGTTGGCGTGGTGGTGGAGGCACTGAACCCAATGGAGCAGGGGTGCTGCTCCCAGCTTGGTCCCCAGCAGAACCTGCTGCAGCAGGCGTACTTTTTTTTTTGCTCCCAAAAAACGTGGCGGGTGGCACACCAGCCTCCTTGGTACCTTGCTTCTTCTGCTCCTTACTAGCAACTTTCTTGCTAGAGGAGCTACGGAGAACTTTCTTTGGGGGCGGGGCCATCTTCTTCAGAGCAGGTCAGAGAGCAGGCCGCAGTTGCACGAATTGTAGAGTTGTCTGAGGCCAGACGTGCTGCACACACACACCGCTGCAGGACTTCTTCCTGGCACTGGTGGTTCTCTTGAGTCTTGTGCACCTAAAAAAAATGGAAGACAGAGGAACATCAGTTCAGTTATAGAGCACAAAAAAAATCGAAAAACACTGCAAAATCAGCACAATCCCAATCCATCCATGCCCTCCATAATGTTTAAATTCAAGACAACCCACAGAAAGACTAGGCCCATGCAAGACTCACTAGTACCCCTGGGCATAAATAAAGGTTGAAAAGTAGGCAAAATGGTTGGAGGCCTAACAACAAAGCCTGCATTCAAAATGGCCACTTGCCTGCCAGCACATGGCCAGTGCCTGTAGCTGCACTCAAAATGGCCACCAGCCACATGGCATGTCCCTCCCCATGAACACACCCAAAAATCGAAAAACACTGCAAAATCAGCACAATCCCATTCAATCCATGGCCTCCATGATGTTTAAATTCAAGACAGCCCACAGAAAGACTAGGCCCATGCTAGACTCAAATACCCCTGGTGAAAAGGCCACAAGTACAGGCCCAAAAATCGAAAAACACTGCAAAATCAGCACAATCCCATTCCATCCATGGCCTCCATGATGTTTAAATTCAAGACAGCCCACAGAAAGACTAGGCCCATGCTAGACTCAAATACCCCTGGTGAAAAGGCCACAAGTACAGGCCCAAAAATCGAAAAACACTGCAAAATCAGCACAATCCCATTCCATCCATGGCCTCCATGATGTTTAAATTCAAGACAGCCCACAGAAAGACTAGGCCCATGCTAGACTCAAATACCCCTGGTGAAAAGGCCACAAGTACAGGCCCAAAAATCGAAAAACACTGCAAAATCAGCACAATCCCATTCCATCCATGGCCTCCATGATGTTTAAATTCAAGACAGCCCACAGAAAGACTAGGCCCATGCTAGACTCAAATACCCCTGGTGAAAAGGCCACAAGTACAGGCCCAAAAATCGAAAAACACTGCAAAATCAGCACAATCCCATTCCATCCATGGCCTCCATGATGTTTAAATTCAAGACAGCCCACAGAAAGACTAGGCCCATGCTAGACTCAAATACCCCTGGTGAAAAGGCCACAAGTACAGGCCCAAAAATCGAAAAACACTGCAAAATCAGCACAATCCCATTCCATCCATGGCCTCCATGATGTTTAAATTCAAGACAGCCCACAGAAAGACTAGGCCCATGCTAGACTCAAATACCCCTGGTGAAAAGGCCACAAGTACAGGCCCAAAAATCGAAAAACACTGCAAAATCAGCACAATCCCATTCCATCCATGGCCTCCATGATGTTTAAATTCAAGACAGCCCACAGAAAGACTAGGCCCATGCTAGACTCAAATACCCCTGGTGAAAAGGCCACAAGTACAGGCCCAAAAATCGAAAAACACTGCAAAATCAGCACAATCCCATTCCATCCATGGCCTCCATGATGTTTAAATTCAAGACAGCCCACAGAAAGACTAGGCCCATGCTAGACTCAAATACCCCTGGTGAAAAGGCCACAAGTACAGGCCCAAAAATCGAAAAACACTGCAAAATCAGCACAATCCCATTCCATCCATGGCCTCCATGATGTTTAAATTCAAGACAGCCCACAGAAAGACTAGGCCCATGCTAGACTCAAATACCCCTGGTGAAAAGGCCACAAGTACAGGCCCAAAAATCGAAAAACACTGCAAAATCAGCACAATCCCATTCCATCCATGGCCTCCATGATGTTTAAATTCAAGACAGCCCACAGAAAGACTAGGCCCATGCTAGACTCAAATACCCCTGGTGAAAAGGCCACAAGTACAGGCCCAAAAATCGAAAAACACTGCAAAATCAGCACAATCCCATTCCATCCATGGCCTCCATGATGTTTAAATTCAAGACAGCCCACAGAAAGACTAGGCCCATGCTAGACTCAAATACCCCTGGTGAAAAGGCCACAAGTACAGGCCCAAAAATCGAAAAACACTGCAAAATCAGCACAATCCCATTCCATCCATGGCCTCCATGATGTTTAAATTCAAGACAGCCCACAGAAAGACTAGGCCCATGCTAGACTCAAATACCCCTGGTGAAAAGGCCACAAGTACAGGCCCAAAAATCGAAAAACACTGCAAAATCAGCACAATCCCATTCCATCCATGGCCTCCATGATGTTTAAATTCAAGACAGCCCACAGAAAGACTAGGCCCATGCTAGACTCAAATACCCCTGGTGAAAAGGCCACAAGTACAGGCCCAAAAATCGAAAAACACTGCAAAATCACCACAATCCCATTCAATCCATGGCCTCCATGATGTTTAAATTCAAGACAACCCACAGAAATACTAGGCCCATGCAAGACTCACTACCCCTGGGCATAAATAAAGGTTGAAAAGTAGGCAAAATGGTTGGAGGCCTAACAACAAAGCCTGCATTCAAAATGGCCACTTGCCTGCCAGCACATGGCCAGTGCCTGTAGCTGCACTCAAAATGGCCACCAGCCACATGGCATGTCCCTCCCCATGAACACCCCCAAAAATCGAAAAACACTGCAAAATCAGCACAATCCCATTCCATCCATGGCCTCCATGATGTTTAAATTCAAGACAGCCCACAGAAAGACTAGGCCCATGCTAGACTCAAATACCCCTGGTGAAAAGGCCACAAGTACAGGCCCAAAAATCGAAAAACACTGCAAAATCAGCACAATCCCATTCCATCCATGGCCTCCATGATGTTTAAATTCAAGACAGCCCACAGAAAGACTAGGCCCATGCTAGACTCAAATACCCCTGGTCAAGGCCCCAACAACAGGTCAAAAATCGAAAAACACAAAATTTTACAACAAAAAAAAAATCGAAAAACACAGAAAAATCAGCACAATCCCAATTCATCTATGGCCTCCATGATGTTTAAGTTCAAGACAACCCACAGAAAGAATCAGTTCACCCACCACTGGGCAAAAGGCCCCAAAACAGCCCAAAAATCGAAAATCCCAAAATTTTAGTTGCAGCAACTGTAATGCCCCAAACAAACTTACTTGTAAAATTTCTAATCCAACAGTGATCCAAAGAAAGTCAAAAAGGCCTCAAATCCAAAGATCCAGCAGCATCCACAAAAAGTAATCCTTCCAGGTCCACATCCAAATGAAAAGTGACCAGGAGATGGACAAAGCACTGGGAGGAGCCTGCTGAACAGGAACAGGAAGTTGAAGACTATGGGGCACTTCCTTCCTCCCACCCCCCTGCCCCCCTCCCCAAAATGGACTCCTCGCTAAAAAAGTGCAGGCAAATGTCAAACTAAGGAGTTATTCACATAAAAATCATCATTTCTAGAAGGTTTATGCTGCTTGCTGGTGGATTTCTTGCGCAGAATTGCAAATTTATATTTTCGCTCGCCGCATCTCAAATCTCGCAATTGCGAAGTACCGCGAGACGTGATCTCGCCGTACTCGCGTTGACAAGCTATCGCTGGCAAGCCGCGATGACGTAATCGCGCTCGCCAATTCCCGCGGGATCACACAGCAAGATCCAAAATGGCGCAGCACTCGCAAACTATCGAAAAAAACAACTCGGCAAACGATGATAAACGCCGCGCGCCGCAAAAATTGTATCACCAACGCCGCGCGCCGCCAAAAAAATCCGCTGCGTGCGAATTTGCGGATTTTGCGGGAAATCCGCAAATCTCGCGGATTGCGGATTTCCCGAAAATCCGCAAAATCCGCGAGCGGAACGGATTTTCCGCCCACGCTTACCGCATATGCATACATGACCAAGTATGGGTATTCCGATATTGACAGGTTAATTACATACCCTAACGACTTGACCAAATAAGGGTGTTCCGTTGTGGTCAGGTTAATTGTATGCCCTTGTATGGCATATCCGATCATGATCATACATCTCCGTGTGTCCTGATGGGGCGCTGGTAGCTGAACAGCTAACACTCACATGTCTTTATCTACGCGCATGCGCAAAGATCCTACGCGCATGCGTGCCGGCCTTAGTCTATCATATGTGCAGTCTGTTCGAGCGGATTTTTACAACTTACACCGTTATTATAACATAGATTGGTATGGATCCCGAAGTGTGGTTTTATCATCTTGGGACATCATTAGATAATGATTACGGAAATTCTTGTTGTTCCTGAAACAATAAGTCAGTTTTCTAGTGGGAGAGTTGTCCCCATGGAACATCATCATTCAGGCCTGGGATGTGGGTGCCAAGACGGAATACCCATTGTTGTTCCTTTTGAAAGAGGCCCGCCTCTGAAGGTAACTGTTCGATGACTGTCCACTTTAGGTCATTCACACAGTGTTGTGCGGTGAGGTAATGCGTGGCCATTTTTGTTGTACTTTTTTTGCAGCGCACATTGCTTTTGTGCTCGTTCATTCGTATTTTTACAGCCCTGGTGGTCATGCCCACATACTCCAGGCCACAATTAGTCATCCTCCTTTGTTCCCAGGTTGTTCCGTTCCGGCAATTAAGTCTTGTGCTTTTTTGTGTGAGGTGGCAGCTGCTGCAGTTCCCGCAGGGAAAATGTCCTTGCACTCCTATGAATGGTTGTGTCACCAAAGGTGGTTTGGGTCTAGTATGTACTAACATATCCCTGAGGTTCCGTCCTCTTCGGTGAGCGAACATGGGTTTTTCAAAATCAAGTTTGCCGCATGTCAGTATGCTCCAGTGCTTGTTAACAATCTTAGAGACTTCATTTGACATGGTGTTGAAAGTCGTCACGCAGATTGGTCTTTTGACTTCAGTGGATTCTTTTTGTCGGTCTTTTAAAAGAGCCTCTCCATTATTGCTCTTTGCTCTTTTCGTTGCTTTGTCAATGATTTTGATGGGGTACTGTCGTAGTTTCAACTTCTCTTTTAGATCTCCGGCTTGTGTTCTGAAATCTGATACATCAGTACAGTTTCGTCTGAGGCGCAAAAATTGGCCGTAGGGTAAATTTTCTCTAAGGTGACGAGGGTGAAAACTGTCAAACCGTAACAAGCAGTTCCTGGATGTCGGTTTAAAATGGGTGGTTGTTTTCAACCTTCCTCCCTCTGCGTGTATGTTTAGATCCAGAAAAACCAAAGTATGGTTAGAGACTGAGCTTGTGAATTTTAAAAAGGCATTTTGGTTGTTGAGCCATACCAGAAAGTCATTTACAGATTGTTGGTCACCTTCCCATATAACCAGAATTAAAAGGAGAAGCACAAGCTCACTCTACAAGACAGAAGGGAGCAACGATAGCGTTCCTCGTAAACACGCCCATCCGAGACATCTGCATGGCAGCAACATGGGCTTCAGTGCACCCGTTCACTAAACCCTACTGCACAGATATACAGATGAACAGGGAGGCACAAGTAGGACAAAAAGTGCTTCAACATATATTCAACAACCAATGCTCATCTTCCACCCAGTGGCCGCAAAAATAGGAAACTGCTACAAAGTCTATGCACAGCATAGTAAATCCAGAAAGATTCACGCTGCAAAATTAATAGTTTCTTACCTGTCAGTGTAGTTTTGCAGCTTGAAGACTTTCTGGATTCACTAGGGAAAAGAACCACCTCTGCCAGAAAGATGAGGCAGGAGGGATGGATAAATGGAAAAAGGATAAATAATAATACAATCCAAACAAAAAGAAAGAAAAAAAAGATGGCGCCCAGAGGTGGGAACTTCCGGAAGAAGCGAGCCGACGTCACAGGAGGACACCAAATGGTGGAACGTCGACGCCCACCTGGGCCACGAAAAAAGAGAAAAAAAGACTACGATTCTGGGCCCAACCACTGGACCTTAGAGTATTGCACAGCATAGTAAATCCAGAAAGTCTTCAAGCTGCAAAACTACACCGACAGCTAAGAAACTATTCAATACTTTCCAATAGCTTAGTCCTGTGTGTACTTCACAAGAACCACCACCACTGAGGGGGATTGAGGGGAAATCAAAGGTGTTGCTGTAGTATTTTGAGTCAGTGGGGTGCAGGTGGTAAATGGAACTGTGATGACACTGACTGAAGGATATGCTCATGACAGAAATCAGTTGACCTGACTGTGCTCACCTGTTAATATATTTTTAATATAAACACTTTTATATTTATTCTACAGAATTTGTTTGGGTTCTTTGCAAAGAGCACCACTGGAAAGTTCCAAATAGTGACCAATGGATCTTTAACAAGTGCACTAATACAAGACGGAAATTTTCACCACATCAAACTTTAGAAGCTTTGTTGATTTTGATAGCAATTGCAGGTTCATATGCATGAGATGGACTGGTAATATTTGTCACGTTTTTCTAAATCAATTCTAATAATTTGATAGACAATTCCTCCACTCAAATGTGTGATGCAGACACTTTTACTACTAATGTGCTTATAAACTTTCATTTAGATAGCAATATATCTAAAAGTGCAGATGCCAAGAGATGGACTGGTTATATTTGACATGTTTTTTAAAATCTGTTCTGATAATTTGATAGACTATAACAGCATTCAAACATCTGATGTAGACATGTTTACTAATAATGTAGTCTACAATTGTTACATAAGTTCAACCATTCTGCAAGCTTCTTCTATCAATAAAATGTCATCTCACAGTCCACCTGCATCTCGTTAAGAACATTTCACAAGTTAATTCCACAAAAGTCTTGTACAATGTGTTTAGCAAATTGTTTTTCTAAATTCTAACATTCATAGTCTGGTGGAAAATCAACACAGGAGGACAGCTTTTATCTGGCGACTAATTCAATTTTGCACAATTGTTCCTTCTGGGTAATCTGAAAACAAACACATATCCAGGTACACATCATAAAATTTTTGCTGAATGCATCACTAATGAGTTTGTAACAGGCAGATTATAATCATTGACTCAGAAGCATGTACAAAATAAAATGTAGTCTGAAAGGCCCATAAGGCAACATTAAGAGAAGCCCTGTGCAAGCAATCAAATCAATCACTATAAATTAATCTGAGTGAATGTGACTAGTGTTCAATTAACATTCACTTTAAATTCTGCTAGTCTTACTTGAGTCTTCACAATCATTGCCTTAGTATTCAGATATTGCTCACTAAGAAGTTGTCACAATAAATGAGAAATTTTTCTTGAAATGGCACAGGAGCTGCAAATAAACCCTAACAGAATACCACTAAGCTTCAAATACTATTCTTCTAGAATACGACTAGTCTTCTTTTAGCAATCAATTGAAGTGTTCATTATGTATTTGAAGGGTAGTTGAATAGAACTAGTATTCCCTCATTTGCATATTTCGGCTTGTGGGCATACTACAGTCTTCATGCATACTAAATAAATACTATATTTTAATAGTAAATGAATACCGCTATAAACGCTGGAATCGCATTAACTGAAGATCTTCTAAACTTGCCAAATATTCCACCCTATGATACCCACTTTGCATTTTTCCACAAATAAATGTTTTGCTAGTTCAGAAGGATCAAAAATCACACATGGTACTGCGCCGTGGCAAATGTTAACTACTCACCTGATTGTTTCACCCAAG
This sequence comes from Lissotriton vulgaris, assembly GCF_964263255.1. Classification (NCBI taxonomy): domain Eukaryota; kingdom Metazoa; phylum Chordata; class Amphibia; order Caudata; family Salamandridae; genus Lissotriton; species Lissotriton vulgaris. The sequence continues at coordinate 1,361,819,671 of NC_141685.1, read as the reverse complement.
TGTTATATTGGTACTAGAGAGGCAGAGCGTCTTGTGAGAACAGCATTAATGTGTGATGAAACAGCAAAATAGTATTGTCACAGAATGCACTACATTTGCTGCATCACTTTCACCGTGTTCCCTAATTTGGCCTTCCAAATGTCTCTCAATCAAGCAATCAATAAATCAGGTCCTGGATATGTCTTTGCGTCGAGGTGGGAGAAGGATTTCCCACCGGTGGTTGTTCTTCGGATGCGCAGGATGGTGGCGAGTGAGAGGTCGGTGGAGCATAGCTGGCGGTTGGGGATGTAATGTAGAAGGAGAGCCGTCTGTTGAGGTAGGCTGAGCCAGTCTTGTGGAGTGCTTTGTGTACGTGGGTGAGGAGCTTGAAGGATATCCTCTTGTTGACTGGGAGACAGTGCAGGTTTCTCAGGTGTGGGGGGGGTGATGTGGTTGTGGCGTGGTACTTCGAGGATCAGTCGTGCCGAGGAGTTTTGGATGCGTTGTAGTCGTTTGATGAGCTTGGTCAGGGCTCCCACGTAGAGGGCGTTTCTATAGTCGAGTCTGCTGCTGACGAGGGCCTGGGTGATGTCTTTCTTGTATCTGTCGGGATCCATCTGTATATCTTGCGGAGCATGCAGAGGGTGTTGAAGCAGGATGATGAGATGGCGTTTACTTGCTTGGTCATTGAGAGCGTTGAGTCGCGGATGATTCCCAGGTTGCGTGTGTGGTCGGTGGGTGTCGGGGCTGCCCCCAGTGCTGTCGGCCACCAGGAGTCGACCCAGGCTGAAGGGTTGGAGCTGAGGATGAGGACGTCCGTCTTGTCAGAGTTCAGCTTCAGACGGCTGGTCTTCATCCAGTCGGTGACTGCCTTCATTCTTTCGTGGAGGTTGGCTTTGGGTTTAATGGGGTCCTTGGTGAGGGAGAGGATCAGCTGAGTGTCGTCGGAGTAGAAGATTATGTTGAGGTCATGCTGTCGGGCTACGTGTGCGAGCGGGGCCAAGTAAATGTTGAACAGCGTCGAGCTGAGGGAGGATCCCTGGGGTACGCCGCAGATGATCTCGTAGGCTATGGAACGGACTGGGGGGAGGAGACGCTCTGGGTTCTGCCAGAGAGGAAGGAGGTGGTCCAATCCAGAGCCTTGTCTCGGATCCCTGCGGCGTGGAGGCATGCACGTAGTATACGGTGGTAGACAGTGTCGAAGGCGGCATAGAGTTCTAGGAGGATGAGTGCTGCGGTCCCGCCATTGTCCAGCAGGGTCCTGATGTCGGCGATGGCGGCGATGAGGGCAGGCTCAGTGCTGTGGTTGCTGAATATCAATATTGTGACGCACTAATATCATTGACAAAAAATCGAGAGACAAAATAGCAAAAGGTATGTGTATAGATTTTCTGTACCGAATTCCACATCTGTGTACCAAAAAAACATACACATATATCTTCATTTATGTGGAGTTAAGAATGGCAACTATATACGTCAATCTGTACATTTACCATTCAATATTTTGTCTACTGTTTTTACTGTGCCACAATATTCTCCTTGAAAGGCATGTCTAGTGACAGTGATGTGAAAACTTATACTTCTAAAAAATCTCAGAAAAAAAGCAGATCTCCTCAGGCTCATACCTCAAGGGAAAGACCTGAGAAGGCCCTTAAAAAGACAACCAAAGGTTCTTCTGGGCGCAGTCCCTCAAAATCTCCTCCAAGCAAGGAAAAGGAGAGCAAGGGTCATGCATCAGGGGTTAAAAATGCCAAGAGGACAAGCTCAGAGCCCTCAAAATCACCCCCTAAAGTCAAGCATTCAGCCAAGAAGCCGGCTTCTACAACTCCTGAGGGAATATTGGAAAAAACTAAATCGTCGACGAAGAAATTGTCGTCATCGGTGAAAAGTGAGGTAAAACTTGCTTATTCCCGTCAACGGTGGCACTGTCAGCGACAGTGTCGACGCCGAGATCAGGGACGACGACAATGACTATGGCGATCTCGTCGACGAGAGAAAACCCCCAGAAAAAAGAGTATTTACCAGGAAAATGACAATTACCCCGGAACTTACCTCTCCAAGTAAGGTGACACCTCTGGTACCATCTCACCTTTCGGAGGAAGAGGAGTCAGGCGAGGAGGAGAATGGCGGTGGTCCTGTCGCAGTTGCATGTGAAGTGCCAGGGAGATTACTCGCAGGATGAATATGAGGACTATCAAGAACGTCCCCAGCAACATTATCGCCAGGAGTTTAAGAAGAGATGGTGAGCTTTCCATCTTCATTGCGAAAAGATTTGCAATTTATGCTGGAAGATTATAAGAAAAGACATCCTGTACCTCATACCTCTCAAGAGTTACAGGTAGATATGCCTCAACTACGACCTAGGCCAAGTACACCGGTGAGAAGGCGAGAGATTTTACCAGAGCCCTTGCCTAGATCTCCACTACCAAAGTCTCAACAAGAACCAGTGACCACGGATGATGATCAGGAGGAGGGGCAGATAACGGACCCTAGCAGAGAGTGGGATGATTATCTCATTCCATCACCTTCTTCTCCTTCACTGAAGCCTGTCGACTCACCACCGGAAGACATCAGTGGGTTTCATAATTTAATGGAGAGAACAACAGATTTGCGCTCACCATATCATCTGACAAGGTAGAATCTTCTTGTACGACTTCAGTAAGCCATATCGTAAAGCAGTTTGGTCTCTCCCGATTGTCAATCATCTATGGGAGGAAGGCCTGAAGGTCATGGAGACACCGGCAACTGTGACTCCAGGACACGAAAGACTAGACAAAAAATATAAAGCGCATTTGGATGCTCCAGCTTGTCTTCTAAGACACTCCAAGCCGAATTCAGTTATAACCCAGGCGGCTCTGCAGAAGTCACAAAATCCATCAGCTCCTATTATGGCACCTCCTGATAGAGAGGGTAGGCTTTTGGACAATGTGGGGAAGAGGTTTTCCTCCATGTCTGCCCTTCTGGTTAGAGCGGCGAATGCCCTGGCCATTCTGGGCAGGTACGATAGGCAGATGTGGTGTGACCTCTTGCCTTACAAAGACCGCATTCCAGAAGCTGATAGACAGGAGGCCAAGAAGATTCTCCAAGAAGGGGAAAGGACTTCGACTGGTCATTGATTGCATGATGGCCATCGTGACAACGGCCTTCAGATCGTTGGGTGGAGCAGCAGTCCTACGTCGACAAGGATAGCTAAGAGAAACAGCGTTTAGGCCTAAAGTCCAAAATAAAATCTTTGACCTTCCTTTCAATGGAGAGGATTTATTCGGAAAACATGAAGACGAGGCACTGTAAAGTATCAAAAAGGATACTGAAACCGCAAAATCATTAGGAACACTGCAATATTGGAAAGTTCCTTTTTGAGGCTCTAAAGGTAGAGGCCAATCATCTTATAGAGGAGGGTACCAGCAAAGAAGATACTCTTCTTACTCGACCTCGTCTCAGCCCTACCGTCAGCAGTATACACAACGTCAGTCAGGAGGGTACACAAAATGTACTCATTAAGGTAGAAGAGGTTGTCAGGGGAAGGACAACACCCGACGACAATGACAACCTACAAGATCGTGCTACACTTATTCCTCTTATGTCACATGGTCCCCTGGGTAGAAAAATTGCTTAATATCTTGAAAATTGGCAGCAAATAACAACAAACCAATAGATCCTCAACATTATACAATTCGGACACACTCTAGAACTTTTACAAACGCCCCCCTGTACACCGCCAAAGCATCAAGAGGTCAAGCACTTACATCAGACGCGTTCGGAAATTCGGACAATGCTCCAAAAGGGAGCAATAGAACCGGTACGAATTCCCAGAACGGAAGAGGATTTTATTACTGTTTTTTTTCTAGTCAAGAAAAACATTCTCCAATGGTGTCCTATTCTAGACCTCAGATCCCTAAACACCTATCTCAAAAAACAATCGTTCAGGATGGTTTCCCTTCAAAACATCGTTCTGCTTTTAAACCCAGGAAATCATATGACCACATTAGACCAACAGGATGCGTACTTTCACATCCCCATCCATCCTTCCCACAGGCACTACCTTCGGTTCGTGGTAGCCGGAGAACATTACCAATTCAAAGTACTGCCATTTGGCCTCAAATCAGCCCCAAGAATATTTACAAAATGCCTAGCTCCAATTCTATTTACACAAGACTAAACCCTTTTGCAAGTCTTCTCAACTTTTTGTCACCTTCAGCGCACTAAGGAAGTCTTTCCCTTTGTGAAAACGTAGATTTGTAGATGGATTTCCAGTGCGATAGAATACTGTCAACAAGCAGCTGCAAAACCTTTGAATGCACGAGTTCGTGCCCATTCGACAAGAGCAGTGTCCACCTCCGCTGCTTTGTTTGTGGGAGTGCCGATGCAGGATATCTGCAGGGCAGCGACCTGGAGAAATACGTATACCTTCACCAGGCATTACTGCTTGGATACAGCCGCAGAGAGAGAGAGAGAGAGATGTGGCGGTGGGAGAAGCGGTGCTGAGAAACATTATTCAAAAACGGTAAGCCATCTTTTATATCCCTCCGTCCTTTTTTTATTGGTTACAAATGCACATTTTTTATTATTATGTTTGGTAAGAGTGGTTGCAATACTAATATGCAGAATTCTAAGTTCAATATGTATAAAAGATGATGTCTTAAAAAATAAAATTAAATGTGCTTTATACTACTGATCGCTATTCTGTTTGAGGCATGTGAATCTATGAAAGCTCCAATACTGGAGTAAGAAAACAAGTTACTTACCTGTAACAGTAGTTCTCCAGTATTGGAAGCTTTCATAGATTCACATGCGAACCACCCTCCTCCCCTGAGAGGCTCACCTCTGATTTAGTACAGAAGGTATTTATTTATTTATTTATTTATTTATTCATGACATTTGTAAAGTGCAACAAATGCCCTAGGGCGTCTCGGCGCTGTGAACGTGGCAGAAAAGGGGGGAAGGTTATTGATTGAACTGCAAGGTTTTGATTTTTCACCTGAAAGCTAACAGAGTGGGGATGGACCTGATGTCCAGGTCGAGGGAGTTCCAGAGTTTGGCTGTGGAAACCGTAAAGCGACGATCGCCCCAGGAGGCCGTTTTAGTGCGTGGCACTGACATCAGGAGGGCGTTAGTTGATCGTAGAGATCGATTGGGAACATAAAAAGCTAAGGAGTTAAGGAGGAATCGGGGTCCTTGCTTGCGTGAGGCTCTGTAGACAATACAAAGCGCCTTGAATTTGATACGGTTTTTAACGGCTAGCCAATGGTAGCCTTTGATGACGTGGGCTATAGGTTTAAACTTGGGAGAACCAGATGGCATTGTTGCAGCCACGTTCTGCACGGACTGTAGTTTACGGATGACTTGTTGCTGGGCATTCATGAAGAGTCTGTTGCAGTAGTCCAAGGAGGACATTACAAATGCGGTGACCAGAGTTTTTCCTGAGTTGGAGGGGATGTAAGGGAGGATTTTTTTAATGGATTTTAATTTGTAAAAGGAGGATGAAACAATGGTGTTTGCCTGAGCGGCAAAGGTGAGTTTGTCGTCAAATAGTATACCTAGGTTTCTAACCTTGGTGACTGGGTTAGGCGGGAGACCTAGCTCAATGGGCCACCAGGAAGTGGACCAGGTCGGGCTGAGCTTGCCAAAGATCATAACTTCCGTCTTCTCGGAATTCAGTTTTAAACAGTTTATAGCCATCCAGTTGCTGATGGCGTTCATGCCTAGCTGGAAATTGGCCGCTACTTTCTGTCCATTGTTTTTTATGGCCAGGACCAACTGAGTATCGTCCGCATAGAATGTGAGGCTTTATGGCACAAGTACGTGAAAATCTGAGGGGCAAAAGGTTCTCTCAGGAGGGTTCTAGAGGGTGAGGAGCTCTGATTGGTTCAGGGAAAAGTTTGGTCTCTTTTACATAACAAAGGTTATGGGTTGCAAAAGGGAATAGGCCTAAGCCTCTTTTTAATTTCCTATACTACTAAGCATTGCTTTTTTATGTACCGGAGACTCCCGTCTTGATGACGGGGAATAATTCAGGCAAGTGAATCTATGACAGCTTCCAATACTGGTTACAGGTAAGTAACTTGTCTTCACTTTGTTTATATGAATTCATTATCTGCATCATGTGGGAATAGAGCCCCCAAGAGCTTGGCTGTCATCCCACTATGGATGCTTTGGGATTGCCACAGAAGAGCAAAATAGTTCTGCAAATCTAATTCATTTGCAAGGGGGGCCCAATGGGTAAGTGACATTATGTGTCCCCTAGAGTGTTAGACTGGTGTTTATCAGTTCGCGGTCATATAAATCTGTATGATTACAAAATACCTACTGACTGAGACTTCCAAGAGTGCTAGAATTCTGTGGAGTAGCTCCTGTGTGGAAGAGGTTGTGACACTGGAGAAGATACGTGGCAGCTACTGGAGTACAATATTGTATGGCAGCACATTTTTATGAACTGTCTTACCTCTTGTTGTATTTAAAGAGGCACAGTCTCTTCCCAGATAAATCCCCCTTTACCTTGGTTAAAGTTATTCACATTCTTTGCAAGCCAATATTTAAAACAAGGCAAAAGATACTTTATGAGCTCATGGTGCCTCCACGTTGCTTGCTTGACTGAGGATGGGCAATTGCCTACTTGACCAATCTGACCTTGTACCTTTCAACCTTCAGGTTCCAGCCTAAATGCAATCTCTTTGGCTTTTGATTCTGACCACTGACTGATATCACTAACAACATTTATGGAGGATCCCTCACCATTTCCTTTCTGAGAAACATTCAGTGCTGAAACGCCATATCCCACCAGATGACATGCAGAGAACCATTGGAAATCATTTAATAGTAAAGCTTTACCACCCATAGAGAAACATGAAGGTTCGACTTTTGTGATTTGGCGAAGAATGACGACAGCAACTCAGGAGTACGGCTTACCAGGGGTACTCATAGTACGGCCCGCGGGCCGGTGGCGGCCCGGCAAGCCTTCCTGGGCGGCCCGCGGACATTGCAGACACCTGTGTTTAAAATTAAATAGTTTTCGCAAATACAGCCGCAGCAGCGCGGACTCAGACTGTGCTCTGTGGGGGCCCAGGTGATTCCAGTGATTGTCAGAGGGGAGCTGCAGGGGCCTAAGAGGTAAAATTAAACAAAGCCTAATTAACATGTAAATGGTCTTTTAAAGACCTATGAAGTACTTGGTGTGGCTGTATGCGCGCGGCCGGGGAAGCGGTCTCAGCCCGGGCTGAGGGCTGACACACACACACACACACACACCAGTGAGAGGACAGGGAGGGAGGGAGGGAGGGAGACACAGAGGGAGGGAGAAGGGAGACACAGAGAGAGGGCAGGAGGGAGGGAAACAGAGAGTGGGAGACAGGGAGGGAGACAGAGGGAGAAAGGGAAACAGAGTTTCCCAGCACGCCTTTGCAGTTAAACGTCCTATCACAAGCGGAAGCGTCCATCATCTGAAACTTCGTCACAGCTTCTCAAAAGGACGAGCTTGGAATGACACATGAGTCTCTACAATGCAGGTAAGATTCCACGCGCTGAATGTAGCGCGCGCCTCAGATTTTGAATGTACCAAACAGCGGTTATAAAAAAAAAGGTTGAACGGTGCAGAAAAGCTCACCTCAAAAGCGCTGTAATCGTTCAATAGAGCAATTTCCTCAGTAATGTGCTGCATAACCAATAGAAAATAAAAATGAAATAAACTAATGACAGATTCAGTACTCAAACACCACTTCGGCTATAAAATGCCAAAAGTAGTGCAGCGTCGTGTGTAGACTCCAGGATCACCAAAAGAGTGCACCAACTGCGAAACGCTGGCAATCCTACACATGCAGACATTATGCAAGAAACGATCCGTGTGGTTCTCTGCTCCAATGCAGATGGGAACCAACATGCAGACACACCAAAGTGCCAAGAGACACCAATCAGGCACTTCGCCTCTAGAATAGAAATCCATAGGTTGAAAAACCAGTACAGGTCTCATGTTTCTTAAAACGCTTTTCTTTAAACAGGCTGCTGTACACTAGCACATACAATTAAATTGATGTACTGACTTAGGTAGAAATACTTGACACTCGCCTGGTTAGAATTCCTGTCAGGAATCAAACATTGTCCTTCAATGCAACTACTGCACGGATATTGTTGTGACAATACTTATTCAATAAAAGTCACTATGGTCTTGGAAGTACTTTGAATCTCAGCTACTGTGAAATATCACTTTAACATTCTCCATCTATGCAGCCACTGCACACTTTATGTACTAACACCTTTATGACTGCAAATCCCAAATTGTGCCTTTATATTTTATTTTGTTACTTTTTTTTTTAAAGACACTCTAGTCTTAAACCATTGAAAGAATTGTGAAACAAGGCCATGAAGGACACCTAGACATTGTTATAACAAAACAGGTGGTGAAGAATTTCACTTTGTGTCTTAGTTCAGACGCTGTTTTGAAAAAGTAGTGAGGGGGCAGTGGTGCTGGAACAATTTTCAGAGTAGGGGTGCTGCCATCAATGTTACATCATTGAATTCATAGGAATTGTGAAAAATGTAAGTGTCACACACAAGAATAAGTATAGCAATGCGTCATGCACATTCAGCAGGAGAGTGGTAAGGGTGTGGTATGTAGCCGGTGCTGCAGTTTACTGTCGCAAATCTATCACTTTAACCGAAAAACATTTTCCATTGAAATGGCCAAAATATTCGTAATAACATGCAGTTTCACTGATAAAATCACAGTGTACAAACGAGAAATGTCTCAAAATTGGGTTACAGAAAATATTTATCATTTGTACATCACCAAGGGCCTGATTACGATGTTAGTCGAAAAACCTGTAGGTTTAAAGTAAGATCGCTGTATTATGATGACGGCAGTCAGAGTTTAAACTGGCTGGGGAATCTGACTCAAGGAGCCTGTTGGAAAGCCCTCATAATCCCTTAAGGATGGCGTTTCCGCCCTCGGGATTATGATGTTGGTTTCGGACAGCAAAGCGTTAATGAAAAGAGCCCCCTTCTACTAATAGGGAGTTCCTCTAGGCAGGGAAATAATACACAGTGTAAATTCCTAGGGCAACTCAGGATAAAAACAACACTTAATTATAACATTTCTATTATATGGAGAGACACAGGCAAAAAAAATATTTGAAAAATACAAAAATAGTTCTTTATTGAAAATGTTATATTTAATATATATTCAAAAAATACAATCTTAAAACAGACCACAAGCACACCACATCCATGTCATCATTCATACAAAGCAGCCATAATGCATACATCACTGGCACTATAAACACCTGAAATGGTTGTGATTCAAAACATTATGTACATAGCCAGAAGTTGAACATTGCCATTATGATATTGATTTCAACACTTTTACTCGGTGAGCCTGAGATGCAGGCTTTTAGTTCCTAAATTCATATCTGTTTCACTGAGTGGCTGTAGCTCCAGATAATTTCCTACAAGCGTTTCGGCATGAAAATGCCTTCGTCAGGAAAAGTCACAGCAGATTCAGGCAATATCTGTAAATACAAAGAACATAAGTATGCTGTCTTTCCTGAAATCACATTGTACATGAAATATCTACACATATAATTATTGCTTTGTATTTGGTAGACCATCACCTCAGAGAAAAGCAAAAGGAAGAGCATATCACTTAAATAAATAGCCCCATGGTGCAGTGGTAAAGGAGCATGCAGAATTGAATGTGAAAATCACAGAGGTGTGATTGCATGCTACAAATACGAAAAGTGCCAAGAGAAGACCCACACAAATGGTTAAAATATCCCTATATATGTGCCCTTGCGTCATGCGATGTTCATTAAAAACATCATTACCATATACTGTGGAAACAGTCCGCCAGTACACTTAAAAAATATGCAATGTCCTACTTGAAAGGGAAATATGCCCTGGTCTTCTATGTGAAACAAAAGAAAGAATGACATTAAGATGCCTGATATTGTAATGTTTCCATGCTGTAGGCATATTTGATGTATAGTAGTATGTTTATGATTAAAGTGGAGAGGGTCCACTTAAAGGCTGTCTTTGTAGTATTTTTTTAAAGCAAATTCGGTAGCCAGTTTCTTGAAACCTTCCTACATGGAACAAGAAAACATACATCTGAGTCCTGGTACATATGTAGCCTAATGACCTAAACAGGCTTCTACAAAGAGATTCCACAAAAGAACAGCACAAAGACTTTTCTTTTTTTTAACTTTTCTTTATTTTAATATTTTTTGCAACATGTACCTCCCACCCATGAGCCACCCCCCCCCGATCCGGTCATCTGTTTACTTGTCACAGATTTACAGAAAGTAAGAACAGAAAAAAAGTGAAAGAAAATGAAGGAGAAAAAAGAAAAGAATGATAATGAATAACTCAAATCAAGAGAACAGAGAAACATCAAATTCAGACATATTCGGGAGTCATTGACATAAAAAAAACCATTAGATTATAATGGCATTAACTTTATATAATAAGTATAATTTTTTGTTTTGTAGTTCTCGATGTCGTATCCACTGTGTTAGGTGATCCCATATTTCTAGACCCCTTTTTTTTTCTTTGAACTCCCTTCCTCCGATATATCGCAATCTCTAGAGTGTATGTGGCTAAGAGTCTTGCCCGCCACTGTGAAAAAGTCGGGGGATTTAGATCTAACCAACTGGATGCTAAGCATATTCTATAGACAGCCAGGGAGACATATATGAACCCCTGCATTATTTTTGGCCTGATATCCCCGTCCCTTCCTAGCATAATTTTGGCTACTGTGATTTCTATGTTTGTGTTCAAGATTTCGGATAAGAATGCTGATATTTCGCATCTAAGGGGTCTGACTTTATCACATGTGGCAAATAAGTGGACTATATCGGGCGCTGGTGTCGAGCATCTAGGGCATTGGGTACCTTTGCTTGTGCTCCATTTGGCTATCTTGTAGGGTGTGTGATATAATTGGAAGAATGTTTTATAGTATTGGACTTGTAGTTTGGGTGACATTAAGAGTGATTGATAGAGTTGGAATGCCTTCTGAACTGACTCCTCATTCATATCTAGCTTATTTTGCCATTTATTTATATGTTTATACATGTCATCTGGTAACAAGGAGACTAGGTTGAGATATATTTCTCCTATTTTTGCGGTGATGTTTCTATTGAGGATTTCTGTTATTTGAATCCTGTGGAACTCCGCGCTTCTACCACCTTTCTTTATTAAAAAATCTCTTATTAGAAGGAATTTAAAGAAATCTCAGTTTTAAGCCGAACTCATTCTTTAATTCTTCGAATGATTTGAAGTCTGTTGATGTATAGAAACATCCACATCGTGTGATCCCCATATTCACCCATCTTTTCATATAGTTATCAAAGAAGATATCAGGTAGATTATAGTTCTGATGAAGGCTCGTACAATAAAAGTTTCTACCGACCCCGAGAAGCTTGCGTACATCTCTCCATGCGTTATATATACACCGGCTAATGTTTTGAAATGGACCTTTTTGTAGTGACAGTCAAAGGTAAGTCGCCATAGATGTTCACCCGTTTCAATACCAAGGATGAGTTCTTGTGGGGTCGGAACTTCTCCTTCTTGCGTAGGATTCAGATTTGGGGTCAATAAGATCTTGATATATTTCAGGAGTGTGGCCCACCAGTAGACCTTGGGGTTAGGGACAGCGAGTCCATCTCTTTCTTGCGGGAGCGATATATATCGGTAACCTCTGTGTGATTTTGTATGGCCCCATATAAATCGAGAAAATGTGTTGTGGAGGAGGAGCTACGCTGGCAAACAAGATGGCTGCTAAGGCTCCCGGCTCCGCCGACCTCCGTATCCCGCCACAAGATCCTGTACATTATCCTGATTTTACGCCTAGCCTCTGTGTGAATGAACTGTTCCGCACTCCGATGGTGAAATCCGGAAACTTTTATCGGCTGCTTTGACGAAGTTGCTTCGAGTTGAAGATTGTGGCCTACTCCAGCGGGGAAGCCGGGGCCTCGAGTACTTTCACAGCCGGGCTGCAGTGCAAAAACATCGTCCGGGAGACCCAGGCAGGGTCCGGTCAATCGGAGTGGAGGGTTCTTTTATGCCCGAATTTCATCGGCAATCGTTTCTATTGCTCAGCATTGATGGAGTAGTGACTTCGCTTGCTATTGACTGTGGGTGGGGGTCCCTGTCCCGCAGACCCGGTATTGGTCCCCGCCGGAGTTCGGTGGGTCGGGGTCCCTGGCCTGTGGCGTTAACCGGGTTGACCGCGGGCACAGACAAGGACTGGTCACCCTCCGCATCTGGCCATTCGTGATCCTGTTTGTCCCCCTCGGGGATGCCAGATTCACCGGGGGAGGTGATTGTGACTGGTGTCGGGCGTGAGACTATGGATCGAACGGTGCTTGAGCCATCACTGATGTCAATATTGGCAGAGATTTGGGCGTTTCATTCACATGTAGTTGTCTTATTGAACAAATTGGATACACGCCTATCTGAGATGCTCCTTGTGGAATGGGACCCTGCCTCACTGTTGGACCAAAATGATTCAGAAAAGGGGGTGGTGATGAACAGAGTGTCTGAATTAAGCAGACCACTCTTACCCAGTCCAAAGATCAGGGCTTGATCCATCACCGTTTTTTAGCTCACTGCACCATCCCAGCTCAGAACTTGGCTATATGCAAATTAGTCTGACCCTGGCCCAGTGCATCATGGGAACAGGGCAGACCAAACTACCAAGCCAATTCTTATACTGGGAAGGAAACAAGCTACCGGGGACCGGTTTCTGGCATTTCAGCCGTCTTCGGCCCGGCTTGCTTGAATCCTGATGGTGCAATGAGCTAGGGACTCACATCTGAGTATACCCTTCCACGCTTATGGTGGACAAAAATGATTCAGAAAAGGGGGTGGTGATGAACAGAGTGTCTGAATTAAGCAGACAACTCTTACCCAGTCCAAAGATCAGGGCTTGATCCATCACTGTTTTTTAGCTCACTGCACCATCCCAGCTCAGAACTTGGCTATATGCAAATTAGTCTGACCCTGGCCCAGTGCATCATGGGAACAGGGTAGACCAAACTACCAAGCCAATTCTTATACTGGGAAGGAAACAAGCTACCGGGGACCGGTTTCTGGCATTTCAGCCGTCTTCGGCCCGGCTTGCTCGAATCCTGATGGTGCAATGAGCTAGGGACTCACATCTGAGAATACCCTTCCACGCTTATGGTGTACAAAAATGATTCAGAAAAGGGGGTGGTGATGAACAGAGTGTCTGAATTAAGCAGACCACTCTTACCCAGTCCAAAGATCAGGGCTTGATCCATCACCGTTTTTTAGCTCATTGCACCATCCCAGCTCAGAACTTGGCTATATGCAAATTAGTCTGACCCTGGCCCAGTGCATCATGGGAACAGGGCAGACCAAACTACCAAGCCAATTCTTATACTGGGAAGGAAACAAGCTACCGGGGACCGGTTTCTGGCATTTCAGCCGTCTTCGGCCTGGCTTGCTTGAATCCTGATGGTGCAATGAGCTAGGGACTCACATCTGAGTATACCCTTCCACGCTTATGGTGTACAAAAATGATTCAGAAAATGGGGTGGTGATGAACAGAGTGTCTGAATTAAGCAGACCACTCGTACCCAGTCCAAAGATCAGGGCTTGATCCATCACCGTTTTTTAGCTCACTGCACCATCTCAGCTCAGAACTTGGCTATATGCAAATTAGTCTGACCCTGGCCCAGTGCATCATGGGAACAGGGCAGACCAAACTACCAAGCCAAATCTTATACTGGGAAGGAAACAAGCTACCGGGGACCGGTTTCTGGCATTTCAGCTGTCTTCGGCCCGGCTTGCTTGAATCCTGATGGTGCAATGAGATAGGGACTCACATCTGAGTATACCCTTCCACGCTACTGTTGGACCAGCAATCTGCAGCCATTCAAGCCGCGGCCATTTTGACTCCGTGCGAGGACCCCGTGAGGAAGCAAGTATTGAAACCATTGGATGGTGCCCTGGAGGACGGTGTTCCCGAGGTCGTGATTGTACCGCCGAACCTTCCATCACTATCGACTTTGGGGGTATCGAAAGGCGTTCCCCTCCCGGAGACTTTTGTTGTGGACTTTTCTTTCATCTTGTGTTAGTCTTCTCCTTTCTAGGTGACTTTACGACTCCGGGGCAAGATACATTGGGACTGTCCACCTAGGAGAGAGAGTTTTTCTGCGTCTGAAGTTCTTGTGGACTCACTGTCTACGAGTTGCCACGGATTGATTCTTGATGACTTCCTTCTCCTCTATGACTCCTTTGTGTGCCTTTCGGTCTTGCTAGGGGGGTTTGTGTGCTCGTTCGGAAGGGTCAAGGTTAATATCAATTAGATTGAGACGGTTTGGAGTGGCTTTTACAGGTGTTCGACCTGCAACTGTTTGATTTACGAGGCTGGGCGGTGTATCACGGTGCCCCCAAATTTCTCCTATAAGGGTTGTCATACATTGGTCTTTTTGCAATGGGGGGTGGCTGTTTCTGGCGGGGGGACTAAGGGGGCTGGGAGCCCATACGGATAAGCCCTCCTCCATTCTTTTCCCTACTTTTAGGGTTTTAGTTATTTGGGGCGACAGGCCCGCTGCTAGTGGGGTTAGGCTGCAGCCATCCACAGGGGTGCAGAGTAGGGGTTGGTGGGGGGTTTTATTTTGCCTTTTTTTATTTCTATGGGCTTTTTCTTCCTTCCCTTTTTCTTCCTTACAGGATCAGTATAGATTGCGAATCATTCGGCAGTATAGATTGCGAATCATTCGGATTTTTATCGTGTACTTGTATTTAGTGCTCATGCTTCTTACGTTATCCTGATTCCCGGGTGGGCAGGCCCTGAGAACTGGCTCTTAACATAGAATGTATATTGTATTGTTGTTTACACCGATCCATATGCTTTGGCGCAAAAGTTCCATTATAGCTGTTTCTACATGCATATCATGTCTCTTGACCTGTCCCCCGTATTCTTCGGTTTGATTGTATGGCACCTGATCCGTTTCTTTAGATAATATAAAATAAAACCTCTGTCTCATCCTGTGACTTAGTTGTTCGTTCTAATACAAGTTCTATCCTGGATTGCTGCCGGACCTCAGGGTTGTCGGCTGATGAGCTGTGTCGTACCGTGATATAGTGGGTCTTAATTTTGTTTAGCGGCCGGCCCCTGCGGTTGTAGGCCCATGCTTGTATTTTTATTGAATGCTACAATAAAGGTTTTCCAAAAAAAAAAGAAAGAAAAAAATGTGTTGTCTATTGCCTTGAATATGTGTTGATCAAAGTTTAGGCAGATAGTGCGGAAAAAATACAAAAATTTCGGGAGATAAATCATTTTGATCACATTGCATCTGCCTATTAGGGTTAGATCGAGGTTGTCTAATTTGCTAAGATTTCGTGTTGTTTCTTTCAAGAGTGGGTCGACATTGATCTTGACTAATTCGTCTAGATTCAATGTGATTTTTACGCCTAGATATACAGCGTTCCTGAAGATCCTTTCATTTCTGTAATTAATTTTTTTATTGATAATTATCTGCGTTTTACCCTGATTTAGTTGATATCCTGAGATCGCGCCAAAGAGGGAAGCCTCTTTTTCCATCATTTTGATGGCCACATGAGGATCACTGGTAACGATCGCGATATCATCCACGTATGCTAGAGTCTTTGTTAATCCATTTGATGTCTTAATAGGCAATATATCCTGATTAGTCTCCAGTTTGCGGATGAACGGATCGATAAATATCGCGAACAATAACGGGGAGCACGGGCACCCCTGCCTTGTCCCTCTAGTCACATCTATCTTATTTGACAGTCCGCCATTTATCATAACGACTGCTTCTGGGTTATGGTACAATCTACGTGCAGCGTTAATGAATCGATCTCTGATCCCACTCTTTGAAATGGCCGTCCATAGATATTGCCAGGAGACCCTATCGAACGCCTTCTCTGCGTCCAAGAGTATAAGAGCAGTAGGGTCTCCTGCGACTTCCGCCATGTCAAAGAGTGTGATGACCCTTTGTACGTGATCCGTCGTGGATCTGCCGGGGATGAATCCATGTTGTCGGGCTGATATGATCTTGCGAATAATCGGAGCAAGTCGACAGGCTAACAATTTGGCGTAAATTTTTGAGTCGCAATTGATTAGGGTGATTGGGCGATAGGATCCCAGTTTACTTGGATCTTTGTTTTTTTTTTGAAACACTACAATTTTAGCCCGTGCCCATGATTTTGGTGGTTCCCCCCTTGGAATACTTCGGTCATTAAGTCAGTTAGCACATTCTTTAGTGACTTATAAAATCTGATATAGAATTCGGCGGGTAATCCATCCAGTCCAGCTGCCTTCCCTGTTGATGGACAGCAGAATTTCCAACCACTGCGGTGTGGTCGCTAAATTAGCTTGGTTGGTGTATGACAATTGAGGTGCCGTTACCTGCTCTCAATCAATCAAAGCATGTGTATAGCGCGCTACTCACCCGTAGGGTCTCAAGGCGCTGGGGGAAGGGGGTCCGCTACCGCTCGAACAGCCAGGTCTTGAGTTGCTTCCTGAAGGAGAGGTGGGCTTGGGTCAGGCGGAGGTGGATGGGGAGGGAGTTCCACGTCTTGGCAGCCAGGTAGGAGAAGGATCTTCCTCCCGTTGTGACTCTTCAGATGCGGGGGACGGCGGCGAGGGCGTGGATGGTCGATCGTAGCTGGCGGGTGGGAGTGTAGAAGGTCAGGCGGTTGTTGAGGTATCTTGGGCCTTGGTTGTGGAGAGCTTTGTGTGCGTGGGTGAGAAGTCGGAACGTGATTCTCTTGTTGACGGGGAGCCAGTGCAGGTTTCTCAGGTGTTCGGAGATGTGGCTGTGTCGGGGGATGTCCAGGATGAGGCGTGCAAAGGCATTCTGGATGCGTTGGAGTCTCTTCTGAAGTTTGGCTGTGGTTCCGGCATAGAGGGCATTGCCGTAGTCCAGGCGGCTGGTGACGAGGGCCTGGGTGACCGTCTTCTTGGTTTCTGTGGGGATCCACCGGAAGATCTTACGCAGCATGCGGAGGATGTTGAAGCATGACGAGGAGACGGCGTTGACTAGTCTGGTCATGGAGAGGGAGGAGTCCAGGATGAAGCCCAGGTTGCGTGCGTGGTCTGTCGGTTTGGGTGCGTTGCCTAGGGCAGGGGGCCACCAGGAGTCGTCCCAGGCGGAGGGCGAAGATCCCAGGATGAGGACTTCCGTCTTGTCTGAGTTCAGTTTCAGGCGGCTGTTCATCATCCACTCAGCTACGTCTTTCATCCCTTGTTGTAGGTTGGTTCTGGCAGTGGTGGGGTCGTTGGTGAGGGAGAGGATCAGCTGGGTGTCGTCGGCGTAGGAGATGATGTTGAGGTTGTGTTGGCGTGCGATGGCCGCAAGGGGGCTCATGTAGATGTTGAACAGCGTGGGGCTGAGTGAGGATCCTTGTACTAGTCTGCAGTGGCAGACCGCGTTGTGCCTCTAAATATATGTCAATAAGTTCTTGGTCTTTATTGGTTTCTTTATATAGAGCTTGGTAATATTTTTGAAATTCTGATCTGATCTCCTACGGGTCTTGCTTGTGAATGTTGTTACAGTCTTTAATCTCTTTAATTATGTTAGCCATGTTTTCTTGTCTCATGCGAGTGGCGAGGTGGTGCCCTATTTGCTCGCTTAGTTCGTATACTTTTTCTTTTTGGATCGTGGCTTTACAAATTGCTTTTTCTGCAAATATCTCCGTTAATCTATTTTTTTGCGATGGCAATCTTTTGTGATGCCGTTTCTATGTTTATACCCCCTTCAGTAGCTCTTACAAGATCCCCCTCGGCCTCTGTCAGTTTCCCCTGTAATTCGGCTATCTTTTGTTTGGCAGCTTTGTTATTCCTTATTGAGAAGCGCAGCGTTTCACCCCTGATACCAGCTTTTAATGTGTCCCACACTACGTCTAGGGTGCGCTCCCCAGGTTATTTGCCAAAAATTCAGGTATCCATTTCTCAATAAGATGTCAATATTTCTCGTTTAACAGTAGAGCCCAAAGACTTTTAAAGGCTAACAGCCAAAGGCAGTTCAAACTGTGATAGGCACCATCATTTAGATAGAAAAAACGGACTCTTTAAGGTAAAGGAGATTAGAGCTAATGTGAGGTTACAACTGAACAATTAACGCAAAAATACCATTAAGTCGAAGAGGAACACGGGTTAAAGCTACTGAATTACAACAGCTAGAAATGACAAACAGAATCACGATGCATAAAATGGAATCCAGCGTGGCAATGAGATGGAATACTATGCGGTGCGATAAAGGCTATGTATGAGTATAAACCAGGACTTACCGTTGTGTCTACCCTGATAATTAAGGTCTCTGACTTGGGCTCCTACAATGAGGTAATCGATACGCCTCGAGTCAACCACGTCGAATGTTGGTAGATGCAACATGCATGGTATAGGGAGACGGATAATTTGATGCAACCGCAACGCTTGGAAATGGTTTAGAAATAGTCAGATGGCAGTCATGTGACAAATCACATGTTTGATTCCAAAGCTGGTTGGTTTACGTGGCGGCCATGATGTAAGTGTAGGTTTACCAAGGTAAAACCAGCAGTGGGTGACATAAAACCAAATAAAGACCAAATGTACAGATGTATGTATGCAGATAATTGTGGTATAGACCTAGAGCAAAGTTATTGATGTTCTACTTCCTATTCAGGACCAGCAAAGCAACGATTGCGCAGTCTTGTCTAAATAGTCTGAACCCGTCATGTTACTTCTAGAGATATAATAAAACTACATGGCTACTGTAACGGTGTATGAAGACTCTAAATGAATCACAGGTATAAAGCCAAAAAAAAAAGGAACTGCGCAAGAACTTTTGGGCCTTATGATGAAATACAGAAAATGAATGGTCGAAATGAATAATAGGTATAAAGCCAAAAGAGAACAGCGCAGGAACTTTTATGCCAATCCATGCCAGCCTTTCCAACATGGATCCGCTGTCGGAAACTGACTTTGGGGGCTAGCAGGGCCCCCTTCCCCCTGTCAGAAACTGACTTTGAGGGTTAGCAGGGCCCCCTTCCCCCTGGTCCTCTGCATTTGGCCACATGGTGCCGAGATGTTTTAAAACTTCCATTTTTGATGGGGGCTTGTGCTGAGTGCGGTTTCATCCAGCTGCACAAGTATCCATCGAAAAATGGAAGTTTGCGACTACACGTGCCTAATTGTGCTGTCGGATCTGTCGACCTATGTTCGGGTGGTTCCTTCCACAAAACAGTGTCAGTCGGAAGCAACTCCGACCAAAATCGTAATGAGGGCCTAAGTGTCTTGATGGTTTTAGTCCAATTCCCATCTTTTTTTCATTACACTTCAGAGTTTAAAAAAACTACAGAATAATGTCTGGCTTCCTACCCGCTGATATATTTTGAAGTATTTGTACAGTTCATTTACAAGTATTTATATATATATATATATATATATATATATAAGCCTTTTGCGCCCTATTCCGGGAAGGAAGCCGTTCTTCGCGTGGTGCGGTACGAAGAAGGAGGATGCGGGGAATCTAAAACTTTATCAAGAGTCATCCCTGATGGAACAATTATTTTTCTGCCCATCCTCCTCTGAACACTAATCTATATTATAACCAAAGAGGACTATTCATAGAAATCTTGCGAAATTCTTGAAGACGATTCACATTCTGACTACTTGTTTGCATGCACATACGATTTTGTGGCTTCCTAATACTACCAATTAAGAGATCATTTGGAAACGCTCATCCACAAAGAAATTTCCCACCGATTACAATGACTATATATACTCAAAAGAATTTGCCCTGAAGAAGTCCCTTGAGGACGAAACGCGTCGGCTGCGAATACCCGTGTTTTGATTGTACACCCTTTTTTTGGAATAAAGAAAATCACAACTAAGAAAACCTACGTCTGTGATCATTGACACTATATTTCTGGAATTGTGTGGTGCACCTTTGCGTTTATTTATTAATTTACTGAGTTCTTGGATGAACTATCACTGTGACAGTGGATGTTAACCAGTGTGCACACACTTCGCCCATACAAACTACCCAGGGCGATTTAGAATTCTGGGGGTGATTTGGGTTAGGTGCTATAATTAAGAAGTTTCCACTGTCTCCTTTGTCTTTTGAAAGTATTTAAATGTTGTGTGTTAAAAATAAATTACATTCTACAGCCTTTCCTTTCACTCTGAAACCCAGCAATATTTTCAAAGATGGTTTACCTTACAAAATGCCCTAACTTTACAGCTAGAAAAAGAAAAAATAAACACCAGTCTCCATAGTAAAAGAATAAGTAGCAATTTTTCAGACGACAAAGCCAGACTTTTGACCTCTGTCTTTGAATTGCACTACAAATGCATAAAGATAAAAACAAAATTAAAGCCATCTTTATTGGTCAGTCACCTTCCGAACTCCAGAATTGTTATTTTGGGGGTGCTAAAGCACCTCCAACACCCCTACTTCCAGCACCTATGTGAGAGAGTGTACATAGTGTTTGATGGCTGATAAACTTGGAAAGCCTTGAAACTGCTCATGTATGAAAATATTTATCTCAATAATCCTTGAGTATGCATTGCAGAAGACAAGGGACCTGTTGCCATTACTCAAAGGTAGGTTTTCCCTTTGACTAATACTTCTCAAATTACCCAGTTATTCAGATTGTAGCTAGAGCAACATTGATTAAGTGTTGAGTTTTTGGGAGAGTGTGTACATGGAATAAGGTATGCCTGCTGTGTGATAATGGTATTTTATTTTCTTTGCACAAACTATGTAATATTTGGAAAATACATGAATTAAGCATAGGACCAAATCTTTACATAATCCTTGTGGCAATGGGATGCTTGAAAGGTTTAATCATCTCAAATTGAAAGGTGCTGTCCAGGTGGTCATTATGTGTACTTTTAATTGGAAGGCAAAGGTTGCAAAGACCATGTGGATCCATAGAATAACTGTTAACTAGGGCACAGGGTTAACACCATTTGAGATTATAAAATGACGTAATCCTAGGACAAAATGTAATCCAAAGTGAAAATATAAATCATAAATCAATTACTAGCCCACTGAAGACAATAGGAATAGAATTAAGAAAGCTTGTGAGGGTTACACAAGATATGATGAAAGGAACAATACCAAGGCATGTAGAATTAAAATTGGTCAGAGAAAAAAAAAAAACGGGGAAAGTGTTTAAGGAAGAGACTAATTTTTCTTTTAAACCATAAGAGGTTGTTAAAGTCATGCATAATTATGCGTTGTTAAGTGATGGTAATGTGTGGCATCTTAATTGCATAGCTGTTGGCTTTAGAGAGGGCTGGAAAGGTATGACGTCTAATAGTAATATGAAATAGAATATCTGAGTAACGTAGTCCTCGAAAGAGGAAGTTATTCCTATTTATTGTGATCTTATTGGTATAGACACTAATTGTGATTTCAATGGTGAGCCGCAGAAATTAAATCTGAAGTAAAAGGCCAGGAGGTTCTAGTAACCGGCTGGTCACGATCTAGTGTTTCTACAATATGTATTTCCACCCGCCACTCCTTGAGGGCTAGCTTCCACACTCACCGCACATCCATCTATCACAGGTGTCGCTGGTCAGGTGACCCTGCTAATAAAAGGGCCCGGAGCACGTGCCATGGGCCAGTTCCAGACCATATGACTATGTGTCTGCGTCATTATTGTAGCTGCATGAGGGCCTAGGGCTCTAACCATTACAATTGCGATGAGCCCCTTGTGAGCTGTCACCAGTTTGGTACTAAATCATGAGGGGAAGTGCAGCCGATGCCCACGGCACCCCTGCACCGGTTGCCAGCACAACAGCCACACTATGAGTGAAGAGGACAGCATCCAGCCTCCATGTAATGCAGTTGCCTGCCTGCCATGACCCCTAAAAGGCAACATCGGACCACTGGGAAGAAGGTGAGCTGACTGAGCTCAGAAGTTGGCAGTGGGCAGCAATGAGTGGAGGGGATGTGTAAAAGGAGCGCATAAAGCGAAACCCCCACAGCGCCGGCAGAACCCCGTAACCAAGGGAGAAGCTTCAATCCACAGAGCTGCCTCAAAAGTGAAAAGAGCACGACACAGCCCACAACATCGTGGAGGACACTGCGCTGCATGTCAGCAGTAGGTCAGGGACTGTGGTACCCGCCTGTGAGGGTGTAGGCCTCGTTCCGTGCCAAGGTGAAATGTCTCCATACTGCAGCTTCTCTAGGCACTAGCATGCCTTATTCAGTGCCTGTAAAACATTGGTGGAATGAAAGTGAGGCATGAGGGAATCGCTCATCCGCCTGGTGACGTTAGCAAGCAGGGAAGAAGGGTTCGCAAGATAACACGTGCATGCGAAGGCTGGTGCTGATCCGTTGTGTCCAGTAAGTGTCGTGACCAGAGAACATGGGCTCTAGGACCTACAGGGACACAGACTTGGGGGGACAGACACCGGACACTACATCCGGTCAGGGGGACAAAGGACAGACCACAGGAAGCAAGAGGCAGGGAAGGAAGCACCAATACAAGCTCATGTGAGATACGAAATAAAGATACCTGAAATCGCCTGCACCGTGTCCTGTCATCTGTGGGGGGACCCTGCACGATACCACAGCTGGCGACGAAGGAAGAAATAAAGAAACCACGCGTGCCGGATCGACCACGTCGTGAACAAGCCAGGAGCCCACCCTGGACTGGTGCCGAGAAGAAGAACATAGTGGCCAAAGAACGAAATTAAGGACAGCAGCGACGCGGGAGCCCACCCCGGCCGCTGCGACGACGAAATCGCCTGCATTGGGTAAGCGCCAGAGAAAGAAGCGCCAAGGAATACAAATCGGCGCGAGCTCTCGCGAGAGTCTCGGCGGCCATTTGCAAGTCAGGCGAGAGAGCCAATAGGAGCACAGGAATTGCTGGCGGCCATTTTGAAATCAGGCGAAGCACTGATTGGCCGCGAAGTCTCACGAGACCATCGGCGGCCATCTTGAAGTCAGGCGAGGGAGCCAATAGGAGCACAGGAAACGTTGGCGGCCATTTTAAAGTCAGGCGAAGGGAAAAAAGGTCGAAAAGAGCCAGAAAGAACCACAAAAAGATCAGTAAAGGTGGCAAAAGAAGCTGAATAACAAAATAAAGAGCAAAGAGAGTCTCAAATAAGAAAATAAATAAAAGAAAAGACCAGAAAGAGCCACAATAAAGAAATAAGCGCCACAAAGAGCATTTACAAAGTAATAACAAAAGAACTGTAAGAAAAAGATGGCAGAACCACGGCCAAGCGCCCAATATCGCAGACCACTACCATTCAATCTATCAGAACCACAAGTAGGAATAAGATGGGAGCGATGGATCGCTAGGTTCGAGGGATACATGGAGGCCACTGACGTACTAGAAGAAAAGAAGCTAGGACTGTTCCTAAACCTCGTGGGTGACGACGTGGATGAACTGCTAGTGACACTACCGGCAGGAGAGACATCAACATACAAAAAGCTCATCAAGTGCCTAACAAGCAAATTCGACCCTCAAAGGAACATAGACTTTGAAAGATACACGTTCACCACAGCTTTCCAACATGACGATGAATCATTGGATGACTTTGCGACACGACTGAGAAAATTGGTAACGCACTGCGAATTTGACAAGTATGACAACGAGCAAGCAATTCGCCTGCTGATAATTGAAGGATGTCGCGACACTGAATTCCGCACCAGAATATTGAAAGAACCAACATCGCTGGAAAACATCCTGTCGCTAGCAAGGGCAAAAGCAAGAGCAAAGATACAATCAAAGCAGATGGAACGGAGGATCGAACAAGCACACCGCATGACAGATAACAGTCGCACCAGCACCTGGAAAAAGGGACAACGCGACAACACAACGAAGAAACAACAAGGGCCATAATGCTACCGATGTGGTTTAGAATTTCCTCACAAGGGCGCCTGCCCAGTATTTGGACAGATGTGTAAAAAAATGTAACAGAAGCAATCATTTTGCCAGTGTGTGTCAAGGGACATAATTCAGAAATGACAGAGGAAGACCAAACAGGCAGTGGATGATGACAAGCAGGCACGTCAGACACATCGAAACAGCAAACAGGGGCTCGTCAATAGAATCAGGAGGAGAGGAAGAAGAAGAAAAAGTGGAGCGACTGTACCTCATGTCCACTCAAGAAGACACAGGAGAAGAAAGCATTCGTCTGGTAGACAAGAAAGCAATCAAAAAAATGGAATCAGTGACAATAGAAGTCGGACCACATAAAGCACAGTTCGTGCTTGACAGCGGCGCCACATGCAACATCATGTGGGCGTCAGAATATGAGAGAATGGAAATAAAACCGGTGCTGAGACCATCAAGGGTTGAAGTGTTCACTTGGGGCTCAAGGAAACCAGTAACAATTTTGGGGAAATTCACTGAAGATATAACATATAAAAACCAAACACTCAGAGAAGAGATTCATGTACTGAAAGGAGATATTCCAGCACCCTGCCTACTGAGCAATGTATCAGCACAAATAATGGGCCTGATAGCAATGACATATAACATGTCAGAAAAAGGAAACATCCTGAAAGAATATCCAAAGCTACTGAAAGGCCTGTGGAAGCTAAAAGGGCAACAAATAACGTTGCACATCGACGAAACAAAGAAACCAGTAGCTCAGCATCACCGGCGAGTACCAATACACCTGCAACCTCAAGTAGAGGAAGAAATAAATGCGCTGTTGAAACAAGACATCATCGAGCCGGCAGAAGGACCAACGCCGTGGGTATCGCCGATAGTAGCCGTGCCAAAGAAAAACACATCGAAAATAAGAATCTGTGTCGACATGAGGATACCAAACATGGCGATCGAAAGAGAAAGACACCCTGGACCACACCTCGACGACATGATCAGTTGCCTGACAGGAGCAAGACGATTCTCAAAGTTGGACTTGTGTAAGGGATATCACCAGCTGGAGCTGGATCCACAGTCGAGATATATCACAACCTTCTCGACACATCTAGGTCTATTCCGATACAAGCGCCTAAGCTTTGGGATATCGTCAGCAGCAGAAATATTTCAGGAAACGATCAGACAGGTGATAAGGCCAGTGAAAATTAGTCTCAATTACAGCGATGACATCCTAGTGTTTGGCAAGACAGACGAAGAACACGACAAGGCGTTGCGAGAGGTGTGTGCCCAACTAGAACAGGCTGGCCTCACATTAAATGAAGACAAATGTGAGCTAGGGCGAGATGAACTTGTATTTTTTGGACATATCTTTTCAAAGAAAGGAATGAGGCCGGACCGCAGTAAGGTAGACACTCTGAAAGAAGCGAAACCACCAAGTGATGTAGCAGAAGTACGGTCATTTCTTGGACTTGCCAGTTACTGTGCAAGATATATCAAAGACTTTGCAACAGTGAGCGCACCACTGCGGGAGCTGACGAAACAGGGACAAACTTTTGCATGGACAAAAGAGTGCAGCACGGCATTCGAAGAAATAAGAGAGGCAGTAACAGCGGTAGATCATCTAGCATACTTTGACCCACTACTGTGTACAGAACTAACGGTGGACGCCAGCCCAGTAGGACTGGGGGCAATACTGGAGCAACACAAACCAGGAAAAGACTCGCCGAGGTGCATAGTCGCTTACGGAAGTAAGAGCTTGTCCGACGTTGAGAGAGCTTACTCTCAACCGGAGAAGGAAAGTCTGGCCGTTGTGTGCGCGTGTGAACACTACCACATGTTCATCTACGGGAAGCCTTTCACAATTGTAACAGATCACCAAGCTCTAGTAACAATTTATGGAAACCCAAACGCAAAGATACCACCAAGAATAGAGAGGTGGGGAATACGGCTGATGGATTACAACTTCAAAATAATACACAAGCCTGGAAAGGAACATAACCCAGCTGACTATATGTCCAGACATCCATTGCCACGCAACACAGAAACAACAACAATGGTGGAAGAATACTTGAATTTCATCCTGAAGCACAGCACACCAGCATCCATAACAAACGCAGAATTGGAACAAGAAACAAGGAGAGATCAAACAATGGAAGAAATCAAAAAGGTGACCAGGCAGGAGGCCCAAACTGAAATTATAGCGCCTCCCCTTCTTGCTGGAGTGCCCGTCAGCTGCACCGCCTGCCACTGTCTGTCTCAGTGAGGAGGGGAGGGAGTGGAGCGCCTTACTGATGTGGCACGACAATGCTGAACTGCACCCGGAGGTAAAATCACCCAACCCGCTACCTTCTGCGGTAGAGGCCGTTTACCTGCCTTCCTTGGCAGTGATGTGACTGCAGGTTGGACGAGAGGCCACAGCGAGGGAAGGTGGTCCCAGAGTGGCTATTTGTTGCCTACTAAGGGACGACCAGGCATCAAGGGGAGAAAGACTGTCCACACAATGAGAAAACAGCTCGCAGAGGGAGAGAAAACTACGATCACCAGCACGGCCGGTTAGTAGCAGTTGGTTGGAGATGGCAAGGCTGCTTCCTACCCTAAATGGACACCATAGAGGCGCTGCCTGCAATGAGGAGTGGTTGTGGCGCCACCTAGTGGTAGCTGTTGTGTTATCAAATAATGACACACGAGAAGATTATATGAAATTGGTATTTATTTACCAGAAGAAAGAGCTTGTGAGAGGAAAGATGACCATGCAGCGTCGCCGGGTCTTTCTCATCGAGCTGGGTAGTGACGTCACTTAAATACACCTTAACATTCCAGGGGTAGCACGTGCACATAAACCAATAGGAAGAGGGACAGATAAAACTCATAAAAGCATACAGCATAAAAACAGATGTATTAGTTACTAAAACTATTTACAAATCACAAAATTCATCATATATATTAATACAATTAAAAACCATTAAGAGAAAACATACTGACTGCAGTTTAAAAAACAAGTCAAAATAGACAATCGTTATGTTAGATGCCCCCGAGAACACAGTTTAAACATTTTATGCTTTTACTATAGAGACAGACAAATTAAGGAAAACAGATCAATCACTTTGAGGGGGTCAAGCCCACCACAAGTTTTCTTCTAATGGCCCATGCCCACCCAAAGTATTTGGCGACCGCAACTGTAATAACCGGCAAGGTGTTAGTGGAAATTATTCTTAAGGCCACCTTGCTGTCCCTTGTGCCTAGCAATTTGCACATCGCCTTTAGCCAAACACGTCGGGGGTTAAGTAGGCCCTACAAACAAAAAGAAGGTGGGCAATGGTCTCGCTTTCACTTTTACACGCCGGGCATAATTCAGAATTACCTATACCCCATCTACCGGTTAGTGATCTTATAGGGAGTGACCCTGCTCTAAGCTGGAAGTAGAGCTTCCTATCCTCCGACTTTGTGATGTTGTCCCAATAGGGCTCTAAGCTAGGAGAAACTTTTGTTTCCAAAAAGCGACAATCCATAGTAGAGGGATCAACATCATTCCAGTTCCCGTAGGCGACCATTTCCCAGTACCTTTCTTTTATGGCGCCTTTGGTTGGGAACTGGGCTGTCTCAGGGTTCTCCCACAACTCCTGCATACCCATTATTCCCAATACTTTATGAAGTTCTTTGAGCCAAATTATCTTGTGGAATATATCAGTTTTAATTACATTCAGAAATCCCAGAGCGTAATGCATAAGTAGAGTGGTGTGGCTCACTGGTTAGAGGCGGCAGACCTGGAAGCAGAGGTCGACCCGGGACCAGGGTTCGATTCCCGACGCGGCAGGGTCTTGGGCCATGGTCAGCGGACTCGATAATTCTCGCCTCGGTGCCTACTCCAACCATGGGTCTCACTCAGCAACTCTGGGCAATAGCTTGCTTAATCTCTACTAACGGCCCCATCAGCGCCGGGGATGCTTGTCTTCACCTTGGAGATGCCCAGGAGGGACAATCTCACAGGGAAAGCCAGGATGGGTTCCCCAGCAGTATACAGCGCCGGGACGCCCCTTTGCTGGGGCAGCTGTGCGCTTTACAAGTATACGACATTTAACATTTATAAGTTCCGGAGTAACCCTCCAATATAGAATCGGTCGTAATCTAGCCATATCTGAGAGGGCTTTCCTGCCTAGATCATAGCGCTGCAGTTGGATTGGGGTACTTTTAGGGAGGCCAACAAGATTACGGCAAAAAAAAAATTCCACAAGTGTTAGTGACGTTAAATTATCATAGCCCGTAGCCTTGGCGCACCCCACGCTCTACCGGGAATTCAGAGGTTACTTGGCCGTGACACCCCCCCCCCACTGTATTTTTGCATAATTTGACTCATGCAACCTCATCACAAGTGTTAGGATCTCTAGCGGCATACCCATCTCGCTTAGCACTTTCCACATCTGGGATCTAGGGACTAAATCAAAGGCAGCACGTAAATCTATAAACGCTGCATAGATGCTGCCTTTTCCTAGTACTACCGTCTTCCAGTATAGTAGTGTAAATCTGAATATCTGGTCTGTGGTACTAGTTAATTTACGAAATCCAGCCTGGAAGGGGGTCAGAATATTTTTCTCTTCTACCCAGGCCGATATTTTCTCTAGGGTCATTTTTCCAATCACCTTTTGTACAGTGTCTAACAGGCTAATAGGCCTGTAGTTCCCAAGCTGTGTTTTGTCGCCTTTCTTATACACCGGGATTGTAACGGCCCCTAGCCAAGACTTTGGTACTGGTGCCCCTAGTGCCACAGCATTGGCCAGCTTTGTTATATAAAGACCCCAGTGCTTTTTATTGTAGTGTAGTTCCTATATCCCTTATAGGTTCTGCGCATTGGAATAACATACACAATAGGCTTGGCATAGGACTGAGGTCTGTATGCCCCTAATATGTATATTAAACTTAATTACTATGTACCAGCTAGCTCAGAGGCCACTAGAAACTAAGCATGAGCGAATTTTGCGGATCTCGCGTTCGCGAATTTTGCGGATTTGCGGATTCGCAATCCGCAAAATCCGCGAATTCCCGCGAATTTGCGGATTTTTTTTTTTTTGTGTTCGCCCGTGTTTCTGCCAGTTCGCGAGGGTTTTGTACACTTTCGCAAATTGCGAACTTACCTGTCGGGTCGCAAGTTTCGCGAACTTGTTGTTTCTACGTGTCCAGCCTGTTTGGGACACTCTTCTTCATCACTGCCACTCTCTGTCACCACTGCCACTCTCTGACTACTCATGCCACCCTCTGGCCCACCCATGCCACCCTCTGTTTCATCACCACACCCTCTGGTTGTCCAGTGTACATTATTTTCGGCAAAGCAAAGCACACCTTCCCTGCCTCAAGTGACCTGAATTAATTTGGGGCTGATTAATGTGTCACAGAATATTTTTTTAGCTGGCACCTGCTTCCTTAGTGCGCCCTGATTAGTGATCTTTTGCACTTGCTAAGTGCTTTCATTGTTGAAAAATTTGTTACAACACCTGCCCTGCCCCAACTGACAATAATGAATTAGGGGCTGACTAATGGATTTTAACTTCCAGCCTGGCTCCCTCCTGCTTGTCTCCCTTAGCTGTAATTCAGGACCTTTGTGGCATATGTGTAACTATTCTGAGGTTCAGAGCAGGGTCACATAATAGTTTCAACTTGCAACCGAACTCTGGAGGGGCCCCTCAGGAAGCACTACAGGAAATGGCTACTAATGATGAGCCTGAACTTTTGAACCTGGTAAGTAGTTACTTTCAGTTTTGCTAAAATCGTATTTCTGCAATTTTGCACTTATTCGCGGGGCGCAAACTCACGCGAACTCACGCGAACAGTGCGAGCAGTGCGAGCAAAATCCGCTGCTCGCGGATTTGCGGATTTTGCGGGAGATTCGCAAATCTCGCGGATTGCGGATTTCCCGAAAATCCGCAAAATCCGCGAGCGGAACGGATTTTCCGCCCATGCCTACTAGAAACTTCTTGAAGACAAGAAGGGAATAGCTTCTGGCAACCACATAACATAAAACCCACATCCCTCAGGATCATGGAAACAAAATACTACTTTTCATTCAGTCACTCATCTCAGAGAAGTACATAGAAGAAACAGTCGGTGTGTTTACAATAACATTTATTGCACAGTTGTTATTCTAGTACTGGTTATATGTGCTCCGACAACTGTTGGACAGTAGCAGAGAATTATGGCCAGCAGTGCAGTTAAATGAAAAGGCTTTGTATAGTTCTACCATTTTGCAACAGTAATGAACACATACATGAAATACAGAATGCATTAAGATAAAGCCTATACCCCTATGATGCCTAACTAGATGTACCTAAGTGTACCTAGCATGTGTGTAGATCTTAGAGAGCCAAGAATCCCCCTAGGAGTTAGTCTAACCCCTTTACCTTATTGGGACTTCATCCTGATCTTGAGCTGGACACCCACAGATGGGTGATGGACCTCTGCCAGCTGGAGCTGTGGCATGACGCAGGTTGCAGCGCCTCAGGCAGAGTGTCCGCCTGGAAGTCTCTGTCTCCTCTGGTTTGCTTGGGCAAAGGGAGGTATACTTATACTGGATAGGTGTCTTGGATTGACGTAATGTTGGTCAGAGGAAGATGTGTTCTTGGTCTGTTTCCAAGAATTGGTTGTGACGTAGGTTAGTCACTGTTGGACATGGAGATTACGTATTTAGGATGGACCGTCTTCTGTGCACAGAGCACACAGTGATCAGATAAGGGGACAGCCTCTCTGTTGCTCGTTATTGTGAAATGAGGGCTAATCTAGGTCAAAGGGCCTGCCTGTCTCTGTGAAAGGGCCTGCTTGTCTCTGTGACACAAAGAATTTGTGCCTCTGAGACAGTACCTATGTTAAGGCCTCAATTGCCTTCATAACACCCACTCCAATCTATGGACAAGAGTTAATAACCCATTAAAAGCAAACTACGTGACTAAAATAGGCATTTGCATATAATTGGCAGGTAGTTGCATGAGAGTTTTATGAGCTGAAAAAAATAGCAGCTGTTAAAATATATAAAATTACTGTAGACTCTGTGGAGACAGGAAAAATCTATAGTGTCATTAAAAAATATATATATACTCTTTAGAGTAAGTAGTTACTTATAAAAGTTTCTGTTTATAAAATTGAAAACTCTTTCATGCTTTTTTCAGAAGACCATGCTTTCTTTAAAATAGTCAATTAAGAGGGAAAGCTCCAAGCACTGGGTGAAAGTTGAAACAAGAACAGAAAAAATGTGTTTCAGGACATGTTTTGAAGAACTAGAGATAAAAGGTGCTGGTAGTCACAACATTTCTCGTAGCCATTTGCTGCAGTAAACAGACCTTTTTAATACCTCGCACAGTCGTTGTGGAAGCACAGAAAGACAGTGCTGCTAGTTGCTTGTTCTGAGGCAGCCGGTGCTAAAGATTGTACCTGAGTGCCTGGATTTACTCGTACCTCACCTTCAGCCATATTCGCCGATGAGGTCTCAATCCATACCTTGGTGTTGCTAAATGAAGTACAAGGCACCCATTGGATTTGCAAGGAATGCTTTGGTTTGATGTGAATACGCTTGGGACACAGCCAAGCATAGGACTTCAGCAGACCCTGCATGGTGGTGATTGCCACTGGCATTTTCCTTTGGAAGAGGTATGTTGCAGTCTTTTCAGACTGTTCTTTTAAATATTAGAAACCATGAGAAGCATAGTTCCTGTTCGAGCTATTCCCAAGGTGTACCACACTGCTTGTATGTGAAAGACCAAATTTATCAAAAAGGAAAAAAGGGGCAGCCTGTATTTAAGAGTACTATTATGCAAAAAAGAAAGAAATATTTCTTTAGCTGATGTAAAATGAAAAAATAAAAGCTGCTGCACAAGCATGGTTTTCAGATTGTTTTAAGCATTATTGAATTTTATGAAGGAAACTTTCGTTTTTACTACTGTCAGTTTTGGGGCTTTTTTTTTTTAAATGGCACAGCTTCCCTACACTGTAGGATTTCACTACCTCTGGATGTTATCTGTACATAACGTAGGTCTGGCCTATGTATACTGAGTAGGCATGTGCGAATTTTGCGAATTCGCAATTCGCGAATTTGCAAATTTTGCAAATTCGCAATCCGCAAAATCAGCGAATTTGCAGATTAGCGGATTTTGCGGATTGTGTGGGGAATGGCCGGGTGGGAAAACGGTGCACATCGCTAGTGTGAGGGGCAGGGCCAAACGGGCGAGGCTTATATGCGAGTTCACATGCCTCTTGTGTGCATAAAAGGACAGGCACGGAACAGAGAAGCTCGTGGTCACAGGAACTGCACAGGGATTGAGCTCGTGAAAGTCAATAATGCAAAGGCCTCCATCAAGCATCATAGCTATTTTTCGACGATAGATATGGGGAGAACGCACACCTGCCCAGCCTCGAGAAAACTCACATTTTTGGGGGGGCTGATTAACTTTGCCATCACACCAAAGAGCGCCGGGGTCCCTCGAGTGAGCTGTCCATCAAGTGGGTAAAGGGCGCGAAGACGGTGCACACACCACTAGTGTGTAGGGAGGGGCCAAATGGACGGGGCTTATATGCGAGTTCACATGCCTCTTGTGTGTATAAAAGGACAGGCACGGATCAGAGAAGCTTGTGGTCACAGGAACTGCACAGGGATTGAGCTTGTGAAAGTCAATTATGCAAAGGCCTCCATCAAGCATCATAGCTAATTTTCGACGATAGATATGGGGAGAGCGCACACCTACCCAGCCTCGACAAAACACAAATTTTTGGGGGGGCTGATTAACTTTGCCATCACACCAAAGAGCGCCGGGGTCCCTCGAGTGAGCTGTCCATCAAGTGGGTAAAGGGCGCGAAGACGGTGCACACACCACTAGTGTGTGGGGAGGGGCCAAACGGACGGGGCTTATATGCGAGTTCACATGCCTCTTGTGTGTATAAAATGACAGGCACGGATCAGAGAAGCTCGTGGTCACAGGAACTGCACAGGGATTGAGCTAGTGAAAGTCAATTATGCAAAGGCCTCCATCATAGCTAATTTTCGACTATAGATATGGGGAGAACCCACACCTACCCAGCCTCGACAAAACACACATCATCCTAACTAACTATTTTAGGATGGCGCCGGCAAGCTGCCAGCGCCATCCTAAAATAGTTACTAAATTAGCTTAATCAGGAAGCACTAATAGATCAAATAAAGCAGGTGCTCGAGCACCTGCTTTATTTTATCTATTAGTGCTTCCTTTTTTCGAACTAACTTAGTAACTATTTTAGGATGGCGCTGGCAGCTTGCCGGCGCCATCCTAAAATAGTTAAAAGTCCAACAGGCTTGAACTTTTGCCCCCGAAATCCGCCGCACGCAGATCTCGCGGATTTTCAGTAAATTAGCGGGAGTTCGCGGATCGCGGATTTACCGAAAATCCGCAAAATCCGCGAGCGGAATGGATTTCCGCTCATGATTAATACTGAGTCCCTTGGTGACGTTCAGGAATCATTTCTGTGACAGGTATTTGTGTCAAAAGGCCAAACCACCCATACTTTCCTAACTGGGTCTGTCCTGTTGTGTTGTAAATAGCATCTAATTTTGCCTCTGCTGATGTATGTATGGTGGTGTTTGGCAACGTTCCTACCGGTGTTTAAACAACCATATTTCTAGATGCATTTCAATTCTGTAGGAGTTGATAACCTTAATAAAGGTAACAGGTATGTAGCGTTGCAATATGATTAAATCTCTAACATTTGATGATCTGAAAATGTAGCAATTATTCCTAAAACAGACAGCATATTATACACTGTATCAGTAGCCCAATTTTCCGAAAAATGTACTGAAGGTAATGACATCACTGAATGTATGATAAAAATAAATGAAAATAAATGAAAGTTCAAAATACATTAATCAGAATTAAAAAACTGGATGATTAAGTACATCATTTAGAATATAAAGGTTTGTTCAGGTCGAATACATTTATAAGTCTTGTTAGACCTGTCTGGCCTTTTGCGTAGCCCCTCCTATTAATTAATTATTTCATCCCCTTTTTCACCCCTCATACCCTTTTTATCTTTTCGTGTCCACTGGACTTTTGCTGTCTTCAGCAGCAGTTGGGAGGACCATTTGCAACATTTGCAAGCAGTTCTCCAGGCCCTGAAACAAGCTGGCTTGACAATCAAGGCCAGCAAATGTCAGATTGGGCAGGGGTCGGTTGTGTGCATAGGCCACTTGGTGGGTAGGGGAACAGTGCAGCCCCTCCAGGCAAAGATTGAGGCAATCATGGCCTGGGAACCCCCCAAGACCCAGACTGAGGTCCGAGCCTTCCTGGGCCTCACAGGTTACTACAGTCGCTTTGTGAAGAGGTATGGCACTATTGTAGCGCCCCTCACAGAGCTCACATCCAAGAAACAACCTCAACGGGTAGTTTGGACAGAGGCTTGTCAGCAAGCCTTTGAAAAATTGAAGCAGGCAAGGTGTGCGGCACCGGTCCTGAGGGCCCCAGACTTCTCTAAGGAGTTCATTGTCCAGACAGACGCATCAGAACATGGCATTGGGGCAGTGTTATCGCAACTCAATAAAGAGGGTCTGGATCAGCCTGTAGTCTTCCTGTCCAGGAGACTGCTTCCCCGGGAACAGAAGTGGAGTGCAATTGAGAGGGAAACTTTTGCGGTGGTGTGGGCTCTGAAGAAGTTGCGGCCATACCTGTTTGGCTCGCACTTCCTGGTTCAGACTGACCACCGACCCCTTCGTTGGCTAATGCAAATGAAGGGGGAAAATCCCAAGTTGTTGAGATGGTCCATCTCCCTACAGGGAATGGACTTCCGGGTGAAACATCGGCCTGGAGTGGACCACGCCAATGAAGACGGTCTCTCTAGGTATTTCCGCCTTAGTGATGAGGACTCCGAAGGGGTTGGGTAGCTCTCCCCACTTTCAGCTGGGGGGGACGCGTGTTAGACCTGTCTGGCCTTTTGCGTAGCCCCTCCTATTAATTATTATTTTGTCCCCTTTTTCGCCCCTCATACCCTTTTTATCTTTTTGTGTCCACTGGACTTTTATGGTGTTGTCCTGGGGGATAGGTGCTCTTTCGCCCTCATAGTTTTTTTTCCTGAGGCCTAGGTACCCTTTTCTGACTAGAAAGGTTGGGCCATGTAAAATGGTGGCTAGTAACTGCCACAACTGCCAACTCAGGGACTGGGCCCATAGGATAGAATAGGAAGCATCCAGAACCTTCTGGCTAGTTCTGGACCTTGGGAGCTAAGGGTATAAATAGAACACCTGTAGGGCGACCATTTTGTCTTGTCAGTGAGGAGCAGCTGGAGTATAGGCTAAGGGTCTGGAAGGGGTAGGGCCTTCATAGGGTGGACTACTTTTCAAGGGTTGCCCCCTTACAGGGATCACCACCCCCATTCCTGTAGACCTGACCCAGTTAGTCCCGACCTGCTGACCCTGGACAGGGAGACACCTCAAATTGGGTGTAGGGATTGACCCCCAGCTAGCGGTGAAACTTAGGGGATCCCAGCTGAGGAGGGCAAGAAGTGAGAAGCACCCCCCCTCTTCCCTTTGTCCAGTATGAAGAGCTAGATTGATCCTTGCAGGAGATAGAGGACTGGGGCCAAAAGCGTGAGACTTTACCTCTGACCCACCCCTCCTCTGTGACGGTGGTGCCATTGGCTGCCTATGTAAAATCGGGACCTCTCACCTGCATCAGGAAGTGCAGCAGGAGTTTACCCCCCCACCTGTGGAGCCCGAAGTAAGGAGAGTCGGGGCTTCGGTGGGTGGTCCAATAGTCCTGAATCCATTGAGGACGGGCCAGGTGGAGAATCACTGGCACTGCCGTGAAGGTGAAGTGGAGAGGAGCATAGGGCTGATCGAGCCTGGGGCAGCGCGCTTCTGCGCATACTCTCGGCGGTGACCACTTTCCTGTCAGGAGGGGCCTAGGACCGAGGAAGGCCCAGAGGTGAGCCACTACCAGTGCCATCGAGTGGAGCCGCCTCCGTTTCAGGGCCGCTACTCTCCCGCGCCTGCGCCGTAGCGCCGCGGTGAGAGGATCGTCAGAGGCGGCCGGAAGCGGGATCGGAGCCAAGCGCTGGGGACAGACCTAGCGCGACCTCTCTGCAGGGCTGACGCGTGTGCAGACTTTCACCAGGCCCCGAGGTAAGCGCTGTTGGGGACCAGAGGAGGCCCCCGAAGAGAGCTGAACCCTGGGGCTGGAGCTGTGAACTGAGAAAGGCTCTAACAGCCGTCCCAAGTAAGGAGGGAAGTGGGAACTGTTGGGTGCCTAGGTTTTTCCTTCAATTCGCCTAGCCACTAACTAGAAACACCGATAAAAGGTGCAGGAGATCGTTTCTGGCACCTAGAGGAGTTCTGTTGCAGGACTTTAATGAGGCAGAGATAGGGTGTGGCTCTTCAGTCTAACTGGGATACTGACACCTGGATGTGGGTTACCTGTGACAGAAATTCCAATCGGGGTTGCGTGTCAGAGAAACTCTCTGTAAGAAGTTGAAGTGCTAGGAGGCTACAGAACTGAAGGGATCAACTGAGGAAAATTTCTGTTAACACTGTGCAACTGCCTGTTTAGAATGCCTAGGATTTCTTAGGGAATGGAATAGCTTAACTTGCTTAATCTACTGCTCACTCAGTATTTGCTATGTATTACTGCTAATATTCCGGTGGGTAAAGAAGTGTGGAGTTCATATGTAAGTTGATGGAGGAAGTAAAAACATGTCTTTGTAATGTGATTCCAACTGTGTAAAATAAGAGGAGGATAAGGAGAAATGATAGTGTGAGAAAGACAAAAGTGAATCTAATATATTTTTATAAACCAGTCCATATTTTTCCAAAACATTGGTGTAGTGTCGTTTTTGTGTGGAAGTGCATTAAGTTATTACAGGGTGGTGCGCAACCTTTACACTTGTGCTTCTAGGAACTGACTGTCTTACCCTAGACCAGGCTACCCTATGTGATCTGGTAACAAAAGGTCCAACATATTGGTGTCTTGCGGTGGGATCAGAACTGTGGTTGCGACTACTCTGCAGTAACTAAGTGTAATCCACTGACCTACACCAGGAGTTTTCTCCTGGCAGACTTCCTAATTTCTACTTTTGCTTTTTCCAAATTCATTCCTGGTGGTGGGTGGAGGTAGCTTCAGATTGCCCCTTGTGAATCTATTCTTTTTGTGTGCTTGTCCCTACATAGCTCTTTAGCAAAATGGAATTTGCTCTGGAAGAACTGGACACTTATTCTGTAGCCCAGCGTAAGGACTTTTTGTCAACAGATGGGAGTGTTCTTTAAGCATGGGGCCAAGAAGGGGGAACTCCAGACCAGTTTGAGGGCTTGGGTGGAAGCACATGGAGAAGGGAAGGAGGAGGAAGAGGGGACGGACCGGGACACAGTCATAGGAGTAGAGGGAATGTTCCATACCGGGATGGGAAACCTACTTCCAGGACCAATGACCTACTCAAAGAGGGGCAGTAGTGTCCCCGGAGGAAGCTTGACCGAAGCGGAACTCACAGACAAGAGGGAGAAAAGGCAACTGAAGTGGGAGTTAGCCAGGTTAGAACAGGAGAGGGAAGAACGGAGGATGGCTCATGAGTTTAAATTAAAAGAGCTAGAACTCCAGGCCCTGCAATTAGGACCCTCCCCTACTCCAAATGGTGGCAACGAAACCAGAAAACCAACTAGGGAGTCCAGACCCTACCTGCCTAAAGACATAGTTGCCAGCTATAGTCAGGGGGACGATATAGCCAAATGGTTGGCTGCCTATGAGGTCTTCTTAAGAGCCCATGGGATCCAGGAAAAACACTGGGGGGGTGGGTTGTACAAATATATGCCTCCTACTGGTCGGGACACCTTGTTAGCCTTAGAACAGGAGGAGCAGACCAACTACCCCACCACGAAGTTAGCATTAATCAAAAAGTTTGGGCTAACCCCGGAAAAGTATCGCCAAAAGTTCAGGGGCAGCCACAAGTTAAGCACCCAGAACTGGGCGGATTTTCTGGACTATGCGAGGAAGGCATTGGAGGGCTGGGTTCAGGGCAGCGAGGTGAAGGACTATGAGGGATTATATGACCTTTTTCTTAAAGAGTATCTAGTCGAGAAATGTATTCCCGAGCTGCGCCAACACCTGGTGGACAGCAAGCTGACCAACCCCCCGAAGCTTGCAGAGGAGGCGGACATCTGGGCAAGTACCCGGGTGTCCTCAAAGGGGACTGGAGGGGATTCCCAAAGGGCCGGACAGGGCGCCCGTCAGAAGAAGGAGGGGGGAGATAAAAAGCGGGAGTTCTCTAAAGGTCCCCAAAACAGTTTCCAGGGAAAAGGAACAGGTTTCACCCCTAAGGCTAACCCGCCCAGAAACCCTCATCCTGGCCAAAGCCAGCAGCCAAGGGTTGTCCACTGCTTTGAGTGTGGTGGTGTTGGACATTATAAGGGAGATGTCAAATGCCCAAAGAGACCACCCCCTCCCACCGGAGGAAAAGCCCCGGGAGTAGCTAGTGTAGCGCTCGGGTAGGAGTTGCCCTTAGATAAGGGGGGTGAGTGGGCGGGTGTCACCTTAGTGTCCCTGGGAGATCGGGAGATGGTTCCTAAGATCCAGGTGCCCCCAAAAACTATCAAGTATGGGCAGTGGATCACCATCAATGGCCAGAGAGGGGAGGCTCTGAGAGATACAGGAGCCAGTATGACTATGGTGAGGAGTCAACTGGTGTCTCCAGAGCAGTTGATTCCCAATGTACTCCACCCCGCCGCGATGGCTGACGGCAGAATGGGCCACTACCCTGTGGCCGAGGTTCCCTTTGAGTGGGAAGGGGTTGCAGGTTCACTTTGAGTTGCCGTAAGCCCTGCCGTGCCAGTCGATTGCCTGCTGGGGAATGACATGGAGCACAATGCTTGGAGAGAGGAGGAATACCGGACGCATTCAGAGATGCTGGGTACACAAGGTCTGCGACTGCCCGTAGAGGGAGTTTGCCTGGGTTGGAGCCTGGAACAATGGCCCAACCCGCTGCCAAAAAGGGACAGACCCGAAGACAGGAGAAGCCTGCTTCAGCTTCCACACCCCATGTGACAGATCGGCCACCTGCGGTGGTGGACCAGGAGTCCGTGGAGGGGGAAGTAGTCTCCCTGGAGGACCTACCCATGCCTGCTGAGTGGCATGTGGAGGGAGGGCCTACCAGGGAGGAGTTCTGTAAGGGCCAGAAGGAGTGCCCTACCCTTGAGGGACTGAGGCGACAGGCCGAAGCCCAGGCAGCAGGGAACGTTGCGGGACACTACCACATTTACTGGGAGGACGGACTCCTCTACAGTGAACCCAAGGTACCCTTACCTGGTTCATTAAGGGCCTTGGTAGTCCCGCAATGGTACAGAGCATTTCTGTTGGAATTGGCTCATGAAATACCCTTGGCAGGACACTTAGGTCAGGACAAGACCTTTGCTCGGCTTGTCCCCCACTTTTACTGGCCTCAGATGAAAGTGGCGTCTGATACCTACTGTCGGACGTGTGTATCCTGCCAAGCCAGTGGGAAAACAGGGGTGAAGCTGAAAGCTCCCCTGGAACCACTTCCTGTCGTTAGCACCCCCTTTTAAAGGGTGGGCATCGACATTGTGGGGCCATTGGATCCACCAACAACGGCTGTTCACAGGTTTATCCTGGTACTGGTGGATCACGCCACACGGTACCCAGAGGCCATTCCTCTGAGGACTGTTACTGCACCTGTAGTGGCTAGGGCCCTGATGGGGATCTTCACCCGGGTGGGTTTCCCCAAAGAAGTTGTGTACGACAGGGGAACCAACTTCATGTCAGCATACATGCGGGCAATGTGGAAGGAGTGTGGAGTGACCTACCGGTTCACCACTCCTTATCACCTCCAGTCAAATGGACTGGTAGAAAGGTTCAACAAGACCTTGAAGGGCATGATCAGAAGTCTGCCTGAAAGCCTGTGGAGGAAATGGGACGTCCTCCTACCCTGTTTGCTATTCTCCTACAGGGAAGTGCCACAGAAGGGAGTGGGCTTCAGCCCCTTTGAGCTTCTGTATGGACACCTCTGTATGGGTCCTCTCAGCCTGGTGAAGGATGGATGGGAAAAGTCTCCCAGGAAGCCTCCCCAGGAGCCAAATGGCGAAGTTGTGGAAGCAAGCTTCTGACAACTTGGAGGCCAGCCAGGCAGTAATGAAGGAGTGGTATGACCACAACGCTCACCCGGTAGAGTTGGAGCCTGGCCAGAAAGTGTGGGTGATGGAGCCTGGAGAGCTAAGTGCCCTCCAGGATCGCTGGACAGGCCCCTTTGAGGTGGTAGAGAAGAAGGGTAAGGCTACATACCTGGTGGACCTTAAGACCCCTCGACAGCCCCTACGGGTGCTACATGCTAACCGCCTCAAACCCCACCATGAGAGGCCCGAGGTCATCTTGATGATGGTGACTGATGGAGGAGAGGAAGCGGAAAACGAACCTCTCCCAGACTTGTTTTCGTCTCAGGAAAAGGATGGGTCGGTGGAGGGAGTGATTCTCTCCCCATCCCTAACTCCTGAACAGCGAGAGGACTGCCGCCAGATCCTGGAGCAGTACTCTGCGTTGTTCTCCCTTGTCCCGGGAAGGACCCACCTGTGTACCCATGATGTGGATACAGGAGACAGCCCACCAGTGAAGTCAAAGACCTACCGGCTGTCAGACAAGGTGAAGGCTAGCTTCCATGGTGAGGTTACCAAGATGCTGGAGCTAGGAGTTATAGAACCTTCCAGTAGCCCCTGGTCCAGTCCGGTGGTTCTAGTGCCAAAAGCAGCTCCACCAGGCACCACTCTAGAACTGAGGTTCTGTGTGGATTACCGGGGACTGAACTCAGTTACCAAAACTGATGCTCATCCGATCCCTAGGGCGGATGAATTAATTGACCGGCTGGGAGCTGCCCAATACTTGAGTACCTTTGACCTCACTTCAGGGTGCTGGCAGATCTCCCTGACAGATGGAGCAAAGGAAAGGTCAGCCTTCTCCACGCCTGAAGGACACTTCCAATTCTGTGTGATGCCCTTTGGGCTCAAGAATGCCCCTGCCACTTTTCAGCGGCTGGTGAATCAGGTCCTCTCCGGAATAGAGGGTTTCTCCGCTGCTTACCTAGATGACATTGCTGTCTTCAGCAGCAGTTGGGAGGACCATTTGCAACATTTGCAAGCAGTTCTCCAGGCCCTGAAACAAGCTGGCTTGACAATCAAGGCCAGCAAATGTCAGATTGGGCAGGGGTCGGTTGTGTACATAGGCCACTTGGTGGGTAGGGGAACAGTGCAGCACCTCCAGGCAAAGATTGAGGCAATCATGGCCTGGGAACCCCCCAAGACCCAGACTGAGGTCCGAGCCTTCCTGGGCCTCACAGGTTACTACAGTCGCTTTGTGAAGGGGTATGGCACTATTGTAGCGCCCCTCACAGAGCTCACATCCAAGAAACAACCTCAACGGGTAGTTTGGACGGAGGCTTGTCAGTAATCCTTTGAAAAATTGAAGCAGGCAATGTGTGCGGCACCGGTCCTGAGGGCCCCAGACTTCTCTAAGGAGTTCATTGTCCAGACAGACGCATCAGAACATGGCATTGGGGCAGTGTTATCGCAACTCAATGAAGAGGGTCTGGATCAGCCTGTAGTCTTCCTGTCCAGGAGACTGCTTCCCCGGGAACAGAAGTGGAGTGCAATTGAGAGGGAAGCTTTTGCGGTGGTGTGGGCTCTGAAGAAGTTGCGGCCATACCTGTTTGGCTCGCACTTCCTGGTTCAGACTGACCACCGACCCCTTCGTTGGCTAATGCAAATGAAGGGGGAAAATCCCAAGTTGTTGAGATGGTCCATCTCCCTACAGGGAATGGACTTCCGGGTGGAACATCGGCCTAGAGTGGACCACGCCAATAAAGACGGTCTCTCTAGGTATTTCCGCCTTAGTGATGAGGACTCCCAAGGGGTTGGGTAGCTCTCCCCACTTTCAGCTGGGGGGGACGCGTGTTAGACCTGTCTGGCCTTTTGTGTAGCCCCTCCTATTAATTATTATTTTGTCCCCTTTTTCCCCCCTCATACCCTTTTTATCTTTTTGTGTCCACTGGACTTTTATGGTGTTGTCCTGGGGGATAGGTGCTCTTTCGCCCTCATAGTTTTTTTTCCTGAGGCCTAGGTACCCTTTTCTGACTAGAAAGGTTGGGCCATGTAAAATGGTGGCTAGTAACTGCCACAACTGCCAACTCAGGGACTGGGCCCATAGGATAGAATAGGAAGCATCCAGAACCTTCTGGCTAGTTCTGGACCTTGGGAGCTAAGGGTATAAATAGAACACCTGTGGGGCGACCATTTTGTCTTGTCAGTGAGGAGCAGCTCGAGTATAGGCTAAGGGTCTGGAAGGGGTAGGGCCTTCATAGGGTGGACTACTTTTCAAGGGTTGCCCCCTTACAGGGATCACCACCCCCATTCCTGTAGACCTGACCCAGTTAGTCCCGACCTGCTGACCCTGGACAGGGAGATACCTCAAATTGGGTGTAGGGATTGACCCCCAGCTAGCGGTGAAACTTAGGGGATCCCAGCTGAGGAGGGCGAGAAGTGAGAAGCACCCCCCCCCTCTTCCCTTTGTCCAGTATGAAGAGCTAGATTGATCCTTGCAGGAGATATAGGACTGGGGCCCAAAAGCGTGAGACTTTACCTCTGACCCACCCCTCCTCTGTGACGGTGGTGCCATTGGCTGCCTATGTAAAATCGGGACCTCTCACCTGCATCAGGAAGTGCAGCAGGAGTTTACCCCCCACCTGTGGAGCCCGAAGTAAGGAGAGTCGGGGCTTCGGTGGGTGGTCCAATAGTCCTGAATCCATTGAGGACGGGCCAGGCGGGGAATCACTGGCGCTGCCGTGAAGGTAAAGTGGAGAGGAGCATAGGGCTGATCGAGCCTGGGGCAGCGCGATTCTGCGCATACTCTCGGCGGTGACCACTTTCCTGTCAGGAGGGGCCTAGGACCGAGCAGGCCCAGACGTGAGCCACTCCCAGTGCCGTCGAGTGGAGCCGCCTCCGTTTCAGGGCCGCTACTCTCCCGCACCTGCGCCGTAGCGCCGCGGTGAGAGGATCGTCAGAGGCGGCCGGAGGCGGGATCGGAGCCAAGCGCTGGGGACAGACCTAGCGCGACCTCTCCTCAGGGCTGACGCGTGTGCAGACTTTCACCAGGCCCCGAGGTAAGAGCTGTTGGGGACCGGAGGAGGCCCCCGAAGAGAGCTGAACCCTGGGGCTGGAGCTGTGAACTGAGAAAGGCTCTAACAGCCATCCCAAGTAAGGAGGGAAGTGGGAACTGTTGGGTGCCTAGGTGTTCCTTCAATTCGCCTAGCCACTAACTAGAAACACCGATAAAAGGTGCAGGAGATCGTTTCTGGCACCTAGAGGAGTTCTGTTGCAGGACTATAATGAGGCAGAGATAGGGTGTGGCTCTTCAGTCTAACTGGGATACTGACACCTGGATGTGGGTTACCTGTGACAGAAATTCCAATCAGGTTTGCGTGTCAGAGAAACTCGCTGTAAGAAGTTGAAGTGCTAGGAGGCTACAGAACTGAAGGGATCAACTGAGGAAAATTTCTGTTAACACTGTGCAACTGCCTGTTTAGAATGCCTAGGATTTCTTAGGGAATGGAATAGCTTAACTTGCTTAATCTACTGCTCACTCAGTATTTGCTATGTATTACTGCTAATATTCCGGTGGGTAAAGAAGTGTGGAGTTCATATGTAAGTTGATGGAGGAAGTAAAAACATGTCTTTGTAATGTGATTCCAACTGTGTAAAATAAGAGGAGGATAAGGAGAAATGATAGTGTGAGAAAGACAAAAGTGAATCTAATATATTTTTATAAACCAGTCCATATTTTTCCAAAACATTGGTGTAGTGTCGTTTTTGTGTGGAAGTGCATTAAGTTATTAAAGGGTGGTGCGCAACCTTTACACTTGTGCTTCTATGAACTGACTGTCTTACCCTAGGCCAGGTTACCCTATGTGATCTGGTAACAAAAGGTCTTTTGCATTTGAATTGAAAATGGACGTGGCTTCAGTTTTATGTTGATCCTGTGTTGTAGAAAGTGTCTACTAATAGTCATACTAAAAGCTAGCTCTAAGCAAAGCCAGAACAGAAAAATAAGAACCCAGAGATACCCCATAGTTCTACTCATGGTGAAGCCAGGTCTGTATCTTTTGGAAAGGAAAAGGTTCAAAAGTTTGTACTTGCATGTTTGTTGTTTGTTTTTGGGCTGGCTGTCGCTTCCTGTTCACGTGGAGCCATGGAAAACGTATCACGGTTAATGAAATAGCCAGTAGCTGTAAGTTCAGTTGTTGAAATTGCATCGTATTTAGTTGAAGTTATTTCTGCTGTTTTTGTTGAAAACCTTGAAATGTTGAAGTTAATAGTTGGTGTCTTTGCTGAAAAAACGTTCAGATGTTGAAGTTATTATTTGATGTTTTTGTTGAAAAACTTGGAAGCTTTTATTATTTGATGCTTTTGTTGAAAAACTTTGAAGCTTTTATTATTTGATGCTGTTGTTGAAAAACGTTGAAACATTTATTATTTGATGTTTTTGTTGAAAAACATTGAAGCATTTATGTATTTTTGTAGAAAAACGTTGAAGCTTTTATTAATTGATGCTTCTGTTGAAAAACATTGAAGCCTTTCTTATTTGATGTTTTTGTTGAGAAAACGTAGAAGCTTTTATTAATAGATGCTTTTGTTGAAAAAACGTTGGTGTACACATTTGTTTTTGGCCAAATTGCACCTTGAGTGTAGTCTTGATTTTTATTTTTAATTTGAAAGGTTGGTTCAAGGAGAACTGGTTCCATTGCATTGTTGCATAGTTCCCCACTCCATGGATTTGATTGCTCAAACCTGATGAGCCTTTCAGTTTGAATTTCTGGAATAGTATTGAGAGGGACGTCTACTATTGTGGAATTCACGAGGCCTACTGCTCAGTATTGGCAACATCGATTTTGGTTGATTCTTTGAAATGAATCTGGTTTTTTATCACAGCAGTATGCGGCAAAAGTCCAGTTC
Source organism: Lissotriton vulgaris (assembly GCF_964263255.1). NCBI lineage: Eukaryota > Metazoa > Chordata > Amphibia > Caudata > Salamandridae > Lissotriton > Lissotriton vulgaris. The sequence goes on along the minus strand of NC_141685.1, from coordinate 1,361,774,889 downwards.
TTGTTCCTTTCACTTTAAGGAGTGGCACACGTATTTCTGTATGAGGGCTCAAATTCCTTTGTGTCCGCGATCTTTTTCTCTCTCTGCCCAGATCCATGACTTTTAGATTCAGCCAGGACTTGCCGTGATTACCTCGACTTCCCAGTGGCGGCCTGTTTCACTTTGACAGAATCTTTGTTTGTTTCTTTGTTTCCTTTAGTTCCTGTAAAACAGCCAAATGATCATAGATACAGAATGGTTTTCATCCGCCACTGTGCCTTCACATGTACGATCAGGTTCCCATAATTGTAAATGGGGTGACACCTCCTAGAGAGCTTCTTGGCTGAGTGTGTATTTCCCCCTGAATCCATATAAGTGTTTGACCCCACTAATACCCCGCCTAATACCCTCGCTGGTAATGATTGCTCTATGCCCCAGTCCTTCCTCTCCTCTACCTTAATTCCCCCAGGATGGCGTTGGAGAGGAGTACCGCAATACTTCGTCCATCCCTTCCATGGCCTCTCAGTAGGCTCGAGAGCCAAATGTGGGGCCACAGTCAGGGTGTAACGTTGATTGCGTATCTCCTGTTGTGGACTCGCAAATCTTTCTATAACAGTTTTGAGCGTCAGCCAAGTATTAAGGCCATACTTATGGGAAACTTGAGCAAGGACCCACTGCCACTAAGATATATTTTAAAGCCACCTCAAAATGTGAGGTGCCGCAGTGGTCCTTTACACGACACGATCAAGTGGACAGTCTGAGGCTGTCTAGCAATGGGACCTGAGCGGGTCTTGTGATGGTGTAGCCTGGAATTCGTTTGCTGATGTTGCAGTTCAAGACAAAGCCAATAGTCTGACTTCTGATCCCAGGCCACCAATAGCACTGTTGTAATGAAGAAATAGTAGCTATTACCCCTCTATGCGAGGAGCCCATGCCATTGTGTGCTTTAAATGATTAATTCCTGCCTACTATCCATATTTGGAAAATACTCTGTCCCCCACTCAAGGAATCTGAGCATATGGAATGTTGTGTGCATCTGTATTTGAGTGGAAATTTCTTAGGCACTGCTGTGCTGCTTTTGCGTGAAGCAATTACAGCCACCATATTCTAACCGTCGATTCTCGTTGTTGGACGAGTGTGCGCAGCTATGAAAGCTGTGTGAACAGCCCCCCTTTGTGGCTTCAACAGCCACTGAATTCCCTTCAACGTGCACGCCATCACGTTAATGACTCAGCGTGTTAATCGCGTGAGTTTTTGGTAGGTCGTTTCTCAACTCCACTACCTGTTCCCATAATTTTGTACTTTAATTGTGCCACCTTGTTTCATCTTTAAACCCATTTTGTTCCCAATGGTGTAAATATTTATTATATCATTGCACACAGTAAAAGGAATCACACACAATGAGTGTGGGGAATTCTCGATCCGTGTTTAAAGGTGCAAGTATCAGGGCTTTAAAAGCTGCCAACCAAGCCGTGCTATTACCTAGAGGTAGTTTTTTTGGTGCAATGAGGACGGAACTTGCCATCCAGCATCTGATCTTTAACAAAGGCGGCCGTTGGGGCAGACCCATCAGTGTAGATTTTTTAAAATTCATACTGATGTTGGAAGAAAAAGATGCAAATTTGAAATGGATACCTTGTGTGGACAAAATGTTAAAGAGGTCTAAGCGCAACCTACCCCAAATAGCCCAAAATAAAGGCTTAGCATGGGGGGAAGGGGGTGAAGCCTAGCAGTGAAAAGGTTAAAGTGTACAGAAAAGTGATGGATGTAATGCGTGAATTAATCTCATCCTGATCCATCGTTATTTTCCATACCATGCCACCTCAGTTTGGGCCCAGTCAAAATCAAATTAGTCTTAACCCAAGACTGGTTTCACACTAGTAGGGCTCATCAGACAGGTATAGCTCGTGACACACTGTATGTCCAGACGTGAGTTCTGTGACACTGTGCCACAGAAATAAAGCTAAAGTAGATTGGAAAGCTTGTGGGCATTCCCTTCTTAAAGAACTGTGGCATTTTATGCATTTTCTTTAATGGAAATCCTGCTTCAGTTGTTTGTTGGAATTTCCCTCACACCAGGATTCTCAACTCATCTTCCACCCTCTGCAGATTCTGTTTCTGTGACATCATCAGCATTGCCAGGTAGCAAAAATGGAAACATAACAAGCAGATGGCTGCTGATAGTGTCATAATGGCTCCATTAGTGCTGCCTAGGACACCGAGGCTGAGAGTTCTAGATCTCAGGCGCAGTGGTCACTTTCCTTGGAGACTTGGAAGGAGGAGGTTGAAGTTGTGTTAGCTCAGGAGAAGTGCAATTTCTTTAAACATTGACATTTATTAGTGAGCTTGACTACTGGTAAGTTAATTTATGTATTAGATTGCTTGTCTGACGGTCTTTTTTCAGTATGATGGATGGGATACTCAATCAAAATGTGACATATACTACTTCTGCCATATTACAAGTGCCTTAGACTATAAATACACTTGGAATAAGATAGATGTGATATCTCTTATGTTTTGGATCAAAACCATTATGTTAATATTTAACTTAAATAGAATTTAGGCATTGTTCTACCTCTGAAGGCCTATGTATTTTCCAAATCCATGCACACTTATGTGGTAAGGAGACAGACTAGTGCTATCTCTTCCCAAAACAAAATTGTTTAAAAAACGATTTTCCCTTTCTGTGATTACTGTCTTTGCATGTGGTTGTTACAGTTTAAAATTGCAGTTTTGACCTGCCTGTGATGGCATATTTTATCACCTGTTTTGTGTTTTAAACTTGTGGTTTTCCCTACCCATGATTGCTTGCATTTAACATGTTGAATTGTTGGATTTGCAGTCCAACCTCTGTAGTTTGTCCCTCTCATTCCTTGGTGACAAATCTGTTTTCCCTCCAAATTTCTACTTTGTTCTGTGCTAAGACCTGTGTGTTAAAACAGCCTCCATTTTGTGTTCACAAGCCAGTGAGGCCAGACCCCTTGCCCCCCCCAGCAACAGGGATATTCTACATCAGAGGGTGCTTCTGTGAGCTGTTTAAACTGTATTTACTGGGGCCTAGGCACTTAGTTCTTTGGCCAGAAGGGGGAGTAAAGTTTTATTCAAACAGTATTGTTAGATTCCGAGTTAGTGAAGCCTTTTCCTGAAGAAGTCTAAAGTGTGTATTAAGCCTGTCTGTCTCCTAGGAGATTCTGAACAGGAAAAGCAACTACCAACTCCCTGGCCAGCAAACCTTGTCTGAGGTCGCTGGGACCTTATATGGTCTGCTAGTGGTTGGCACATGTTTACACTGATTGGTGGTTGTATCTGGGGTTTCTATTGGGTTAGGGTTAATGTCCTCATTGGTTGGGTATTTGAGGGTTCTGATTGGTTTCTGGGTCTGGGATTCAATCATTGTAGGGTTGGGACTAGTGCTAGGGTTAGGATTTCTATTGGAAGTAGGAACTAGGGCTACCTGTACCATTGGCTGCTTGGACTTGGGTTGGGACTACTGGTAGGGCTAAGGCCTTTATTGGACGTAGAGATCAGGGTTTTTGAACTGATTGGGTGCTTGGACTAGGGCTAAGATTGGCAGTAAGGTCCTGGTCTCCCATTGGTTCTAGATTTTAGGGCTAGTGTTGTGATTGGATAGTGTTAGGGCTGGAGGTTCCCATTGGCAGAAGGGGTCACCTGATTACAAGGGCTATACAAGGCCAGGGTTAGTGCGTCTCAGCCCGGGCATCGAGGCTAAGGGCGGAGAAGACAAGCGTAGTTGCCTGTTTGAGCCTGTTCGAGACTGGTCGGGACTAGGGCCAGAAATGCTGCCCTTTTTCTCATTTCTCTTCCTACTGCAAACACGTAAAAACAAATTAAAAGTCTTTCACTCTTTAATCCCTCCACTATCCTTTTCAATCAAAATTAACAGACTAACAAGTTCACTTCTCAAATTCCATATTCAACTATACTAATATACTGCCCAAATAACAGAATAACATATCTACTACTCAAATTACTTCATATTTATACTATACTAATTTTAAACACAAATACTTTATGGGTTCAGGAGTGGCTGACGTGCCAGAAAAGCGCTTCAACCCCCATCAGGGGTAACAAGTGCTATATGAATGCTAATCTTTATTCCCCTTTTATCCCCCCGCTATCCTTCTCACTCATAGTAACAGGACTAATATCCACCACTGAAATTACCTCATATTTCACCATATTAATTCACCACTAATCCTTTATAGGCTTCCGGAATAGCGTGCGTCAACAAGCGATAAATTAATAGAAACTTTTGTCCTCCTCTATCCTTCTGCTACCATTCCATATCCAAATACCTGATTAACCTATCCACCACTTAAAATGTAATTGCATGTTTCACTATACTAATTCAACACTAATCCTCCATGGGTCCTGGAGAAGCGTGCTACCCACCGAAAAAGCTCTTTGACGCCTCGTCAGGGGTAGTAAGCGTTATATAAATGCAATTACAATACAATACAATGCATACTGAGGACAAATGATGAGGCTTTACTGCTATGCTATGCTAATGAGTGTCTTGGGAATTTTGAGCACAGCTGTGTGAAAAATATGCAGCTTCACTTTTCACTGTAACATTGCACTCAATCTATTTCAATGGAACACACATGACTTTCCTGGAAATTTAGTTGAAAGTGTAGCAAAAGAACTGGATCTATTTCTCAGTAAACAGTGTGAGTTATCAAGGTAAGAAAATAAATAATCACACACACACACACATTTGAGTATGTTATTTTATTGATATCTATAATGTTTTCTATGGCAAACATGTTCTTGGCTTTCAATTAAGTACCCAAAGATATTTGTACACCATGTACCTGCTTAGATGATTTCTTGCTTAGTAAAAAGGTTATGTTTTATGTTTACATTTTAAATTTTCTTTGGTGATTGATTTATGTTTAAAACATCTAGAAATGTGGTAATTGAGTGTGAAGTGGTGTAGATGTTAGGAGCTCTAGTCTGTAAATGTTACGCCTTACCTAATTTGTGATTATCTAAAATATATTTGGCGGTATTTTATTGGCCTCAAAATTCTATAGGCATCTCTGTTTTTGTTTTCTATTGTGCACATTTAGGTTTTCTAGTTACTTTTGTTTTTTGCTGCTCATTTGGGCTAGAGATTTTGCTATTAAACACTGCTGTTCCTTCCTTCTTTTAATGTGGGTCTTGTGTTTGAGGGCTGTCAGGTTGCACATCCGTGTTATGAACTTGGATAGTGGTACAGTACAAGAGGAAAACATACAGGCTGTGGTAAAAAGGAAGAAGGATTACTTGTCTTCTGTTCAAACACTATTCACCACCTAGAGATAGCTACAATTTGTTTACATTCGGGCTAGGCTTGTCGACCTATCAAATAGTATTAAAGAATAAATGCTTATGAAATATATTTGCATCTAATCAATGTCAGTGGTGATAGTTTTAAATCTGTTGATCAGCCTTACAACCTAACAAAATATTACTAGTTAGTGAGCTGGTAATATGAGTCCTAGATGTTTTAAACAGGAACGGAATGAGGTGGTGTTCAACCTGGCCCTTTATGCAAGGTCATCCACCATTTTTTTCTTCATTCGCTGAACTCGTTTTTGATGGCTTTTAGGGCTGCTAAATAGTGGTAAACAAATTATGGTCTCCCTTGTAAACAGGGTAAAGATGGCGTTTTTCTGATTGGTTACATTTACTTTACTTGTAAGACCCTATTATATCTTACTAAATATACCCAGGGCCTGGAAATTAAATGCTACTAGTGCTTTGCAGCACTTATTGTGCCCTCCTCCCCCACTAAAGTAGCACTGCAAAACATGTCTCAGGCCTACCACTAAAATCTGTAGTTATGTGTTAAACTACCATTTCAACCAGTCATTACAAACCTTTTGCTAGTCCTAAACCGTCCTATTTAATACTTATAATTCACCCATAATATATAGGGCAGAGTGCATTGTATTTAAAATTCAGGACAAGTTTATTTCAGTTTTACATGTCCTGACAGTGAAAAACTCCTAGAAGAAGTTTTTAGGGTTGTAAAACGAACTCCCATGGATAAACAATGGGCTACCTTGTTACGCTTAAGAAGTCAGGACTTCAATTTGGGACCATATCAAGAGACACTGTTTCCATTAAAATATATTGTAATTTGAAATCCTCTTTAATGATAAACCCGGATTTTAAGTTGTTATTCTGGAAAATCCAATTTTAGAAAGTGTGCATTTTTCTGCATAAAGAAAGTTTGCATTTCTGCCAAGGTCCAGGATCACATGACTGTGAATGTGTGTGCTGTTGTGTTTTGTATATTACTTCCAGATATGGGGACGAACAGGTCTTGGGGTGGGGTGGGGTGTTCACCTCCTAACAAGGATGTACTTGAAGGTTGTACTTAGCCTTCCTGAACATCATAGCAAAGCCTCAGAGCTTGCCCCCCCTCCCCCCCCAACTTCTAAGGGTTGCCTGTTGTGTCACTGACAAATGCAGCTCACAAATAGGCCTGTCTACCCTTTGTTACCCTACACATTTTGGAGCCAAATAAAAATAAGAGGCAAGTGTATACAGAGGGGACATCCCTCACCTGCAGGCTGGCACTGAGGATAAAAGTAGCACCTTCAAAACCTCTCATCAGAACACTGCTGGTCCTGTGGAAGATTCAAGAAAAGGACTGTCCTACTATCTGAAGAAAGAAGATTGGACCTGCTTGACTTGAGCTCAGACTCCACATAAGCTATTCAAAGTGTCAGTTGATTCTCCTGTTAGAGCTACAGGGAAAAATAAGCTTCCAGATGTCTTCCTGCAACTGTCAAGCCAACCAGAACTAACTGGTCCTGCATGGACCGGCCTGAGCCCTGGTGCTGGCGTATGCTGGATGGAGTGCTGATCCCTAAAAGGTGCATATCCAGGTTGTGACCCTCAACTGCCATCAGAGTGTTCTCTTCTTGCCTGAAAACCACAAGTCCTGAGTTCCTGGTGAAGATAAGGTTTTTGTCAGTGTGCAACTACGAATGTACTCCTCATGTCGCCTGGCAACCATCTGCGATGCCTGCTGACGTGAATCTCCTCTGACAACCTGCTCTTTGCCTCCCCTTCAAGAACCAGCATCAGCAGCAGTAGCCTGTGATGACTGCCAACATGAAACTCCAGTGACGTAGAAAGATTTGGGATCTTTCTTGTGTAGTGTTTTCACTTTATCGCTTTATTTGTTTGAGTGCAGCAGTGGTATCCACATTACCACTAAATTAAGCATGAGTCCTTTTGTGCTAGGGTACTAGAGGATAAGCACAGGCTTACTTAGTGACTTTTGTGGTTCACCCAGACAAGGAATGTATTTATTATTAGAGTGGTGCTTCCACTTCTCTCAACTAAGAACCCAGAGTCAGATGCATCAACAATCCATTTTTGCGATTTCTTAATTGCGAATTCTTACGATTCGCAATAAGAAAATCGGAAAATAGAATGCATGAAATTGTGTTTAACACCTTCTGCGATTCATAGGGGATCGCAAATGACCTACCTCATGAATATTAATGGGGTAGATTGCAATTTACGACCCCCTCGGAAGTGCAAAAATCACTTGAATGGTGGTCATGGGGCCCCTCTTTTTTTTTGTAAATACAGGGAGGGGGCACCCCGGCCCCTGCCTGCTCCCCGCATTCTGCAGAAGCCTGCATTGATTTTGGACAGAGGTAGCTGCTAAACACGCAGCTCCCTCTGTCCCAAAGCAGTTCTGCTCTGCTTTCAGAAAGTGAGAATATTTTTAATGTTCTCGCTTGATGAAAGCAGAGCAGCATTTGCTAGAAGCCATGGCAAACATCAATGTCCCAGGAGGGGGCCTCCCTGTGACATTGCAAGAGTGCCCAGGCCATCTACGGATCCACAAGTAGGGCCACTTGGCCCCCCTCTTTCAAGTATTTAGCCCAGGGGAGATGGTGGTCCCCGGGGCCAGGGGTCCACAATGGACACCCTCCCATTATTCTGTTTGTGCCCCAGGGAGGTAGCTGTACCCGGGGAGCAACGTAGCTCCACCACAAATATACTATTTCTGCCCTGGGGAAGTGGTTGTCACCGGGGCAGCAGGGGAGGCAGTAGGGCCACTCCAACATTCCTTCTTAAATAATGTAAGTGCTCCAGGGAGGTGGCGGACCCTGGGGCTGCCTGGGGGCTGGACGGGCTCCCCATGTTTACATTGTTCAGTGCCCCTGGGAGAGGGTGGTCCCTGGGGCTGTGGGGGCTGCGCAAGCCCCCTGCATTTGTGTGCTTAAGTGCCCCGGGTAGGTTGCAGTCCTCATGGCTTTTCGAAAGCCTAGGAGGGAGCCCCATGAACCTTTTCCTTGATTGTAATATGCCCCTGGGATTTGGCCGACCTGGGGTCTTCATAAAAAAAAAAACAGTGGGCGCCCATGCATCTTTTTTATAAAAGATTTCTTGCATCCCTAGATATCTAGATTTTTTTACTTTAATATATCTGAAGCGGCTCAACAGTAGTGAATTCCCAAGCTCTATCCAAAACTAATGAATAGCAGGGTTATTGCGAGCACATTGATAATTGGTTAGAATGTGTAGCTCTTCGGGCAGCTTTATCTTTAACCTGTTATATGCTCTGCCCCCAACGCATGTCAGGTTCCCCACCCCAGTACAGATGGACACTCTAGAGTCCTTTTGGTTTCACTCAACTATGCCACCTTATCGTGGGGCTCTATACTGTGTTCTGATCGGTAAACAGCGTTTACAACAAATCTTTTACCCCGCAGGGAATCACAGCACGGTCGTTAGAACGACTGTGTTGTGATTCCGCATACCATTACTCCGCAAGTCGGAACAACGACTTGCGGAGGGGGGAGGTGTTGGATTTAAAATCCAACACCTTCCCTAGTGTCCGCACAGAATAGAGTTGGAATAGTAAATTATACTATTCCAACTTCCAGCGCCCCCCTCCGCAAGTCGTTGTTCCGACTTGCGGAGTATTGGTATGCGGAATCACAACACGGTCGTTGTAACAACCGTGTTGTGATTCCCTGCCTGGTAAAAGAATGTGGGATTTAAAGGTATATACGTTCTGATCAGGCATATTTGGTGTTTATGCTCAGCCAACTCCTACTAGTTAGGAGGCTAGTGGCACTTTGTCACCCCTCATGGGAATACCCCATTTACAAATTCTATTGGCTTTCTCTGAGTTGGGTTGGGACAGAGATGGTTGGGATGGCTTTAGTGAGTTGAGAATGCTGAAGTGGGTGGGGAGCCTGGGGTGGGGGGAGTGGGATGGGGGTTTGGCAAGCGGGAGATGTGGGTGAAGGGCTGGTCCGGCACCTTTAGTTTTTGGTGTACTACCCTTTTTTTTTGCAGGAGCATGCACAACTCTTTTTATTGTTCTCATTGACAGTTCGCACAAGATCCCTACGATATAATTAGTGGTAAAGTGAGACTGTTAACTTGAAATTTCCGTGGTCTCAACACCGCTAGCAAGATCCGCTCTATATTTGCTACTTTAGACAGGATGGATGTGCAGATAGCCTTTTTGCAGGAGACCCACCTCACAAAACTGTCTGAAAGAAATATTGGGAATCGGTGGGCGGGGGTGCGAGTGATGTCCTCGTATTTCTAGTTGTGCAAGAGGGGTGATGATATTGATAAAACAAGGCATCCCATTTACCATTCTCCGCACAGACACGGATGAAACTGGCCGGCTTGCGATATTACATGGGCAACTGGGTGGGGTGAGTGTATTGTTGTTAAATGTGTATGGCCCGAGTATAGATGATCCAACCTTCTTTTCTGATGTGTGGCGCCGCATTACCAGCTTCCCGGAGGTTGAGATACTTTGGGGTGGCGACTTTAATGCGTGCCTGTATATGACTGTAGATTGCATGGGTAGTGAGACTTCACAAGCCAAGCAGGCATCTGAGGTGTTGCGGCGACTGATGGATGCTGGCCAGCTGTGGGATGTGTGGCATTTGCGACATCCTGGGGCGCATGAGATTACATTTGTTTTCTCGGTTCATGGGACTTGGTCCCTCCTGGATTTCTTGCTGGTCACTGAGGCTGTGTGTACCTGGGCAGTGGATGCCCGTCATATGGTCCGGATATTCTCAGCCCATTCTCCTGTGCTGTTGGAGCTGCAGGTTCCTGCTTGTCAGAGACCAACTTTCCCTTGGCATCTGCTGCCTTCCTTGCTATCAGACCCTGTCTTTAAACATGAAATTGGGGAGGCTATACATAATTTTTTCAAGGAGAACGAGGGTTCTGTTGATAGCGGGGGCGTACTCTGGGAGACATTTAAGATGACTATTAGGGGTATGTGCATGGGGGCGCAGGTGGGCGTTTCGCGAAATTTGACGCACAGGATTCAAAAATTGGCTGCAGATATCTCCGCTCTGAAAAGATCTTATGACTCGGACCCTTCCCCTTCGATACTCTCGGCAATCCGGGAATTGGTTACCGAACACAACGAGACAGTAGATCAGGAGATGGCCCATAGGTCCAGACTTAGTAAAGCTTGTTATTATGGGGAGGGGGGCAGACCTAGCCTCTCCCTGGCTCAGAAGCTATCTGATCCTCGTAGCCAGGACCATATTAAGGAGATTCTCGATGAGGTGGGGGAGGCGCATTATACCACAGCGGACATTAGTGAGATCATCCTGGACTTTTATGCGAAGTTATATGCAAGCAGAGCAGGCACACTGCAGGAAGAGATCTATGAATACCTCAACGAAATTGCTCTGGCTGTGGCTGTCTTTGGGTCACTGAGAATATCTTATGCAGCCTTTCGATGAGGAGGATGTCAAATTAGCTATCATGTCACTTCCTACCTGCAAGGCTGCGAGCTTAGATGGGCTCCCTAGTGAATTTTATAAATCCTATATGGATGCACTAGGTCCTAGACAGCTAGCGGTCTTTGTGGAGGCATATGACATGGGTCGTCTCCCAGCCTCCTTATGGGAAGCCCTTTTGGTGATGCTACTGAAACCTGACAAGGCTTCCAATTGCTGCGACCCTTATAAGTCTCTCTCCATTATTAATATTGACGCCAAGATTCTGGCCAAAATGATTGCTATGCGTTTACAGCCTTGATCCCTCTGTTGGTTCTTCCCGACCAATCTGGCTTCATGCCAACATGGTCAACCATGCACAATTTACGTACTTTATTTGCCACCTTACACTGCTTTGACTCCGACTTTCAAGCTGTTGCTGTGCAGCTCGATGCAGCAAAAGCGTTTGATTCGCTCTAATGCAGCTTCATGTTCACGGTCCTTTTGAGACTGAGATTTCCTCCTTTTTTCTTCAGTGAAATAGAGTACTGTATACCGAACCGGCAGCCAGGGTTCATATTAGTGGCTGGGTGTCATCCGATTTTTCCATCAGAAGGGGCTCGCTGCAGGGTTGCCCCTTGTCGCCGCTGCTATTTGCTCTGGCTTTCGAGCCTCTCGCCTGCAAGCTCCGCCAGTTGCATGCATCAGCAGCATTGAGCTTCGGCAGCGCCCACTTATAGTGGCGCTATATGCCGATGACATGCTCTTGTATGTCCGTGAACCTGCAGTCTATCTTTCCGAACTGCTCAGAGAATATGTGAAATTCGAGCGCTTCTCCGGTGTAGGGATTAATTGGGCTAAATCGACTGTTTTCCCTCAGATGGCTGGCATCCAGGAAGTCACACTGGACCCAGGACCCGGTGAAATATCTGAGTATCTGGCTTCATAGGGACCTTGAGCAGGTGATATCTATGAACTATGGCTGCACCATCTCCCACGTTGCAGATAAAGCTGCGTGCTAGGCTCGGCTACCTCTTTCACTCGCAGACCACATAGCTGTGATAAAAATTACCATTTTACCTACATTATTGTACTTATTTGTAAACATTCCTATCCGCTTGAAACTTACCCTTTTTAAAACGTTGCAGACGGCCCTGTTGTCGTTCGTCTGGGGGAGAAGCCTAGATGTAGTTGGAATACTCTTGTGTTACCATTTGACCGCGGCGGCTTCGAGGCCCCAGATATGCATCTCTACTATTTATGCACCCAAGCTCAATTCGGGCACTATTGGTTCTATCCGCAGTGGTCCCTGTCCCACACAGCGATAGAGGTGGATGCTATCCTCCCACTTCTGCTTGCAGCGGCTACCCTTTCAGGCGGTGACGGAGGTCCTCAGGCAGAGATTATTCCAGTGCTATGTACTGCCAGGGCCTGGCTGGCCCTTGCCCGCAGAGCACAGCTAGATTACCTTTATGCCCCAAAGCTGCCATTTGTGGCTCATCCGGATATCTCTGCGGCGCAGGAGCGTTCTGCCTTACGTGTGCTACATGCGGTTGGGGTTGGGAAGATGGGCGACCTATACAAACATGGCCAGTTCCGCTCACTACAAGATATGCAGGCGTGTCAGGCTTCCACCCGACGCTGTGCTTCCCATGTGTCAGTGTGCGACAGGCATTAGGGCAATCTACCCTGATTATCCAATAGAACCACAGCCGTAGTGCATGATGCAAACAGTGCTCTCTGGGGACAAAGGTAAGCATTTTATCACTAACCTATACACTGCATCTCAACGTGAGAAGGACCTGGAAAAATACCCTTCATTTCTTAAATGGAACACAGCCTTGGGGCACACTTTCCCACTTGAACATTGGCAGTTCTGCTATACATTGACGGGGCGTCTTACCGCCAATTGTAATTTACGAATTATCCATTTCAAGTTCTTCCATCAGTGGTAATATACACCTCTGCAATTAAAGAAATATGACTTGCGTGACTCTGCCTGCTGTGTGAGGTGCGGACAGGCTGATGCCGATTTTCTGCATTTAGCATGCAGTGTGCAGGGGTGGCTGCCTTCTGGGTTAAAGTAGCGACTGTGTTGACCAAGGTGGTGATGGAGCGAGTGCGGTGTGTGCCAGAGGTGTGTCTGCTGGTATATGTAACAGGCGTTTGGTTGCAGTAGCAACCTTAATGGCCAAGCGGGCTGTGGCACAATGCTGGGATGGAAATATTCTCCCTACAGTTTAAAAATGGGTTTGGGATCAAACTTATTGCAGGGAACAACTGGAGACCTATGCAGAGGATCTGGCTGAATCCTCTTGTCCAGGAGATTTCTGGGCCCCACTGACAATGTATCTTTTGAGTCATCCAGATTTGTGAAGCTTCCTGCTCCTAGCGTTTTCTTTTCTTTTACTATGTTTAGGGTCTGTTTCTCAATGGGGGCTATTGTTGTTCAATTCACGTGCTGTGTCCCTAGATTTCCTTGACAATGCCATTGAAGTGCCTTGCTTCTTTGATACTGTTTTTCTTTAAGTGCTGAGGGGACAGGATTGGGAGGTGGGGATTGTTGACTCTCTGAGCTTCTGTTATAGTTGCATCCTTCTCCACTATGAAGACACTTTATCTTAAAAATGCATGTGCTATATCAGGGGTCTCCAAACCGGTCCTGGAGGGCCGGATCCCTGCCAGATTTTATAGATATCCCCATTGAGATACATGTAGTTATTTTAAAAATATGGCATGGATCCGGCTCTCCAGGACCGGTTTGGAGACCCCTGTGCTATATCATGCTATGAAGTCGCTGATGGCTCCCTATTGGAGCATTTGGATTGTAACTGCAAGCTTTCAATAACAAAAATTAAAAAGAACACTGGAAGGAGGTTAAGAGCACAACAAATTGCAAAAATAGGCTATGTTCCAATAAAATGCCACAACTGTGCAGAAAATGTTGTTTCTCTAATAAAAGTCTGCCTGTCCCTGTATGCTGGGAAGATGGTGATGTCAGCACAACAAACCCTTTGTTGATACCACTTTCAGGGGAATACAAGCACTTTTTTCTGCAGAAATTTTTCTCATTTGTTCCTCACAGAACCCAACGTTTAGCTGTATTTTGGCTAACATCTGTGTCGCCTTCATAGGAACACACAACCCATGGGTACCTTTCAAATCCACCTGATGTTAGAAGAAAAGCATGCAAATGTGGAATAGATACCTTGTGTGGACAAAATGTTAAAGAGGTCTAAGCGCAACCTACCCCAAATAGCCCAAAATAAAGGCTTAGCATGGGGGGAGGGGGTGAAGCCTAGCAGTGAAACGGTTAAAGTGTACAGAAAAGTGATGGATGTAATGCTTGAATTAATCTCATCCTGTTCCATCATTATTTTCCATACGATGCCACCTCAGTTTGGGCCCAGTCAAAATCAAATCAGTCTTGACCCAAGACTGGTTTCACACTAGTAGGGCTCATCAGACAGGTATAGCTTGTGACACACTGTATGTCCAGACGTGAGTTCTGTGACACTGTGCCACAGAAATAAAGCTAAAGTAGATTGGAAAGCTTGTGGGCATTCCCTTCTTAAAGAACTGTGGCATTTTATGCATTTTCTTTAATGGAAATCCTGCTTCAGTTGTTTGTTGGAATTTCCCTCACACCAGGATTCTCAACTCATCTTCCACCCTCTGCAGATTCTGTTTCTGTGACATCATCAGCATTGCCAGGTAGCAAAAATGGAAATATAACAAGCAGATGGCTGCTGATAGTGTCATAATGGCTCCATTAGTGCTGCCTAGGACACCGAGGCTGAGAGTTCTAGATCTCAGGCGCAGTGGTCACTTTCCTTGGAGACTTGGAAGGAGGAGGTTGAAGCTGTGTTAGCTCAGGAGAAGTGCAATAACTTTAAACATTAACATTTATTAGTGAGCTTGACTACTGGTAAGTTAATTTATGTATTAGATTGCTTGTCTGAGGGTCTTTTTTCAGTATGGTGGATGGGAAACTCAATCAAAATGTGGCATATACTTCTTCCGCCACATTACAAGTGCCTTAGACTATAAATACACTTAGAATAAGATGGATGGGATATCTCTTATGTTTTGGATCTAAACCATTATGTTAATATTTAACTTAAATAGAATTTAGGCAATGTTCTACCTCTAAAGGCCTATGTATTTTCCAAATCCATGCACACTTATGTGGTAAGGAGACAGACTAGTGCTATCTCTTCCCAAAACAAAGTTGTTTAAAAACGATTTTCCCTTTCTGTGATTACTGTGTTTGCATGTGGTTGTTACAGTTTAAAATTGCAGTTTTGACCTGCCTGTGATTGCATATTTTATCACCTGTTTTGTGTTTTAAACTTGTGGTTTTCCCTACCCATGATTGCTTGCATTTAACGTGTTGAATTGTGGGATTTGCAGTCCAACCTCTCTAGTTTGTCCCTCTCATTCCTTGGTGACAAATCTGTTTTCCCTCCAAATTTCTACTTTGTTCTGTGCTAAGACCTGTGTGTTAAAACAGTGCACCCCCAGCCACCACTTTGTATTCACAAGCCAGTGAGGCCAGCCCCCCTGCCTCCCCACCCCCCCCTTCCCCCCCCCCCTCCCTGCAACAGGGATATTCTACATCAGAGGGTGCTTCTGTGAGTTGTTTAACCTGTATTTACTGGGGCCTGTGCACTTAGTTTTTTGGCCAGAAGGGGGAGTAAGGTTTTATTCAAACAGTACTGTTAGATTTCGAGTCAGTGAAGCCTTTTCCTGAAGAAGTCTAAGGTGTGGATTAAGCCTGTCTGTCTCCTAGGAGATTCTGAACAGGAAAAGCAACTTCCAAATCCCTGGCCAACAAACCTTATCTGAGGTCGCTGGGACCTTATATGGTCTGCTAGTGGTTGGCACATGTTTACACTGATTGGTGGTTGTATCTGGTGTTTCTATTGGGTTAGGGTTAATGTCCTCATTGGTTGGGTATTTGAGGGTTCTGATTGGTTTCTGGGTCTGTGATTCAATCATTGTAGGGCTGGGACTAGTGCTAGGGTTAGGATTTCTATTGGAAGTAGGAACTAGGGCTACCTGTACCATTGGCTGCTTAGACTTGGGTTGGGACTACTGGTAGGGCTAAGGCCTTTATTGGACGTAGAGATCAGGGTTTTTGAACTGATTGGGTGCTTGGACTAGGGCTAAGATTGGCAGTAAGGTCCTGGTCTCCCATTGGTTCTAGATTTTAGGGCTAGTGTTGTGATTGGATAGTGTTAGGGCTGGAGTTTCCCATTGGCAGAAGGGGTCGCCTGATTACTAAGGCTACACAAGGCCAGGGTTAGTGCGTCTCAGCCAGGGCATCGAGGATAAGGGCGGAGAGGACAAGGGTAGTTGCCTGTTTGAGCCTGTTCGAGACTGGTCTGGACCAGGGCCAGAAATGCTGCCCTTTTTCTTATTTCTCTTCCTACTGCTAACTCTTTTATCCCTCCACTATCAATTTCAATCAAAATTAACAGACTAACATGTTCACTTCTCAAATTCCATATTCAACTACAGTAATATACTGCCCAAATAACTGAATAACATATCTACTACTATTCAATACTTCATATTTGTACTATACTAATTTTAAACACAAATCCTTTATGGGTTCAGGAGTAGCGTGCTACTTGTCAGAAAAGCGCTTCAACCCCCATCAGGGGTAACAAGTGCTATATGAATGCTAATCTTTATTCCCCTTTTATCCCCCCGCTATCCTTCTCACTCATAGTAACAGACTAATATCCACCACTGAAATTACCTCATATTTCACCATATTAATTCGCCACTAATCCTTTATAGGCTTCCGGAATAGCGTGCATCAACAAGCGATACATAAATAGAAACTTTTGTCCTCCTCTATCCTTCTGCTATCATTCCATATCCAAATAACTGACTAACCTATCCACCACTTAAAATGTACTTGCATGTTTCACCATACTGATTCAACACTAATCCTCTATGGGTCCCGGAGTAGCGTGCTACCCGCCTGAAAAGCTCTTTGACACCTCGTCAGGGGTAGTAAGCGTTATATAAATGCAATTACAATACAATACAATACATACCGAGGACAAATGATGAGGCTTTACTGCTATGCTATGCTAATGAGTGTCTTGGGAATTTTGAGCACATCTGTACGAAAAATATGCAGCTTCACTTTTCACTGTAACATTGCACTCAATTTATTTCAATGGAACACACATGACTTTCCTGGAAATTCAGTTGGAAGTGTAGCAAAAGAACTGGATCTATTTCTCAGTAAACAGTGTGAATTATCAAGGTAAGAAAATAAATAATCACACACACACACACATTTGAGTATATTATTTTATTGATATCTATAATGTTTTCTATAGCAAACATGTTCTTGGCTATCAATTAACACCTTGGCTGCTAGGTGTTTTCCCCTCCTGTGCTGGAAATTGCCATTTTGCTGGTGTCACGACGAGCTCAGCTCGTCATCAGCACAGCTCAACTGTGCATCATGACGAGCTGAGCTCGTCATGAGCATCGAAAGGGATAAGTACCCAAAGTTATATGTGCACCAAGTACCTGCTTAGATGATTTCTTGCCTATTAAAAAGGTTTTGTTTTACGTTTACATTTTTAATTTTCTTTGGTGATTTATTTATGTTTAAAACATCTAGAAATGTGGTAATTGAGTGTGAAGTGTTGTAAGTGTTAGGAGCTCTCGTCTGTAAAATGTTACGCCTTTACCTAATTTGTGATTTTCTAAAATATTTTTTTTTGCGGTATTTTATTGTCCTAAAAATTCTATAGGCATCTCTATTTTTGTTTTCTATTGTGCACATTTAGGTTTTCTAGTCACTTTTGTTTTTTGCTGCTCATTTGGGCTAGAGATGTTGCTATTAAACACTGCTGTTCCTTCCATCTTTTAATGTGGGTCTTGTGTTTGAGGGCTGTCAGGTTGCACATCCGTGTTATAAACCTGGGTAGTGGTACAGTACATGAGGAAAACATACAGGCTGTGGTGAAAAGGAAGAAGGATTACTTGTCTTCTGTTCAAACACTATTCACCACCTAGAGGTATCTACAATATGTTTACATTCGGGCTAGGCTTGTCGACCTATCAAATAGTATTAAAGAATAAATGCTTATGAAGTATATTTGCATCTAATCAATGTCAGTCGTGATAGTTTTAAATCTGTTGATCAGCCTTACAACCTAACAAAATATTACTAGTCAGTGAGCTGGTAATATGAGTTCTAGATGTTTTAAACAGGAACGGGATGAGGTGGTGTTCAACCTGGCCCTTTATGCAAGGTCATCCACCATTTTTTTCATCATTCGCTGAACTCGTTTTTGATGGCTTTTAGGGCTGCTAAATAGTGGTAACCTAATTATGGTCTCCTTTGCAAACAGGGTAAAGATGGCGTTTGTCTGATTGGTTACATTTACTTTACTTGTAAGACCCTATTATATGGTACTAAATATACCCAGGGCCTGGAAATTAAATGCTACTAGTGCTTTGCAGCACTTATTGTGCCCTCCTCCCCCACTAAAGTAGCACTGCAAAACATGTCTCAGGCCTACCACTAAAATCTGTAGTTATGTGTTAAACTGCCATTTCAACCAGTCATTACAAACCTTTTGCTAGTCCTAAACCGTCCGTTTAATACTTATAATTCACCCATAATATATAGGGCAGAGTGCATTGTATTTAAAATTCAGGACAAGTTTATTTCAGTTTTACATGTCCTGACAGTGAAAAACTCCTAGAAGAAGTTTTTAGGGTTGTAAAATGAACTCCCATGGATAAAAAATGGGCTACCTTGTTATGCTTAAGAAGTCATGACTTCAATTTGGGACCATATCAAGAGACACTGTTTCCATTAAAATAAATTGTAATTTCAAATCCTCTTTAATGATAAACCCACATTTTAAGTTGTTATTCTGGAAAAGCCAATTTTAGAAAGGGGGCCTCCCTGTGACATTGCAAGAGCACCCAGGCCATCTACGGATCCACAAGTAGGGCCACTTGGCCCCCCTCTTTCAAGTATTTAGCCCAGGGGAGATGGTGGTCCCCGGGGCCAGGGGTCCACAATGGACACCCTCCCATTATTCTGTTTGTGCCCCAGGGAGGTAGCTGTACCCGGGGAGCAACGTAGCTCCACCACAAATATACTATTTCTGCCCTGGGGAAGTGGTTGTCACCGGGGCAGCAGGGGAGGCAGTAGGGCCACTCCAACATTCCTTCTTAAATAATGTAAGTGCTCCAGGGAGGTGGCGGACCCTGGGGCTGCCTGGGGGCTGGACGGGCTCCCCATGTTTACATTGTTCAGTGCCCCTGGGAGAGGGTGGTCCCTGGGGCTGTGGGGCTGCGCAAGCCCCCTGAATTTGTGTGCTTAAGTCCCCCGGGTAGGTTGCTGTCCTCATGGCTTTTCGAAAGCCTAGGAGAGAGCCCCATGAACCTTTTCCTTGATTGTAATATGCCCCTGGGATTTGGCCGACCTGGGGTCTTCATAAAAAAAACAGTGGGAGCCCATGTATCTTATTTATAAAAAATTTCTTGTGGCCCTAGATATCTAGATTTTTTAACTTTAATATCCTCGAAGCTACTCAACAGTAGTGAATTCCCAAACGCTATCCAAAACTGATGAATAGCAGGGTTATTGTGAGCACATTGATAATTGGTTAGGATGTGTAGCTCTTCGGGCAGCTTTATCTTTAACCTGTTATATGCTCTGCCCCCTTCTCCTTGATTGTAATATGCCCCTAGGATTTGGCCGACCTGGGGTCTTCATAAAAAAAAACCAGTGGGAGCCATGCATCTTTTTTATAAAAGATTACTTGCGTCCCTAGATATCTAGATTTTTTAACTTTAATATCTCTGAAGCTACTCAACAGATTTACACCAAGTCACAAAAAGCTTGGTTTCTGAACCTACATCAAACTTTGTATCAAATTTGCTGTAATTCCATTCAGCGGTTCAAGCGGAATCCCTTGCAAATCTCAAACTTTGTAAAAAAAATAACACATTTTCCTCACATTTCTGTGATGGAAAGTTCTGGAATCTGTTTGGATCCACAATCTTCCACCCACCCAGCATTACCCAAAGACTCCCAATAGAAATGCTACCTCACTTGTGCCTGGTGCCCGTGACAGGAAATGGCACAAAACGCAACGTGCACATCAGAGCTTTCCAGTGAAAAATGACCCGTCTTTTGCTATGTGTCTAGCTGTGGAATTTGGACTCTAGCTCAGCCAGCACTTATGGAAACCTAGAAAACCTATACATTTTTAAATGCTAGACACCCAGTGGAATGCAGGATGGGGTGACTTGTGTGGCTATCAGCAGGTTCTGTTACCCAGAATCCCTTGTAAACTTCAAACATTGTCAATTTTGGCTAATATTGGTGTCCCCTTCAGGGGAATCCACAAACGTTGAGTACCTCTAAAATCCACATGATGTTGGAAGAAAAAGACGCAAATTTGGCATGGATACCTTGTGTGTACATACGGTTACAGGGGCCTAAGTGCGAACTACCCCAAATAGCCAAAAATGGCTTAGCAGCGGGGAAGAAAGTTCTAGCTGCGAAAGGGTTAAAGTGTACAGAAAACTGATGGATGTCATGCTTGAATTAATCTCATCCTTTAGTATTTTCTCGAAGGCTCATCCAGACCCATCATTATTTTCCATACTTTATCACCTCAGTGTGGGCCCAGTCAAATTCAAAATAGGTCTTAACTCTGCTCTAATGGGAAAAGGCCAGGTTCTCTGTGAACCAGAACACCAGAAACCTAGGCCTGGTTTCACCCTAGTAGGGTTCATCAGACAGGTATAGCTTGGTTCCTGTGGCACACTGTATGTACAGACATGGGTTCTGTGACACTGTGACACTGGAACAAAGCTAAAGTGGATTGGAAAGCTTGTGGGCATTCCCTTATTGAAGAACTGTGACAGTTTCTGCATTTTCTTTAAGGGAACTACTGCTTCAGTTGTTTGTTGTAATTTCCCATACACCAGGATTTTCAACTCATCTTCCACCCTCTGCAGATTCCGTGTCTGTGACATCATCAGCATTGCCAGGTAGCAAAAATAGAAACATAACAAGCAGATGGTTGCTGATAGTGTCATAATGGCTCCATTAGTTCTGCCTAGGACACCGAGGCTGAGAGTTCTAGATCTCAGGCGCAGTGGTCACTTTCCTTGGAGACCTGGAAGGAGGAGGTTGAAGCTGTGTTAGCTCAGGAGAAGTGCAATTTCTGACATTTATTAGTGAGCTTGACTACTTCTACCACTGGTAGGTTAATTTATGTATTAGATTGCTTGATTGGGGGTCTTTTTTCAGTATGGTTGATGGGATACTCAGTCAAAATGTGGCATATACATCTTCCTCCATATTACAAGTGCCTTAGACGATAATACACTTGGAATACAATAGATGGGATATCTGTTATGTTTTGAATCTAAATCATTATGTTAATATTTAACTTAAATGTAATTCAGACATTGTTCTACCTCTAAAGGCCCATGCATTTTCAGAATCCATGCACACTTGCACAAACACGCACACATGCAGGGGATAAAAGACGATACCTTACATTAAAGTTAAGGGACTAGGGATTATGCATTAGGGGAATAGATGTGAGGCTATGGGGATTATATATTTGTGTTTTTAGATTAAGGGTATAATAGTTAAGGTGTTGGGTACAGGTTTAAGTGTTATGGTTTTGGGGTATAGTGTTAAGGAGTTAAAGGGTTAGGGGTTAGGGTTATTATCAGTTTTAATATTGTTTCATATACGGTATAGGTATGACACTTTTGGGTGTATGGTTAATGATTCAGATTCAGATTCAGATTAGTTTTTTCCGATTTTTACGATTTAAAATCATAAAAGCAACAATACATATATGTACAGCATTACATTTCATCTAACAATAAATAACATTTATCTTAAGATAGGATTAAATCATTATTATGAATCAGCTAATCATTGAATTACGATTTTTTAAAACATTTTTTAAAAATCCAGTCATCACCATAGTGCAAGTAACATTTCCCAGTTGCTGCAAGCTAAGAAACGCAGGTCTGCATTGCCGCCAAACATCTTGCCTCAAATACTATTTAATCCATCTTTTTCGCTCCCTCTCGTACAGTTTAAAAAACAGTACTACATGAAAGGTGGATTGCAGCGACATGTTGTCACAGGGGCAAGGAACTAAGGTTCTAGACCAATCATTTTTACTTGGAAATGTGACCAGCCGGTGAAATAAATTAAACCTAAATCTGGTCAGGATGAATCGGTCAAAGCCCACAGTACTCATGGTTAAATATGGTTGTATTGTATAGGTGGTTAGCGACAATTGGTGACCAATTACTGTTTTCTTCATTAACTCCCCTGCACATCTTAATAAGTCGAAATGGGCCATGCATAACCTCATCAGTTCTTTTTTCGAAACATTCCTAATTAAGTCCGGGTTACTAAATAGCTCAGGCCGTTGGAGGTCAGTTAATGTTTTCTTAATATACTCAAGCCAGGCAATGCGCTTCGCATTATCTAGGCCCATGACATCCCTTATAATGTCCTGGTTTAGGCCGAGAGCTTCTGAGCCCATACTCTGCGCCAAAGCAGAATAGGTTGCATTTTAATCAGGTCTGTAATATGGTCCATCCCTAATTCCGTATGACAATTAAAAAGTGAGGTGCCCTTTGGGAGAGCTAGCAGGTATCTATAAAATTTGTTACAATGATGTTTCCTAGTATCCCCAGATCCCTGCCCCATACAATGCGATACTTCTGCATTTGGCCACATACATTTTTAACATGATTTCAGTTTTTTTTTTACCCAACTTAAAGGAGAAGTTCTTCAGTGCTGCTATTGATCGTTTAAAGGAAAGGGTCCTATTCTTAACCTCAGGTCCCCAAGTGCCAGAACCATCAATTAATACCCCAGAGTATGGGAAGATTTTAATTTACTCAATTTCAAGTCCTGAAACTTTGAGGTATTTGGAGGTAGCGCGACCTTTGCCACAACGCATCACATATGATTTCTTTGCATTGATGTTAAGGCCCCTTACTTCCATGAATTCTAAATGCTTTGTAAGGGCCTTCTTCGCACCCATCTTCGTTCTTGCCATCAATACCGCGTCATCCGCATACAAGAGTG
Source organism: Lissotriton vulgaris (assembly GCF_964263255.1). NCBI lineage: Eukaryota > Metazoa > Chordata > Amphibia > Caudata > Salamandridae > Lissotriton > Lissotriton vulgaris. The sequence goes on along the minus strand of NC_141685.1, from coordinate 1,361,752,029 downwards.
TTACTATCTGCTTATTACCAAACCTTGGGGAGTCGATTTTGCTGGCCCCCAGTTCAACCTCAAGATTATGCGTGTAGAGGGAAAAGAGAAAAGGGGCCAGCACACAGCCTTGTCTTACGCCTTTTTCTATGGTAAAGGACCCCGTGCACTCCCCCCTCAGCCCATGTCTTACTTTAGCTGTTGCCCCTGAATAGAGCTGCCGTAAAAATAATACAATGGCTGGTTCGACTTCCATCTCCTCAAGTATTTGCCACAATTTAGTATGTATCACGCAATCAAAGGCGGCAGAGAGGTCGACAAAAATTGCATAAAGACATCCTCTTTAGCCCGTGTATATTTCGCTTGAAGCAAACCAAAATTTAGGACCTGCTCTACGGTGCCCATCCCTTCCCAGAAGCCATACTTCACGGGGCTTAAAATGCCATGTTCCTCGGCCCATGATTGCATTTTATTTAGGAACACTCTCCCCACCATTTTCATAAGGGAGTCTAATAGGGATATTGGACTATAATTAGATGGACTCTCCCTATCCCCCTTTTTGTATATTGGTATTATGACCGATTCCAACCAAGTACCAATAAAGCCTTTAGCACAACAAGCCTCAAGGACCCGTGTGCAAAGTGGGGCCCATAAATCTGTATTAAGTTTAAAAATATCAATAGGGATCCCATCTGGTCCCGGGGCTTTATTATTTTTGCTGGCAAGTAGTGCTAACTGTACTTCCTCAAGGGAAATCTCCATATTTATTGGATGATGGCCACCCCCTTTCAGCGGATACCCTCTTTTTTTGTCCTCATTCGTGGGTTGCCCCTGTGTGTTACTGTAGACCTTTGAGAAGAAATCGATCCAAGTTTTTTCATCTATGGCAATGTCTAGCCTTGCCGCCTCCTTTTTAGTAAAAAAGGGTGCATTGACTATCTGCCAAAAGGATCTAGAGTCTCTACACTGTGAAGCACTCAACAGATTCTGCCCAGCTAGATTTTTGAATTCCTTTTTTCGTTGGCGCCTTGCCTGGGTGTACACTTTCCTACAGTTTCTTATTACGTCATGTTCCCTTGGTTTGGTACTTAGGGCCACCTTAAGGGCAGTTTACGCCTTAGTGCACCGAGAATCAAACCAGCCCATTCCTTTATTAGAGTTATTACTCTGTACCTTAGTTAACTTGTCCTGGATGATACTAGTGATGTTACTAAAAGCCTCCAGGGTTTGTTCATAAGAAGAATTCTCATCCAGACAGACCATAATGTATTTAAGGGCCGTAGTTATAATTTCATTAGATTTTTTAATCGGATCTACAATGCTCCATTTTAATTCCAGTCCGTTTTGGCGTGCTATAGCGATATTTTGTGTCCAGGTCAGGGACTCAATAGTAGAAACGCTAGTAAGCTCTGAGGTGCTTATAGTCACACTAAGGGGTAGATAATCACTTAACTCAATTATGGGAATGTCAAAGTCTTCCACGCAATTAGAAAATCTATTCGGTACAATCACAAAGTATATGATAGAATGAAGCCCCCTAGCTAAAAATGTGGCACTAAAATCAACCTTAGGAGAACACAGCATATTAGCAAATCCATGATCGAAATTGGCCATAATACTATTTATTATCTCTCCTCTCTCAGTATGCATAAAGTGACTCCTACCCACATTTTCTCCCCTTCCATAATCCTGAAACCCACATGCTTCACAGTCACATATATTCATATTGAAATCCCCTACCCATATCAATATGGTATTTTCCCCCTTAGACAGATTATGGCCACTTAATTCCACCTGTAATTTGTGCAAGACTTCAGCAAAGTCCTCATTCTTTATGTTGTTATAAAAATTAACTATTAGTAGCTCTACACAGTGGTTTAGAATAACTGAAACCAGTTGAAAATAATGTGAACAGTTTCTACTAGCGATCTTGACAACTTTTAACAAATTGGACACATAAATACATATCCCTCCTTTATGCCTACCATACAGAGAACGTACTGCAGGAATATGGAAAGTTTTAAAACCATCAAGGTGTTTCTCGTTTATAAGCCAACTTTCCTGTATACATAGGATGTCAATGTCCTGCACGAACTCCCCCCAGATTGTATTGTGTACTTTGCTCTCTAGCCCACACACGTTCCAGGAAACCATCCTCACTTGGCCACCCCGCTGCCTGGGGGAAAACTGTTTTGACCGTGGTTTATCGTTATCGGGGTTCACCCGCTGAGGATCTGACATTAATCCCATCCTTATAACTTCTTGCTCATACTTGCGTTTTTTACTAATCGGAGTAGTTAGTGATGTGCCCTCGCTATCCCCTACAGTGGGCGTAGTCCTGAGTGAGTTATCCATTAGTACATTTTCTTTAGTGGCATCTGTTTCCAGCGTGGGGGAACTTAGCAGAGTAGGCACTTCTCCTATTACTCCATTACCCTGAATTGCGTGATCAGACGATGCATACGGTGATGGGGACTTCCCCAACAGTGCGGCATGTGTGGATATCTGTGTAGCTTTATTATCCTCACCACCCAGTCATTCACAGTCATTAAGACCGGAAAGGTCTGCCAACCTGTTTAGTCCTTCAAAAACGGGGACATACCCCACATATCCCCGCTGTATGTGATGTGGGCGACATGAATGACTCTTTCTAGGATATCCCCATCCTTGACTTACTTGTGGGTGCGGTATCCTATTGTATCCCCACCCATTACCTCTATTGGGGTTTGTTCTATTCAAATCTCTGTAAAAATACTCAAGAGGAAGAATCTCAATTCCTTGACTCCGTGTCCCTGCATAAAACATGACCTCACTAAGGATTCTCCCCACTGGTTCGGGGCTGTTAAAGTTCACTATAACACAGTCCCCTGTGTTATTCTTTCGTGTCCTGCCCACCCAGGCCACCCTTCGTGCCATTATGATATTATGCCATATCTTGCTCCCCTCAGTGGTGTTATTTGCAATCCAGTGAGCCACCTTATTTTTAAGCTGATCATGGTTCTCCCTTGTTCCCTTATTCAATACCGGTACATTTCCAAGGAGAAGTACCAGAGGTGAGGATTCAGGCGGTAAATTAATTACAGGCAAAGGAACCTGATCTTCCAGTTTAGCTTGCCCATCGTCTACCCCCTTATTCTCAATTGGTTTCACTATTGGTGTGTTTTGTGACCTATTTTCAGTGGATTTATTTCCTGCAGATTTCTGCAGGTGGCCAATATTGTTTCGATCTTTAGCTACAACCTTGGTAACTGCGCAAATAGCTGTCTTAGCTTCAGATGCTACAGTATTGCTATGCCCAGGCATATTGTCCTTATTGTGTTCTGGTGGTACTAAGATGTCCAGCTTTCGTGAGTTTTCTAGAATTGTTTCGCTTAGGGCGTCAAGTTTCCCGTTAATGACCCTTAGTCTTTCTATCAGGGGAAGAGTAAAAGATCTTAATAAAGGTGTCATATTAGAGAATGACATTTCTAACTCTTTCTCTTTCCCCGTTCTTTGTGCAATGTTTTGTAATTGTGGACCCAGGGTATCCGTAGCTATAAGACCTTTTACTGTTTTATTAGGTTTAAATGAGACATTTTTAGGGGTAGGTATACGTGGTTTATATGACAATTTAATGATTTTAGGTTTCCTCCCCAAATGGCGGCCTCCTCCCCTCTTTCTTTTGCCAACTTGCTTGGGACAAGTAGGTACTATAGTTTGTAAGTCGATGGCCTGTATACTTTTCCTGGCCACTATCGGGTGGAAGCCCTCTGAAGATAAGCTACTGCATGAGGAGATGTTCAGAGGTGATAACTCAGCGTCCAAGTCAGTAAATTTATCATCAAGTGATACCCCTTCTTGTTCATTAGGGCTTGTCGTAACTAAGCATCTTGGTCCATCATGGACTGGTGTAACAGCATTTTTCAAGTCCCCTGGCGAGGAGCGCTTAGCACCCAAAAGTTCATGTGATAGGCATTTTCCCGTGAGTGCAATCTCTCTGTCATCAACCCCAGCAGCTCTTATGAAAAAGTCATCCAATGTTCCATTTAAGCTCCCCCCAGGTCCAGTGGTGCTCCGTTTCCCCCCCCCCTTCCAGGGATACGAGCCATAATCAGTTATTAGTTAGAGGCTATGATGATTGTTAACAGAGTTAATAGGTGGGAAATCTTACCATGGAGGAAGAAACCTTAGAGGGGGGCCCAGCCCGGCCTTATCCGACCCTGGACAGCCATAGACGGCCCGCCCTTTGCCCGGGCTTTGCCCGGCGCCCGCCGCGCGCGTCCCGCGTGCGCGTGTTTGGGCGTTACTAAATAGGAGGAGGAGGGGGCGGGAAGAGGCACCAGGTGCGCGTGGTCATGTAGCGCAAGTACCTCTGGTCCTCGCAGTCCGGCTCCCCCTGGGCAGCCCAAGTTCAAGCCAGCAGCGGGTCCAGGTCAGGAATAAAACAAAGGGCACCAGACGGCAGCAGTTCCAAATAAGATGCAAGAGTGGGCTTTAAGTTCACGCTGTCACCAAACGCATAACTCGATTACGAGCGGCTCCCGCGGAGCGGGGGCCGCGAGTCGTGTTTTAAGGGTTAGCAGGGAGGAGGGGGCAGGAAGAGGCACCAGGTGCTCGTGGTCATGAAGCGCAAGTACCTCTGGTCCTTGCAGTCCCGCTCCCCCTGGGCACCCCAAGTTCAAGCCAGCAGCGGGTCCAGGTCAGGAATAAAACAAATGGCACCAGCCGGCAGCAGTTCCAAATAAGATGCAAGAGTGGGCTTTAAGTTCACGCTGTCACCAAACGCGTAACTCGACTACGAGCGGCTCCCGCGGAGCGGGGGCCGCGAGTCGTGTTTTAAGGGTTAGCAGGGAGGAGGGGGCGGGAAGAGGCACCAGGTGCGCGTGGTCATGAAGCGCAAGTACCTCTGGTCCTCGCAGTCCCGCTCCCCCTGGCCAGCCCAAGTTCAAGCCAGCAGCGGGTCCAGGTCAGGAATAAAACAAAGGGCACCAGACGGCAGCAGTTCCAAATAAGATGCAAGAGTGGGCTTTAAGTTCACACTGTCACCAAACGCGTAACTCGACTACGAGCGGTATGGTTAATGGGTTAAGGCTGTGGTTCCCAAAGTGTGCGCCGCGGCACCCCGGTGCGCCGTGATGAAAAGCCTGGGGCGCTGCGCTGCCTCGCAGGATGGGTCCTGGAAATTGCAGCCGCAATTCCTCCCCCTCCTTTGTTCACACCCTAAAGGGAAACAACCTGCTGCTCAGACACCGAGTAATGCGTGTGACATCACAGACAGACGACGCTGGATTGCAAGTGTTGTCACGCACGGATACGTGCTCATGCAGAGACCCCGAAGTTTCATTTATGATTTTCCTATGTATCTTGTCTTCTTTAAAACACGCAGCGGGGATTTGTTGAATGTTGCCCAAATCCCAATTTACAGATGATTTACCAATTTGCCCCAACAGAACGGTCCGTAATGTATTGAGTACCTTTAGATCTCAGGAGACGAAGAGCCGGGCTATGTAGTTCATGTAATGGGCTGGGGTCACTAATTGGGCATTTTTGACTTTGCAGTCGATGCTTCTCTTTCCCTCTTTCTTTTTGTCTCGGCCCTTCTTAGAATCTTATCGTCTTAACTTCCTACATTTATTTTGCTCGTGCCTGTGTGCTTCAAACCCTGTCCTTTCTCCATGACAAGTAGTTGTCATTCCCTTTCTTTTTTACATGGCAGTATATGCTGCTATGATCTCAGGACGTGGTTAAGGGTCAGTGCTGGACTGGGACAGAAAATAGACATGGCCACCAATAAAAAAAAACGCCCCTCATTTGGCATATGTTTGCAAATTGGGGCAGTTTTGAACTTGTAAAGGCATGCTATATAGCTGTGGTCCCAAAGTGCGGAATTAATGTAATTTGTTTTTGCATATTTATGCCAAATGACAAAATTGTGCATACTTATGTGAAATGCAAATTCATCATTTCCCGCTAAACTTTAGCACAGAATGTAATTTAGCGCAGCATGTGACATTGAGTCAATTTTTGACAAGAGCTACATTTTGCGCTAAAAATAGTGTAAAGAAAGAAAAGCAACATGGACAAGAGCACTCTGCATTATGGTCCCACATGTTGGATGAAAACTTATTGTCACATATCGCGCTTTTGCAGTAAATATTTACTGTGAATGGTGTGTCATTATGTGAAGTGGCATAATTTTGGGAATTTCACTTAACATGCATAACATGAAATCCCTAAAATTATGCAAATTATACCAGTGTAAACTACACTTTTCCCAGGTCTATGAATACCACCTAAACATGCACAGTTACTACATTTCGTGTCATGTTCTTCTAATAGTCATGGTGCAGATGGGCATCAAAAGTAGGGAGTCCTGATGACTCCATGTCACCAGGCCATAACTTTCCACTTCTGGGTTTTGATTTAGCATATTGCATTTTGAGAGTTGTAGTCTTGGTTCAGGTTAATTGAGCCAATTGCACCAACGAACCTGATAACAATGATGCAAAAGCAAAGTCCAGGAATGGAAAGTGGTGTTCCTGAGACATAGATCCATCTGGTCACAGGTGCTGTTCATCTTTGATAATACTGTGCTTGCATCCTGCATGGATCTCCACTAAGCCCACTTGTTTAAACACCAATGTGCGCTTTCCCGTGGACACTACCTCTTCTTCTCAATGCAGAACAAAAATGCATGTTATTGTCAGAGTATTATGGGTATGTACGTCTTACAATAGTCCATCCGTAATGCAGGCCAGTGTCTTCAATTATCTTTTTGAGAGACTATACAGTTTTGGACATGTCCCACTTGTCCTCTGTACCCAGCTCACTTAAAACACTGGGTAGATGGGATCTGGTGAGCCGTCTATGGGTTCATCAGAGCATACCCCATGTAAACTTCTTGTAACGTAACAGAGCTCCTTGAGCCTTTCTCTAGCCTGGTTACTTTTAGTGGGAGTGCTTTATGCTACTCTATGATGGTTTTGTATGCATTTAGATGCACTTATAAGATCTTTGTGAATGCAAATAAGGTTTTATGGTAATGGTTACTCTCTGAATCCTTCATCACGTCTAGGCTCCATTCTTCATGTAGACCAGTGGTTCCCAAAGTGTGCGCCGTTGCACCCCGGTGCACCGGTAAAAAAATGGTGGGGAGCCACAGCCAACTGCCAATTAGGTCAAGGGAGCCACAGGTCAAAAAAGATTGGGAACCACTGGGTTAAGGGAATAGAGCTTATTTTTTGACAATCTGTTTTATTGAGTTTTGAATGTAACAATAAACAGCACCATTCAGAGCTACATTATACACTGTCAGAATAGGGAAAACACATCATAGTGACATCAAGGCTACACAAGTAAAACCAATAATGACATATCCATGTGTACCTGAAGAGCAGACCACTCCTTATCAGTTTTATATTACTCCAACCCGTTTGCCCCACATGCAGAGAAATTTCTGAGGGCATCCCCTGGCGACATAAAGAGGCAGCTCCTGCGCAGCACACCAGTCCACCCCTCTGCACCAGCGCCCTAGAGTGAGTGCGGTAGTGTCCAGCCAAAGAGCAGCAATGTCCCTTTTGGCAACCACCAACGCTGTATTAAGGAAGAGCATCTCAGCCCTAGAGCCATCCAGTCCGTCGGTGATGCCCAGCAGAAGACGTATGGGATCAAGAGGGGGGAATAGAGTTTAACAAATTGGAGTATAACTTACAGGGACAAGGGTATGGCTTAAGTATTTAGGGGAATCGTTTTTAAGGTTTTGACGAAGAGAGTTAAGGGTGTGGGTTACAGAATAAAAGAAGCTCTGCTATTACATTTCTTTAATAATACAGATGGATGGGCCATATTATCAAGGAACGGCGTTAAAATTATCATTGCTTTAGCAGCAGGAAACTGCCACTAAAGTGACGATAATGGGCTTGATAATATGCCCTTGAGAATTCCAATAGAAACCCATGTTCTGGTGTTAACATGGGCTTCTATTGGAATTCTCTACGGTTTATTAGCAAGCCCATTACAGCCATTTTTTAGGCAGTTTCCTGTCGCTAAAGCAGCAATAATTTTAACGCCATTCCTTGATAATATGCCCCGAAATGTTTTAGATATGAGGTACACTAATGAGTGTCTTGTGAATTTAAAGCCCATCTGTATTAAAAATATGCAGTTTCACTTTTCACAATAACATTGCACTCAATCCATTTCAATGGAACACACATGACTTTCCTGGTAATTCAGTTACAAGTGTTGCAAAATATCTGGAAATATTTCTCAGTAAATGGTGTGAATTATCAAGGTACATAAGAACAACACAGACCTCTTGATTATGTCATTTTTTTGTTATATTTAATAGGTTATACAACCAACATTTACATCTCTCTGATCCTCTCCTTTTTTAGGTTTCAAATAAGTACCAACTTATATTGGTGCACCATGTACCATTTTAGATGATTTCTTGCTTCGTAAAAGGTTATGATTTATGTTTTCCTTTTTAATTTTCTTTCATGATTGATTTAGGTTTAAAACTTCTAGAAATATGGTAATTGAGTGTGAAGTGTTTTAAGTGTTAGGGGCAGAAGTCTGTAAATGTTACGCCTTACCTAATTTGTGAAATTATTTCATCGTCAACATTTCCTTATTGGTTCAGAGTTGATTTTCTGAATGAATTTTATTTGGGTGATTTATTGTCCTCATAATTCTACAGACATCTCTATTTTTGCTTTGCTATTGCTCACATTTAGATTTTCTAGTAAGTTTTGTTTTTTACTGCTCTTCTGGGTTAGAGATGATGCTATTAAACTCTGCTGGCCATTCTGTCTTTTCATATGACTTTTGTGTTTGAAGGCTGTCAGGTAGTTGCACATCCGTGTTATGAACCTGGGTAGTGGTACAGTGCAAGAGGAAAACATACAGGGTTTGGTAAAAGGAAGAAGGATTACTTGTCTTCTGTTCAAACACTATTCACCATCTAGAGCAGGGGTCTCCAAACCGGTCCTGGAGGGCCGGCTCCATGCCAGATTTTTAAAATTACTACATGTATCTCAATGGGGAGATCCAAAAAATCTGGCCTGGATCCGGCCCCCCAGGACCGGTTTGGAGACCCCTGATCTAGAGATATCTAATATATGTCTACATTAGGGCTGGGCTAGTAGACCTATCAAATACTAAAAAGAATAAATGCTTATGAGTTATATTTGCATCTAATCAATGTCAGTGGTGATGGTTTCATATCTGTTGGTCAGCCTTACAACCTACCAAAATATTACTAGTCAGTGAGCTGGTAATATGTACTTTAGATGTTTGAGGCAAAAACAGAATGAGGTGGTGTTCAACCTGGCACCTTATGCAAGGTCACCCTAGATTTGTTCCTTCATTCGCTGAACCCGCTTTTGTTGGCTTTTATGCCTCTGCGCAGTTTGCTAATAAGTGGTAAGGAAATTGTGGTCTCCCTAACAAACAGGGGAAAGTTGGCCTACGTCTGAGTTGTTACATTTACTTTGCTTGTAAGTCCCTAGTATATGGTACTAAATATACCTAGGGCCTGGAAATTAAATGTTACTAGTGGTTTGCAGCATGCATTGTGCCCTCCTCACCCGCTAAAGTAGCACTGCAAAACGTGTTTCAGGCCTGCCACTGAAATCTGTAGTAACCTGTTAAACTGCCATTTCAACCAGTCATTACAAACCTTTTGCTAGGCCTAAACCTTCCTGTTTAATACATATAATTCACTCCTAATATATAGGGCAGGGTGCATTGTATTTAAAATGTAGGACATGTTTATTTCAGTTTTACATGCCCTGGCAATGAAAAACTCCTAAAGGCAGTTTTCAATGTTGTAAAGCCCACATAGACTAACACCGGGTTACCTTGCCACGCTTTATAAGTCCTAACTTCAATTTGGAACCAGATCAAGGGTCAGTGTTTCCATTCAAATAAATTGTAATTTGTAATCCTCTTTAATCATAAAGCCGGATTTTACGTTGCAATTCTGAAAAACCCAGTTTTGGAAAGTGTGTGTTTTTCTGCATAAACAAAATGTGCATTTCTGCCAAGATCCAGGATCACATGACTCTGGATGTTTCTCCCATTGTGTTTTGTGTATTACTTCCAGATGTGATGACTAAAGGGCCTTGGGTGTGGGGCTGGGTGTTCACCTCCTGACTGGGATGTCCTGGAAGGGTGTGCTTAGCCTTCCTGAACTTCAAAGCATAGCCTTAGGGCTAGCCCAGCCCTTCCCGACTTCTAAGGGGTGCCTGCTGTGCCACTGACAAATGCATCTCACAAATATGCCTGTCTACCCTTTGTTACCCTACACATTTTGGAGCCAAACATAGGTAAGCGGCAAGTTTAGACAGACGCGCCATCCCTCCCGCATAGGCTGGCACTGAGGATACAAGTGGCACCTTCAAAACCTCTCATCAGAACACTGCTTGTCCTGTGATAGATTCAGGAAATGGATTGCCCTGTTATCTGAAGAATGAAGATTGGACCTGCTTGACTTGAGCTCAGGCTCCACATAAGTGCTTCAAAATGTCAGTTGACTAACCTCCTGTTAGAGCTACAGGGAAAAAACAAGTTTCCAGAGGTCTCCTTGCAACTGTCAAGCCAACCAGCACCAACTGGACCTGCATGGATCGGCATGAGTCCTGTTGCTGGCCTCTGCTGAAGTGAGCGCTGATCCCCCAGTCAAGGTCGTGACCCTTGACTGGCATCAGAGTGTTCTCTTCCTGCCTGACAACCACAATTCCTGAGTCCCTGATGAAGATTCTAAGGTTTTGGGTCCCTGTGCGACTACAAATGGACTCCTCATGTTGCCTGACAACCATCTGCGATGCCCGCTGATGTGAATATCCTGTGAGAACCTGCTCTTTGCGTCAGCAGCAGTAGACTGTGACCACTGCTAGCATGAAGCTCTAGCAATGTAAAAAGATTTGAGATTTTTCTTGTGCAGTGTTTTCACTTTAGTACTTTATTTGTTTAAGTACTATACACATTACCACTAAGTAAAGCGTGAGTGCTTTTGTGTTAAGGCACTAGAGGGTAAGTACAGGCTTACTTAGTGACTTTTGTAGTTCACCCAGACAAGGAATCAGTTTATTATTTGATTGGTGCTTTTTCTCCTCTCAACTAAGAACCCAGTTTCTTATACTTGGTCTGCTTAATTAGAAAGTTTATAATTGAAGCCAAAAGAGAGTAATGTTTGAATGCATGGATAGTCTCTCAGGTGCAAGGTATTCTTTTAAATGAGCCCGGTCAGAATGGCCTGGAATGGATTTATCAATTTACAACAGTGTTCACTTTCCTTGGATACTTGGAGAGAGAAGGTTAAAGCTGTGTTAGCTTGAGAAAAACTGTGATTTATTTCAATATGGATACTGTGAGTCTGAACTCAAAGTGAGTAAGATAAGCCCTTTGACTTATTACTTCACATGCAGTGTAATTTAATTAGAAGAGAAATGGAAAAATGTCCCCTCCAACTGTATATGGCTTTTGGCAATTAGATTCCAATGAGGTTTTTTACTATAAGCAGCATGACTAAGCATGTAAAATCCACATCAGACATCAAAATTGGTTGGACAAACCACATCATCTTTGAAAAAATGACATCACTCATAATGCAGGATGAATACAGATAAATATATAAATATTCAAATTAAATGTTATGAAGTCATAGGAGCAATTTATAATACTCTGAACAACGCGTCCCTCATCCTCTGAATGATCAGCGCACAGCAAATGTGTGAACTACATATATGAATGATGAGTGTACCACCACCTCTTTCTGTGAGCTGTGATCATCTGAGAAATCAGTGCTTGCTCGCAGTGTGCCATTCGCCCTGCTGACTGTGCTACAAGAGCCTTTGTGAATTGTGACGCTTTGACAAATCGCACTTGAGATCTACTCTCACTATGTGGATAAAGGCTGCCTTAGCACCTCAGCAAATCATGGTCTTTACAACCCACTCAAAGTACTTGCTTCCTGCCAGTCCTCACTACACTACGCATATACCCTCCCTAAATCACAAACCCTATCTCTCACAACCTACCCATACCGACTTTGCAATAAACCTCTGCCATAGACTTTCATCTCTCCTAGCAGTTAAACTTCCAACAAACATTGACCTACAAAGAAAACCAACCTATCTCCCTCTTCACTTTATTGTGCCCATGTAATAAAAGGTGCCCATGTAAAATTACTCTAAATTGTATTAATAGTATTCAACACTCCTTTTGCATTATATATATATATATATATATATATATATATATATATATATATATATATATATATATATATATATATATATATATATATATATATATATATATATATATATACACACACATATATATATATATATATATATATAAATATATATATATATATAAACACACACAGGTTTTGGCGTGCTTAAGCCGTCTTTCACGGCGGGCTCTCGACGGGGAACGCCAACCCCTATAAATCAGCACACTCCTGGTCGCAGCACTTCATGAAATGAAAAACCAGAGTCGGAGCCCAAATCAGATGCGGTGTTGTCAAGGTTTATTCGGCAAAGGAAACACCCAACGCGTTTCGTGATCCACTGACCACTTTCTCACGGGTGGAGTTTACCTGGGTCAACCTCCATTTAAAGCAACATACTTTTTTAGAATTTTACACACGTGATCATAGACATAGAAAAAAATGATGAATAACTTATAGCTATGTCGGCAATTTTAGAAAACATTATTTCAAGTGAAAAATATTATATCACATCCAGGAATAACGGAAACATATCATGTCCATAATAATGATGTAAAGTTCCCTGGATATTACACAGTTTTAGCCTATTTCGAAAACTGAAGCCAGGTAATTTCATATGCGCCAAGGTTGGCCAGCCCCATTATGCAGTACCATGTTACACATTCACATCAGTACTTGTGACTTTACATCATTATTATGGACATGATATGTTATGTGATATGTGATATGATATGTTTCCGTTATTCCTGGATGTGATATAATATTTTTCACTTGAAATAATGTTTTCTAAAATTGCCGACATAGCTATAAGTTATTCATCATTTTTTTCTATGTCTATGATCACGTGTGTAAAATTCTAAAAAAGTATGTTGCTTTAAATGGAGGTTGACCCAGGTAAACTCCACCCGTGAGAAAGTGGTCAGTGGATCACGAAACGCGTTGGGTGTTTCCTTTGCTGAATAAACCTTGACAACACCGCATCTGATTTGGGCTCCGACTCTGGTTTTTCATTTCATGAAGTGCTGCGACCAGGAGTGTGCTGATATATATATATATATATATATATATATATATATACACATACATACACATATATATATATATATATATATATATATATATATATATATATATATATATATATATTTACAAAAAACACCAAGCTTACAGGGACATTATAGTTAGGCTCAGGTGTCACTCATACAAAACCACTGACATGTAACTGTTATAGTTAGTGAGCTAACTATACAACTATAACTCACACCCCACAATGCCCTGCTTATGACCTCACATATTACATCACTCATGATACGGTCAGGGACATCACTGATGACATCATCCAGTGAGTGTGAGCGTTTTTTAAAGGTTTTTGATGGTTTAAATTTATATGCCAGTTGTATTGGTGCATCAGTGAGTGTGTGAGTACCTCTTTGGATGATTCAGTAGGTGTGTGACTGACTGTATAAGTGAGTGATTAGGTGTCTCAGTAAATGTTTGGGTGAGTGAATGGTTGTGTGAATGTCTGTATCAGTCAGCCAGTTGGTGTCTAAGTGGCTGTATGGTTGTGTGATTTTCTCTCACTTAGAGGCAATGTCCAAAGTATTTGCACAAAACTTCAAACAGTAAATCAGTGAAAATGCCAAACAAAAAGATTCCACACCAGGTAAGAAAATAGAGCTTCACTAAATAAATATACAATACCAAAACAACCAAAATCCAATAAGTAGAACTTGAGACATTGAATTTTAAAGTTTTTTGTTAAACTAGTGCCTAAAAGCACTATTTGGGATATCTGGTAGCACTGGATGGGACAAAGTCAAAAGTTAAGGCCAACAGCGATAGAACATGCGCCGGCTACAGGGACCCTGTTAGGCCGCTGAGCCAAAGAACCATGATCCTGGCTGGCCCATCAAGTCACACTTAGTGTCCCATTGTTGGTGCCTGTCTAGGGGGGATACACAAGCCCCAACTGTCACCTACCCCAGACGTGTGATCAGAGACAAACAGCAAGTAGCAAATGGCTAAAGTCAGAAAAAGCTATCTTTCTAAAGGTTGCATTTTCAGAATAGCAACTTAAAACCTGACTTCACCATAAGTTTGTATTTTAAATTGCGATTCTAGAGACACCAAACACAAAATGTCTTCCTCTTCATAATTAGAAATTGCACTTATAAAATGTAATTAGATAATCTCAATGTTCCTATCGGAGACAAAGGCCCTGCTGTAGTAAAAAAGGATTTAAGGGGTTTTCACTAAAAGGATATGCAAAACTTAAAACTACATGTCCTGCCTTTTAAATAAATTCCACCTTGCCCTCTGTATTGTCCAGGGCCTACCATAGGGTTGATTTATATGTATAAAAATTGAAGATTTGTTCCTAATGAAAGGTTTTATTTGCCAAGTCGACATGGCAGTGTGAACAGCACACACAGGCCCTGCAATTGAAGAACTGAGACATGGTTAAAGGGCTACTTCAGTGGGTGGCACAACCAGTGCTGGAGGCCCACTGATAGTCTTTAATTTACAGGTCCTGGGTACAGGTACTAACATGTTCCTAGGGACTTATAAGTAAATTAAATATGCAAGTTGGGAACGAACCAATGTTACCATGTTTATGGGAGAGAAAACAAGCACTTCGACACTGATTAGCAGTAGTAAGGTGCACAAAGTCCTAATACCAGCAAAAACAAGGTCAGTAAAAGTGGATGAAGAAGGAAAAAAGTTGGGGGAAGACCACCAAAAGGCTGCCAGATCTAACAATATATATGTATACACACACACACACACACACACGCACACCCACACACACACACACACACACACACACACACAAACACATACACAGGGGCAAGGGCTGTCCTCTACTCACACAATACCAATTTCACCCACACATTCTGCTGACCGGAGGAGTGCATTGCTCCCCTATGCCCCTTATGCTCACTATAACCCCTCCAGTAGACCTTCCCCTTCCTCATTTTGATTTGTCTGCATAACTACTCCGGTCACTTATAAATTAGTTGATTAGGTGATTTAAAATGCTTTTTGACTGGTCTACGTGCCATCTGAAACTGTGCTTATCCTCTATGGCCTTCAAAACTTATACTTTTAACTTACAGCTTGAAATGCAACCAACAACATGTTTTAACAATTATGCTGCAGTACAGCACTAATAGATGCACATCTTTGAATGTATCTTCATCTTTAATATACACATCAATGACATGTCAAAGGCACATAGAATAGTTGTGTCACAAGGCAGGTGCTGCTTTAGGGCATTGTTTTCATTAGCACAATTGAGCTGATTCCATGTAACATAAAGCACTATGAATAAATAAAAAAAAGTTGTAAAGGTTTCACAGTGTCAACCTGTTTCATCCCAAACCTAGGCAATTTTTTAGTAGTCATTTATAGAAAGTGGGTGTTACTTGGTGAAAATGTGCATTCCCACAGATTCTGATAGAGGCAAATTCTGGTTATGTTTTAGGGATGAGATGCAATAAAGTCTTTAGTACAGAACATAACAGTATGAATGTTTTCCCATTGTTTTTGGAGAATTGATATTGACATATTGGGGTATTTGGGGTTTCATGAAAACAACAGCTTAGACATAAATCACGTTTTGTTTTCCTCTCTACTCTCCCTTCTCCTCACCTGACTCTGGTTATAAAAGTGATTTTCTTTCTCTAATAATTCCTTTCATCAGAAATTATTCATGTTAAAAAATAAAGTTGTATGTTCACAGACCTGTCTGGAATCAACAGTGTTTTAAAAACATATAAGGGCTCTCTATACAAGCCCTTTGCGCCACTGGAGTGTCACTTTTTTTGACGCTCTGGTGGCGTTGCAGCATTTCACATATTTACAAGGTGGTGCTAAACCGCATAAGGTGGATTAACGCCATCTTGTAAATATGCCCTTTGCCTCCACAGTCCATTGTGGCAAGGGGGCATACAATGGGTGTTGCTGTGGGCGTTTCACCGCAACACTTATTGCTTTATGAGGCTGCCCCAGATTTACAAGGCTGGGGCAGCACCAAAAACTAAGGCCAGGTAATACTTGGTCTTAGACTGGTGATACGAGGAGAAATTATAAATTTTTCTCCACATATTTCTCTATCTACTCAGCAAATCGCCATTATTGATTGTTTATGTGTGGGAAGTTGTCCCTCCTGCATGTGCACAATCACCTCTGCAGCGCAGGCACCTTTATTAGACCAGAGCTACAGAAAATTCTGGGCTGCACTGTATTTGTGTAAATATGGCGCCTCCCTGACTTTGAAAAATGTCGAAGCATGACATTGCCAAATTTGGCATAACACCATGCTCCAGCATTTTTTGGTAAATATGACTCTTATTGTTTAATGTTTCCTAATGTCGCAGGCTCTGTCATTGATCTCAGACTCTCACAACTCATGGAATTCTTTACTCGAAAACTATTGTGACAACTGAAGTTCTTGACTTCACACATTAACTTTTTTTTTTTATTTCTAGCTGTTTGCCTACCATCCAGTTGGGTGTGCACCATCAACCACAGCTGACATTTGAATTTTACTCTGGTCAAGATGTCCATAAATGTGAGTTCTTATTTCCTGCCTGTAAATTTAAATGAGGTATTTTGCTTCATTGTTGTTACCAGGGATTGAGTTTCAGATATACAAATGTTTACTACTAATTAGGGTGAAAGTTTAGAGGTTAAGGCCTGAGACAATAGCAGCAAATATAGTAGAAAGATCCTAAAGGAAGATGCAAGAGAGCAAGGGAAAAACACGAGGCATGCATGTGTTTTAAAATAGGAGTAGAAAACAATTTAGGACCTCATTACGGTGTCAGACAAAAAGGCTCCGAGCGGCATTCGGTTTGTCCGAATCTGATTCCTAACCTGTCTTTCCAACTGACTTTAAAACCCTTCCGACCGACCGATTATGATGATTGTGCACCATTTGGACTGTCCTACTCGGTTGCGACTCTGTTCCGATGGTCTTCTGAGGAACCGAATTGGTCGGAGCCGACTTGTTCAGGTCTACGGACCTCGTTTGCGACCAATGGATTACGATGTCAGATTCGGACAGCCTGTCCAAATCGTTTGTTCCGACACAGATCGGCTGTTAGAATCCACCCTTGGGGGCCCATAGTAGGCCCCCCTTCACCCAGGGCACTCCGAATGGGGCCTGTGGGGGCAACCCTGGGACCCCTCTTTACAACCATGCACAGTGTGACAGGCTTCCCAGGACGCATGATTTTCCGCACCCACCCCATTTTCCAATGGGAGCCTGTGTTGTAAGTCGAAACACAGACTCTCATTGAAGTCAATTGGAGTACTTCTGGGAAAAGTTCGGAAACATTGTAATCAGTCAGTCAAACTCCCAAAATCTGATTTGGTCGGAAATGTTTCCGACACCGAGTTGGTCGCAGTGCTTTCCGACCGACATCATAATGAGGCACTTAGTATTATTATAAACACAGGGAAAGGGGACAGTTTTTGTATTGAGCTTTGAACTTTGTTTTAGTTTGGTGACTGAGACATGATTGGAGCTGGATATAGGGTTTCTTCCCCACTCACAATGGGAGAATAAAAGTTAGGGAGAATAAGTAGTGAGTATATTATAGTGCTTACTTTAAAGAGTCCCCCTTGATGAAAAGAGTGAGTGATATTGGGATGTTCACAGATTTGTTCACAATCAAATTAGTCTCTACAAAAAAAGTGCAGGAGATTGATCTTTTCCCAAAATTGCACAAACATCATGTTTAGTGCTCACCCTACTAGAGGCCTTCAATGTGAAGTGAAAGAGTTACACTGGACTAAACAATTTATTTCCCATTCAAGACAGGAGTGAGATATAGGGCAGCACACCAAGAAAGCTCATAGAATGTGGTGAGACCAGTGGCATGGAGACCATTATAGTTGAGTATGTAGGTGTTCCCTTCAGTAGTTAACTACTACATTTCAACAAGAAGGTGGTTTAGTGGCACAGGGTGTAACACTGAATAACAAAATGACTCAATTATTAAATCTGGTTTTAGAGAGAATGACCTAATGATTCTTTCTGCTCTTCGTTTAGTTGCAAATGCGTCCCCGTCGGAGGGCAGTAATCTGCTGCTGCAAACCATATGCAGTGCCTGAAGGAGGTAAGTGGTCAAAAACAAAACCCCTCATTGTCTCATGGTACTAGACATAAATGTACTCTGGGTATTCTCCTTTTGTGTGCCTTCTCGCATTATTTATAGTTTTAGTGAAACAAATGAGTGTAGTTATGGAACAAGTAAATTTTCAGCAGAGAACAAGCTGTCCTTGTAGCTATTATGTAATTTCATAGTACATGAATTGCAGGGTAATCAATCACTTAATATTAAAGTTCATGCAGATATGGAGGCAGCAGTCACTCAGTATTAGAATGTATAGTGGATGTGGTGGCATCATTGATCATTCGGTATTCAGTTCTGGGCGTATTGGGCCTTCAGTCATTGTGGTAGGAGGTACTTAATCCTGGCACCACCCCAACATAATGCTCAAACGATAACCAAATGCAGCACTGAAAATCTAATAGAGCGTTATGGCATGTGGGTGGTGGGCTTTTGTGACCACAGGATGATCAGGCAAGGTGGGCAAATTGGGCAATTGCCCACTGTCCCCTCCCTTCCAAGAGACTCTATTGGAAAGTGAACTTTCTCTCTAGTTGATCGCTGACTATTCTATTGCTCTATCTACACTCTTTGCTTACTGCTACAACTGACTCTTTTTACCCCTGTGTCATTTTAAGGACTTTTGTCACCCTGGTCAAGACATATTTCAACTAAATATCTGACCCCGTTAATATATAATTTAGTGCTGTTTGGAATCATGCAGGCTTGAATTTCCAGGAAATGGGTAATAACATTTGAATTTGGACTTTACAGGGGCCCTTAAATCATGTTTTGCCAAGGACCCAAAAAATCCTAAAGACGACACTTAAAATGATCACGGGTAGTGTGGCCTGCGAATGCATGCTGCCAAATGTCGGTGACAAATACTAATGGTGTGCAATACAAAGAACTCCAATCAAGGCCTTAGTGGATATGTTAGACAGGCCATGGGGTCTGGTGTCTTGTATGCCGGGGACTTTAACATGAGATAATATTTGAGGAGTTTGATTATAGAAATTAAGAGTAACAGTGTCAGGACTTCTTTCAGAGGGCCACAGGGTATGCAGGGACTCATGGGCTCAATTGTAGTGGTTGAGGTAATTTACTCCTGATCTCCTATATTCCGACCTACTATGGACCCTGAGAAACTGGGCCTAGTACCCCTTCTGCACTTGACTCTCTGTGATAGCTGTAGATAATGAGTCAAAGGCTCCATCATAGGGGAAGTGTAGAAACAAGTTGTTTAGCACGACTCATAACTAATATTGTCATTAAATCAATGTTTTGTTTTTATATTAAAAAGTATTATTTTCTTTTTAACTCGACGCATTCAAAAATGTATTTCAGCATTGACAAGCAATAATAATTCTCTTGAGGTTAGGACTCCAGTTTTTAACTGGTAAATCCCTGTAGCATCCTCTTTGGTCTAATGTGGTTGGAATTATCCCCCATTCGCCAGTTCACAGTGACTGGGGGGGCTCTCTCTCCCTTCTCCAATGTGTCCCCTCCTGCTCACAGGAACGCAGCATTAAGCAAAGCTGTCTGGGGCATTCCTATAATTGTAATGTCTTCATTAGGTAGGCCGAGGCTTACCAAATTGGAACCCAGGGTCCTCCATGTAATGTACCTTTGCAGGCCCACTACACACTCAGTGTGAGAACACAGTGCACACTCTATGCAGTACTGCTACATTCATGCATAGTATCCTCACAGGCACACATACATTCAGCAAATACATTCACTCTGGGCACTGTTCATTACAGTAGCCTTTCTTTGTTGTGCAATGATGTTCTACTTAAAAACACACACGGCCAGTGCACTTATTCATCATACGCATACTGCACAACACTTAACCTTTCATGTGTTATGCTTTTCGCAAGCACCCAAATACCCAGCACATGCTTTCACTGTGCACGCACTGCACAGCACTACATCTCTCATATTATGTATTTCACACTGCCAACATACACCCAGTACATGCGCTCCCCATGCATGTACTGCACAGCACTGCTCTATCCCCGTACTGTACCATTCCCAGGCACAAAACTAACCAGTGCAGAGTCACCACTCCTACGCAGCACTTTAGGCAAGTAGGACGAGGGTCAGTTAGGCACACAGCAGTGGAACTTTTAAAATGGGGAGTGAGCCTGCAGACCTAACTCCAGTAACACAGGATAAAAATGACCTGTTCACTCCTATCATCATCTACCCAGTAGGTTGCCGCCACAGAGCTTAACTCTGGGTCAAGGCAGTGGCCTTCCAGCACTATGAGGATAGTGCTTTGGTCACCCCTCCTGGTCCATCAAGATTGCAATTTGTGAGTCAGGCCTATGACATGGAGCACACACATGATATGTGATTGCTGATAAAAACGAAAATCAACAAAGACAAAATGTGCACTATTCAAATGCTTTAAATATATTTTAACATGCAGAGAAACTCAGCTGTAGCTGAGGCATTTAAATAAATATAAGACAACCTAAACTTGCAATGCAAAATACCAAACATTTAGCTTTGTACCCCTTTATTTAGGTTTTGAGTTTAGAAAAAGTTGATATATGAAATGTATGATAGGATGCTTTTAAGTCATTCATTTCAGTGTTCACAAGTTTTTCATCAAAATATATTTGAAGGGAACAAATCATTCCACAGTTACTTTGCTATATAATTATCTCCCTTTCCCACACTTATGTTTCGAATTTTAGCCCTTTCCTCATTATTTCATTGCTTACTGGTCCTCTGTCATGAGGTGCGGTTACATTTTGTCCAATGATCTAGTGTTCAGTACTCAGAGAGGTCCTACTGCCCCCCCTCATCTGACCTACGTGTTGCTTCCTTCTTAATGAAATACTGGTCATTTGTCCTCATGGATATACAGGATCCTCAGGGAGCCACACCTACCTGCATATTGTCTAATTCTATTTTATCTCACTGTTCCTATTTACAGAATCTTTTACATCTGTCATTGCTTATCTTACTTAAGTTCTGACAAACTTAACTTAACTTTTCTTATCAGGATGAATAATCAGCCCACTTTCATCAAGTAACCCTACCCCCAAATTACCCTTTACACATCATGTTGACTTGCCAAGATAAATTGAGCACTGGTCAAACCCTTCCAAACAGTTGGAAGAGAGGGCCAATTGCCAGCCACCATATGCAAGACTAAGGGCTCCATGGCATCATTATGATAACATGCCATATGCCACCGCTGACTAGTTCATCACTCAAAAACTTCAATGAGTTGTTCCACCTGCCCGAATAACCTAGAAAAGGGAGTTTGGCTGACTCCCTAGTTTTGGGGCTTTTTTGGGCCTCTTTTGTGTTAGCTGTTTATTAATGAAGCCCAATTGAGCAATACAAAACATAGAGTAGTCCTTCTGTCAGTTCCTTGATCATGTTTGGATGGTTTTCTTGTCTTGTTTTCCTCCCTCTTATTGTGTTTGTCTCAAATTCAAGCCTTTTCTTCTCACTCTGTTTTGATTGTATGGCAGGATTCCTTTCACTACATGCATCAGATCTTGCACTGCAATGAATATGAAGTATTATTTTCTCTTATTTACTCCTGCTGCTACATCTTCTGCCGTCACCTTCTCTTTTTTAAAACAACCCTCTCAACATGTCCTTCATCCTCTAGAGACTTCGGGCTCTTAGCTCAGCTCAATGTTGTATTGGCAGATGATAATCATACATTTTTTTTGAACCATTACAATATGTCTGACAGAACTTCCATGTGCACACGTATATATGACAGACATTTCCTAATGTATTTTAATCAGCTTTAAGAAAATCCATTCTTATATGGCTGACATAGATGTGTGTTCATTTGCCGATATCATCTTTGAATGGATTTTCTTAACCCTTTCAGTGTGCACGACGGCCGGGAGCCGTCATGCTCAATGGTGCTCGTGTGCGCAGGTTGGCTCCTGGCTGCCCTGGCACAAAGCACCGGAAATCCCTCAGGTGCAGGCACCAGAGGGATTTCTTTTTCTTCCCCAAAGCCTAGAGAGCTGGGGAAGAGCTTCCCCAGCTCCAGAGGCCCCCGTGGTTTCTATGAAATGGTGATCAGCGCACGTTGCGCTGACGTCATTTCACAGAAACCGAAACTGAAATGAGCCTTTAGGCTCATTTCAGTTTTACTTTCTATGTGCTCAGGGGTCTATCTCAGCCCCCTGAGCACGTAGAAAGACGGAAGAGGTATCATTGGAAAGGGGGGAATCTCCCCAGTGGATCCCTGCTTGGGGATTGCCCCAGGAGGGGCAAAAATATTGGCCAAATTCAGTTTTTCTGCCCCCATGGGGGGCAGAAAGCCCACTGGACACCAGGGATTTTTATTGCGGCAATTTCAATGAGTGTGGGGGTTGCCCAAAACATGCATGCCAATGCCCCCACACCGGCCATAACTACAGACTTTCTGCCCCTCCTGGGGGACAGATGGGGCAGTAGTCCTCAATCTGCCCCTCGGGGTAGAAAGCCCACTAGACACTAGGGATTTTTGGGGGTCATTTTAATTAGGGTGGGGCTGCCCAAAATAGGCAAGCCAATGACCCCATCACCTGCCACAATTACAGTCTTTCTGCACCCCCTGGGGGGCAAATAGGGGCAGGAACCACCAATCTGCCCCCCTGGGGGCAGAAAGCCCCCTAGACACCAGCGATTTATTTGGGACAATTTTAATTAGGGTGGAGACTGCCTAAAACGACATGCCAATGCCCCCTGCCATACTTACAGCCTTTCTGTCCCCCTGG
The DNA here is from genome assembly GCF_964263255.1 of Lissotriton vulgaris. Lineage (NCBI taxonomy): Eukaryota > Metazoa > Chordata > Amphibia > Caudata > Salamandridae > Lissotriton > Lissotriton vulgaris. Next base: position 1,361,728,963 of record NC_141685.1, on the reverse strand, counting down.
GGGGCAAATGGGGCAATAGCCCCCAATCAGCCCCCTGGGGGGGCAAAAAGCCCACTAGAAACCAGGGATTTTTGAGGGAAATTTTTAATTAGGGTGGGGCTGCCCAAAATGGGCATGTCAATGCCCCACCCTGCTATAATTACAGCCTTTCTGCACCCCTGGTGGGTAGATGGGGCAGTAGCCCCCAATCTGCCCCTCCAGAAGGGAAAAAAACCCACTATACACCAGGGATTTTTTTGCCAATTTGAATCATGGGTGGGGGCTGCCCAAAACGGGCATGCCAATGCCCCCACCTCGCCCACAAAAAATCCAGTCTTTCTGCCCCCCTGGGGAGCATATGGGGGCAGTATCCCCAAATCTGCCCCCCCCATGGGGCAGAAAGCGCACTAGAAACCAGGGATTTTTTTTGTATTCATGTAGGGTGGGGGGGCTGCTGAGAATGGGCATGACAATACCGCCACCACCCCAGCGACATTCCAGTCTTTGTGCTCCCCCGGGGGCAGATGGGGCAGTGGCCCCTTATCTGCCCCGGCTGGGCAGAAAGCCCACTAGGCACCAGCGACTACCCTGGCTGCATGGATAGAGGCTGCCCAGAATGTGCATACCAATGACCCCACCCCTCCACAATTAGCCTGAGTCTTTCTGCTCCCCTTGGGGACATTTCAGGGCAAATTCCCCCCCCCCCCCCCTCCGATTCCCCCCAGGGTGGCAGAAAGCCAACTAGACAATTTTTTTTAGCAATGTGCCTACCTGTGGATTTTGGGCCCTAGCGCAGCTGGCACATAGGGGAAACTATCAAACTTGTACCTTTTTGAAAACTAGACACCAAGGGGAATCCAGGATAGGATGACCTGTCTGGCTCTCACCAGTTTATGTTACCCAGAATCCCTTGCAAACCTCAAACTTTGTGAAAAGAAACACATTTTCTTCACATTTCTGTGGTGGAAAGTTCTGGAATCTGTTTGGATCCACAAAATTCCACCCACCCTGCGTTCCTTAAAGTCTTTTGAGAAAAATGGTACCTCACTTGTGTGCGTAGGCCTAGTGCCCACAACAGGAAACGGCCCAAAACGCAGCGTGGATGCTCCACATTTTACAGTGCAAACTGACACTATTTTGCAAAGTGCCTAGCTGTAGATTTTGAACCCTAGCTCTGCCGGCACCTAGGGAAACGTAGTAAACCTATACATTCTAAAAAACTGGACACCCATGGGAATCCAGGATGGGGTGACGTGTCTGGCTCTCACACAGATTTAAGAACTTTCCACCACATAAATGTGAAGAAAATTTGGTTTTTTGACACATTTTGAGGTTTGAAAGGGATTCTGGGTAAGAGAAACTGGTGAGAGCCATTCTACGTTGGAAAATGTAGGGGGATTCATGCATCCATACCTCAATGGACTCCGCCGGGTGTCTAGTTTTTAGGAATGTGTGGGTTTGGTAGGTTTCCTTAGATGGCCGCCAAGCCCGGGACCAAAAACTCATGTGAACACCCCCTTGCAAAACAAGGTAATTTTCAGATACATAGGGGCAGCTGAGTTTTTGGTCCCGAGTTGGCAGCCATCTAGAGAAACCTACAGAACCCCACATTTCTGAAAACTAGAAACCCAGGGGAGTCCAGGGAGGTATGGCTTGCGTGGGTCTCCCAACATTTTCCTACCCAGAATCCCCTGCAATCCTCACATTTTGATGAAAAAATCATTTTTTTCTCAAAATTCTGTGCGGGTAAGTTCTGGAATCTATGTGGATCCACAAATTTCCTACCACCCAGCGTTCCCACAGGTCTCCCAATAAAAATGGTAGTTCACTTGCTAGGGTGGGTCAAGTACCCGCGACAGGCAAGGGCCCAAAACGTACTAAGGCGACATCAAAATGACCTTTCACAAAACAACCTGGTTTCGCAAGATGAGTCACCTGGGTTTTTGGCCCCGGCTCGATGGCCATCTTGGAAAACTACCAAACCCACACATTTCTGAAAACTAGACACCCGGAGGAGTCCAGCAAGTTATAGCTTGTGTCAGTCCCCTAACGATTTCCTACCCACAATGCCCTGCAAACTTCAAATTTAGCTGAAAAAATAACTTTTTTTAAAAATGTCTGTGTGGGAAAGTTCTGGAATCTACGTGGATCAACAAATTCCCTACCACCCAGCACTCCCCCGGTCTCCTGATAAAAATTATATCTCACTCACATAGGTGGGGCAAGTACCCGCAACAGGCAAGGGCCCAAAGCATATTGAGGAGACATCAAAATTACCTATCACAAAACAACCTGGTTTTGCAAGGGGGGGGGGGGGGGGTCATCTTGGCTTTTGGCCCTGGGCTCAGCGGCCATCTTGGAAAAATGCCAAACCACACATTTCTGAAAACTAGAAACCCTGGAAAGTCCAGCGAGGTATGGCTTGCATGGGTCCCCCAACCTTTTCCTACCTAGAATTCCCTGCAAACCTCAAATTTAGCTGAAAAAAACAAATTTTCCACATATTTTTGGGTGGAATCACTGTGCCGGCACATATGTCCTAGCCCACAGCGTTCCCCTCAGTCTCCCGGGTAAAATTATACCTCACTTGTTTGGGTGGGGCAAGGGCCTCTGACTGGGAAGAGCCCAAGACATAGGAAAAAAGTGTATAGCACCAAGAATTCCAAGTGCTACATTTTTAAAAAAATATGTTTTTAGCCACTTCTGCTTTGGACACCCACACAAGTGAGGTATCATTTTACTTGAGACACTATTGAAAACGCTCTGGGGTAGGCCGTTTGTGCTACCACTATGTTTCCTCACAAAAATATGTAGAAAATGTGTTTTTTTCAGCTAAATTTGAGGTTTGCAGGGATTTTTGGGTAGGGAAACTTTGGGGGATCCATGCAAGCCATAGCTCATTAGACTCCCCGAGGTGTCTAGTTTTCAGAAATGTATGGGTTTGGTAGGTTTCCCTAGATAGCCGCAAGCCCGGGGCAAAAATCCCAGGTGTCCCCCTCCAAAACCAGCTCGTTTTTTTGTTATAGGTAACTTTGAAGTTTCCACAGTACGATTTGGGCCATTTCCTGTTGCAGCCACTATGCCTACCCACAAAAGTAAGGTTCCATTCTTATCGGGAGACATGTGGGAATGCTGGGTGATAGGAAATTTGTGTCAACCCTGTGATCCTACAACTTTCCACACAGAAATGTGAGGAAAAATAGATATTTGAAACAAAATTTGAGGTTTGCATGGGATTCTGTGTAGGGAAATGTTGGGGAACCCATGCAAGCCATACCTTGGAGGACTCCCCCATTTGTCTAGTTTTCAGAAATGTGTGAGTGTTGTAGGTTTCCCTAGGCGTCCACGGAGCCCGGGGCCAAAAACTCACGGGACCCACCAAACAAAACCAGGTTGTTTTGTGATAGGTAATTTTGATGTCGCCTCAGTAGGTTTTGGGTTCTTGACCCACCCATGTGAGTAAGGGTACCATTTTTATTGAGAGACCTGGGGGAATGCTGTATAGAAGGACATTTGTGGATCCATGTAGTTTCCAGAACTTTCCCACACAGAAATTTGAGAAAAAAGTGTTTTTTTCATCTAAATTTGAGGTTTGTAGGGGATTTTCTGTAGAGAAATCCTGGGGGACACACACAAGAAATATCTTGCTGGAATCCTCAGGGTCTCTAGTTTTCAGAATTGTGTGGGATTGGTATTTTCCCTAGATGGCCGCCGAGCCCGGGGCCAAAAACTCATGGGACCCCCCCTTGCCAAACTAGGTGGTTTTGTGATAGTTAATTTTGAAGTCGCCTCAATAGATTTTGAGACCTTGCGTGTTGCGGGTACTTGATTCACCCACACAAGTGAGGTACCATCTTTCTCAGAAGACTTTGGGGAATGAGGGTTTGGTGGAATTTTGTGGATCCACACAGATTCCAGAACTTTCCTCCACAGAAATGTGAGGAAATTGTGTTTTTTTATTTTTTTTATTTTGAGGTTTGCATGGAATTCTGTGTAACAGAACCTGGGGAGAGCCAACCAAGTGACCCTATCCTGGATTCCCCTGGGTGTCTAGTTTAAAAAAATGTATAGGTTTGAGAGGATTCGCTAGGTGCAGGCAAAGCTAGGGTTCAAACTCTACGGTTAGGCACTCTGCAAAAAAAGGGTCTGTTTTCACCGTGATAATGTGTTGTGTCCACGTTGCATTTTGGACCGTTTCCTGTTGCGGGAACAAGGCCTACTCACACAAATGAGGTACCATTTTTCTCAGAAAAACCTTGGGGAACGCATTGTGGGTGGATGTGGAGTTGTGGGTTGGGCGGACCGGAATAACAGGCTGGGAGGCCGGATGTAGTGAGCTATGGTTTCGGATTTTATTCACAGGTAAGGCACACACAGTAGTGTTCCACAGAGATATAGGGGAGGAAGTCCGGAGAGAACGTCGTGACGGATGGGTTCTGTTGTAGGGTTGATGTCTTGTTCAGGGTCCTCTGTAGGTTGTTGTCATCAGATGACGGTCGGGTGATGGGTCTCCTCGGAGATATGTAAGAGAGAGAACAAAATGGGGTTAGTCCAGTCCGACGAGGACTACCGAGTACTGTCACCTTCACCGGGAGTGAGTTGGCCAGGAAAGGAAACGTGTGGGAGGTGGGAAGGGCAGAGGGGGATAAGGTCAACTGAGCAAGCGGGAGGGGTATAGTGACTGGGGTGTCCGGGTCAGTGCGAGGATAGTGATATATATACAAGGTGCTCGTGATACTTCGTTTATCTATGGGGCCAGTGCAGGGTGCTCGTGACGCTCTATATACAGGCTTTACAGGTATTTACACTATATTTACAAAGGGACACGGAGAAAGGATAGAGTGTACTCACGTGCCCCGCCGCAACTCTCATCCGAGTTGCGGCCGCTCTCCAGCCACCTCCGGAGGTCGCCACCAGTCCTCCGACCACAGGTCCTCTTCCTCCTTCTCCTCTCCGCTTTCCGCCTTCTCTACGATCTCCTCTCGTCTTCCGCTCTCCGTCGGGGGTTCCGCGCCGTTCGCTTTCTCCTGCCACGAGTCCGCTGGGCTGAACGAGGTCTTGACTGCTCTCCCGACTTTTCTATGTTCCTGGTGGAGCGTAGTTGACGCACTTCCGCTTCCGGATGGTTCGGGTTCCGGGTCACCAGTAGGGACTTCACTTCCGGTTTCCGGTTTGTCGGGTTCCGGGTCGTCGTCGGTTAGCGGATCCTGTGGGTGAAGAGAGGAAGTCCGATGACCTAGGGATGCTGTTCGTGCCGGCGTGGGGGTGGGAGACCCCTGTCTGTTCCGCCCTTCCGATGAGGTAGGGACCCCTGATTTTCCACATCCCCTTTCCCTAGCTGTCTTACTGGTAGGGGTGGAAGGTGCTGGATAACGTGAGAGGTAATCAGCATTGCCCTGGTCTAGTCCCTTTCGATGTAGCGTTTTGAAACGAAAAGGCTGTAGCGATAGGAACCACCTAAGAACCCTGTCGTTGTGGCCCCGATTGCGGGCCATCCACTCAAGTGGTGCATGGTCCGTGTACAGGATAAATTCCCGGCCCTCTAAATAATACCTGAGACTGTCCACTGCCCATTTAATCGCCAGAGCCTCTTTCTCCACGACTGCATAGTTTTGCTCCCGCTGAAAGAGCTTCCGACTGATATACAGAACCGGTTTTTCAACCCCTTTTTCATCTTCCTGGGACAGGACCGCCCCCAAACCCTGATCGGAGGCGTCTGTCTGCAGGATGAAAGGTCGGGAATAGTCCGGACTGATCAACACGGGTTCCGACAACAGGGATTGCTTGAGGAGATCGAAGGCCTGCAGCAGGAGAGGAGTGGGTTGTTGCAACTTCTCTTCGGTTCTGGCGGTCTTTTTCAAAAGGTCCGTCAAGGGAGCGGCTATCTGGGAGAAACGGGGAATAAACCTCCTGTAATACCCTAGTAGTCCGAGAAAGGCACGAATTTCTCTCTTTGTGTGAGGGAAGGGTATAGAGTGTATGGCTTGTATCTTATTGTTTTGGGGACGAATGACCCCCTCCCCTAAGAGATACCCCAGATACTTCACACTTTGGGCCGCCAAGGTTGTCTTGGCGGGGTTAATGGTAAAACCATGACTACCCAGGGAGTGCACCACTGCCTGTAAATGGAGTAGGTGTTGTTCCCAGCTGTCGCTGTATATGACTATGTCATCTAAGTACGCCCCGGCAAAGCTGGCATGGGGTCGTAAGACCAGGTTCATAGCCCTTTGAAATGTCGCCGGGGCCCCATGGAGCCCGAAGGGCATCACTTTGAAATGGAACAAACCCTCAGGGGTTGAAAATGCTGTTTTTGGTTTGTCTTCCGGCTTTAAAGGGATCTGCCAGTACCCTTTACACAAGTCAAGGGTACTGATATATTTAGCTTTGCCTATCCGTTCCACCATCTCGTCCACTCGAGGCAGGGGATAGGAGTCGAAAGCCGAGATTTTATTCACCTCCCTGAAATCTATGCAGAAACGGGTGGAGCCATCGGGTTTGGGTACTAACACGATTGGGGAATTCCAACTGCTGTTAGATGGTTCGATTATACCCATCTTCAACATTTGGGTGGTCTCTTCTTTTATAACTGCTCGGCGTGCTTCAGGGATCCGGTAGGGCCTTTGTCGCACGATTTTCCCTGCTTCTGTGTGGATTGCGTGCTCCACTATGGTGGAGTGTCCGGGTAGGGAGGAAAACACTGCTTGGACCGAGGACAAGGCCCGTTTAAGGTCCTGTTTGTTTATTTCAGGGAGGTCAGGGTCTATACAGCCCTCAAAGGGCAGAGAGAGTGAGCCTGTCAGGACAGGGAGGGGTCCCTCCCACTTCTTTAACAGATTGACGTGGTAGATCTGGGTGACCCTTCGGTTGACATCCAACTCCAGTTCATAGGTGACGGGAGTCACTTGTCTCAAGATAGGGAAGGGGCCCTGCCAATGTCCCAACAGTTTATGGTCGGAGGATGGCAGGAGTAACAACACCAGGCCTCCTGGGTTGAAAGAACGGGCCTTAGTTCCTTTATTATACTGCTGTTTTTGAGTGACCTGCGAAGCTGTCAGATTCTGCCTCACTATTTCTCTGATTTGGGTCAAGTGGGTTCGGAGGTTATCGACATACTCGGGGAGAGGGCGGGTACGGTCTGGCTCAGCTTCCCATGCCTCGCGAGCCATGTCTAACAGGGTCCTCGGGGCACGTCCATATAACAATTCATATGGGGAATACCCGGTGCTGCTTTGCACTTTGCACCGAATGGCAAAGAGGGCGAGGGGAAGCATCTCCTCCCACCTTTTACTCTCAAGGCCCAGGAGCTTTTTCAGGGTGGCTTTTAGGGTGGCGTTGTATCTCTCCACCAACCCGTCTGTCTGGGGGTGATAGGCCGAAGTCCTTATCTGTTTGATACCCAAATTGGCGCATACTTGACGCATGAGGGAGGACACGAAAGGCGTACCCTGATCTGTTAAGATCTCACGAGGGAATCCTACCCTACTGAAGATGGAGATAAGGGCTTTAGCGATGTTTTGTGTAGTGGGCTGCTTCAAAGGGATGGCCTCCGGGAACCGGGTGGCGTAATCTACTAACACCAGGGCGTACCTACAACCCGTCCTAGAGGGCAACAGGGGTCCTATCAGGTCCATACCCACTCGGGAAAAAGGGACATCAATAAGAGGAAGGGGTTGGAGAGGCACTCGGGGGGGTCGATACCGGCTGTTTCTCTGGCAGACCGGACACTCCCTACAGTATTGCTTTATTTGGCCATGAACGCCCGGCCAGTAGAACTTTTCGAGGATAGTTTGCCCGGTTTTTACATCACTGAAATGTCCCCCCAGCAAATGACTGTGGGCCAGGTATAGGACTTTGTCCCGAAACAATCCGGGGATAACTAACTGGGTGGGGTCCTGGGGCCCCCCTTTTCTATAGAGGAGTCCATGTTTGCGAAAGAAGTAAGGACCTACGTGCAGTGGGTCTTCATTGTCCAGGGCACGATTCCAGGCTTCCTGTAACCCGGGATCCTCTTGCTGGGCAGCTCGGAATTCGCGGTCCGTTTCCCAGGGATGATCGTCGACATGAGCAGGGAATGCACCGGTAAATGTTCTCTTTTCTCTTTTCTTTTGTTTCTTAGTCTTTCCGGGTTTTGAGGGAGAGTCCGTGGTCGGAGATCCATGGGGAAACGGGGCCTCCGCCCACCATTTCTTTAGGGAGTCTGTAGTGTCCTTCAGGAGGTGGGGAAGGCCGCTATAATCGCTGCCTAATATGGCTTGTTCAGGGAGATTAGGAACCAGCCCGACTGTTAACATGCTACCCTCATCTGCGTTTTGTTGTACCCTTACTTGGGCCGTTGGATAGCTCTTGGTGTTGCCGTGAACGCATTTTATAGCGACAGTCCCAGTATGGGGTCCGACAGGATGGGGTAGTTCCTGGGGTCTTAGGACGCTATGTCTACACCCCGTGTCCGCCAAGGCCATCATACGGTGTCCATCAATTCTCACGGGGCAGCGAAAAGGTGGTGGGGTGACTTCGTTGGTGAGGCATACATAATTCCGTGCCATCCCTATGTCCATAGGCTCCTCCTTTTGAGGACACACCCGGGCTATGTGTCCGTATCCTCCACAGTGATAACACTGTGGACCGGGTGGGGGAGGTCGAGGTAGGACTGGGTATGGCATCAGGGGAGCGGGATCCGGTCTTCTGACTGGGGTTGGTGGTCTTTGGGGCCGTGAGTGGTTGCCATGTGGAATACGTGGATGTTGTTCTTCTTTGACCCGTTGGGACTCTTGGGCTCTACTGTAGGCGCTGGCTATTTCCACCGCGCTGTCCAGAGTCAGGCGGGCGTGTTGTCTCACCCATTTCTGGGTGGCTGGATGAAGAGACGCCAGGTACTGTTCCAAATATATCTTTGAAAGGATCTCTTCCTTAGTGGCGGTGGCCGGTTTTAGCCATCTGTTTGCCAAGTCCTGTATCCGGAATGAGAGAGCACGCGGCGTTTCTTGGGGGCCCTCTTTGGCCTGCCGCAAACGAACCCTGTACGTTTCGTCATCGATTCCCAGTCTCTCAAGAATGCAGGTTTTGACGTCTTGGTAGGGGGTCACTCCCTGGATATTGGCCTGCTGATAGGCGGCCTGTAGTTCACCTGTTAACAGTGGACCAAGGTAGTGGCTCCAGCGATCGGCAGGCCATGCGGCAGCTTGGGCCAAGCGCTCAAAATTTGTGAAAAAATAGTCGGGGTCTTCCCCCGACACATATTTTTGGAGGACCACTGAGGGTAAGGAGGTGGTGGGCCTTTGTTGCCCCATGACGGTGGTCAGTTTCTCGAGGGCTTGGTCCTGAGCAGTCCCCTGTCCTTTAAGGACATCGTGGAGTTGGCCACGGTCATCCTCCGCGGTCTTGAGGAACCGCTCCATCATTTTTCCAAGCACCTCCTGGCTCTCCGCTAGCTGTTTAACCGCGGCCTCCATGCTTCCGGTGGATCCCACTTCTGACACCACCTGTGGAGTTGTGGGTTGGGCGGACCGGAATAACAGGCTGGGAGGCCGGATGTAGTGAGCTATGGTTTCGGATTTTATTCACAGGTAAGGCACACACAGTAGTGTTCCACAGAGATATAGGGGAGGAAGTCCGGAGAGAACGTCGTGACGGATGGGTTCTGTTGTAGGGTTGATGTCTTGTTCAGGGTCCTCTGTAGGTTGTTGTCATCAGATGACGGTCGGGTGATGGGTCTCCTCGGAGATATGTAAGAGAGAGAACAAAATGGGGTTAGTCCAGTCCGACGAGGACTACCGAGTACTGTCACCTTCACCGGGAGTGAGTTGGCCAGGAAAGGAAACATGTGGGAGGTGGGAAGGGCAGAGGGGGATAAGGTCAACTGAGCAAGCGGGAGGGGTATAGTGACTGGGGTGTCCGGGTCAGTGCGAGGATAGTGATATATATACAAGGTGCTCGTGATACTTCGTTTATCTATGGGGCCAGTGCAGGGTGCTCGTGACGCTCTATATGCAGGCTTTACAGGTATTTACACTATATTTACAAAGGGACACGGAGAAAGGATAGAGTGTACTCACGTGCCCCGCCGCAACTCTCATCCGAGTTGCGGCCGCTCTCCAGCCACCTCCGGAGGTCGCCACCAGTCCTCCGACCACAGGTCCTCTTCCTCCTTCTCCTCTCCGCTTTCCGCCTTCTCTACGATCTCCTCTCGTCTTCCGCTCTCCGTCGGGGGTTCCGCGCCGTTCGCTTTCTCCTGCCACGAGTCCGCTGGGCTGAACGAGGTCTTGACTGCTCTCCCGACTTTTCTATGTTCCTGGTGGAGCGTAGTTGACGCACTTCCGCTTCCGGATGGTTCGGGTTCCGGGTCACCAGTAGGGACTTCACTTCCGGTTTCCGGTTTGTCGGGTTCCGGGTCGTCGTCGGTTAGCGGATCCTGTGGGTGAAGAGAGGAAGTCCGATGACCTAGGGATGCTGTTCGTGCCGGCGTGGGGGTGGGAGACCCCTGTCTGTTCCGCCCTTCCGATGAGGTAGGGACCCCTGATTTTCCACAGTGGAATATTGTGGATCCATACAGATTTCGAAACTATCACCACAGAATTGTAAGGAAAATTAGTTTTTTTGACAAATGTTGAGGTTTGCAAGGGATTCTGGGTAACAGAACCTAGTGAGAGCCAGACAAGTCACCCCATCCTGGATTCCCCTGGGTGCCTAGTTTTTAAAAATATATTGGTTTGCTAGGTTTCCCTAGGGTGCCGGCTGAGCTAGGGTTCAAAATCTACAGCTAGGCACTTTGTAAAATAGTTTGTTTCCACTGTAAAATGTGGTGGATCCACGTTGCGTTTTGGGCCGTTTCCTGTTGTGGGCACTATGCCTAACCACACAAGTGAGGTACCATTTTTCTCTGAAGAATTTGGGAAGGCAGAGTGGGTGGAATTTTGTGGATCGACACAGATTTAAGTATTTTGCACCACAGAAATGTGAGGAAAATTAGTTTTATTTACACATGTTGAGGTGTGCAAGGGATTCTGGGTAACAGAACCTGGTGAGAGCCAGTCAAGTCACCTCATCCTGGATTTCACTGGGTGTCTAGTTTTTAAAAATGTATGGGATTGCTAGAATTCCCTAGGTGCAGGCAGAGTTAGGGTTCAGAATTTACAGCTAGGCACTTTGAAAAAAAGGGTCTGTTTTCACTGTGAAAATGTGGTGTGTCCACGTTGCAGTTTGGGCCATTTCCTGTCACGGGCACTAGGCCTACCCACAAATGTGAGGTACCATTTTTCTCGGAAGACTTTAGGAAACGCGGTCGGTGGAATTTTGTGGATCCATGCAGATTTCAGAACTTTCCACCACAGAAATGTGAGGCAAATGTGTTTTTTTAAAAACACATTTTGAGGTTTGCAAGGGTTTCTGGGTAACAGAACCTAGTGAGAGCCAGACAGCGAGACAAGTCACCCCATCCTGGATACCCCTGGGTGCCTAGTTTTAAATGTATTGGTTTGCTAGGTTTCCCTGGGTGCCGGCAGAGCTAGGGTTCAAAGTCTACAGCTAGGCACTTTGCAAAATAGTTTTAGTTTCCACTGTAAAATGTGGTGTGTCCACGTTGCGTTTTGGGCCATTTCTGGTTGCGGGCACAATGCCTTCCCACACAAGTGAGGTACCATTTTTCTCAGAAGACTTTGGGGAATGCTGGGTGGGTGGAATTTTGTGGATCCACACAGGTTTCAGAACATTTCCACCTCAGAAATGTGAGGGAAATGTGTTTTTTACACATTTTGAGGTTTGCAAGGGATTTTGGGTAACAGAACCTGGTGAGAGCCAGTCAAGTCCCCTCATCCTGGATTCCCTTGGTGCCTAATTTTCAAAAATGTATAGGTTTGCTAGGTTTCCTTAGTAGCAGGCAGAGTTAGGGTTCAAAACCTACAACTAGGCACGCTGCAAAAAAAGGGTCAGTTTTCACTATGAAAATGTGGTGTGTCCTCATTGAGTTTTTTTTCCGTTTCCTGTTGTGGGCTCTAGGCCCACCCACACAAGTGAGGTATCATTTTTCTCGGAAGGCTTTGGAGAATATGGGGTGAGCAGACTTTTGTGGATCCACGCAAATTCCAGAACTTTCCACCACAGAAATAAGAGGAACATGTGTTTTTTTACACATTTTTAGGTTTGCAAGGGATTCTGGGTAACAGAACCTGGTATGAGCAAGTCACCCCATCCTAGATTTCCCTGTGTGTCTAGTTATAAAAAATGTATAGGTTTGCTAGGTTTCCCTAGATGCCGTCAGAGCTGGGTTCAAAATCTTACAGCTAGGCACTTTGCAAAAAAGGTGGTGTGTCCGCGTTGCATTTTGGGCCATTTCCTGTTGTGGGTACTAGGCCTACCCACACAAGTGAGGTACCTTTTTCTTGGAAGACTTTGAGGAATGCTGGGTGGAGGGGACATCATGTATCCACGCATATTCCAGAACTTTCCATCACAGAAATGTGAGGAAAATGTGTTATTTTTACAAATCTTTAGGTTTGCAAGGGATTCTGGGTAATAGAACCTGGTGAGAGCCAGTCAAGTCACCCCATCCTGGATTCCCCTAGGTATCTTGCTTTAAAAAAAGTATAGATTTGCTCAGTTTCCATAGGTACCGGCAGAGCTAGGATTCAAAAGCTACAGCTAGGCACTTTGCAAAAAAAGGGTCAGTTTTCACTGTAAAAATGTAGTGAGTCCACGTTGCATTTTGGGCCATTTCCTGTCACGGGCATGAGGCCTACCTACACATTTTTCTCAGAAGACTTTGGGGAACTCGAAGTGGGGGGAATTTTGTGCATTTATGCCCATTCCTGAACTTTCCACCAGAGAAATGTGAGGAACATTTGGGTTTGTTTACAAATATTTAGGTTTGCAAGGGGGTCTGGGTAATAGAACCTGGTGAGAGCCAGTCAAGTCCTGGATTCCCCTTAGTCTAATTTAAAAAAATGTGTAGGTTTGCTAGGTTTCCCTATGTGCCAGCAGAGCTAGGGTTCAAAATCTACGCGATGGCAACTTACAAAAAAGGGTCAGTTTTCACTGTTAAAAGAAAGTGTCCATGTTGCATTTTGAGCCATTTCCTGTCACGGGCACTAGGCCTACATACACAAGTGAGGTACCATTTTTATCGGGAGACTTACAGTAACACAGAATTGTAGAGCAACTGTTATTACCTATAGATTTTTGATGCATTTCTGCCTTCCAAATGAAAGACAATGTGAAAAAAGAAGTCATTTTGAAAAATGGCCCATAATTCTCATGCTAGTATGGGTACTAACAATTTCGGAAATGCCGAAATATATACTGTTTCTAAACTCTGGGGCAGATTTACAACTTCTGGTACATCTCTGCTAATCAGTAGGGATGCGCCAGAACAGTTGCAACAAGCCAAACCATCCGTGCACCACAACTGCACCGTGGTGCCCCAGATGGTCAGATGCGTGTTGCATCCCCTGGCGGAAAGGCAGTGCATTGCTGGAGTCACGTCGCAAGAGCGACTCAGCTCCAGCGAGGCTCTGGGTGCCCCTATGTCTAACATGCTGCATCAATCCTTATGCCTGCTTCAAGCAGGCGTAGGGTTTTGACGCAGCATGGCCGTAAATGTTACTGAGGCGTTCCTGCGCCGGTGCGCCCCCCCCATGCCAGAGCGCCCTCATGTGGTGCAGGGCTTTACAATGTGACGCATCTCCCTAGATGTGTCATGTTGTATATACCCATCAGGATGGTGCTGGCTTTGCGCTGCTGCTGCGTCATAAAAGTGACGCAACAGCAGCACAAATGTGGCTTACGGGGCTTGTAAATCTGCCCCTCTATATTTTGTTGCAATTTCAGAAATACATAGGTGTCTTTCATACCGATTTTTCCATGTATGTATTTTCCCAAATGAATTGCTAGGTACATACTAAAAAAACATTGCAAGACCCTGCTCAGTTACAGGTTAAAACGTTGACACAAATAGCTGTTTTTTTCACACTAATTTTCAATCTTTCCTATATTCAACGGTTAGTCTCTACAAAGAAACCTTGAAGGATCTACACAAATGACACCTTGCTGAATTCAGAATTTTGTCCACTTATCTAAAATGTATAGCTTTCCAGGATCCATTATTGCTTTCATACCCATTTTTCCATTAACTGGAAAGAGGTTGAAAGCACAAAAAATACCAAAAATAGGCTATGTCCCAGAAAAATGACAAAAACTGTGTAAAACATTTTGGTTTTCTGACAAAAGTCTGCTTGTCCCTGAAAGCTGGGAAGATGGTGATTTCAGCATCACAACCCCTTTTTTTATACCATTTGCAGGGAAAAAATCAGACGCTTTCATCTGTAGCCCATTTTTCCCCAAAAACATAACATTTTGCTGTATTTTTTCTAATTTCTGGGTCCCCTCAAAGGGAATCCAAAAACCTGGGGCACCTTTTGAATTCCCATGATGTTGGAAAAAAAGGAGGCAGATTTGGCATGCATACCGTATGTGGTCAAAACGTTACAGGGGCCTAAGCGCGAACTACCCCAATTAGCCAAAGGCTTAGCGTAGGGGGGGGGAGGCCTAGCAGCGAGGGGTTAAAGCATAAAATATCCTTTCAAAGCTGACAACCAGGAATGCATGTGCATCCACAGACGTCACCTAAAAATAATTGGAAAATCCAATAAGGTTCAGGTTTAGGGTTGCCACCTAACTTGCTCCCTAGCAGAGCCACCATCATTTTAATGTCTCAGTTGAAATAAAAATAAGCAAACTCACCTAATGCAGGAATTTTAAGCCCTTATCTGTGTTCTAGACATGAGTAAATCATCCATGACAAATAATTCACTTAAACTAAGACAGAAGAGCCATTTTACAAATGAATACATACGATTTTGTTTAAAGTCCTATTTTGGGCCTTTACAGGCTCTTAAACCAACAACAAATGGTGAAATTTTTTTTTTGGAAAGGTGGCAAACCTATTTAGGGGTTAAGATCTATTGGCTTTGCCAATGTTATTTTTACCAGTAGTTCATAAGCACATATATCAAGAGCATAACACTTGAATTCCATATGTGATAAATCCATAAGAAAATAACATACAACATAATTTGCGCAAGAACAAATGCATCATGGACATCTGTCCTTTCTTGAAAAATTCATGCAGATTGTGCTGCGAGTTAAGAAAGAATGATACTCTTTTCTAAATGACTAAAGAATGTTGAACAACATCTGTCTGGACAATATTCGTACATGTGTCTATTTCTTGGGGTTGTCATTACAGTTCGACTGACGGAATCGATCCGGCGCTTGGACCTAGATACCCTTATGGGTTTTTTGGATACGTCTGCTTCTGTCGAACCAGATGAGACCATTTTATCTTGCTGTAAAATCCTGGAACATCGAAAAAAGGTATCTGTCAGTCTTCATTACTTTACATGGCATTTAAGGCAATGAGAGGCAGTGAGGTTTAGCTACATATGTGGTTGTCTAACATTGTGGTATATTGTAGTGTTGTATTGTGACATGTGCTTTACTGTACTGTAAAGGACTGTGTAGTGTAAAGTATTGCTGTAATATGTTAGGTTGTATTGGGTTGCAATGCAGAGCAGTGCGTGCTGTAGTGTACAGTATAAATAAGTTATAGTGCAATAATGCAGTGTTATATCACATGTTTGCAGTGTATTATAGTCTTGTACGTTTTGCAGTGACCTGCTTTACAGTAGTGCAGCTTTGTGTGTGTTATGGTGTAGTGTTGTAGCATGGTGCAATGATGTATTGTAGTGTATTACCATGCTGTGTTGTGTTGCAAGTACCTGGGATGACATATTTGCATCTAAAGCATCGATTAAGTATGCATATATATTGCACTTCTTGGAGGAATCATTGGGGAATACAGAATTGTAACCTTTGCTTCAGCATTTCAACTCTGTTCAATCAATCAATAAAACTTTATTCGGATAACAAAGTATCCATAAAAGTACAGATACATAAAAGAACATAAGAGTCACAAAACAATTAAAAAAGAAAAAAAGAAAGTAGCATCGTAAATTTTCAAAATACATACAGGTTCACAGATCAAACATAGTCAGTCTAGCTCGAACAGCTATACGCAAAAAAGTGCCAGTGCGAAGTATGAGTTCATCATTGTCCATAGTTAATATCATTAAATATGCATTTTCCAAGCTAATAGGCTTTAATATTTTAAAATACGGAGTTAAAAACCATTTAATGTATTTTATATAAAATTTACAAAAGAATAAAAAATGCAACGCAGATTGGCCACTCGATCCGTCGCACGGACAGAGCAAGGAATCAAGTTCTTTCTGGTGACCAAGAGGAAAACAAAGTGCAAATTTGATTGAACCTGCCCTCAAGCGGAATAATAAACCCCGCACCCAGTGGCTCATTGGAAGTGTCAGATAGTGGGGCATGGGCGAAGTTAAAAAATCAAAAGCCAGATATGTAGAAACAGTGATCTTAGGAGATTCCCTGTCCAGTCTTTCTTCATCATACAGTGTGTATAGAGCAATTCTTATTTCATTTTTATGCGGGAGATTATCAGCAGTGTTCTTAATAAAAACATTCCCATAGTTGGTGCTACAAAAACTATTATACACTCCAGAAAGCCAGGGGATACTCATACATTTATCACAGTTCCGACAATCAGTAATAATATCTCTGGAAAGTGAAGTCGCCGGGTTCTTCCAAATAGAAAGCCAGAGCAGGGCAGGACGAGCACGAATGAAGTTTAACTCCTTGTGACAGACATATTGTGTAGTAGAGATAGGAACACAGAGCATCTCCCTGAGAAATCTGTTCTCTTCCAATTGAATAGGTCCACACTTGGTCACACCCCAAACCTCCGCGCCGTAAGTGGCAACGGGGGTACACTGGGCTTTATACATTTTTAAAATGGCAGATAAGGTACCAGTGTGTTTAGAACGGGGTAGGCTGAGGATTGAGTTGATGGCCTTTGAGAACCTACTCCTGGAGTGAGCAATATGCTCAGTCCAGGAGTTGCTCGCAGCAAAGACCTCTCCTAAGTAGGGAAAACTATTAGTGGACCATAGTTTGTCTGCACCTACCAAGATACTACCTAACTGTTGTTTATTAGGGCCACAAGACATAATAAAAGATTTCTTGAAATTAGTTTTTAAGTCAAGGGATTCCATATAGTCAACAAATCTATGTAAAGCATTCGGGGTGCGGCCCATAAGCACTGCATCATCTGCATAAAGCAGAACGGGAAGGGAGTTGCCCAAGATTTTTGGCACGTCGTGAGTAAGAGGGGTGAGCGTTTTATGCAGACCATTAATATAAATAATAAAGAGGAGGGGAGCTAAAACGCAGCCCTTTCTGACCAAACTAACACAGGCTTCCAAATCTTTGTCCAGATAGGCCAGGAAGTGCACAAGGTGCTCATCTAATCCGTAGTTCAAGAGAGCTGTCCAGAGCTTTGATCTATTTACAAAATCGAACGCAGAGGACAGGTCCATGAAGGCGAGATAGACTGGCGATCTGCGTGCAATATTATATTTCCCCAAAATTAAATTTAAATTGAGACACTGCTCAATGGTTCCGACCCTATTACGGAAACCTAATTGGCAGCGTTCCAAGATACCATTATCCTCGGTCCAACTCAGGATCTTATTGTATAAGATCCTGCCAAGTGTTTTTAGCGTATTATCGATAAGGGAGATGGGCCTATAGCAGTTTGGTTGTGAACAGTCTCCCTTTTTAAAAATAGGGACGATAATGCTTGTTGACCAAGTACGAGGAAGGGGAGCAACAGTAAGGTTATTGAACACATTTAAAAGAAGTGGAGCCCAGACGTCTAAGTTTATTTTGATAATATCAATGGGTAGGCCGTCAGGGCCCGGTGCCTTACTCCCCATGCTCTGATTAATAGCATCCTCCACTTCAGGTAAAGTTATTTCAACCCTTGGTGGATGGCAAAAAGACAATGGGGTCGGCTCCGGGCAGGGCGCGGCATAGATGGCATTAAAATGATTCACCCATTCTTCACCTTTGATGGTACAACTGATCGGGGTCATGAGCTGTCCAGAGGAGCGTAAGTCTTTAACAGCCGACCAAAAGGTATTACCCTTCTTTAGGTCAGCGGCTCTGGCTAAAACAGCCCCACAACCTTCTAAGATCTCTGTTTTCCTTCTACTAACAGCAGCTTTATACCTGGATCTAGCTTCTCTTATTTTAATGGAACAGATTGGTTTAAAAGACAGTGCCCTTCGCACTTCCCTGTTTGCCTTGGAGCATTCGTCATTAAACCATCTGGGATCTTGTGCAATATCCCTGCAAGGTACAGATAATAACATTTTAGAGGCTGATCAAATCTTGACAAAATCACAGACGGCCTTGGGATGGGGGGCTATGTCTAATAAGCATGAATTGAAGAGATATATATATATATATATATATATATATATATATATATATATATATATATATATATATATATATATACACTTTCAGAGTATTTGCCTGCTTTTCCGCCCAGAGGCCCAATAGGATTCTAATGTACTTTCATACAGGGCGCTATTCATCATAAAGAGTCTACAGGTACCAGCTTGCCATCAGAGAAACACACAACTGTGAAATAATTAGCGCATGTGCTCAAGTATCGTAGCAGCAGCTTCTACTGTTGTTCTTCACTGGCCTCAAAACACGTTAGGAAGATGTCGTAATTAAAACTTTGGACGGAGCCAGCATGGTGTGAGTTTTTTATGTCCCCCACAAAGGTGAGATCCTACAGCAGGCGGCGGCGCAGGTGACACATCAGGCCGACGAGGAGGCCCCAGCCACCAAGGCATTCATGATGGAGTTCTTTGCTGCTATCAAGGAGGACATTCTGAAGGTACGCTCCCAGCTCTCCTCGGACATGCGGGAGATGCGCTGCGATGTTGACTCTATTGGGGAGCGGGTGGCCACTCTGGAGGAGCATGATGTGGGCACCACAGACAAATTGCACCACCTCCAACAAGACATCATTCGCCTGACGGAGCAAAATCTGGATTTACAAGCGCATGCGGAGGTCTTGGAAAACCGCTCGAGGAGGAACAACATCAGGTTTAGAGCGGTGCCCTGGAAGGGTGAGGGGGGAAAGCCTCCGAGACTACGTCTTGGCTCTGTTCCGCCAGGTCCTGGGCAAGGGGGACGACTTCGAGCTCAAACTGGACAGAGTGCACAGGGTTGGCCTGCCAAGAGGGGCACAGGCCCCGCCATCGGACATACTGGTTTGCGTCCATGACTTCCAGATTAAGGAACAAATCCTGCGCAAAGCAAGGGACCCTGCGGGCATCCAATTCTGTGGGCACCTTCCTGCCCTCTTTCAGGATTTGGTGACCTCCACCCTCATCAAACGCCGCAGTTTCAGGCCTATCACCTCCTTTCTACGGGAGCAGGGCATCCCTTACTGTTGGGGCCACCCGTTTCGCATCATCTTCAAATACAAAGGGAAGCTCCTGCAGCTACGCTCTCTGGAGGCAGCATTTGAGGCATTTGGCCTGGCTCGTCCGGATCCAGCAGCAGCCACTGACAACTCCCCGCGCCGACGACGCAGGCGGTCTAGCGAATGGCAAACAGTGGGGAGACCACTACCGACAGTGAAGCCTGACCCCTCTGCAAGCCTCTTGGAAAGGGAGGCGGCCGTCTCCTCTGTGGCGCTGGTGACTGAAAATGACCCGGCTCCTTGACACTAATATGAAGACCAGGTCTGTTCTGCAGGGTGGTGTCGGGAGGGTTTGCAGTCTTGAGCTCTAGATCTTCGCTCATGACGGATTCCTGCACTACGACCCGGAGACCAACTGTCGGGTACCATGCCCGCCTTCCTTTGGGTCTTGATTCAAATTGGTTTCTATATTCTGTTTTGCTTTTGAGGGGTTTGGGGAGAGTGGGTGGGGGGGTTAGGGTGGGACGTGGTGGTAGCAGGGTATTGTTCACTGAGGGTACAGAACTACTGATGGTATCCTACATACGAAACGGGCCGCAGGGGGGTAGGACAGGAGGGCCGGGGGTCTGCGTACTGGGAAATGGCTTGATCCGGGTTGGATGGTCCTATGCCGTTACCGCCAAGGGGAAAGAGATACGCAGAGGAGAAACTATGCTTTCATGGGCTCAATATGGAGGTAAGGGGTGGATGGCCCCCACAGAGCTGTCCCGATGGTTCCATAGACGATGCCGATAACACTGGGGACGTGGAATGTAAAGGGGCTTAACTCACCCCAAAAACGCCAAAAGGTCTGGAAATATATTATTGACCACCAGTTGGATATCGTGGGCCTACAGGAGACACACCTAACTAAATTAGATGACTCCCGCCTTAAGCATAAACAGTTCCCACTTATTTATAGGTCCTCAGCCTCCACGAAACAAGGTGACAAAGAGGGGCGCTGGATCATGGTGAAGGGGCTTCTGCGGGGTAGACCATGCACTTTTGTTGTATTGTACGCTCCAAACACAGGCCAGAATGGGTTCCTTCAGACTCTACTGGGGAAAGTGGTAGACTTTGCTGAAGGGCCGCTGTTCATTATGGGGGACTTTAACTTGATATGGCAGAAAGACCTGGATAGTACTCACTCGCAGAGGTCTGACATGGGCTCCTTTTCCCCTGAGACACAACAGCAGGTCAGGGAGATGGGGCTTTTCAATGCGTGGCGCTCCCTACATCCCCAATCCAGAGACTACACCTTTTTCTCACATGTTCATCGCTCTTACTCCGGACTAGATCACTTCTTCCTGAGTCAGTCCCTCCGAGGCGATCTACACAAAGCCAAGATTTTCCCATTGTCTGTGTCCGATCATAGTTTCCATGCAATAGGCCTACACTGGGGTGTGAAGAGTGGGACAAGCCCTAGATGGTACTTTCCGGCATCCCTGGTTCAGGACAAAACCTCCTGTACTGCGCTGAGGGGAGCTATACAGGAGTTTTTCACACTTAACGACACGGGGGACACTTCCATCTTTACCACCTGGGACGCGTTTAAAGCATGCATACGGGGACAGTGCCTGGGCCTGAATGCTTCCCTAAATAAACAGCGGGGTCGAGAATGGGAACAATTAGAGGAGGAACTCTCCACCCTAGAACAAGCTCATAAGGCTAACCCCTCCAGACGCGCAGTGCGACAACTCACAGCAGTCAGAGGGAAACTCAGAGCACACTACAATAATAGGGCAGAAGACACGCTGCTCAAACTGAGGCGTCTCTCCTACTCCCAAGACAACAAAGTGGGGAGGCATCTCGCCAGGCAGCTCAGAGACAAAAGGGACAGAGAATATATAAAGGGGGGATTCTGGACAATCAGGGGGAACTGACACACATGGACAACTTAAAAGCCGAGCTTTTTGGTACCTTCTATAAATACCTCTACTCGGGGGAGATCCATGATACCGCCCAGCAAACGGAGTACTTACGAATGCTACCGCTACCCCAGGTGTCGGCGGAATGGAATGAGACGCTTTCTGCACCCTTTACCAGAGATGACGTGTTAGCGGCCATTAAGGGTCTGAAATCCCACAAGGCCTCGGGGGCAGATGGATACACAGCCATCTTCTATAAGACCTTCGCCTCTGAACTTAGTCCATTCTTGGTCAGATTTATTTATTTATTTATTTTGAAGTTTTTAAAGCGCGCAGCTACCTCCGACGGAGGTGTCCCGGCGCTGAAGACAATATCTTGTGAGGTTCAGAGGGGTTCAGGAGAAAAAGAGTGGGCTAGATCAGAGAGAAGAGCCAGGTCTTAAATTTGTTCCGAAACAGAGGCTCAGAAGTCAGTAATCTCAGTTCTGTTGGGAGGTGATTCCACAGTCTGGAGGTGGCTACTGCAAAGGCCCTTCCTCCCGTTTGCGCAAGACGAAAACAGGGGCAGATCATAAGGCGGAGAGGGTTAGATCTGAGATTTCGGGATGCCTGTGAGATCTTCAGCTTGTGTCTCAGGTAGGCGGGGCCTCGGCCATTAAGAGCTCTAAAAGTAAGGGTAAGGGATTTAAACTGAATACGTAGTCTCACTGGGAGCCAATGGAGTTTGATCAGATGGGGTGAGTTGGAATGACGGTATGGGATATTACAGATCAGCCTGGCCGCTGAGTTCTGTACTGTCTGTAATCGATTGATGAGATACGCCGGGGCTCCAACGTACAGGCTATTTGCGTAGTCCAGATTAGAAGTTATGAGGGTGTGGACTACTGTCTTGCGTGAGTCTAATGGCAGGAAAGGGATGATTTTTTTAATCATGCGGAGCTTTCCAAAACAAGATGCTGTGACTTTGTTAATTTGGGTCTTGCAGGGGAGGACAGTGTCAAATTGGAAGCCCAGATTGCGAGCAGCTTGGACAGGTACAGGGGGAGGATCTAATTCAGCCGGCCACCAGAGGCTGGAAGAGATGGGGGATTTCTGGTTAAAAAATAAGACTTCTGTCTTATCTGTATTCAGTTTTAAATTGTTAGAGGACATCCAGGTGGCGATGTTCACCATGCAGGGGCGAAAATTTTGCAACAAGCTTTCAGAATGATCTTTGAAGGAGAACACCAGCTGAGTGTCGTCAGCATAGAAGATCACTCTGACGCCCCATGATTCCACCACTTTTGCCAAAAGCTTCAAGTATACATTGAACAGGAGCGGGCTAAGGGCAGTTCCCTGTGGAACCCCCCATGTCAACGGTTTCTTGGTGGAAAAGAAGGAGCCCAGCATCACTTCTTGGAATCTATCCGAGAGGAATGATTTGACCCAGGCGAGAGGGGTCCCACCAACTCCCACCTCTTGCAAGCGTGTGAGTAGTGTTTCATGGGAGATGGTGTCGAATGCTGTGGATAGGTCGAGAAGGACCAGCATGGCATCCTCTCCCCTATCCGTGCACTTACGAATCGACTCGTACACTTCTAGTAGTGCTGATTCGGTACTAAAGTCCGGCCTGAATCCTGACTGAGAGTCGTGGAACAGCGAATTTGACTCAAGATAGTTGGACAGCTGTTCTTGTACCGCCTTCTCGAGCACTTTGGCTGGCTTGGGTAGGAGTGAGATCGGTCGGTAGTTGCTCAAACATGTAGGATCGACACCAGCTTTTTTTTGAATGGGGATTAGTAACGCGTGTTTCCATATGGAACGGACAACACCTGAATATAAGGAGGAGTTCCAGATTTCAAGCAGGGGGTTAATAACTAGTGGGGCAATCTCATTCAGAATCAGAGCCGGGGCTGGATCCAATGGTGAGCCTGATTTGCATTTTAGAAATAGATTCAGGGCATACTCCTTGGTGAGTGGTTTAAAAGTTGTAAATGCTTTAGTGCAGGTGGTGTCAGAATCTAAGGTGATTTCTGTACGATTCTGAAGGATTGTTGCCGTGATATTGGCAATTTTTTCCGCAAAAAAGTCAGATAGGCCTTCGCTAAGTGCTTGGGAGGGGATGACGGGAGCGGACAGAGCCGTGGGATTGGTGAACTCTTTAACGATGGTAAAGAGGGCCTTAGTGGAGTTTTTTGCGTTGACAATAGTTTCTGCAAAGTATACACTCATGGTATTACGTTTGAGTTTATGAAACTCTTTAAGGGCCTGTCTGTAAAGAGATTTGGTTGCAGGATCATAGGTCCGACGCCATAGGCGCTCCAGTTTTTTACATTTGCTTCTGTTTTCCCTTAATTCCAGGGTAAACCAGGGAGCTGAAGGTTTAGATCTGAGGGAGGTAAGGGTCTGTAGGGGCGCGACTTTCTCAATGGCGTTCATGAGATCTTTATTAAATGTAAGAACCGCTCCATTGAGATCGTCAGGGAGTGAGTCTGAGCTATTATTGTACGATTGCTCTAGGGCAGTACATGAGATCTTGTGCCATTTTCTGCCTTGTGCTCTGATGGCAGATTCCTTCTTAGGAGATTGGGGTAAGGACACCTCGAACGGAATCAGGGAATAGTCAGACCATGACAGAGGTGTGGAAGGAAGAATTTTAAGCTTCGTACAATTAGAAAAGATTAGATCAAGGGTGTGTCCCGCAACATGTGTGGGGCCTCAACCCCTTGTGTCAGATTCATACTTTGCATGGAGTCGAGGAGATGGGTGGCGCGGCTGCAGCCACTTACCTCTACGTGATGGTTAAAGTCTCCCAATACCGTGAAATGAGGGTGCTTAAGAGACAGATCTGCGGTGACTGCTTATAGTTCAGAAATGGCAGACTGTGGGGTTTTAGGGGGGCTGTAAACCAGGATCCCTGACAAGATGGCTGTAGTAGTGTCCGAGATGGAGAAATATAGTGCCTCTATGGGCCCTATATTTGTGATTTTTCTCGACGTGATCGTCAGGTGAGTCTGTAAGATTACCGCAATTCCACCTCCCGTCTTGGGGCCTTCGCGGCTTATACCTGTAAGGCGGTATCTCGGGGGCAAGGCAAGGGAAATGTCTGGGTTGGAGGAGTCTTTAATCCATGTCTCAGTCAGGAACAGTAGGTCCCAGGACATGGAAGACAACAGCAACCAAATGTCACTAGCGTGGCATGGTAAAGAGCGACAATTTACCAATCCCATAGAATATGTTTTTATGGGTGTGGGATGACTAACTAATGAGTCATGGGGACATTTTGTGTAAGGGGAGAACGAAAAAGGGCAGCTATGACATTTAACAGGAGGGGGCTAGTCAGAGAGAGGTTGCATGGTGTTGAGGGAGTACAAGTTGACTTTCCAAGATCAATAAGCTGTGATCTAGTCCAGACATGCCTCTGTGCGGGGTGGGAACCGGCAGCATGGCTGGCCCTTGGCCCGGAGCTGGCGCGGACGGGCGCATTATTTAACAACCTGGCAAGCGAGGGGGAGACGTCGGGCACAATGACGGAAGCTCTGATATCCGTGATACCCAAACCCGGGAAGGACCTCAAGAAGTGCGCCTCTTATAGGCCAATAGCCCTCCTGAATCTGGATGCAAAACTCTATTCCTCTATCATCGCCCGACGGCTCAATGACCTGATGCCGGCTCTCATACACCCAGACCAGTCAGGGTTCATCAAGGGTCACCAGACCCAAGACAATATGAGGCGGGTACTACATTTGATCGAAAAAGCCAACAAGTTTAAAATCCCAGCGGTCCTGGTGGGGCTCGACGCTGAAAAAGCGTTTGACCGGGTAGACTGGGGATTCCTCTTCCAGACGCTGGCCGCCTTCGGCTTCTCCTCAAGGTTTCTGACGATGATTCGGGTGAACTACCTCTCCCCTAGATCCAGAGTGGTAGTAAATGGGCACCCGTCCTCCTTCTTTGAGCACTCCCGGGGCACTAGACAGGGTTGCCCCCTTTCTCCCCTGCTCTTCGCCCTCAGTATAGAGCCCCTAGCGATGGCAGTGAGAGACAATCCCAATATTCAAGGCCTTCCCTTCACTGGGGAAGCACACAAACTCACGCTCTTTGCAGACAACGTCCTCCTCTCCCTCTCGGGCCTGGGCCGTTCTCTCCCCCACGTGCAGACGGAACTGGAGCGCTTCGAGGCGGTTGCCGGATTCAAGGTTAACTATGACAAATCATGCGTGTTGAACCTCACACTACCCCACTCTGAAGTCCTCCGTCTGCAGTCATCAACACGTCTCTCATGGGCCAACTCCTCCATTGTATACCTGGGGATCCACTTGACCCCCACACTGGGGAAACTCTACTCAGCCAACTTTCCCCCGCTTCTCGCCCAGATACAGACCGACCTGAACCGCTGGAAGCCCATGTTCATATCATGGTTGGGGAGGGTCCACGCGATTAAAATGTCTCTTCTTCCCCAACTACTTTATTTATTCCAGGCTCTTTCTATTGACCTTGACAGGGAGTTCTTTCGGCGAGTAAAATCCATGATGCTACGGTTTATCTGGCAGGGGGGTCGTGTGCGCTTTTCCATCACCATCCTGCGCAGACCAAGGAAAGAGGGAGGTGTGGGACTACCTGACATTCACCTGTACTATAAAGCTGCGCAACTCCAAGTGCTAGTAGAATGGTCGCAACAGGAATCCGAAAAACACTGGCTCCATATGGATCAAAGCATAGCGGGAAGGACGATCTGGGATCTAGTGTGGTTAGCCAAGAGCGACAGACCTAAAAATGTGTACCTCAGTACCCCCACTAGCACTACGTTGAAGGTCTGGGACTCGGTTTCCAGGGACGAAAGGTAGACAACATTCACCTCCCCCTTCACTCCCTTGCACTTTAACCCTGATTTCCAACCAGCAATGACGGAGGGCCCCTTTGATACTTGGAGGGAAGGGGGCTGTTTAGCTCTAATACATCATTTCTATAACTGGGACCCACTCACCTTCGACAACTGTAAGAGGGACTATGGAGTTCAGGAGACCGAACGCTACCACCACATACAGCTACTACATTGGGCACTATCTCCTTAGGTGAGAGAAGCAGCTACACATCCCCTCACCAAGTTTGAAGCCTTTATGACCAAATCCTCTTCCATGAAGGGCGCTATCACCTTTATTTATGGGTTCCTTCTTTCCACCGCCATTTCCCCTCGGCCTCACTACATATCCATGTGGGAGGGGGTGCTCCAACGGGATATTCCTGACACGGAATGGACACACTTATGGTCGGATATAGCTAAGTTTAACCACTCTGTGGAACTAAGGGAGGCACATATGAAAACTATGATGGACTGGTACTTGTACCCGGCCAACCTGCGACAGATATTCCCCGACACTTCAGATAGATGCTGGAGGGGGTGTGGAATATTGGGAGACTTCCAGCACATATGGTGGGATTGCCCTACCATACGACTATTTTGGGAGGAAATTCTGCCCCACATTAAGGAGATGCTGGGGTACCCCATTCCTACCTCGATAGCCACTACCCTCCTGGGTCTCCGTGATCCTAGTCTCGACCATCAAACTAGGGCGGACAAGAGGATCATGTGGCTCAGCATCGGGGCTGCCAAACTCACCCTCATTGCTGCATGGAAACAGAGGGAAGCACCGGCCATCTCTCTTTGGCACTCGCGCCTTTGGAGGCTATTAAGTATGGAAAGAATGGCCGACATATTCCTAGACGACTTTAAGAATTTTGAATTCCGCTGGGGCCCCTTGGTTGCTTTCCTCTCCAAAGGACTGCCTTCCGCAGTGTGTCCTGCCAGTGCTAGAGCCCTCCACTTGTTTCAACTGTGATCTGTTCACACTGTGCGCCTGTCTTTAGTACCTACAAGTTGCTACCACCACGGGGGAGGGGGAGGGGGAATGGGGGGGGTTCCTAATTTTGTTATCATTACTGTGTATCCCGCTGATCGCTTCTTCATGGCGAACCCCACCAGGGTGCCACGCGAGGATGTTCGCCTTTGACCCACCATGAGAGGATGGTTATTGACTTTATGTTGGACAATACCGGTCAGACTTTGATTGATTAGCACTGCAGGGGTCTGGCCTACCTGCCACTGGTTGTGCATTTACCCAGCGAGCCGGGAGGCACCCCTCTTCGTCAAGCTTGCACCTATTTGAACCCTAATTGATGTGCCTGGGGCCTGGTTGAAATGAGTTCGGTCCGGTAAGGTGGGTTGAAGGTGGGCTCTAATTTCACAGCTAACCCCTGTGTGGGAGATGCGCGGCATTGTCGTAATTTCATCCTTTTTTCTGTGTTTTACAAAGAAATGCCAATAAAAATACTTTTGAAAAAAATATATAATTTACAATAAAAGCATATAAGAAGATTATTAAAAACGCCCAATATCTTTTAAAACGTCCATTGTCAGTGGACCAGCCGGGAGGAGGGAACTCTATCTCTCACATAGATTTAACTCCAGATGCCTTGCTGCAGGGTTAACTATAACAGAGTGGAGAATCACAGGTAATAAAAAAGCAAAACTAAGTGCCAGTCTTTAACAAATACCTTTGTTTAGACCACATAGCAAGGAGCAATTTCGAAAGTAAAGCAACATAAACTGGGTCAGTGTCAGATTTTAGGATCCTAAAGAATTCACGGTGGTTCCTAATGCCCAGTTTTCTGCACAATAGTATAACCCATTTAGACCTGGCCTGTTTGTATGCCGAGCATAAGAACAATACATGAATTACTGTTTCCTCCTCCACTAGGCATCCAGGACAGAGGCAATGGGTTGAGCCCGCCCACTTATTAGTTATTGCATAGAGCGGGAGCGTCCCATATCTAAATTGCAGAAACAACTTCCTTGCTAATGGGGGCTGTATTAAATCTAGCACCTGCTTAAATTGATAATGTGACTTAAAATCCAAGAACCCATGTGTTAAACTCATAGTTTTGACTGCCTGTATAAGGCTAGTCAATTTAAACTCTTTCACTACTTTAGCGAAAGTTTTTTTAGGGATGGCTAGACAAGATTCTTCGGTAGTGATCTATAAGTCCTCCATGCCCATAGCTCGAAAAGAATCCCTAACAAAGGACAACCAAGGTATACTAAACACAGCCCCAGTGATGACATTACCGCTTTTAGTTCTTCCCTATAGTGTCTCAACTCTGGTGTACTCCACAGCCGTTGCCAATAAAGCAACGGTCGGGATGAGATTAAATCCACCATTGGGAGGATACCCAAATCCATCCTTAGTGGTACTAGGGGTGTGTTTGTTGGCAAAGCCAGGATTTGTCTAATGAACCTATTTTCAGTGAGGGTCAGGGCATTAGATGGACTGTGCCCCCACAATTCTGACCCATTGGACTCTGTATATTTCTAGCGGTGGGCTTATGACCTTTAAGGCACAACTCTTCTGGACTTTTAGGATTCCCCCAATTGCCTGGGTTAGCTTCAGATTGGCCTTGTTGATTTGGGGACCCCAACCCATTTTATCATTTAGGGAAAGGCCCAAATAATCAAAGATATGGACCCGCTCGAGCGGCCTGTCATCCATCATTGGGTGTGGGCAGTTAGTGGAATTGACATTGAAGACCATATATTTTGTTTTATTGATATTTACTACAAGGTTCCTCTTTTTGCAAAACTGGCTAAATTCCTTTAACACTCGCTGCATCCCCATCGGAGATTTCGAGAGGAGCAGGGTGTCATCCGCAAACATTAGTGCGGGAAATTTCCGGAATGATATTTTAGGGGAATCCAAATCCTTGGCGGCAAGTAGATCTTCAATTAAACCGTTTAGGAAGAGGGTCTGCGCAAGCACGCATCCCTGCCTCACCCCCTTACCGACAGGGAAGGGGGCTGTTAGTTGGCCATTCTTGTCTTATCTTACTCTAGCGTATGTGCCCGCGTGGAGGCGTTTAAGTTGGAAACAAAGATATGGTGGAATTCCCATGTCCAGCAGGATGGTCCACAGCTGGTCACGGTCCACCATATCAAACGCTGATTTCAAATCCACGAAGGTAAGATACAGGCTCCCACCTTCCCGAACCGCATGCTTCCAATAGATCAACTGAAGGCTAAACAGCTGATCTACAGTTGAAGTTTTAGCTCTAAAGCCTGCTTGCAACGGAGTTAGAACATCACAGTCTTCCATCCAATCCTGTAGTCTTTCTAATAACACCCCTGCAAAGATTTTTTGAGTAACATCAATGAGGCTAATTGGCCTATAATTTGCAGGTTCAATGGGGGACCCTTTTTTATAGATCGGAATGATCTCTGCACCAGCCCACGTGGACGGTGCTGGGAGGCCATGAAGAATTGCATTAAAAAGTAATAATAGATATGGAGCCCACACAATAGATATGGAGCCCACACATAGATATGGAGCCCACAAATAGAATGGTGCGGATTTCTTATGGGAAATAGGTCCTAACTATAACTACCTACTGGCGACCACCAGTTGGTAATATATATATATACACACACACACAATTATATGTGTATATACGTAGGTTTTAAAAGTCAAAATAAGTTCATGTATTTTAACATTCATTTATATCTCCATTATTTGCAATGGAATAGTGTTGCAATTTCAATAGTTTGCCTTGTGTGACTGCACTTTCTCCAGATATGGCCCGAAAAACATTTGTAACTACTTTATGACCTGTATGGCTGAAGTAATAACATTTGTACAGTTTGTAAATAGCAAGAAGCTTAAACCTTTGGCGGTGGATGTTTGTCTCTTCCTAAACACATCAATAATTCTTCCTTTTCCCCTCCTTACCTTTTCCTAAACCTCTATCATTTTGTAATAAGAGTTCCCATTTTCCAGCCAGGAACCCCTGTTCTTCCCACAGGTAGAACAAAACGGTAGGTGTACATGTGGGGCAGATATCTCCTTGTAAAAAAGATAAGAGAGGTCTTCAGATATAGGTTTTGGGGAAACATTTTGTAGTATGTTGCACTTTGTGAATAAGTCCCTGATTCATCCTGTTGTTCACATGTATGAAATGTGCTTTTTCTCCCAGTTAACACCCCTGCAGGAACTAGCCATTGTACGTTGTATGTATACTACCATCACTCAAAGGGAGGTGACAAAGAGGACCATGTTTGTGACAGCTGGCACTCTGGATCGCATCCTGACAGGCTCGGTAAGCAGCAGGGTCTCACTGACAGATGGTGCTCATTCACTCAGTCATGGAAAACCTCAGGACCTTCGGGCAGGGGCTGCAAAGCACTGCATCTTTCCTGACACGGCAAAGCAGAATTACTGCTGATCATTCAGTCAGACCTTTGGTATCCCAGATAGTTCCGTCATGGTTTGCAGCCAGTCTAGAAACCAGCAAAGGTGTGATTGGATGGTTAACAGGGTTATACAGATAGCTCTCTTAGAGTATCTGCAATAATTAGCACTGGAAGATTAACTTGTCTCTGCAATAGATGTGAGTTAAGAGCCCAGCAAAAGTAGTACATGGGAGATACAATGAGGCATACAAAATAGCAAGATCTTCTTGACATGAAAAAGTCAAATTTTTTACCCAATGGGAATAGGAGGGATTTTGTAGGATGTACCACAGGATGTTAGATTGGAGATCTCATTGAGCTGCAAGAAATGTGGCAGCTCTTTGAAAGACATCACAGACTTAGTTTTACAGTGGGTGGGAATGTAATAATCAATAGGACTATATATCAGAATATTATATATAGAATATCATTTGACATCACCATCATGTCCTAAATGTGGCAAAAACTTTTATGTACAATGTTTGTTAAAAAAATGTATTTCAGACAATATACTGACGAAGATATTCTGGTACCACACCTTCAATAGAATGTGGCATAGGATGATAGATTAAAAATTATAAGGGGTGATAGCGGGTAAATCTGTAGCACTCAGACAGGCAGGTAACCCATATGAAAATCCAGTTTGTATGGCCATATTTTGATCTTGTGCATGGGCATGTGCATTGAAGGCAGAGCAGAATAACTATGCATTGACACCAGATGCTTCTGCATCATCAGATTATGTCAGGTGGACCTATACGATATATTAGATGCTAGTCCAGTAGTACTTGCAGTAAAAAGGTATATTTGGTTTCACATAGTGTAAAATGCAGTCATAGTATTTCTATTTCAATTAAAATGCAAACACTTAACGTATCACTGTGTGCACACACATTATTTTTAACAATGACCTTTTCAACTGAGTAAGTTTAAGTGTGTAAGTTTTATTTGTAAAGTGCATGGTTATTCAAAACCATTACATGGATAATAAAATCAGAAAAGTAATTAACTATAAAATATGGCATTTTCCAAACAGTTTTGTCATTTACACACCGGTTTCTCATTTATTTCCATTAAGAAGCCTTTAAGGATACTATTGTGGGTGCAATATTCTATCATTTAAGAGTTTTAGTAGAGAATCTCTCTACAGAAAGCACTCACAAGACAACAGTTAATCATTTTGTTACCTAGTATTTGCATGTTATTTTCTGTGACCCTTCTAGGTCCTTTATTCTGGTGTAGTGGTAATTTAGAGTTGATAGGGATGAATTATTATATTGATAATGAGGCGTGTCCTGAAGAAGGAAGTAATAGTGTGCCTCAAATGGTCTGCCTCTATAGAATGAGTGCAGTGAACACCAGCTAGTGTAAACATGCCACTCTGATACATGTTTAGGGACATCTGACACCACCAGCTAAACTCTAACCTGCACCTACACTGCACTTACACACCACACCTTCACTACCTACATCATACATGAAACCTACATCCTAATGTTTGCTGTTCTACACTCTTGCAACATAAACTACATCAGGTACGACTAGCTAACATGTACATCCTTCAGCACCACATGCAGCCTACACTGCCGTCAGCACTCTTTAAAACAGGTGTCTTCAACCTTTCCTGAGCTACTATCTAATATAGGGAGTTTATACATGTACATAGATACCAAGGGGCGGATGTATCAAGATTCCAATTTGCGAATTCTAATAGCGATTTTTTGGGAATCGCTATTTAGAATTCGCAAAATGGAATGTATGTACAAAATCGCTATTTTTTAGCGATTCCTTATTATTCTTTATTTGCGAATTCGCATTTTGCGAATTCGCAAATAAGGAATAATTTCCAATGCATTCTTATGGGCCAGGAGGCCCATAGGAATGATTTTGAACTAATTCTCAAATTGCGAATTCGCAATTTTCTAATCGCAATTTGAGAATTAATTCAAGGGTGCTGGGGTGTCTGAAAGACACCCTGCTGCACCACTGAAATGTACATATGTGTGCATATGGCGCACATACATGCCCCATGGGCATGTGTGCGCATCACATGCCACCTTAAAAAATTTTAAATTGTGCATTTGTTGAGGACTTCGCAAATTACCATCAACTACAAGTTGGTGGTAATTTGCGATTCCTTAACCAAAATTCGCAACAGAAAAATGCTTCATACATAGCATTTAAGGAATCACAAAATTTGCGATTCCTTAACCACATGGCTGCTGCGGGGATTTTTGCGCTGTGCTGACTATTGATGATTCCCTTTATTCATGACGAGCTCAGCTCGTCATCAGCACACGACACCCGTGGGTGATGACGAGCTGAGCTCGTCATCAGCATCGAAAGGGTTAAATGCTGTGGCAAATTAAGGAATCGCAAATCTTTGCGATTTCTTAATTTGCAAATTTTTGATACATTCTAAATCATGCAAAATGACTATTTGCTAAGTCGCAAAGGCCAAAATTCTGCGAATTTCGGCCTTTGCGAGTCGCAAAACGGTTGATACATCTGCCCCCAAATAACTTAAATACTTCCCCTAGAGTACCTCATTCCAGATACAGGGAACATAAAGTATTAATAGAACAGGAGATGCATTGCAAAGGTTTACATTTGGGATCCTTGGGGATCAGCTGTGTCCCTTTGCCCTTGAAAGAACAAAAGAGAGTGAATTAGAGAGAGTGAGAGAAAGAGAGACAGACAATGATCTGAGAGAAAAAAGAAAAGAGAGGAAGTGAGAAGAGAAAGAAAATAAAAGGAAAGAATGAAAGAATTAGGGGGAAAAGGCAAGAAACAAAGAAAACAAATTAAATAGGAAAGAGGAAGCGATATTCAGAAAGACCGCAAAATAAAGGTGAATATCTACATTACTAGAGAAAAGAGCACAATACAGGAAATGAAGGAAGAAAGAAATTAAGAAGAAACGAAAAACGAAGAATCAAACTGTGAAGGTATGAATGAAAAGAGGGTAAGAATAAAGAAGGCATGACAAAGGAAGAGGTAGAAGGAGAAAGAATAAAGAGCACAACAGAGAAAGAGTAGCGAAAGAAGGTAAGAGAAAGAAAAAGACAACGAGAAAACAATAGAAAGGAAAGAAAGGAAAAAATAAGAGAACGAAAGTAGAAGATAAAATAATGAAGGAGATCAGGTCACTAGGGGATGAAGAAAGGAGAAAAAGAAAGAAAAAAGAACAACAGGTAAATACAACAAAAGGAGGAAGACAGAAAAAGAATAACAGAGGAGGAAAAGTGAAGGCAGAGAAAACAGATTGAACAAAAGGAGGGATAGAAGGAAACAACAAGAGAAAAATACAGAGAAAGAAAGACATTGAGAAAGACAGAGATAGGACAAAAGAAAAGAAGGAGAGGAGAGAAATCAAGTAAAGGTGAAAGAAAGAAAAATAAAAATGGAAAAAAGAAACACAGAAATGGGAGAAAAAGAAAGAATGAAAGAACAAAGGAAAGAATCACTGAGAGAAACAGGGAGAGAAAGAAAGGTGGAGAAGAAGGAATTAGTTGGAAAAAAGAAATATGCCAAGAAAAAGAGAAAAAATAAAGAGATTTAAAGAGGAAAAAAAAAGTAAGAAAGAGACAAAGAATGGGAAAATGGAGGAAAAGGACCAAATAGAGATGGAAATGAGAAAAAAGGGAAAAGAGCAAGAATAAAAATTAAGCTTAGAAGATAAAAGAGGTAGAACTGAAAAAGGTTGCACAAAAAGTGTTAAAGAAAGAAATAGTGCAAACAAATAGGAAGAAAGTGAGAAAGATAGAGAACGAGAGAGAACAAGAGAAAGCAAGAAAG